>NC_080679.1:93965238-95215238 GCF_030445035.2 Dasypus novemcinctus | reverse complement strand
ATTATTCCCATTTTACAATTGTGTAAACCGAGGCATGAAGTCTTTGGGCTGGACAGTTAAAAATAGTTTTCTTTCATAATTTCTTCTAAATTTGCTGTCAGATCTCCCTTCCCAGACTTTGTATGAGTTAGCTGTAAGTTTCACAGTTTCCTGGCCATTTTTCAATAATTAGAAAAGTCTAATTTCAGAGAGTAAAAAGTACAACCTAGTTTTTGACTAATACAGGTTAGTAGTCATGCTAGTTAATACGGCAGGAATTCAAATTTTCATTTGTGGTAAGGAACATTTAGGAGACTTCTTCAATATACATGGATTTCCCAATATGGATCAAAGACCCCACCTGACTTTTTTTAGTCTCCTCACTCAGTGCAAAACACACCTTAAAGACTAGCTTCTAGGTCTCTCTTTTCTCAGAAGACATCGCTGTAAGAAAAGAGGCCTTGAGTCCTGCTACTTCCTGCAGTGTCCTCATGATCTTAAGAACTCAGGGCTCTTTGCCCCACCATAATTTGGAAATAAACTTCTATAACCACTGTCTTCTTTTCCCTGCCTTACCCTTACAAACTCCTCTAGGATGTTTCCTGCGTGCATGTCTCCAAACATCAGTGAAACCAAGTCACAGTTTCCCAGGTACTTTTTCATTGCCTTCGGTAATGTCTTCAATGCATCATTTCAGGACACAATTTCATAGCCATTAAACATCTATACAAGTGTGAGATGGTGATCTCTTAAAACTAGTTGTGACCTCTGAATATGGTCACTAAGGGTCCTTGTCACTTGACCTGAGGGGTGAGTTACTTTTATCCGCTGCCCCAGGAGAAGGAAATACCATCACATACCTGATACCTTTAAATCAGCTTACTTCACTGAACTCTTCTTCAAATTCTTAATCTTTTCTTATAGAGGCTAGAGATGGATGATAGAGATTTACAATTGCATTACCTGTTCTGCTATCTTTCCAATGCTTCTCTTTAGAACTTTGTTTGCTTTTCAATAGCTGGTTTCAGTTTTGAGACTTTTTTGAAATTCCAAAAAAAAAAAAGTTTTCTTATCCTGTTATACTTACCCACACTTTCCTGTTATCACACAGTATACAACCTGTAAATTCAGCATTTGATCAAGATCTAAATCCAAAGTTGCAGTCTTTCTGATGCCCCTAACAAGAGTTCCTTGAGATGGCAGAGAACACTGAAATATGTATTCAGCACAGAGAGGGGAAATTGTAGGAAAGCTAGTGTCAAAAAGGGCACGCATAGACATCTATGAAATCCCACAGTGTACCTTGTCTGGTGAATGTATACCAGGAGTCCAACAAATAAGTACCAATCTATTAATGAGTATTTAACTATATTGGATATTTCTGCAATTAAGGCATCAAAAAGTTCATACCAAAGGCATCTCAAACCCAGATGATTGAAGGAGACTGTGCAGTAGAAAAGAAAGCAAATGAGTCATTTGCTGGTATTATTTTAGTGAGTCCAGAATTGATGTGCCTTGTGGAGGGAGTGAGGACTGGAAGGAGCAACAGGAATGAATAAAGTGGGTGGCTGAGCCAGATGGTGTGGAATCCAAATAAAGAAACCCAGAAGCTGGTGGGTAAATAATGATGAGGTGGCACTGGGGAGTAAAGGAAAATTGGACAATCCTACACCAAGGATTCAGGAAATGTAGGATGAGATGAGACCTTTAAATGTTTACTAGACGTGGCAATGAAAATGCAGCAACAAATAACACTTGGGAAAACTGTTCTTTCAGAGTAAAGGGATAAGTTATAAGAAAAGAGAAGGCTGAACTACAAAACAGAATCAATTGTATGTCTTCTTTTGGAAAATTTGGTTGTAGCTTTCCATACTAACATAAATACTCAGTAGGAGAATTTTTGTGTCTTGTACAATTCCAAAATTACATGTTTTTAAGAAGACCTTTCATTGACTTTCATAAACAGCTTTTTCATCTGAGAGCCAGTTCATCTGTCAGTGATTTTAATAGAAGTAAATTGCTTCAATTTTGTGCTTAATAGTCTGTGACATAAAATAGCAGCCCAGAAAACAAGAGGCTGAAAGACATGAGGTTTATGAGAGGTTCATGTGTGTCAATCATAGACTAGGGATGGTAGATGCAGTATGGGTGAACTTGGCTGGGGCTATGCAACTATTATATTTTCACACTAATTTAAGATGATATGTGGGTGGAGACACAGATAGGGTCTAACCTAATAAAATATATTCATATATTTTGTGTATACATTGAATATCTGTGAGTTACAAAGAACATTGTTAGAGAGTTAATGTTCTCATCTTCATTGTGCTTTAAATGACAAACAAAAAATATTAGTTGGCAGATTGTTGGTATAATCATCATGAAATTATAATGATGAAGGCATTAGTTAGGTGTTCTTATAAATATGTGAATGAATTGCGTACTTTCTTTACTGTGTTTATAGTAACTCATAAACAATTAATATGACCATTATTACTACATATATTCCCTGAACAAAATTGTTATTGCATTCACTACTCAATAAATCACATGAGGTACTAGCATCCTTACTTACAGATGAGGCAATGGAGGTCCATAGAGGTTAAGTGAGTTTCTCAAAACTTGAGAAGGAAAAACAAGTCTTAGTCCACATCCTTTGAATATATGAGTGTTCCACCTTTCCTTTTGCTGCAGTTGTCCCTTTGATGTCCAGGACCTGGGGTGTCTGTGTGTTTCTTAAAGTTCTTTAATTATGAACTGTCTGAACACAAACAACCCGAGTGTGTTATAACAACAGAAACAGTAAATGCAAATGAATATCCTGAGTAGTAAAATAATAACAATGGGTTTAATACTTAAATATTACTTAAATACTTAAATATTGATATGATTTCAACAACTAAAAAAATTAACAAAAGATAATAGAGGGAAGCAGCTGTGGCTCAATCAGTTGGGCTCCCGTCTACCATATGGGAGGCCCTGGGTTTGCGTCCCAGGTCCTCCTTGTGAAGGCAGGCTCGCCCGCACACTGTGGAGCGCCGCTGGCCTGCAAGCGCTGTGCAGAGCCGACTCATCAAAGTGACGCAACAGAAAGGGAGACAAGTAAAAACACAGAAGAGTGCACAGCGAATGGACACAGAGAGCAAAACAACAAGCAAGCCACAAGGGGACGGGGAATAAATAAAAATAAAATACAGACACACAGAAGAATGCACAGCGAATGGACCCAGAGAGCAGACAGCAAGCAAGCTGCAAAGGGGTGGATAAAATTAAAAAAACAAAAAGATAATAGACATGAGGTACCTGCCATTAAAAAGGAAAGATATGATAGGTTCAAAAGAGCACACCAAAAAAGTAAGATTGGTGTTCTGGAAAAATAATACATAGGTTCAGGTTTCAGGAAAGAAACTATCAACTAAACAAAGAACAGGTAGGTTTAGTTCAAAGGTTTATTCAATTTATTACTCATATGATTTATGAAATTCTACTATGGAAAAATTATTTACTTTTGAATATAGAATATAATTGAATAAATAAATACATATAATATGTCAAATATATATTCAGAAAATAAAAAAATGTTTAGTAGAAAGCAACTATGTATTAAAGCAAACGGGTTTATATAGATCTTAAGCTTAATGGACACAGGGACTGGTCAGATTTTTTCAATATTATAATTCAATTGTATAACAAAGTATCTGACACATAGTCTATGTATTTATGTGTTGAATAGATGGATAAATACACTGTTTGAAACCTAAGATCAAAGTGAAAATTTGGCCCTAGGTGAAAAGTGTGATTGGTTTCATAAGAAGGTTTCAAGAGATAACTCAAAGAAGGAAAGCAAGTGGAAATATGGATGCCATTTTTTTTTCCTTTTAAATAAACATTAATGTGAAAGGAAGATCAATAAAAATATTACTCTTTAAGGAAGGTAAGAAAATAATTCAACGGATTTTACTTAAAAGTTAAAGGTCCACTATTTTTATTTAGAGATGTTTGCCTCTTTCATTCCTGTTTTCTAAATAAAAAAACCTCAATAAATTTGGAAGGAATCCTCCTGTGTTTTCCTTTGAAAGTTCCTTTCAATTTTGGATTTTTTTTTCTTTTCTTTGATTTTTGTTTATGTCTTCATTTTTCTCCTTCCCTCCCTTTCTTCCTTTTTTCCTTTCCTTTTTCATTTTTTTCTTTCCTTCTTTCTTTCCTTTTCACATTAGGTTATGTGGTGGTTTAAACCTTGATGTACCCCAGAAAAACATGTTCTTAGATATATGCCATTTCTGTGGTTATAAACCCATTTTAAGTAGGACCTTTTAATGAGGTTAATTCAGGTGTGGCCAACTCATTCAGGATGGGTCCTAATCCTATTTCTGGAATCCTTTAAAAATGAAATGAATATACAGAGTGAAAGCCAGGGAAGCAAGAATTTGAAATCAACAAAGAAAACCAAAAGAGAAGGGAAATGCCAGAAGATGCCATCATGTATCTTGCCTTGAGACAGAGGAGTTCAGAATCAAGGGCAGCCGAACCTTGGGAAGAATGTGTCATATCACCTAGGTGATACCTTGATTTGGACATTTTCTCATCCTCAAAAATGTAAGCTAATAAATACCCATTGTTTAAGCTCAACCCATTTCATGGTATTTGCTGGAGCAGCCTGGGAAACTAAACCAGGTAATTATACAATTTTTAGACATAGGTAATATCCTGTATGTATGTATATGCTTACACCTAAAGCTTTATAGTATCAGCAAACTACAAATAAATTCAATTTTAGAAAGGATGAAACATTGATTTGAATAATTAATCATTTTGACATATATTTGAGAATTCTGTGAATAAATAGTTATATTTTTATTATTTGAGTTTTTTTTTAATTTTTAATTTTTGTGAATATGTAGAAGTAGTTGAATGTCAATTACTTGGAATAAGATGCAACATAGAATTCTAATTCCTTATAGTGAGATAATTTGATAGATATTTGGGATCTTTCTGTTAGATGAAGAGGGAGTCTGAAAGAGGGACTATCAAAGAGTACTGATTGTAGTTTTTGGCTTAAGAAATTGACCTAGGTCTGGCACACTGTTTCAACTGAATTCTCACAATCCTAAGCAAAATATCTTTCTATTTTTTTCCCAAAAGACTGTTGTAAAGGAATTCAACTCATTAACTAAATATTATTAGAGCTATGAGGTGCAAGGAACTGCTCCAGACCCTGTGACCTATAAATATGGGTAAGACATATTCCCTGCCATATAGAATTCATGTTCTTGTTGAGGAAAAAGTACACAATGAATACCTTGTGTACTGGAAAACAGCATGATCAATTGATCTGCTCCTCCAACAGACCATATAACTCTTTTAAAATGTGTATTCTTCTGGAGCTGACAGAGGAATTCTGGTAGTAATTGAGCTTTAAATGATTAATAAGATTTAAGGTTAGTTTAATGTCTAAGGGTTACCTCCTGAAAACCACCTCCTTTCTCAAATGTGGCCTCTCTCTAAGCCAAACTCTGCAAATAAACTTACTACCTTGCCCCTAACATGGGACATGATTCCCTGGGATGAGCCTCCCTGGCCCTGAGGACTTATTACCAAGTATTAATCAGCAATGCATTTGGAAAAAGACCCTGACCAAAGGGGAGAAATATTAAATAAAACAGAGTGTTTATGGCTAAGAGATTTCAAAGTGAGTTGGGAGGTCATTCTGGAGGTTTCTCTTACACAGTACTCAGGCAGATTTCACAAACTGCCACAGTATACAAAGCCTCAAACAAAAGCCCTTGCAAGGCCTCTAGGAATGTCCAGACACTGTAGATAAGCCACTCACCCTCATGAAATCAATTCCCCATGCATGGGCCCTATTTGGAAATATATGAAAATCCATTTCCCTAATTCCAATGTCACATACTTATAATCATTTATAATTCCCCTAATCATATTCTTCTGTCCCTTTTATTTGAACCTATAATTTTCAATGTGGCATTGGACTTGTCCCAGTGGTTAGGGCATCCATCTACCACATTGGAGGTCCATGGTTCAAACACCAGGCCTCCTTGACCCGTGTGGAGCTGGCCCATGTGCAGTGCTGATGTACGCAAGGAGTGCCGTGCCACGCAGGGGTGTCCCCCGTGTAGGGGAGCCCCACGCGCAAGGAGTGTGCCCTGCAAGGAGAGCTGCCCAGCATGAAAGAAAGTGCAGCCTGCCCAGGAATGGCACCGCACTCACGGAGAGATGACGCAGAAAGATGATGCAACAAAAAGAAACACAGATTCCTGTGCCCCTGACAACAGAAGCGGACAAAGAAGATGCAGCAAATAGACACAGAGAACAGACAACCAGGGTGGGTGGGGTGGGAAGGGGAGAGAAATAAATAAATAAATCTTTAAAAATTTTTTTCAACGTACCTGTTAAATATGTCTAGAGAGAGAATTAGTTTAAAGGTCTGAAAATTTTTTTTAAAATGGCAGACTCTTCTTTGAGTTTTCTGGAGTCATCTCAAGAAGAGCACATTTCTTCTTTACATTCATAACACAGCAGAAGCCTTTCTCCTTCCCACTTCCCTTGTCATTTCCCTTTTTCATCATAAATGGTTTGGTTTAAAGGCTATTAGGTGGGACAGAGCATGGGTGAGGGCCATGGTGGACCGAGTGGATAAGTGCAGGGTGAGGAAGGCGTCCATGCATGGTATAAGGTGTCAAACCCTTTAGAGTAAAAGGAGGGCAGATCCATGGGCATCAGAACCCAAGTAGGTTGAGGGGTGAGTCCCTGTGGAGAGTAGGCCACATCACATTGGTGTTAGAATCCCAGGAATAATGCCATGGATGATAACCTGGCATTGTGTGATAAAGGAGGATGAGGAAGACATTCTCAAGGAGAACTTGCCAGCATAGGGCAATCGATTCTGAGCAGGGTGAAAGGTGCTTTCACGTGGAGGCCAACCAGTTTGGGTGTCGAAGAGAAGTCATTTGAGGAGGGTATCATCACTGTGTGAGAAGTAATGTGGAATGGAAATTTCAAGTCCTGGGGTTGGGGGGGTTGGTGAATAGGTTTTCTCTGCAGAGCTGGCCAAGTATGGAAACCTGAGCAGATTGAGGTGGCTTCTGGGTGGAACAATCACCCAGAGAAGGAAGAATACATGAATAAATGAATACATAAATGGGCACTTGAGAAATGAGTCCTTAAATAGTTTCAAAGGGCTTTCATATAAAAGTACATATTTGAAAGTAAACTGGCCTCCATGGCACGAAGAGACAAATAAGTCTTTAAATTAAATAAATACAAAGAGTAGAAAAAAATAAAAATATGCATTTATTATGAAGGAAAAATGGAAAACACCACATTAATCAAATAATCAATGTGAACACCAGCAGTAATGGGATGAATCAAAATCTTGCCCCACCTGATGTTGTAAGGCAAAGATGCATAACTTGAATCTATTAATGTGCAACATTAGACAAACCCAAATTGTAGAGCACTCAACAATACCACTGGCCTGTAAACTTCAAAAGTGTCAGTCATGTTTCCATGACCTAAAGATTAGCTTACCTTAGAAGGAAAATAAAAAGACCAGACGTCCAATTGCAACACATGATTCTGAAATGGATTTGTTTGCTGTAAAGGACATTATTGAGACAATTGGTGGAATTTGATTGGGGTCTAAGGATTAAATGGTAGTAATGGACCAAAATTAACTTACTAATTTTCATGGTTATATTGTGGTTATGTGAAAGAATATACTTGTTTGTGAAAAATACTGCAATATTGGTGTTGATTGCTAAGTTAACAACTGAATCTCACATAGTTAAGGAAAGGTTCTTTGGGTTCTGAAAATACTTACTTATATCATGTTAGGATTTTCCACATCTTCTTTAAAACAATTAACTTCGGAGACTTGGAAGATATCAATTATGTTTAAAAAAATAAGAGGTATAAATCATGGTTTTATCTTTTTGTTCTGAGGAGTCTTTCTAAAGCAAATGATAATTTGGGATATCAAGAAGTAGCAATGCTTATTTTTCTCTCTTGAGAGGCAGCTTTTTCCTATGATACTCCATCTTAATTCCCATAAAGATTCATTAGTTGTGTCATTAAGTATTAAGTTGCTAACTTTGGTAGACTGAATAATGATCCCCCTCCCCCCAAAAAAGTCAATGTTCTAATCTCTGGAACCTGTGTGTTACCTTATATGGCAAAAGAGACGTTGCAGATATGACTAAAGATCTTGGAATGGGGAAAACTAGATTATCCAGGTGGGCTCCTGTTATTATACGACTCTTTTATTTTTAAAGATTTATTTATTTATTTTTAAAATGTATTTCTCTACCCTTCCCTGCCCCTCTCCCAGTTGTCTGCTCTCTGTGTCCATTCGCTGTGTGTTCTTCTGTGTCCCCTTGTATTCTTGTCAGCGGCATCCAGAATCTATGTCTTATTGTGTTGCATCATCTTGCTACGTCAGCTCTCTGTGTGTGCAGTGCCATTCCTGGGCAGGCGGCACTTGTTTCCACTAGGTGGCTCTCCTTATGGGGTGCCTTCCTTGTGCATGGGGCGCCCCCACGTGGGGGACACCCCCGCATGGCAGGGCACTCCTTGCACACATCCGCACTGTGCGTGGGCCAGCTCACCACATGCGTCAGGAGGCCCTGGGTTTGAACCTTGGACCTCCCATGTGGTAGACAGATGCCCTATCTGTTGGCCCAAATCTGCTTCCCTATACGGCTTTTTAAGAGAGGTGCAAAAGGAGTGGGAATCAGAGAGAAGGCCATATGAACAGCTGAAGCAAAGATTGGAGTGATGTACTTTGAAGATCAATGAAAGGACCACAAACCAAGGAATGTGGGAAGCTCTTAGAAGCTAGAAAAGGCAAGGAAACAGATTCTCCCATTGATCTTACAAAAGGAGCCAGCCCTACTGACACCTTGACATTAACCCAATGAAACTTATTTCAGATTTTTGGCCTCCAGACTGTAAGAGGATGAATTTGCTTTGTTTTGAGCTGCCAAGTTTGTGAAAATCCATTACAACTGTCATAGGAAACAAATATACCAACCTGCCCCAAGAAGAGCCCCACACTTCAAGATGTTCTTCTAGGTCTAGAAAACAAAATCCTTTTGAGATTTACAAGGTCTCCGAGGAACTAATTGTAGGTGAGGAGTAGCTTATATAGTATGTAAGCAGTCCTCTAGCTTGACCTTTGTACCAATAATGTTTATTTGCTTTCAAGGAACAGAAACTATCTCTATGAGGTAACACAAAAATATAAGGGAAGAGGAAGAAATGCATGAACAGACATGAACCCAAGCATGTTCAGAAGTTTAGGGAGGATGAGCACAGCTGCTGGAAGAATGAGCTTCAGCTGCCTTTTAGGCTAGCCAAAACTCAAATTTGAAAAATAGTGTTTTTCTTGGTTTGGCTAGGACACTGAACTGGTCCTTAGCCACAGAAAGAGTGTACCTTTAACTGATATACCCACCAAACTGTATGCAAGGCGGGGAGTGTTAGATATCCAAAGCATAATGCAAGTTCTGTTACCAGGATAATAGGAATAAGATGCTTGACAGGCAACAAGACCAGCTATCCCCTTTGCTCAGGGTGACTGTATATCTGATTTGCTCAGCACACTTCTGATCTACATCTGTTGCCTGGCATAATTATTAATAACTCTCATTTCACTCCCAAAATGGCCCAGTTTGGACAATAAATCACATAAATCACATAACCTAATAAATCACATACATCACATAACCTAACTAGATTTCCTTTACTTACGAGGTGATATGGCATACTGGTTAATATCAAGTACTTCTCTAATCTGTAACCCAGGAATAATAATGCCTTCCTTTTAAGGCCATGGTGGGAGTAAAAATGAGCTAAAATAAGCAAAAATATAAGCTAAATTATTTGAATAGTCCCTGAATATTATTACATCTTCCTTTTAAAGTTATTTTATATACCTCCAAAATAAATACTAATCATAAAATTCCAACATAAAAATATCCAGCACTGATGCTAATAAGAAAGAAAGGGTTTACTTAACAAATCAGTACTCTGGAGCAATTTGTATAGCTTGCTGGAAATGGTTTGGTTTCAGAAGGTTTGAGTCAAATCAAAAATCTAACAAGCAGCAGTCTTTCTTGAGGTAATTTGTTTAAGTTTTATCAGCCTCAGTTTTCACAACAGTTGGGTTGTTAATGATCAAGAAAGATAATGACTTTAAAGCACACAGTATCTGTCTAGCCTTATTAGAAATTCAGAAACATTAATCCCCTTCTCATGGATGAAAAAAGTGAAAGAGGTTAGAAATACTTTTGGTACAGATCAACTGCAAGGAGAACTTGGAAAGAATCTTCTCAATCAGGGGTTCTTAACCATTTTTGTTTCATGAACTCCTTTGCCAGTCAGGTAAAATGAATACTACGTAATTTATTTATTGCATACATTCATAAGTGAAGAAAATGCTAGATTTCAGTTAGAGGTCAGAGATAATAAAAATAAAAAGTTGATTTTTTTCTCTGTTCAAGCTCACAGACCTCGTGATCCCGTGGACTCCTGTTCTAAATAAACTCGCCTGGGCAGAGAGTCTTCCATCCTTATCATAGAATAAGAGTCTCAATTGTAGTTTAGAAGTAGGAGAGAGTTAACACTAACTGATTAAAGCTCAAGGGACCTGACCTCAATTCCTTTTACCTCCATCTCCACCAGCAGTATTCCCTATTCCCTATTAACCAAAACATATGTATAATAACCATACTGTAAATTTGTATGTTTTCAGTCTATAAAATGGTTTAGTATACTATATATCAACTGAACTTCAAACTACCATGTGAATTACCTAGTAAGGTATTATTACTCCCATTTTACAGATGGAAAATATTAAATTCCAAGAGGCTAATAGGCTTGCCCTACATGATACAGTTAATAAACGAAAGAGACATGCAGATTGTAAATCTAATTTTCTTGGCTCTAAAGTAAGTGCTCTATCTACTTTAGATACTCTGAAGCCCTTGATTTTGGAATAAAAGCTCCTGATATCTTATTAAGGAAGGCACCAATGAAGTGAAATATGAACACATAAGTGCTAAACTGTTTCTCAGCTTCACAGCTTGTTTTATCAGCTATTTCAAGATTATTTCACTTGAGAGTTTTGTACTTCTAGCCTGCTGTGAGTCACTAATGACATAATCTATTAGTGAAAGGGGTGGTAAATAAATGGATTATGAAAATTGTTATGAGCTTCTTATTTCTCACCACTGTCCATCCAAAAATTTTTTGTTTAGTAGACATATTTGTGCTCACTACAAGAATAGAATGCACATGCACACACAAATAAATGTATAAATTTTTAGATAAGCAGGTGAGTTTTCACTTCACTTGACCGTGAGTTTAAATGACAAATATAAATCTGAATTCTGAAAACCTGAGTTTTTAACCAATTTATGAAATGAAAAGATTGTTTTATTTGAGGATCAGATTCAAATCTGTTCAAAATGTTCTTTGAGCTTAATTTAAGTAGGCAATAATGTATTTACTATGAGTTATCAATTTATGATTTCCTTAGTTTATTATTTTTGTAAAACTAATTTAAAATGCATGTTATCCAGTTTGTCCCCTCACTGATAGACTGGATGATTTGAATATATTCAGTGACCAATGGGTTCAGCTGGACAGTACCTTAGAGCATTTGCAAACCCGTCACGGAATACTAGTATTCATGTTAAGGACTTGTTAGGTGGGGCAGATGCATTCATACTTTGAGCTAGGGTAAGCAGGACTACAATTAGGCATTACATCTGTGAGACTACACAGAAAGAAGACACCAATATATAGAGTCTAAAGAGTTGGAGAAAAAAAAGAAAAATTAAAATAAGAGAATCTTTTCATCTCTACTTGTGTATGGATAAACTGTTCTCTACTTCAGAAACTCCCCACCTATTTTATTATAAAAAATAAGGGATTATGTTAAAGTTAGATTCCAAAATATCTCAAAATCCATTGTACTAGTGTCTAAAAAGAACTGTGACAAGTAATTTTAGTTACCTTACTAAATTATTTGCCAGAATATGATAATGGTCATTACCAAGACTTTTAGAATGCAGTTTCTGATTTTCTGTGGAATTGACCTTAAAAAGAACCTCCCCACTAGGCTTTCTTTTTTGCTACCTTGCTAGCATTCAACCAATTGGGAACATTCTGTCTTGTTGTTTTATGTCAATACATTGCTTGTATCAGCACTGATCAATAGAAATAATGCAAACTGCATGTTCTTTTCTAATATCATCTATAATCAATGAGATTTCACATTTTTTTTTTCATGCTCTGTATTTGAAACCTGGTAATATCTATTGGACAGTATAGGCCTAGGCTGCTTGCAAATGTGCTTTACCTGGATAATCCAAATAATTATCCTTCTGGGTGGCTATTTACCATATATTATGTAGGTAGAGCTAAGCAAAAGAAGCTGGTTCCAGAACTCATTTCTGGAAATAACCTATATATTCTTGTTATTGTTTAGGGCTGATTGAAAATAGTTGTGGATTCTTTTTAAAAGGGCTATCTTGAAGGTTAATCTTGTTTGAAGCTTCAGAGGAACTAAGTTGACTTTGATAATTAAATAGTAGAATGATTATATGCTGAATTCCATAAATAAAAAATTATTAGCTTATGCTGCACATAATAAAAATACTCTTTACACTGTAGGAAATCAGAATGTATTTTTGGCTCAAAGTTTCTCTTGTGTTCTCTGTGGAGGAAACAAATTAAGCAGTTTCAAAACAAATTAAGCAGTTTCAAAAAAAAAAGAATCAGGGAAATTAATATTTACTAAACCTACATACAGTTCCATGAGCATGTTAACAGAATAGACATATATAAAATTAGAAAAATGAGCATACTTGTGTAAAATAATCCATTTAAATCAAAGGAAGTTTTAAGCAGAACTAGTAGGAATATTTGATTTTTATTAGATTTACCTGAAAGAATAAACTATATATATTTTTTCTCTATGTGAGGACATATAGGAAACTTGACTTTTGGTTCAGCGACTTTTTAAATTTGGCACCAGGAAATAAAGTGAAAGCTTTAAAAATTCTCAGTAATTTTGAAAGTTGTGTTTTGTTGTTTTCATATCTCTCATTTTTTAATCTTGACTATAATGATCACTACCAAAGTTTTCTAGCTGCATATCTTTTACCTTAAGGAAATGTTTTTAATATTTGGGAAATGAGGAAATGCTTCTCAACATCACTATTTTGCTTCTCATATGCTTGTTTTTAAAATGTCTACATATTCAGAAGAGATTTATCATGTTCTTATGAAAGTCTGAGCTGATATTATTTCATTTCAATGTGATTTTAATAACCAGTATCTCTTTCCTGAACAAATAATGAGTAATAGTCCCCATCATTTTGTTACTTTGATTAGAGAAATATAAATTAAGCTTTTCCTGTCTTTTTAAAGAGTGAGTGAGCCAAGTATCTACATTTTTTCCCTGATAAATGCACATCACTGTTAAGAACTTAACTTACCATTTGCAGGAATTTTACTTTAGCTTTCACTTTTCATTTTCCAGAGCACCTTAGTGTATGCAGCAAATATAACAGTTCCTGACTTATCCGGTATATCCAGTTCAGCTGTTCTCCTTTCAATACTGTGGCCAACTCAACTCATAGAAATCCATATTGATCACCTAATGTGAACACTTTCAACACACTGGGAGAGTCATTCATTCTGTACAGAAAGTCATGGGCCTTTCTTTGTCTGAATACTCACATTTCTGATACAATATCGAACATGAGAGGCACTGATCAAGTAGCAGAATTGAAAACAATTCTGGAGGTAATAATTCAAGTCTATGGAATCAGTGCTAATTTGGAACAGGAAGGACAAGCAGTGCAGGAGTTCTTACCTTTTTAGTATCATGAACTCCTTGAGAAATCTGGTTAAACCTGCAGACCTTATCTCAGAATAAAGTTGTTAAATGTAAAAAATAAACGGAAATACAAAAGAAACTAATTACATTGAAATATAGTTGTAAAAATATTTAAAAATAGCTACGTAATAGAATAATATGTCCTTCAGTATTGCCCTTATCTTGAGGCGGTTAGGATAACGAACATAATTTCAAAATGGTATAGATGATAATCCCAGAGATGTGAAATGACTAAAATATGCTATGAACATATCTATGGTTTCCACTAGTGACAAAATCACAATGACTGCAGTGTGATTGTGATTTGTTACCTACATTAAAAATTAAAGCAAATTCCATTGCTCAGTTACAAATTAATGAAGATATGTATTTTTTTCCATCCAAACTTGTGAACCACTGAATTTTATCCATGGATATCCTTGGGGGTAGTAGAAATCATGATAAGAAACCCTGTAAATTCCTTTGATAGCAAGAAAGAATAATGGCCTTAAACAAGACTATTTGGATTATACACACACACAAGAGAGGATAATGCCTATTTTGTACTAGAATTCCTCTGTTCTGGGAATGTTTGCCTCTTGGAAGTCAGAATGATCCAGAATGCTTTTGTTTCAGTTGCAGTAGAATAATACATAATTCTATTTATAATTGCCCATTTTAAGGAATCTTGATATTGAAAGACTGAAAAAGCAATTCCTTTGGTATAAGGCACAAGCCTAGTGTGAAAACATGGTGTTAATGCTGTCACATAGAACAGAAAAGGGGGGATATTATCATTAGAATGTTCCTTTATTTTGTAGTGTTTCTATTCTCACTGTATTGTTCTAGTTACATTATCATCCAAAACAATTGTAATATTGAAAAGAGTGTCCATTATGTCTCATTTAATATACCAAGTAAAGTAGAGGAAACACTCTTCAAGAAAATACTGTAAATCACTTAATTTTATCTAAAAACTCTCTTCGTAGGAAAAATTTATAGCTTTGATTATCCAAACCACTGCTACTCAACTTGTGGTCCAGGGGCCAGCAGCATCAGCACTGCCCGAGAGATTCTTAGAAATGCAAGTTCATCAGCCCTCCCCCCAATCCACTGAATCAGAGTTTGGGGGATGGGCCAAAGAATCAGTTTAACAGGCATAGAAAATGTTAAACTGCAACAATAACAACTTGCATTAGTTTCCAATTTGTAAATATTGAAAGGTTTCACTTTATAAGAATCTAGCACCCTAAATTCCTGTGGAGAAAAGGGATCTCATCTTGATTTTTGGAGTTCTCTGCAACTGAATAGTAGCTGCTCACTTTTGAAAGGCCAATACCTCACCAGTTTGCCATTTAAGGAATTCAGTTTAAATAAACCAAGCCCCCAAACCTTAGTCACTCAGGTTTCTTCAAGAGTAGAATTGTCATTAAATTCAATCAATAATTGGAAATCCTTCACTCTTGGGAGATCTAAGTGATGCATGTCACTGCTACCATGACTGCTGTTGTTCCTACTCTGACCTGAGTTCATTTCTGGAGAGGGTCCAGGTGCAAGGCTAAGTGCTTTATATATATTCCAGCGTGTTTAATCCTCTGTTCCCCTCTTTGAGACGGGTGCTGAGAAATGGAAGCAACAGGTCATACAAATGCTAAGTGGAAGAGGCAACACTTGTCTTCTAGCCTCCCAACCTACAAAGCCTATATTCAGAATCTTGTATACTAAATTGTCCCTGTACATGCATTTGATGGATTTCCAAGGGATTTTTAAGTGGTAAGTAGAATATAGAGGCAAGAAATAATGCCAAGAAATGGGAATTGATAAGTGAGAAAATATTCAAAGCTATACATGTTTTCTCTCTCATTCACCCTGCACATTCAGTTAGTCAGGAAGTCCTTAATTCCTATCAATAACATGTTCTTTAGATATCTCCCCACTCCTCCAATCCCAGAGGAATATGTTCTTCCTTTGATGCCTGAGGATTTGCAAAACCTACTTAATTTATCTCCCTGTCACCAACCTTACAGTAAACTTCCTTCATCATCCAGAAGCTCCAGGTTCTTTGGTGAGACTGCCAGTATTGTCCTCCAAATGCAAATATGATCATGTGGCTCCCTTCCTATCATCTTTCAATGGAAATCCTAATCAAAATGCCTTTGCATCATTCAGAATTCCTTCAGACAACATTTCCAAGCTCACCTGCAGTCACTTCCCCAAGGGTGCCTTATGGTCGTGCTGCACAGTAACTAGGACTAACGGGGCCCACTGGAGTACTCTAGAACAACTAGAGTTCGCACTTACTGATCGAGTTCTATTACTATTTGTTCCTTTTCTAGAATTTCTTTCTCCACCAAGTCCATCTGACAAACTCTCACTCATCTTTTGTGACCCAACAGAAATCATTGCTTACTCTGAACTCTATTCTAACTCCCTGCACACCCCTAACTCTATCCAGTTATAGTAAGCTTTTCTCACTATGTCTACAGAGCATTCTGTTTACACCTTTTTGATAGTAATTCTTTCATGGTTTATTATGATTATTTTCACATGTCTATTTCCCTCTTCTGTAGTATAAATCAGACACTATTCATCTCTTCTTTCCTAGCATATAGTGAATATGCAGTAAATGTTAAGTGAACAAATGGAAAAATGAATATTAGCTAATGAATTTGTATGTGAAACATATAATGTTATTTTTCTGCCTGGCTTCATTACAATTAAATTAAGAGGACAAATTTGGTGGTAAAATTGCACACATTATTTAATTTCTTGCTGATTCTCTCATAGTCATTTTAGAATTACAGTGCACATGAAGTGCCTTCAAAGTGAGACAGGGTGGGGAGAAACTAAAATGGGGAAGAGTTTGCTAATGATATTAATACATGCCATTATCCCTTAAGCAGAGTGATTTTTGTAGAGTTGTAGGGTTGAGTGTTCATGGACTCACTATCATCCTTTGTGAAATAAAATGTCTTGGATTTGTTATTTTATTCCAAAACAGGCATACTAAAAGCGAATTAAATGGGCTATTCTTTTCACCTGACATATGTAACTAAAGTAGCTTCAGTTACAGTTTCTTGTCAAGGTAATGTAGCTTTTCAAGAAAGGAACTTTTGTGTCAGTAATTTTGGTTTGGGGCCCTTTTCCATGATGAAAATCTTGAAAAGACTGTTTTCCGCTAACTGGCATAATTCTATTTTTTACAGTTATTTTGGGAGGCAAATGTTTTTGGACACACATTTCTTTATAGCTGAGTTAGAGTGCATTTTATTATGTGCTTGATTTGAAATTAAATTCCACAGCAAATTTTACAGAAATATGCTGCTTAGTTTGTAGTGCAGTTCACATACTCAACATGAATACCAATTTATGAAGGTGTCATGAAGTTGTTAAACCAACCCGAACACACATATACAGATGGTATCAGAGGCATTAGTGCCTGAAAAATAATTTGTGACATCTGTAGGCCTTCTCATAATCGTTTCAGTTTTTGTAATTTTTATTCTGTGACTATTTTAAGCTATTTTGAAATATAGGCAGATACATAGCAACATGGAAATTGTTTTCCTGAGCATTAAAAATAAGATTATTGTATATAATTACTGTTCTTGAATCATCTATTACTTTAACTTAACTGGTATGTTAAATATGTTTTGGTATTTCATTTTGTTTCATTGTTTTTTGTGGTTCTTTTTGACCACTTTTTATGTTAAAAAGTCAGTGTAGGGAAATGGACTTGGCCCAGTGAATAGGGCATCTGCCTACCACATGAGAAGTCCACAGTTCAAACCCCAGGCCTCCTTGACCCATGAGGAGCTGGCCCATGCGCAGTGCTGATGCATGCAAGGAGTGCCCTGCCACGCAGGGATGTCCCCTGTATAGGGGAGCCCCATGCGCAAGGAGTGCACCCCGTAAGGAGAGCCGCCCAGCACTAAAGAAAGTGCAGCCTGCCCAGGAATGGCGCTGCACACACGGAGAGCTGATACAACAAGATGACACAACAAAAAGAAACACAGATTCCTATGCCACTGACAACAACAGAAGCGGTCATAGAAGAACATGCAGCAAATGGACATAGAGAACAGACAACTGGGCCAGGGGAGGGGAGAGATAAATAAATCTTAAAAAAAAAAAGTCAGTGTAGATATTGCTTTTGAGAGTACCTTTATTTATAATTTCTTAATGACAGGTGCATTTTTCTCCTTACATTTGCTGAATAAATATAAATACTTTAACTTCTCAATATAAATGTAATAAGGACATTACGGAAAAATACTTGGACACAGTGTAGTAAAGAATCTAAAATTCACCATCCAAAATAAGCATTATTAAAAGTTTGCTATTCATAACTCTAAACTTCTTTTTCTAAATTAATATCCTTATATAGGTATCTCTATATGTATATCTGAGATGATTCAGACCTTATTACTTAGGTGAGCAGATTTTATGGATAGGTTTTTTTTTAAGCTTCTCTGTTTATTTAATGTCATGACTTTTTCAATGTTAGTAACTATAGATCTGCATAAGCATTTTAATTATAAAGCAAGCATTCTACACTCATATTTAGAAATTTTTTGTTGTACATTTAGCCATTTTTATGTGTTTAAAGACTATGTTTACAATAAAGCATTTAATGAAGTAATAGATTTTAGGAATAAGATCAGAATCCAGAAGGAAATCAAGAGGACAAAAGTATGTGCCTTAAAAGAAAAGTATTTTATCATTGAAAAGAAAGCACTTTCAGGCTTTGCCACCAACAAGGCACGTAGTTAATACTCATATTTATAGAATTTTCCCCATATACATTAACATTTTCCCTCTGGT
Source organism: Dasypus novemcinctus (assembly GCF_030445035.2). Taxonomy (NCBI): domain Eukaryota; kingdom Metazoa; phylum Chordata; class Mammalia; order Cingulata; family Dasypodidae; genus Dasypus; species Dasypus novemcinctus. The sequence goes on along the minus strand of NC_080679.1, from coordinate 95,196,529 downwards.
AAGTTCTTCAGTAAAATAATAATTTTTGGTTTCATTACTTGATATAAAGTAGATATATGCTTTTACTGAAGGGGTAATATAAACTTGAAACTTAGGCAGTGCCATTTTGCTTTTTAAAACCAGCAAATTGTTGGGAAGCAGCTGTGGCTCAATCAGTTGGGCTCCTGTCTACCATCACAGGTGCTTTTTCTCTACAATACCATCTTATTTAGGGATGTCGCATACCTAAGGGCTTTAGGTATACTTTCCATTTCATCACGTATTTAAATCCTTAAAAGTTGTTTTTTGTTGTTGCCTTTTATTGGCAGCATGTGTTGGTGAAGAATATAAAGATCACAAGTACAGTTGGTGCCAGTGCCTTGATTCATGCTTAGGGACTAACAATTTTTGAACTTTGCCTTTGCACCATCAGCTCAAATGTCAACTCAGAGATAAAGTCAATTAGCATCTTTGCTTTGTTATGAATTTATGACAAGAAATATTGCAATGATCCATCAACAGTCCTTTAATTAATTTCTTTTTGAATTCAACTACTTACGTTGGTGAACTGAAATTGCTAAGTTGTTTTTTCACAGATTAAGGAGATTTATCAACTAAATCCATGGCCTTGACCCTATGAATGCACAAATGGACTAATTTAGAAGAATGAGTTGCTTTACTCTGTCTTCAAATTAAAACTCAACCATATAGAAAGTTTGATCTCAAGGAAGTTTCAGTATCTCTTCAACATTTATACATGGTAACAAACAATATATTAGGAAAGTGTCTTTCTTATTAATCACTCTCATCAGCCTGAGTAGAACAAGACTGATAAAAGAACAGGAGCAAAAGAGACTTAGTCTATTATGAAACTGAAATCTCAGCAAATAGACTTTCAATATTTATATGTTTATACATCCTTACTGCAGCAGCTGGATTAGTAAGTTTTTGCTGCACCACAGAACATAGTCCTGGTTGTGTAAGGAAGGATTCTGGATTACCAGTTCATGCTGCTTGACCAAGACATGATAAAACTCTTGACTCAACACATCTGGATTTACGTTATTTTAAATTATCCACACAAATGTGTTTTTATTGTTCTAAATATAATTTCAGAAACTGTTCTTGTTTAATCATTCTCCAGAAGCTTCTTGGAAGGAAATGGAATAGATGAGTTAATGAGGATGGAAGAAATAGAAAAATATTTCTAAATATATTTGAAAATCCCCAGGAGAATCAACTTTGAAGGGACTGACCCTGAGCAACCAAGCACTGTTCACCTGGTGGTACTTTTGGATATCTCCCTTGTCCTAGTTTACAGGGACTCCCACAACAAAGTACTACAAACTGGTTGGCTTAAAACAATGGAAATTTGTTGTATAATACTTCTGGATGCAAGAAATCTGAAATTAAGATACTAGAAGCGCAGTGACTCTTGAAGTCTGTAGAAAAGTGTCTATTCTCTGCCTCTCACCTAAACCTTGTGGCCTAAGCATTCCTTGTCTTATGGCAAAACTCATTCTGCCTGTGTGGTCACTTAGCCATCTTCTCCCTCTCCGTGTTTCTTCTCTTCTTATAAGGACACCAGTCATATTAGACTAAGGCTGTGCAACCCTGTATGACCTTATTTTAACTTGTCTAATTCCATCTGTAATGACTCTATTTCTAAATAAGGTCACATTCTGCAGTACTATGGAGTAGGACTTCAACATATGTTTTGGTAGAGGGTGGATAATTCAACCTATAACATCTCACTTTTGAACATCGAATGGAGGTTTGGGCTAGTCAATCCAAAGGTACATTTAGAATCAGCTTAAGTAATCTATCACTCATAATTACTACAGTGCATGACCCACTGATCATACTATATATTCTGGGAACTCTAGTAGGACAGAGAAGGATAGAGATCAAAATTAGGTGGATATTTGAACAACCACCTGAGATCAGACTTCGAAACTTAAAACTGGGGATGACAGAAAGAAGGGTTAACTATTTGCTGGTTTTAATTAAGGTATTTAAAATGATACTTTGTTTATATCATAATTAAAAATAAAATAAAAATCTTTTCTATTCCAAAGGGATTGTATTAGGACACTTGCGAATATAAGTAGCAGAAACTCAACTCATGCTAGTTGAGAACAACAAAGGTTGTTTTTCTTGATTAGTGTTGATGGCAAGAATTTCTTGGTTATTTCACATAATTGTTAATCCAAGGAAAGAGTAGTGATACAACTGGGAATCAAACTTCATTCTCTCTGAGTCTTGTATCTGGTTTTGCTCTGCATTAGCTTCATTCTCTCACATTATAGTAGAACTTTCCCCAAGTGTTGGAAAGCATAGCCTCCCAAAATGTTCATCTTATAATAACTTGATTTCCTTGAGACAAATGTACAAAAACCCTAGGAGAGGAACTCATTGGTCCACCTTTTGTCAGATGCACACTCTGTGCCACACATAATAATGACCAAGAGCTTAAACTCATGGCAGTCCCCACTTGGGCAATATGGATAGGATATGACTTACTGACAATCCCCTAGTAAAGAGCAGTTCCTGTCCCTGCAGAAGGGAGTGGCTACTAGGAAGACAAAATAAAGATGTGCACTGCAGAGATCCACTGTTAGAACATTTTTTTAAGAATACATTCATTAAAAAGTATTATAAATTACAGTTTTAAAATGTATCCATGTTCAATAAAAATAAAATACATTACTGGGCAGACTGCCAGATGGGGAAAATAAAACACAAAAAGATGCCATGTTTGTAAGTCTTGCAGAAGCTTTGCATGTAAATTAATTAGTATTTAATGTGAAAGCAGAAAAAAGATAAGCATATTAATTCTCGAACAGCAAAGAATGTTTGATAAACAGCAGACTGTTTACAAATTGGACTGCTGAATATTTCATTTGTACTTGCACATAACAAATGTAGTAAAATATGACTTCTGTTTAATTTTATGCTGGAAACAAAAGTTAGCACAGGAAAAAAAGTATGTGTTATTTCATTCTTAAAATACAAAGACTATCTCATACTCAAAATATGGTCTTTCATTTTTCTAGACACTTGCCCTAGATAAAAAATATTTAAGTCCCTGGTTCCAATAGTTAATAACTATAATAGCCTTGAATCAATTATTTAAGCTTCCTGAGCCTCAGTTTCTTAATATAAAACTCAAATTTAGTAATTATATCTCATAGGATTAAAAGCTTAGAATAAGGAGATGTAAAGGAACCATTTAGAGCTGGGATAATTAAATTGTTACTTTTATTTATGTAATTGTACTTTCTGATCTTTTAGGTAATAGCATATGTAGAGAGCATGAAAACTTTCTCAGTCACGAATAGGACATTTAAAACAAAAATGTTGGATAAAAATTAGAAGTCAATTTATTTTAAAAAATAGTTTGAGCTGAAATGATAAATTTATCAGTTTCTATCTCAAAAAATATGATATTTTACTTTCCATATTTTACTTTCCACATATTCCTACTAGGTATATATGGGTGGGTGGGGATGGGAGTGTTAGTGATAAGTGAAGCTGTTCAATTGATATCAATAAAAATTACGTCACCTAATGGGAAACACCAAAATAGAAAAGGATTCACATTTTTAATATCTATAACAGTGCTACTTGAATTTTTCTATCATTAGCTTTAATATGAAATATGCAAGTGGTTATAAAAACCATAAAAAAGCATAGATATAAAACATTTTAATGCTAAAGTGTCAGATCATAAAAGGCACCTTATTTGGTACCCTTCTTGTGTGTGTTTCTTTTCAGTGTCTTGTCCTCAGTGAAATTCCCTCCAGTGGCTCCTTAGAGGCAGGCTTGCTTGCAGCAGGGTCCATGATGTGAGAAGACTATAACTCAATTTTCTGATTTAATAGTGCAAGGTTACCCAAGCATGAAATTACCTCCTCATGTAGAGCAATCCCCTTTGCTTGGCAAGTCAGAGCTCAAAAACTTGATGTCTACTGTGATTACAGCTGTTGACCCAACCAATTGTTGTTGGAATCAGAGTTAAGCCTTTTCTGTATGCCCCACTGAAGAAAATATGTCTCTTCATACAGCAGAAAGGTGAAAATATGTATGTGGCTCTTCTTAGATTTGCAGCACTATCTTACTAATATGCTGGGTTGAAAAAGAACCAATATGGCTATAGCACAGAAAAAGCTGTATTTTTAGTTACTAGAAAATGCTATCATAGGAGATAAAACAAGTCACTTTTAACAAAATTTCTATAAGGTTTAAAAATTGAAAAGAAATCAACGTCCAGCTCAAGTTTGTCAATGAACATCTGCTATATAGGAAACAGTTTGATCTTTCTTTGTTAACATAATCAAACACTATGTGCTGCTGTTTCACATTGCAGTCTTCTGAAGTCTGGAAATGGGAATAGTTAACAGGGCTGTCCGATAGTAATCGCATGCTGGCTGCTATGTAATTTTATTCTAGTAGTAAAAATGAAATAAAAATAAAACAAGTTAAACTTATTTTAATAATATGTAATATATTCTAATTTACCCAATCAGTAAAAAATGTGATCATTTAAACACTTAGTAAAAAACATGTTTAATGAGATATTTTACATTCTTGTTTTTCATATGATGTATGATATTAATGCAATCATCCTGTGTTATCCATTCCAGTACCTTCAGTAAAGATTTTTTTTAATAGATAATGTTCTTTTATTTATTTATTTTCTATCCCTTCCCCCGCCCCGCCCCAGTTGTCTCTGTGTTTATTTGCTGCGTGTTCTTTTTTGTCTGCTTCTGTTGTTGTCAGCTGCATGGGAATCTGTGTCTTTTTTTGTTGCGTCATCTTGTTGTGTCAGCTGTCCGTGTGTGTAGTGCCATTCCTGGGCAGGCTGAACTTTCTTTCATGCTGGGCAGCTCTCCTTATGGGATGCACTCCTTGAGCGTGGGGCTCCCCTACATGGAGACACCCTGCGTGGCACAGCACTTCTTGCTGCATGAGCACTGCGTGTGGGCCAGCTCCACATGGGTCAAGGAGGCCCAGGGTTTGAACCGCGGACCTCCCATGTGGTAGGTGGATGCCCTAACCACTGGGCCAAGTCCGCTTCCCCCTTCAGTAAAGATTTAAACCACTTTTCAACTTGGGGAGTTGTTGAATTGATGATTTTTAGAATGTGGCATGGTGTCTACGTGGGTCATGCAGCCAGCTAGGTTTATTTGGATTACATTTATACAGGGTTATATGACCCTATATGACCATATATACAGGGTTATATGATACAGGGTTAAATGACCAACAATATAGTTATATTTTTTTAACTTTTATTATCTCTATCACTAGCTATATAGAATACACACTTGTCTACTTTACAGTAATACAAAATAAAATCACTTGTTTTGTCTTTTTTGGCATTTGATTATATATAGTTTAAAATTTTACATTCATCTTTATAAAGTTTACTTTATTATTATCCCCCTTAGCCTAATAAATAATTTCCATTTGCTTATATCAAGTACAATAAGTGTTCAGAAATACTTTTTTAGTTATTTAAAGGTAGACTTGGAAGAGTAAAAGTCCTAATCAAAAATATGAGAGTTTTAAGGTTATTTTTTGTGTGATTTACTTAAGACTTTGGTGTAGCTTACATAACATGGAGATAGATAGATAGATTGGTAGGTAGGTAGGTAGGTAGGTAGATAGATAGATAGATAGATAGATAGATAGATATTGCCAAGATCTTGTTTCAGTATTTTAGAACTGCATAAATTAATTCTCATTAATGCTTCTTATTCATAATACATTCACAACAATATAAGATGAAATTTGCCAAGAGTCCTTTAAATTGGCTACAAATTCCATTTCTGAAGTAAAAGAGCTATTGATAAGCACTAATTAAGTTAAAGCTACAGAGGAAATGTCATGCATGCATTAAAACATTTATGTGTTTTTCTTAGCAAGAAGATGTAAGTATATATATGTTTACCTTCAGATAGGATAAAAATGCAATTATCTCTGGCTGTTTCTGAACAATGGCAACAAATAATTTTACCTGACAATAGCCTGTAGAGAATTTAGACTTGTACATAGAATCAGGGCATAATATTATATGTGTATATTCATGTGATTCACCCCAACTTCTCACCTACAGTCTTATGTGGTACTGATACCTCTGGCTGCTTTGTTTTTCTCTTAGTAAATAGAACCCATGGAGTCAGGCTGGGAGGCATCCAAGTTTGTGTCCTTCAGTCACTTCTCCAGAATTTCTCCCTTTGGGAGAAAGTAGATAGCATTCCTCAGAGCTGACCAGTCTGCAATAAACTATGAATTCCTGAAGAACCGTGGCCATGGTTAAATATCACTTGAGTGTTAGATATTGTCCTCCCTCTACAATTTTCCTTGGAGAGCCTGATTTCCTCCAGAAGCTTAGTCTTTCATGAGTCACAGTCATGATCATGACAGGAACTGATGAAAGCACACTGCCCTATCCCAAAAAGCTCTGTGGTAGTGCAGCACAGAATTTTCCTGTTCCATAGAGATAATAACTAACGCCATGTTTCCTTTTCTAATTTACTTCCACTTATTTCTTGAAAGTGAATGTTGAAAGTTTGTTTTACTTTCTAATATTTACAGGCAATAAATGGTCTCTGGAGCCAGACTTCCTGGGTTTCCATTCTCAGCTCCACCTTGTACTAGCTGTGATGCTTTGGGTAAATTATTTAACCACCCTCTGCCTCAGTTTCCTCATCTATGAAGAGGAAAGAATAATAGCAGACTACCTTTTAGGATGAATGTGACGATTCGGTGAAGTAAGAATTAGATGTGTTAATTCATGCAAAGCACATCAAATAAGCAATCAATAAGCATAAACTAGTATTATGATTGTAGGATTGTATCTTACAACAGTGGCTCTAGACCACACATCAGAATCACCCAATGGAAAATTTAAGAATCTAGATACCTGAGTCCTAACCTAGACTTAGTAATTTAGAATTCTGAGTGTAAGCCCAATCATTTCTTCATTAAAAAATAAAAAAGTTCCAATGGTAATCCGATATGCAGCCAAGTTTGATAATGACGCTACAAGAAGACATTATCAGTCTAATTATCCTATTTTGATTAGTTACAAACTAATCATATAGTAACCGTGACCAAGCTGTCGTTTGTTCCCTCTAGACTATTATGTAATATTAGTATTTATCTGGACATCTAAACAAAGAGGCTGAGACCCATTTTTTCAATGCTATACACATGCAATGAAAACAAGAGTTGGAAAGAGGACACGTGGGCTCAAAGTTTAACAATGAGAATATAATGAAGATAAAGAGAGAACTTATGTTAAAACTCAGACTGAAGAGTCATTTCCTGGGGATTGATAGTTCCTAGTTGGGTCTATTTGAGCCCTTCTATTTATATCTCGGTTTCTTCAAATCTTAGTTTCCTCCCAAAATTCAGCTACTCCTTCCAGACCACAGCACAGTCTTCTCAGCATAAACTTCTTAGGTTCTCCTCAATATTATTATTAGGTAATATTTATTAAATGTCCTCTGGGAGTCAAACTGCTCTATGACTTTACATGTATTAGGACAATAATGCAATGTACTAGGAACTATTAATATCACTATTTTACCCATAAGTTGCCTGTGGACAGAAAGAGTAAGCCCAAAGTCATATGACATATAAATGATACTGTCTGGATTTTAAAGATTTTAGCCTTAAGCGTATGACTCCAGTTTCACACTCTTAACCACTGCTCTAAGCTGCTGCCTCCTTCAAATGCAGTTCTTCAGCTAAATCCTCTTGAGAGTAAATACATCTTTTTACAGACAACTGCATCCAGGAAGCATAAATATTCTTACTCTGGGCATTTCTTTCTCCACTGATTTTTGTTATCAGCAACTAGTTTTGGCCATTGCCATGCCTTCTTAGTTGAAATTGATGTTAGCATTTCAAATCTAGGTGTATTAAGACCTGTTTTCCATTTTGCTCTATAAACGTAGTATGAGAGAAATGCAGTCTTTTCTCCTCCAGAGCTCTTTTCTTTAGACATGATTAAATATTCCATATCAATAAATGTATTCAACCACATGAAATAGTGAATTCCTAAGATAGCATAATTTTCATAAGGTATAAAGGCTGTAGCTCACTTCAAATTATTCAGATAAAATACTTTGCCTTAAACTCAAATTTAATCATATTATTCTGGTCTTCTCTGCCCTTAGCATTGCTTCGGATTTTGAATACTTGGTCTGACAAAGATTTCCCTGTCTGCCCTTTCTTTGCTTAGTACTCAAGACCTCCCACACAAGCAGGGGAAATAACTTGAAACTACTTCTTAGTGGTAAGTAAACATGAACCTCTTCAAATCTGGGAAAACGTCCCAGATATGGGGCTTAAATGAATTACTGTCTTAATTTTAAAGCCAGTGGAGAGTTGTGTGTACAAACTGACTGCGCAACTGAACACTTAGAGTGAAATGATTTCATCACTGGGCAGCCTCCTTCTACCTGTCTACCACCCTCACCTTCATGGTAACAGAATTCAAGTCCACTTTGAAGAAATGTACCCTTCCTATCCAGAAACATGCAATTAGGGTAATATTGACCCAAATGGATAGAAGCTGAATCTGTGAAGTTCATTCCCCTGCTCATGTTAATTTCATCAGGCCTGAGCCTATGAGTTGGTTTAGAACAATGTGGCATCACAAATATTTGCTAGTGTCTTCTGAATAAGGAGCTTCCTCTCTCTTCTCAGAGCTATGAGGAAATAAGGTCTCTGTTCTTCTGGACATCAGGATATGTAAAGCCTGCAACTGTTGCAGCTTTTTCTGATATAAGAGATAAAACAGACTGAAAGGATCTTATACTCAGAAAAAAATCTCCAACTTGATGTGAAGCAAGAGAACTCTGAACTTTTCAATTACTTTTTATGTTTAAGGCTATGCTGTCTGGAATTTTGATGACACACAACTGAAAGAGTCCTAAATGATACTTACAGAGAAAAAAAATAAGAATATATACTTGAATTATAAATCTTTACAGCAGTTCTTATTTTTGTGCATTTTTAATTGGAATTAGTCATTCCAAAGACAAAGAAGTGAAATCCTTAGCAAATCATAAAGTTAGAAAGTAACATAGGGAAGCGGACCTGGCCCAGTGGTTAGGACATCCATCTACCACAGGGGGGTCCTCAGTTCAAACCCCAGGCCTCCTTGACCCGTGTGGAGCTGGCCCATGCACAGTGCTGATATGCACAAGGAGTGCCGTGCCACGCACGGGTATCCCCCATGCAGGAATGTCCCCCGTGTAGGGGAGCCCCACGCGCAAGGAGTGCACCGCATAAGGAGAGCCGCCCAGTGCAAAAGAAAGTGCAGCCTGCCCAGGAATGGCACTGCCCACACGGAGAGCTGACACAACAAAAAAGAAACACAGATTCCTGTGCCGCTGACAACAACAGAAGCGGACAAAGAAAAAGATGCAGCAGATAGACACAGAGAACAGACAACTGGGGTGGGGGGAAGGGGAGAGAAAATAAATACATAAATCTTAAAAAAAATAGAAAGTAACATAAGGACAAAAATGAAAAAACAACTAGAATAAAATTCATTTCCTGTTTTTAAAGACTTTGATTCAATCAGCATAATGATCAAAGTATATATAAAAACATTAGTGATACTGTGAAGCAATTCTTTGCCGTGATTAGTAAGATTAATTTTAATTATATGAACTTTGTGATAATTACAATTAAAACCATGCTTAAATAGTCACATTGTAACTATAGATTTAGACTTTCAGAATAAAAGTTATTGGCCTTTTTTTAAAAAATAAAATTTTATCAGAGAAGTTACGAGCTTGTAGAACAGTCATGCACAAGCTGCAGAATTCCTACGTGTTACCCTTCCACCAACACCTTGCATCATTGTGGGACATTTGTTACAGATGATGCAATAACGTCATCAAAATATAACTACTAACTATGATCACTGCTTACATTTGGAATGTTTTTCCATATACCACCTATCATTAACACCATGTATTAGTATTGTACATTTGTTATAGTTCATGAGAGAAAGCTCTCTAGGACCCTTCTCCTTAACGCACTTTCTATCATCCTTGCTCAGCAGTGTTTGAGTCTATGTTTGAGCTCCATGAGTTCCAATCTTGATTGATTCTAACTGTAATTGTGTTTCCTGCTCTCAAGAAATGAAGCATTCCATTACTATCTCATTCCCATTGTGTCAAATGGAAATTCTATTTACACTTGAAAGCCTTTTAGAAATTAAAAGACATCTTTCATAACTTTCCCCTTGCAGCTTCCAACCATCTTCAGGATAAAAACCCTCAACATTCTCAAGCTATTTGATCATTTTTTTTCACTATGTTATAAATATAACAAGGTGTTTTCCTTGAAGGATGTGCCTAATATTTTGGAAAAGGAAATTGGGGTGGACAGGGGTCCTGAAATAGATTGCAATTTCCTTCACTTTAAGGGGGTGAGTCATAGAGCTCTAAGGGATATTTCTGAGCATATATCTTTCCCAGCTGAGATTACAGAACATAAAATAAATGACAAAATAAAATGTAAAATGACAGTAATAAATTAGAAGATGGAAGAGAGGTATTGAAATACACCTTTTACAAAGTAGAAAATCAAGATACACTATCTGTGGTTATGTAACAAGAAATAGAGATTTATAAATAATATTTAAAAGTATGCAAATACAATTAATAGAATAAATGGTAGTAATATTATAATTATATTGGTAAGAGGAGTGTAATATAAATGAACTAAATCTTATTCTAGGACAGCAGAATTTCAACAGTTGATGAGTAATATCCCAAGTTAAAAATAATAGTAATAGTTTGCATCTGAGGAGCTGGATTCAGGGTGAGGAAATTAAGCAGATTGTGGCTTTTAACTATAAACTCTTCTGTATTTTTTAAACCATTTGCATATATCATTTGTTGAAAAAGTATTCATCCTATTAGACATAAAGCTGTTTCTATTTTGCCATTAATGTTTCTCTTAGATTTGTGTTATACCTAAATTTTAGTATTTATTATTAAAAAAATAATATACTTATTAGAGTAGTTCTGTCAAAAATGGAATGCAAGAAGGGCAAGTGCTTTTAATCTAAATAGAATAAAATAAAACTGCAAGGTTTCATATAATTTGAAATAGAATCCAATCTTGGTTTTAGAGAGTTTTTCACTGAATCATGCTTTATTTGTCCTCAACACAGGTACAGAATGAGTGCATTTAACTTAGGCAGCTAAACTTAGTAACTTTTCCTTCTTTGGAATAGTTATCTAAGTTATTTCATTAATTTAATTTCTTATTTTTATGCAATTTACTTCTAAAATAAGGTAGTGTGAGGATTTACAATTGCCTAACAGTGAAAACTAAACAAGATATATCTGAGTGGAGAAATTTTTGCTTATGCATGTATTTGTTTTCTTATTACTGTAAAAATAGTCATATAATTTTCTCATAAAATGTGATTAGGATGGTAAAAGTAGAGATTGTAATAATATTAGAGTGCAGGGGTTCTGCAAATATTTCAAGTCTAATTTTGGAGTGTATATGTTTTGGATACCAGAGACAGAATTTTTGATGCTAGGATAAGAAATGTTTTATCTGAACTCTGTCTTGGAGTTTCCAAAACTTGTAATAGTCAAGGCTTGGATTTAAAGCATAATAAAAAAAATCAGATATGCATTATGTCCTTGATCTTATAATTACAGAGCAAGAATCAAAGATACATAAAGAGTGATCATATCACACTTGACCTGTTCAGAAATCATGTTTTCAACATAAATAAAATTATTTCCACCAGTAAGTCTTTTTTTGTGTGGGGATAGGGAAGAATTAACCCTTAAAGAAACAAATTTTGAAGTTTTAAAATTTCTACAAATGGTTATCCCTGACAGATTTTTTAGCAATCTTAGGGGTATGTTGTACAGTGAGAAGACAATTTGCATATTGAAGCCAATTCCTTAAATACTATTATTTAACTTATGTATGATGCATAATTGTTTTTATCTTCATTTCCAATCAAAAGCTCTTGATCTTTTAATCATAGGGTTGGGGTGGAGATGAAGAGAAAGATCCCTCTAAAGATATGGATGTGTGATCTGGTGAAAGTGTGACAGGAGGGAGGCAAGAAATGTCAGTCTACTACTTTTAAATGCATTTTCCCTAGAGACAACTCTATGAAGTTTGCCTAATTTACATGTTGATGCTATTCATCTTTTTAGCTATATGGTGTGCTAAAGAGGCTTCAGAACATTTAACTTCCTATGCAATTTTTTTCCTAAGAAAGTGCAGTCCAATTTTACAACCATCAAATGAACTTTAAGAAAGACTTCTTGGAATATTTTCAGTTCCTATATTTGAAGTCCCTTTATACACTTATGGGTGTGTAGTCAGATTGGGTAGTGTATGTGTAAATAAGTTTAGCTGGCTAACTCAAGGAATCATGGCTAGGCTACAAAGAGTTGTCACAGCTATTAATAATATTATTTGCGTTACTTCACAATGATGAAATTACACTGTTGGTTGTTAATAAAGACAATAGAAAGTCTTGCATGAATGTATATTGATGATAGTGTGGGAGAATAATTCTCTCTAGGTACACTTTGAAATCCTGGCGTGTCATAAAAGCTTTGTTTGATTTCTTGCTGCAGCTTTCTTGACAGAAATTCAATTTAGGGTGGAAGCTCTGAGACCAGAGCGTCTGTTCCTTGCTTTGTGAAGCGTGGCATTGAAGACTGCCTTACCTATTAGCAGTCATGAGGAGAAGACCTTTATAGTAATGGCACATATGTTTCTCACAGCCCTCTAACTTTGTTTAGAATGGCATGGGATTGGGTCCTTTAGATAACTATTCCAAATGGGTTTAGATAATTTTGCAACTTGAATTTATATAAACAATCCAAATCGTAGACCATAAAATGTTCTTTAGACCACGTTTTTGTATTTTGTATTTTATTTTTTTAATAAAAAAGCATTGTGGCAGTTTGGTATTATTTATGAATCTCCCAAAAGCAAAAGATTATGTTTGTAAACTGGTCTGTTCCTCTGGGTGTGATCCACTTTATTGCACTAGATTCAGCAGAGATGTATTTGACTAAGTTATGTGAAGATTAGGGTTTTGATTTGACCATGTCAGTAGGGCGTGACTCAGGCTGAGTCCCAGTCCTCTTGGTGTGCTGATATATGAACACTCAGGAAGGGAGGAGAGAGAGCTCCATAGCTGCTGGAGAAGATACATGAAGAGCAGAGAACTTGGTCATTTCAGTCTTGCCATGTGACAGAAAGAAGGCTCGAACAGCTAAAGCCTGGAAAGAAATGAGCCCTATGCCAGACTGATATAGGAAGTCCTGAGAGAAGAGCCCTATGCCAGCCTACAGCCGAGATCAGAGGAAGCTGGGCCCATGATGCCTTAAGAGATTGCCCTCCATTTTGCTTCAACACGTGACGACTGACTTCGACACATGAAAGCAGCCTGGACTCTTTAGGGCCTTGTAACTATAAGCTTTTACCCCAAAAGGCAACAGATTTCTGGTACTTTGCATCAGTACCCCTTTAATTAATATAAGCATCCTTTGTTATTTGCTGCTTTCCCAGACTTCCTTTTTCTTTATTTGTGTTTTAATAATGGTAAGAGTCAATTCTAGATGCTTTTTGCCATGAGCATGTGTATTTGAGGTTGCTTTTCCTTTACAGAACTGACATCTAGTTAACAGATCTGTCCAAAAAGACTGATTTGTTTCTAGTGTTTCCATTCACCTAAGTTCTTGTTCGGTTAGAGTGACTCTTCTTGACAGATCCTGGTGCTGCCTGTGATTGGTCCTTGGCGTCTCAAAGACTGAGAGTGTCACCTTGCTTTATGATTTCTATTTGCAATTTATAATTTGAGAATCACATTTTCACAACTAAGTTGCAGATTGAAATTTACCTTCTGACATTTATACTGCTTATACTGCTAACTCGTGATTTAATCCAATTCAAAATAATTCCACAAAACCCCTACTGTATGCATGGCTACAAGAAACGTTAGCTCTCTGTCTAACAGGAAAGAAAGATAACCATATTACAAAGGAATAATTCAGGCATAATGGTTAATGGGACATCTATTGTGGAGAAAATAAAATCTTTGCTTTTCATGGGAAAGGGCTGGACCAAGGGCAGTCAGATAAACTCCAGAAAAGGCAATATTTGAGCCAAACTTTGAAGGATATTACTTACCTTATCTACTTACTATATGTACCCTACCTAAAGGTCTGTTCTATAGAGAATACTACTTATCTTAGATTCCTTGAGAACACAATTCTAAGTTTTAGATTAGGATAAACATGAATGGAGGTGGCATATTCTTCCAACATAGACATTTCAAGTGAAATCTTTACAGATTAGGTTTATAACTATCAGAGTCCTCTTTTCTCAGTGATGGTCCATGGAGCTCAGGGTAATTTTAAGTGATTTAGGAACAAGAAAAATTATTAGTCTGAAGGAAATTTAGATTTTACTGACTATCTGATGGCCAATATCTAAGCTTTTGCAACAAAGATTATATAAACTGAAACATTGCCTAATCTCTTCACAGTTCTATCCTTTAGCATCTTGGCATTCCATCAAATAATTCAAGAATATCTGTTACTGTTTTAGGTCTAGTCACTTTTGATATTCCAAATAGACTGAGGCCACATTCCTCAGCATGTCAATATGTATATCAGTAATCCCAAATCACCACATAACCACCATTAGTGGTTTCAACCAAATCGTATAATAGATTCACCCTGGAAAATTGATAAAAATACTGAATCCTGAGTCTAACAATGGATACTTTGCTACAGTAAGTCTTAGTTGGTCTAGAAAAATTTTTTAAAGAATATGCTTTTAGGAGAGTCCAGTTCAGTTTGTCTCTAAAATGGGGTCTGGAAACTTTTGATGTACATTTTATATAACAACCAGCTAGTAAAAATACACCTTTTTTAAAAAACATTTTTCAATCTTTATTTTTGCTCTTAGGGGGAAATAATTGGTGCCCAACCAAAAGTATCCCAGAATTTAAAAGTTATAGTAGCCCAATTTGCAGGAGATACAAAAATCATTAAATTTATTATGAGTAGTCACAACCAGTCACAGCCATTTCTGCCTTGAGCAGCCCTGACAGAAAATGAAGGGAGAATTAATGTGAATGTTTCATACCCCTCTTTGTTCACTTCCAGTTATGTTTTCATGTTAAAGAACTGGACCATTAATAACTTACTAATATTCACTAATAGGAAGCTCTTGATTTATTTAAGTTAAAGGCCTAACTTTAAGCTATCAGGATTGGCATTCCTAGTTTTAACAGAATTGTCTTTTATATGAATTGTCTCATGTCATGTTTTAGGTACCTTTTTTTGAATGGTAATTTTCCTTCATAAATCCTCCTCCTACTCTAGTTAAGTTCTTTCAAAGCCATTCACACCAGAAGCCTGGAGGAGCTCCCCAATTCCTGATTGCCAGAGAATCCCTCCCTGCTTCTCTTTCCCTCTTCCCCATGTAGGTAAATGACAGTACTTCCCACTCAACACTTTACAGAAAACTGCAGGAGTCTTTCTTGACACTTCTCTTTCATTTATATCACAGTTTCAATTTCATTTATATGAAATACTTGTTTACCTAGCTCCATAATATACCCAGGGTCAATTCACTTCTCTCCATCTCCTCAGCTGCTTCCATAGAACAAATCTCTGCCATTGTCTATGACACCACTGTTGCCTACCTATAGTTCATTATTTATGGGGTAGCAGATGGGAACTTCATAAAGCTAAGTCTGGCACTGTCACTACCCAATAAAACTTGCCTAAGGATTCTGATTGCATTTAAATAAAATGCAAAATCCTTATCTAATAGACCATCAATAGTATGGATTCTACCCACCTCTTTGACCATACTTCTAGAATCACACTCCCACAAGCACATATTTTTTTCACTTTTTAAATTTTTAAATTTTAATTGTCTTTTTTTTAAAGATATATAGATCGCAAAAAATGTTACACTAAAAAATATAAGAGGTTCCCATACACCCCACAACCCACCTCACTCCTCCCATGTCAACAACCTCTTTCATCACTGTGACACATTCATTGCATTTGGTGGATACATTTTGGAGCACTGCTGCACATGGATTATAGTTTACATTGTAGTTTACACTCTCCTCCAGTCCATTCAGTGGGTTATGGCAGGATATATAATGTCCAAAGTCTGTCTCTGCAATATCATTTAGGACAACTCAAAAGTCCTGAAAATGCCCCCACATCACATCTCTTCTTCCCTCTCCCTGCCCTCAGCAACTACATGGCCACTTTCTCCACATCAGTGCTACAATTTCTTCCATTGCTAGGCACAGTAGTTCTATGGTTGAATACCAGGAAGTCCACTCTAATCCATATTTTATTCCTCCATCCTGTGGACCCTCAGATGGTGATGTCCACTCCACCTCTAAATCTAGAGGGGGCTTAGATCCCACATGGTTGATGGATGCGATTCTCCTGCTTGCAGTTATAGGCACTCTCGGTTCCCTGGTATGGTGGGTGACCCTCTTAGCTGACCTGGGTAAATCCAATGAACCATAGAGTAGGATTTGCAACTCTGCTGAGACTCAGGGCCCAGCTGTCACATGGCCAGTCCAGACATTCAGGTCTCCTGAGTATACACCAGTCTTAGCACCAACCACAGGTTCAGTAAAAGTGACAGAAGAGGCATGTGTTAAAAGGTCACATCTGAGTCCAGTGCCATCACACACAGGAACACAAATTCCAAAGTAGGGCCCGCTGACAAGGCACTGAACTCCAGAGCCATCTGCCATGTCCGTAGAACCTGTTTGTCTCTGTAGCCCTCAGGAGAACTAGTACCTGGGGTGGTATCTACTTTGGCTGTCTCCGGGATCCTGCCAAGATGTGCATAAGCACAACCCCTCTGATGACCTCCCAACTCTTTTTTGAAGATTCTTAGCCATATCAACTCATTTGTCTTTACCATTTCCCCCTTTTATTCAAGGTTGTTTTCTAGTTGCATCACCAGTAGTGACTGGTAGTAATCCCTCAGTGCCAGGGAGGCTCATCCCCAGGAGTTATGTCCCATACTGGGGGAAGGGTAATGCATTTACATGCTGAGTTTGGCTTAGAGAGTGGCCACATTTGAGCAATATGGAGGCTCTCAGGAGGTAACTCTTAGGGCGCCCTACATGGGTGAAATCTATGATAAAGTGAAGGTAAGTATTTTACAGGGAAAGGATAAGATGGGGGCATAGGGATACTATTGGGTGGGACTTTGCAGGCTTGAGGGGGGCTAGGGTTGGGAGGATGGGTCAGATGGCCCAAGGAATTGGGGGGAGGGTTGCAGGGAACAGATAAACATGGGAGATTGTCAGGTATGGGACTGAAACTATAATATTGAGAAAACTCTTTAGAAAATATAATAAGGAAGGGTTATCTGTTTAAGATGCCTAATGGGACATCTGGCACAGGGGCAGGCTTCTAGGGAGTGTGCGAGTGCTCATCTTGTCATAGTGTGTTATATCATTGGGTGGAGACCCAAACGATGAGTGGGAAGGTGTACCCCCATCCTGGGGCAGCCTGATGTTCTCAAACATAGGGAATGATGTCTCTAAGAGAATTGGTGGCTTCCAATGGGGGAGGACAGTCTAGTGTGTCAAGCCTTCAGCATTGGTGCAAATATCTGTGAATCTGGTCCTTCAACCAGTGAAGCTTGTTTGCCACTGTGGGCCCTGAAGGGAGTAGGAGAGAGGAATAGAATAGATGGAAGCAGGGTAACTGGGGGGCAATGGAAGTGTTCCACAGGATCGTACAATGATGGCTATAGGGCATGTTAAATTTCACCAAAAATTTATAAAAGTGTATAGGCTAAAATGTAAAACATATTGTAAACCATAATGTAGCTAAAAATTTAGAAAATTGTACAGTCTAAAATATAAACCATAATGTAAACCAAAATGGAATCATGTTTGGTAGCTATGCTTCAATATCTGTACATAAGCTACAGCAAATATAACATGAACATGTAAAAAGATAATTTCTGGGGAAGGGGGAAAGGGTTTGATATTGGATATATGGGAGTCCCCTATATTGTATATGTGACTTTACTGTGATCTAAAAGTTTTTTGAAGAGAAAATTAAAAATTAAAGAAAAAAAATGGATGTAGACACTGAGGAAGGAATGAAAGAAATTGCCTTGCCATTGTACATACAGGGCAATACCTATTACAGTGATAAAAGGCAAAATATCAAAAACAGATTTTTATGATATTTTTCATTTTTTAATACCCCAATTTATTTTTTACTTTATTTTAATTTTTCTAAATTAGTATGTATTCTATTTCTAATCTTTAAACCTATCATTACTATGTTATTTTCCTACTAATCGAATTTGGCAATATATTAGGCTACATTTTTTAGGAAGTTTCAGGCCACAGATGAATTCAGCTATGGCAGGGGAGGAACAGGTGTGGGGTGTTATTGATGGGGGACACATGGCTGGGAGGGAGTTCTCCAGGGCATGTATATAAGGTATATAAAAATGTTTGGATATTCGCTGGGCATTTTCATAGTAAGTTACAGTTACAAACGACAACTGAGGGAGTGCTGAGTTCCTAGCCAGGGGAGCTCTGACATCTTCCCCAACGAAACAGCAACAGTTTCCCAAGTGCAAGAGCAAAGACCAGTGAAGAAGGATGGTCCAGTGATGAGCCCTTGATACTGATGACTATGCTTAGAAGCCTGTGTGCCTGAAATTTCAACTAGGCCTAGAGCTGCAGGGTGCCTGAGAGTTACCACAGGCACATTTTTATTCAGACATACAGTTCTGTTCTTTGGACATTCAAGCTTATTCTCTCTGTACCATTGTCCTTTGATCTACTCTGAAACATTTTAACCACTAGGTCTTTCCATTTCTGACTCCTCTTTAATAAAATGTAAATTCAAATACCAACATCCTCAGATAGTCCTTTTCCAATCTACCTAATTATAGTGCCAACGTTCCATTCCTTCCATCAATGCATTATTTTTTTGCTTGTTTTCACTGAATTCTCCGCACCCCCAGATGGCTCCCTTGTCTGTTTGCTTATTATTTGTGCTCATTGTTTGTGCTTATTGTCTGCTTGTTGTATTTTGCTTATTGTCTACTCATTGTTCATTTGTTTTTTCTTTAGGAGGCACTGGGAACTAAACCCAGGACCTCCCATGTGGGAGGTGGGCCCTCAACTGTTTGAGCCACATCTATTCCCTGCTCATTTGTTTTTGCTCATTATCTGCTTGTTGTTTTTGCTCAATGTCTGCTCATTGTTTCTGCTCAATGACTGCTTGTTGTCTGTTCATTATTTGTTTGTCTACTGTAGGCGGCACCATGTGGGAGACAGGTATGCTTGAGCCACATCTGCTCCCTGTGTTCATTGAATTTTAAAAACTTTTTTTTGTAATTTGCTTTAATTCAGATGTGTTCCACTAAAATATAAGGTTTTCTCTATCTTATTATTACCATATTCCTATCCTGGAAGAGTGCTTTATACACTGTAGGGAAACAATACATATTCATTGATTAAATAAATTAATATGATATGTTTCTAGTTAAGATAACTGAATTCCTGAATTGACTTTCTTCTTTCCATTCCAAAAGCTCATGGACTACAGAAGGACTTCAGCATATTTCTCTTTTAAGTCTCTCAATGAGAATATTCTAATAATTCTTCTTTCCCTAATTTTGATCGCAGTGTACTCCACCTTCCAGAGTTGCCAGAGTTAAATTTCTAAATCAGTGAGATGATTGTCTTTTATATTTCCCAATGTCCACAAAATAGTAAAAAAAATCCAGAGCAAGGCCAGCAGCCTTTTATAGGTATTCTAGCTTCCTTTTCTTCTCTTTCCTGAGTACTCCATTCTCCAACCACATGAAGCTATGAATAGTCTCAGATATGCCATATTATTTTGTGGCCCATCTCTTTGCCCATGGATTATTTTCTCAGAAGCTCTCCTCAAAGTTTTAGTTCTCCCTTCTCATGGCACTTTGTAGCTTCACAAGGATCTTTATTAATATTTATTTTGCTTTATGATAATTATTTTGTTATATGCCATTTTAGCTCTAGAGACTAACATAGTGATAAGCATTTGTTCCATACTTATAAATTGAATGAGTGATGGGTGGGTGGATGGATGGATAGGTGGGAGATATCTTCCTACTGACCCATATCATCATGTGTATAGAAACCTTTCTAAGTGTTTCTTTGGCCTAGGAATCTAAACACGTTAAAAGTATAACCATTACTTATTAACTGAGTTAATATATAATTATGTGTTTATAGATGTGCGGCTAAAATAATAGTATCCAGATCCCTGATCCCTTTGTCTAAAGAATTATCTTCCTCTTAAAAAGTGTAAATATTCTATTTTCTAGAGCCATGCTCTCTAATATAATAACCACTAGTCACACAAAGCTACTGAGCATTTAAAATGTGGCTAGTCCAAATTGAGATGAGCTGTATGTATTAATTGTAAAACGCCTGCTTAGACTTTATAGAAAAAATAATATAAATTGTCTCATCAATAATATAAGTGGTTTACATAGTCAGATAATTTGGATATACTGTTATATAAAATATGTAATTAAAATTAACGTTTACATTTCTGTTTTACTTCTTTTAATGTTACAACTAGGACATGTAAAATTACATGTGTAATTTGAACATAAGTAATATCTTTTTTCAACATGTCTATTATTCAGTAACAACATTTATAACTTGTACAATGTATATGTTAATGATGCTACTCATTTTCCTGGGGGTTGCTCATCTCATCACATTTATGTTTTATAAGTTGAAATAGTTAATAATGTGAGTGGCACATAGATTTTCATTTGTATCTCTAATTTATCAGTAACTCTTCCAAGGCATAATAATCTAATGACCCCTTTTTCTTTTTACCTCTATTAGCAGGAAAAAAAATTTAGAGAAAACTTATTTCCAAAATTTTGGAATATGCCCAATTGTAGTATTAAAAAATCAATTCCTTTGGTATTCTCTATTTAGACTCATTCATCTTTATCTATCTTTAAATGTCTTTTGCATTTAATTTTTTTTTTAATTTATGTATTCTGACTTATATGGTTTGAGACATTGATAAATTTTTTGTTTACTGTGGTGGATTGAATTATGTGCCCCCATTTAGACCCAGTTGGTCTTGATCTGCATTCCTGTGGATGTGAAACCATTGTAAATGGTATCTCTTGAAGATTGGTCCAAATGAATGAAGTTGTGCCTTAATATGTATTAGTGGAATCCTTTATAAGGAGAGGAAATTCAGACAGAGTTAGAAAGCCACAGGGAAGAGCCAGAAGCAGGAGGTCAGTGGGAAGCTGAACGAGAAAGGAAAGGACATCGTCATGCAATTGAAAGCCAAGGAACCTAAGGTTTCCTAGCCAGTCAGAATGCAACTAACCTCGGGAGGAAGGAGGCATTCCAGCTTCTGAAACTATGAACCAGTAAATATTTGTCGTATAAGCCAGAACCTGTTTGTGATCTCAGCCTTGAAAAACTAACACGATTTCTATTTACTTACTGTAAGGCAGATTTGCTTTTTTAAATCTTTAAATATATATATATGTTACTATATATACATGTGTTTATATATGTATATATGCATGTTTATATTTTATTTAGTTGAAATAAAGTTGTGGTTTTAAATTAATCGGCTCTTTGAGGGCACAGATATTTACCCCCTAAGCTTAAGATCTAATTGATTAAGGGGAAGGGGGATTTCGAAGTTAAGGAGGAAGTCCGATGTCAGGAACAAGGGCAGCTACTCCACCGTGAGAAGAAGCCATCAGAATTATTTCTCAAATTTTTCCATCTTCCTCATCCCTAGTACCATGTCCTATTCTAGGGCATTATTATCTCTTACCTGGATGACTTCGACAGTTTCCTTATATTTCCCTTATCTCCAGTATTGTCTCTATCAAGTCCATTTTCCACACTGCTACCAAAGAGATGTTTAAGTATGAGTAATCTAAAAATATTACCTTCTTAAGTGACAGCTAACTATGGAGATGAAATTCAAAGCCCTGAACAGGGCTTACATGGCCCTTTGTGATTCAACATTTGGTTACCTCTTCCACATTGTTTTTTGCTTGTTACTCCATATCTCATGCCATGTATTCTAGTAACACCAATCATAACTTCTTTCTTCTCCCTATACTCTACTCATCTCTATTTGCCTTTTCTGAACTCTATCATTGCCCTTACCTCAATAATCAATTGATTTAATTATCATTTACAAACCCAATTTTATTGTGGATCTGTTTATTTTAGATGCTCCCAACAGACTATTCCTTCTATAAAACAGAGATCTTGCCTTATAGTCCATGGACTGTTTTCCTAGTAAAAAAATTTGAGATAAATTACTTTTTAAGAGGATTGAATGATTTTCCACATTTTATTGGCAAATATTCAGTGTTCATTAAGTGCAGTTTATATTGTGATTATTATTATTATTACTGTTATTATCAGCATTAATAATAATTTCATATTATCCTGGTGTTAACGTCTAATAGGTACTCAGTAAATGTGTGTAGAATGAGTAAAGATCAGGTAATCAATACCATTTAGGCATCAGGAATAAAGGACAGGAAAACAAATGAACTGAATTATGAAAGACAAAACTGAAGAAGAAAATTTGAGACCAGAAATTTCAAGCTGAAACTAGTAGTTTCTCCACCCTAGCCTCATCCTTGATAACTCAATTAGCTTATTTACTTACTATGCTCCAAGAATTTTTCTTATAATTATTGTAAGTTCCCTCAGAGATCACTGTACATATTAGATGACATTGGATATCAATAAGGGAGAATATTTGGCTCTGAAATAAGACTTTTCAATGTTACCTCCATAACAATATCCTGATTTACTTACTTGATTTCTATACTATTAATGTGGCTCCTTTCTAATTAACAAATAGGTAGGGAATATTTTTAACCATGCAAAAGGATGTTAGCTATTTTCCTTTATTTTTGAATTAAAGCAAAGAGGGTCCATATCATGTAGTTGGTAAAAATCAAATAAAAAACCAAAAGGTCATTCCAGAAAGAGCTGTAAAAAGAGCAGGTATGATTCTGTATCACATAATAGCTGGTTGTTTCTTTGTCTATTTTGATATTATTCAATAAGCATATTATGTTGCCTCATAGACCAGACCAGATACCAGATTTTGAGTCTTAATTATGAGAAAAATAGGACTTAAAGTCGGAGAATTGATTCGTTTACTATTTTTGTATATAAGTAAGTATAAAAATATATAGTAAGTATAGATACATATGGAATGCATAATATTATTTTAAAATCTAATAGGTGTAACATTTATTGAGCATTCTTACATTTTCACATTTAGTCCTCCCATTAATCTGAAGCTAAGGTTAAATACATTTCCTGAAGTATATAGTGGCAGAGCCAAGGTTCAAACCAAGATCTATTTGATCATAGAGTCTGATATCTGAAGCAGTACACTATTCTGTTTTGATCACTAATGTGTGTGTGCATGTGTGGCTTATTGAACTCTTATGCCTAGAACAGTGCTGGTCATATATATTAGAAGAGGATCATATATTTGTATTACCTCCAACACCTCTAGTATCATAGTTTTTCATAATCACCTCCAAACCTCTTTGAATCTATGTATACTTTAATCCTGTAGAGATCATTTTGTATAATGAGACCATATATTACCTGAATTGAAATACAAAGGAGTAAAAATTCTTTTTATTTCAACTAATTTACTTTTGACAAGTATACATAATATTGGTACTTAAGGATTTAGCATGTAGTTCTATATTCACTTTTCATATTTTCTGTATGATTTTATAAATATTGATTATTAGATCCCTTCCTACCTTTCATAGCTCCAGATTGAGTAGTCAGAATCTTCAGAGAGTTTGGGTATAAAAACAACAACAAAAAACAGAATTACGGTTTCCTAGAAAATAAAAAAAAATGAGTTTTTTGCAAGCTTGGAGAAAAGAAAATGATTATCAATAAATGGAAGTAGTTGATGTTTCAGACTAGATCAAATGAACATACTTAAAACCTTTATAAAAGTAAATTAATTAAATTTCAGGATATAGTGAGGTTTTGTTGTAGCTGACATTTTTTTAGGTCACAAACCTCAGGGGGAATTTTCCTTCTAAGACAAATGCATGTATGCAAATAAAAACTTTTTTCATAAAATTTCAGGGAATAGAATTCAATGGATGGACGTTAGGTTAAACTCCTGATGGCATCTATAAATTAGGATTCACTTCACTAAACTGTACTCTTTTTCTACTATCTCTTGCTAAAGATTTTTTTTCTGTTAAGTTATAACGTAGTTTTTACTACTTTAGCCCTTGTCTCCTCCAACCATCTATTTAAATGCCAATACTATTCTATCTCTGCTAAACAAGGTTTGTTTTCCATATGTAGTTTTAGAAAAAGCAAATTTTAAAAAATTATCCCACATTCCCAGTATATTATTTGGGCATTATTTCAGAATAATTAATGCAAGTTTCTTGAAATCCATTCATGTGTGTCTATATATCTTTATTGACAAGATCAATACATTTTAAACTTCTTGAAGGATGAAACTTTATCAACCTTTCATTCTGGTTTTTATGCTAGAATGAAATAGTGTTTCTGCACTTTACATTTCTGATATATTCTTACAATAGAATTTAGATCATTGAAATTCCTTGAGGATTTCAATCATATATCTTCCCGATAGTATTCTTAGGTATTTTCCTTTTGTTTTATTTATGTGTGTTTCCCTCCTATTTCATGATTTTTAGTTATTGGCAGATGCCACCAACTGTGATAAGGTGTAAAGTGCATTTTAAATTATAATATTTATGCATTCATTTATTTATTGAACATACATACCCAGAAGTTTGTTAAATGGTTGGAATACAATGTGATTAACCCAAATGGAACCCTGCCCCCATGAGGCTTACAATTTTAAGAAGACAGACAGTAAACCATCAAACCACAAAGTTGAACTGTAATTATAAGTTGTGATAAGTGGAATGGAGGAAGAGTAAATGTACCATGAGAAAGAATAATATGTGACAGGACCTACATTTTTGAGGACTATGTATTCAGAATAATATATATTTATGCCTTTTTGAGGAATACAAGTTTAAGTTGAGGTCAGGATAATGACCAGCATCTAGGTAGGTTAAAGTAGCAAATAAAATTCTAGGCTGGGGAGCGATGTAGCTCAAGTGGTTGAGTGCCTGCTTCTCATATGGGAGATGTCCTGATTTGGTCTCCAGTGCCTCCCAAACACCAACAACAAATAATAATAATAATAAGCAAACAAGTGAAAAACCAACTCAGAGGAACCGATGTGACTCAGTGGTTGAGCACCGGCTTTCCATGTATGAGGTCCAGGTTTCAAACCTCGGTCCAGAACCTAAAAAAAAAAAAAAAAATTTAAGGAGAGGGAAAAATATGAATTAAAGTTCAAATGATCTTGGACATATCAAGAACTGAATGAAGGTCAATGTGTCTGAGCATTTAAATTATTGGGAAAGTGTCAGTGAGTGGGGTGGGAAAGATAGACTGGGTCCATATTATTCAGGGTCTTATGGGCCATGTTAAAGTGTGGAGTTCATGTCACCGTAATGGGGGCATTTAACAGTTTCACAATGGGAAATGATGTGATCATATCCCCATTTTCAAAATGTCATTTTGAATGGTGTTTGAAAAATAAATTGGAATTAGGTAAATATACCTAATACCTAATACCAGGGAAACTATTTTGGAGGTGTTTTTTCTAGCATTGGTGAGGGGATGAGAAGGTATAGTGAAGATAGGATGAGATGGATTCAAGATATAGTTAGGGAGCAGATTTGACAGAACTGGGCAGAGGAGCAGTGTTATAAATGACTCCTAGCTTTCTGGTTTAAATAACTTGATGGATGCAGGTATCATTTATAGATGTTGAATACTAGAAGATTGACAGTTTTGATAGTTCAATTCTGAAAATGCTAATTTGGAGATGCCTGTGAGACATTCATGGAGCTATATCAGGTTGATAGCCAGAAAAGAGATTAGGACTTTCTATAGGAATGTGTGCATTATCAGCATATAAATGGTATATAAAGCCATGGCCATAGCAGAGATTTCCTAAGGAGAAAGTTTAAAAGCAAAAGAGAAGCTTGTCCAGAGTTAGCTTTGAGGACGTTTAGAGCATAGATAGAGGAAGTCAGTCATGGAAAGTAAATCGAGAAGGAATAATTCCAGAGATAACAGGATAACCCAAAGAGTAGATCAAGACATCTTGGAGAAAGGAGTGGTAACTTGGGAGATCATCTACTAAGCTGAGCACTAAAAAAACATCTATTGGAAAAATGATGTCATTGATGACACTGTCAAAAGCAATTTTGGTAGAATATTAGGTTCAGAAGCCAGACTGAATTGGGTTTAAAAGACAATGAAAAGTGAAGAAGTAGAGGTAAGTGTAGACAACTTTTCAAGAACAGTTGCTTAGAAAGAGGATAGAGTCTTTGAGTGCTAGCATTTTGGAGATGTGCAATCAAGCAAACGTGTTAAATGTAGGTCTTCCTCCCTCCCTCCCTCCCTCCGTCCCTCCCTCCCTTCCTTCCTTCCTTCCTTCCCTTTTTTTAATGTAGTAGTCACTAGACCAAGTTTAAATGCCTATAGAAATAGTCCATTGGGCCTAAGACTGAAGCGGTATTTGAGCTCACTTTCAGGATTTGGTTTGAAGAGGAAGAATGGACATACTTGCTATAAAGATGAAGAAGTGTGGATTTGGGTGAAAAGGTGATCAATTTCTGTATAAAGAGGTGATGGTGGTCAAAAGACTTTGTGTTGCAAAGTAAATCTTGCAGACAGATTAAGAGAAAGTAGGATTGTAGATATAAATTTTTAAACATATCATGAAGTCAGATCCAAATTAATATGACAAATATCTGGAAACACCAGACAATAAAGTAGGAAAAAAATATAGAGAGGGGTATGGGGAGTGTGGTAAAGAAGAAGAGGCAAATTCTGCTTAGTGGGAATGATAAAAGAAGGGTAGATATGAGGCAAACCTGGGAATTTGGTTGACTATGTGACTGTTCCAAGAAGAAACTAAAACTTAGGCTGTAAATTCCTTTCTGAAAGAAGGGGTGGAAAATCATGTTATTAAAATTAAATTTAAAAGTAGATAACATAAAAACATTCATTTATGTTCATTTTATATTTACTTAATATTGTCCAGCATGGCACAGTTTGTTAATAGTTGTTTGAGAAGGGCTAGATTACTAGTCATGCTCGTGTGTCTCCTTTTCCCATTTTTTGTTCTATTCAAAAAAATTTTCTTTTTTCTACACAAACTTCTCTTTATTTTCCCATTCAATTATATGATTTTAACTTCTAACTTCTCAGATCTCTCTCTTGAAGTCCATCTGCCTACAAGATATCATCAGCTGAATGTTCCACTGAGATTATCACATAATTTATCCACTCCACTTGTGAATCCATAGTAGGATTCTTTCTAAAGAAACCTCTGCCACTTAAGTTCTGCCCTAAAGACAGGCCCCAGGAATTACACTTCTATTCCCTCTCTCTCATACCTAATATCCAGTCCTTTACTAATGCGAGGCAGTTCTTTGTCCATGTCCTAAGCATCTTTGAAATCATCTCCATAGTTTAAACCCATATTATTTATTACGGGGTTGCTAAAACATTCTCACCAGTGATCTAACATGTGGATATTGCTTGCTGAGTTATTTATGTTTTTGCTTCTCAGCTTCTCTCCCATTTATTTAAATAACATAGTCTTAGTTTATACTTTGAGGAAACATCCTTTTCCTACTCTCAGGCTATGTGACTGAAATGGAATTGCTGCCAACTCCCTACGTATAGCACTGAGTTTATAGGCTGTGTGTGCGCATAAAAGCGTCCTGTTACTCTAGTTACAGTCATGCGTTCAGAGATGGCTTCTGACTACAGCTGGCCTATGAGAGCACATCCTCAAACTTTAATTGGAGCTGTTTGTGTAAATGCCATATTTTTTTTCAGAAGTCTTGCTGAGCTGGTAGAAATATATAAACCAAATGGTTCTGGTGGCTAATCATGCAGCCATGTATTGAAAAAGAAGCCAATATATAGGAAGAATTGAGCCTAGACAAGGGGACAGGCTCCTAACTCTATTGCTTGACCACTTGGATATAGCTGTGTACAAAGCTTTCTCCCTTGACTTTGCAATTATGTGAGCTAATAAATTTTCTTTTTGTGCCTGCACTAAATTGAGCTGGATTTCTATCACATGCAGCCAAGATTACTGAATATGACCCCTCTACCATGGCCTCCTTCCAATCTAATCTTTACTACCACCAGGCTAATCTTTCTAAAATGAAAACTTGGTCATCCTTCCCCTCTTCTTTATTAGCACAGCAGACCCCTCCGGATAAAATATGATTGCCTCACTATGATGTGAAAGACCATTCATGATCTGGTCTTTGACCTACCTTTTCAACTTAGTTTCTTGGCACCTTCTCCACCTAACTTGTTCTCTCATTCTTCTGAGTGTGTGTCTGATTTGCTTTGTCTGAAATGTCTTTCTTTCCCCCGTCAATAGTTAGTCACTATTTGTCCCTCTCCACTCACAATGGTTTATATTAGATAACCCTTCTTTGTTGCTCTCTGGCCATTTGTATATCAGAGTCCACAGTTTCCCTTTCTCCCTTTAGAATTCCTTAATGGGAATGATTATTTTTCTGAGTCTCCCTAGCTTTTACCAGTGCATTCAGTGAATAGATAAATGTTTAACTAATATTTGGAGGAGGAAATGGGTAATAATCTTTAAACTGCTAAAATCATAAATTAGATGTACATTTTCAATTAGAGGACTTCAGTAGAATTTTTTTTTCCTAATTCAGAGTTCTGCACTTTGAACCTTAGAAATCATAGCCTAAAACTTGAAGAGAAACAAACTATTAGATTTGTTAATTAAGATAAGTTTAAACATCTTTATATTAGGAAGGGTGATTAAAATTTGGAAATATAATTTAATTTTAGTATTTATGATACATTTATAAAGTATTTCAAAAATTTTCAACTCACATTATAGTGAAGTTAGGCATATATTCCTTATGTATTGTCTCTATTATCCCATTTCATGTATATACTTTTGAGCTTTTTTGTAAGAGTTTCTTACTATAGTAATGTCTAACATATTAATACTCTTTGTTTTTTTGGTTTTTTTAATTGAAGTATATCATTTATACATGAACACACATAAACAATAAGTGTATAGTAAAGATTGTGAACTTACAAAATAAACATAGGGGTCTTATACATCACCCCTCCACCAACTCTTTGCATTGGTGTGAAAACATTTGCTACAAACTATGCAAGAGCATCATCAAAATATTACTACCAACTATAGTCCTTATCTTCCATTTGGTGTATTTTTCCCAATTCCCCAGGAAAATTTGATGTTCAGTCTTGATTCACAGTATGCCATCATTATGAATTGTGACAGCTCAAGGTTTGATTGAAGGGTCTTTGTTCTTACTAACTAAATACCTACTTATATTGCATAATGGAACATTGGAGAGCCATTTTCCTCACATATTTCCACATCCATCATTTTCTAGATATAAAAAGTAATTGGAATTTGAATTTTATTCAATAAAATTCAAAAAAATATTGATGATACTGTTTTGTGGGGCCTATTTCCTCCATATAAATTTAATTTCTTGTTAATTGTCTTACTGTTTACCAATCATGATAAAAAAAATTATGGGTTTGTAATGTAAATGACTCTCAACTTTGACCCTTCTATTTATGAAAATGAGATTAAAAGACAATGGGCCAAAATATTACAGTAGGCTTTCATTTTTCTTTGTTCTTAACATAGTAAAAATTAATATAGGTAGAACTTTGAGGATAAACATTTTCAAAAGGTTTTTATTTATGTTTTTGCATAAACTTATTAAGAAAATTCACAATAATTTGTTCCCTCAATTTTAAAATTATTTGTAATGGCAGCGATATCAAACACCTTCCATTTGTTTTATTTCCCTTTTCTATTAAGCTATTCAAGTTGCTTAGGTCTTCTTAAAATGTTGTCATAATTTATCTTATTGTGGGTTAAAACATCTTGTCATTTCCACTATCTGTTGTGAGCACCACCCCTGAAGAAAATGACAGATGATGCATATATTTTAAAGTTCAGATTCCAGTGATGAAATACTTAATATTAATACATAACTCACAAATTACTTCTTATTTTGAAACATATGAATGCAAAAAGCATTATTTCTGGAGGGAGTTATATCTGGCTATACATTTGGAAACCAGCCTAGTGTGTTTGATGGGAAAGTATAATTGTGAAAATCAGTGGAAAACAAGGGTACCCACTATATTTTATGTTTATATTTTAAGTTTATGTATCATATGTTCTATTTTGATTTATATACTTCTTGATTTAATGGCGTCAAATGATATTATAAACACATTCTGGCAGTTGTTAGCATCATAAATTTTATGGAACATGCTGACTCTGATTCCCTTCTGTATACAAAGCTTTGGAAATATCTGTCAAAAAAAAAAATCCCTCACTGAAGAATTAGCATGCCAGTTATATGAGAATTATGCTCTGTTAAGATTTTCTTTTTTTCTGATTCAAGAGTAATGCATTGTCAGGGTTAAAAAACAAAAAACGTAATCAAATAAAAAAATAAAAATACATTGTAATTTCATAGAATTATTTAAAGTGGGAAGTTTTTTTAAAAAATGCTTCCAAAGAGAAACATTTAAGATGTGTTTTCATAAGATACTCAACCAAATTTGTGTCTACTTAAACATCTCTGAACTTAGTTGGCCATATACAAAATTGCCCAGAATGAGATCCCAGCTAAACAGTAGGGGTCTAGGAAGTATGTATTTCAGGAAAAAGGTAGGAGTATCAACTAAGACAGGAGGCATCCAACAAGCATATGCTATGGGACCATGTGGACATATCAGTTTCCAGGATACCAGGCAATCGTCAATATAGATATAGATACCAGATCAATAGGGATATCAGATTCCAGGAAATAAAATCAATAGATATTTTGCAGAGAAGCTAGTCAACAAAAGCAAATACATAAGTCAGTGAACCCAGAGAATAATATGACTTTCATCAGTGGAGGCTGTTTAGCAAGTCTGTGGCACCGGAATTCAACTAGGATCGTATTATTTACTCAAAGGCTTATGAACAGGTGATCCCCTATATATTCTAGTATCAGCCTTAAACAGAGATGCAGCAGTAACCACATTACTTTCCTCAGTCTTCAAAACATCTTTCCCTATTCTTTTTTAAAAAATTAATTTATTGAAGTATATGAATCATACCTAAATATATCTAAACAATAAGTGTATAATAATAGTTGTGGACTTACCAAACATATATAACATCATACAGAACTCTCATAACTCACCCTACCTCCAATAATTTGCATTGTTGTTAAACTTTTTAAACTAATGATTAAAGACCATTGTCAAAATATTACTATTAACCTAAGTATTTTCCCCCAACCAAACCTGTTATTATTATCTTTATATCATTTATATATTAATACATACATAAACAATTAAGTGTATAGTAAAAGTTGTGAACTTACAAAGCAAACTTGCTTTATCTTACATTTGGTGTGTTTTTCCCCCAACCCTCCATTAATATTTTTTAAAAATATTTTTATGACAGAAATTATAAACTTATAAAACAATTATGAACATGTGCAGAATTCCCAAACATGCCTCCATCAACACATCACACTGTGGTGGAACATTTGCTACAGATAAGATAATATCATTTGATTGTTACCATGTCCATAGTGTGCATTTGGCTCACATTTTCCATTCAGCCTCATTATCAACACAGTATATCTTTTGAGTAGATGCAACAATATTATTACTGCTAACATAGTCCACTCTAGCTGTGTTTTTCCCATGTTTCTCCACATTCCCAAAACCCTGCAGTAGTGATGTACATTTGCTCTAGCTCACAAAGGACATTCTTGCATTTGTACCATCAATCACAATTCTCATCCACCTCTTGGTTTACTGTGCTATTCAGTTCCTACATTATTCTCTAGCATTCTGTCAATTGGCGTTTACATACCTAGACTACAATTTTCAGCCACATCCCCATTTATGAACTACCTGTTACTCATTGTGTGTTACCATTCACTATACATTTCCACATTTTACAGTAAAGGTAATTAAAACTCCCCCATACATTAAACATCAGTAGTCCATCTCAGTCCTCCTCTTATCTCCTTTAAGAATCCACCACCTACCACCAGGTCTTGAAGATATTTTCCTACAATTTCTTCTGGAAGTTTTATGGTTCTTGTTTTTATTTTTTATTTTTTTAATCCATTTTGAGTTAATTTTTGGATAAGGTGTGAGATAGGGTTCCTCTTCCCTTCATTTAACTATGGATAGCCAATTCTTTCAGCACCATTTATTGAATGGACTGTTCTGCCCGAGCTGTATGGGTTTGACAGGCTAGTCAAAAATCACTTGACCATACATGTGAGGGTCTGTTTCTGAACCATAAATTTGGTTCCATTGGTCTATGTGTCTGTCTTTATGCCAGCAGCATGCTGTTTTTACCGTTATATCTAGGTAATATGATTTAAAGTCTGGAGATGAGGGTTTGCTTTTCCTTTCTATGATGATTCTGGCTATTCAGGACCCCTTACCCTTCAAGTTTTTTTTTTTTTTTAAATGCTGGTGGAATTTTTATCAGGATTGCATTGAATCCATATATCAATTTGAGTAGAAGTGACATCTTAATAATATTTAGTCTTCCAATCCATGAGCATGGAATGTTCTTCCAGTTATTTAGGCCTTTTAAAAATATTTTTTAACACTAAGTTGCAGGTTTCTGAGTACAAGTGCTTTGCATTGTTGGTTACGTTTATTCCTGACTATTTGAGTTTATCTGTCATATTTTATTTTCACAGCTCTTTTGACACATTTAGTTACTTTTATTGATATAATCTTCATTTCTAGACTCTCTTCCTGGCCTCTCTCTCCTGTCTTTTCTTTTCAGGCTCTAGCACACCCTTTAGTACTTCCTGAAAATCTGGTCTCTTGCTTAGAATTTCTCTCAATTTCTGTTAATCTGTGAATATTCTGATCTTGCCTTTTTTTGAAAGACAGTCTTGCTGGATATAAGATTCTCAGCTGGAAGTTTTTTTCTTGTAGTACCTTAAATATATCAGACCACTGTCTTCTTGCCACCATGGTTTCTGGTGAGAAATCAGCACTTAATCTTATTGGGTGTCCCTTATATGTTATGCATTGCTTCTCGCTGTTCTCAGAATTCTCTCTTTGTCTTTGGCATTTGACATTCTGATTAGTATGTGTCTCAGAGTTGATCTATTCAGATATTTTTGGGTGGGAGTACATTGTGCTTCTTGGACAGGGATATCCATGCCCTTCGTTAGGGTTGGGAAATTTTCTACCATTATTTCTTCAAATATTCCCTCTGCCCTTTTCCTTTCTCTTCTTCTCTGGGACACCCATATCACATATGTTTGCACATCTTTGGCTGTCTTTAATTTCCCTGAAGCCTTGTTCAATTTTTTGCATTCTTTTCTTCTTCTGAGCTTTTGTATGTTCACTTTCAGAGGCCATTTCTTAAGCTTACCAATCCTTTCTTCTGCTTCCTCAAATCTGCTATTATATGATTCCAATTTTTTTTAAAAAATTTCATTTATTGCACCTTTCATTCCCATAAGATCTGCTATTTTTCTATGTATTCTTTCAAATTCTCCTTTGTGCTCATCCAGGGTCTTCTTTATATCCTTAATCTCTTTAGCCATCTCATTGAATTTATTAAGGAGATTGGTTTGAACATCTATGATGAGTTGTCTCAACTCTTTTATTTCATCTGGAGGCTTATCTTGCTCCTTTAACTGGGCCATACCTTTCTGTTTCTTGGTGTGGATTGTAATTTTTGGTTGGTGTCTTGGCATCTGGATTACTAGAGTATTTATTCTGGGTGTAGTTTTTCTCTTTAGTTTAGGGGTTACTGGCCTTTCTCCCTTGTTGGTTGTACAGTACAAGACAAGGATGTAGTTAGTGCTGTAAGCTGTGGAGGCTCACACTGCCCTCATTCCCCCAAGGACCAATGAATCTTCTGCCAACTTTCTCCACTGCCAGGGTAGGGACAGAATCACAGCTGTATAGAATGATACAAGTGGTGCAGGCCTAGACTGCAGTTGCCCAGAGAGACTGATGAAGCTTCTTGCCCCTCTCTCCCCTGCCTTCGGTGGGGATGGAAGCTGCAGGTGTGGGCAGCAGTCTATGCAGTGCAGGTCCAAGATGACCACAGTTACCCCAGTATATTTCCAGTTTTCCGTTTGTGCCAGCCAAAGGTACCTGCAGTTACCTGGATAGGTTGGTGCAGGGTTCTTCAGCCTCCTCCCTGTGAGGCACAGTCTGAAGCCTAGGCTAGGGCTGCAGGCTGATCTTGGTGAAAGAAACTGGTGCCTGGTATTACTATGATTTTCGGTCAGTCCAGCTTCCCCTCAGGCTGGGGGCAGAGTCAAAATGGTGACCACTGGCCTCTTTCCAACTTGGGCCAATTCATATTCCAGCTGTTTCCAGGGTTATATCTTAGCTAGCCGAGTCTACCAGTCAGGAGCTGAAATTGGCAGCCAACTGTCTCCTCGTCTCCTGTTTTTGGGAAATGGAGCTTCTAATTCTAGCTACAGAATAGCTCCTGGGGCAGCCAATGCCACCAGAGTAGGATAATCACCAGCCTCCACAGCTTGGCTGGTAATTTCCCGTAGCAGCTGGCACAGGTCCCTGTAGCTTCCTCCCTGCTGGAGATGGCACTGGGGCCCAGGCTAGAGCTGCAGTCTGACCTGGATGGAAAGAAGCCAGTTTCCACCAGCACTGGGATTCTCAGTCTGCCCTGCTTTCCCTCGAGCCAGGCTCCCAGCCTGTTTCTGACTTGGACAGGCTCAAATTTTAGCTGTTCTTAGGATTATACTTTAGCCTGCTGAATTTACTCATCAGTAGTTGAAGTTGGTGCTCAACCATCTCTTCCTCCCCCATTTTTGGGAAGTGGAACTTCCAATTCCAGCTGTAAAACAGCTCCCAAGGCAGCATGTGCCTCCAGTGAAGGATGGGCCCCAGTCTCCGTTGTGTGGAGTGTTCTGCTTACGAACCTTCTCTGCAGATGGGCTGTCTCCTCCTTCCGTTCTTTCAAGAATGTTGCAAGATGCTCTTCTGGTCTCCTGGAGCCCCCAAACAGGTGCTTCAGTTAGCTCCAGAGAGCTCTAGGTATTTACTAACTGCCCTGTGGCAGGAGCTAACTCTAGGAGCTCCTTAGGCCGCTGCCATCTTGCTGGTTCCTTATTGATGCTTTCATCAACCATAAACATTTTCACATGACCTCCTCCTATAAACAAACAGGAAGATAAATACACTTAAAAGAAAATAAGCTCTCTGTTATGGATTGAATTATGCCACTCTGAAAGACATGTTCATGTGCTAACCTCCGGATTCATGAATGTGAACATATTTGAAAATAGGATCTTTGAAGATGTTATTAGTTAATATATAGCCAAACTGGATTAGGGTATACCCTTCAATAAAAGCAGAGGAAATTCTGACACAGTAGGAGAGACAGAGACAGAGAGAAAGATGGCCATTTGATTGAGGCAGGGTTTGAGCTGTGCTACAAGCCAAGGAACATCTTGTATTATTGCCACTTTCAGAACCCTACAGCCTTGAATGGAAGCAGTGCCCTGTTAACACTTTGTTTTTTGGATACCAAACCTCTAAAACTGTGAGACAATAAATTTCTTTTGTTTAAGCCAAGTAGTTTATAGAGCTTTGTTATGGCAGAAGAAAACTAAGACATTATTGCTTGACCCCAAATCTTCCTCTGGTTGTTTCACCATTTATCTCTTTTTTCTTTGCAGTCAAGATTCTAGAGAAAGTAGTCTGCGCTGGTTGTCTGGATTAACTGACCTCTAATTTACTACTCCACCCTGTGTAATCTGGTACTTGCCCTTCAAGACTATCAATTGAAGCCCCTCTCAGCATTGTCAGGAGGACTGCATGTAGGGGAATCCAACAGAGACTTCAGTCCTTCTCTTACTGTGCTCTACTGACTGTGCCTTCTATGAAATCACTCTCTTGAATCTTATTCAAATTCTCTCAATGTTTTTTTCCAAATCTCCTCCATGAGTTCCTCTTTTTGCCTCCCATATTTTAAACATTGCTCTCTATTCTTGATACATATTTTTTATCTATTAGTAATAACTGTGGGAAAAACTGTCTGCCAATTACTTCCAAAGATATGTTTCAACATTTGACTAACCCCTAAGCCTCAAAGTCAAGCATTTTATATTTTGCTAGACTGTCTTCTTGCCTGTATCAAAGTCAATATATACCATGAAACGATGCATAACCTCTCTTTTAGCCTCTCTCATACCTGTTCCTCTGATAGGATTGCCTGTCTCTAATAGGTGGAATGGTATTTGGAAATCTAAAGCCATGTCAGACTCCTCCAGATCTTTCATCATACATCAAAACCAATCACCAAGACTCAGTTATCACTAAATATTTATTTAATTTTTATCTTTCCTCTAGCCCATTTTAATGATGATCAATAATAATAATAGCAATAATAGCTATAATGTGTTGGGTGTTCACTATGATGCAGGCACTGTGCCAAGCGTATTGATTTCTCTGATCCTCCCAACGTACTTATGAGGTGGGTGTTGTTGGCTTCAGGTTGATTTTCTGTAAAACTGGAATCCATAATTAGAGAATAATGTACCATTTGAGGTCTGAGAGAGGAGTGACCTTGAGTAAATTATAATTTGAAAATCACACTGCAGTAACTTCTCCTAGGGAATATAAAAAGAAATTCTCTTTGAGGATTCTAGTAACTATAGCATGTGGAAAATGAATTCGATTTCAGCTTCAGTAAAGCTATTCACTACTGCTAAAAACTTCCCTTATGATATAACCAATCTTTTAAGAACAGGCACATTGACTTTAAAATGAAGTTTGTTCTCATATGGATAAACAAATACCATTTCTCCTACTATGGAATGTCATTGTGTTTTATTTTTTATTAGTGTTTAAAGTGGGCACAAAGTGGTCTTTCCACTTTTCCAAGAGGCCACACTATTGTCTTCGAATAGATGGATCCCCAACATCTCTCCATAGTTGTTCCTTCCTAGTTCTTGTCTCAATTCATGCTTTGTTTGACATGTTGGGAAATTTTTTAAATGCTGTGAGTAACTTCTTTTTCCTATCATTTCAGGAACACCCACCATTTTTAGCTTTTCTACTCAGCATCTATTCTTACATGCCTTTGCTCTATCACTTCCTGTTCTTTTTACACAATTGACTAGTTGATCCCACTCTCCCCAGAAAAGAAACCATTGGTCATTTTGACTATTAATCTTATTAATGAAATCAAATACTTAATCTAGATAAAATTTAATTCCTAAAATGCTGTGATAAATTATACAATGAATTATGTAAATTATCAATTAGAGAGGACTTGGAAATAGTTCACTGCTTTTCATTATCAGTACTATCTCTCAGTGAAGCTGTATATTGGAGAGCCAACAACATGAAAGATAAAGAGGTTTTAATAATACGCTGCTGCGGGTAGGGAGTGGGAGGGAGAGATGTGATGTGGGGGCATTTTCGGGGGTAGGAGTTGTCCTGGGTGGTGCTGCAGAGACAGTAACCAGACATTGTATGTCCTCCTATGGCCCACTGGGTGGACTGTGGGAGAGTGTGGGCTATGGTGTGGACCATTGACTATGAGGTGCAGCGGTGTTAAGAGATGTATTCACCAAATGCAATGAATGTCTCATGATGATGGAGGAGGTTGTTGTTATGGGGGGAGGAGTGGGGTGAGGGGGGTGGGGGTTATATGGGACCTCATATTTTTTTAATGTAACGTTAAAAAAATAAAGAGAAAAAATAAATAATGAAAAAAAGAGAATCAGAAAAGGATTGACTCTATAACTAAGGAAACAAAATGCTTTATTTTATTATTGCTTTTTAAGGAGGTACTTGTTATTGAACCCAGGACCTTGTACATGGGAAGCAGGAGCTCAGCCACTGAGCTACATCCAATTCTCCTTATATTATTTTAATACCTGAAATAATTTTTCATAAACCACTGAAATGGTTTTGATTTGCCCTTTTCCTTTTGTTATTAGTCTGTTGTTACAGGTTTCATTAGAGGTGATATATGTAGG
The DNA here is from genome assembly GCF_030445035.2 of Dasypus novemcinctus. Lineage (NCBI taxonomy): Eukaryota > Metazoa > Chordata > Mammalia > Cingulata > Dasypodidae > Dasypus > Dasypus novemcinctus. The sequence continues at coordinate 95,158,240 of NC_080679.1, read as the reverse complement.
CCATTTGCATTTTATAGAGAAATCATCTTTTTCTCCCTGTATACACGTTAGAAGGAAGATCATGGTTCAGAAAGTTCAGAGACCTAGATTTTGTTTTTCAGCATAACCACTGGGTATTTTTGTCAGATCATTTTTCCTGCCTATAAGGCAGTTTCCCATACTTAAAATTAGAGATACTACTATTAGGTGTCCTAAGTCACACTTAAAATGAGGAAACAGGAAATATGCACTCACACAGATCTTTGTTCATGGTGCCAAGAAACATGCTTTCTAAAGAGCCTTGGTTCCTTAGCATGTCCAAGACCTGATACCTGTGATCTTCCTCTCCTCTTCTACCAATTTCCACCTCTTCTCACTACATAGTGTAGCTGAATGTCTCTATGAATAGAATTATCCAGAAAGGAAATTGGGCCAACTATCTAGGGAGTAAGTGGTATCAAGAGTCTAACCCATCTGGATACTTGAAAAACGAATTGCAATGGGGAAATAGAAGCTAAATCTACCCAAAGTGGTTCTCTCTCAGGAAGAGAAGGTAGAAAAAATATATACATTATCTCTTAAAGCAGGGATTTGTTCAACAACTGTGAATATATGGGGTAAATTGGATTAAAAAGGGAAGTCATCTTTGAAGCAGTAGAAGCTATGGGTGTGAACAGAAGAGAGAGACAAATAGTTTGTGAGTGTGTTTTTTATTCCACTTTATTCCCTAAGAATTTAAGAGGTAAATAAAAGAGCATATTGATTAATTCAGTCATAAAGAAGACCAAATTAAGAAATTTTCCAGGTCTATTTCAGACTTTCCATGTTGTAACAAGAGACAATTAGTTGGCTTAAGTATATAATTTCTATTTTTTAGTCTAAAATTGTAGTTCTTGGTAAATTTATTTGAAGATAGAATCTGAAATTTCTTTAGCATATAAAACTATAAAAGTATCTGTACTTAGATGTTTAATCAGGCAGTCTTAAATCTTAAATATGTTTTAAAAGAGAAACCTATATTTTGATATTCCATTTATCTTCCCTTCATTTTTTTTGGTAGAATACAGATGTGAATGTATTTAATAATGAAAATTAAATAAACGCATAACAGGTTTTATGCAGCTCAACCAAATAGATATCAGTAACATATATAGGCTGCTGGACAGATATCAGATCTATTTGGGAGTGATTATATTCACTATTTCTTTTCAATATGAAACTTTAGATGAAGAGCTAGTCCATTTTACTGCAATTTATTACTTCACTTTTAATAAATAACTTGAAAATACCTTATTGCAAGTAAAATAACTTATTATCCAGGATCCTCATTCAATTGTTAACAGCTGCTTTTAAATAACATTACATTGAAATTATGAATGGATAATTGACATTTTGATATTGCTTGTAGTTGCTGAGGCATGACATTTTATCTTACATTTAGCAATAACAATTGAGGCCCAAGACATTTATGCGGTGCTAATGATGGGAAGGGAGTGTTTGATATATGGAGATTGCTTTGACTTCCATTATTCATTACAATTCAGAAAGTGCTCTGTAGTAAGGTCGTTTTTCAGATTATTCAGTAAAAAGAGACGTGTATGTGAATTTTTGGTTGTTCATATATTGAGTGAAAGAAATTTTATACAAAAGATCATATACTATATATATGATACCATGATGAAAATTATCAGAGCAGAGCAGTGCTGGGGGCAAAAAAAAAATAGCTTAAAAGAGATTTTCTGAGGCTAGGATCATGTTTCAGGTATTAATAGGAGTTTGTTAGACTAGTGTATGCATTTATCAAAGCTCAGAGAAGATACACTTAAGATTCGTACATTTCATTATATGTATATTTTGTTTTAACAAAAACTTAACATGAAAATCAAACTCTAGTTAATATTAAGCATGCTGAATATTTAAGGGAAAGTGAACTGGCACTTTGATATACATGAGAAATAAAACAGATCAGGATGGATAGAGCAGTTTACCTAACGAAAAGCATGCTAAAATGGCTAAGGAAGTGAAGAAAAAAGCTACACAGGAGAGCAAATCTTAACAGATACTAAAGCATAGTATAAAGCCAGTATAATTAAAATGGTAGGATAATGGAACATGGTAGACAAGTTGAATGAAATAGAAAATATAGAGATAAACACAAGAATACATGGAAGTTTAGTACATGATAAAAGTGACACCTCAAATCTGTCTCAGTCCTAAGAAGTGATGTTGGGACAACTGGTTAGTCACTTGGAAAAATATATAATTAAGTCCATATTTCACATCACACAAAAAAAGAAAAGAAACCCCACATCAGTTAGCAATCTAAATGTGAAAAAAAGAAATGTCTTAATTATTCTGTAACCTGGACAAAAAGAAATGCTCTCTATATGATCATAATCCACATGCAATTAAAGAAAATAGTGATACCTTTGAAAACATAAAAACTTTTATGAGGAAAAAATTAGGTGAAATTAATAGGCAAAATTAAAGTGACAGAAAATATTTGCTGTGTGTATCACAGATAAAAGGCTAATATCATTATAACATAAAAAACTCAACAATTGAGGAGCTAAAAACAAAATAATCAAAAAACAGAAATTTTCCAGTACAAATATGGGCAAAGAAGTTGAACAGACAATTCATACCAAAAATATATAAAAGTTACTTTTGAACATATTTTTAAAAATGTTTGAATTCATTCCTAATTAGGGAAGCACAAGTGAAAACTACCCAGATATCTTTTCTCTTGTATTACACTAAGCAAAATTAATAGCATGATATCACGTTCTTGTTGCAAGTCTATGGGCAAACAGAAGCTGTCAGACAATGGTTATTGTAATGTAAATTGGCACAACACTTATGGAGAGGTATTTGGCAATATTTAATAAAATTATATATGCATTTACTTTTGACTCATTTATTCTACTTCTAGGAATTTACCCTGAAGTTACCTCCCAAAATATAGGGAAAACATACATGAAATATATACTGCAGGCAATAATCATCAGGTTACTTGAGTACAGTGTGAATACTTGATAAAAATGGAAAATTTGCAAAGTCTTAAAATATCTCCTCACAAAGAACTTAATTTTACAAAGAGAAAAATACTTTACAGTGGAAAAATCTTGTAGACACTACCTTACTCAAGTGATCAAAGTTAACATTAGTAATAGCACAAATTTGTGTCAGATGCCTCATGACATGATGTATTTAAGAAGGACATGACATCACTTCTGTTTTATTCTTACAAAAAATGCTTGCCTGCTCTAAAGATGTGGAAATACCAGATAAATCTCCCCTCCACAAAAACAATTTTCCTGTTGCTGCTATTAGTAGCAATTCTGAAGAAATACACAGGAAGAAGAATTCATGATGCAAATAGTCCTTTGTTTAATACTTAATTTAGCAGCAATTAAGCCTTGTAATTATTATTTCATATTTAAAATTTTTACTTTAGTAAGACAACAATGTCTATGCTTTAATTTGCTGATTAATTTCACACATAAGATTTTAATTTTAATTTGGTTATCATTCATGAATATAAAATATTTTTGTAAATATATACAACATATATATTTAGGTTTCTGTGCCAGAGGAACAGAGTGGTGTTATTTCTTGCAGAATTCCTTTAGTGCCAGAAAGCCATGATATTAAAAGTCATAAAGTATTACTAAATAAAAGTTATGATAATTTACATATATATATATTAATATATAGTGCTTTATTTTTAACAAAGCTATAAATAAATGGAAGTCATTTGAGTTAAAGGGAATATAGAAATTCTCACAAAGGACACATACTTTATTTCATATAGGTAGAATAGTCTCTCTACCCTTGACCCTGTTTGAATAAAGTGCAATAACCTGACTTTCTGCCCCACTGTTAATTCCATCCACAGTTCTTGTTCTAAAGGTGCAACTGTGTGTCTGGAAAGAGAACTTATAATCTTTGAAGTAAGGGTGATTTTTTTTTTTTAATGTTAAATTCAAAAAATTTGAAGTCCCCATATAGCCCCCATCTCCCTCCCCCATTCCTCCCACATCAACAGCTTCTTTCATTATTGTGGCACATTCATTGCATTTGGTGAATACATTTTGGAGCACTGCTGCACCACATGGATAGTGGTTTACATTGTAGTTTACACTCTCACCCAGTCCAACCAGTGGGCCATGGCAGGACCTACAATGTCCAGCAACTGTTCCTGCAGTACCACCCAGGACAACTTCAAGTCCTGAAAATGCCCCCACATCATGTCTCTTCTTCCCTCTCCCTACCCTCAACAGCTATCATGGCCACTTTCTCCACATTAATGCTACATTTTCTTCCATTTGAAGTAAGGGTGATTTAAGGACTTCTAGTCTCGGGACATTCATGCAGAACTGTTGAGTGTGTGCAGTGCACAAAGATACCCAGCCGATGGATAAGTGGGAACTGAAACCCATGCTATGCTCTGCTTATGATGGCATGCATGGTGATGGATTGTGTCTCACTGGAACAAAGGGCCCCGTTTTCTAGGCACAAGGGCTCAATTTGTTTTTCAATCTATGGGACAGGACTCCCACTGTCCATAAGGACCACATTTTTCTAATCACAGAAATGTCAGTATAAGCTGGTCACCAAGGGTCATCTTCACTGATCCTGTTTATCTGTTTTAGTTGCTACTTTGCTCATGGGATCTAGTTCCCATGCTGTACCCTGATCCATGAGCAAAGTTTATGCCCTTTACTTTTGTTCTGACAAATACAGAACCCCAGTCTCTCCATAAGTGAATTGTTTTCTTTCTCTGCCACATGTCTCATGAACTGTGGCATTCTACTACTGAACTCACCCTCTGGATTTGAGCCCTGTTACATGATACCAGGTCCTACAAATGTCACCAATTTCTCTGTAAGTATACTTTCATTTTGCTTTTCCTAGGTACCCCTTGCCAACACCAGGCTATTCTTGGCACAGACTTTTACTCTGAATTATCATCACTTAATTCAGTGTGGATATAGAGTTTTTGTTGACCTACTGAACTTTCTTCCATCAACCATAACTTCATCTTCTTCAAAGATATATGGCCAATAACCAACATATTGTTTAATACATGTAAATTCTGAAACATTTGCTGGATATATAAATATTTTATATATAAATTATAGCTGGAAATTCTCATTAGAAGGATACTATGAGGAAAAGGATCCTTCCAGATAACCTTTCTGATTTTTTCTTGAAAGCAGTAGTTACACTATGATAAGCAAATTTTCAAATACTTTAGAGCAATGCTGATCCTTCAGTTGAGCCTATTGCCAAGCAGCTATGTATACGAGCAAGAAAGGGGGATAAATATATGAAATGAGTGGAAATTTAGGAGACTGAGCACTTGAATGTCCCTGAGAAAAATTGTTATTCACATAAGAAGTGTAACTTGAGCCCTACCTTGGACAATATGATCTTCGGGGAAGGAAACATTCCAAATAAAAGTAATTACAGGTGTATATAAAGATAAAGGCATGAGGGAGCTTTGTCTCCTATATGAAATTTGAGATGTTCAGTATTGTCAAAGAATTAAATCTGAGGGTGAGAGAAGATAACTTGAGGTGAAGCTGAGCCAGATCCTGAGAAGTCTTCAGATTTTATCATTAGACAATGAAGAACCATCAAAGTTTGAATAAAGGAGTGGCTATTTGAATTTGCATTTTGGTCTATAATGAGGAGAACATATTTTGGGGAGCAAGAACTTTCTACGAATACACCACGTTGACACCATGCAATAAGACAGAGGAGAGTTGATGTTCTATGTAGAATTTAAAGTAGTCAGGAAGGATAAGAAAGATACATCAGGCTTTTGTAGCTCGATGATGTTGGTGGCGAGTGAAAGGAAAACTGCTGAGTCCCAAGTTTATGGCTTTGAACTTGGGTGGATGGTGTTTTTGTTGTCTCAAGAGGTGGAAATGGGAGGCCCAGGGTGGTCAGTTGACTGGGATAAGACCATATAAAAGGGCTAAAGGAAAGCCTCGTCCAGATTCCAGGCCTGTTAGTAGTTCAGTGGTATTTTCACTAACGAATGTAAGAATATAAGCCTTTGAATGGCACAGCGAGTACTTTTGTTGCAAAGTCACTTTAATTATAGCTATCACATGCAATAAACACATTTATTCTAGACAACTCATTGTTAAGTACTTTCAATAGTGTGAGGGAATTATATTCAGAGGTCACAGAAAGGGAACAACCTCATAAATTCATGTTCCAAGACAACAAAGGCGACAGAATTTACTTGTATGGTACTCTTTTACTTTTATAATAGTGGCAAAGTTGAATTATAGTTCATTTCCGAAATTCAGGAGAGTTATTCACAACAGAAAGAACATAAAACTTGCTTGTAGAATATTCTTGGCTTCTTCCTCATTTTAGGTCCTGAAAAAAAGACTGTTTATTAATACTGACATCATGAAAGTAACTCCAAAGGGAGTATATGATTGCCATTTATTTGGTAGAAAACAGAGAATTGTTCCTGGCAATCTAGCGCCCACAAGATTTATACAAACTCCATGATGAACTTACTATTCTGTATTGCTTATGTGACTGCTTGCTTTGTTCCTCACAGTGTAATCTAGACATGAAACTTGGCTTCTTTCTCAAATTAATGACGCAGTCACAAAACCACTAATGCAATGCATTTGTAATAGGGTAGATTTAATGTGGAGGGAAGGTAAGGTTGCATTGCAAAATTGTTCTCAAATCTGAATTTTAGACATACTCATCTTAAAATATCACTGAGGAAAGTGTACTGGCCATTTACCTTTATATCCTTTTACTTGATTGTCTCCTGTTCCCAGTTCCTTCTTGACCCCATCTTCTCTGTAGGAAAAAAAAAGTTTCCGCTTGTCTCATTTAAAGTAGTAAAGTGGTTAACAATCTCCTTTATTTGCTGGGAATTCACCCCTTCTAGTTTATGCTTGCCTCCATAAATGCCTTATTAGGGAATTCTTTCTTCAACAAAGGCAGTTTCTTCCTTAAGTGGGATGGTTATACTAACTGTTAAAATAAGAAAGTATTTACCTCCCTAAACAAAGATCTATCTGACCTTACGAGTTCAAATACATAGAGGCCCCTTCAAAGTAGTGACCTCGGAAGACTTCATGTTTTCACCAATGTTATAAATTATTTCTGTTTTATTTCGTTCATCCATTACTACTGTTATGGGGTGCTGAATTTATTTTAAAATAACGAAGATCTTTTCTTATTTTAAAGAACCTCCATTAGCACAAAAATACTTTAGCAAGCTAATCTGTAAGGAGTGGCTATTACTTTTGAAGCTTTATTCCTCCAATTTTAGTAAAAAAAAAAAAGTGCAATGGATTATAAAATGTCTTTCTTCACCAGTGAAATGTTGATTTTCACCAAGCCATGTACTAGCTAGCCTCTTTAGTTCAGTTTTACAAGTATGCACACACACATTTTAATAAGGTGACTGTGTCTATATGTATTTTTTAAAGTACAGGTATAATAAATTATATATATAGTGCATACTTGTGCCAGGTACTGTATGCTTTAATGCTTCACATATATTACTTCATTTAATTCTTACAACTCTGTGAGTCAGAACTCTTTCACAGCCAAGGAGATGAAGCACAGAATTTAATAAAATCAGGCAGTCTGACTCTAGCACTATGTTACCCTATACTGGATCACAGATTATAACATTCACATTATAATAATTCTGAGATATGATTGGGGAGTTGATCCGATAATTCATAGAAAAGCCCGTCTCATTGTGAGGTTTCCCTTTATTCAACTTATTAAATATATTTTGTAATATGCAGGTATAGCTAGTAAATATATAGTAGTTTACTGGTAGTCTCTAAAATCAGTGGTATTAATCCCACTTAAGATTTCATTCTCTTCTGCTTCTCTCCTAGTGATGATGAATTTGTTCTTGGTTTGTTGAACTTGGCTGTTTTTAGGCACCAAGTTCTGATAGGCAGTTATGGCTTCATTCTTCTAAACTGTCAGAACTCAATCACTACAGGAGATTTCTCTATATCCAAATCCTGCTTAGTTCCATCATGAAATACTGAGACAGGAATAATTTACCATCTTTATTCCCCACGTGCTCTGATTAAAGTAGTGACTTAACTAACAGTGGTACCAGAAATACCTCTGGGGTTAGGAAATGATTTTGAAGTCAGACTGTGAGGCTTGGATCTAAGTTCCACCACTTTAAAAGCAAATAAATTAACGAGTCTGAACATCTTTATTTATCACATAGAAGCAATAGTTTAACAATAGAATAAATAAATAAGGAATATTGTGATCATTAGTTGCTAACTCCACAAAAGACCAACAGAATCCCCTGTAGATCAAGCAAAGCTGAGTTTATTCCCTATTGTAGTAAAGAATAATGCCACCTTGGCAGACAGTCTTGTTAGTCACATCTAGCTCTCTGGATATTTGTAGACAATGAGGATATGGTCTTATGGTGGTCTTTCAATGCAGGACTCTCTTTGGGATCAGGTAAATTATGTGAGTTAATATTTTAAGGCTGGTGGAAGTGTGAGGAAGGGATCTGGAAGTGAACTGATAAACAGTTTTTCCAGTTAAGTGATGTATTATCCTGAAAAGAAGGCTGTTTGCCCACTTGAGCTGCCTATTGTCCTTAGATGGGGGCTATTTGTGCAGTTTATTGTTTGAGTAAATTTATTTTCCAGAAGTTTTTGAAGCATGCAAGGAAGTTATGTATGGATTTATAGCCTTGTCACAGTCCTTTTAGTTAAGATTTGTGGTTGCAAAAGGTCTCACTTCTCTGGATCAAATGAGTTGATCCATATAAGACAGAGAGCACAATTGCTGGCTACCTATAAAAGAGATGGATAAGTGTTAACAACTCAGAATGGACTCCTAATTGTGATGTTTCTTGAGCCAGGGCCTGATTGGTAGGGGAGATGGACTAAACTTGGGTAAGGATTGCAAATGTAGTTATCAGACAAACAGCAAGGCATGGCAAATAGTTGGGGAGTTTAGGGTGGGCTAGAGTGGGTGGCAGTCCCAGCTTTGGTTAGTAGGAAGCTTGCATTGGCAGATAGTTCAAGATAGACAGTTCTAATTCTGGCGAGAAATGAAGATCCCAGCAAGCAGCAGAACATGACCCTCTGGATTCTTCCAGTAGAAAATAATAAGCAGAGATTAAGGTAAGTAAGCAGGGAAATCTAATAGCAAGGGTTAGGAGCAATACATGACAGGACCCTCATTCCACATTGCTATACTGGAGAAATAAGTAAAGCAGTTCTGAAGCCTGGATGGTCTAGATACCAGATACATTACTGAAACTGGCATTGGAATAGTGAATAAAATGAAAGTTTGGTCACAGGAATTAGGATAAAAGTCAAATTATTAGGGCCTATGTTAATAGAATCCTACCAGCAGCAAGTATGTTTCAAATAGTTTTAAAGACCATATTTACAAAATTCTATAAAGTTCTTCATAATATAAAAATAGTATAATACTAAATTACATTGACATATTCCTTTGTAAATTCAATTGGTATCCTCAGAAATACTGCAGTATATGCGTAGCCACGGTTTTCCTCCAATTTAGGTGATGACAAAACTGAAGCTTAGAGAAGTTGCTCACAGATCCTAGTGGAAGAATTGGATTTTCCCATTCTGGAAAGCATAGGCTCTCAAGTCAAGAGCTTGCTCCAATATGTCAAGTAAGGATAATGTTATTAAGGCTTAAGGGGAATGTGTTAAAATAGAATGACTTGCAGACACATATTCTTATCCTCTTTCCCTTCCCTGTCCCTTGCTCATTTATTTGCCCTGGCTCTAGAAACCTGACAAACAAAATCAATTAAAGATAATGTAAAACTGTAGAGAAACCATTATTTTAATATCCCTAATTCAGATTGCAACAATGCTGACATGTGATAGTACAATAGCCTGCCTCATCATTTCATTTGTTCAACTTCTTATTAAATATATTTTGTGACAGGCAGAATGCTAGGTTCTGGAGAGCCAAAGAAAAATAAGGTTAACTTGCATGTTTGTTTGTTTGTTTTTAACAATTTCAAGTCTATTGGATGAGGTAGACATAAGAAAGAGCATAATAAATGCAAAGATTGGGGCTTATACAAGATACAAGGCAGCAGGGAAAGGGCTGAATAGTCTCCTATAGGATAATGGGATTAGCAAAGTGTAGGCAGAAATTTCCTGGCTTCCTGTTTCCTACTCCAGCACTACAATAGTCTACCAGAGGTCCCAAAGGAAAATTCCAAACAGAACCCCAAAGCAAGAGGGTCAGAGAAACACCTGCTTTTCCCCCTGCCCCGCCCTGGTTCTTAGAAAAGATCAGAAGGGCAAGGGAATGGAGCTGTGGCAAATAGGCCAAGGATGTGGCAAATAGGCCTGGTTTTAAAATAAAGATGTTGGGGACGATTGAATAAAAATATGATTTTCTTTTATTTGAATTGCCTGAGTAATTATAAATTCCCTTTGGAACCTTATCACAATGTAAATATAAATCAACATATAAAAACTGATGCAGAATTAAGTGCTTCATATTACATGTAGCCTCAAACGGTTTAACCATTATGAAAGAACCACTTTCCTGTTTCCCAAGTTTTCTTTGCATGAATGCATTGGAGAATGATGAAATTTTTCTGTGAGTATGAAATAATGAGTGGAAAACATAGAAATCACACATAGTTCTGCAAGGTTCAGTGCAATTCCTGTAGCTTTTAAAAATAAGTATTTAGGGACTTGTATTGCAAATCTTTATTTTTAATTACTGTCATTAATCTTCTTTGATTGAGGCAATAAAAGGTAACCACGGACTCACTGAGCAGCGATCCAACAAGTCATGCAATCTACAGTGTTGACAGCTATTGTTTTGAGTCATAACTGGATTTTGTCTAACCAAACTACGTGTAATTATGGATCCTTTGTGATTTCACATTCTCATCTTGTAGGCAATTTTTTTTTCTTTGATGTGGTGTGTTTCATCCAATAGCTTATCTGAAAACATCAATATGGTTTTGTAAAACATAAAATCAAATTGTTACAGTTTATTTTACCATGATTTATGCATAGCCAAGGGGAAAGATGGTAAAAGGAACACTGTCTTACTGTTTTTCCTTGTTATAGGCATTGGAAACACAAATTTGACCCTATATTCCCTCTAAAGTAGACCAGCTGGATTTATTTCTCATACATTTATAAATCAACAGCTGATAGAAATATGAACCAACATTAGTGTACATACAAATGACAGAAGAGATTGTAAATGACTTAGAACTTTCTGACTGCCCAGGGTACACTGACAGGAAATGGTGTATTATTAATATCATCTGGTGTAAACTCGAAAAAAGAGATTAACCTCATGCATCTGTTTAAAAAAGGGTTGTCCTAAGCAAAAAAGGTTTTACATACATTTTTTTAAAAAATCTGTATTTCTGTTGAATAGCCTTGGACCCAACAGTTCTCAGCTTTGCCTACATATTCAAATCTCCTACAGAGATTTTTTAAATATTCTAATGTCCATGGCACTCACTAGAGACACCTAAATCAGAATCTCTGTGACTAAAACCCATACAGCAGTATTTTTTCAAGCTTCTGAGGTGAGTACAATGCACAGTCAAGATTAAGAGACACAGATATATTACGACAGATTTAAAAGGAAATAAACTTTCACTTCCATTCAAGTATTTTATATTCAGCATTTCACAATATAGTGTAAGTATGAAGTACTGTCATGATAAAGCTTGGGATTTAACTGGAGTACCAGATTTGGAGAAGTTGTTTTGACTAGTGGACATCAGATATTTCTTTCAAATTGATGAGAAATTGTTTTTGCAGTCTTCTACCTTAACTCTCAAAGTTAATTATATATGCATTATGCTCCCACAATAAAGTCAATGTTTGCCAACCCCATTTAGAATATTTACTAATATTCTAAAACAAATAATATCTTTAAAAGAAAGGTTGTTGCAATAATAACCTGAAATCATCTTTGCCCATTTTTTAAATCTACAAATGTTTTGAAAAGATTTTAAAGAAAAGAAAGCTTTGGCTGTATATACATAGTTTCAATAAAAGCCGACTCAATGCTTAAAATTTGTGATCGCTAGCTAGGTAGATAGATTTGCATGTATGATTAAGGCACATTTTTTAAAAAGTGTTTTTTTTTTTGCTAGGTTTTCAAATACCAATAATAGCATTTAAAACTTTTGACATAGTACATAATATGGGTCAAAAATTGTTACTGCTACACTATTATTGCCTTCTTATTGTCTCACACTACAGAGAATGGAACTAGTTGCATGACTTGAGTCTTGTATTATGTGAAATGAAGATTTGAATTAAAAACTTTTAAAGTCCTTCCCAATTCCACCATTTGGAGATTCTGGGCTCTACTCTGCAGTGTTGTCTGAGCATTGACCACCGTACATTAAAAATGTAACATTGTTGATCATCTCAGAGTTTAGATAGGGCTTTTGAGATTATCTACTTCAATATTACTTTACAGCTGTAGAAACTCAGACAGCAGTGAAATGATTCTCTTAAGATCACAGAGAACAACTGATTTGTCAGGTTTCAGGAAATAGAGATTGATATAGTCCCTTCTTATTTGATTTCAAATACCCATACCTCCTAATAGGTTGCTATTTTGTTTGATTTTAAATATTTTTGGAAAAATAAACGTTAAAAACTCTTGCAGCCTGTATATTAAAATCATTTAAAAAAATTAAACAATACTTTTTGTACTTTTTTGGCTAAACAAAAAATAATTTTGTATTCACTGATTCTATGATGTCCATTTTTTAAATTAGATTTTGCATGTCTGAAATCAAGATAATAATTATAACACAATCATTGTCTACCAACTGGCATGTAGGAAATAGTTCTTGAGCCTGTATTAATGTGATCATAGCTGTTCCTATAGTCATTGTTTCCAGTAAGTTATGTGCAGTGATTTTAGTACATGTGGTGATTTTAAATTGTCATTTAAAATTTCTTCAAAAAGGCTACACTAAGCTGTAAGCAGGACAGGCAATCCCAGGAATTCAGTACCCTGTCAGTAGCCCTTACTATGGAATTTAAGCTCCCCAGTATAACAGAGTTAGATTTATTTATAATTTCCCTGCACATGGCTCTTCTGCCCCTTTTATTTGAACCTATAATTAGCACTATACTTGTTAAATATATGTCCCAGAGTATTAAATCTTAGATCTGTTAATATGGTGGTTGTGCCCTGAATCTCAGCAGAGTTGCAACAGCTACTCTCCGGTTCAGTGGACTCATCTAGGACAACTAATGAAAGGATTATGATGGACGGTGCCCATCCCAAGGAACAGAGGGTGTCTGCAACTATAAGCAAGGCAGTTCCATACATCTGCCCCCCTGGGATCTAAGCCGCCCCGCAATCAGAAACAGAGTAGGCATCACCATCCCAAAATCCTCCAATTGGGGAATGGACAATGGACTAAAGCAGACTTAGTATTATTCTGTTATTGACTTATTTTTTTTTCTCTTTTTTTTTATTGACTTTGTAATAATATTACATCAAAAATATATATGTGAGGTCCCATTCAACCCCGCTCCCCCACCCCCCCCTCTCCCCCCCCAACAACAGTCGTTCCCATCATCATGACACATCCATTGGATTTGGTAAGTACATCTTTGGGCACCTCTGCACCTCATAGCCAATGGTCCACATCATGGCCCATACTCTCCTCCATTCCATCCTGTGGGCCCTGTGAGGATTTACAATGTATTGACTTATTATTGCTCTAGCAAAGGAAGAACTTAGATCAATGATATAGAGGCAATGTCCACCAGAAGTTCTGAGGGGAGGAAGAGGGAAAAAGGGGTATAACATGGGGGCATTTTGGGGACTTTGGAATTGTCCTGCATGACACTGCAATGATGGATGCAGGCCATTATACATTTTATGAAAAACTATAAGGTAGTGCAGGGCAAAGTGTAGACTATAATGTAAACTATGGTCCGTAGTTAGTAGAAATGCTTCAGTGTGTTCATTGATTGTAGCAAATGTATCACACTAATGAAATGTGTTGATGTGGGAAGGCGTGTGTGTTTACGGGGGTATATGCAAATCCCCTATATTTTTGATGTAACATTTATGTAGTCTAAAGCTTCTTTAAAAATAAAAAAACAATTTTTAAATATTATGCTATAATGCAGTATTGGTGCAAAAAGTCATTGTTTATGAAGAAAGGCAAGGAAACAGAGTGGCAAAAATTAAATCTAGGGTTGGTAAAATAATATTTATTGTTCGAGCAATGACTACAGTCCTCTATTTAATTACTACATCAGTCTTGTATCTTAAAGCATCACCAGCATCCAGAAATGTCATCCTCGCCAGGGAACTTATTACAAATGCAGAATGGGCTCTGCCCAGACCTACTAAATCAGAATCTGCATTTTAATAAGGTCCCCAGATGATTCCTTTGCACCTTAAAGTATAAGACATACAGCTTTCCTGAGAGGTACCTGTGAGGATACTCCCAGGAAGAGGAAACTGTTTTCTATATACTGAGATATGTGCTAAAAGTTTGCAGTATGACTTAAATCTGGAAAAAGTCCCACCAAATAGGTGAGAGAAAATTCAAAGCAACAAGAAGGTGGTATAACCTATTTATGAGTCTAGTATGACAATATAGATAGAAATCTATGTCTAAATAAGTTTCAAAGCTTTTTCTGTAAGTTGTACCTAAGTATTAAATATATTTCAGTGATAATAAAGTATTGTGTTATAGTTTATATGACACCATTTTTTTTTCTTTCCTAGTGGCACATAAAATAATGGTGGCTCTTACCATAGGTGAAAGCACATTTTTGATGATATAAGAACAGTAACACCAGTTCAATCTTTCATATACCTACAGAAACCATGAAAATTATAACTCTTATTAATACAAGTCTACGCATTTTGAGATAACTGGATAAATTGGCATGAAAACTCATTAATTTGTTTAGCTTAACTTGTCATAAGTTGTTTTATTAGTACACACTGTCTTCTCTATTGAATAACTATTTTCATGGGAACTTGGGGAAGAATTAATTAAAATATTAGCCATGTTTTATTTTTATGCCATATTAAATAATGACAGTGGAAATTCTTTGAAAGTATACATAATAGCTGCATTAATAGTGAATTAGTTCATTATAACTTTGACACATATAATGAATACAAAATTTACATTTGTGGGATTTTTTAACCATCAAACCATGATATAGTTTAAGATTTCTATTTTTATTTGATACTTTTAATAATTTACCTAAATATCTCATCTATTTTTTTTGTTGGTAATTTGCAAAACATACAAAAACTTTTGTCTAGTAGAAATTACTTTTTTCTCTATGAACCTTAAGTAGCCTTTATGGACTATAAAACTTTGGATTAAATTTGTGACTGCTTACCATTGGATTGCTTTCAGCCAGTTTGTCCAGCTTTACTTCTTTATTTGTTCCATCGTCTTCACACTGATGATGATGATGATGATGATGGGGTTGTTCAGTAAGACAAAAGAATGGAAGTTTGATCAAAATGGCAGAGAGAACCTTTCTGACTTACCAAGATTGTTTTCTAAATTCATTGAATAAGCTTCTTTTAGGTGCAGATCAAATGATGATGAAGCAAAAAGTAATCATTTGAATCTATATTTTGATTGTCTTATATGTACAATAGCTTACATATTTAGGTTACTTATTGTTTGCCAAATAGATAAATACATGCTGAAAAAATATTATAATTAAGACATGTATACATTCTCTCCAGTATTACAGGAGACTTCACTGAATAGATGACATATTAGATTGTTTTAAAAGACAAGTAAGATCTCAACCGGGACACAAAAATCAGTATTTGTTTTACTAAATGGTTCATCTCCCACATTTCATTGGGTTCTTTTTACTTACCAGTGGAGGAAGCCTAATGATGGTTTATTTGTCATGTATTAGATAGTTCATGAATAGCAGAGAGTATCTGAATCATTTTATTTTATGGAATTTTTTAATTGTTGCCTTCAGAAAATTTACCTGAAAAAAAATAAGGAAAATAAACTTCTATTATTGCTCTCAACCTGGTGATTTTTTCATTTTCTAAAATCAAGATGATTTAAAGTTACATGACAAAAATGTCTATATGTCGACAAGTTGAAGTAGGATAACAGCCAACTGTGTGTTAAACTTGGGCTGACCATCTAGAAAACAAAACATATTTTATTACCAAAATCCTTTTTAGATCATTTGGAAAGTAAAATTTGGGCTTGGATTTTGTAAGCCAAGTTTAAAGCTTTCTCAGAACATTGTTCTAAAATCAACTTAACCTACAGTTAAGGAGCACACCTAGCTGGTGTGCTCCAGGGACCAGCAGCACCTGCGAGCAGATTAAAATGCAGACTCTCAGGTTCCAACCAGGGCCTGCTAAATCAGAATCTGCATTTTTAACGATTCTCCAGATGATTCCTATGCACATTAAAGTTTATTAAGTGCTGGTAGCCTGTTCTCTTTCCTGGTCTCTGATTTTGATTATATTAGTACTAATTGGGACCTGTAAAATGCATCGTGGCCCTGCGTACTTCCTTCAAAGCAGACAAGGTTTGAATGGAAATCATGCATGACTAGATTTCTGAAAAGAAAAATAATCTCAGTGTTACATGCTTTGAAACCCTGTGGATATTTGTCTTTTATGTTCTTATAACTTTCTGAGTCATACAATAATTCCCTTTTTTACTAAACAAAAAATAAAATTATATCCACTAAATGAATTCATCTGTCTCTGTTGTACCTGGCCCTCTATTGACAATCTCCAAATGTTATTTTAGCTTCCTTAGACTAGTGGAAATCATGCTGCTTTGTTCCCTGCAGGATTTAAAATAAAATATGCGTATTTAATTTTCAAAATGCCAAGTGATTACTCACAGCATTTATGAAAAGGAAAATGATTTCAGGTATTCATAAAATGTTTCCATAGTAAGGGACTTTAAAGTGGTGTGATTTGGGGAAGCCAGTGTAGCTCAGCGGTTTGAGCACCTGCTTCTCATGTACAAGGTCATGGGTTCAATCCTTGGTACCTTCTTAAAAAAAAAGGTCAAGTTATTATGGATATTTATTATTGTGATCCGAATTAAAAATAAGTATATTGACATGTACCGCTTTTTTCCTCTTCTCCAGATGCAAAACAAAGGTCTACCCTGATGAACTTCCAAACACAAGTGTAGTTATTGTGTTTCATAATGAAGCTTGGAGCACTCTCCTTAGAACGGTTTACAGTGTTATAAATCGTTCCCCACCCTATCTACTCTCTGAGGTCATCTTGGTAGATGATGCCAGTGAAAGAGGTAGAGATATGTTTCTTGCATTTTTTTATTAAAAAGCTTCATAACAGTAAAAACGATATCTGGGCAGTGGTCTATATTTGCCTTATATCTATACTAACCCTGTAGCCACCTGCCAAATTTGTATCAATATACCTCACCAATGCCAACTCCAGGAACAAGTAATTAATTCTTTCAGTTTCTCTCATGACCCCATTTGACTCTTACTAATCTGAAAAAGTGAAAATGACTTTCAAAAATGTCCTCTTTTTTTTTCAAATTTTCAAGCATGTTTATGACTTTGTGAATTCTTCTCATTTTTTTTTATCTTCAGGCAAAAGCAAAATAATTTATAATTTAGGAGAGTGCATTGGCAAGGTGGCCCAGTTTCTAGATTAGAGCCTGGTATCATATTAATTTCCTAATTTGACCTTATGCTTGTCAGTCAAGCAACAGGGTCATAATGAACTGTCCAATAATTAACTGCTGAAATCTCTACATCGTTATGTCATCTGATTTTGACAGGGGTTAGACACAGTTTCTGTGTGTTGAATTTCCATCTGGGCATTATTTCTGCTGTATTTTAAATCATTTCAAATTTTACTTATAAATTTTTATTGCATGTTACAGATTTTCTCAAGTTGACATTAGAGAATTATGTGAAAAATTTAGAAGTGCCGGTAAAAATTATTAGAATGGAAGAGCGCTCTGGGTTAATACGTGCTCGCCTTCGAGGAGCAGCTGCTTCAAAAGGGCAGGTCATAACTTTCCTTGATGCACACTGTGAATGCACGTTAGGATGGCTGGAGCCCTTACTAGCGAGAATAAAGGAAGACAGGTGAGAATTCATGTTTTATGTCTGCCTGGGTTATGACTGAACTTGTCAGGACTTTCCAGCTATCCATCAGAACTTCTAAGTTACTATTTTCAGAATGTTTATTTCCTAGCTTATTTTTTTTAAGCAATTGTCTCCTTGTTTATTAAAAACGACCTTGGCTTATTCCTTCTGAACATGGTAGTTGATTAAAAAATAGTCAAACATTTGAAAAAATTAAAAAAAATTGAATATTCATTTTTTATGTAAAGAAAATCAGTCCAACCTGAAAAAGTATAATATTTTATAAAGCATCTTTTCAAAGCACTGCATTATGGCCCACAAATGCCGTGGTAAGATAGGTAATATAGATTCTCTTATCTCTATCTAATAAGAGAGAAGAGAAAAGAAGTTAAATTGCTTGCTAGGAACAACAGTTCAAATTTGTCTCTCTCCCAGACCAGTGTTGTCCCTACCAGGTCAGCATTCTTAGTCAGAGTCTAGTTCAAAATCACCTTGAGTATCTCAAAAACAAGAAAACCCACATACACACATGCATACACATACCAACCACACTGAAACAGACTCATGATTAAAAAAACAACACAGGGAGTACAGCTATAAGAATAAAATGTTTAATTTATTTAAACAACATTGCCAATTTACACGTATAAATATGAAATCTGAAAGACTGAATAACACTTTATAGAAATTAAGAAGCCCCATAGTTACCCACAATTCTTTCCTTCTGATAATAATATGGCACACAAGCTTTTTTGGTAGATATTCATAAATGTTGGTGATAAATGAGTATATTTCCTAAACATCTAATGAAGTCAACTAACATTGAATGGTGTTTTTGATGTAATAAAGTATTACATAACACACTGCTTGCATAGCCATTTCACGTACAGGTGGTTTTAGAATTCAAATATTTAATTAAGCCTCCGAGACAGGTGCTACTTCGCCTGGGATAGGGCAGCCACATCACATAAATGGCAGGATTTGGTACTTTCCTGAAATATGGATGGAGGCTGTTGGTAAAATGCACCATAGCAGTTGAAGAAAGCAGTAGGATCCTTTTAGTCAACTGAGTGTAGTACATGGCTAATGACATTTTCCCACTCCATGCATTGTACAGTATCCATAGGAGAGTAAGCCAAGCAAAAGAAAGTGAACATCTTCAATGCATTTCTTGGCACCTTTTCATGTATTATGTAGCTTTTTAAAAACGTGTTTCAGATTCAACTTAGTGACTTTTAAATTTAATGCTGTTTTAATAAGGTCATGTACAGGACATTTATTTTTTAATCTCTTAATATATTTAGATTATACTTGCATATGAGGAACTCTAATCTCTTACCCTGCATTTAACTACTAAAGTTGCTGTACCTAGATAATAAATTCCTATTTTAGGTTATTAGATCAAATAATTTGTTTCTCCACTAATTGTTATTAAATATAACTAGCAAAGAGGAAATGATATTGATTGTTTTGGGACTAGGGTCTAGGCATTCTAATGCAAGATGAATCCTGTTAATTTCAAACAACTTCAGACTTTGGTCAGTTGTGGGATATATAAGACCCAATTAGAAATGAGCATTGATGTTTCTGGGGTCACAAAACAAGCATAAGTAATTGAAAGCATTTCTTTACTTCCTACCTGTGGGTGCTTTAGAAGCATATTTGTGTATTTACATTCTATCAGACATGAAAACTAAGCTGGGTTTTCAGAATCAGCTACAGTCAAGGCAATCTTGGGCAGACCTGAACATTTACTTGTGGAGATGACAGAACGTTGGTCTTGTAATAGAGCATGTAAGCTCTGAGTAACAGGCAAAAGAAAGCACAATAGGGTTTAAAAGAGTACCTAATTATCTCCCGAGTGACCATTTTCTTACCCTAAAAATCCCCTGTTAAGTATTCCAACCTGGTTCTTCCCCTCACTTTAAGAAAAATAGGTCATGGAGAAAAAAACAGATACAAGTTGCTTATCTTCACCTATCTTAGAATACCATCCAGATTGTGACTCTAAACCCTTAATTCTAAAATAATTCACTTAGAAATTGTCATAGCCCAAATATCAGTCCTAAGAAATATCTACTTTTACTCATAGGTTTGGTTTTCATTGTTGCTGCCATTTTTTTTCCTGGTAGATATTTTCTTCATGAGGATTTTTCTCATAACTATCTCCTTAAGCTAACTTATGCTATTTGAGATGCAAGCTGCCATTCTCCCCAACCTGCATGCTATTGATTTTCAGTGGGTTAGAGCTACAATGATGCATAATCTCAGAGCAGCTCTACTCATCATGCTGTGGGTGGAGGTTTTATGAAAAATAGACTATGTTCATCCTGCTGAGCTAGTACTTAGAATACATTTGGAAATCAGCTTGAAAATCAATTAGTATATTTGATTAGATAATATGAGACAGTGTAAAGTAGAGTGTAAGGAAGTTGTAGTAAAAGGAAATAATTCCATATAGAAAAAGGATGAAATGAAAATAAAGGTGTATTAAGTCACAAAATAAGTAAACTCAACATATCAGCAATATTGTTTGAAGAAGCTAATTTAATATTTAAACGGTCAGGTATATGTAAGCTGGTTTAATTTTTCTGCAGGAAAACAGTTGTGTGCCCCATCATCGATGTCATTAGTGATGATACCTTTGAATATATGGCTGGGTCAGACATGACTTATGGGGGTTTTAACTGGAAACTGAATTTCCGCTGGTATCCTGTTCCCCAAAGAGAAATGGATAGGAGGAAAGGAGACAGGACTTTACCAGTCAGGTATGTAGATCTTATCTCCTGTGTTCCTGTAATAAATAATTATGGAAGTATTATAAATCTGTGGTCTCATTTCTGTCCATTAAAGTCATATACTTATTTTTCATATAAACAATAACTCGTGAGGATATTTAAAATCAAGTTAGTCCAGAAAACATTTCAGTTTTTAAATCTTTCATATTTTACAGCTAAATGTAGAATTTTATTACAAATACTCTTAAAAGGTGTTTATAGATGATAAATAATGGGAATGCAGACACTTCATGATCATATATGATTCAGAGAGTATTAAAGCTAGTTAAATTAAATCTAGCATAGGCAAACTTAAGTATAGGCAGCAGATCCAAATTGCTTTTGTAACTTTGTGTATTCTTTTATTCAAAGTATATTTATTGTGAATTTAATATGTGACAAAAAGACAAAGATGTTCTAGTCTTCACCCTTCAGTTAAACATACATCTTATCTAAAAGTATGTGCTTTACAAGAGAAATATTACCAAAATTGAAATAGCCAGAATGTTTTGGTAAATATTCTAAATTTACTAAAATTAAATGTCTATGTTCTGTATAAATACAACAGAAATATCTATTTAGAACATTTTAATATATTAACAATTCTGAAGGATTTATTTTTTATTCAATAAACAGCTACCTAATTTGAAATATATACTCATAAATTGTTTACTCAGTGCAAAACAAGAAATATTATCTGCATCTATAGTTGTCTAAATAAGCAGTATCCAATTTATTAACACAAATTATTACCTTCCTACCTTAAAACATTATAATGTACTTCTTATTTGCAACCAAAAAGACTTCTTATACAATACTTTGGGAAGGGAGTTCATTATTTTAGCTCTTTAAGGATCAATTTGTCCACTCATCATTTTGTTGGAATAATAGAAAATACCCTAGCATTTTAAAATAATATGTCACCCATTATCTAAACAAGAATGTCCTATATTAATGGAATGAATTGCCCATCATATTAATTATATAATGGGTAAATTAAAAGTAACTCTGAATATTGACTGATGGAGGAAGACAGTTCTAATCATTTGTTACTGAATAATTATTTAAATATTGGGAGCAGATGACCCTCTTAAAGAAATATACACCATCAAAAAGAAAAATAAAATATAGCTCCTAACAATTGCATGAAGACATGTGAAATTCTTATATCAATATTTGAAGTATAATTTATCCAGTAGTGCTTAAAACTTGGTATAATCTCCAGTTTTATCAAACCTGGGTGATTCTTGCCATTAGCAACTTTAAGAAATGCATTGGATTATATTATCAGCATTTATTAGAATTTCTATTTTTCTAGATCATAGCTTCACTTATTATTATCTGATTTTTACGCTCCAGGCCCCAAGTGAAAACTCAAAATGCTTCACCAGTACACTCAAATTATAGATATTTTTATTCATTTGAAAAAAAGTTTAAAAGAATGCATGTATGTTTATATTCATTATTTCTTTAAACACATTGGCAAGAGACATGCTTTATATGACTTATTATCTTCACAGTCAAAAGGTAGATAATTTAAAAATAATCAACATCCATAGCAAGAAATTACTGATGTTCATACAAATAAAGTTCTATGTAGAAATCAGCCATTATGTCTCAACTTTCATTATCTAAAACAAAAGAGGCATCTCATTTGATTTATTTTAGTCACAATTTATGAGGTTTTATTGTAGTAACATGGAAAGCTTATAAAATTTAAGTATATTTGATTTGTTCACCTCAGGAACTGAAATTTTCTTTTTTCTAAAATGCTGAGGGAGCTAGAGTAAGTGAGACAGAGAGAAGTCTCAGTCTTTGCTGAAGTTTCTAGATTTTTTATGGCAAAAGGTTAATTAATTCACTGGCTGTGCTATAATAGCCTGCAGGTAATTTTCATCAGCATAGCTGTAATGTGAACTTTCTTTGTACTTGTAATCTGTTACTTGAAGATGTGATGATTTTTTTTTCACATTCATACAAACAGATAAATCATTCTAGGTGTTCATCACAGAATTTTTTTCTTACTTGATTAACAGAATTCTGAATAGCTAAAGTGATTAAAATGAGGTTGAAATTTTGGTTTTGTTAATGGAATGCTTCATTTAAAATGTCAGTTATAACAGATCATTGTAGTCACTATAATTGACTAGTTAGTCATCATTTAGAAATATGATCATGGATCTATATAAATTGAGAACCAATTTGAACTCGTGGCCTAAACTCAGTTATACCACTCTTAAAGTAAACCTTTAACTTGTCAAACTCTAGGCTTTGATATTTTCATATTAATAAGAAATGGAGTTTCTCTAAATCCTTGGCATTTCTGAAATTATGGGACTCAAATAGACTTAATATCCCGAATATTTAGTTTTTTTAACCTGTTGATTCCTCTTGACATTTTTAAGAGTTCTAGGTTAACAGAAACATCATGCATAATGTATAGGGTTCCCATATATTCCCCAAACATGAGCAGTTTTCCCTATTACTAATGCTGCATTAATATGGTATTTTTGTGGCAATTGATGAAATGATATTACTATAATTATACTGACTATGGTTCACAGTTTACATTGGGGTTCCTTTTTTCAGTGTACAGTTTTAAATTTTTTTCTAGTAAATTTTTCAATTTTAACAGTTTTCAAATATAAAAATTCAGCAGTGTTAATTACATTGAAAATGTTATGTTGGTATCCTCACTATCATCTATTACCCAAATTTTTCCATAATCCCAGACAGACACTCTGTATTAATTAAGCATTAAATTCCTATTCCTTACCCCTGCTCTGGACCCCAGAAACCTGTATTCTAGTTTCTTACTGTGTGGATTCAATATTCTGATTATTTCAAATGAAATCATATATTTGTCCTTTTGTGTATAGCTTATTTCACTCAACGTAATGTCTTCCAGCATCTACATTGTAGCATGAATCAGATATTCTTTCCGTTTTACAGCTGAACATTATTCCATTGTTTATATATATCCCATTTTGTTTATCCATTCATCTATTTATGGACACTTGGGCTGCTTACATCTTTAACAGAATAATGCAGCTATGAACATCAATCTCCATATAACTATTTGAATGCCTGCTTTTAATTTTGGGGAGTATAGACTAGAAGTAGGTTTGCTGGGTCATATGGCAGTTCTGAAAAAGCATCACACTGTTTTCTACAATGGCTGTACCATTTTTCATTTCCACCAAAATTATAGAATGTTCCCTTTTTCTCCACATCCTCTTTAACACTTCTCGTTTTCTATTGTTACTGTTGTTGTTAATAGTAGCCATTCTGGTGGGTATGAAAGGATACCTCACTGTGGTTTTGATTTGGATTTCCCTAATGGCTAAGACATTGAACATTTTTTCACGTGTTTGTTGGCCATTTTTATATCTTCTTTGGAGAAATTTCTATTTAAGTCTTTTGCCCATTTTTTAAAAATAGGGTTGTTTGCATTTTTGTTGTTGAGTGGTAGAATTTCTTCTTATATTTTGGATATTAAACCCTTATAAAATATGTGGTCTCTCAATCTATAGGTTGTCATTTTTCTTTCATAATAAAGTCCTTTAATGCACAAAAGTTTTTAATTTCGATGATATCTCATTTTTTCTGTTTTTCCTTTTGTTGCTTGTGCTTATGGTATAAAGTTTAAGAAACCACTGCCTAACTGTGAAAGATAGAAGTAAATTTAGTAAATGCCTTTGGGGGCAGATTTTCTCTCTCTCTCTCTCTTTTTTTTTTTTTGGTCTTTGTTTTCAACTTTATCCCTCCAACCTGGATCAGTGTTTAATCAAAAATATCTGTAAAAGGAAAACAAAACAAAACAACACAAGGTCTTGAAGATGCTTCCCTATGTTTTCTGCTGGGAGTGTAATAATTCTGGTTCTTATTTTTAGGTCTTTGATCCATTTTGAGTTAATTTTTGTATGTGGTATAAGATGTGTCCACTTTCACTCTTTTGCACCATTTGTCAAAACACTGTTCTTTCCCCATTGAGCAGACATGGCACCCTTGTCAAAAATTAATTGGCAATAGATGTGAGGGCTTTTTTCTGAACTATCAGTTCCATGTTGTTTTGTAATAAGTGTAGCTTTGTAATAAGTGTTAAAATTGGGAAATTTGTTTTTATTTTCAAGATGTTTTTTTTTAATTCAGGGCTTGTTACCCTTCCGTATAAATAGGATGATTTGCTTTTCTATTTCTGCAAAGAATGCTATTGGAATTTTGATTGCAATTGTATTGAATCTGTAAATTGCTATGGGTAGAATTAACATCTTAACAATGTTTAATCTTCCAATCCATGGATATGGAAAATCTTTTCATTTATTTAGGTTTTCTTTGTCTTCTTTGAGCAATGCTTTATACTTTTTTTGCACAAGTCCTTTAGATCCTTGGTTAAATTTATTCCCAGGTATTTGTTTATTTTAGTTGCTTTTGAAAATGAAATTTTATTCTTGATTTCCTCTTCAAATTATTCATTACTAATTCATAGAAACACTACTGGCATTTCCTTCTTGATCTGGTACCCCTCCAATTTTTGTTTACTCTGGTAACCTTGTGGATTTTTCAGGACTTTCTATGTATGGGATCATGTCCTCTGCAAATAGGGAAAGTTTTAGTTCTTCCTTTCCAATTTGGATGCCTTTTATTTGTTTATTGCCTAATTTTTTGAGCTAAAACTTCCAGTACAGTGTTGAGTAACAATAGTAACAGAGGGCATCTTTTTCTTGTAACTGATCATAAGGGAAATGCTTTCAATCTTTCAACATTGAGTATTATGTTAGCTATGTGTTTTTAATACGCCCTTTACCATGTTGAGAATGTTTCCTGATATTCCTAGATCACTGAATGTTTTTATCAAGAAAAGGTGCTGGATTTTGTCAAATGTCTTTTCTGCATTGAGATGACCATGCTTTTTTTTCCCATTCATTCCATTAATGTGGTATTTACATTAACTGATTTTCTTATGTTGAACCTCCCTTGCACCACCTGGGATAAATCGTACTTGGTCATGGCATATAATTCTTTTAATGTGAAGTTGGATTTGTTTTGCTAGTATTTTGTTGAGGATTTTTCCATCTATATTCATAAGGAATATTGGTCTATAATTTTCTTTTCTTTGGTATCCTTATATCTTAAAGCCAGTAATCCTTTACCCCAGGCTTCTTCTGCAGGGCAAGTTCTGGGAGCTTGAGCCAGATAGTCATGTCATCCTTCAGTCTCTCAAGCTGCCCACCCAATAGATTTGTACTGACATATCGGCACCTCAGTGTAAGTGTTACTCTGCTCCCTCCAGAACAGGGCTAAGGATGCACAATGGAAATGCAAGCTAGTGCCACACAGTGCTGGATAAGAGTTTTAAAAGGGGCCAACAAGGGCTTTGTGAGACTCTCATACCAGTTTTAAGTTGTACTTTCTTGAATTGTCACTTGTCCAGTTACTGTAACCTTTTAACCGTTTTCCAGAGTTTTGAGGAAAATGGCTCTGCCAGTTTTTGTTAGTTGTTCAAAGATTCTATGGGGGAATGGAACCCTTAAGTATCTTACACCAACATCTTTGTTGTAGATTTATTCCCCCTTGACAGTTTAGTAGCAAAGTTATATGACTTTTCAAGGATATTTTAATTGTTTCCAACGATAAAGTGATCACATTGCTAAAGAAGATAGTCATGAACTCTAGTCTGTGTGCCAAATATGGCCTATAGATGTGTTTTATTTGGCCTACATAATGTTCTGCATTTTAAAAAAGTGTTTACCAATATTTTAAAAATAAGAGGTTTTAAATAAAAGTCTTGATTTCGAGCTTTCTTTGGAAAGCCAAAAGATTTTGCTACAATGGCTCAACATTCCTACTTGGCACTATGAGCTGGAGTGGAGCAGAAGCTGCCCTTGTAGAACTGGCACAGCCGTATGTGGGCTGGACAAGGGAAAGAAGTCAGCATGAGCCGCCAACTGTGGATGTACATAAGTTAGACATGACTACTGCAAAAGTGGTATTTATTTCTGGGAAGAAGCCTGGCTTAAATCTTATTGATTGCTTTGGTCTCTTAATTATGCCTCAAGAAATAGTTAGAAGATAATAGTTTCTTCTTTAATTTCTTACTGATTAAAATAAATTTCTTTCTTAGAAACCTACAGGGGAAATTATTTTCAAGTCTAACATTTTTACCCTTTATATCCTTGTGGGCTCTTTTACATTTAATTATTATTCATATTTTAACATGATTTCTCACATTCTTACTTGGAGTACTATGTTAGGTATCTTCCCCAAGTAAAAAAAAGGGTTTTTAGTGTTTCTTTTGGTCCTTGCTATAAATCAAACATAGATTTAGTTATTGTATTTTATTCCTAACATTTTCATTGCTTCAAAATCCCTGTTTATTAACATTTGTCTGAACTCTCATGTGTTTATTTTCCTCTCAGTTGGTATTAGGAATTTATAAGGAAGATCAAATACATTGCATGATTAATAATATCTCAGGATACAATAATTGTGTCTTTATTGTGATCAGCTCACAAAATGCTTATGTATATTATATCCTGCATCCTTCTAGTATGCCATCATTGAAGAAGTGCTGAAATGGGCTTTGGAAAATCTGGGTTTCGTTTTGAGCTCCTTCTATTGAGCAATTACCCAGTATTCTCAACTATAAAATGGAAAGTTATCTCCCTGTCTTGCTTAATTTAAGTATGAAGTACTATAGAATATTAATTGCACAAATGTATTTGAAAGATGTTCAGTTTTTAATTTATTTCTGATAATGTAACATATGTATATTGTAAAATAAATGACAGTATCTAAAAGTATGAAGCAGAAGAGCATCACTGAGCCATCATTTTTAGTATTTTTTAGTATTTCCATCTAAAGCATTTCTTTCCAGGCACATTTCTCCACAATTTAAAAACTGATATATCATGAGTCCTTTCATATGCTTTAACTTTTTTCAGAAATAATAATTTAATGGCTTCTAATGCCAATTATTTGTTTAGCTTTTTCCATAGTTTTGTAGTCTAAAGTTAATGAGTCAATTTATTTTTTTTGCAATTATACCTCTCTGATCTACAATTTATACATATAACGTTATCTCCAGAATAATGGAAAGAATATAAAATGCTTTAATATTCTTGATATCTTTATCATTTTGATTTTCAAGATAAATCATTGCTGGTTGCAATTTATAATTCCTCCAGCAAGTACAATAAATGAGAAGTATGCATTTTATTCTATAAAATGTTATATGAATATAAGGCAATTTTTTAATTATTTAATGTTAACTAATCATTTAATTCTTAATATTTGTCAGATAGTCTCTAGTAGACTTTTCTCAGAAGGACCAAGTTATACTTTGGATTGGAGGAAAGAAACAGAGACAGACATGCTCAAAACCTTTGGGACACTTCTGAACAATAGGAAATACTAAAGCTACAACATAGGGAAAGGTCGATGTTTGAGCAGAATAAAGACTTTTGAAACAGTTGATCTTTGGAATGCCTGACTGTTCAGCGTTCTTGCTTACTCAGATTAAATACAATATATGCTGATTTTGTGTAAAGTAAAATATCCCCCATCTCAGATGAAATTTGTGAATGTATATTGTGTGGAGAAAATGGTATGTTTATATTAATTATTTCCTAACAGTTTAAGGTTTAAAAGACTTTCTAGAAGTCTGTTGAAATGAGAAGAAAACAGGGGTAATATAGAAAGTATCCAAGGTAATGAAATACCACATTTATATCCTGAATAGTTTTAGCATTAACCAAAACATTTTAGAACATATGACTTCAGCTTTTCCTTTATTTTTATTCTTATTTTTTAATTTTATTTTTTATTAGAGAAGTTGTAGGATTTGACCTATCTTTTGCATGAAAGTATAAGAATTGGTTAAAATTTGCACCAGCTTCTGTACATCCTCTTAAGACTTAAGGCAGTTTTAGGCTGTAAGAATTAGGGAAAGAGATTAAGGAAAGGGGGAGAGAAAAAACTCCTTTATTGGAATATAGGTCTTTAAGTGCAGGTTAAGATATTTGATCTCAGTACTTGTTTTATATTATGTAATACATGGTTTATTATTATATAATAAATGGGTTTGGGGGCAGCAAAACAAGTCATTTGCCCACACTAAGCATACCTTTCTTTAATTTTTTTTCTTACCCTCAAAAATAGCTTTGAAATTGTTTGTGGTCACAGACACCGAAGGATTTCAGTAAGCTTCCTTACTCAGAGCCTAAGCCAGTGTAAACTCTTAGTCACAGTTTCTTTTCTACAGAAAGATGTATCTTTATACCCAAACATATATTTAAGTGAGTGTCACAATGTGCCCTATTCCACCAAACTTCCCATTTGTTCTCTCTAAAAAGCTTTCTAATGACTCTCATTTGATATTTTCTCGTACTCTAATAGAAGACTTTGCTTCTTTTCTATTGCTTCTGCTTTTAGATTGGGCATAGTGGATATAATTAGTAAAGAAGGAGAGAAACTCACAGCATTTATTCCTTCTAGTTTCTAAGCCCTCAAAATGTTTACCAAATGAAGCTAGTAAATTTTATGATGAAAAAAATCAAAGTTATATAAAATTTTAGCTACTCATAACTCAGTTATACAAATATAAAATATTTATTTTTATCATTGCTCTTCATTATGGTTTATAATGTATGAGAAATGTTAGTAATACAGATCCAAACCCTAACAGTCTAGATACGATGTCATCTGACCATTGCGAATCACCTCCTCAGTCTGTGGTGTAGTCTCTTAAACCTTCTTGGAGTTTTCCTCCAGACTTTGGTTGTTTGCCATGTAAGAATAAATAGACTCCTGATATAACAAAGAAAAAACTTAGTGAGAAGGAATGGTGTTTCCATAACTTTGAAATAAGCTTCTTTGGTAATTAGTGATAAAATTTGAAGGAAAACATGGTGCATAAATTTGCAGCTTGAAATCAGGAAGTGTGTATTTCTAATTAATTACCTCACATTTTGCTGTATAAGCAAAATGTGGATAAACTGAGAGATTACTGATAGGTAGGTGGGTAGGTAGATAGATAAGAAAAAAAGTAAAATGAATAGAAATCATTTTCTTAACTCTGCAACTAGCTACTTGGGACGCCTTGAAAGTATCACCTTAAACACATTGCCACTAATTTGGATGATTACATAACTTGTAGGAATTTTAGAGCTCTAAATTTTTACAGTTACCACAAAAATTGG
Source organism: Dasypus novemcinctus (assembly GCF_030445035.2). Lineage (NCBI taxonomy): Eukaryota > Metazoa > Chordata > Mammalia > Cingulata > Dasypodidae > Dasypus > Dasypus novemcinctus. Next base: position 95,128,123 of record NC_080679.1, on the reverse strand, counting down.
ATCCTGAAAATAATAAAGAAATTAACTTAATTATGCTCTTGGTAAAAATGGATGTCTTTATTTTTCTTAATAGTAATATTTAAAATGTATAATACTTGCTGTGTGCTGGTACTATTCTAAGAGTATTAAATGCATTAACTCATATGATCCCCATTTTACAGATGTTGAAACTGAGGCACAGAATTTAAGGACCTATTATGTGAAGGTCATACACTGTGGGGCTGGGTTTTGAAATCTGTCAATCCAGCCATTAAGCCCATACTCCTAACACCTAAATTTCTTAGAGACTCCTTACTTGCTTTGTGCTTTTCACACACATGATAGTTATCACAGTGTGAAAGACAGGATATATTTTCTTGGTGAAAGCTCAGGTGTTGCATTTTAGCATTATGAATAATCAAATGCATTATATCACAATATCTGTTAATTTGCCAACTTCATGTGAAAATATCCAGTATTTTTCCATGTACAAATTCTTACTTTCTAGAGCACAGCAATATGAGACATTGTTAAAAAGCTTTATATCTTTAATTCCAAAATATTATCAAATGACAATCTCCAAAAATCCTACTGGATTATAGAACCTTTAAAAATCTTGTGGTTAGTCAATACATTTTTGTTACTCATCAATTGGGCAAGTAAGGTAAAACAATTTTGGGGAGTAATTTCTGAAAGAAAATTGCAGGTGATTTTGGAGAAATTTGGCTCCTGGGTTATTGTATTAGATAGGTAAACATTAGCCATCTACTATATTAAAACCAAATATATTGACTCCATATATAGAAGTGGTAAAAATGTATAAAGAAATAAATGTGATACTCAATAAGTGACTAATAACTTGAGAGAGACAGAGATAGAGGGTGATAGTAGAAGGTAGAAAGAAAATTATATCCAGATTGAGAGAGAGAGGGGTTCTATTGAGGACAGCGTTAACATTTATATTGGCTTGAGAACAGAGCAGGCTTGAATTTATAAGAGGAGGTTACAAAGGAAAATCCAGGTGCCAAAATGATGTGATCAAATTCACCAAGAAGGAAAAGTATGAATCATGTATTGGTTATAGCTAAGCATAATTTTTATATAGGGGAATGCTTAAGGGCTCGAGGGCTGGGAGATGGGGGGTGGGGGGCAGGGCAGGGGGGATTCATTGGGTGGTGCCAGATCACTGATGCCAGAAAAGAAGCTGGAATTTATTCCTTATAAAAAGTTGTTGAACATCTGGTTAATATGGTAGAGGAATTTTGATTTAGAAAAGTTAATCTGTCCATGGTTTATAGGACAAATTTTGTAAACAGCAGAATCTAGAAGCAAAGAGTTTTTTAGAATACAATGAGGACTAATATTGGATAATGACCATGATAGAAGAAGACAGAGAAAAGTGTCAAAAAGACTGCAGGGGTGAAAAAGTACTTTCGGAAATCATTGAATGTGGCACAAAAAAAGAAAGGTGTGAAAGTTGGTTTCATCACTTTACATTAGGAGTATAGAGGAAATATAGGGCATTGCAAGAGAAGCAGCTATAGAATGGATGGGAAATTCCAATTTCTATGTTATAGATACTGAGTAGAATCAGAGGAATGTTTTGAAGGAAACATCCAGTGAATAATTTTAAAACTACAAAAGATGCAGAGGGAAGAAGTGAGAAGAGCAAATACAGATTAGGAGTTAGACCCCCTAGGGGTGACAGGTAAAAACATTTTTGTTGAATGAGCTTATACAAGTAAAGAGTACAGAAAAGAAAAATGCCACAGAGAGATCGTAGGGGGAGAATAACACTTCAGGATGAGAGACAATGTTTAATACACGCATCCACAAAACAATATTATAATGATATATTGTACTCATGACCCAGATCAGGAAACTAAGAACATGTCCGAGGGTCTGATAGCCACAGGGGACAGGAAGAGGAAGGGGCATTAAGAAGAACCATACAGTGAGTAGTCAAATCAGAAACCTCTTTAGAATAATGCCGTGAGAGCCAGAGGTGAAAAGAATTAGGGGGGAGAGGGGGGGTGGGGTTGAATGGGACCTCACATATATATTTTTAATGTAATATTATTACAAAGTCAATAAAAAATAAAAAAATTAAAAAAAAAAAAAAAAAAGATGGAGAATTCCTTCTCCCTAAAAAGTTCTGTGTGCTTAACTCATATAACATATTACATATCAATAGAAAAAAAACAATGATGTTCAAAGATCTTAGAGTTTCCAGAGTAGTTGCTTGTAATGATGACCTCAAACTTTTTTTTAATGTTCCAAAGTTTGCTTATGTAAATTGGTATAAATTATTCAAATGTTAATAAAAGGTCCAGTGTATTTGAAAAAAAAAAAAAAAAAAGAATTTCAAACAGGGAGGCAGATAAATTGTGTTAATTGCTTTCAGAGGAGGAAGTTAAGGAAAGACTATTGGAGTTCAGAATTAATGGTGACCTTTCAGAAAGAAGTTATAGTAGAAACAGAACCAGGATCCAGAATCTAGTTAGAAGGCTTAAAGGAATTAAAAGAATATATAGAGGGTATCCTTTCAATAAAGTTACCAGTGAAGGGAATAGAATCTAAGGTATGACCTTAGTTTGCTCCAGTAATATGATGGAGTGAAGATGTATTTTGGTTAAGGATAGGACACAATTGAGCAGGTTTGTAAGCTCAAGAAGACTATCTAGAAATCAAAAGCATAAAACATAATAGCCAATTTGCAAGTAGCTGAATGAGTAATTAGGAAAAAGCCGACTGAGGCCTCAAGTGTGGATATTGGCAGGAAAATACATAGACATATTGGGGTAGAGATTGAGGGAGTGTACACTTCATGCATTACTTCAATCCCCAAGCTCTTGAGAAGAGACCAAGTGTTTCGGAAAAGAGACAGTTAAAAATGAGACAGATCAACAAATAAACACAGCAGTGTTGTGGACTAAACAGAGATTTAATATCATGGATTTGTAGTATAACCAACTAGCCTTTTTTTTTTTTTTTTTTTTACTTTTCCTATGAGCTCTGGGAATTATGAACAGAAATAGACGAAGTTTAACCAGGAACCAAGATTTACAAAAGAATTGGGTCAGACAAAGGAAGGACAGAGAACATAAGGTGTGGACCTGGATTTCACTGACATGGCAGAATCTTAGAAAGGGTCAGAGAAGAGAAGCAAAAAACTTCCTGAAGAGGGCTATCAATGAGAGAATGTGGAGTAGCTAAGAAACCAGAATCACTGATGAAGGATGAAAAGTAACTTCTGTAAGATTGAAATAGGAGGGGTTAAAAAATAAAAAGTTGCGCTCAGAGAGGCAGATTTCAGAATTCAACATCTTGAATATGAAGTTGTTTCAAATGATTTTGAAATCCAAAATGAGGGTATGTTTACGGGGAGATAAAATTAACTGAGATACATTTATAGATACATAGAGAATCAACGAAACAAACAAAAAATGTATTTTGAAGTCACTGTATGTAACAGGAAGGACTAGTATGGAAAGACTTGAAGGATGATTCATCTCAAATTCAAATGTTGATGAATATTTAAGAGATGTCTGGAGGTCATAGAAATGATGAGGATATTTAAGGCAATATAGGAGGCCTACAGTGAGGGGAAGATTAAGGGGTGGCAAAAGTAAGGTAACTGACCTTTGAGTTAGGTGACTAAGGGATATTCAGAAGGCATGGTCACTGTTGGAAAGAGGTGTTTTACGTATTACACAGTTTTCCACAATTTTATCAAGGTAGAAAGAAAGTTAAAGGTCAAGGCCAAAGAGGTTCAAAGAAACTGCTGGAATTATCCAAGGTCTTTTAAGTGATTTTTTTTCCCATTTTTTTATTATCTTTTTTTTTAAGATACATAGACCACACAAAATGTTACATTAAAAAAATATAAGAGGTTCCCATATATCCCACTCTCCACACCCTCTACTCTTCCTACATTGACAAATTCTCTCATTAGTGTGGTACATTCATTGCATTTGATGAGTACATTTTGGAGCATTACTATATAGCATTGATTATAGTTTATGTTGTAGTTTTCACTCTCTCCCAGTCCATTCAGTGGGTTATGGCAGGATTTAGACTCTTAAAGCAGCTTCTGGGATCAGCAGAAAGTTCTTAGGGCATTCATTTGAAAGGAGAGGACCAGAGGCATGTGTGACTGTGAAGGTCACCTATCTTGCTCTGGGTCCACCAAAAACAATAACTCCAGGTCCTGAGCCAAAGACACTCATCTTACCTCAAAGAAATAATTTTCCAGAGTCAATATCTTCCAATGGTTATTCATGTTTCCCCTCTTTTAGAAAGACTCATATATGAAGTCAACATTTGATCACACCTTTTTCTAATTGTGCCACATAACTCCAAAAGAGAAAGGAACACATAAAGTCATTCAAAAGGCTTTCTTTTAAAGGATCAAAAGCAATAAGAAAAACAATCTAAACTTTATTAACGATTTATTATATGCCTTGCACTGCTCTACATGTTTTACTTGGGAGAGAAACAAATGGGAATCGAGTGTGCATATTACAGCATTTTATTTGGGACAATAAAAGCTTTGCAGTCGCAGGAATGTTGAATCACTTGCAAAAACGGAAGCAGCCGCGAGCCTCTAGAGATGGCAAATTATTTTTATAAACATAAAGAGGATGTTAGTGTCAGTCTTATTGATTGGATGGGGTTTGTCCCTCTTATATGAGCGAGTTAAAAGAAGGCAGGCTTTATTTTATACTGGGTCAAATATAACTAATTAAAAACTAGATTGGATATCTTGGCTGACTGCCTTGGTGAGGTTTTCAAATTTCAAAAGATTTCAAGAGGAAGCTCTAGAGGGAGTCAAAGAGAAGTATAGCATGGGGTGTTTTGTTTTGTTTTGTTTTGTTTTGTTTGGCCCCAGGGCTTTCTCTCTTTAATTTTATAAAGATTTATAAACTCAATTCATGTTCACTTATTTACTATGTAGTAGCCATTGAAGTGATAATTTTTTCCCAACAAAATTGATTGAGTTGGTTGGTTGGTTTGATATCATTTCTGTACCACCTTAAAAAACAAATAATCTCAGTTAATTTCAACTATAATCAAGGTATTTAATTTTCTAGGCACACTGAAATCTTAAGGTCCACACAAGAAAGCTAATTCACATAGAAAACAAAAAAAAATGTTCTCAAGGAGTATTTTAGAAAAAATACATGATATTTTGAGGAATTATAATCTTGTCTTGGTCTTTTTGTTACTTTTCAAGTGTAAGTAAAAATTTACTTGAGTCATTTTTATGGTTGAACATATATCATTTATTTTAGCCATTTATTATACATCTCACATATTTCTTAGAGTAATGACCAACTGTAAGATTAAATTCAGTGTATGTAATTAAGTTAAAATGCATTAGTATTTTTATTAGTAAGCAGATAAATGGATAGGCACTTTTAACTGAACATTAAAAATATATCACCTAATATTCTTGAGCATTGGTTGCATTATGATAGGATAATTGCTGCGATTTTTGTTTCTCATTTTATTAAATAGACTGTCCAGCACTGTAATACCTTGTATAGTTATTACCATAGAGTTCCAAAACCCCAGTCAGGTGAGGGTCATAGCTACTCCATAATTACCATCTGTTTAGCCTTGTTAATATTTCTCATTATAACTCAGAAGGTCAATAATACCATTCATGATCGGAACCCAGCATGATTCGAAATAATAAAACAGCTCTGAGACTAGGCAAGGCTTTGGTACTCCAACTGATGGATAGTTAATTACCTGAGTATATAACACAGAGCACTGGGAGAAATAGAGGACTTTGCAATGTGGTAGATGTCCAAGTATAATATTATTTGGTGGTTTTTCAATGAACAATATTGTTTAATTAGAAGATCTGAGCATCACCAGTGATGGAGGAAGATTTACTTTTGAGAAAAGCAAACCGTTAGGTTTTTTAACAATCTCACTCTCTCAGTTTGAGTGAACATTCAAATCTAAATTACTAAATTAGTTTTCCTCATCTTTGGAACGCATTAGAAAACCTAGGAACTTTACAAACTACCAAATGACTGGCTCCCCTCAGAAATCTGAATCTGTAGAGGGTGGTATCCAAGCAAGGATATATTATTTTAAAGGTGGTCCTGGTGCTAATAATTTACTACCAAGACCGAGTACCAGTATACTACTACAAGTATTCAAAAATAATTTTGACTGATTTGAATCCATTTGGGAAAAATGAAAATTGTCATTTCTATTTAATTAACACTGCTTATTGAGAAAGGCTTATATAGTCCTCAACATAATCATGCCTTTATTCACTAATTATTTTAAAACTTAACATCTAACTTAGTAGTTCCTATAGAGGGATTTTGAATGTGAGAACCAAAAGGCATTTATTTCTAGGGAAAAGTTTATTTTAGAATGCATGGCAAATGTCCTCCTAAATCTCTGGATAGCATATAGGGTTTATGTTTATCCATAGAGCTATAAGATTAATTCTAACCTTTTAATTAGGTAAAGAGAAATAAACAATTAGATGTAAAGTTCTTATGTTAAAAATTTTTTGTAACGATACTATATCCTATAAATACTTTATAGCATTTAAGAATTGTCATATCTAAATAGGCTGTGGAACATTTCTTAGAGGAACCATGAAACCATGTCCATAGGTTTCTAGAGTTCACATTAAAATAATTTATAATTATGTGACAGAAGGTCACAACTGGTAGTTTTATGATCAATCTCTTTACTGGGATGGCTAATGGCACTCACTTTTCTTCACTGTGTCTTTCAGAAAGAAAGTAGAAGCCCCAGTTTTAAATGGCCAGTGTTTCTTGTATTTACCTATTTGATGCCCTATAAGAAAATATAGACTTATCTAAATTTAATTTTATAAAAAGTGTGAAATAAAATGCTATTTATTAATTCTAAAAATCTCTTACACCTTGGCTTTATGTTTCCAGTCTGAGATTTTTAAGTACTTCTTTTTTTATTTTAAATGTCTCAAAAATATTTGCTACAGTCTCATTCAACTTCACACATTGTTTTCAAAAGATATTCTTTTTCTTTTTGTTTTTTCAACTAGGACCCCTACTATGGCTGGTGGCCTATTTTCTATTGACAGAAACTACTTTGAAGAGATAGGAACTTACGATGCAGGAATGGATATCTGGGGTGGAGAGAATCTTGAAATGTCTTTTAGGGTAATTGCACTTTTCTTTATTTTTTGACACTGAACATATTATGCTGTAGCATGCACATATCAGACCCAGTAATATATTATTGAACCTTTTGTGTGAAGTGAGTGATGCAAATTACTGATTAGTCATTTTAATATTTAGTTTTAAGATTTTCCAGAGACCTATCACATGCAATATTTACTAATAAATGGGAAAGTATAAGTATATTTAAGTTTCCTTGAGTGTAAAAAGACAAGGCTCTCAATTTTTTAAGTAAAGAAGGGCTTTAATTTTTAAACAAAGCCTTGCACCATAAATCATTTCATGTTTTGTTGAAACTTGGAAGTGTTTATGTGGTTTGAATTTACAAGTGTTACCTGAGATTATTCTCAAATAACTTTAAGTGACCAGGGGCCAAAGGAATTCTGGATATTTTAGCAAGGAACATGACTATTTTGACAACCATTAACATTATTGTTTGAGGAATCAGTTTAAATAATGCAAATTCATTTCTTAAATGACCTTCCAAGTAAATGAAAATTGAGGCTTAATCTCAGGCAGACATGATATCAGGAAGCATATAATTTTCATATTTTTCATATTTAAAAATTTTAAATTTAGACACAAAAATGTGCCTTCATTTAAGAGAGTGATAAATGCTGGCATATTTCCTTCTTCAAATCACATTTATTTTCATTTTTAATGAATTAAGTTAGTAATATTGCTATTATTTTCCTTTCTAGAATTTAACTTGAAATATTTGCAACACTCCATAATTTTGCTCAAATTACTTATATAATTATTACAGTTTATATAACTTTATCTATATAGTTCAAGTTATGTCTTTTAATTTCTCATTTAGGTTTTGTTTTTCATTGACATAAATATGTGTAAGGTTGTATAAAGAAATATCAAAATTTAAGAATGAGAATTACTTTGAATTTCTATAATATGGTATTTAGTGTATATCTGATAATCTGAATCCTTTTTGAAGCATTAGAATGGCTTTCATATACTATTATTTTGTGCATAAGCCTTCCTTATAACCAGATGTATGAGAGTTCAGTAATGGGATTTCATTATCTCATATTTGCATATACACTTATAGCTTGATGGAACTTGCCCCACCAAACTCAATAACATACTCAGAAATGTCTTATCTTGAGACCCAAGAAACATTTAGGCACAACCTTTGAGGGAATTTGGAGGCCTAAACTTGTTCTTGGTATTGTTCTAAAGTGAAGGAAATAAGAAATGACAGTTTTCTATTAAAAAAATGTAATAATGAGACTATTTTCTCATTCATTAACCAATATTCCTTGGAAACTGTGCTAAGATTACACAAGAAACAATAAATAAAGGAAGGATAGCAATATTACTGCTATCTATGGACCTATTACCTCCCTTTTTCCTCCTTTCCTAAAATTCTTATTCATCTCCTTTCTTCCCCATGCTAAACTTGATTTTCTGCCAATGGACTCCCCTTACCTCACCTATCATAGCTCCTAGATTGGATATATGATCTTCATCTAACTGGTTGAAAGATCTGTGAGGAAGGAAATTAGTGAAATAATGTAATAAAACAGGAGGATGTAATCAGGAATGCAACAGAAGTATAAATATATTAAAAAGTTTTGATGGTAGGTGATGCAAATACTAAGGAGACAAAGGACATGCAACTGATGGCCATAAGTATGATCAAATCCCTAGAATATTACTTAAGAGATTTCTTGTATTGGTTGTTTGGGATTATGAAGAAATTGGAACTCCTGAATGACTGTTTTTCAAATGTTTTAAACATACTGCTGTCATAAAGTTTCCATATTTTTTAAAAACAAAATACATATTTTGCTTTTTATTAGAATATTGTTTGGTGTTGTCCTCTCCATACATAAAAGAAGTGTTTGCTTAATAATTAATACCCTGGAAGATACTGAGAGAGAAAATCCTATAAACTATATTTGCAAAGGAATGAGACCCCTATTTTCTTTTGACTAATTTCATGAAAACTGTGACTAAATGAAATGAGAGTAAGAAGACCTTAGTTAAATATCCTGCTCAGTCATTACACAACAAAAATACATTGAGTAAACTGTATGTGCTTCACACTCTCTGTGAGTCAAGGATACAAAGATGAATAGGCATGTTACTCTTTTACTCCCCAAAAATTACATTATTATGGAAGAAATGCAGATGGTATTGACCAGAAAATGTTATAATTGTCTTTATAAATTTGAATATGAGGTTTTCTTGTCTCTGTCTTGTGAATATAGGCAACTCCATAAACCTCAAATGTGAAAAGGTAATTTTAATAATAGTGAAGTTATTGCAGTTTTGTAGCTGTAGTGTAGTTAGCTTCTAGGGTAAGTAAAAATGATAGAAATTTTGAGAGTTTGCAAAATGTTAGTTTCTGGTTCCCCTTTGGTGAGTAGGCAATGCAACTGTTTAAATCAATCCAAAGAAATACAATTTAAGTATTCCCTTTAAATCCCAGTGTGACCATCTTGACAAATAATCATAACTTCTAATATTTATAGAGCTAGTAAGTGGAATAGCTGAGAGTTGGCCACCTGCATGATGGGATCAAGGGTGATGCTGTTAACTACACCACTGAGTCCCCCTTAAGGCTTGTCCATACGTGACAGACCCAACAGCTGGTGGTATTATCAGGAGAGAGTGGAGGAGCTAATATGCAAATTCACTCTTCCTCCTCAATTCTCATCTAGTGATGTTATCTTCCTTTTATAGACTTTTAGTCTCATCTGGCAAATAATTTGCATCCAAATGCAGTGAGAATGTTTATGGGTAGATCCTAATGTTTCTTTAAACTAAGTCTCAAATATTGCTCTCCTTCCCACAACAGAACAAACATCAAAATAACGAATCAAAAAAACACTGTATAAACTTAAATGCTTATTTATTTAACCAGTGTTTACTGAGTTCCAATTCAATATGTGCTAGGACTAGTGAACAAAACAGGCAAAAATTTGAGTGCTTATGGAGCTAACATTTTAGTAAAGGAGACAGAAAATGAATAATCTAAAATATATTAATATATTAGTGATAAATGCTAAAGAGAAAAGAAATAAAGGGAGAGGAATAGAAAATGTTAGATATTGGAGAATGATAGGGAGATCTCAGAAATGAATGTTTGTATGAAAATAATAAATAATGAACCTAGTATATTATTAATCATCAAAAATATCATCTTTAAATCATATTTTCATTCTCAGAATAAATGCTACCCAACATGCATTGCCATCAAAATCCTTGCCTGTCATGAGCAAGGGATACACATCAATTTTTCCATTTTAAAAAGCAATTAAACTAACATTTTTTGTTGTTTTTTTACACTTTTTAAATTATAGTTAATAGATCACAAAGAACATTACATTAAAAAACATAAAAAACATAAGAGGTTCCCATATACCCCACTCCCAACCCCCACCCCACCATTTTTGTAGATGGTATTTTTTTTAATATATATACACACAAAAAAAATGTTACATTAAAAAATATAAGATGTTCCTGTATACTCACCACCACACCCTACCCCTCCCTTACCAGCAACCTCTTCCATCATCGTGGCACACTCATCACACTCAGTGAACACATTTTGGAGCACTGCTATACCACCTGGGTAATAGTTTACCCTGTAGTTCACACTCTCCCCCAGTACATTCAGTGGGCCATGGCAGGGTATATAAAGTCCTGCATTTGACCCTGCAATATCATTTAGGACAACTCAAGGTCCCCAGAATAGCCCAAATCACATCTCTTCTTCCCTCTCCCTGCCCTCAGCAACTACTGGGGCCACTTTCTCCACCTCAATGCTACAATTTCTTCTATTACTAGTCACAGTAATTTTATAGTAGAATGTCAGTAAGTCTACTCTAATACATATTTTATTCCTCCCTTCTGTGGACCCTGGGATGGTGATGTCCATCCCACCTCTGGATCAAGAGGAGGCTTAGGGAAGCGGATTTGGCCCAGTGGATAGGGCATCCATCTACCACATGGGAGGTCTGCGGTTCAAACCCCAGGCCTCCTTGACCTTTATGGAGCTGGCCCATGGGCAGTGCTGATGCGCGCAAGGAGCCCCCCATGCAAGGAATGCACCCCGTAAGGAGAGCCACCAGCACAAAAGAAATTGCAGCCTGCCCAGGTATGGCGCCGTACACATGGAGAATTGACACAGCAAGATGACTCAACAAAAAGAAGCACAGATTCCCGTGCCGCTGACAACAACAGAAGCGGACAAAAAGAAGAGCACACAGCAAATGGACATAAAACAGACAACTGGGGCGGGGGGGGGGGGGGGGGGGAGGGGAAGGAGAGAGAAATAAATAAATCTTAAAAAAAAAGAGAAAAGAGTAGGCTTAGATTCCACATGGATGATGGATACAATTCCTCTGCTTGCAGTTGTAGGCAGTCTTGTTCCCTGGTGTGGTGGTTGACCATCCTCACCGCCGACCTGAGTAAGTCCAATGAAACAGAGAGTAGGAGTCACAACTCTGCTGAGACTCAGGGCCCAGCTGGCACATTGGCAGTCCAGAGATTCAAGTCACCTAAGTATGTACCATCCCTAGTGCCAACCACAGGTTCAGTAAAAGTGACAAAGAGGCAGGTGTAGGAAAGTCACATCTGAGTCCAGCTCCATCACACTCAGGAGCAAAAATTCCAAAGTAGGGGCCTCTGCCATGACCATATACCCTGTGGATCTCCATAGCCTTCAGGAGAACCAGCACCTAGGGTTATTTCCACTTTGTCTTTCTCTGGGGTCCTGCTGAGGTATGTACAAGTGTGACCCCTCTGATGACCTCCCGACTCTTTTTGGAAGACCCTTAGCCATACATAAACTGCCACTGTTGATACAATTTGTTCTGGGAATAAAGAGTCACCCCTAGGCTGGGTAGTCTAGTGGTTATAAGTGTGGCTCAGGGAGTCAAGCGTCTGCATTCAAAATCCATCTCTGACACTTAATTGCAATGGGAGCTTGGGTAAGATAACATAACCTTAAGTCATACCTTAAACTCCTCCAGAGTGCGGAAGCTTAAATGAGATTTTGTATATTGTGCTGAATATCATACCTGATACACATAAAATATGTCACAAATGGCAGCTATTAATATGGTAGTTGTTATAAGCTGTGCAACTTTGGGCAAATCCTGCCCAAAATTCAGTTTCACTTAATTTCAACCTTGCCCTTTGCTAAATTATTTGAAAAAATCTAATGATAGAATATACATGAAAACCCCTTTAAAATCATTAGATACAAACTTATATAAAGTAGAGTTGCTCTCATTATTAGTCAAGAATGGCTCCAACACTCACAGCCCAGCAAAGTGGAATTAAAAACAAAAAATACTTTCTTTTAAACCATTCCCCATCCTTTAATATACTTACTGATGTTCTAAGAAACCAAGGAGAATTTTTTTTACCTAAACCCATAAAGCAGTTTGAGTAAAAAAAATTATTGAATTTAAATGTGTATATGTATATTTTAATTGAATATATATATTTAAATTATATATATATCATCTAAACTTGGAGTAACAGATACTATATTTGACTTTCCACCTTATCAACAACAACAAAAAAGTGATATCTCTCAGGAACATAGATGCAAACATTCTAAATCAAACTTTGGAAAATCAAATAAAAATATGTAAAATGAATAATATATCGTGACCAAGTGGGGTTATCCCAGGAATTCAAGGTTGGTTTAACATTCAAATATCAACTACTATGTTAAGATACTATAATGGAAATTTAAAATGATCATCAGAATAGATACAAATAGTAAAATCATCTGATAAAACTCAAATTCTACTTCTGGTTAAAAAAAGCAAACCCCCAGAGCAAACTAATTATAGACGGGATCTTCTGGGAAGAAGATGTAGCTCAAGTGATAAGGTCTCCACCTACCATATGGGAGGACCCAGGTTCGATCCCTGGTGAAAAAGAAGAAGAGAAAGTGTGCCCGAATGGTGAGCCAGTGCCTGCATGGTGAGACAAGTACCCACACAGCGAGCCAAGTGACTGCGTGAGTGCCCATGTGGTTAGCCAAGTGCTCATGTGAGTGCCTACATGGTAAGCTAGTGCCGCGCAAATGAGTCAGGCAGAAGATGATGATGCAACAAAAGAGAGTTGAAGGGGAGAGTCAAGGTGAAGTGCAGCAGAAACCAGGAACTGTGGTGGTGCAGCTGACAGGGAATCTCTCTCCACATTAGAGGTCCCCAGGATTGAATCCCAGTGAATCCTAGAGGAGAAAAAATAAGAAAACAAAAAGAGAAATAGTTACAGAAAATCAAACAGGGAATGGACACAGACAGCAGAAACAGCAGGGAGGGGGGAAATAAATAAATAATTCTTCAAAAAAATAAAGAAGGAATCTTCTTCAACCCTATAAAGGACATTTACAGAAAAAAATCCTGTATCATATTTAAAGTTAATAGACTGAATGCCTTCCCCCTACAATCAGGAAAATGCAAGGATGTTGGTTCTTCCTACTCCCATTCAACATTGTAGTGAAGGTTCTAGGCATTGCAGGAAAATAAGAACAATTAATAAAGCCATCCAGATTGGGATCAAAAAGTAAGAGTGTCATTCCTGATGATTGTCTAGAAAATCCAGGGGAATATTTAAAAAAAAAAACACTACTAAAACAAATGATCTTATAAAGGTTGCAGGATATAATAGTATATAAAATCAGATTTATTCTAAATATTAGCAACAAACAAATATCAAAATGAAAAATTAAAATAGTATCAGAGATAAGTATTGTTAGTAATTAATGACAAAAGATGTGCAGGACCTCTACACTGAAAACTACAAAATGTTGCAGAAATTAAAGAACTAAATAAGTGGAGAGATAGACTATATTTATTAGTTGGAGGACCCAATATTGTTAAGATTTCAAATCTCTCCAAACCAAATTAAATTCCATGCAATACCAATGAACAACTCTTTTTTTTTTTTTCATAGAAATTGACAAGCTGATTCCAAAATCCTTATGGAAAGGCAAAGGTCATGGACTATCAAAAACAAAAACAAAAAGCTTTGATAAAAGAAAATTGAAGCACTAATAGTCCCAGATTTCAAAATTCCTTATAAAATTATAGTAATCAAGATTGAGTGATATTGGGATAACAGAATCCCTAGTCCAGAAATAGATCCACATATATAAGGGTAACTAATTTTCAACAAATATGCTAAGGCTGTTCAGCAGATAAAAAATAGTATTTTTTAATCTATATTAAATAATGCTGGGATTATTGCATTAAATAATGCAATATTAAATAATGCTGGGAAAATTGGATATCCATGTGGAAAAAATTCTTCAATCCATATGTTGCACTATATATGAAAATTAAATTAAAATGTAAAATCTAAAATTATGAAATTCTGAAAGACATCCTAGTAGAAAAACATGTATATCCTTTGATTAGGCAAAGCTTTGATAGCTATAACAACAAAATTATAACCCATACATAAAGGAATAAATTTATAAATTAGAATTCATCAAAATTAAAATATTGTGCTCTTCAAAACCACTATTAAGTGAATGAAAAGACAAATCACAGAGAGGAAAAGAATATAAGCAAATAATATATCTGATAAAGAACTTTAATCCAGAATTTTTAAAAAACCCACTCAAAACTCAGTAATAAGGGAAGTGGACTTGGCCCAGTGGTTAGGGCGTCCGTCTATCCCATGGGAGGTCCGCAGTTCAAACCCCGGGCCTCCTTGACACGTGTGGAGCTGGCCCGCCCGCAGTGCAGATGCGCGCAAGGAGTTCCATGCCACACAGGGGTATCCCCTGGTAGGAAAGATCCCACGTACAAGGAGTGCGCCCTGTAAGGAGAGCCGCCCAGTGCGAAATAAAGTGCAGCCTGCCCAGGAATGGTGCTGCACACACGGAGACTGACACAAGATGATGCAACAAAAAGAGACACAGATTCCCATGCTGCTGACAACAAAGGAAGCGGACAAATAAGAACACACAGCAAATGGACACAGAGAACAGACAACTGGGGTGGTGGGGGGTGGGGGTGGGGGGAATAAATAAATAAATAAATCTTAAAAAAAAAACTCAGTAATAAGAAAAGATATCCAATAAAAAATGGTCAAAATATTGAACAGATACTTCACCAAACGAGGCATACAAATGGCAAATAAGTACATGGAAAAAAATCAACATAATTAGTTATTAGGGAAATGTAAATTAAAACCATAATGAGATAACATTACACATCTATTAGAATAGCTAAAGTTCAAAGGACTGGCCATGTTAGTGAAGATGTAGAACTGGATATGCAATGCTGGTGGGAATGTACAATGGTAAAATAACTCAAATACAGTTTTGCCATTTCTTAAACCCTCTTAGGTTTTTCATCAAGGGAAAGGAAAGCATATGACCATAAAAACAGTTGTACAATAATATTCATAACATTTTCATTTGTTATAGCCTAAAATCAGAAACAATCCCCATGACCATCAATAGGTGAATGGATAAACTCTGGCATGTTCATACATGGAATGTTGCTCAGCAATAAAAATGAATTATTTACATACTCTGTAACATCAAAATAATTATGCTGAGTAAAACAAGATAGACAAAAAACGATTACATATTTTATGATTCCATATATATATAATTCTAGAAAATGTAAACCAATCTATAATTAAGAGAACAGACAAATTTTTGTCTAGAGATAGGGGATTTGGTGAGTTGGGGGAGCTGGAGGAAGGGATTACAAATTGTCACATAAAAACTTTGGGAGGTAATGGAAATATTCATTATCTTGATTTTGGTGGTAGTTTCACAGGTGTCAAAACTTAATGAATGGTATAATTTAAATATTTACAGTTGATTTTATGTCAATTATACTTCAATAATACTATTAAAAACTAAAATATACACATACCTGCATACACAACACAAACTCCAAAAGATTTTCTAAAGAGACATCCTCCAAAGAGAAACAAATGAAGGAAGTATGGAGTCAAAGGTGTCTAGTTAATTTTAGATCAGATTCTCAGGATATCTTAGCACAGTTACTTTTAAATACTCTGATGATACAATTCTAGCAATCTACCTCTTAGGTCTGCTGTGTGGATTACATGAGGTAATACATATTAAATTTTTATTAACTGTTAGTGCTATGGAGATACTATATCATTATTTCCATTAAAAGAGTAAGTTGTTTGGATATCACTACAATTTTAATTAACAGAATAGAATTAACTTTAAACTTAACAATTTTCTTTCCTTCCAAAAATCATGGAGAAACCTAGCAATATATTTATCTGAAATGCCTGTGTCTTATGAAATCCATTTATGTTCAAATAATGCAAGCAATGAAATGAAAACGAAATGAGAGTGACATAATAAATAATGGAAAGATAAAAGGCAAAGATCCTATTGAACAGAATAGTATGGGAAATGAGGCAGAGATGTTCATAGACCTTTTGGGGATTGTAATATCCAGATTTTTTAAAGTATTATAAAAAAATAAAGAATTTTCTAGAAATGTCCACATAATTCAAATTTTGACAAGTGAGATGTCAGTCATAATAATTTGTTATAACAGAAATCGATTTAGACAAATGTCTAGCTGAGTTATTTCTGTTAGAACTTGGCCATTTTTTAAACTTAATTCATGCAAATGTGAGCATAGTGAATTGTCAGTGTATAAAACTTTTTTTTATTTGACCAGTCATAGAGACCAGACAGTCCATGATAGAAAAATTTCAGTAAAGTGAACTCAGTTTAACTAAGTGCATGTATTGTCCACAATTTGGTGGAGGTAGTTTTGTGGAAAACTTTTCTTTAAATATAATAAAGTATTCTCTTTATGTTAATATGGAGGTTCATTAGCTTCTTTTTTAAAAAAAGGCTAGGTAATCATAAAGTGAGATCATGTATATGTATAGCCTCCATAAAGATGATAATCCAATATTAATGATTTGGACAAGCAAACTTCTTTCTGGTTACCTATTTAGTACAGACCTAACCTTAAATATATTGCAAATAGCTTGAATGATTTTTTAGCTTATGTGCTTATAATTAAATTTTCTGTCATTTAGGCCACCACTCTGCCTTAAACTATTGTTTAAGCATAGCTCTCTCTTCACAGAAATGCTTATCATATTAAGACTAATCACAATATAAAATATCTCTAGATAAGGGATAACTGAGAAAGTGCTACTAAAGACTTCATCACATCACATTTATTTTAAAAGAAGTGGGTCCTTTGGTGCCATAGAATAATATTTAATGAACATGTCTACATAGGATTCTACTTATCCAAAACAAAGGTGTTAAAATTTCATTTTGAATGTTAACTACAAGAAAAACCTCATTTCATATTCTTCCTTAGGGAAAAACAAATGAACAGGTAAACGAGACATTAAGCAAATTTTAGCAGAAATACTCATTTTCCCATTACAATTATAATAGCCAAAGATTTGATAATTTTGGTAACAATCTCTTTATTAAACAGTTCATAAAACTGTAATATAAGGCCACACTTATATTATTAGTCTTTGATGTGATGTTTCATGTTATAAACATACTATATGGAGATATACTTATGTTTAGAAATTTATGGTTTTTTAGGAGATTTAGATACAATAGAACTTGTTGGTAAGTTATAGTTCTCTTTTATATTCATTCCATTAGTTCTTAAAATAATATTTTTTGAAAAAATAATTTTGGGAGGTCAATAACACAATTTATTTTTAGATCACACCCCTTTATTTATATCTTATTTTCACTATTTTTAAAAATTACCTAATAGATCAGCAGTATGAAAACTCACACTAAGAATAAACTAACACTAAGAATAAAGACAAAAATCAATCATAGATAGGGCAGAGAAATAGAGTAACAGGAAAATGGGATGAGCTAAGTAATATTGAGTAAGCACTAACTTTGTTCAGAGTTTCCTGACAGCTAAAGCAAAAATATTATTAGATTGTATAGAACCTCTATTTAGATGAAAGGAAATTTAGGTGTTAATCTAGAAAGATAAACTTGACACTTGGTTCTAAAAGTCAACATCTGTTAGATTCAAGACAGTGCTATCTTAGACTATGTTTTGACAAACACCTAATAATGCTCTTCAAATGGATGCCCATTTCCTGGGGTGCTCACCTTCATTTTTTTAAAGTCATTTGATCTCGTAAAGGATTATATCTTAAAAGAACATAAACTATCATTTTGAGTTTTTCTCTTAATATAATTTGTCTAAATGAAGACTGTCTGAACTGCTGAGCAATTAACATTTGAGTTATCTTAAAAGTTGCCAAATATTATTTCTTCTAAATAAAAAATAAAATCCACATACTAAATATACAGACATATAGGCATCACCAATAGTAGTCAGTCATGAAAACTGAAATTTACTTTTCCTTTAGAGCAGGCCCCCCCTCATTCCTTCACAGCTTTGGTTTACAGAATTGCTTGCAATAAAGGTCATAGTGAAAAAAAAAAAGTATTTTGACACAACTTTGTAGATAAAATAAACTATAATCAAGATTTAAGTTATCTAGGTATTTTTTGTTATGCTATTTTTTATCTATTCATCCCACAGATATTTGAGAATTACTTGCTAGTATCAAACACTATGTCAGGTTGGGAATAAGCATTGTAATGCTCTCTTGGAACTCAACTGACAAACAAAAAAAAATTACAGAACAATAAAAATAAGAGTTCTTTTAGAGGATGGGATGAGGACAGATGGTAAGACAAATACTAATTCACAATATGGGAAATTAAGTGATGTTTGAACTGAGAAATGAAGAACAAGTAGAAGTTAACTTTGTAAAGAATAGAAAGATATTTTAGGCACATGTTTGAGAAAATGGAGTATAAATTGTTAAACCTAGCCCACTTGTGCTAAATAACATTCACTGCTTCTTTTTCATGATTTCATGAAATCTTATCACATGGGTGCTTCTCTGGAGGACTGTAAGCATATACTATATCTGTTAACTTGCAGAATTACTTATCTAATATTTAACTTATTCTGTCTACTTTCTGATTATCCATTTATATATCTTCATCAGTTTAACTTTATGTATATATAGTAGTTTATAAAGGATAAATATGACAATAAATATACAGATAAAAAGATTATATAGCATAAGGGAGTCTTTATTGTTAAAGAATTCTGAGTAGTAGTCACCACATATCCATAAAAATAGAAAGAAATTGAATGAAAATGATACAAAATAGTAATGTATAAAATACACATTGTATTTCCATTAATATTTAATGCAAAGGTGAATGATATTTCTAGTGTTTACTTCAGAAATACACACTGGAAATATATTTTGTTGAAAGATCACTTTAGTTTGGAAAGTTTTGTGTTCTTGAATTATGCCTTTCAATGGAAATAAACATACATGAGATGAGAAATAACTCGTTAGTTTTTTAAGTATGATTTTAAAAAAGAACAATTTTGACAATGTTATCCCTTAACAAATTCAGGGTTATTTCAATATAATAAGAAGCCTGGTATGCCTGGCTCTTTAGTGGGTTTTAGTACATTTAGAAAACAAGTCTTGTTAGAGACAATTCTCTGGTATGTTACCTTTGGAAAACACTCAGATTCTGAGACTGTTTTCTGATCCTTCTCTGCTTATATGGATAGCTAACACACATTACCTTTAAAAGTCTAGATCCATCTGACCCTCAACCTGAAGGACCTCAATTTAACTGTTTGAAATCATGGCAATAAAAAGGGCTGTATGACAAATGTGAATGGGCTCAGAATTATTGTACCAAAAATTTTGATACATTCTATCATGGACTAATTTTATGAGAGACTTCCATTTTATTCCTAAAAAGTGGTATTTTATCATATAATGTATATTTATGTTAATAGTGCCCTGAAATATTCTAGTAATAAAATGGTAACTTTTTTTTTTTGGTATTTTCTGAATAAGTTCTGCCATGAAGTGACTTTGCGCTATTTATTTTACAAATCAGTGTTCCATTTTTTGTATACAAAGATGAGAAGCTAAAGTAAATAATCTGAAAAAGACTTCTAGTTTTGAAATTTTAAGAATCATTTATTATGTTGGGTTTGACTAAGTGTGATTAATCTGTTATTAAATTCAAAGTTTGCAAAGAAATTCAGAAAATGTATTTATTATTTTAAAAATATTTACTTTTGTGTAAAGAAATGGGCATTCAGTGGTAAAGAAGACAAGCACAGTCCCTGGTCTCACAGAGCTTATGTTAGAAGGAGACAATAGACAGTAACTGAGTAAACAGAAAATTTGCCTGTTGATTTCAGGTAATAACAAGTGCCTTGAAGAAAGCAAAATTAGATAAAATGGTTGAGTAGCAGAGGTGGAAGATGCAGTGTGGAGGTGTGGAGTAGTGCATTACCTACAGTTGTCAGCAAAGACCTCTAAAAGGACATTTGAACTCATCAAGCCTTGCCAGAATTTGCAGGGGAAACAAAGTTGAGTCTACAATAAATACCTTAGGCACAGCCATGAAATGATGAGTTGAATTCCTTCATTCCAAGTCCATTGGATCACAAATATCCTAAAGCTTTTGGGGAGATAAAGCTTTCTTATTCAATAGTTAAGACATAATTCATTCTCTCAGAATATTTTGGTTCATTGATTTATTCAGCAGACACTTAATAGGCATCTACTATGTTCCAAACACTGTACGAGGTACTAGAGATGTGAAAGTGAACATAACAGGTAAGGACGTGCTTTTGAATAGTTGGTGTTTTGATGAAGTTTTACATTTAAATAGCAAATTCTAGAGTTATTTTATGCATATTATTGTGATGGTATGGATTTAATTTGTAGAGAGCATTTTCTTTCCCATAAACTTGGTTTTTATATTTAATGCACTTGATAATGTTTGTATGACACTTCAGATCACCTCTGTGTAGCATCCCAGTACCAAGCCACCCTTGTTTTCTCCATCAATTAGTATAAATAGTCATATACCTAGATCTGCACTCACTATAGGTGAAATATATATACAAGATGTGACTCTTGATCTTAATCAATTTAGAGATATGTAAGGAAACAAATAGCACATGCTAGCATTTTATTCTGGGTATCATTTGAAGGTGCAGACATAAAGTGTATTGAGTTCAAAGGAAGGAAAGATTGCTGTGATGTCAGACAGTCAGGGGAGAATTTGTAAACTAAAAATCCAAGGACCTTGTCTTGTATAGAGCAGCAGAAAATCAGGGGCTAGAAATCTCAAGCTCTCATTTTATATTCTATATTCCCATGGTCCTACTCTTTATTTTGAATCATACCTAGGTTTAGGCTGATCCCCCCAGGTTTTGTTTTCCCTCTTGAAAAATACATGAAGTATCACTAAACCTTTAAATATGTATTTTGCAGAAATACATATTTGCCAGCATTAATGAAATATCCATTAAAACACCAGAAATTGAACTTAATATTTTCTATATACCTTTATTTGATACCGTAAAAATTTTCAGGGAAAAATTTCCAAAATTTTTGTTTCTCTATATGTATATTTAGTTAGAAAACCAGAGCACCTTGCTCAGACAAAATTAATACATTCTAACTCAGATTCATGTACTTTTTATTAACGAGCCAAATTTAAATCTCTATGGTAACTACTGCAATAAATGTGCAACGTCCTAAGCTATGATTATATTGTCACACTTAGTGATGTCTATCTTAGAGTACATGACTACCAATCGTTTCACTGTTGTTCTTGTCAACCAGAAATGTAGTTATAAAAGGAAACCAATTATGAGATTTATTTAAATAAGCCTGAATGATTTCAGCAATAACGGATTCCAGATACTAGGAATGACTCTTTAGGGTGGAAGATACTGTTGAGGGAATACTTTGCTCCAACTGTACAGAAATTAAATATTAAGTACCAATGAAAAGCTAGTGGTAGATTTTCAATAGATTTTTTAAAGTACCCCTAAGAAATTATCCCCAACTTAAGTTTTCTCTACATCTGCAATAATTCAAACTTGAATGATTAAAATTATAGAAATATTTTATTAACTACCAAACCAGCCACTGGCTTGTGCTACAAAATGCTGCATATATACAAAGAAAAGCTAAAATTTGATAAAAAGTTGGGGGTGAAATATTAGCAGTTCCCTATTGCTGACATAATATACCTGCATACTAAAATATGTTTCTGCATGCGCTAATCCACTATCAAATATTTGACTACATTTTCCCACTTATTTCCTTGGTATGTAGCCCAGTGATAGATATGTAATCTCTTCCCTGTGTTTTTTCCTCTATTTTAATTGGTTAATTGAATTCTATATTTTATTTTGATTCTGCATTTTAGTTAATCCACCAATTTTATATTCTATATTTTTAATTGATCAACCAAAACATTTGAATTTGAGAAATCATCAATTTCTTGAATTCTTGAATTAAGGTACAAATTTATAAATAAATGGTTTTAGGTTAGAATGTCCCATACTAATCCTATAATGATGCATTTGAGTAGCAGTTAGACGGTAGGAAACACTGTGGTTCCCTGACCCTGTAGGAGAGAACTCTGAGAACTGCAAATTTTCTTCTCACATTTGGGGAATAAAATGGAAACTCTTGAATCTTTAAGGTCATGGAAAGTTAAAGATGTACCTGAGGAAGTTGGAAATGTGCAGAGTTGTGGCAAACTGTAAGGAAGGTGACAGATCTGAGAGGTAGATTTACAGAATGTATAATTAAAGGAGTGTGTGAAAATGGATGAGTTTGCCAAGGAAGAAAATAAGGAGAGAAGAGCAATGCTTGTCCTTAGGTAGCACCTACTTTAATGGATAGAAGGAAGAGAAAGTGACTGCTAAGTCAAAGCTGTCAGAAAAGAACATATATAATGTCACAAAAACTTAGAAAGTTATGGTGATTGTCAACAGTGTCAAGTGCTTCAGAAAAGGAAGTAAGAATACTGAAAGCCCAAAAAGCTTCATGAGCAGTTTTAAGAGATGATAGAATCAAGATACTAGATTATAAGGTGTTAAGATAATTGGATTGCAGATACTTATGGAAAAAAAATTTTTTAAAGAAGTTTACCAGCAAACATTAAAAGAAAAAGAGCCTAGACATAACTTAAAGGGCAAATAAGATCAAAGTAATTGTTTCATTTTCTATTTTTTATCATAGGGGATAAAATAATAGGAAGGATTCAAAAGACACTAGATAACATCAAAAAAGGGACAATTGGTGAGATACATACTTCCAGGTGTTGGCAGAATATTATGGTGATAATTAAGTACAATTTGGTAACACTTCTTAATTTGCAAAACTGTTTCAACCTCTGTATTTCACTATGTCATTACCAGGGCACTGTGGATGAGGTAGTATTGTCTAATTCGATCGCTGGGGATTTTGAATCTTGAAGAAATCATCATGTGGCTAGAAAGTGGCAGAACTGTATATAAAACCCACACCTGTACCGTGTTCTTATCTTCTAAATTCAAGAGCCTAAGGGTAGGAGTTAACTTTGGAGAGGAAGGTTGACTCTCTTTATGTAAGATGCAGGAAGAAGCTAAGGCTATAATATGAGACGTTTCAAAGTAGAAATGAATAGAAATTTAGATCAGCTGCTCTTTAACTCTAGTTAAAAAAAAAAAAAAAAGATTATCAACAGAGAGGTTGATAAGAATGAAGGTTTTAGATAAACCCAGCCCATTCAGCAAGTCTTTGAACAAGCATTGGTGTTCTCTGTAGAACAACCCATAAATGCAATTCTACATTTCACCTCCGAAACAGGTGAGGAAATTATCTTCTCTGCACTTCTGTTTTTTGTGACTGATAAATGAGCAGAGTAATATGCTAAATGTTTTATTTCATGGCCATTCCTTTACTTCTAAAATGTAATATAGCCTGCATTGACTACTACCAATTTATTTTTAAAGTATCAAAAACTGTCAGAAGTAGAGTAATATTTCCCTTCATAATGGGTTCTGTGGGTATTTGTAATGAGAACTTGCAATGACTTCAGTATGGATATTTTTATATATTTTATGTTTCTCTCACTAAACACTTTGCAGCAAAAAGGATGCCTGTAAGACAGTTTTTGGAAGGAGATCATAATTTTCCATTGATGGCATTAGAATTTTATATGTGCACTCTGGGGAAAATATTTATCTGAAGCACTACTTATAGCTTCCTATAAAAATGTCTCAAATCCTTGACAAGAAAAAAATGCTTCTAGCTAATTAAAAACCAGGAGAAAACCCTGTCCATGAAGAGACTGTGGTTGGCATGAGTCCCTCTTAAAACAGTCCTTTTCTTGTAGACGTGAGAGACTGCTATTTAACTGTCAAATGCAAACTGATGACTGGTCTTTAATATGCCCAATTCTAACACTCACAACTAGACTAGCCTCTGAACTACTTGAAGACAGAAAGCCATGTTTTATTATTCTTTCTATATGCCCCAGAGCACAGCATGGTGCTTGACACAAAGCCAATGACTAGTACACACTTGCTGAAAAGATGCCTGCCAAGGCCTGAGGGAAAAATGCTTGAGAGAAGAAAGGCTATTCTCTCTCCTCAAATTTATCCTGGTACCTTACATTTGGAAAGCCCTTGAACGCTTTAGAGGTTATATAGGAAATTTCTTTTAAGCTTAAATGTTGCAGCTACAATTAAGTAAGGTGGAGAATACACAGATGGAAAAATTGAGTACCTGAAGGATGACCCTGTCTGCTGGACCAAGGTTTTCTTTTTCTCCTCCCAGCCGAGTTCTTTTTCAGTATTTCTGGCATCTGTAAAAGAGCAGGAGTGGCAGTCACACATTGCAGCTGGGTACCCAGGTGTTCTACTGATAGTCAAAGAGGACTGAGCGGGGCAGCATCGCCAGCTGTCCTGAGCTGTTCCGCAGCTAGAAACAGCAGATGTTACTGATATCTGACAGGCGGTCAGATCATCAGATATTCTAAGGCACTAATGTAAAATGCAAAACATCTGACCCAAATACCATTTAGTAAATCACAGACCCTTCTATCCGGTTTTCAAAATCAAATCTACATAAAACTTTTCACCATTTAGATTTATTTATAGGGTCAATTGTACAACAAGGAAAGCATAAATTCCAGTAAGACTACTTCTGTTCTTAGTTAAGATTCTCCTTAAATACACTGAGAATACTTGAAGACCTCTAGTATTTATCACACTTTAAAATTATTCATTATTAAAATATGACAAGGTATGACAGTTTCAAATTATTTTTTGCATGCTTTTTCATGAATTATCTGCTCAGGACAATCTGTACTAATAAAAAAGCAATACCTTTTTTGTAAGTATGAAGAGCTAGACACTAATTTTCTTAAGCAGGGCCACCTTATATTACCTAGGAGTTTCAATATCCGGTAGGCTGATTGTGTTCTTCTTCATTTCTTGCCTACTCTATTCATATGGGTGATTTAAACAGAAAATGAAAGATTTGCCATAACACAATCAGGACTGTGCATTGCCTTGTTGTTCTAAAGGAGAACTGGCGTTTTGTGAAATATAAGCGATTTTAATAGGATGTGGAATAATAACATGTAGTTCTCCTGACCCCAAGAAACAGTGACCAGAATGTGTGGTAAATCTGAAGGTCAGAACAACCTCAAAGAGAACAAAATTGGGTAAAGACTAAAAGTGATAGAAGGTACATTGTGAAATATTGTCATGTCTATGTCTAAGGGTAGCTCCACTCTGGATTTTAAATGTTGGAAATGAGTGTTTTTGAGAGGAGTGAGAATCCTTCAGTGGCCATAGGCCCCTCAACACACTGCCTTGATTCCATTTCAAACCTTTTCCTCCACTTCAAGTGTGCACCCTGTCTAAGCAGCCCTCTCCCTTCTGTTGCTCAATCTTTTTCTTCTCTCCCTTCCCTCTCAGAGTCACTTGTGAGACCTCTGGCAAGACAGAAAGATTAATGTTACATGGGAGACTTCCCTTTAAAAATCCTATTTGAGCATCTATGTGTTAAGTCCCTTAGAAATTGAGAAGATATAAAAGGGTACTTTTTGAATTTTGGACTTTCAGGAAGTTTATTTTGAAGGTCAAGAGACAAACCCACCAATTAAGGAAGGGTTTTCTCCAAGCAAAATGACTGTGAGAAATAACTGGCAACTTTCATGGCAAGAATGAATAGAAAATGCCTACAGAAATTCTTATTTCTGTCCCATTTGAATAATGACTTTCGTGCCTCTTGCATTTGCTCATACAAATTTATCAAGTGCTTTAATACCTTCAGGGTCTCCAGGGAGGCTCTTTTAGGCTTTATTTCAATTATAAGAATTACAGGATTTGTCATCAGTCTACTTGGATATTATAAACAGTGGAGAGTTGATGTGCTGAAAAGAATTATATGAAACAAACTATGAATATAGAATGAAATATTTTGAAAATTGATTCAGCAGTGTCTTGTTTCAATTTTCCGTTACCCAGAACTAAGAAAGTAATAGCTTTTGTTCCTAATTTCATTTTTATGGGAAGAAACTATTTTGTATGCATAATGTACCATGCCCAATATATTATTCTATATTTCTATATATTATTATTAATGGATAAATTAACCAACCATCAATATGTATTAATGCCAATGTGAACTAAACATTTTTTTAAACTTTGCAAACATTATTGAATTGTACCTTTAAATTCTGATTTTTTCACTATATGTAAATTATACTTTTTTCTAAGTGAAATGTGATGCTTCTCAAAGAGATAAGAATGTGACTGGGGAGATAATATTAATACATCTGAATAACCATATATATATGTATATGGAACATTTAGCAAGATGACAAAGGATAGAATTGAGAGCTAAATCGGGTGGTATGGAGGTTGAAAATAAGTGCTATATGAGGACAGTAAAAACTATGACCAATGAACAATGAAATCTGGCATAACCAAGGACTTTTTATAGGAAGAAAATCTATTTGAGCTGGGGCTGATAGGAAGGGCATAGTGGAAAACATATACATTAATTCCTACTTGTACTTTCCAAAATTATGTTAAATTATTCCATTCCTTTCTATTTCCATTGTCACTAATATCTCTTTCCTAGATTATTGTGATAAACCCCCTAATAGTCTCTTCTATTTCCTCCAATCCAACCAGTTAAGGCTTTCTGTATGTGCATTGGATAGCCTCAATCCTTGCACCAACTCTTTGAGGTAGATTTTGCTGGTCTCATTTTATGATCTGAAAACTAAAGCATGGAAAGATGAAATGACTGAGCTCCCTTAGCGAGTAAGCAGAAGAGCTGGGTTGTGATCTCAGTATCTGGGGTCTACACTCATAACCATCATGCTCTTTGGCCTCCATGGAATATTATAGTTGTTGTTTTTGTTAAGGCTATATTAAATAGTGACTCTGTGTCAGGGATAGTATGTGTGCGTGGGGAGGGAAGGGATATGGGATTTAGAGTACTGTAAAAACAGTTGCATGAATTTGGCACAGAAGATTTAAAATTAAAAACAATAGTTGCATTAGAACTGAGATTGCAGAGTTGGAATTTGTGCAGTTCATGAACCTTAATTAAAATGTCACTGAAGTAGGGGCCAAAAACATGAAAAGGATAATGTATGTAAGTTTAATTGCCTCCTGGCTGGGGAAGAAAATGAAATAGATAATCAAATGAGCAATGGGCATTTTACATTTTGATTAACAACCTTTTCCATCATCAAAAGATTCTCATAAAAATATCTGGGAACAAAGACAAGTAACTAACTAGCTTCAATCCTCTGTAGATAAAAAGACACTTTGTATTTTATACATGAGCAAATTTATTTGAAGAGGTAGAATATACAAATATTAATCTGCTGGAAGCCTAGAAAATAACAATCAGATGTGCTCAGTGAAACAAAATAAATTTGGATACCATGGGCACAAGTGAATGAGGCATCATGTTTTATTCAGTATCTACTGTTTGTTAAGACATTGCAAAATAATTTCAGAGAACTAAATTTGTATTCTAATGGAAACTAATTGATCTTCCTTTTAAATTTCTCACAGTGTACCTAACTTGTGGATATTGATATTGTGATACCAAGGAAAGACAAATTGCTCCAAGATTTTAAATATTTTTTTAAAAATCAGCTGAAAGTCTGCAGATGTTGGTTTCCCTGAACAACAACAAACTTTAGATAAGAGATTACATTTTACTTCATTCCATATAAAGTGCAAGCGCAGATCTTGACAGAATCACATTAGGGTTTTAGGAAATAGTTGCTATTTTTATTAACTTTATCTTGTTTTGACAATGGTAAAATTAAGGCCTTGAAGACTTAATTTTCTGAAAAGTATGCACAGGTAGTAAGTAACAAAGCCTATAGAAAACTTTTATTTGCATATATTCAAGCCCAAGTGCATAATGACTCTGGCATACTATTTCTTCCTTCCTTTGTTCTTTCTTTCTCCTTTCTTCTTTCCAAAATTTGTATTGAGGGTGCACTAAGGGAAATTATCATAAAAGTCATTGTGGGCTCCACTCAATTTGAGTTTTCCCACTTAAAATTTATCCAAATAGTTTTTGGGGATGAGTTATGGGTTTTTTTGTTTTTCAAATTCTACTCAATTTATTCATTTTTTAAAAGATATTACATTAAAAAAATATGAGGTCCCCATTCACCCCCACCGCCCCCACCCCACCACTCTCCCCACAGTAACACTCTCCCCCATCATCATGACACATCCATTGCGTCTGGTGAGTACATCTCCGGGCATCGCAGCACCCCATGTCCCGTGTTCCACACCATAGCCCACACTCTCCCACGTTCCATCCAGTGGGCCATGGGAGGACATACAATGTCCGGCAATTGTCCCTTGAGCACCACCCAGGACAACTCCAAGTCCCGAGAATGCCTCCACATCTCATCTCTTCCTCCCATTCCCCACACCCAGCAGCCACCATGGCTACTTTTTCTACCCCAGTGCCACATTTGCTCGATTATTAACCACAATAGATCATGAGTTATGTTTTAATTACTTCACAAAACCCAGGAGACTACTAACTAATGGCAACTATTTGGTCAATATTCGATCAATTAAATGCTTAATTTTTATAGTAGTTAACTCAGTATTATAAGAGCCAGAAATCAACCTAGTTATCTACAATGTTATGCATTCCTACCTTGATCTTTTCATTTTCATTCAAATTTTGGGTAGAACCTTTACTAAAGAAATGCAGTATGGGCGTTTACTTTCTTTGAACACAGGTGACAGAGAAGTACTCACTTTATTCCAGGAGTCAGAACCCTATGGCATGCCAGCAAAGCATGGGCCAATAGTAAATGGTTTATGGAACAGTTACAACCACCTCTATGCATCTCTCCAAAATACTTATAAGAACTGCCTTCATCTGAGAATTGAAGTCAGGGGCAGGTATCTGATAAGAGTTTGATTTCCATACTATACTAAAGAGATAGTACAACTCAACAAGACAAGAGCAAGCAATCCAGTTTAGAAATGGGCAAAAGACTTAAATAGACATTTTTCCAAAGAGGAAATAAAATAGCCAGAAAGTACATGAAAAAATGTTCAATATCACTAGCTATTAGGGATATGCAAATCAAAACGACAATAAGGTATCATCTCATACCTCAGAATGGTCATTATTAAAAAAACAAACAGAGGGGTGGGTATCTCTCAAGAGCATGGGTGGGTCCCATTGGGGTATGACAGACTAGTGTGACAAGCCCTCAGCATTGTTGCAAGTTTCTATGAATCTTGTCCTTCAAGCAGTGAAGCTTGGTTGTCACTGTGGGCCCTAAGGGGAGGGGGTGAGAGGAATAGAATAGTTGGAAGAGGGGGTGACTGGGGGCAATGGAAGTGTTCTGCATGGTCCTGCAATGATAGTAAAAGGACACTTAAATATCACCAAAATTTATAAAGGTGTACATCCACATGTGAAAAGATCATTGCTGGGGAAAGAGGAAAAGGATTTAATGTTGGGTATATAGGGACTATATAACACATTGAACCCTCTGATGGAAGATGGACTGTGATTAACAGCACAAATATGAGAATGTTCTCTCATGAACTATAACAAATGACCTATACTAATACATACTGTTAATAATAGGTGTATGGAAAAAATATACCACATTAGCTGTGGAGCATAGTTAGGGTAATAGTCTGAAGATTTTCTTTCATAATCTGTAAGAAATATTCCAAATAATGCAAGGTGTTGGTGGAGGGAATTCTGCACATTATGTATGATTATTTTATAAGGTTACAACTTCCCTAATTAAAAATATATATTAAAAAAGCACCACAGTATACCACTTCATACCTCATAGAATGGTGCAGTAAAAAAGACAGATAATGGGAGCTAGTATAGCTTAGTGGTTGAACACCTGCTTCCCACGTTCAAGGTCCTAGGTTCAACCCCGTACCTCCTAAAAAAAGAAAAAGACATAATAAGATAATAAGTTTCCCCAGATATTGGTTCCTTTGAGGGCTAAAGAGACCCATGGGAGTTATGGTCATGGCCGATGGGGTTAACTACCAGGTCAGATGGCCCCTCTTTGGAAATGGTGTTTATGTGTGATGAATCTGGACTCAGATGGGATCTCCCTTCATAAGACTTTCATGCTAATGTGCTGGAGGTGCAGTTAATGTTGGGGTTTAAGATATATTTAGGGGATTTGAATCTCTGGACTGACAATGTGATAGCCAGATCCTGAGCCTCAACAGACTCCAGCACCTACAATCTGATTTATTGGACTTACCACACTCAGCTAAGATGGAGTTGAAGAAGGACAACCACCACACCATGGAGCCTAGAGTGATTACAACTGAAAATGGGAGGATTGCATCCAGCATCCAGGTGGAATCTGAGCCTCCTCTTGACATAGAGGTGCAATGGACACAACCAATCCAATGTCCACATAGAAGAGGTGGCATTGGATTGGGAAAAGTGGACATAATGGACAAAGGGTATGGGGAAAGGCAGGAAGAGATGAGAGGTGGAGGCGTCTTCGGGACATGGAGCTGCCCTGGATGGTGCTTCAGAGGTAATCACCGGACATTGTAAATCCTCACAGGGCCCACTTGATGGAATAGAGGAGAGTATGGGCCATGATGTGAACCAATGTATATGAGGTGCAGAGGTGCCCAAAGATGTACTTACCAAATCCAATGGATGTGTCATGATGATGGGAACGAGTGTTGTTGGGGGGGGGGGGGAGAGGGGGGGTGGGGGGGTGGGGTTGAATGGGACCTCACATATATATTTTTAATGTAATATTATTACAAAATCAATAAAAAATAAAAAAATTAAAAAAAAAAAAAAAGATAATAAGTTTAGGCAAGGATTTAGAGAAACCAGAACCTTAATATATGGTTGGTGGGATATAAAATGCTGTACCCTCTTTGGTAGTTACTCAAAAGGCTAAACATAGAGTATCCATAAGATGCAGCAAGTCTACTTCTATTAATATATGTTTCCAAGCGAAATGAAATCTTATGTCCGTATGAAAACTTATACACACAAATGTTTATAGCGCATTATTCATAATAGCCAGAAGGAGGAATCAACCCAAACATCCGTCAGCTGATGAATGGATGAATAAAATGTGGTTTATCAACACGATGAAATATCATTCAGCAATAAACAGAAATGACATGACAATAGAAGCTACAACATGCATGAACCTTGTAAACATTATGCGAAGTCAATGAAGCCACATATTGTATGATTCCATTCATAAAAAGTGAACAGAAAATGGATTAGCAGTTGCCTAGGGCTGGAGAGAGATGGTGAGCTGTGAGGGTGAATGGAGAAGGACTGCAAATGGGTACCAGGTTTCTTTTGTGGGTGGTGAAAATGCTTTAAAATTGATTTTGATGATGGCTGCACAAACCTGTGAATGTACTAAAAAC
This sequence comes from Dasypus novemcinctus, assembly GCF_030445035.2. Classification (NCBI taxonomy): domain Eukaryota; kingdom Metazoa; phylum Chordata; class Mammalia; order Cingulata; family Dasypodidae; genus Dasypus; species Dasypus novemcinctus. The sequence goes on along the minus strand of NC_080679.1, from coordinate 95,096,106 downwards.
CACTGTATTGTACATTTTAAATGGAGATTTGTATAGTATATGAGTTATCTCTCAATAAAACTGTTAAAAAAAAAAAAAGAATGTCTTCTATTTCTACCCAAGTCCAACAGCAGTTCTCTTCTAACCTGAATATTGCTTGAGGGATCAGTTGGAGAAAACTTTTTCTTCCAAAAAAAAGCAACTCCCCTAAATCAGATCTGTCAAATAAAAATGTTGTTACATTATAAAACCAATCCTTCAAATTCCATGTAAAATTACTTTTACTTATTAAAGTGAGGTTAAAAACATGTAGCAAAATTATTGTATAAATAATATATTAAATATCTTATATATAATATAATAAATGAGTCCTTGTAGTAATATATATGTATATACACAGATGCTATTGGTATGACCAATGGCCATAAACGTTAATTTTATAGAAATGTTTTATGAATATTTTACATAATATCTAGACTTGCTGTATGGTAAATGCGAGGATACCAAGAAATAAAAGGTACAATTTATGTCTTCTAAAAGCTCATCATTTTAAAAGATAGATACTGACATAAACAGTTGCTTGTTTTACAACACAGTGTAATCAGTTTCTCAGTAAACACATGTTGAAAGTACAAAAGGCATACAATACTAAATCTCCCGGCAGAGCTTTCCAGAAGAAATTTTCTTGAAGATGGATTTTGAAGAATGCATAGAAGTTGAGCAGATATAAAGGAATCCTAGCACATTTTAGCAAAAGGTAATAACATATACAGAGGCAGGGGCATAGAAAGTGGGAATAAGTAGTCATTTAAAATTCCAGATGGATGAGGTACAATAGATTGCTCTTGCTCCAAATCAAATTTTGCTTTTGACCGTGGCATTTAATGCATACAAATGCGTTCATTCACAGCACAGTTTGGATCCAGAGATCTATTAAGCAGCAAATAGGTTAACTGTGAGGAACTGGAAATTAAATAGGCTAATAAAGGTACATAGTAATTAAATCTTACTTCCATGATTCCAGTGCAATCAGTAATGAAAATATCATACTGTCCCAAAATAGCATCCTTTGCTGACAATAAATATGCTAGTTCTAAATTTTGTGTCTCCTATGTTTAGTTGAAACATGTAAGATCTTAAGATTTTGCTTAGCTTGATACAATGGTTATTCCTGTTTCCAGATTTGGCAGTGTGGAGGCTCACTAGAGATTGTGACCTGCTCTCATGTTGGCCATGTTTTTCGGAAGGCAACTCCATACACTTTCCCTGGTGGCACTGGTCATGTTATCAACAAGAACAACAGGAGGCTAGCAGAAGTCTGGATGGACGAATTTAAAGATTTCTTTTATATCATATCTCCAGGTAAGCATTTCTTTTATATCATATCTCCAGGTAAGCAATTGTGACATTTTTTTTCCTCTGCAAGGAAAATATAAAATTTTAAACATATTGAATATATGTTTCATTATTACTGTTATTCTACTTGTTATAATAAAATATTGTTTATTTCCATAGTACTGCAGAAAAGTACATTTGAGAAAGTTGCACAAAGTAATAAATTTTTACCTAAAATGAAAAAGACTATCTCAAATTCCTTAATTTTCTTTTTTTCTTTCTTTCATTCTTGACACCAGTATTATGCTAGAAAAATGGAGCAAGTGGTACACAGGGGGATCCAAATTTAATTAACATTTATCAGCTCAATTTAAGAAATGCTTAGCATGTTAAACAGATTTATTTTCTGCAGCCTTATTTTCTTAAATATCCAAAGTAGGAAATGTTTAAGTGACTTCATACAGAAACAAGATGGAAATTAGACAAAATAAAATTTATGTTTTTGAAGAATATGTAAGATAGTAAATTGCTCATCTATAAATTTGAGTAAAAAATAGTGTAATATACAACATTAAAATGTTCTCCTACTTTAGCTACAGAAAGGATAGTTATAGAAACAGAGGTAAATATAGCCTAATGTTAACCAGTGGGATTATGAGTAATTTCATTTTTTCCCTATATCTTACTTCTCTAAATTTTCTCAGTAAAACACATTACTTATTTTTTAAAATTGTCATTGAAAAAGTAAAAAAGATATTATGAGAAAGTCCCATTACTCAGTGTTGTAATTTCATTATTTCTTTATCATTTTCTATATTTTATAAATTGTCTACAACAGCTATATTTTTATAAAAAATGTTTTGAGGCAATAAGAAAGGAAAAAAATGAAGCATTATGAGGAGATACAAATCAGAGATAAACAAAATTGCCTTCAAGATTTCAGAATCTAGACAAGGAGACTAAAGCACAAATTAATAGGAATTCAAATTAATTGATAAAATAATTTGCAATGATGTTATATGTAGCCTTTATGATCATCAGTATCATCATTTTATAACCCACAAGAACAACAACAAAAAATGCATGGCCCATATCCTCTTTTTTATTATACAGTAGTACCTGGCTTAGAAAAGCCAGTTTGGGTCCTAGTTGACATGCTCTGATTTCTGAAGAATAATGAAGCTATAAAAACTCTTCTTTTATTCAAGACTACAAAGAAGGGAATGAGCAATATGACCTTTCTTAATAAGATTTTGCATTACTGTATAGAACAAAATAGAGGGCAATGTATATGTAAATGTATGATTAGGAGGACTTTTTCACACATTTTCAAGCTTCTTCTATATCAGGAAACTATTGCCAGGAACATTATTTCATGCATAGATGTAATTCTCTTTATAGTAGAAGCCCAGTCCAGATGTTCACAGAGTTAGTTCAGCAAGAGCATGTAAAATTCACAGTGAGGCATTGACATTTATATAACCTTTTCATTTTCTTATGATGATATTTTTTGAATTAAAATCAAATACTTGTAGAAATATAGACACTCGAATATGAATAAAGGAGCTGTGTTAGAAAGAAGTATGTTATATGTGATTACATGAAACTCACATTCAGAGATATAAGTCACTGAGAATAATTGTTACCATATGCATTGTCCTCATCAGCACATTAAAAGTGATGTATTGGTTCTTCGTATATTTTTCCATTGAATGAAAAAGGCAGATAAATGGTAGAACCATTTCTCAAACTCTAACGAAATGACAAGCTTTAGACTTTAAAGGGTGAAAAAGAGCGTCTACGCTCTGGAACTAATGACTTTATGTTGCTCAGCAGGGACTGTTTGTGTATCCTGAAAGTGTAGTTTTTGCATTACAATAAATATCATTTGCAAGGTTATTGTTCTTATAAAATGGACTCATTTAAATCCAGAAAAGTGCATTAAAAAGCAGAAAAAGGACATTTGGGGAGTATGCTGCAAATATCTAGGAATTTCCTAGGGGACATTTATGCTTATGTATGTCTCAGAGGCAGCCAACGTTGCTGATCATGGGATTTACCTACTATAGTGTAGGCAAAGGAAGGAAACAAAAATACCAAGCAAAAGAATGCTTCTCAGTAGAAAAGGAAGAATGGAAGTAAATCTGCAACTGGAGCTGGATGTCTAAAAAAAATTCTAGCTCTAGGCAGGTTTCAAATCATCCGAAAACAGATAAAGTCATTATTTAGTCTGTAGATGCTGATAATTTTTATAACTTTTAAAATAAAATAAAGGGTTTCTTTGCTATTCTCTAGAGTTGTTGAGTTTCTGTTTTTCCTTTTCTTGAATACTGGGTGAGTTTGTGAAGAGAAGAGGTGGCATGTGCACGGAGGAAGGGATGTGTGCACGCTCACTTGTAGAATTTTATTGGTTATTATAATATACAGACACACACACACACAGTTATATTTATCTGTTTCATTCTCCAGAAACTTCTTAACAATCTGGCTAAGGAAATTGCTATTCCTCTGTACGTCTTTTTTTGTCCAATATGTTCTGTGAGAAGACTCCTGCATTTTACACCAGAGCTTTTATTACTGAATCTTGTTATCTACTTAGGCGGTTGTTCCAAATTCACTCTTTAACTACTGTCCTTTATGAGCCAAATTCTGGCAATGTTGCTTTTTTCCCATATGCTGTTTAAAATATTACCTGCCTACTTTTTTGGTTAACATCAGGAATACTTCAGCTCTATCTCTGTCTTGAGCTATCCAGGTATTCGTTCTCTCTGGAAGGTATATACCCTACATTTTTGATAGCATGGCCAATCCGTCACTACTTTTTAACATATTTTATTTTTTATTACTTGTCTCTATATCCAAAGTAGTTCATAGATTTACATTTCCAGTGAATAGTAATGTTCCTATCACTTTGTAATCCTTGAAAAAATATTTGTTAGGTAATTCAAAGAATGAATGAATGAATGAATGAATATAAAAGGAAGCCACTTTTGTTTCGTCCTTCTCCTGATTTCTCCATGAATGTTTGGTTTATACCAGGCAATCTCTTCACAAAAGTTACAGTAGATGGAAAGCCTTTATTTCACCTCTCTGTTCCTGCCCCTGGTTAAGGACCCACTAATAAAAGAGATATGAACTATACTGTGCCTATATCTAGAATATCATTACTCTGAGTTTGCCATCAGAAAAGAAGGCCCATTGGCTTACCTCTGTGTTTAGGGTTTTATGATTCTACCACCATAAAAAGTACTGTCTATAATATAATCTAACCCTTTAGGGCTAATACAAAAGTCCAGCAGGTTCAATTTAGGCAGACAGCAACATTCTCTAATGGAGCAGTATAAAAGTCCACAAATTTAAAATAAGCTTACTTTTAAACATGTTGATTTTTATTTTTCCCGTGGTGCCCATTAATTCAAAGTTAAAACAAGGATGAGTAAAGAGCTAAATGTGCGAATTACTTTTAAGTGATTTTTAAAAAATATTTAATGTATGTCCTAATTGTCTTAGCCTCCATATGCCCATTAGCCATTATAATATTAATATAGCTGGCAGTATCTAATTATGTCCCTAAATGATGGTATGAATGAGGAGCAGTAATCCTTTGAAATAGTGTTGAAGAATGGATTTTCAACATTAGTTTAGCTTGCTTTCCTGCCATCTATATAAGAATGCAAATAGTATAGCATCATCGATTTTTAAAGCCCTGTAGACTCTTAAAGCCTGAGGTAGTTTTTACTAGTAATTGGGCTCTTTCGGCTTGAACCACTCTGATTGTGCCAGCAAATCTTTTGAAATGAAGTGAAGTAAGCAGAAACCACTTTTCACAGAACCTCTATTATAGTTAGCAACATTTTTTTTTTCTGTTGGTCACAGTTTAAAAAGCTTAAGAACTTTAAAATAGAGTGTAGTCATAACCCGAACCATATATTTGAACTGCTGGAGGATGTTTTATAAATATCGATTTTCTTTCTTTGGGGATATAGATTTCTACCTGTATTTCAATTGACAAGGTGATTAGAAGCCACTGTTCTTCTATAACCTCTGATTCTTCTTTTTCTTAATGGGCAGTTTGTACTCTTGTCTTGAACAGAAACAAATTGAAAGTATAATTTAAAGACTCCCAAAGCATACTTTTAAAGTTATTTATATGTAGCTGGGAAAACTGCTTATTTTCCTTTAGCAATAATGTAGTATTTTCATCCGTCTTCCAGGTAAACCCAAATCATACATTAGAGAAGGTTCTTTTAAACTATTTTAAAGGTTAATGGTTTATTAATCTTTTAAAATACTTTAGAAAAATTAGCTTATCAATAAGCCTTTGTTATTAGATTATTTTTAAAGATAAAGTCTATATTCATTTTTAGCTCTTGAAATATGTATCTATAAAATAAAAGTATTTTTCAGCATCATGTTTTTTTTTAAGATACACTATTTAATAAGTAGCCCTGGTAGTGTAGGAAATCATTTCTTCTGTAAGTCATGAAAATGTGGTTCAGATCCTTACAGGCTGATTTCTGAAGCACAGGTGTTGATGTTTCTAGCAAAATGTGCAGCATGTATATTTTTTTTCTTAATAATCTAGGGATATCGGTTTTCGGTTGGGTTAACATGAATTCATCTGAAAGGAAAGTGCGGTACTTCTGAAAGTAAAGTACATTTGGACCTATTATACTTTTTATTATTTATTAAATTCTTTCAGAAGCATCAACCATGATAACCCTGAGTAAATATATTATGAAGAGAAAGCTCTAAATCATTTTAATGTTCTATGTTGAAATGATACATAGTTCATTATGAGTGATGCTTTGAAATGCTAAATGCTAAAATAAGTGATGGCAGCCTTATTCAGTACTGTTGATATAGCAAAAAGAATACTGCTTTTCCTTACCACAATCAATCAAAACATTTTTCAGTTCTTTACTCGTTAAGGCATTAGGTGAATTTTTATTATTGGTGTATATTCATATTTTCGTAATAATGATACTACCTTACTTTGTCTTCATTTGGAAAGTACATTAAATTCCTGCTCTTCACTATGCCAGGTAAGAGGGGACATAGGGGGTACAATCAGATAAGATGTCTCCTTGTCCTTAAAGATTGAATTATTATACTATCACATTTTATCTATTTCAATGAAAATTAAGTATTAAGCACTTAGTAAATTGGAAACACAATTTCAAGAATTATAAGAAATTTTTATGTGCACTGCCAACATTTCCATTGATTCTTCTTTCTCACTCTCAAGCTTCAAAATCAAATCCAAGTTCTTCCTATTCTCCCTGCCAAGTAGCTCTCAAATCCATCAGTTGTCCTGATTCCCACAGTTATCCTTTGTCCAGATTACCTCCTAGTCCTCCATTCAGATCTCCCTGCCTGAAAGTTTGCCCACTTCCCGCCCATTCTCATAATGCTATCAGGGAACTCCCTAAAACTAAATCTGGTTGGGTCTTTCACTTATCTGACAATATTTTCGTGACTTTACTCACAGCCAAATCTCAGAACACACCCCAAAAGGCCCTGTATGAAAGGCCTTGCCTAGCTCTCAGCCTTTCTCTCTACACGCTGATTCCTCACATTCCATACACCAGCCACTTTGAACTACATAAGCCTACTCCCTTCTGCTTCTAGGTTTTTATGTCTATTTTAAACAATATTTAATGAGTTAGTGAATGTTGTCACCTCTTCATAAAACATCTTCATCATCTATCCCCAATTTACCATGTGGTATCAGGGTTAATAGCACAATTTTGCTATTCTTCTTCCCTACCCATTCTCTCTCTTAATTTCTTCCTCTCTCTAACTCTCACTCTCTTCTTCTCTATCACTGTCTTCCCCCATTACACACTCATGTACACACAAACACAATGAAAGACCCTCTCCTGTGAATTCTGTGGCCCCTTATACTTCTACCATTGTGACATTTATGCATTTTTATTTCTTTCCTCTACTAGAAAACTGTTTGAAAAACTGTACTTGTTTTTTTTAATTGGGTTTTTTTTTTACAGTTCATTGAACTCCAATATGTTTCTTTTAAATTAGTTTATTTATTACATGCCACATGCAAGTAAAATATACTTAAGTCCAAATCAACTCTATGGCTTCCTCCATCTCAAAATAACTCACTGTTAAGAGTTGACTTTTCTTATACATTTGTATACAAATACAGATACCTACACATATGTAAGTAAATATACTAGGTACTGTTTTCTTTAAAACTTCCTTTAATTTAATAATAGGTTTTGCAGTGTTCTACATATAACTCATAGGATTATATCATTACACTTCACAACTGAAAACGATTATATTGCATAGATGCATTAAAACGTAACCATCGTGAAAGAAACAAGTGGTGAGCAGAAGTGGCTCAAGCAATTCTGCACCTCTTTTCTACATGGGAGGTCCCAGGTTTAGTTCCTGGTGCCTCCTAAGGAGAAGGTGAACAAATACAAAGAGCACACAGCAATGGACACAGACAGCAGACAGCTAGTGCAAACAATGGGGAGGGAGAGGAATGGGAATAAATAAATAAAAATAAATCTTAAAAAAAAGTAATCATAACACTAACAAGTATTTAAGCAGTTTCTAGTTGTTTGCAACTATAAAAAAAAAAATTACAGAAACTTTTTTTTTGGCCCTGAGAGGCTATTTCTAAAGGATGAGGTATCATTAAGAATTGAGCTCAGGAGTCAGACTGCCTGGGTTAGTTCAATTCTTGGCTCCAGCACTAATTACCTGAATGAATTTAGGAATTACTTAACCTCTTTGTATTTAGTTTCCTTGGCAATAAAAAGGAAATTATAAAAGGACCTTTATCATAATGTTATTTTGAGCAAGTGAAATACTATGTGTAAAAAACTTAGAATAATGCCTGGTAAATATCAAACATTCAATTAGCTTAAGAAGATTATTGTTATTATTATCCTGATATATTCATAGAAGTCGATTTATTGGAGCAAAGGATATGCACATTTATATTTTGGTAGATATTATCAAAACTTCCATCCAAAAAGACTTTAACCCTTATTTCTCCCACCAACAGGATTTGAGTACTTAATGTATACTACATCACTTTAGATTATCGATCCTTGTTATTTTGCACAGTGTATGCAAAAAAACAGATGTATATGTATATACACAAGCTGTGCATCCAGTTTCTTTTCTATCACTGTTGAAAATCTTTTGTTTATTGACATTTTTTGTTTGTTGACAACATTTGGATTTCTAATGTAAGAAATTATTCTTCTTTCCTTTCATATCCTTTCCATTCGTATCTGTTGTTCATTTTACTGTTGGATTTTTGTTTTGTCCTTCAAAGATTTTTATGTATTCTGGCAATTGACCCTTTGTCTATTATATACATTGCATGTATTTCTCCCAGAGTATCTCACATGTTGTAACTTAATTGTTGTCTTTTATTGATATAAAAAAGAATTTAATTTTTGGAGTAAAATCTCTGTATCTTAACCTTTATGGGTTTTTGGTTAACTTTTAAAAATATTTTCTCCCATGTCAAGCACAAAGCTTAGCACATTTTAGGTGCCCAAGAAGTATATGTTGAATGATTGAGGTTTGAGTTGAAAGAAATTCATGGAATTTTTAAAAAGTGATGCTGGTGTCTTAGTTATCCAGGCTGCTGCCACAAATACCACACAATGTGTTGACCAAAACAACAAGGATTTATTGGCTCATGTTTTCAGAGGCAAGAAGTCTAACATTAGGATATCCACAAGGCTAGCTTTCTCCCCCAACACCGTGGCATTTTGGTACTGGCTGCTTGTGACCGTTGGGGTTCCTGGGCTCTCATCTCAGCCTCACGTAATAGCATGGCAATGTCCTTATTATTCCTCGTGTCTGCTCTATCAGGTTCCCCTGACTTCAAGATTCTGGCTCCTTATAAATCCAGTAACCTGGATCAAGAACCACTGTCATTCAGTTAGTCCACACTTTAACATCTTCAAATGTCCTATTGATAATGGATTCACTTCCACAGGAAAACAGATTAAGAGCAATTCTAAACTGGAATACTTAATTCAATCTACCACAGCTAGTGGTCTCCTGGGTAATAGGCATTAGCAGAATGCCAGAATCAGTTAATGCCATTATCAGTGTTATTATCTTTATCCATGAAGCGTACATAAAAGTATCAGTTACAACAATCAGAGCTTTCTTGCTAAGATTTTGTTTCATTTTTAAATAAATCTATTAAGGTGATTATATCAATTCCCATTACAATAATCCTTTCTAAGATCTTGAATTATCTTCATGGCCCATAAAACTAAAGAAAAAAAAAGAGAGAGAGATGAAATAAATAATATTTCTCAAGGGTAACAAAAATATCAAGTTTGAAGAGCAAGGGTGGAACATTTCATTTTTAAAGTCTCTGATTAGCAATTCTATCATAACTTCAGATATTTTACCCCTTCAAATACTTTTATCATTATCAAATTTGGTTGTTTCATAGTTTTTTTCAGAGTGAAGAGAATTTAATAAGTTCTAGCGTACATTTTTTTTTTTCATGGATAAGGCACTAGCATCTTGGATTTGTGTAACAAAATGATTCACACATCTAGTTCTTGCTCCTCACTGAAACACATGTATTTTCTTTAGTTGAATCATTTGTGTGTATTTATCTGTTTGTGTATGTGTGTTTGTGCAACTAATGAATATCCTGAGATGTCCAAGTAAATTCTACCCCAATTGGGTTGGGTAGGTTATGGTTAATTTTCATCTTCCTAAATCTTTGTTGAACTAGTCAAAGTAGGAAACCTACATGCTTTTCAAATTGGTACAAATGAAAATTGAACACTTGTGTAAGATGCATGGGTTTTTAGTCAAGAGTTGGCTGAGTTTTTCTTTGCTGTAAGAGTTAGAGATGAACCAAACATAGCTCAGGTTTTATAGATACTTTATCATACCTACTTTCATCTTGTCAGTTTTTCTTCAAAGTGCCCCAGGTTCATTAATTAATTTTAGTATAATTAAACTTGAGCAGCTTAAAATTATATAATTAATAGATTCTATTTCAATGATAATTCTTAACTGACTTAAGTGGATAAGTCTGGCACCCAGCAGCATTCACTTCATAATGTTACTCGTGGCCAGGTGGTTACATACTGCAGATCTCTTATTTCTCATACTCTCATGCTAATTCTCCAGCATTAGATATTTGGGTGGACCACATTTTCCTGGATTCCTATGTTATACTAGGCATGGATACTTATGGTATACTCTTCTTTGCCTGGATTCCTATTTTAAATAAAACATAGGTTCAATGCTATATGTATATATATGTTCAGGAACATGAGGAGAGTCAAGGATAATTTTTTCTGGATAGTGTTTTCCAGATCCAATAATGATACAAGATGGAGTAAGCTACCAAGATATGCTGAATTGTGGACCTTTAAAAGAGTCGATTTCAACAAAGCAAAACAAAACAAAATAAAAAATTCTAACCACCCACTTGCCTACAGGACCTTAAACTCATAGTAAGAGATTAACTCAGAATCCTAGTTAATTCATAGACTCTTGGTAGTAGATCTTTTTTAGCATATTAACACATTTGCTACAAAAGATAAGGTCTATTTTTAGTAGATATCTTATTTCAATGAGGCAAGTGCTGGTTGAGAAGGCCTGCTGACCAATAGATCCAGTCCAGGTTGAAAAGATATGTCAGGCAGAGAGTGTCAAGACTTTGAAAAGGAAGGAGAAACAATTTCTGGAAAGGTAGGTTGTTGGAGATTTGGACCCAAAGGATATCGGGAATGAAAGAAAGAGAGAAGGGAGAAGGAAACAAAGAGAAAGAAAGAGCGAGAGAAAAAGAACGAGAGAGCTGGGATCAGGGGGTCTGTGAGTAATAACTCCTCAGACAACTTTATTGTTTACAAGGGGCTATATATATACCCCAGTATATGTGACAAGAAGCAGGCATACGTAGCCTACGTGCCAATAAGCATAAACACATAGCATATGTGACATCAAGCAGCAACACGTGTTAACTATCAGCATTACCCATAGTCTAAGGAATTTTAAAAAAATCTTATCTCAAGGTACAAAGTCTAAGTGTTCTATTCACTACAGAAGGTACGTCCTCATCTTTTCTTTCAACCTGTAACAGTTTCATCCCATTTGCTGGGAACTCTTAATTACCGCATTCCTTAGGTTGCAAGTGTAGCCATGGAGACAACACTAGCATGAAGACAGCACGTCTCTCCTTGTGAGGCCACTGTGCCTCAGTTTCCTATAGTAGGTGATTACTTAACAAAGAGGCTTCCTACATAATTTTTTCTAGAAACAGCACAAAATGAAGCAGTTACTGTTTATGTGGAATAGCCAATGCCTAAGAGCATGTGGCCATCACACTCAGTGCCTGTCTATGAACCATCAGGTAGGAGAGGTTTACTTTAGACCATAGAATACTTATAACAATGTATTAGAATATTTATTCAAAAACTAAATATAATGTATAATATTATATATAATGTCACATTTAAAGTCTGGAGAAATTCCATAAGTCTCTTAGGCTTTTGGATTTTGCAAATAACTTCTCTAGTTCAGTGACCTTTCTGACACCCAAAGCAAATACACTTCCTTAAAATTCTATCTAGAAAGAGGTAATTAATTTAAAATATGCTGTCTCTCTGAAGATAAAATATCAGGGTATGATGGTAGGTTAATATGTCAACTTGGCCAGGTAATGGTACCCAATTGTTTGGTCAAGCAAGCACTGGGCTAATTGTAATACAAAGATGTTTCATGAACTTTAATCATCAGTGAATTGATTGTATAAATGGCTGGTTATATCTGCAGTCAATAAAGGAGATTGCTATTAGCAGTGAATGATGTCTCATCCAATCAGTTGAAGGCCTTGGAAGGGAAAGTAATTTCAGCATTCAAGGAGAGAATTCCCATCTCTACTTTGGATAGCCAACATCTCATATCTCCTGGGGAACTCATCAAGGACCTTCATCGGAGCCCTTGGTTTGTTGCCAATCCTACAGAATTTGGACCTGTGTATCACCATGGTCACTTGAGACAATTTTATAAAATTTCATACTATTTACAGATATCTCCTGTCAGTTCTGTTTCCTTAGAGAACCCTGACTAATACTGTGAGTTCAGATTTCTTTTGGGAAATGTTTTCATCATCATCTTATTATTAATTTGTGTGATTATTTCCAATTCTATGATTAAAAAGACAGTTTTTAAAAGGAACACTAAATGTTCTAAGCCTAGAAGTTGTGATACCCCAAAGTATCTTCAAACATCATAGGAATTTAAATATTTTCCCAAACATCTTGAAAAGCTTAATGACCTGTTATAGTTGAACCTATAGTTAGTACTAGAGTTGATAGGTTTATGTCCAAGAGACTTAAGTCTTTGGGCTTTCCATGTGCCAGTCAGGCCCTGAATCCCAGCAGAGTTGCAACACTTTCTCTCCAGTTCATTGGACTCATCCAGGACAACTAACAAGGAAATGATGATGGACAATGACCATCCCAAGGAACAGAGATAGTCTACAACTGCAAACAAGGTAGTCCCATCCATTTGTCCCATGTAATCTAAGCCCCCTCTCAATTAGAGGTGGAATGGGCTCATCATCCCTTAATCCTCAGGACTGGGGAATGAATGATGGATTAGAGTAGATTTACTGGTATTCTACTATAGACTTATTGTGATTCTAGCAGTGGAAGAACTTTTATCATTGATGTGGAGGCAGTGGCCACCAGAGTTTCTGAGGGGAGGGAGAATGGAAAAAAAGGTGTAATATGGGGGCATTTTTGAGACATTGGAATTGTCCTGAATGATGTTGCAATGACAGATACAGGCCATTCCTTCTCATAATCCTCTCTGTAAATTAAAACATTAGCAATGGAAATATTTCAACATGTCAAATATATAATCCAAAATCCACAAATCTATATAATCCAGTAAAACCAGAATCATTATAAGCTATGTAACCTTAGAAAAGTTACTTAACCTCTTAGCCTCAGTTTCTCTATCTATAAAATAGGGTTATAATAATATTTACCTCATAGAATTTTTACGGGCCTTAATTTGATATTGGCACTATATCTGAGACACATTAAGGACTTAATGAATTGTAAATTTATTTGTGAGGGAAAAATAATGTAAGTGAGCACTGGCCAACGGTTACATCTTTTGTACATTAATATGTATATATTCTGTTATTTTTAGAAAAGCCATTATTCAATATGTTATTGATAAATAGATGCATTACCAAGCTCTTCACATTAAAAATGACACTTTCTTTTATAAAAACATGTAATTCTAGTTTTATTTAAGGCAATGTTTCTGAACTTGGTGACAAACATCACAAACTGCTTTGAAAAATCTCTTGAAATGTATGAAACCCTTCCCAGAAAAACAAATGTATATACAACTTTTTTTCCACACACGTTTGCAGCTCATGGAAGTCTTAGTTTCTGTTTATGGAATTCACAGCCATCCATGACCCCAGGCAGAGACTAGGTTTAAAGGCATGAAAGTTAAGTTACAAATATTGGACTTGAGTTCAAGATCTAAACATGTAAATTTTATTATTCTGCACAAATCCCTTAATCTCTCTGGTATTAAATACTTTTGTTTGAAAGGGCAATTGAAAAAGATGGTCTCTAATTACAACTCTAACATTTCCTATTCTTATGAAATAACTATCTTCATCAATTCATTTGAAACATGAGATTATGTTCTGCCACTTGGTTTTGAAGACATGAGGGGTATGATTCAGCTGCACTCAGTAAGAAGGTATATCTTCCTGTGGCACAGTCTTTTTAAATTGGGACAAGGCACAGGGGGCAAGGGCCAAAAACAGAAAGGATATGACACTTACTCTCCAAGATTAGAAGAACAATTAAATACAGATGTAACTGAATTATACTGGCTGCTTTAATTTGAAGGACTCAAAGGAAGCAGTTTCAGAATTTATAACACCATTTATTTATCTGTGTCTTTTTGCCTTTCAGATTTTTATTCTTAATCCCTGGTCTTTTAAAATTGGTGTTAGTCAAGTTTTGTTGTTTATTTGTCTTGGTTCTAGTTTTCTGTTATTGCATAATATATTATCCCCAAAACTATTGGCTTAAAACCATGTCTTATGATTCTGTGGGTCAGGAGTTGAGGCAGAGTTCAGTGGGGTGAATTCTCTTCTCTGCTTGGCCTGGACTGAGGTCACTCCATGGTATGAGGCTGACAGATGGGCTGGGCTGGAGGGTCCAAGGTGGTTTCCCTCACAGGTCCGGCACCTTGCTGTGATGACTGAAAGGCTGGGCTGAGCTGTAGTGGTTGCCTAAAGGCTTCCCTGCGTTCTCTCCAACATGGTCTCAGTGTACTCAACTTTCAGGAAAGCTGGCTTCTGCAGAGCAAGTGTTTCAAGGGGCATGGCAAGAAGCTTTCAAAGATTCTTCATAGCTAGCCTCAGAATACCAGAATGCCACTTCAGCCACATTCTACTAGTTAAGCAAGTCACTAAGGCAGATTCATATTCAAAGAGAGAGATTTTAGACCCGGTCTCTCAAAGGGAGAGATAGAAAAGTCTATCTGGGAAACGGACTTTGGCCCAGTGGTTAGGGCGTCCGTCTACCACATGGGAGGTCCGCGGTTCAAGCCCCGGGCCTCCTTGACCCATGTGGAGCTGGCCATGCGCAGTGCTGACGTGCACAAGGAGTGCCGTGCCACGCAAGGGTGTCCCCTGCGTGGGGGAGTCCCACGCGCAAGGAGTGCGCACGTGAGGAAAGCCACCCAGCGTGAAAAGAAAGTGCAGCCTGCCCAGGAATGGCGCCGCCCACACTTCCCGTGCCGCTGACGACAACAGAAGCGGACAAAGAAACAAGACGCAGCAAACAGACACCAAGAACAGACAACCAGGGGAGGGGGGGATTTTAAATAAATAAATAAATCTTTAAAAAAAAAAAAAAGTCTATCTGTATTTGCAACCATCTTTAATCTAACATAATCTTTTCTTTTCCTAAACTTTGGGTGCAGAGGATTAAGTTAATCATACTTCTTACTTGGTGACACACGACCATTTTTGTTTTTTGCATAGTTTATTTACTTATTTCCTTTATCCTCCACCATAGATAACCACTCTAATCTGCTTGGTATGCATATTTTATTTGAATGTTTTACTGAAAAATATATGTTTGAGGTAAATTTATTTTTAATGAGGATAAAGGCTTTGACTTAGATATCTCATTCTTTTTCTTCCCTTTATTATGCAAACATTATGCTTTAAGAGCCATTCCTTTTCTCTAAATGTACATCTACATGCTGCACAGTACTCAGTGGTGGGAATCCTTTACATTTTAACTATTTATTATCTTCATGATGGTTATCCAGGTTAGCTTCAACTCCCTACCACCATTAATTAATCACTTCAAAAATATTATTATACATTTACTATGTGCCAGGCACTATTCTAGGCACAATCAACATATATATCCTTATGGAGGTATATATGAATTGGGGGGAGGGGCCATATACCCAGGAACAAAAGTTCTGGGCCATAGAATTTGGTTAGTGATTTTGTAGAATTCTAGTATCTTCTCCCAGGTACCTAATTAACCTTGTCCACAATGACTTATTTTATCATGGATTCTATTTTTTCCCTTTAAATATTTAATTATTCTATTTTAATACATAGTACATTCACATAGTTCAAATATAAAAACAATATGACATGATCCTTTTTGAGAAATCATGATCCCATCCCTTCTCTACCTTCCCCATTCCTCTCCCACACCTTGTATAAATTTCTCCTACAACAGTCATGAAAAATTTTTAATGTTGATAGAATCAAATTAATAAACTAACTGATTTTTTTTGCCTTTTGGTTTATGCTTTTGAAAGTTTTTTTTAGGAAATGTAGCATTTTTAAGTTGTTCTTTTAATATTTTTGATCTTCATATTATCAGTATTAGATGTTTTATTGCTTTAATTATTCTCTACTATCTCTTGTTCTTATTAATTTGAAAATCATATGCAATAGGGCATAATTTTGTCTTATTGTTAAGGTTTTTATTGTGATAACATGTACAATGTAACATTTCTCATTTTAGCCACTTTCAAGTATATAACTCAGTAGTATAAAGTACATTCATAAATTCTTGCCAGCGTCGCCACCATCTTTTAACAAAACTTTTCCATCACTCCAAACAGAAATTCTATACTTAGAAGTTACTAACTCCCCACTTCCCACCCCCTACTTCTGTCCCTGCTATATTATTATTTTTTAATAGATAAAATCTGATCTTCTTTGTCCTCTGGAGGGTACTGCAGTGTAATACATGAAGAGTTTGTATCTTTATATCTTGATTATTTAAATAACTCATTTTGAGAAGATTTTTGTGAGTGTCTTGGCAAATGCTGTCTCCGCATCTGTTAAGCAGCTCTGGTCTCTGGGAGTAAGGCAGACTGCTTTGCAGGAGGAGCCCATGTTCTTCCTGAAAGGAAGGTAACAATCCTCTCCCAAGATCCACATTTAAGGGGTTAAACTTGATTAGCCTCAAGGAAGAGAAGAGTTTGCAAGGGAGACTGGGAGGACCAGTGGACTAAGCCTACCCTGAATCAGAACAGGTGGGATTGGACACTGTGATTCTAGTGCACAGAACAAAGGATGAGGCCACCAATTCCAGCCTAGTGCCCGTGGTCTGGCTGCTCCCCAGCAGCAGTGTGGTCACTTGGTACTAGAAGGTTTGCACACTCACCCCTGCCACTGTGCTCTGGACACGGTACTCAGAAGCAGTAGTGCTTTGCAGTGGAGAGCCTCAACCGTATTTGTGAGCTGCCTCGCCCTGTTAAAGGTTTGTGCCCCCCTTTACTGCTGCCTCATTTTCAGGGATCCAGCCATGATTGCCTTCCAGAGTCCCTGCACCCAATGCCACTGTTCCCCTGAAAGCAGAGTCACCACCTTACCTCAGGCCAAACCCTGGGGCAACTTTGCTCCTTGTGGAAGTGGCTAAGTGAGGAAATCGAAAGTGCTTTGGAAGCACTGATATATTTGTCCAGGAACATTTTCATCCCTGCACATAAGCCTGAGAAATGAGTCATGTTCACGGGCAAGATAACACTTACATGATCATGGCCATCCCAGAGCAGAAAGCTTTGCTCCTGTCTTCATATCTGGAAAATAATTATTCAAGGTCAGCTTAAAATTAGTGAACTCTGCAATAAAAGAACTAGGTTGAGGGCTCCCTCAGGTTAAGGCACTCGAATACATTTGAATGCATAAAGCTAAATGATGTGAAGTCTTGGATGGTGATAATCATGCTAGAACTGGCACTGATGGTTAAACTTCACATTCTTTGAACTATCAAGACATATTATTTGTACCCAAATGGTATGGAGGGATTCCTGTTATGCATAATTTAAATTTCCCGTTAACTTTCTTTGTGTAGCATAATTTTAAAACTAGTTATTTCTTTTTAATTATGTAAATTATACATATAGTACCCATTTTAATTTTACTTTTTTGATTATTGTATATAGTGAGGCATGTAGAGATCAGCTGTGAGGGTAACCCATGCCGTAATCCAACAGTTCTCATAGTGTGAACTTGACCAGAAAAATCAACATCACCTGGGAATCTTTTAGAACTGCAATTTCCGAGACCCACACCATTTGCTGAATCAGGAACTCTGAGGGCAGACCCAGGAATTGGTGCTTTATAAGCCCTTCAGGTGATTCTATGTATAGTAACATTGGAGAACCATTGGTCTAATTCCTTTCTATTCAGTTTGTCCCAAAGTACCTGTGCCATTGTCATCACCTGTGCATATTAGATATGCACACTCTCCAGCCCCATTCCATACCCACAGAGTCAGAATCTTCATTCCAAGATCTCTGGTGATTCTTGTGCTCTCTAAAATTTGAGCAACACTGTAGTCGAATCAATTTCTAGGTCTCATTTCTGTCTCCTCTTGTTGTCCTGTTGTTGACCTTCTGGCCCCTGTAATAGATGCACAGGTTTTTCCAACTTTGAATCCCTTAATTTTAAATAAGATTCTTCATATGATTACTCCATGTAGAAAGAGATGCCAAGAAATAAAAGTACAAGACTCTCAGTTAAATTTGAATTTCAGACTGACAAGAAATAATATTGTAGTATATGCCCCACACAATATTTGATACTTAGGATGTACTTATAATAAATAAAGCTTCATTGTTGGTCTAAAATTCAAATTTAACTGGGCATCTGGAATTTTTATTTGCTAAATCTGGCCATTCTACATATAGATCAAAATTCTCCCTCAGGAGAACCAGCATTTTTTGCCAGCATCAATATGAATATTTGCTAAAACAGTCATATCTTTTCACATAAAAATTTTTTTATTTCCCTTGGGAGGAGACAGAAGCTGAATTCCTGGTCTCTGCCTTCACAGTGCCAATTCCTGTATTATCTTAAACTAAGACAGACCTTAAGATACAAAAGACCCTGATAATTGACATTTGGCAGAAGGAAGGACTTGACATTAACTATGCAAACAAAAAAAGTCATTAGTTTTGGACAATATTCTCCAACATACAAAATCAATATCCAGTTCTTGGCAGTAGGTTAAATCTGTCAGGCACTGAGGGCTCATTTTATTGCTAAGTCATTCTGGTTTACCCATCAGGAGTCCCTGTTGCTTTAAATTTGATACTCTGCTGGATTATTGCTAAAGATTCCTCCAGTCTTAGTCTTGGTAACACCTGCTTTGACTTTTTTTTTTTTTTTTTTGGTAAAATTGTCTCTGCTGTAATCTGTGCTGGAGACTTGCAGTGGAATATAGGTTCAATGCTGTAGGGGAACTAAGAGTTTCTGGAGGAATTATTTACTGGTCATCCTGAGGCAAGTGCCCAGCTATCACAATCCACTGCAGGGACAGTGCCAGGTGGGAGTTTGACTGGGGCTGTACACCTGTCAAACAATAACGCAGGTGTCCTAAAGCGAGCTCAGGGAGGACAGAAACCTCCCATGGAGCAGAAGGGCAAAAGCTCACTGGATCTTGATTTTCACTATGAATATAGACTGGAAAGCAGGGCCTCAATATCCTTCTGACCTTTTGGGTTTTAAGCAAGAAATGTCAGAAAAGTTACCACAGGGAAAACTGGCTTGTGGCAACCAAGTGTTCATAGCGACATCACTTTTTGATTCTTCCAAGGGCACTTTTATTTGGATGAGAGTTCTGGATGAAAGCACTCTTTAATTTCAGTATAATATTATAAAGCCTGCTTCTGCTCATCTGACTTCCAGAGTCTACATAAGTGATCTTAATCAGAACTATCTTATTACCCCACCTGCAGGTGTAATGTTGATGTCTGATTTGTAGTTTCCACCAGAAAGCTTCACTGAAAGTAATTGAAGAGATATGCTGTCAACAAGGCGCTTCTCTCTTCTAGTTTAAAGTCTATCTTTGGATCTAGTCAGCACAACAGAAAGCTGTATATTTGGTCATATCATCTTGGAAGAAATGTTCTTTCTTAATTCTCATTTTAGGTTTTACCTTAAAATTTGATCAGTTGTACAAGATATAGTCCCATGCATTTTGATATTCACTTGGTTTTTATTTTGTTAACCTCATTTTCCTCTTTTATATTGCATATATTAGGTACATAGTATATAGGATTTTATTGTTGTTTAGCATTCATGTTATAAAGCACAGTTTAAGGAATAATACTAAAATAAATATCCTTATACCAAACATATTGTTTAAAAACTAGAATACTGATTGTACCTTAATTGCATTGTCTTTACCATCCTGCTGTCAGAGTTCAGTGCTATCCTGCATTTGATGATAAACATTCTGTTGTTTTTCTATCTTTATTGGTCGTACCACATATACGTTTATTTTCTTTTGATCTTTTATATAAATGGAATTATTTTGTATATATTCCAGTGTAACTTATTTCTGTGCAATATTATGCTTTGTATATTTGTCCACACTGATTCAGGTCCAGTGCTTAATTGTGTTTAATGATATGAATATATTATTATTTGTCCTTGCTACCAACTATGGATATTTGGGTTGTCTCCAACTATGATATTGCAAGTAATGCTACGGTGATTGTGCTTCTTCCGGTCTCCTGGTACAACATATGAAGATTCTCTAGGATGGGAGTTCTTCACCTTCTTTGTTCCATGGACCCCTTTACCAGTCAGGTGAAAACTACAGACCCCTTACCAAGTCCACACTATTCTGTGTATTATTTAATAAATATATCATACCTGCACCAACATGTCCCCACAAGAATAATGTTTTTTGAATTTCAGTTCAAGCTCATGGATTCCTTGTTAAGAACCCCTGCTCCAGGACCTTTCCTCTCTTAAGCCATTGGGCTATGGTAAATTAAAAGTGAGGCTAGTCTGAGTCCCAGTTTTATCATTCTCATCTCTACTCCTCCTGTGTATCAAGGGTCCAGTGATTTGTGCATTCAACTCTTGCTTCCAGAAATCTCTGAAATGAATCTCAATAGGATATTAACTTTTTACTCAGGTCACACTACACCATGGGTCAAAAGTTCACTTATTCTAATTCCCATTTTATATTGTGTTCTATTTTATTGTCCAATATAGCTCACCTGAATTTACATAGGTCCAAATAGCAAAATGAAGGATACCTGAAATTTAAACAATATAACCCTGTTTCCCATTACTCAGTTCCGACCAAGTAATTATAACTCTCTTTGTCGTTATGACTCTATAAATTCAGAGGGATTAAAGTACAACATTTTTCCTTCTACAATTTTTTATTTTCGTAGCCTCAGATGGAAGAATAATGAGGACAGAAGATCACATGACAAGAATAGAATTGAGATAATATGCCTGGATACTTGGTTTCTCATCGTTATGAGGACTTCACAAAAACTTAGGGCTATCATAAATATTCTTTTTATAGCAATATGTCTGTTACTTATTACAAGGCAATGCAAAATAAAATTTAATCAAGAGACATTGGCTTTAAACAAAACCGTAATGCAAGTTTTTGAAAATGGTGAAAAAGTACATGTCAACTGTTTGATTAGATTATATTCTGAAATAACTTATGGCAGAAAAAACCTATTAAGTGACCATAATTTTTTACTTTATTTAGAAATTTCCCTGTATTTCTATTATTTAAAAATATTCTTTTCATGTTAAATAAATGACTCCTCTAGAACTTTAATGAAAATAAATTTCTAGGAAGCTAGTTCAGAGGAAAATTAAGATAAATCTAATTTTGACAAAGTAGTATTTATACACTATTTTATGCACTCTGAATGAAGGCTGTCTTTATAGAAAATAAGGAGGAGATATTAACTTGTGGACACCTGTGTCAGAATGTTGAGAACTAATTTGAAATCTTTAATTTTTTTTAAAATTACAAACATCTAACTCAGAATAAGTTGATAGCTGCTTCTTGCTACAGAAATAGAGAAATGTAAACGTGTTATTTGTGAAAGAGACAAGAACTCCTGAGGCAAATATCAAAGGCAATCTTCAGTAAGGAAGAAATTCATTTGACTGGCTTGAACAATTTAAATCATAGCTATATGTTGCCTGAATGTGATGTATTTGGAGCTTAAATAGAGTTGTGGTGGGTTGCGTAATTTAGTTTATCTTATGGAAAATACCTGAAGTTATTACCTCTTGGATCCAGCATTCAGAATACCATGCTGTTCATCATGGTCTAGCAATCCAGACATATTTAGGCCTTTGTATCTTTATAAAGCCTCTTCTATCACCCTAAAGTATCTTTTTTTAATCTGAAAAATACCTTCAAAAGCCTGTTCAATTATTGTCTTTTTGCTGAATCTTCTCCAGTGACACTTTATCTGTATCCCTCGAAAACTGCATGTGTAAGGATGTGTTTTTATGTGCATGTGGATGTTTATATCTTTCACTCAAAGAGGACCTCTTTAAAGGTGGAGGCTTTGATTTATTCATACATCATTGCCTGGTGGCACACATGGTCTCCTATACATATACATTAAATGAGCAAGTGGTAACTGAGTGAACAAATGAATGAATAAAAGTAGCATGTCTTTATTCAACTCTAACCATAGTTAAACATTATGAATTTGTAGTTTATGGGTAATCCCTGATATTATCTGGTATATAATTGCTTCAGACATTATGACCCATAAAAGAAGCTAAATGGATCGGAGTTATTTTGGCTTAAAGAAGCAAAACCAGGAGGAGGAAAGAATTGATATTAGCATTGAGTATATATGTTTTAATGTTGTGCAAAAGAGAAGAGATATTGTTTTCTATCTTCACTGAGTCTAGGAATAAGAAAAATACACCATGTCTTTGAGCCAAAATGTTCAAGTTTTATAATATTTCTCTGGTTTTGATAAGTCTGTGAATCTCAGACTCAACAACTCATCTGTAGAATGGGAATAATAAATTCTGTCCTAGCTACCACCACAAAAAAAAACTTTTATCTAACCAAGTGAAATATTAGAGTTAAGTGATATGCGGATCATGAAACCCTCTTGGATGGTTTGCAAATGGTACCTTTTATTTGCAGTAATATTCTTTAATGGCCTCAATTTCATAGATGCTAAGAACTCAAACAAGTTTAGGGGTCTTTGTACAATTCACCTGCCTCTTCTAGCTTCTCACCCAGTCATCAGAGACTCTACAGAAAAATGACTATATCTTCTAGCTGTTTGGGCTGGTTTCCCTGTGCTCAGACTAACAGTTGCAGCCCATGCCTCTCCTCTCCCAATGTAATGGTAAATTACCTCTTGAAATTAGTGAAATTGTAAAATTATATTAATTCAAGCCTAAGGCTAAATGCTGAAAATTCATTAATTTTCTTATCTGATATAAAAAAACAAATGAATGAAAAGCAAGAAAGCTATTTGTCCATATATGTATTTTAAATTATTCAAATGTTTTACTGTGGGAAAATTAAAAGCACACAGGCATATGCTTCCTCTTCTTGGAAGCCCCTTTATCACTTACCTCTCCCTTTCCTAATTCTTTCCAAGCAAAATTAATCACTCCATTCTCAGTGTTTCTGTAGAGCTGCTCAAACCTTGGTCTTGAAATGTTGCTTTGCTTTGGAATGATCTGTTTATGAACTGTAGCAGTTTGATACTATGAATTCCAAAAATAGATATTGGTTTATGTTTGTAAACTGGTCTGTTCCTCTGGGCATATTAGATTGTACTCGATTCAGAGGTTTCACTTTTACTTGATTAAATTATAATTAAGGCTTTGATTCAGCCACATCAGTATGACATTGAGTCCCCACCCCCTTGGTGGATGGGCACTCACAGAGAAAATGACAGGGCAGAGGAGAGCGTTGGAGTTTTGATGTTGGAGCCCTTGGGACAGAGCCAAGATATTTCCCTGATAGTTTGCAGCTTAAGAGACTTAAACAGCTTAGAAAGCCCTAAAAGAAAACAGCCCTGGGCAGAGAGATGAGCCTGGTACCAACCTACAGCTGAGACTGTAAGAAGCTGGGACCATGGAGTCTTACAAGGAAGAAGGAAGCCTAAACCCAGATATCACCTGCCATCTTGCTCCAACATGTAGCCAATGATTTTGGGTGAGAAAGTACCTCTTATGCTACCTTGAGTTGGACTATTTAGGGCCTTGTGACTGTAAGCTTCTACCACAGATAAATACTCTTTATAAAAGCCAACAGAGTTCTGGTACTTTGCATCAGCACCCCTTTGGCTGACTAATACATGAACCTACTTTTCTTCCAAAACAAGGAAGTTCTTTTAGGAACACTGTTTTTTCCTTTCTGTATTGCCAGGACCTACCTACTCTGCACATGCAATACTCAGGAAACACTGACTCTTGAAAAATGATAGCGTTGTTAAGTTTTCCTCCAGACCCTTTAGTTTGAAAGAAGAGACATAAAAAGCGGATTTGAGTACATGATAAAGACTAGAGAGGTTTGGGGAAAAATTTAACATGACCGCATTTTTCAGAAACACTGGTAATAATGGAAGACTGTTTAGGCTGCTGCAATTTAGTACTGAGCAAGTGAGGGTTTTTCATTTGTGGAGCATTGTTCTCTATTCAGGTAGACACATTTATGGGAGGGGCATAGAAAAGAGAGAACTGCTCAACAAAGGGCCATTACAGTGAAGGGTCCTAAGAGTCTGTTATTAAGCTTAATATCCTTAGTGTTTGGGCAGCACTTGGACTTAACTATAAATCAAATAGGAAACTTGCTTGTGATAAAAAAAAAAAAAAGATTCTATTTGTGCAGAAAGCAGAAAAATCCCCAGCCTTCAAAAGGAGAGAAAACAAATTTGGAACAATATAAAAGAAGTGTAATACCTTTGGAATGATAAAATTATATTAGATGTTCAGGATAGTCCTAAAGGGTTTAAATACTTAAGCTGAAGAAAAACTATGTAGTTCTGATTTTTTGGCAATAAATTTGAGTTGTGATGAAATGTATATAAGAAATACATTTTTTGCTGTTGAAACTTGAAACCATTCTTTTTTCTTATCTCACAAATGTTGAACAAAAAAATCATACTTTCTATACTCATTTATGGTACAACAGAGGAGGATAAAGGCAGTAAATAAGTGGTTCGGATACAATTAAAAAGTGATATAATGGAAAATGGAAAAATGTACAACAGAACATGTAGGCAGCCTTCCTAAAATAGTTCAGGTCAGTCTTTCTGAATGAAGCTGAGACATAAATGGTGAGCAGAAGTGAGCCAGGCAAAAGGGAGACTAGAGAAAATGGAGTGTGTCTGACAAAAGAATCAAAGTTTGTCACTGCAGAGAACTAAGGGAGGGCACAATGCTTTCTAGGAACTAAAAGTGAGAGATTTAATATGGTTGGAAATGTTAAGCAGTGGCGTGAAATTTATCTTAAAGGATAACTGGGTGCCAGCGAAAATGAATTGATTTTATTTATTTTGAGAGAATGCTCTGGCTGTTCTGTGGTAGAATTGAAGAGAAGAAAAGATTGGAAGCTGCACAAATTGTTGGTTGCACACCAAGCATAAAGTTATGATGACCTATAAGCTCAGGTAGAAGAGAGAACAGAGAGAAGTAGACAGAGACAAGGGATATTTTAGAGATAGAAACAACAATGCAATGATCGCTTGAAAGCTTGCTTTTAAGGAAGGGAAGAAATCAGGATGATGGCAAGTTTTTTGATACAAGCAATTGGGTGGAGGTTACTGCCTTTGCCTGGATGGGAATCCTAGGAACCGGTTTTGGTACAGTGATCTTAGGAGTTAAATGATAAGGAGTGAAAGCCCACATCAATTAGTTGACATTTTTTTGCTGTGTCATGCTTACAAGCTTAAGCTTCTCCAGTGCTGAGAATACTTCTAAAACCAATTCAGTTTAATAGTTGGGAATTGATTTCTTGGGCATCAGTGAATTATCTCTGTGCATGTACATGAATCTATAATGGATTTATAGTGTGTACAATGGTATGGTAGCCTATAGTTTTTCTTAAGTACAGGCAGAAAAATTGTCTCAAGATAATAGTGAAATATGATTTCAAAGTTTTTTGAGGTTAGCTTGAAGAAGCATATCCCGAACATTAGTGGAATGAAAAAACATCTTATTTCTCTGTTATGGCAAAGAAAATCTGTGGGGATCCTCTAGAATGTCATTTGTAAGAAGATAGAATGGAATGTTTAAACATGCTGTAAAAGAAGAGAAAAGCAATGTCCATGAGGAAACATAACAGTGAGAGTTCAAAAACAATATATATGACTGGCTGTGTAACTGACAGTTCCAACATAATAAACTCAACTCTCTGTGAAGCTCTGCAAGTTACTACAATTGTAGATAAAAGCCTCTCTGATATTATCTTTCATGATTAGCATCCAAGCAAAGACACTATTTTCATTTGTTAAAACCAAAGGCTAATTTCATATGAAGCAAGAGCTGTCACTTGCAAAGTTGTTAAGAGAATAACTATTACTTTTTCCTTTAACATGGAGAAATGATCCTCACTTAATTTGTCTAGGAAGGATAAGCTGCTAATTGCCTTTACAATAGCAGGAGCTGTTCATATATAGCTATTATTAGTCATTGCTCAATAATATTTAGAAATATTTTTCAGTATTTCTTTTATAGTTAAGCAAAGATATAAAGAATTCATTGCTATTTCAAATGAATACAGAATTAATATTATAGTATTAAATAATAAGGAAAAGTAGGACAATGTTATAGTAAATATTTGTAGCACAATTGATGATTTGCAATTTTCTTTGCTTCCTTCGATGATTTTATAAATATTATATGCTAAACATTAGTATTTCAAATTCAATGATTATGTTTCTTATTTTGAAAGAATAAAGCTCTCAAGATAAAGCGTTTATATATTTATCTTTAGCATAGCAATAGAGCAACTGGCTAAAATATCACTATGTTAATCACTATACCATATTAATGATTTTTAATAATTCATACTTTGTCATAAAATGAAAGCATGTCTATGTAGAAAAACAGAAAAAAATATTTTTTAAAAAAGGCAATGAGAAACAACTATAACTCCAATACCAGAAGTAATCACTGTGAGAATTTATACATATATATTTTTTCTAATCTCTAGATGGAAGAAAAGAAAGAAAGAAACTTTTTTTTAATTAGAGAAGTTGTAGGTTTACAGAAAAATCATCCATAAAATACAGAGATCCATATGCTACCCTATTATTAACCCCTTGCATTAGTTTGGTCCATTTGTTACAATTCATAAAAACATATTTTTTTATTTGTAGTACTAATCATAGTCCATTGTTTCAAAATGGCTGTTATATGTCCTATGGTTTGTTTTGTTTTTATTCTAGTAACATATATACAACCTAAAATTTCCCTTTAACCACATTTGCATATATAATTTGGTGCTATTAATTATATTCACAATGTTGTGCTACCATCACAACCATCCATTACCAAAATTTTACAGTCAACCCATATAGAAGCATTGTACAATTTAAGCATTAACTCCCCACTCCCTGGTAACCTGTATTCTAGATTCTGACTATGACTTTGCTTATTCTTATTATTTCATATCTGTGAGATCATTCAATATTTGTCCTTTTGTGTCTGGCTGATTTCACACAACATGATGTCTTCAAGGTTCATCCATGTTGTTGCATGTATCAGAATTTCATTCGTTTTTACAGCCAAGTAATATTCCATTTTATGTATATACCACATTTTATTTATTCATTAGTGGATTCAAGGACAATTGGATTGCTTCCCCCTTTTGGCAACTGTGAATAATGCTGCCATGAACATTGGTTTGCAATGTTTGAGTCCCTGCTTTCAAATTCTTTGGGTATATACCCAAAAGTAGAATTGCTGGATTATATGGTAATTCTATACCTAAATTTCCAAGAAACTATCAAACTGTCTTCCACAGTGCCTGCATCATTTACATTCTGACTAACAATGAATGAGTGTTCCTCTTTCTCCACATCCACTCCAACAGACTTGTAATTTTCTATTTTTTCAAAAGGAAAAACTAAATTTTTATATCTTGGTACTTCCTTAACAATGATGACTTTTTCTATTGGATGAATCAAAATTATTCATCCAAACCTTTATTAATAGAATTGATACTGTGCAATGTGTCTTTTAAAAAGTCAATTCCTGGGACACGAGGTTTCTAAGGGAGTTTATTTAGCTGTACAAGTAGTGGAGCACAGAGGCTTCATGGCCCCAGACTGCTTCCCTGATCTGCAGAAATTCTAATATTTTAGAATTTTATTTAGAATTCAGAGATCACGGATGGTATCCTTCTTCTAAACTAACAATAAAACCGCAAGTCCTTTTGCATATAATTATAAAATTAATTGAGAATGAGCAAATGTATTTTCTGACTAAAAGCTCTTGGTAGGAATTATAACTTGGCATTTGGTTTTTTGAAATTTTAATGTTCCAATATTTATTAGTAAGGAAAACCACAGTGAAATTATTTCTATTTAAAGCAAAACTGTCCCTGAAATGACACAACCTTGCCATAAGAACCTTCTGGTATACCTTTAGACAGAAGTTCTAATGGTCCAGCTTATTACAAGTTCTTTTCTGGTCCAATGATCCAATGACAACCAAGCAAAAACATTATAATCAGACTAACTTTGCAAATACATCATCTCTAATTATTAATAAAGGAATATTAATTTGAACAATTAATATATCTCTATTCAAAGATAATATTGTCACTAAAGAAGGCAGAAAAAGTAAAGTAAATAGGGTATGTAGCACCCTCCTAAAGAGCTAGGTGGAGGGACACAAGGATGAGTAAGATATGGCACCTGGTTCAATAAAGCAAACCATCATTGACTGAGGGCTTTTTCTGTACCAGGCACTTGGCTAAATATTTTATGTGCTTTGTCCAATTTTTAAAGTGTATATATTTTTATAAAGAAGTGTATCCCCATTAAGGGAACTCCTGATATGCCTGGCAGTCTCTGGTGGGGTACCAGGCCCTGCAAAATAAGCATTCCAAGGTAAGGCCAAGTTTTAAGATAGAAACCCTAACACTTAAAAATGTAAAATAATAATGTATGTTAAAATTAGTCCAGTATGGAGAGATATTACAATACCAGTTACCACTAAAATATGGTTTTCTAATTACAAAGTAATATTTGCTCACTCTAGAAACTTTAGACCAAAAAATGCATAGGAAGGATAATTGCTTTATAGCAATTATAAGGAATTTATAGGTAAATTATGGAGAGGAAGGTAGGGAACAGGGATTAAATAGGATTTTAGTTGTGTTTGTAATGTAATATCCATTCCGGATAAAAGGACTGCCAAATTAGACCACATGGAATGTCTATTTTAATTGGTCCTCTGTGTCTACTAAGAAATTTGCAAGCCTCTAAAAATAGCTTATATAAATTAGTCAGTTTTATATTTCCATGTTTTTATGTTTTTATTTCTGACTCGTGAATGAAAATTTTTAAATTAAATCTATAAGCTCTCTATTTGTATTTTCTGTATGTTTGATGTGTGGTATTTTCCTATCTCTGGAAGGTATTACCAAATTAACTTATAAAATTCCTTATAAGAGCTCTACTCAAATTGGCTTAAAGATAAATAAATGTTTATTAATAAATCAATCCTCCTAAAGACCTAGAAATTAAGGGAACCAAATTTATAATATTTCCAATGAAAAAGAGTATATTCATAGAACAAAAATCAAATGTTTAAAAAGAAATCAAAATCGCATAATTCAGAAAAGCCTTTGACAAATGGGGCTAGTTTTACATTGCTATTGTTAGTTAAAGACAGCTATGCCTTCTGAATTGTCAATGCTAAGCACAATAAAATCATAATTTTATTCTACTTGGTTATGTTCTTTCCAAATTTCTTCAGGTTTGCTGACAAAATAAGTTAGCATTGTATCTACTAGATCTTTAAGATAATGAAAACTATAAATTCGTGTTTAGCCAAATTGAGTTATTATTTTGACAAACTTTATTTTGGGAATAATTGTGAGATGAGTAAATTTGTGTAGTTGGAACATTCCCCTTAATGGCCATTACAACTCCAGGTTGTCTTCAACCTGCTATTTGGTTAGATAGGTACAGTTTCCAGTCCCATAATTTTTGAACAAATACACTGAGGTGCCAGAGAATGAAGAATCAAAATTTTTATAGTTTAGGACCCCATCTTTATCATTTTATTCTTACCTTGTGCACAGGACAAAGAAACCAGAAGTAGTAAAATTGAAACTGCAGACTGAACCTAAAGCTAGAGATTCAGACTCAATCTTTGAGCCTTCTCTTCAATCAGATTGACCCGCTAACTTGGACAAAGCACTTTTTATCTTATGCACAAAACAAAAAAACCAGCAGGAGAAAAATGAAACTGTGGAATATGTTAAAAGGCTAGGGACTCAGGCTAAGAATTTGAGCCTTCCATCAATTAAGATTGACCTGCTCACCTTCGGGTTAAAAGCTAGTAAGATCAGTGAGCTTTAACTTAACGAGAGTGGAGCTCAAATCCTAGAGGCATTCACCCAGGACTCCTGAGACAGTGAGGAGGACAGAGAACTCACGAAGTTCAGTGGCGCTTTCACCTGTCTTACTAGTTTTCTCCAGAACCATCAGCAGTCACCATTAGGTGCCTTCATGGTCACCAAAACTAGTAAAAGAAAATCTTTCATACAGTTTAGCATCTCACAGCTTTAGTGATTCATGAATCGGGCAGCATCCTGTTCAGAAAAAAGGAAGTTCCTATGAGGGGTTGTGTGGCAGTTTGGTATTACTTATGAATTCCAAAAAGAGGTGTTTGACTATGTTTGTAAACTGGTCTGTTCCTCTGGGTGTGACACCCTTTGATTATATTAGATTGAGCTAAGACATCTTTGATTAAGTTGTTAAGATTAGGACTTTAACTTGATTAAGTCATTAAGGCATGCAGGGCTGAGTCCCCATCCCCCTTTGAGGACTATATAAACAGATGCTAAATCAAGAACACAGAAGTAGACATACAGAGAAGATACACAGAGAAAGGGAACTCCATAGACACGGAAAAGGATCCTGTGGCCCCGGGAAAAGAGATGAGCCTGATAGTTTACAGCTGACCTTGTGAAGAGACCAGAGCAGCTGAGCCCAGAAAGAAATGAGCACCAGGAAGAGAGATGAGCCCTCTGCCAGCCTACAGCTGAGATCCGAAGAAGCTGGACCCATGGAGACTTAAGGGGAAGAAAGGGCTGAACCTTCACAAACTCTGGCAACAGAGTTTGGTAAGGAAGTAGCCTTGAGTTGGACTCTTTAGGACCTTGTAATTGTAAGTTTTTACCTCAAATAAATTCCCTTTATAAAATCCAACCAATTTCTGGTACTTTGCATCAGCACACCTCTGACTGGCTAAGACAAGGTGGAAAGGAGAAGTTCATAAAAGGCGAATGCTGAAGCAAGTGAGGAAATGTTCTGATTGGCTGACATTAAGTTTCCATTTTACTTGGGGGCAGATCTTACAAAAGAGGGGCAGATAGTTGTTTAATAATAAGGAAGTTAGCTCACATAGGAACAAGGAAGTTAGCTAGTATAAGAATGAGAAAGTTAGCTGCCAATAACTGATAACTGATTAACTGTATTTAAATTTGGTTTTCTGGGCAAACCTTGCAATTACAGGAAATAGAAAAGGCTTGGTTTTGCTTAGCATGAGTGCCTCCATGTTCATCTACTAGAATTTAGTTATCAATATCCAAATATGTTTTGTTATAAAAGTGGAATTATATTTTTATTCGAAAAATGTATCATTCATTATATATTATGTATGTATTATACACAATGCACAATGTATTTTAATACATAATACATATAACATCTCTGTATCCCATTAGGCATTTTAGTTAGTCTTTATCACAAACAGAGTTAATTGTTGCTATATTGGTTTAAGTATTACTAAAATATCTTCTAGAGCATTTGCACTGAATTATACTCGGAATGACCAATTTAAAAATCTGTGCCAGCTTCATAAATGAGAAGTATCTCATTGCTTTCATATGAAATCAAGGTGTTTTTTTTCAGCAAACATAGAATTGTTTTGCTTTCCAAAAGCTTAAATGAAAAAATTTTTCCAGAGGGACTTAGTATTGACCATGGCAGCTTTAAAGTGTGAGTTATCAGGAATGCATAATGCACTTGAGGAGGAAGGGAATTAGACCAAAGATAAGATGGTTGTGATTATTATTTTTTCACACACTTATTAGGCAAACATTTACTGAGAATTTACTGTGTTGGGCATTCAATCATGAGCAAAATCGGACAAAGA
Organism: Dasypus novemcinctus; assembly: GCF_030445035.2. Classification (NCBI taxonomy): domain Eukaryota; kingdom Metazoa; phylum Chordata; class Mammalia; order Cingulata; family Dasypodidae; genus Dasypus; species Dasypus novemcinctus. Next base: position 95,064,071 of record NC_080679.1, on the reverse strand, counting down.
CTCTGCCATCATTTAGCTCACACTCCGAACCTTATTTTAAACACATACCAGTGTAAACCTCTCATTCTTTATATTAGTACAATATATTTCAAAGCCAAGAGCAATTAACATATAATTGACATATTTATTATAATATGTCTTCTTTATGTGATGTCTTCTCCTGGCTCTTATGGTTGTCTTATCTCTTTAACAGAGATAATAGTTTTGTAATTTATTTCTCATAATTTAGAGAAACTTTGGACAATTATCAAGTTTTTCTTGCAATGATGCAATAAAACCGTAGTTATATTACAGTGCTATAACGTAGTTAAGGACTTAACACCCTCTGTTAACATTGGCAAAATGTGATGTTTGTAATATATTCTATTAGTTGGGAAGAAATCATGTGGTTTTTTTTCCTCCTACGATGGGTGTACTTACAAGGATATGATTTACAGGAGACAAATGAAATATGAGTATTAAAATTTGCTGTGAGTTTTACGGAGAGATGTAGCTTTGAATTGTGTTCAGTTCACACTCACAAATGGATATCCATTTTAGTGACAATAGATATTAAATTATCAGGTTTTGCCAATTACTGTTTTAAATTCTAATTTCCAAGGAATCATTTGAACTCCTTTCCATATTAAAAAATCTGTTTTGATAATCAGTTTTGCTGTCTTCTCTATCTGTTTTTACAAGAAGTTTTTCAGATTGATTGCTTATTTCCCTATGGTTGGAAGAGATTATTATATCCAAACTCCTTGAGTTTTATCAGTAGATCTCAAATATACTTTTAGTTACAAAACATACTGTTATCACCTTCGGTGTCTAGGTACTTGGCTTCTTTCAAGGATGAGCCACAAATTAATCAGGTAAGCCAAAAATTTATTAGGAGATAAAGTAAGGAAAAGAAAGTAAACCTTCAGGGATGAAGGCAGGCATTTTCAAGAGAGAAAAATGCAAGCTGTGCCCTGCGGTTCCCCTTTTTATGGGGGTTCCAGACTTCAGGGTCTGGGCTGATAAACAAGGGCCTAGGACTGTGGGAAATCACGGGTGTGGGAAGACTAGGGGTAGGAGGTGGCTGTCGGGTAGTGACTGGCTTCTGGCTGCTGTCCATGTCCTTTGCAGGGTGTGACCAGTGGTGATTAGTTTCTGATCACTGTCCATGAGGAGTGAGGTAACCTGAAAGCTAGATGGGTGGGTGGTGGTGATACCCCTCTCCCCACTTCCCGCTCTGCTGGCTGCCTTCTGATAACACAGCCTTTGGGGGGGGTGTGCTGCAAGCTTCAGGGTGTGTGCTTGTAAGCTGCCCCCTTTCTAACTTGCCTGAATGACTCAGCAGGTTAAAGTTAGTCAGCAGGTTAAAGTTAGCCAGCAGGCCATTGCCTCAGTTTCTCTTACTTTTTTGTGTGGTTTATTAGGTTTTTCTGCCCCCTTCCTCCATAGGTCCCTATTCATCCTGCCTCAATACCTTGTAAACATATATTTCATGTTCAAATTTTTTTTTACCACAGAAATATTTTACAGATACCATTAAGTAGCACGATACAAACTGATTTTTAAAAGTCATTAACCTATTTCAACCTTCAAAATGATAAACAATGAAATAATTGGAATGTTGGGTTTGACTGTGAAATAATAGAATCCTTGGATACTTCCTAAGCCAGGCAGGCATAGTACTTAGTATTGCTTTGTTCTTATTGCCTGTCTCTTAGCAGATTTCTGTCACCCCAACATTCTAACTGGGTTGAGAGATTAAGTTTCCTCATTTCCCCTTCTGTCTGCCTATAACCCCCTCATCCTTCTTGAACCTCTTCCTCGCTTCTAATCCCTCCTCAGCAACATAATCTAATGCATGGAAATGGCTTTGAATCTTATTTTATTCTGAGTTTCCTTGATAACCTCAATTTAGTAAAATGGTTTTTCAATTCATTTTTTTTTAAATTTTCCTTGTGTCACTTGATGTAATGTATTGATGCTGATGAAAAAGATAGAAAATCTTTTTTCAAGATGACTCTTCCTTCTTTCATACTAGAGAGATCACTATGCCATAACCCGAATTTGAATTCAAAATAGTTCCTCATTAAATTCAGATTACAAAGTCCAAGGGACAAAAACAAACTTATGAATGCAATTGTGTCTATTGCTTACCCTCGTCAGGCAATTGAGTTAAGGTGAGGTCAAATTGAAAAATGGTGGACCTTGATCCAATAGGACTGAACTCCTTATAAGCAGAAGAAATGTGGGCATAGTAACAGTAGGAGCTAGAAGGAGACAGATGACATGTGACAGAGGTAAAGACTGAGTCATGGATTGCCAGCAAACTGCCACCATAATGCCATAGACTCAGAGAAAGTACAATCATGCCGACACCTTGATTTTGAACTTAGAGTCTCCAAAATTGTGAAGGAATAAAATCCTGTTATTTAAGCGAACTAGTCTGTGATACTTTGCTACAGCAGCCATAGGGATGCTTTAGCTCTATAATGGCAGAATTGAGTAGTAGAAACAGACTGCATGACCCACAAAGCCTAAAATATTTATGATCAGCCAACCCCTAATTTATACAATTCTATACACCTGTATGCATATGAACAGTAATGTACATTAAATAATAAAAAATGTATATATGCAAGATATCATTCCTCAGGGTTTTAAATTAATATATAGATATATAGATATGTAAAGCATTTTTAAATTTCTTATGGCACACACACAGTTTAATTTGCCTGAGGTAAGTCCACTCCACTTAACTAACATTTCTTGAGTGGCTGTTATGTGCTGAGTGCTTTCCAAGCATTGTCACATTTAGTGCAAATTTGCTATCTTCATTTTACAGGCAAGGCTTAGCGACCTAGAATAAGATTCAGAACAAACTCAGAGAGATCTGGGTTTAAATGCTGCCATGTGGAACTAAATATATGGGACATTAACACCTAAAATACTGTATGCAGCTGTAGCCAGGTCCCCTCTAAGTACATATCAGAGATTTGGAGACTATTCAGAGATTTGGAGAAAGAGGAGGCATGTGAAATGATTTTAAAATAAATATGTATGATTTTAACGAATCATTACCTGCCTCAGAAGACCAAAACTCTTTTTATTAGAGGAAAATGAGTAATGTCAGTAAATACATACATCCACTCATTCATAAGTTCATTCATTTTAATAAAGTGGTTTTAATGCATTAGGCACTCTGTTGGACACTGGAAAATGAAGATAAAATGAAAGTGAGCAAAATTCTTGCCTTCAAGAAATTTTCAAACTAGTCAACAGAAAAATAAGACAAGGAGAGAGGACAGTGTCTATCTATTAACTTTACTAGATGGAAGGTACAAATAAGGTGTGGTTTCATAGGCCCAGTTATTAGAATACCAGAGCTTTCATTTTGAAAAAGAGTGTTTCTACAAACGTTTAAAGTTACATCCAGAAGTCAATCAACCATCAGGAGCCATATCTTCCCCCAGCGAATCTGTTGTTGCGTCCGTCAAACACCATTCCAACTTGAATGATGTGGGAATTCCTAGGTCTAACTAAATATGCTATCCCAAATCATGGTTGCAATATTGATGAGTATTTACATGGAATCAGTTCACTGATAATACCAGTATTCTTAGAAAGGGACAGTAGTCCAACTTGGAATTTGGGTTGCTGAAAAGACATAATAGACTATGAAATATTTTGAAATAGATTTTTCTCTGCACTATTCAAGCTTGGAAGGTAACTGCTGTAGTTGCTGTTGCTACTGTACCTAATTGAACTCTGAGAAGAACATTTTGCATTTTGAGGAGGTATGTGATTCTGACACTTGTGTCTATTTATAGACTAATTACTTCAGTGTTTTGAGTGGCACCTTAGTGGCTTGGAAATAAGAATACAGTCTCCAAATATACACTCTTTCCTCTATCCTTGTGAGTCTTATATCCCATTACTTGATAGGTTATGTTTCTAAGGAAGAGTTTTGTTCATCTTGTCTCTCGATCTTTACAAATTCCTTATCAGGCAGGGTCGCCAACCTCAGATCTAAAATTGTCTGCTTTCAGAACACAAAAGATGCTGTCTGCAAATTACATAATCACCTGGTGTAAATTTACCAGATTTAAAGCAAATGAACTCCACTACTATACAGCTCACAAATAGAATGAGATCTTGCTTGTTGCTGGCCTGACAAAGACTTTTAACACGCTATTGTGTCACTGTTATGGCATCCTTTTATCTTTGAACTAACAAATAACATTCTGACTATGGTAAAGGACATCTGAGTTTTTCTTCAGAAAACAGCCTTGAGGTGACATCAATGCTTATACCAAGGAATAAAATAAAACTGACAAAGATATTAACTTGACATCTGGGGGAAGAATTGTTGGAATGGATTTGTATTCAAATCCATCATTCCACTTCATCTTTGCAAAAACTATGTGATGTAGATATTATCCCCTTTTTTTATGTGAAGAACCCAATGCAAGATAGTTGAATTTTATTACTCTGGCTCCATAATTAAGAAATGGTAGAGGAAAAACTACGCCCAGGTCTTCTTATTCCACTTTTTTTCTCTTTTAATGATACAGTCTTGTAGTACTACCAGTTATATGCCAGAGAATCCAAATCCTTTTACTTCAAGAGCATTCTCATTATGCCATCATCATTAATCATTAACTATGACAAGAAATAGTCAATGCAATTAGCTGGAGAGAACTGAATACTAGAAAGGTAAGTTTTGATAGTAGGTAGACAGACTGAGGAGGCAGGGTACATTTTGAGTTTGAGAAGAGTTAACTAGGATAGGGTGATGGGATACAGGATACCTTGAGGGCTCCAAGCATACTGTGGTTCAACAGGAGGTGGGAAAAAAAGGAAACCAAAAAACAACCACATAAACTTAAAAAAAATAGAGAACTGTTGCTGAAAACAAACTTCACATGCTTTGTAACTTTGCACCAAATTGGAAATGCCTTAGGTTCCACTATTTGGAGAATTAAATCAACAAACACAGGATTTCCTATGAGAAGCCTGTGTATATCTTCTGAGGCAAGGCTGTCCAAAGAGAACTTTAATAAGTATACTCAGCACTCCTAACGATATTTTTGATGGATGAAAGATTCCTTCTAGCATTTGCTATTCTTTCCTGACCCCTTAGAAGTGGCAAGTGCATAAATAATTCACAAACACCCAAAGCATGAGATCAAGGGGTTCTCTGAGATCAAGAGCAACCCCACAGAATGAATTCAAGCCTACCAAAGTCCAAAAACTTCCCATTTTCCCTGAGTTGAGAGTTCTGTCCCCCACCAAGAAGCAGCCAGGCGCTAGGAAAGTGCTGCTCAATAGTATGTTCTGTGATGATGAAAATGTTCTGTAGTTCTATGCTGTTCAATCCAGTAGCTACTGGCTATATGTGCCTATTGAGCACTTGAAATGTGCCTAGTGTGATTAAGGAAGTGAATTTTAAATTTTACTACATTTAAATTAAATTAATTTCAATTGTATGGACAACACAGGTCCAGAATAAAGAGAGAATAATGCCTCATTTGAAGTATATCCCTAAAATCGGATGGCTTTTAAGACTTACTGAGGAATGCTAGTGTGATATAAGTGCCCAATAATGACAGAAGTTCAGTCTCTTCTGGGCATTTTCACAAACTGTGGACTTGAGATCCTCAGAGATAACTCAAACTATTAACACAGTGCCAGTGTAAATGCCATTTCTATGATAAGGGCTTTTGAGTCAGTATTTCCTGACAAATTTCATGCCTCCAAGGCAGTCTGACTCCTTTATTAAGTGGCAGAACCTTTTATCCCAATGTTTCCAAGACAGCAAAAACTAAAAAATCTTCATTTTTATGTATTTATCCTCTCTCATATCTCCTCTTTCCATTCGCCCCACCCAAATCATCCTAAACCTCTGTCTAGAATCTCTATTAGAGTGAAAGGTAACATTTTACTCTTTATAGTTGAAGCTCATGTAATTAATGCTTTCATTTTACATCCAGGCCAGCATAGTGAAAAGTAGAGAACCATCAGTTAGGAAACTCAGATTCAAGCCATAAATTCAGCTCTTTACAGATCTTCTGAACTTGAGGAAGTCATTTAACCTCTTTCAGTCTAAATACCCTCAACTTTAAGTATGAAGTAATATATATGTTTTACAAAAACATTTAGGGGAATAAAAGAGAAAAGTATATATAACAGTGCTTTAAAAAAAAAAAACTGCTAGGGGAAAATGCCAAATATAATTACTCTGTCAGCCAGCTATCCTTTCTCTCACAGAATTGTCCCTTCTTCCCATTTCTAAAGTCACATCCCTGGTAATATTTTATGTTCACACAGGACATTATATTTTCAACCTGCTTTTAAGTGTAATACAGCATGCATTTACTGCTAATGCTTAAATTCTTTCCTATACTCTGGTCAAATATCCATGTAAACCTACGGCTTCTAGAAATAGTCTTCTCAACAAAATATTTGATATATAATTGATGTGCACAACAACCAACTGCAATTTCCATGTGTCATATTCTGACATTAAAATCTTTATCGAGGGAAGCAGATTTGGCCCAATGGATAGGGCATCTCCCTACCACATGGGAGGTTCGCGGTTCAAACCCTGGGCCTCCTTGACCTGTGTGGAGCTGGCCCATGTGCAGTGCTGATGTGCGCAAGGAGTGCCCTGCCATGCAGGGGTGTCCCATGCATAGGGGAGCTCCATGCGCAAGGAGTGCACCTCATAAGGAGAGACACCCAGCGCAAAAGAAAGTGCAGCCTGCCCAGGAATGGCGCCACACACACAGAGAGCTGACACAACAAGATGATGAAACAAAAAAGAAATACAGATTCCTGGTGTTGCTGATTAGGATAGAAGCCATCAAAGAAGAACGTGCAGGAAATGAACACAGAGAACAGACAACTGGGTGGGGGTCAGGGGAATGGGGAGAGGAAAAAAATCTTCAGCAAGGGAAGCTGATGTGGCTCAAATGACAGGGCTTCAGGCTACCATATGGAAGGACCTGGGTTCGATCCCTGAGCCCTCCTGGTAAAAAAGAAAAAGAGACAGTGTGCCTGTGCAGCGAGCCAGTGCCTTCACAGTGAGCTGAGTGCCCGTGTGGCGAGCAGTGCCCGTGCAGCAAGCTGAGTGCCCAAGCGGTGAGCCAGTGCCTGTGCAAGTGAGTCATGAAGCAAGATGATGATGCAACAAAAGAGAGATGAAGGGGAGAGTCAAGGTGAAGCTCAGCAGAAGCCAAGAACTGAGATGGCACAGGTAACAGGGAACCTCTTTCCTCATCAGAGGTCCCAGGATCCAATCCCGGTGAATCCTAGAGGAGAAAAAACGAGACAAGAAGACAAAAAGAGAAACAGATACAGAAGATCACACAGTGAATGGACACAAACAGCAAAAACATCACAGGAGGGGAGGGGAGAGGGGGGAGTGGAAATCTTTATCAATTGCTCTAAAACTGTTACATATCTAATTATTTTATATAAAGGTTTCAGGTAAAAATATATCTCATTCAGAAAATTTTAAAGTTAGGAAAAATGAACTATTAGAAAGTTTGAGTTTCAATGTATATCAGCAGCAGCAAAATTATTATTAATTACAATTGTAAAATAATAGGTGATTAATGCTACCCCAATAGTTTCATTTGTATATTATAATTAATAACTCTTTAGTGTTTCACCAATAGTTGTATTTCCTCTTCTGTAAACTTAAACTCTCTATCCTTATCCATTTATTTATCAGGGTCTTAGTACATTAATTATCAATTTATGTGAGCATGCTATCATATAAAATAAAGTAACCCTTGGTCTAGCATGTGTTACAAATATAATGTTTTATGTCGTTGCCTTTTTAAAAATTTTGTTTCCACTGCTTTGATACTCTGAATTTTAAATTTTTATGTACTCAAATCTGCAATTATTTTTCCTTCTAATTTTCTCTTTCTCAAATTTGTAAGTCATCTAACTTCCAGTGGTCTGATCAATTAATCATTGTCAAATTTGGCTTCTCCATACCAATTAGTTACCCATGGATTTTGTTTTTTCTTAATATTGTAGCATATTCAACTAAGAGACTATATTGCCAGACAGGTCATGGGAAGAGAAATATTTCATCTTTTCATTTCTGTCCAAGTGAAATGATGGATGAAGATTAGTCATAGATTTCCAATGAAGACAAAAAGGGCTAACCAGATCCCAAATAGGCACTGACTATTCATGCTTACCACAACTCTCAGAGGTAGGTGTTATTCTTATTTACAGATTAAGAAACTGAAACTGTAAGAGGCTATTTAAAATGCTAAGATCATGCAGCTGGAGATTAACAGGGCTGATTCCTCCTCAAGATCCAGCTGACACAATGTCAATATTATCTTCACCAAAGAGTGATACTTCTAACTTACCTTACCAGGACTTTTCTTTTTGTCAGGTATAGCCATGCTATATGATTATAATAAAATGAATCAGAAATAGCTGATAGTAATTATCTTTTACTAGGAAGACTTGTCATTCTTGATCTTATTTGATACTGACCACAATACAATAGAGTTGTACTATGTTGCTGTTTTATTGCTGAACAGAGCTCAAGGTCACAAAATATCAACTATTGGAAGTAGGTTTGTAAACTAGATCTTGTTCCATAACTCCTGTCCATTAACCACTATACATTCCTACCTCAAACTCCTCTATACTGTCTTATTCTTCAATGACTTCTTAGTCACTTGAGAGTGGGAAGAACCCGCTCTTTTGAATGACTGCCCAAATAGTTTCTTTAGCACCTTTGTGTGAATAGACATTCTTAATATATTCACTGCCAATTTAATAGTGCTAATAGTACTTAATAATTTCAGTGTTAAAATGTGATTTTCTAGTGTTTTTTTTAAAATGTACTTTCTATTAGACAGAACTTAGAGGCAAGAAGGAAGAAACACCCACGTAAGTATTAAGTTTCCTAGCATGTCCTAGAGCTTCTTTGAAAAACAGTGTGCATTCCCACCTGAAAGGGGCATTGACCCTAGAGTCTGTCAGATTCATGACAAAGCCAGTGGCAACTATTTCATGTCTGGGCCTGGCCAGTCACTGATGTGCTTTGAGTTGCTTCCCAACTGTGTGTCCCAGCAGGGGATTATATTTGAGCAAGTCTCAATACCATTTTACACTAGACAGTAGGAAAGCCTTCAAAAAGCAGTCCCTGACATTTTTATCCTGCAAGATCCTGAAAATGCACTTGAATATCTGGCTCTCCTGTGTCTTCATGTTATTCAGAGGTGGGCATCAGGGATGAAATAGCACAGTCAGAATCAAAGAGAAACCTAGCCAGCACTTTTTAAAGGGTCAAAGAAATAAAAGACTAGTGAATTCCATTTGATAATTGTGCCTTTCTACATTTTTCCATTAGATATTTAGAAAGGAATAATCTGATTTCAAGATCACCTCTGCTGCAGCTTCACTTGTTCTAAATACCAAGTTATTTGAAATTACATAAAAGTTGAAAAGACTGTAACAACTATTAATGAACTGCAGTTTTGGAGAGTACCAAGTATATCCCAAACTAATATCCACTCGGGTGATCATCAGTACCCAGAGTTGTGTAATCCAAGAAGGGAGCCATAAATTGAGAATCTAAAAGCAGCATTTGATTATCATCATCATCATCAATAAATTGACATGTAAATGAGGATGCATACCTTTAGGTTTATCCTATAACAATTTCCTGCTCATGAAATGTAGATAAAATGCAGCTGCCTTATCATGTTTACAGAAACATTACAAGGATCATGTAAGTATCATGTAAAGTAGTTGAAAGTATTTTTAATAAAAGGCCTGATTTCTGGGTTTTCTTCATTCCTGCCGAAAATAAATGAACAAATTTTAAGTTTTAAATTATAAAGATTTTCCTTAGAAGACAAGTGTGGTGGTTCGAAGCTTAGGCACCCCAGAAAAACATGTCCTTAAATCTCACCACTCCTGCGGGTGTGAACTCATTCTAAGTAGGCCCTTCTGATGAGGTTACTTCAGGATAGGACTTAGTCAGGATGGTCCTTAGTCCTATTACTGGAGTCCTTTATAAGCAGAGTGAAACTCAGAGAGAGAGAAAGAGTCACAGGGAGCTGCCAGAAGCTGAAATTCAAGGGAAATCAGAAGAGAAGGCAGAGGCCACAAGTGGCTGCTGTGTGATAGACTAAGGCTCGTCAGCAGCCAGCCGCACAACACCAGTCTTCAGGAAGAAAGCATCACCTTGATGATGAATTGATTTGGACTTTTTTCCCAGCCTCAAACTGTGAGTGACACAATTCCCATTGTTAAATCTGATCCATTTCAAGGTTATTTGCTTAAGCAGCCTAGGAAACTAAAACAAGGAGTAAGAAATCAGATTATCCTTTGCATAAAATCAAATGCTTTACAAACAACAGTGCTATTAGACCCAACATTAAAGCTGCCACAAGTGATGTCATAGGATATGGGTAATCATGGCTCAATTCATTGTGAAATCACTCAAATTGGAAAAGACCTGAAATGAAAGTGAATCCAAATCATAGGGTGACAGAGGTACAGAGAGAGAAGCCAAGAGGGGATGAGATGAGCCTATCCAGAAGCAGATTCTGGGCGATGACAAGTCCCACCAACAGGCGTAATGTTCTTAATCAATGGACACTGCTAATTATTGGCCATCCAGGTTCAAAGGCAACACAGAATGAGCCTAGTGTTAAGTGACTGCGTCTTGCCCACCTTTGCAGAGCAATGGGAATGCTGGATCAAGAGGAGGAGGGCCACACCAGTAGGGTCTGCTGGCTGTATCATGGCGTTGCCATTAGACTGTGCAGTTTAGAAATAGACCTCGATTTTCTCTGTTGTTGCCAAGAGACTCAGGAACCTAGAGCTTCTGGGATTCACAGGCAAAAGAATAAAACAGTAGCAACTGTATTTTAAAAAATAAAATAGAACATTAATTCAGAATCAAAAAAACTGGTAAGCACAACTTTCAGTTATACATTTGTTCGTTCAAAAATTATTCAATTCCCTCCTATGTGCAAATGAACTTGCTGGCTTCAGGAATGTAGAAATAAAGTACACAGTAGCCCTCATCTGCTTATATTCCAGTAAGGAAACGTGCAAAAACAGAATGGAAGTTGCAAGGCAGCAGGGACCAAGCAAAGTCTTCCCAGAGAAATTCACACTTGAACTGGGTCTTAAATGACAAGTGAAAACTAGCAGTTCCACTTCAAGAAGAATGTTTAATGCTACGGGAATGTATATTAAAAAAAGCATGCTTTATGGGAGAATAGTAAGTAGTTTGATATTGCTGAAGATTAAAGTATGTCCATAGGAGGTGGAGTTGGAGCTGGAGGTGGGGCAGAGGAGGAGAGGCAGAATTTGAAGCTGAAGAGACAGGACATTCACAGTTTTGTGAAGGGTCATGTATGCCATATAAAGAACTGTAGTTTTTATCATGAAAAACATGGGGAGGCATGGAAGGAATTCTAACCACAGGGATGCCTTAGTACAGTTTATTTCTGATTCAGTCTAAGCATTGCTGGCAAGGCTGTGGAATATATTTTGGAAATGTTAAGCATGATTTTATGATTTTGAAAGATTTCAGATTCAATAAAACATGTAGACTTTCATTTGAAAACTTGAATTAATGTTATAATAACCTTCTTTCATCTTGTTGTAAAAATTTGCAGTAGTTTGCTTCTAGAGCTGATTGAAAAAAATAAATGCAGTAAAGACCAGAGCTCTCTTTTATGAGATCACTCAGAAAATTGTACACAAATAAATCTCTCATAAGATCTTATTGATCTGTGTATTTCTATTACATGAAAAAAATATAGGCTCTAAACACTTCAATCAATAAAATAAGTGGTTTTATATATATTTATAAAAAGGAAGAAATAAAATGCTTGTATTAGTCAACCATCTATTATAATCATTTTACCATCGGGCTCATTTTTCTTTGAAAAAAGCTATTTACCTTCTCTCAAGCAGCTCAATTATTTCATGAGATGCTTTCTACAATTCAATTCCATGAGGAAAATTTTTCTTTCATTATTTTAGTGCTATTTAGTAATAATTATGAAATTAGTTTACATATCATTTCAATTTAGAAAATGTACTTACACACTTTTATTTGGTTGCAATCCTTATACTATGAAATAAATATCACTAACCTTTTTTAATAAGGAGTAAATTGAGGCTCGAGGAGGTTCAATGAGTTACCCACCATTACTATGCCTGCCTCAGCCCCATTTCTTAAAGCCAGCCTGTCTAGCCTATGCTCTAATAAGCAATACAGTGAATCTCTCTCACCTCTGCACAACTTGATCCTGCTTTCAGCTACTTTTTTTCTAACTTAGGGCCAACATTTGTCTCCCTAGAACTTGTCTTTGATTCCCAGATATGTGACACAGGTATTCACTTTTACCCATCCCCAGAAAATTTAAATTCATAGCTTTCTTTTTTAAATATTTATTTATTTTTAAATCACACCTTTCATTAGCATGGTACATTTGTTGTAATTGATGAACACATATTGAAGCATTGTACTAGCCATGGTCTACTGTTTATACTTTGCACCACACAATTTTATAGGTTTTGACAAAATGTATAGACCGTTATCTGTCATTGTAATATCATGAAGAATATTCCAGTGTCTCAAAAATGCCCCATGTTACACCTTTTCTTCCCTCTCCCTCCCCTCAGAAGCTCTGTTGACCACTGTCTTTATATCAATATTACAAGTTTTCCCGTTACTAAAATAATAAGTCTAGTCTATCGTTGTACTCCCCCCTTATGTTTGTTCATTCCTCTACCTTGAGGATTTTGGGATTGGTGATGCCCAACTCTGCTTCTGTTTGAGAGGGTGTTAGATCCCATGGCAAAGATGGATGGAACTGTCTTGCTTTCAGTTGCAGACACTCTCCGCTTTCTGGGGTGGGCATTGTCCATCATCATCCTTTTGTCAGTTCTCCTGGGTGAGTCCAGTGAACTGATAAGTAGGTATTGCAACTCTGCTGTGATTCAGGGTTCAATTGGCATATGAACAGACCAGGCTACCAATTATTGAGTGTTTGCAAATATTGCCAGCTAGACACTGTTCTAAATGATGTCCATTAATTATCTCAATTATGATTCATAGCAGCCTATGAAGTAGGCACTTTTACTCTTCCCAGTTGGCAAATGAGGAATGTAGGCCCAGAGAAGTAAAAAACTTCCTAAAACCACCCATCTAGGACTTGGTGGGGCCCAGCTTGAAAACAAAGCTCATAATCTTACCAACTCTGCCTCCCTCCCTGTCTCCCCTAGCCAACATTGTAAGTAATGATTCACCACACTACCTCCTTAAGCCCCTTCAGTGTTGCTGTTACCCAGGCAGTGTCTCAGCTTTCTCTCCTCTAGCTCTGCCTACTCAAACCTATTTGGCCTGCCCCTGACACTCTCAGAACTTGGAAATCCAGTGCGGAGTGTAACTGATAACATGTCCTCTGGGCAGCATCAAGTCTTATGGCTGGTCTCCTACTACTACTCTTGTTCCTGTTCCCTGGCAGTTGGTGTCTAGCTCAGTATGATAAGTTACTCGAGAATAAAGTATTTGCCTTTTTCTATGGTGAGTTTTGTATTTGAACTTCATCTCATTCAGCTTTTGTCAAGTGACTTATAAACTTGTTGAACCTCTGTTTACTATCTCTACAATGGATATCATAATATACTTCTCATTAGCCTTGCTGTCAATTCAAATTAAAGAGTACATATAAAGGGCATTAGATAATGTCCCCTACATAATTAACATTTTCTAATTCTAAACCCTGGTTCCCTAACAACAATCTCTACTGTTCTCCATTTCCTTCAAGGCTAGATTCCTCCATTTTAGTGCTAATGTTTCTATCAGCACTGAAATCCCCCTTTAGTTTCTCTGGTACTAAATATCTATCTGTCTGGATCTTTGCTAGTGCCTGCCATAACCCTTCCCAGACAGAGATTAGATCCAGGTGGAATTTAATAATGATCCATAGAATTTCTGTATTTTCTCACATGGATGGCTCTTTGAGTTTGTTACAAATGACCTTTAAGTTACAGTCCCTACACAACTGCCAGCCTTGCTCACACATTCAACAATGTCCTGCTACTTTCCATTCTCAGGTTGTACTGCCTGTACATGTCTTTATAGTATACCAAGAACTTTCACATTTGCCGTCTCAGTTGATCCATGCAATACTAAGTAAATTGAGGAATTGTAACAGTTCAGATGAGAAGGAAACTTGCCCCTTTTTTCATAATCCACATGAAATTGCTGATATTTGAATATTTGATATTTTTTACCAACAAAAACAATGTCTTATGATTCATTCTAATGCTTCCTTAAATATGCAAAATGTGGGTTCTTTTATCTTAGATTAAATAATCTTGGTTCCCAAAGTGCAACAATATGGGTACATATATCATTACACTTCATTCTGACATTATGATATTTGCCACACAAAATGAAGGAAGCCATCTGAACACTTTCTTTTTTGGCACAAAGGCCTGACAATACAGGATTCCAAAGGACAGCTGCTGGCTTCACATCATCGGCTGCACAATAGAAAGCCAGCTCAGCTTATTGCTTCTCTTGTAGAATTAAAAAATGTAAATTCCTGGTCATGCTTGGAATTTTGCCTAGATGTTCATACCTACTCTTATTTCCATTCGTGCTTTTTCAGTTGTGCATTCAATACAAGAAGTACTGGAACACTTTTTGTAAACCTGTAGATCTTACTATTAATAGTATGTTTTTAAAATTAATTTGTTGAAGTATATCGCTCATACATAAACATAAACAAGTGTATAGTAATAGTTGTGAACTTACAAAACAAACATATACAACATCATACAGAACTCTCATAACTCATCCTACCACCAATACCTTGTGTTGTTGTTAACCTTTTTAACTAATGATTAAAGAACATTGTCAAAATATTACCAACCCACCCTATTATTATCTTTATATCATTTATCTATAAACAAGAATAAACAATTAGTGTATAGTAAAAGTTTTGAACTTACAAAGCATACATGCATAACATCATACAGGGGTCCCATACATCAACCCTCTACCAACACCTTGCATTGTCATGAGATGTTTGCTACAAATTATGAAAGAATATTGTCAAAATCTTACTACTAATTATAGTCCTTATCTTACATTTGGTGTGTTTTTCCCCCAACCAACCCTATTATAATTTTTTAATATATTTTTTATGACAGAAGTTGTACATTTATAAAACAATCACACACATGTGCAGAATTCCCAAAAAACATTCCTCTTATCAACACACCACACTGTGGTGGAACATTTGTTACAGATACGATAATATCATCTGATTGTTACCATGTCCATAGTGTACATTTGGCTCACATTTTCCATATTGCCTCATTATCAGTACAATACATCTTTGGCATAGAAGTAATATTATATTATTAATGCTAACCACAGTCTATAGGTCACTCCAGCTGTATTTTTCCCATGCTTCTTCACAATCCCAACACCCTGCAGTAGTGATGTACATTCTCTAGTTCACAAAGGACACTTTTGCATCTGTACCATCAACCACAATTCTCATCCACCTCTTGGTTTACTGTGCTATTCAGTTCCTAGATTATTCTCTAGCATTCTGTCAATTGGCATTTACATACCATTTTCAGCCATTTTCAGCCACATCCCCATTAATAAACTAGCTGTTACTAGCTATTTGTTACCATCCATCTCCACACTTTTACAATAAAGATAATTAAAACATCTGCATTCATTAAATATCCATAGTCCATTTCACTTCTCTGCTTATCTTCTTTAATAATCCACCCCCTACCACCAGGTCTTGAAGACATTTTCCTACAATTTGTTCTAGAAGTTTTATGGTTCTTCTATTTTTAGGTTTTTGATCCCCTTTGAGTTAATTTTTGGATAAGGTATGAGATAGGGATCCTCTGTCCTTCTTTCATGTATGGATATCCAGCACTGTTTGTTGAATGGACTGTTGTGCCCAAGCTGTGTTTGATAGGTTAGTCAAAAATCACTTGACCATACATGTGAGGGTTTGTTTCTGAACCATCAGTTTAGTTCCAATGGTTTATGTGTCTGTCTTTAGGCCAGTACCATGTTGTTTTTACCACTATAGTTAGGTAATATGATTTAAAGTCTGGAGATGAGGGTTTGCTTTTCCTTTTTGTGATGTTTGTGGCTATTCAGGACCCTTTACCATTCCAAATAAATTTGATAATCATGTTTTCAATTTTTTTAATGCTGGTGGGATTTTTATTGGGATTGCATTGAATCTGTATATCAATTTGCGTAGACTTGACATCTTAATGATTTTTAATCTTCCAGTCCATGAGCATGGAATGTTCTTCCAGTTATTTAGGCCTTTGTAAATTTCTTTTAACAGTGAGTTGCAGTTTTCTGAATACAAGTGCTTTATATCATTGGTTTAGTTTATTACTACTTGTTGTTGTTGTTGTTTTTAAGATTTATTTTATTTACCCACCCCCCATTCCCCTGTTGTCTGCTCTGTCTGTTCACTGTGTGTTCTTCTGTGTCTGCTTGTATTCTTATTAGGCAGCTCCAAACCAATCCTGGAACCTTCTAGAGTGGGAGAGGGGTGATTACTCTCTTGTACCACCTCAAATACCTGTTTGCTACATCTTATTTTCTGTCCTCTTGTGTCTCTTGTTGCATCATCTTCCAATACCAGCTGTCTATGTTGGCTGGCAGTTCTGAGCAGAGTGACTTTCCCCTGCTGGGTGGCATTCCCATGCAGGGTGACAGTCCTGCATGGGGTGACATCCCAGTGTGGGCCAGTATTCTGTGTGGGCCAGCTCATCACTCGGGCCAGATTGCCCTCACCAGGAGGCTCTGGGCATCGAAACATGGACCTCCTATATGGTAGATGGGAGCCCAGTTGGTTGAGCCACATATGTTTCTCTTATTACTATTTGAGTTTTATCTGTCATATTTTATTTTCACTACTTTTTTTTACACTTTTAGTTACTTTTATTGATACAATATTCATTTCTAGACTCACTTCCAGGCTTTTCTCTCCCCTATCTTTTCTTTTCAGGCTCTAGCACACCCTTTAGTATTTCCTAAAAATCTGGTCTCTTGCTTAGAAATTCTCTTAGTTTCTGTTTATCTGTGAATATTCTAATCTCACCCTAATCTTTGAAAGACAGTCTTGCTGGGTATAAGATTCTTGGCTGGAAGTTTTCCTTTGTAGTATCATAAGTATATCAGACTACTGTCTTCTTGCCTCTATGGTTTCTGTTGAGAAATCAGCATTTAATCTTCTTGGGTATCCCTTATCTGTTATACATTGCTTTTCTCTCGCTCTTTTCATAATTTTCTCTTTGGCTTTGGCATTTGACATTCTGATTAGTATGTGTCTCTGAGTTGGTCTATTTGGATTTTTTTTGATGCGAGAACATTGTGCTTCTTGGATATTGGTATCCTTCAGTAGGATTGGGATATTTTCTACCATTATTTATTCAAATATTCCTTCTACCCCTTTTCCCTTCTCTCCTCCTGGGACACCAATAACACATATGTTTGCATGCCTTTTGCTGTCATTTAGTTCCCTGAGGCCTTGTTCAATTTTTTCCATTCTTTTCTTCATCTGTTCTTTTGTATGTTCATTTTCAGAGACCATTTCTTGAGGCTTACTAATTCTTTCTTCTGCCTCCTCAAATCTGCTATTATACAATTCCAATGTTTTTAAAATTTCATTTATTGACCCTTTCATTCCCATAAGTGCTGCTGTTTTTCTATGTATGCTTTCAAATCCTTCTTTGTGCCCATCCAATGTCTTCTTAATATCCGTAATCTCTTTAGCCATCTCATTGAATTTATTACGGAGATTCGTTTGGACACCTATGATGAGTTGTCTCAACTCCTTTATGTCATTTGGCAGTTTATCTTATTCCTTTAACTGAGCCATATCTTCCTGTTTCTTGGTGTGGATTGTAATTTTTTGTTAGTGTCTTGGCATCTGGCTTACTAGAATGTTTATTCTGGGTGTAGTTTTTCTCTTTTGGGCTTCCTGCCCATTCTCCCTTGCTGATTGTGCAGTAGGAGCCAAAGATATAATTGGTGATATAAGCTGTGGAGGCTCAAGCTGTCAACACTGTGCCAGGGACTAATGAAGCTTCTCCCAACTTTCTCCTTTGCCAGGACTAGGGACAGAATCACAGCTGTGTGTAATAACCCAAGTCATCCAGGCCTAGACTGTAGTTGCCCAGAGACCCTGATGAAGCTTCATGCCCCTTTTTTCCCTGTCTGGGGTGGGGGATATAGCTGCTGGTGTGGGCAGCAGTCTATTCAAGGCAGGTCCAAGATGATCAAGTTGCCCCAGTAGACTTCCAATTATTCAGTCTGTGCCATCCAAAGATACCTGCAGTTACCTGGGTAGGCTGGTGCAAGGCCCACCAGCCTCCTTCCTGCCAGAGGTAGGGCTGAAGCCTAGTTTAGGACTGCAGGCTAATCTTGTTGAGAGAAACTGGTTCCTATATTACTGTGATTTTTGGTCCTGGCTTCCCTTCAGTCTTGGGGTGGAGTCAAAATGGCAGCCACTGGCGTCTTTCTGACTTGGACAGATTCACACCCCAGCTCTTCCTAGGGCCATACCCTAGTCAACCAAGTCTACCAATCAGTGGCCAAAATTGGTAGCCAGCCATCTCTTCCTCCCCAGTTTTTCGGAAATGGAGCTTCCAATTCCAGCCACAGAATAGCTTCTTGGGCAGCTTGCGCCTCCAGACTAGGATAATCACTGGCCTCCACAGCTTGGCTGGTAATTTCCTGGAGAGGCTGGGCAAGTCCCCACAGCTTCCTCCCTGCTGGAGGTGGCACTGGGGCCTAAACTAGACCTGCAGTCTGATCTGGATGGAAAGAAGCTGGTCCCCATCAGCACTGGGATTTTCAGTCTGTGCTGCTTCCCCTCATGCCAGGTGTGGAGTTAAGATCGTGGCTACTAGTCTCTTTCTGACTTGGACAGGCTCAAACTTTAGCTGTTCTTCCAATTTATACTTTAGCCCGCTGAATTTACTCATCAGTAGCAGAAGTTGGTGCCCAACTGTCTCTTCCTCTGCCATTTTTGGGAAGTGGAACTTTCAATTCCAGGCACAAAACAGCTCCCAAGGCAGTCTGTGCCTCCAGTGGAGAATGGGTACTGGCCTCCTGGGTGTGGAGTGCTCTACTTACGAATCTTTTCTGCAGATGAGCAGTCCCCTCCTCCCATTCCTTCAAGGATGTTTCAGTATGCTCTTCTGGCCTCCTGAGGCCCCCAAACAGGTGCTTCAATTATCTCCAGATAGCTCTGGGCATTTACTAACTGCCCTGTAGCAGGAGCTGACTCTAGGAACTCCTTACTCCACTGCCATCTTGCTGGTTCTCTCAATATGTTTTTGTTAGCACAGTACCTGACACACAGTAGCTGCTTAAGAAATCTTTATTAACTGAATTAATAAATACACCAAAATAACTTGTCTATCAGGTACTACTTAATGGGTAGAAGAAAAGTGATGTGTATTGAACTTTCATTATATAAAATAATTTCACATCTATACAAGTGTTAAAAATAGGAAACTGAAATTCACAATTTCTATGTTCTTTCTAACCTATCCTATTGTATGAAATGTTAAATCACACTGTCTAGGACATAAATTTTCTCAAAATAAGTGAAATAATAAATTCATCAGTGAGGCAGTGTGCCTAGGGCACTTTATTTAGAAGTTTTTAATTGTTTTTATTGATTTATAAGCACATTTTAGCTCTACTCAGAAATATTCTTAAGTCTCAAAAATTTTACTCCTTAAATGTGAAGAATAATTATGATTACATTTTAATTAATCTCAAAGCTTACTTATAACATTAAAGTGAGTTCATATTCTTGAATGAACACTCTTTTGCTATAGCTGTGATCAGAGATGCACAGAAAAGTACCACAAAAATACTGTTCATGCTTTAGTTTGTGGATTCCAGTGGGTACCTCTGATCTTTTAGGTTTACCATTTCAGAATTCAAATGATTTCTTAATTCTAATTGGTAAGTGTGGTGTTTGATGAGGAAGACAGAAGTTTGTACTATGTGTCATTATCCAGCTGAGTTTAATAAATAAGGCATAGCATTGTCCATATGCTCTCCATATTGAGATAAACACCATAAATGATTTTAAGATTTGTGGGGACATAGTACCATATTTTTATAACACCATCTTAGCAATTATATCACCTTCATATTCGTTTATATATGATTACATTAGAACATTTTTCCTCAAAATTTTATTATGAAAAATTTCAACCATACAGCAAAGTTGACAGAACTTTACAGTGAATAACTGTATCTCTATATTCTGCTTGCTTTATAACATACCTTTCCATCTCTCTAGCCCTTTATCCATCTATTAATTCACTTTATTTTTAATGCATTTCAAAGCAAATTGCAGACATTAGTATCCTTCCCTTTAAGTACTTAAATATGCATAGCATTAATTTAACTACAGTCCATATTTGTTTAGAGTTTTTCTAAGATAGAATTACATAAAAGGAAATGTAAACATCTTATGTGTGTATTCATTGAGTCTTGATAAATGTATACAACTGTGGAAGTCAAACCTATCCAAAATATAGTATATTACCATCACTCCAGAAATTTCTTCTATACCCCTTGCCAGTCAGTCCCATCCCCTGAAAGACAGCCACAACTCCATTGCTTTTCCATCATAGATTAGTTTTGCCTGGTCTAGAAATGGAATCCTATAGTATGGATTCTATTGTGTAAGGCTTCTTTTACTCTGCATAACTTCTTTTAAGATTTTTCCATGGTACTGAAGGAAGTAGAAGTCTCTTTCTCTTGCTAAGTAGAATGCTAGTTTGACAATTGAGTTTTTTTTTAACCAGTCTCCTTTTAAGTTATTTTTTGCTATTATGTATCAAAATGTGACGAACATTCATGAGCAAGTGTTTTTGTGAACATGCTTTCATATAATTTGGATAAATATCTGGAAATAGAATTCCTGGGGCATAGAATCATACATTTTTAGGTTTATGAGATATGGCCAGACCACTTTGTATTACCACCACAAGTGTAATGAAGTTATAATTGTCCATATCTTCACAGAGAGTTGATATTGTCATTCTTCTTAATTTTTGTCATTCTGGGGTATATGTAGTGGTATCTCCTTGTGGCTTTAATTTTCATTTTTCTGGTAACTAAATATGTTTACTATTTTTATATGCTTATTGGCTATTTAGCTATCATTATTTGAGAGATCTCTGTTCAACTATTTACTTTTTTTTAAAGTGGGATTATATTTATATATTATGGTTTTATATGAGTTCTCTTTGTAACTTGGATACCAGTTCTTTGTCAGATATACATTTTGCAAATAATTTTCTTAGTGGCTTGCCTGTTATTCATTTTCTTAAGTGTCTTTTGATGAAGTATAATTTGTTGATTTTTTTATGGTTATGGTTATTTTATGATGCCCTAAGAATCCATTGCCTATCCCAAGTCAAGAAATTTTCTTATATTTATTCTAATTTGTATGGGTTTAACTTTTCTACTTCAGACTGAAATCAGTCTTAAATAATTTTTTTTGTACAGTATGAGGTAGGACTTGAGGCTTATTTTTTTCCATACAGTTACCCAGTTATTTTCGTACCATTTGTTGCAAATATTTTCATTTTCCCATTGAGTTGCTTTAGCCACTTTTGCCAAATATCAAATGTCCATTTAAATGTGTGTCTGTTTCTGGGTGATGTGTCTCTTCTTTTGCCTATACTACACTGCCTTGATTACTGTAGCTTGGTAAGTCTTAAAATCAGATGGCTTGAGTCCTCCAATATGGATCTTTTTAAAAATTGTATTGGGTATTCTAGGTCCTTTCATTTAAAACAAGACATTTAAAAGTAATAATTGTCTATTTTACATTGTTGGGAGGCATAATTGGAGCAGGCAAAGAATATTCAATTTATATGAGTACTTTTCTAAGAAAATTTTAAAAGTTTTTGCATCTCTTAAGTATCTACATATTGATCAAAATTAAAAATTTAACTACTTTCATCAATAGACTGACCAACTTAGAATAAAATGTAACATTTCAAATATTTCTCTGGAAGTTAGGTATCTATTAAAATTCCTGATAAAATATATTTTAATTATTTAAACATCATTTGAAGCAATAAAATATGCAAAACTTCTCAAAGATTGAAAATAATATGCATAGGAACCCATACAAGAGATTTCTCATTACATAAATATAAACAAACAGATTATTCTTTATAATGCTGGTTTTCAAAATGGTCATATGTTTCTGGACTGTTTCTCATTCATTTATGTACTTTAGTAACCCCTGTCAGAGCTAGTAGTTACCTTGTCCTGAATTCATTGTCTTTCTTGGCTATTTTCATAATTATACCTGGAAAAAATATGTCTTAGTATACTCAGTAATGAAGATTTATGTGGGAACCCAGAGTTTTGAATGATACTTGTTCAATTCTAGGCACCAAATGGTTATTTAGGATATGTTCAAGATATTGATGAGGGCCCCAAATTCCTTGAACCAACACCACTCCTGCAGGTATTGACAGGCTTAATCTTCAATAAAGTTTAAAGACTGTTGTAGTTGTCTATCTTTAGGCAAAGGCAGTGTGAAATTATTTTGTGAATCCCAGAGATGTTTGGAATTAATCCTTTCCTGTGGGTGTTTGACCCTTTCAATTGGACTATGTTAGTGAGGCGTGACTCAAGTTGGGTCTCTGCACTCTTGCTGGGTCTGAATAAAAATAGTCACAGGAAAAGGAAGTTGCCATATTTGATCTTGCAGTATGAGAGAAATGACCCAGTTTTGTCCACAGCTGAGCTGCAAAGAGAAAAGCCCCCGAAAGTCTAAAAATGCTGAGGCCTAGGGAGAGATGAGCCATATACCTGATAGCTTACAGGTGAGCTTGGAAAGAAAAGTAGCATAGCCTAGACTGAGAGAAGAGGCCTATGCCTAGTTGCACACAGCTGGGCTCCAAGAGACTGTAGACTCTGGATGGGAAGGCAGAGGCCTTGGCAGAGATTAGTGGCCATCTTGTTTCACCACATGGCCAGAAAACAGGATCAACAGTAGCTGACTTTGGTGAGAAATCCTCTCATGGCGCCTTGATTTTGACATTTCATGGCCTTGGAACTGAAAACTTTTACACCAAATAAATCCCCTTTATAAAAGCCAACCCGTTTCTGATACTTTGCATTGGCAGCCCACTGGCAAACCAAAACAGGCAGTTTGTCTTAAGCCGTGTGAGATGAATTACAGCTGTCATTGGCATGCTTAAAATTTGTCTTTGGAAAATGAGGAATATATTATTGCAGTACAGTCTGTCTTTTAAAATGATACACAAATACACACATATTAAAAGTAAGGTATGAGATAATAAAAGCCTATTTTAGAACTATGAAGAGTAAGTTCTCTGTTATCATTTTTTTAAAAAGATGTATTTATTTGTTTATTTCTCTCCCCTTCTCCCCCCACCCCAGTTGTCTGTTCTCTGTGTCTATTTGCTGCTGCTTCTTCTTTGTCTGCTTCTGTTGTTGTCAGCGGCACGGGAATCTGTGTTTCTTTTTGTTGCGTCATCTTGTTGTGTCAGCTCTCCGTGTGTGCGGTGCCATTCTTGGGCAGGCTGCACTTCTTTCGCCCTGGGTGGCTCTCCTTACAGGGTGCACTCCTTTGCGCGTGGGGCTCCCCTACACGGGGGGACACCCCTGCGTGGCACGGCACTCCTTGCGCACATCAGCACTGTGCATGGGTTAGCTCCACACGGGTCAAGGAGTCCCGGGGTTTGAACCGCAGACCTCCCATGTAGTAGATACCCTAACCACTGGGCCAAGTGCACTGCCCTGTTATCATTATTATTTTTTTTAAAGATTTATTTATTTTATTTAATTCCCCCCCTCCCCCGGTTGTCTGTTTCTTTGTCTATTTGCTGTGTCTTGTTTCTTTTGTCCGCTTCTGTGGTCGTCAGCACCTCGGGAAGTGTGTGCGGCGCCATTCCTGGGCAGGCTGCACTTTCTTTCACGCTGGGCAGCTCTCCTTATGGGGCGCACTCCTTGCGCGTGGGGCTCTCCTACGCGGGGGACACCCCTGCGTGGCAGGGCGCTCCTTGCGCGCATCAGCACTGCACATGGGCCAGCTCCACACGGGTCAAGGAGGCCCGGGGTTTGAACCGCGGACCTCCTATGTGGTAGATGGACGCCCTAACCACTGGGCCAAGTCCTTTTCCCCTGTTATCATTATTGATGACATACTTTGCTGATACGTTTAGATGATAACTCCAGAGTTTATTTATAAATGTAACCTACTCAAGCATAGTTATCCATTTAATAATGTTCTACAGCCTAAGACACTCAGTTCTGAGGTCAAATTGTTGTCAATAATGGGTGGTAATGTCACATTTTCTTTTTGCTACCAGTGTACCTAAGAAAGGATTTTAAATTTTCCTAATTTGTGACAAAAGTCTCCATCTTGGCATTCTTTCTTCTACCAGTATCTTTAATTGCCATATATATTGTTTTTTTATTGAGAAGAGGATTTCTTGTTTTGTTATCAAGTTCCTCTTGAAATTAAAATGTCTCACATATATCAATATGTCTTCATTTAAGACTGAAATTTCTCACTAAATATCTACTAAACACAATTTCTAATGATTTCTCTTTAATTATCTTTGTATTACTATTTGTGAGCTCAACCTTTCAGACATATCTTAAAACCTATTTGTTTTATTTTTCAACTATGCTATCTATAAATTTATGCATTAGCTCTCTGCTATTAATCAGATAAACCTGAATCTAACTACCATTAAGTACATTTTCTTAGCACTCTTTGGAAGGGAAAGATGTAGAAGAAACGTATCCCTGGTGTATTGTTTTCTATTTTCTAAACTCACACTCTAAAATCTTGTATTTTTATTTAAGAGACTGAGAACTTCCAGTGTTCAATTTGCCCAGATTAGATTTTAGCTATGAAAAATCTAGACCTGTGAAAGAAGTGTTTTTTACTCTATTTCTGAAAACAGTCTAGCAATAAAGCAATACTTTAGATATAAATTATTTCCAAAAAATTATTGTGAAGTAAGCATGGAATATTCTACCTCATTTCATATATAAGTGAGGTATTTTATCATTTAACGTTAGACTATTCTATTTAGGAAAACTAATCACCTGTGAATCATTTGGTAAATTCACTCTCCTCAATTTTCAATGTCTAATATATGCTTCTTTTGATCAGTATTTCCAAAACCTCTGTCATTAACTTACTTACCTCTTTTGTTACTTTTGCCATATCATAACCTATTATTTACTTATTTTTCTTTAAATTTATTTTAAGTCAAATCACTATTAAACTGACCCTTTACTATGAAATTATGGGTTTAGGCATATTATATTTTTCAAATACACATAAAATACTTAGCTGTTAACATGTAATTTGATACCCACATACCACTATAATCATCACATCTTCCACCATTGTTACAGGTACCTCTGTTAAATAATGTTTTCGATTGCCTTAAGTGATGTATATAAATATGGATATTTGACTATATTTGTTTTTATTGACCAGGGATTTGACTGAAAAGAAATACAAGTGTGAGAACCCAGAAATTATGTTGGAAAGAGCAATATAACTCGGATTAGATGAAGTAGGTGATCTGTCTTCTAATTGCCTTTATACTTCATGCTTGCAATGTAGTCTCAGGAACAACTTTTCTGAAGGCAGATGGTTGCTTTATTTATACATCAAAGACATAGAATCATTAAGATAATCATGAAGATCACTTTCAGCTCTTAACATTGTAAGAGTTTGAAAGTTTAAAATATTCTATAACACTCGCGGATAACTCTTTAATTTTGGCAGTACATCTTCTAAGCTGAATGACTACTAATCTTTGATTTTCTTCTGTCAGTAGTAATGCTGTCCTCTGATTTGAATACTCTATGTGAATTCCCATTACCTTATTAGAGCCAATGTCAGACTTAGAGTGTCAGGGCTTTCGCCATATCAAAAGCCAAGATAAGAATAACCATGTTATTCTTTTTGAATACATGCCCAATATTGGAAGTGGAGGTTGCTGACATTTAAGGAACAAAAGTAAGATCTTTAGGTAGTTTAGTCACTAGGAAGAGGTCATTATGAGGCATTGTGTTTTGGGGAGAGCAGTTGGAGAAGGACCTGTTTCTTCTCTATGACATTGGGGCATGCTATTCAAATACTCTGACACTTCATTTTCTCATCTGTAACAAAGGTAATTTTATTGGAGCTGCTATGAGAGTATTGGTTGAGGGAAAGCTGATCATTCTTTGGGGTGATCATGATACTCTCTAACTCCCCAGTATTAGTCAATTTAACATTTAGCTAGAACAGTGATAGGAATGGATGGATATCATTAACCTTTCAATGTGTGTTTCATGGGGGATAAAAAATATCAACTTGTATCTCCTATGTTCAAATGGGCCTTATGAATACACTACTGATTAAGTGGCTAACTATAATAAAACTACAAATATTTGAACTTTTCTCCTTTATTTAAATTTAGCAATTGATTCTTTGAGCTTCTAAACTTTCTAACTTACTTTTTCATTAAGTATTTCTGAGCATTGGTTGGACTACACCCTTCCCAACTGTAAATATTTCTATAGAAGGTAATATTTTGGGGGCTTCTGAAAACCTCTGCTCTACATATACAAATTGAAACCAAAATGCTGCCTTTCCAAATGGAGAAGTGATTCAGTTATCCTTGATATTATATTTTCTTCTTTTTTCTTTTAGTACACTGTTCATCTCAGGAAATTCTTTTTATTTTCATAAGGTGATTTATTTTAGGTGAAGTTTGGTACTTCTAAAACATTCTTTTTCCTGTTCTTTACTACATGAACTCAGAGTTGGTTATGTTTTACCAGATGCTTTAGCTAAAGATCAACAAGCTCAGAGATCATTTGTCATTACCAATCATGACTATATGCATCCAGAGAAATGTCATCACTTTTTTATAAAGTTTTATAGTGCCTTATGTATAAAACAACATCTAGCTTACCCAGGACAACTAACAGGGAGGAGATAATAGACAAACAACATACCAAGAAACGAGAGTGCCTATAAATGCAAGCAAGAGAGTCCCATCCATCAGATGTATTAGATCAAAAGTCCCCTTCCCTTAATTGTGGAGTGGACCTAATCATCCCAGAGTCCTCAGGATTGGGAAATGAACTATGGACTAAAATAAACTTACTAGTATTCTAAAAAAACAAAAACAAACAAACAAAAAACCCCTACACCTAGGCTCAAAATCACTTCATTGACTTAATTTCATGCAAAAGAGTGAGACTCTTAAGAATGGGAAAGGTAGGTGATTGCAAGGGAGGCTCATGATTGGCCCTATCTTGGGTTTGTTTGCTTGTTTATTTTGCTTTTTTATTTTGTTTATAAGATTAAAAAAATAAATGTTGCTATTTTTAAAATAAAATCTGATTTGCTAATTTGATTCACAAATTTTCATGGTCTTTGAATAGGATGCTTGTCTATTTCCTTTGCTTCATTCCAATTTTTATGGATCTAACTTTACTACTTAGAGACTTGCCAAGTGCAGTCTTCAGCCCTGTTAGTTTACAAGAAGCTAAAATGAAAAAAAAAGTGCTGCTTGAATTTGTGCTGCTGTGAATTTAACTCACTGAATTTCACTAAAAACAGAACCTGTTTTCAGCCATTCCTTATTTGAATCTGCATTCCTTGTCTGAATAACTGTAATAAAACAGGACAAAACAAATTCTGATGGGCAATTTCATTGCAGTCCATCTGTTAGATTAGGCTGTGCAGCAGGAACCTAGGCTTATCTGTCTGCTGCTTTTAGGGCTGCTTTGATACAGCGTGATGAATCAGAACAACAAGGTATTTCATTTACTTCTATTTCTGTTGCTGTTGTTTGGCTCCCTTCCCTCCACCCTTCACAGTGTAGCTAAAGCAGCAATCAGGCAGGTAGGGATACCAGAGATAGGAGCTCATATGGCATTGGAACTAGACCAAGTGTCCTGTTCAAGGTGGTCCTGAAGGCAGAATGCCAGTGGGGCAAGTTGAAGCTGTAATCCACTAGGGAGAACTAAGATTCAAACACTAGTGAGGCCAAGTATATTCTCCAAGTTCAAGTAACAAGAGGAAAAATTAAAGTGATGGTTCAGAGCCAAGAGTGAGCAGGTGGGCAGAAACCAGATCAGCACAGGGACTGATCGTAATCCAGCAAAGAGGAATGCTGCCACAGCCTTAAATCTTCCGGCTGTTCATATGCTGCTTGGGCCCTGAATCTCAATAGAGTTGCAGACAATGCCTACTCTCCCGTTTGTCAGATTCACCCAGGACAACTAACTAAAGGATGATGATGGACAATGCCCAACCCAGGAAGCAGGGCAATCTTCATCAGCAAGCAAGACAGTTCCATCCAGCTGTCCCATGGGATCTAAGCCCCTCTCAATTGGGAGCAGAGTCGGGAATCAACATCCCAAAATCCTCAAGAGAGAGGAATGAACAAACATAAGGGGGGAATGCAACTATGGAGTAAAGTAGGCTTATTATTATTCTAGTAATGGAGGAACTTGTAATATTGATTTAAAGATAGTGGTCACCAGAGAATCTGAGGGGAGGGAGAGGGAACAAAAGATGTAACATAGGCCATTTTTGAGACATTGGAATTGTTCTGCATGATATTACAATGATAGATAATGGCCATTATACATTTTGTCAAAACCTATAAAATTGTGTGGTAGAAAGTGTAAAACATAATGTAAATTTTAGCCTATGGTTAGTAGCAATGCTTCAATACATGTTCATCAATTGCAACTAATGTGCCACACTAATGAAAGATGTTATTAGTGGGGTAAGGGGGGGCGGTATATGGGAATCCCCTGTATTTTCATTGTAACATTTATGTACTCTAAAGCTCCTTTAAAGCTAAAAAAATAAAAATTATTTTAAAAAATCATGAAAATTTTGAAAACCCTCTTATGACTTGAAGACCAAAACCAGGCAAAGTTGAGACTTGTGGCCTTTTTACTTTCCTGGTAAAACTTCTCAGATTTTCTGCTTCATTTGAGAGAATGTACAGACAATCTGCTTGGAATCCATGGGTCACTAGTTCTTCCTCCAAAATGGCCTTGCACATTTTATTATATTTTATTTGAATATAAACACAATTACTGAGCAGTAAATAATGGTTTTCTTTACCCAGTGATTACATAGTACATGTTGATGCTAGAGATGCATCGATTTGTACAAGCCTGGCTTCAAATGGAGCAGATGGGTATGTAAAGGTTTACTCAAAATCAATGTGAATTAGATTGCTGCTCCCCAGTAAAATGGATTATAAGTTAGAATGGCTATTTTTTCAACTTAATGTAATGGAATGCTGTCTAAGGCAATCTGTTAAAGTGGACTGACTGAAACTATAGCTCTTGATCTTGAAAGTAAGCATTGCAAAATAAATTTAGGATTTAATAAGCACAGAGATAAATATCATATGAAGGGACCATATTGTGTCTCTGAAAATGTAGTTAATGAGTTTTAGCAAATTTCTGAATAAAAATGCTTGACAGTAAATCTTGTGAAAAAGGAAGAATGTTCTTTTGAGTTACATGTATAACATAGAATGCTTTTCTTCCTAGATGGGTGTGTGCAAATATCCACATATACATTTGTGATGGTAATATAATTACTGCACTGCTCTGAATGAAAAGGGTTGACTGGATGGCTTCAGTTACAGGAAGATCATTAACCTTTATGTCCTTGTCTCCTGCTGTTGTTTACACTGTAAAGATAATGATAATCCATCTACAATTCATTGACTTTATATTCAGGCCTTTTCTTTCCTTTCACACAAAAACATTCTTACCATTCATGTTCCTGAATTTTAAGGGAGTAGGCATTTCTTTGTTTAACTCCTTTTCTAGCTAGATCTAGGAGGTTTGGCAAGTCCAGGCAGCAGAGGAAGGTGCCAAAGGGTTACATCAGACTGTGTTTTGTCCCAATGCATGTTACTGCTTTGGCAGAAAAGTGAAATACATTCTATGTGATTGTGGGCTTTTGTTTTTCTACTGGAAATACCCTTACATGCCCTTTGCCTATAATCTCTGTCCATTGTTAGGGTGATGCAAATTGCAGTGGTGTACCTATCTGAGGGTTGATAGCAAAAAAAATCTGTGGTCATGAATGAGACTTTTCAGTACCTTTGGTGAGCATGCATCTTACACCAAATAGTGTGCTATGTAATAGGGATTCAAACATAAAACAGAGCGTCTCCTTTCAAGGAATTACAGTTTGGCTTGGGATCATGATAACTATGTGCAGTATAAGTCCAATTAAAGTTGTGTAGATACGGTACTCTAAGAACTCAGAGGACATAAGGGGAGATGAAAATAGACAAGGAGGGTTGTGACATTTGAGTTGGGCCGCAAAGATGAATCATACTTTGGAAGAATGGAGATAGCAAGGTGAAGATGGAATTGGTGAGAGAGTGCTAGAAAATGCAAAGAAGTAAGAGAAATGAAAATCCAAGGCAGAATCTAGAAGGGTGTGCTGTGTAAAGTAACTAGAGCATATAGTGAGTGCTGGGAAGAGACAGCAGAGTGTATCTTGAAAAAATACTATTTTCCATGTTTATTTTTTTCAGACTAAAATGCCTAAAGGAGCACCTTATTTGTCTTTGCCTGATTAGTTAGGTTTGATTCCTATTATATTTAGCAGATTGTGGTCCATATTCTTCTTGGTGTTATAAAGAATAGAAGCATATTTGTAGATAAAGCGATGTATCTATGTACAGTTTATTTTAATATACAGATAAACATTCCCTTCAAGCTTGGCATATGTGTGTATAAACCTAAATTAGGTTTGCAATTCTAGGTTTAATATTGGTCAAATTTGTGTTTTTTTTTTCAGTTATTAACCCTTCTGATATGTAACTTGGCCTCTAGAATTTCTTTCAGCTCAAATATAACCTTTTTTGGAGTCACCATATGATTTTGCTGCTCAGAGCATAAGATTTGGAGTCTGTTTTGATTCAAATCCTACCTCGGCCATTGCCGGCTATGACCTTTGTCATGTTACTCTAATACAGGTTATTCTCTAATAGTCAGATTCCTCTTGTATAAAGTAGGATTAATAATAGTGCCTGCCTTGCATAATACCTTAGGATTAAATGTAAATTTAGTGCTTAGGCAAATTTCTGTCACAAAGTGTGTGCTTAACAAATGCTACACATTAGTATTACATAATTCTTTTTTTTTTTTGCTAACTTTATCTCAATATAGAATATAATCCTATCTTGATTACTAAAAAAACATTACCAAGTTGAAGAGGCTTGCAATTTCTCTTGGAAGAGAGATAGCCATGTAAGCAAGCCAGTTCTAGCCCATTGGAGGGTAAGAGACCAGCCAATGTCAGATCCTGATAACCAAATAGCTCTCTGCAAATGCAAGAAGGGGCTTGGAGCAGAAACGGAAAAAAACAAACAAACAACAACAAAAAAAACCTACCTAAACCTAAATCACTGAACTGCAGACTTGTGAGCTAAATAAATGGTGATTATTTTAGCCACTAAGTTTTGGGATTATTTGTTCTGAAATAAAAGCTAACTGCTACCGTTACCAATGCCTGAATCATCTCTAAAATAGCCCCCAAAAGTGGCTAACCCACTTCCACATTAAAGAAAAGATTCCATTTTTCTTTTTCCCCACCTTCATTTTCATGAATGAGTAGTCTATATTGGCTCAATCATTAGTTTATGTCAACCTTTAAAGCCTTTTTAATTTATTAAACTCTAAATTCAAAACAAATAAAATTTGCAGTCTGTTTTTGAGGTACCAATTTCCATTTATAGCTTTTAAAATTTAATTGCCCAATATTCATTTTGGTTTCTGATTTACTTTATCTCAGTAATATTTTCAAGACTTAAATGCATTCAAAGGTTTTTTTCTCACCCAATATTACTGATACCTATGATTTCCTAAAGTTTTCAGAATCCAATTTTTATTTTTTTCTCTATAGCAAAACCCAGTTGACTTGGTAAGCTAGATGTGTACCTGTCCAACCAACTCATACCATTTTAAATCACTACTCTTTCATCATCTCTGCCTTCCCATTATGGCTTAGATGTTTTCAAACCTTGGCTTGCCTCCAATCTTTTCTTAGTGATACTCTGAATTATGCCTATGCTATTTGTTTTATCTTTTGGGGGGGTAAATGTCTTGGTCATTTATTCTCCGGATTTCTGTGATGGACTTAGTGAGGATTCTGCCAGCCATAGTTATCTCCTATCAATCCATCAGCTAATTGCACAACCTTTTCTTAAAAATGCAGTTTTGCTACACTCACAGCTCTGCATACGCTGACCCATTACAGTAATGAAAGAAAATTAAACCACACTTCAAAGTATGAAAACATGCAAAGAGCAGCATGATGAAATGAAATGGTTATGTATATAGCCTGAAATTTTAATGTGGGCAAACTCTTTGTCTGTAGGAAGTTTTTATGTGAAGCTTTTTCAGAATAAATATAAAAGATAAAGACTGAATTAAATAGAAGTATTGAATTGATTCCCCAGACCTGGGCCTTCCACATCATGTTTATGCAATTGTGTTTTTAAGTCTATGTCTTTATTCATCTGAAAATATCACCCAAATGCTTTATCCTATCTACAAAGGAATCACATTGGAGCACTACTCAGCAGGTTGGCATAAAATTTTTAATCCCTTTATAGCCATCAGATAAAACTAACTGTTTTTTTTTTTTAAGTGAAACAGTCTCAATCATTTACTTTTCAATAATTATTTTTTGATATAAAGAAAATTTTAAAGCCCTCATCCTTGAGCTGGAAATTACTTGAGCTGAAAATCACACAGGTTATGTATTGAATGGAATACAAATAAAAGTACTTTATATTGAGCAGAGATGAAATATTGCCTTATCCTTATAGAATTCAAATTATATCAGACTACTTATTTGCAGGCAAATAATAATTCTTTGAAAGGCAAGGAAATAATTTACAATTCTTGCAATGTCAGAAAGATTATTTCTAATTTTACTTCATAGAGTTAAAATAGAAACAATTTTTAATTAACCTCAGTTCTGTGAGTATAATAGCCCAACTTCCTTGTTAGCAAAAAGAAAGTTAACCTAACTTTATAAAACATTAACATATTGCTCAGTATTGCTTATCCTGTGGGAAATCACTTAAAATTTAATAATTTTGGAGGACTGGCTTTACAGGTTCAGGGGAAAACATGTTGTCCAGGGAATTCCAACAAGACTATGAGAATAGTGTAGTGGTATTTAGAAAATATAGCAAATTAATATTCTTAGAAAGATCAATTTGGGTCCACTGCAATTAGATATCACTTAAAACTAATGCTGTGTTTTAGAAATTAACTTTTGATCTATTTTCTTCTAATACTGTTGAATATTGTTATCCTACCCACTTTATATGTATTTGCATTATATTATATTTGCATGTTTAAATTTCAACTAAATGTTCATTTAATACTACTGAACTTAGTCATGAGGAATAAGTTAATGAATTGAATGACTCTAGATAATCTAGTTCAAAACCCTTAATTTATATTTGAGAGAGAGAATCCCATTTAGTTGCAGTGATTTTCCCATTCTACTCCTGCTTTCTTCTTTTCAAATGCACAAAACCGTTAACTGCATAGAGACTCTATTTATCTATTTATTCCATTCATTAAGCATCCTTACCAAGTCAATTACTACATTAGCCTCTAAAGATACAAGAATAGACATTTTCTTCCCCTTAAGCGGGTCACAATCAATCATTGGATAGAAATATTGTTTTTACACAAAAAAGTCCTAGTTGTACCCCTCAATTTAAACAAACCAGAGAGACATATTTATACTGCCGTCAAAGGCTAGAATCTCATTTGTTCATTATTATAACGATTCATACAAAAATTGCTTTTCAGGGTAAATTTCCCCAGTAAAGTTAAGATTCAATTAACAAAAAGCATATCTATTTCATAAAATGATGTGGGCTGCTGTGACAAGATCATCTTGTGGACTGAAGCAAGGAAATGCTTCTCCAACAGTTTTATTCAGAACAAATAGAAACAGTCATATGCTTAGTATTCTATTGTCTTCATTCTTTCCTGGTAGACATTCAATAAATGTAATTAGTTTGACTGACTAAACAGTCTTATTTACTGTATAGAGGAAACTATCTCTACAAAAGGAAATATCCCTTTGCAGCCAAATCTTCTGAAGGATGTCTTCAATGTGAAGAGTAATGAGTATTTCTCTTCAGAGAAAAGTGACCCCGATATCAACCTGAAGAGAACTAGACCTATGTCCATTAGTGTGAAATCAATGTTATTGACAATCATCAAATGCTTTTATCCTTTCCATTGGAGTACTTAAGAAATAAATATCACTGATGAGAACTAAAGCCTGTTGATATGTTCCTGTGATTCTTAATTAATAATGTATTAAATATTTTCCTGATTGTGTGCACCTAGATCATTTAACATTGATTTATATAAAAGCCATTAGGGAAAACTTAGTAGTCTAGCACAGCCAACTTCAAGTTTGTTCTTTTCATTA
Organism: Dasypus novemcinctus; assembly: GCF_030445035.2. NCBI lineage: Eukaryota > Metazoa > Chordata > Mammalia > Cingulata > Dasypodidae > Dasypus > Dasypus novemcinctus. Next base: position 95,029,452 of record NC_080679.1, on the reverse strand, counting down.
TTTTTCTTCTTCCTTACTCTTCAAAAATGTCCCAGACACTGAGAAAAAGCAAATCTGATATTTTTTACAGAAACAAAAGTTTCTGATTTTTAAAACAATTTTAAAAATCTGATTGATTTTTAAAACGATTTTTAAAGTTATGTGTATATGTCTAAAGTACAGTTTTAAAAATATGTATGTGTGTATATAGATAGATACAAATATTCACATAATCTATACATATAAGTGTATACATGTGTGTCTCTCTCTCTTTCTCTCCCTCTCTATCTATATAGCTAAATCTCTAAATCTCTAAATCTGTGTATATAGAGAGATAGATATATTTAATTAATCACAAACACCTTGACTGGCTGTCATGCATAGCTTAGAATCAGATATAAGTCATGCTAGGTCCACCTTCAAATGAGGTAAATGTGATAAGAACAACCAGAACCTGGCAGGAAGACTGAATAAACCAACTAACAGCTCCTTTCTTTTGGATTGATGAGAAATCAGGTGCTATCAGTTAAACTATTAAAGCAAAATAGTTTACGTTACAGTTCAATCTTTGCATGTGTAGTTCTATGGGTTTTGACAAACACCTAAGATCATGTATCCACCAGTACAATATCACACAGAATGGTTTCACTGCCCTAAAATGCTCTGTGCTCCACTTTTTCATAATTCCTTACCTTCTCCCACATATACCCCACATTTTCTTACTATCTCTAGTTTTTCCTTTTCCACAACATCATATAGTTGGAATCATACAGTATGTAGCCTTTTCAGACTGTTTTTTTTTCATTTAGCAATATGCATTTAAGATTCCTGTTTTTGTGTGTATCAGGCTTAATAACTCGTTTCTTTTTATTGTTGAATAATATTCCATTGTATAGTTGTGCCACAATTTTTTTAACCAATAACCTATGGATGGGTATCTTGGTTACTTCCAATTTTTAGCAATTATGAATAAAGCTACTATAAACATTTCTGTGCAGATTTTTATGAGGACATAAGTTTTCAACTCCTTTGAGTAAATTCCTAGGAGTTCAATTCTGTTTCGAGCACAATTGCTGGATCATATGGTAAGTCTATGCTTAGCTTTGGAAGAAACATCCAAACTACCTTTCAAAATGACTATACTATTTTGCATTCCCATGTTTTATTTTATCTTCTTAGAATAAATATTTGTAGGTAGCTCCAATGAATTCACTGTGATTAAAAGAAAAGCAAATGGATGATGAATTAGATAAATATGTGAAAAATATCTCTGGTGTAATGAAAAAAAGGTGATCTCACGGATTTGCTACTGCAACTTACAGTTACTTGGTACTGAGGAGCCTACAAAGATTTTCTTTTTTTCTGCTATTCTTACTATAAGCTTCTTTCCACAGATTGCTCAGAGAAAGGTGGCCTCAACGTAGAAATCCTTGACAACACTAAGATAATAGCAAAGCCCTTTCTGGGCAAGTGACTGACTAAACGTAGACTAACCTACCCTTTAAAGAGCCATATGAAATGAGGGCAACTCTTCTATGGAGAACATCTCACTTATATATAGAGAGAGTAATATATTATATAATATAATATATAATATAATATAATATAATATAATATAATATAATATAAAATATTTAGAGTAATAACCTACTGGGTTTTAACTTTTGAGGAAGTAACCAATCAGAGCAGGGAATTGGATTGAGCTGATGTAGTGTGGAAATTAAAATTGAGAACTCTGGAGCCAGATTGTCATATTTGAATCCTTTTTATTTTATGCCTATCCTGTTTTCTGGTTGTACACAGTTAATTGATTTCTCTGGACCTAAGTTTTCTCATCTCTAAAATGGGTATAATACTGACATCATACTGATATGCCTGTGAAACATTCAAAAAACATTGACTAAATTAGTACCCTAGTATAACATCCCAGAAATGTCTCCACAACTTTTTGGTGGCTGGTAAGAAATGTCAGGGGCAACAATATACTGCTGAGGTCCCATTCTTATTAACTTCCTTCAAAGGTCAGAGCTTCCTGGTTTTATGCCACAAGTTATCCAGTGAATGTTCTTTTCTGTCCTAGACTCATGATGTCCATGGAGAATTTAAGAGGACACCAAGTTAATTTTCTTGAGGACTGTACTTAATTTATCTGACACAATTTTTCCTCAGGTAGCCTTAAAATCCTGAAACAGAATTTCTTTCAGATGAAATTAAGTGTCTGGTATGTCTCAAAGAGATTACACGATTTTGGGAGAGGCAGCATGGCATTGTTGAACAAGTACAAACTTTGTAAACAAAATGGGTTAGAATCCTGCTCACTTATATGGAAAGTTGGATAGGTTTAACTTGTATCACATTCAGTTTTCTTAACTGAAATGAAATCGTAACAGATATGTGCCTGGATTTTGTATTTAAGAAATATGTGTACAATACAGTGTTCTCTAGGCAAACAGAATCAACAAAGGATATGTCAAAAGTAAGAGATTTTATGAGTCTCTTACTCGACTGTGGGGAAGCACAAGTCCAGGTTCCACAGGCAGGCTGGAACCACGGCTCCAATGAAAGTCCAGTGAAGGTCCTTGATGAGTTCTGGGAGATGTTAGCTGTCCAAAGACGAGCTGGGAAATTCTCACTCAATGCTGGAATCACTTCCCCTTTTAGGCATTTAACTGGTTGGATAAAGCATCACTCCTTGCTGATGGCAATCTCCCTGACTGATGTAATTGTAATCAGCTATCTATGATTTACCACTGCAGTAAAGTCATGGTGACTAAAGTCCATAAATGCCCTTATATTATGATTATATTATGATTAGCTCAGTGCTTGCTTGACCAAACAACTGGGCACAATTACCTGGCCGAGTTACACATTAGCCTAACCATCACAAATTCCTGAAACATTTTATCACATTTCTATCCGGATAGTGACATCTCTCCAGAAAAGAAGAGGATTAGAGATTTCTGTTTAATCATTGCATATTTGCCAATACCATACCAATGTACCATGCAATTCTTTCAAACCACCTGAATGTTTCTCAGATAATAGGGTCTATCTCCTTTGCAGAAACTACTAGAGTGTATTGAATTTTTAATACATAAGATATTTATGTTTTCAAGCAGCATTTATCAGGTTACTGCTATATACCAGTTTTAGTGGAATGGGAAGTGTGAAACTGGAAACAGAATAGAGACCCATGATTCACAGGCCTACTTTCATATTAGAATCACCTGGGGAATTTTGGAAAAAAGCAATGCCTGACCCTAGATGGGTCTAATCGCAGATCCTTGAAATCAGAACCTCTGGGTAGAGGTGGGTGGGAGCAGCTTGGAAAGCAGCAGTTTTAGAGTTCCCCAGATAATTTTAATAATGTTGCCAGTTTTAAGAATCACTATTATACATAAATGTTTCCTGAAATTTTTATCCAGAAGGACAGCAAAGGGGTGACTATGTGGCAATAAAATATTTGTTGTTGTTATTGTAGTTTTGACTATTTTTCAACAGGAAATTCTAGTGGGTATTTATGTACTCATTTAAAAGATCTAGTAGAGGGGGAAAAATGGATGATTCAAGATAAAAGAGGAGACAATAACAAGGGGAAAGTCCTTGAGAAAGCCAGTGAGGATGGAAACCCTGCATATCTTAGATATCATATCTGCTATTAGCAGGCATAGGCTTTTTTGTTTTCAACAATTGAAAGAATTCATCTGGCCAGGTTTGTAGCTGTAGATAGATCCTGAGTTGGGGAAGGGCATGAAACATGTCCTTAGGCTTTTGTTTTTGAAAGCATTTCAAAAAAATATTAGAAATTGTCCCTAATTTTTGTATGTCTTTCATATTTTTAATAATTAAAAGGGCAGGCATCATAGATATGAGTTCTTTAATCAAATCTTATTTTCCCATAATAAATTAGTCTTTGGGGGTATTATGATCAAGTACCTGGCACAGATATGTATAGAAATACTGAGCTGTTTATATTTAGTTAAATAAGAATGAACAGTATGTTCGGTATAGACTTTTCCAAAATTGACGCATGAAAGTGTAATAAACACTTATATGCAGACCTAGACAAGTACATAAGCAAAATGGAAATTTACTGCCTAAAATCTTATTTAGTAATCTATGACAACATATTAGAAAAGGAAGAGATACTTGCATCAAATTTGGAGACTATAGAGGCTACTTTATTGGTAAATAGTTAAGTCATTTTTGTGAAGAACTTAAAGCTTTAGGAATTTTAAAGAAACAAATCAGCCTTTATTAAATTGTAAGGAAGTTGCCTGGATTCATACAAAATGAATGGTTTAATTTGGAACTTGTACAGATTCATCAAATTGAGTGAGATTTTATTGTCACAGTACTTGAAATTTTTCTAATTAGAAAGAACAGAATTTGCTCAGGCTGGTAAGTAATCCAAAAGGTCTCAAACTCTGAGTGTGTGGAAGAATTCTCTTTCTTCTGCTTTGCTGATTTATTCGTGTGGTTGGAAAAATTCTCTAGCAACTAGAGGCAAGAGAGAACAAATTTTTGGTCCCTGGAACCCTATCAAGAAAGAGGTTTACAGGTTATTACAAAATCCATACAAATATTTATGCACAAATGTACTCATCCCAATGTAATTTCTAATATTATACTAGGATAAAATCTATCAACAATAAGGAAATGGGTAGCTGATAATGATATGTACGTTAAATAGATTATATAGCCTTCCAATTATTTACAAAGTGTTCTTACTTAGGAAAATGCTTAGGAAATAGGGTAAACCTAAAAATATACAACTACAAAATAATTTCAGTTAGCCAAAAACTTCATAGAAAATAAATGTTGAAAAGAAATGTGAATAAATTATTACTTGTGCTTATTTCTGCATGGTGGGATTGTATATGATTGCTTTATTCTTATTCCTGTTCTGTATATTCAAGACTTTCCACACTGAGCTCATAAACTTCACTTATCGATGTACTAAAGTCATGAAAATATCAAACTCCACTTACTTTTTTTTCCCTTTTCAATATGATAATGTAAATATAAGATTAAAGGACTCAATCGTTCATTTAATCATTAATATTATGCTAAAATTTCTTTTTTTTAGAACTTTTTTAATAACACGGTTTAAAAAGTAATTTTATCTGTAACAGATAAAAACTGAAGTTCAGCCATATTCTTGACACAGAATAAAGAATAAGTCCAGTTATGTCAATAACAAAAGGATGGTGTGTTTTCTTTGTCAGCACTTCATCTCTGGTTTGTCTCTGGTTTGTTGTTGGTCCTGGTCATCTGGTACATTCTTTTCCTGAAGGAATATTGTTTTCAATGGGATGATTATCTTCAGGGCAACAAAGGTTATCACACTCTAGTTCTAGCAGTATATATTTTATACATTTACAGGTATGTAGCCTCCAACTTGTCCTGGCTCCAAACTTCTTACTGCATTCCTATTGACATTTATTTGACAGTCCTTTGTTATGGACACCAAATGGTCCCAAGTTTTATTTACAGTTCATAACTTGTACATGGCACAAGTCAACTCCACTGTTCTCAGTGCATAGAAGTCACATCACCCTCATTGGGCTGAAATACTTTCCTCCAGTTTATGCAAAACAATTAGGTTTATTTAAATAAACACAGAGTATGTTCTTAGGCAAGTATAATACCCGAGGCTCATCTGATAAAGCAAATTGCTTTTTACTTCTTATTAGCACAATAAAATTTTATTGTGTAAACTGAGAAGAACCAAAGAGTATTACAACAAAAAAACCAAAAAACCATAATATACCAAACATACAGCAGGTTGACTGATAAATTGAAATTCTGGTCAAAAGAGATGATCAGTGATGTATTTCCTTCAGACAGGCCAGAAAAAATTCCAAAAAGTATATTTTATACACATGGCTCTCTGTTCTGTTAAAAGTTGTTTTTGTACCAAAAGTTTATACGTAATATTTGGGAAAGACAGTTTATAGCAAGGATGGTCTGTCTTAGTCAATTTGTTGGGAAAGATTATCAACTATCTTTAATGCTCAAATGTCAAGAAATCGGAAAGCAGAAATACATTTTGCAATTACGTATGTGGCACTATTTTTCCTTAAGTGGAAATCACGTTATTTTAGTTTCCTTGGCTGCTCAAGCAAGTACTAGACAATAGGTTGATTTAAACAATGGGAATTTATTAGCTTATGGTTTTGAGGCTAAGAGTAAGTCCAAATGAAGGCATCATCAAGGCAATGTTTTCATCCCGAAGAGCAAGGCAGACTTTGGGGAGCAGAGATGTCCAGCTTCTGGCAGATGTAAAAGCCCAGCCAGGTGACCAGAAGTGCCCCAGAGTCAGGCTCATGTTGGAAAAGCCATGGTGCACTTAAATCCTTTTGTTGAGGAACACGATTCTGACCGACACCAGTAAGTTGAAAGGAGCCCTGCAGCAGTGCTCCTGTTGCCCTGCACTCTCTCCATCAAGGATGCCATGATCCCAGCCACCCATCCAGCGGCCATCTCCAGGAACCTGGGATTCTCCAGCCTCCAAGAGGAGCGCCGGCCTCATGTCCCGCTGCCCGTCCCCTGGTCCACCGCCTCATCTTCGTGGCCTCCGCCCGCACTGTCTGGCCAGGGAGAGGCTTGCATGGGTCAGTTCCTTGGTGAGCACCTTCAAAGACAGTGCACACAGCTGAGCTACCGCCCAGAGCCAGGTGGCATGCGGCCACAGCATGTATATATGTATATAGTTTGAGGTGCCAGGGCTTGTCATCGTTTGTTTACGTTTTTCCAGGAGGAACCGGAACCGAACCCACACTCCATGTGGAAGGAAGATGCTCAAGGGCTTGAACCATATCCGCTCCCCATGTACTTTTTTTTTTATTTTAAGAATACTATTTCTAGGAACTAAGATAAGCTAAAAATGAATTTTGGTTTTAAAAAGTCAAAACATTTTACTACGTGTTTTAATGCCAAAGTCAATTAGAGTCATGAAAACTGAAAAATTAGCAAAAAGAATTCCTGTTTTTATACATTTTATAATAATGCTTCAGCACTTGTGATTTATTACCAGTTGCTAAAATGTAAGATATCTGGTAAAATATATGAGGAAAAACATTGATTACAAAAGTGCATTGAACGTAACTATTTCAGTAACCTAACTAAATGCAAAGAATGACACAACAAAATTGAAATTGTATTCACATTTGTACTTGCAATTTAAACTGCTATGAATCTGAATGAAACCAGGATATTTCTTTCCCTTGCTTCTTATGATTCTGTCTGTCCATGTTGCTATCATTCATAAGGTTGAAGGTAATTAAAAGATCATCTAGTCCATCGCCCCAGTTTACTGAGAAGAACATTGTCCAAAGAGGCGTATTCCTTACTGAAAATCATAGGAGCAGTAAGGGATAGAACAGCCAGGGACCACAATCACTGAAATTTTCTTTTTTTTTTTCTTTTTTTGATTTTTTTATTCATTTTTAAAAAATATTACATTCAAAAAATATGAGGTCTCATTCAACCCCACCGCCCCCACCCCACCACTCCCCCCACAGCAACACTCTCTCCCATCATCATGACATATCCATTGCATTTGGTAAGTATATCTCTGGGCATCGCTGCACCTCATGGTCAATGGTCCACATCATAGCCCATACTCTGAAATTTTCTTTATCCCCAAAAATCTTGTGTGAAAATCATACCTCTCTTTCAAATACATGAATGTCCTTTCTTTTTTGCTGTTTTTTTTTTCTTTTTTAAAAATTATCGTTATTTTTAACTGCTTTGGCTTTTAAAGACTCAGAGCAGGTTTTAGCCATGGAGTGGTAACAAATGCTTTTCATATTAGACATATCTTGCCTTGGCCTTGTAAAAGTAGTTGATACGTGTGGCAGGAGTTCTACTTTAAGGAATTTTCAGAATTTTGAAAAGGACCCCATATAATAAAATAATACTCAGTGCTTTCTATTTTGTGTGTGTTTTGCTTTATTTTGTTTGTTTCAGACAGAGTTCATGTATCTGAGTGCTCTTTTGGGGTTCTCAAGTTGTAAGGCTAAAGTTGTGTTCAAATTATGCTGTAGCTACTTAAAGCCTTTTGGGAGATCCTCCATCAGAATTATCAACTCAGACTATTCACCAGTTATAACAACAGAGTGCTATATTTACTTCTATCCCCACCACTTCCCTAATTCTTTCTAGACTTTTGGAGTATAGAAATGGGGTCTGTGACTGAGAGACTAAGCCTTATATTTTGCAAATTGTTATTATGATTTCATTCTCTCTATTGATGGAAGCCTTTTAGACACTTTGTGAACTTCCAGTATTTAGTAAATATCTTATTTTACCCAGATCTGTGTTAAAGAAGGATTTCTTGTACGCTATTACCATGGAGAATTTCTTGTAGCTGTTGTTTTTCAAATCTTATTTAAGCCTAACTGCCTTTCTGTCCTTAAAAGCATATGGGGAGGTGATTAAATGAGTTTTCAGTGAAACATGAGCTGATGATTCTTGCTTAGTACAAGGAAAATGGATGAGCAGTTAGAGTAGTTAGGAGCTATTACCAGAGATAAGGCTCTAAATTAAAGCTTAACTATAAACTTCAGAACTAAGAGAAATGAGTCCAGGGAAATCATTACTTAATTATGATGCCTGTCAGTGTGAAAGAATGTGAGGTTGATTTCAAGTACCCTAGTTATACTAGTAGTCATTGTCACTGTACATAATTGTTTCATTATTTTGACTTGTGAACACATGGGAAATCACAATTTAACTGCTCCTTATAGAGTTAGAGAAAAGTGTGGCTTTCTTGCCAATGTGTTAATTTCATATTGAGGCTCCATCTGACAGAAATATCCAGCTTATACTCTACATTAAAATGCTCCAAACTCAGACCTTTTAAAATAGTAACTATCCTAGTTTTGAGCATTTTTCAAAAAAACCCAGCCTAATAGGCGACAAGTAATTTAATTCATCTTAATGATTAAATAGGATCAATTGCTTAGAATGCAGTCCTTGCACCCTTGGTCATTCAGGTGTAAGGACAACCTGTGGTTGTTCTCAGAGATGATATTCAAGACTCTGAAGCCAAAGAGAGGAAGACAGAGGCTAAACCAGGGACCCAGAGGAGCACAGCCAGAGTGAGCATTTCAGTCACAAGCCTCAGGAGGAACCCAGGGCCATTTTCTTTTGGGCATCTCAGGAGAGTCTAATTTAGAATGTCCTTCTCTGCTCCAATAGAACAGTAATGGACGGAAACAGGTGTAGCCACTAGCCTAGGGAATTTATCACCGAATAAGAGCAATAAGAATGTGGACACTAATGCAGGAAGACAAGCAAAACTGTGCAGCCACCAAGAGCCTGGCTTCAGGAATCCATCAATTTATTTATTCTTTTCTTTCTTACTCACCTCTTGGGGGTCAAAACAACATGACTTTGATAATGTGATTTTCAAACCACTTACAAAGCAGGTAAATTGTGGTCTTTCTGAGGTGCTTTCAGGAAAGCAAGTGCTTTTTCCAGCTATTCCTTCCTCAGCAAGAGCAATTCCAACTGTACTCTTTGAAGCAGGTTGAGTTTTAAAGGGGAAAGGCTTCCATCTACTGGATTCTTTGAGTAATGAAGAATGTGAGAGTCCACATTAGATTTTACTTTGTATTAGTCCTGCATAACCTGGCATGTTCACTTAGAGGTTTCATAATTCTTAAAATTTCATTTTATTGGAAGAATCTAGTCATTACTGAACACATGCAGATTTTATATAATCTACATCTCACATTGTCACACGAAGGAGGCAAAAGGAATATATAATTTGCCTTTCTTTTCACAAGGAAAAAAATGATAAGGAGCAAGTAAATATCTAACAGGGAAGATCTGTGTGTTAAGAAAACTCAGAACACAAAATAACTTGACCTGGAATATCAAGAAGGTTTAAACAGAATGGGGTGTTTTGTTTGATTTATACAGATAGCCACCTCACATTTTTTTCTTTTCTTTTTTATCATCTTACTTTTTATGAGTAAAATCCCAACAGAGCAGAATTCCCCTATTTTGAATTCAGCTACTACTGTTTAATGTCTTATCTTCTTCTCTGCATGTTGCATCATATAGTCAGATAACAGCAGGGATCTTTTTCAGGGCATACTTTGTTTTACAGTGGAGGGCATTTATACAGTTTGAAATAAATCATGTAATATATTTATGTTCTATAATCTTCCACTGGGTGATTATAAAACAAAGAGGTAAAGATGAATTTTTTTTTCCAGCAGAGTTGGATATAAATGTAAAACAGAGTCTTTGTGACAAAAGTCATACATATATTGAAATTAATGTTTTTCTACCTGATCCATTCTATAAAAATGTTGTATTCAACCACTATTAATCAGATTAAAATGACTATTAGACTATAAATGTAAGTACATTTATAAAGACTATAAAATTTAAAAAAAATTCAGTTAACATGACAGATATAGATGCAGCATAACTTTTAGGTGTCTCTATCTTACTAAACTCTCTGGACTTTGGAATCCCAATTCATATAAAAATCAGAGAGAATATTGTTTTTATACCTAATGAACTTGAATAAGAAATGACAGGTTAGTGTTTTCCATTTTCAACTATGAACATTATATGAGCCAAAAAAAGCTAAGTTCAAAAATCATGAGGATTTGTTGTTGTTTTACTTCAAACTCATGGGTAACTACAACAGTATTATCTGTGGGTTTTTCACAGCCCCACAAGGCTAGGTTGAAGAATCAAGTAGAAAAGTCTTAAGATTTATCCCCTTGGCTACAGCAAATATCTAAGGATTCCCAGATGCATTTTCTATAGCTTTACCCAATTTCTTCCTTTATGAATTAGGGTATACATAATTCCACACCTAGAAAAATCTTGCTAAAGCAGAATTCTGTTAGAGTTGCTGCAGAACTCATTTTGAATACTCAGCATCAGATCCTGAAAGATTAGGGTCCAGCCAGTCCACATGTCTCCTTATGACAGTATCTGAAGGTATACCTAAAACAGAACTTTTTGAAGACAGTAAAATTATTGATAAGAATAATAGGAAATGTAATTAGTTTACATTTAAATATATATTAACTTGATAAGTGTATGCCATAAATATTAAATTATAGAAGGTGATGTGATAGTAACACTTCTCCAGGAAGACCTATTTTAGTCCAAAGATACCATCTTTTTGAGTTTACTGCGTTATCTTTTTGTGACCTACCATTTTCTCATCTCTATGACTCATGCTACTAAACACTGGGAATTTTTTAATTTTATTTTTGTATTAGAAAATGTCTTACTATTGACAAAAAAAGCACTAGCATTTTCTTTACACTTGTTTCACTTACAAAATGAGGTTCAGACCTCTAAATTTATTAATAAATGAAGACTCTGTGAATTTAGTCTATGCATAAACCTTAAATTATTTAAAGGGATTTTACCAAGACTTAGTGGAAAGCACAAAGGAAATAAAACTGAAAAGTTACATTGGAGTGGTAAATTCTACTTAAAAATAGTTCATCCATTCTTTTGTTGTTGTTGTTGTTGTTGTTAACCTATTAAATGTCACTAAACAATGACATTTATTTTTATTTTTTAAAGGTTTTATTTTTTACACTTTTTTATTAAAGTTAATAGATCACAATAAACGTTACATTAAAAAACATTACAAAACATAAAAAACATGAGGTTCCCATATACCTCACTCCCCACCCCATCATTTTTGTAAATTGTATTTTTTTAAGATAAATACATCACGAAAAAATGGTCATTAAAAAATATAAGAGGCTCCCGTATATCCCCACCCCCATCCCACTCCTCCCACACCAACAACCTCCTCCATCATTGTGGCACACTCATCGCACTCAGTGAACACATTCTGGAGCACTGCTGCACCACAAAGATAATAGTTTACCCTATAGTTCACACTCTCCCCCAGTACATTCAGTAGGTTATGGCGGTATATATAAAGTCCAGCATCTGACCCTGCAGTATCATTTAGGACAACTCAAGGTCCCAAAAATGCCCCCACATCACATCTCTTCTTCCCTCTCCCTGCCCTCAACAACTACTACTGTGGCCACTTTCTCCACCTCAATGCTACAATTTCTTCTATTATTAGTCATAATAGTTTTATAGTAGAATATCAGTAAGTCCACTCTAATTCATATTTTATTCCTCCATTGTGTGGACCCTGGGATGGTAATGTCCACTCCATCTCTAGATCAAGAGGGGGCTTAGATTCTACATGGATGATGGAGTTCATCCATTCTTTTACTTAAAATATTTATTGATTGTCTAATATGTGTAAAGCATTCTAGTCCTTTCTTGGCCCTGGGGATGTAGAAATACATGAAACAGACAAAAATCTTTATCTTCATGGAAGTTACCTTTTAGCATGAAGACAGACAATAAATAAGATATATAAATAAATATATAGTATGCTGGATTATGATAATAGCCGAGATTATTAAATACTGGAAGGACTGGGCAGAATGGCTGTCCAATTCTAGATAGGGGCTATAGAGAAGGTATCTCTGAGAAGCTTTAGCATTTTCATCATAGCAGTGCTGTGGTCTTGGGTTGAAACAAATCTCAGAGCCCCTGAGGACATGTGGCCCCTTTAGGGTGCATTCTTCTTTAGCTGGGATCTCCTGGTCTACCTCCTAGTGACAGAGTTCATGTTATCCTCATCATCTGGGAGCACCCTCAGCCCAATTAGACTACTCAAGTTTCATACCCACCAACCTTCTCAATTCCAGTTTCCTGTCTTGGGAAAGTGACCCAGGAAATGCTAATTCCCTGCCCTACAAACCACAGTAAATTCAACACCCATTCAAGAGGTTCACAGGGATAGTGGTGGGGTCTTCTGTTACACTTGCTCAAAGTTCAGATTAAGAATTGATAATTTATCAAAAATGTTACTAAAATGCCTTGGTTGGCTATTTTATAAATGCATCTGAGATGTGCAGCTTTGTGCCTATTCTCTTAAGACAATGAACAGAAGTACAATTAATATTTTACTGTGGGAAGAATGGCCTCTCGTTTAGGTACTGATCCCCCCTTACCTCCAGCTATCAGGAGAAGCCTGAACTCTAGAATTTACTCGAAACCCATTATTTTTCCTTTCTGCAGTAAGTGTTCAATAAAATACAGTTTAAAATGCAAGATTGCATTTTATTTTGCCAAAAGTCAGTTTAATTTTCCAGAGGGAAAACCAATTGCAACAACTTCTTATATTAGAACTATGCATGTTAAATGTTGTATGTTATGAAGTCAAAGATCATTTCCTTGGATTAACCATTCATTTTCACCATATCCCTCTATATTGGCTTGGATAATTAAGATTTTTTTCTCTTTATAGAAAATTTGAGAGACTGTGTCCAAAAAAATGTTTAATGCCCAGTTTCAGGAAAACTGTTTTATTATGTAAAATGAAATCATAAAGACAGCAGTAATTTCAAAGAACATATGATATGTGACTGGAAATACATAATGTATGCTTAATTTTGATGTCTAATATTTAAAAATGGAAAACAAAACCACATCAGCAGCAATAATAAAGAAACCTAAATTTCATGTCATTAGCTTATCCTTTTAGAACAGATTTAAAATTATGATTTTGTGTGATAATAAAACATATGTCAGAATGGTTCAGAACTAACTATATTCTAATATAATAAACCTGTCATGCAAAAATGTCATGGAGCAATCTCTCTTTTAAAAAGCCTTAAATTGGGTTTCTGTAAACAACTATACTCGAGACGATTTTCAATAGCAGATAAATTGATCGTGGTGACACTATAAGTGAATATTAATATATTGCTCTAATTTAAATAATGTTAAAATAACTCATTTTGACATATTAACATTGTCTAATATTCTTCCAAATATTTAATTCCTTCAAAGACTGTTTGATTCTCGTATTGTAGATTGAAAATACAGAAAGTTTACAAGTCATCTAGCAATATAAAATATAAAAGCATACTCATATGTTAGTAATTACTGAATTGTAACAAAGTCCTATAGTATCTGTGTTGTGTAAATATTGAAACAGTGCTGGTTTATTGTCAAGATGAAATATATATTATACTCTATGGTAACCATACAAATTTAATGTGTTTAAATTTTTCAGTGAATCCTGTGACACTATCTTACAGAGTACCTCTACTCAATAAACACTGAACACTGGACAGGAAGAAACAAATGCAAGATTAAATACTACATGGAAAATATTAAAGGGATTAAAATTATTGAGTCCATGGAAAGATGATTAAAACACTGACTTGACTATTTTCTGAAGTAGCAAATATCTTGATCCATGGTTAAAATCACTGAAAATGCCTAAAATATTTCCAAGTCTACCAGAAGGATGTTAATTAACCCTTAAATTTATTTGCATTTTATCTGAAAATTTAAAAAGTGGAATAAATAAAATGTTTTATCTAAAAATTCAAAAAGTGGACTAAATTAGTTTATGAAATACTTTCCTGCAAAGTTTGTATAACTGAACAGAGGGCATTTACAAATTTTATGATATAACAATAGTTAAAAATTTTGAACTCTCACTTTGTGCCAGGTACATCATATGCATTAGCTCATTAATTTTCTCAATAATTTTTATGAATTAGTTACAATTATTGTCTCTATTTTACCCTCTAGTTACAATATTTTACCATCCAACGTCATATGGCTAGTATATGATAGATCTAGAACTCAAATTCAGGTAGATCATTTACACATGAATTTAGTCATCTAAGTCTGAAATTGGTCATTTAAGTCTCCATTTCTTCACACTTTTTAGCCTATTTATAGACCCTAATATGATGCTCTAGAAAAAGATAGTAGAACATCTTTCTTTCTGTATCCTTAAAAGTTATACATTAATATTCCAGAAGTTCAACTTTTAAAAGATATTTTTAAATGAATGTCCTGAGAAACTAAATGATGATATAAATAATCTAATAATATCCTCTCCAGAATGGTTTTCTTAATTTTCTGGGAGGTTTTTATAAGATGATAATGTACCAAAAAGAAGATATTTCAAATACAGTTTGAAATGACACAGAGGGGCAATATATTAACCATCTACTGCTGCGTAACAAATTGCCCCAAACTTAACTACTTAAAACCACATATATTTATTATCTCATAGTTTATGTGAGTTAGAGTCCAGGCATGGCCAGACTGGGTTCTCAGCTTCAGAGTTTCTCCTTTGGCTATAATCAACACATCATCTAGGGCTGCAGTCTCATCTCAAGGCTCAACTGGGGAAGGCTCTGCCTCCAAATTCACATGTTTGTGAGCAGAATTTAGTTGCTTGCAAATTATCAGACTGAGTGCTTCCATTTCTTCCTGATCGTTGGGAGGAACTGAGCTGACCATCAGTATCTTGTCATGTGCACCTCTCCATAAGGCAGCGGTTTTAGTTTGCTAACTGATAAATACCATGCAATGGGTTGGCTAAAACAATATGAATATATTGGCTCATGGCTTTGATGTTAGGAGAAATAGAAAATCAAGGTATCATCAAAGTGATGCTTTTTCAGAGAAAACTGTGGCATTCTGGGCTGGCTTCCAGAGATCCTTGGTTCTTGGCTTTTCTGTCACATGTTAATGCACATGGCAGCCTCTCCTGGCTTCTCTGGGTTCTACTGTCTTTGGCTTCTCCCTGTGACGTGCTTTCTGTGTCTGAATTTCATTCTAGTATAAAAGACTCCAGCAATAGGATTAAGACCCATCCTGATTTAGTTGGGGTATACCTTAATCAAGGTAACATCAAAAGATTCTATTTACAATAGGTTCACACTTTCAGAAATTGATTAAAATTAAGAACATGTTTTTCTGGGGTACATAGCTCCAAGCCACCACAGCAGCATACAACAGGATGGCTTACTTCATCCAAGCCAGCAAAGGAGAGTCAGAAGAGAATCTTCTACAATATATGTTACAATCTTATATAACATTGTCACAGAAGTGACACCCCATTAATCAATATAAAAGATTGACATATTTTATTAGAAGCAAGTCGCAGGTTCAGTCTGCACTCAAGGAGAAGGGATTCCACAAAAGTGTGAATACCAGGAAGTGGGGATAATTGGGGGCCATCTTAGAGAATTTCTATCACAGACAATAATAAGGAAATAATGAGATAAGTAATCCATGGTAATAGCCAAAGAAAAAACAATCTTTTATCAATAATCCCCTAAAGAATAAAGCAAGATAACACTTCTTGTAATACCTACCTTTGTCTTAGTTTGCTATAGGTATGCCTGTGCAAGGTACCAGAAATGATTGGCTTATTGTAATGAAAAATTTATTAGGATAAAAGCTTACAATTCTAAGGTTGTGAAAATGTCCAAATCAAGGCATCAACCGAGGTGCTTTCTCACCAAAGTAAGCAATTAGTGAGCCTCATGTCCTGCCAAGTGGCAAGGCAAGATAGCAGCTAATGGGGGAAGTGGACTTGGCCCAGTGGATAGGGCATCTGCCTACCACATGGGAGGTCCGCGGTTCAAACCCTGGGCCTCCTTAACCCGTGTGGAGCTGGCCACGTGCAGTGCTGATGTGCACAAGGAGTGCTGTGCCACACGGGTCCCCCCCGAATAGGGGAGCCCCACACGCAAGGAGTGCACCCTGTAAGGAGAGCCCCCCAGCATGAAAGAAAGTGCAGCCTGCCCAGGAATGGTGCTGCACACATGGAGAGATGACATAACAAAAAGAAACACAGATTCTCGCCCTGCTAACAACAGAAGCAGACAAAAAGAAGAACACCCAGCAAATGGACACAGAGAACAGACAACCGGGGTGGGGAAGGGGAGAGAAATAAATAAAATAAATCTTTTTTTAAAAAAAGATATCAGCTAGTCTCTGCTGAGGTCCCTGCCTTCCTCAAGATTCACCATCTCCAGAAACTCAGCTGTGGTGATCAGACATATGGACCTCCTCTTTCAGCCTCAGTGGTTCCACTTTCTCCTTGAGCACAGTTGTGGACAGTCAGGCATATGGCTCATCTCTTCAGCCTTGAGCTGTGGGCCCAGTTTCTTGGGAGTTTCACCTTTGGCTGCCAGTGATCCTTGAGTCCTCTCTCTCACATGGTTGTATCAAAATGGCAGAGCTTCCTTTTCTGTGTGTCATCATTCTCTCTGTGTCCCCATTTATATAAGGCTCCAGTAAAAGGGTGGAGATCCAACCTGAGTCACACCTCACTGACCTAGTCCAATCAAAAGCAATCTAATCAAGTGATCTAATCAAGGTCCCTTAACCAAATCTAATGTAATCAAAGGTCTCACACCCACAGGAATGGATTAGTTCAAAAATGTGTCTTTTTTGGGAGATTCACCAAATTCAAACTGTCACATGCCTACTCCACTTACCATCACATCTCACACACCTTTAGATCTCAGCTTAAAGGTAACATTCTCAGAGAATCCTTATCAGTTCTTACCCAACCACCAGTGGATCAGTTGCCTATTCTGTGTCTATAACCCATACATTTGTTAAATACATCAGTAATTTTAGATTTGTTTATTTTCATGTGTATCGATTATTTGATTAAGTACTGATTAAACTCATGAGGAGAAAGTTGTTGATATAGCTTTTGTTCAACATTATTTCCTCATCAAACTGCACAGTGTATAGCAGAGAGACAAAAATGTAAATCATATTGTATAAAGGAACAGATGTTAGGGGTACTTCCTGGACATCAGGAATCCTAGCTTTTGGATTTATTAGCTGTGTTCCTTTACAGAAACCAAATCACTATTCTGAGCTTCAGGTTTTTCATCTGTGAAAGGTCATTTCTTTTTCCAGCAACCATTTCCCCATTTCTTGATCAAGGATTTCAAGGTTTTAACCTATTTGCAACAGGCAAAGTTGGAGAACAGAAGATGTAATGTGAGAAGCTTAAACCAACATTTTCAAGATTTTTTATATTTTAAGAAACACTCCTGATGTTTTTCAGAGTTTGTAATTTTGAATACCACACTATAGTATAATGAAAAATACTTTATTTCCCCAATGCAAAACAAAAATACAGAAAACAAAATCTATTACAGTAAATACATGCTACTTTCTTTCAAGATGTTGGCAATCTGCCTTCCTCTTTAGCTGCCCAATACCCTGTATGACCCAAAGGGCATATAAAACTAAAAAGCAGCACAGTTCTAGAACAAAGACACCCTGAGAAAAATACAAAGCTCTAAAAAAAGATGGCCACATATCAAGATTCTCTATGCATAGAGTACTATACTACAATATGGAAGAATATTTTATTATCACAATAGAACTGACACACTTGGCCTGTTTTCATCAATTTTTTTAACTTTTTTTTTTTTTTTTAATTTCTCTCCCCTTCTATCCCCAATTGTTTGCTCTCTCTGTCCGTTTGCTGCGTGTTCCTCTGTGTCTGCTTGTATTCTTGTCAGCAACACCGGAAATCTGTGTCTCTTTTTGTTGCGTCCTCCAGTTGTGTCAGCTCTCCGTGTGTGTGGAGCCACTCCTGGGCAGGCTGCACATTTTTTTGTGTGGGCAGCTCTCTTTACAGGGCACACTCCTTGCACATTGGGCTCCCGTACATGGGGGACAGCTTGTAAGGCACGGCACTCCTTTGCGCGCATCAGCACTGCGCATGGGCCAGCTTCACCACACAGGTCAGGAGGCTCTGGGTCCGAATCCTGGACCTCCCATGTGTAGGCGGATATTCTATCCATTGAGCCAAATCCACTTCCCTGTTTTCATCACTTCTGAAAATTGCCCTTATTAGGAACTGCTCAGAACTTCTCATACCAAACAGTGTTAAGTCTGTTCTGTGAGCTGTATTTATATATGTAATAAACACACTTTTCTTTGTTTTCGGCACCAATTCCTTGATATGACCAGTTCTACAAGAAGATAAATATCGCATAGGAGACCCAGGAGCAATATGTTGCTCCACCATCCCCCAAAATCATAAATCAAACTCATGCTTATGGAACGTGTTGTCACTGGTTGTTATATCAGTATTCATTGTCCTGGAATTAACTATTGACTTCTACAGTCTTTTCTAGCTCCTCATTTATAGTAGGTCTATTCAAGAATAAAAATGGATTGACAATGGAGATCAAGAATAATATTTGCAATTGTCCATTCAAACCAGAAATTAACATATTCTCTTAGCATAATTTTTGCTATCTCAATTCTTATTGTCCTTAGTAGTGTGTCTTCTTAAACGAGAAGCTTGATGATTATAGAATTTGTGTTTTTCTTTTATTAATATTGGGCCTATGTGTTAAAATCACCCCAGAGCACAAAAGTGGGCTGTGGAAATGGCAAGTGCAGAGATGTGTGGAGCTTTAACTTCATTTTATTAGTTCTTTTAGGTTCAGAAAAATGCTTGAGCTGAGACCTTAAATGATACCTGTAGGAGTGAAATTCTAAGAAGTCTTGACAGTGATGCATGGTTTGCTTCTGACTGAAAGGGCATCAGGGCCACAGTAAGTGGTCGATTTTCCATTCCATTCATCAGATATATGATGGGAGAGTACAGGCTCAGAGAATAATACTCTTCTATCAGGAGATTATATGCCTCTTGTGGTCCCTATCCCTATTAAACCAACAGCACACATAAGATATATCATTTAGTGAGTACTATTTAAGGTCTTTACATGTTAACTCATTTAATAATCACAACACTTGAAAGAAGGTGCTATTATTATTTTCATTTAGTAGATGAAGAAACTGAGACACAGTAGGGTTATGTAAGTGGCCTAATAGCACACATCCACACATGGCAGAGCAGGATTCAAACCCATGCATCATGAACTAGTCACTAAATGAAGAGGTGGTTTCCTTAGCCTCTCTTAATCATATTCCCTTCTCTTAGTCTGCCAGGGCTGCTATGAAAAATGCCACATAATGGATTTGCTTAAACAGGAGGCATTTGTTGTTACAGTTTTGGGCCTAGACGCCAAAACCAAGGTTTCAACAGGCCAGGCTTTCTCCCCTTAGCGTGTAGCATTCTGGTGTTGGCTTGTTGCAATTCTTGGAGTTCCTTACCTTGCATCTCTGCTGCCCATCATGTGGCAATCTGCCTCATTCTCTGGCTTCTTCTGCCTTCTGATTTCTACTGGCTGTATAAAAGTTTCTTCTGCCTTATAAGGACTCCACTCATGGATTATGGCCCACTCATTCCATTTGACTTCCTCTAAATAGGACCTTTGAAGAGCTTATTCACAAATGAGTAGATAATTTTAAGAACATGTTTTTCTGGGGTACATAGCTCCAAACCATCATAATGCATTAATTAATAATATCTTCGAAGTTCCTATTAACAAGCATATTCACACCCATAAGAGCATGGATTAAGACTTGAATATATTTATATGAGGGACATAATTCAATCCCCAACACTCATATATTCAGAGTTCTTTCTTATTTGAGTTAATAAGATGTGACAACCAATTCATATTAACCTTCTTGTCTCCTATTAGGCTTTTTTATTTTTGGTAACAGCTCATAATTTAAAAAACATAATTAGATATCCTTATTGGTTTTGCAAAAAAATAATCCTTACTAAATACAGACTAGGCCAGTGGAATGTAATATATATGAAAAATTATTGTTATAATGTACTTTTGTTAATGAGATCAAGTAACAACTTTGGAGTCAAATTTTGTATAAGTTATCTGTGTATTTATTAAAAGAGTGATATATGATAAAATATATTTAAATAAGTCTAAAACACTTTTTGAAATTATAAACTAATAATTATAGGTGATCAAAGTAAATATAGATATTTATTATACATACCTATATGTGAAAGAGTGCAGGAAGGAGAATGAGAGACAAAGGAGAGAGAGAATATGAGAGAGGAGAGTGGGCTCCTGACAGAGAGTAGTTCAACTAATATATAGAAAATGCCTAGTGGTACCAGATACTATTCTAAAAATTCAAAATATGCACAATTTGCAAACTTACAAGTTTGTGTTTACTACCATTGGCTTTGTTTAATTAATTTCATGCAATGGAAAACTTGCTAGTGAAATGATTTGAGAAAAAAATAGAAAAGATTATTTTTTTCACAAAGCTTTTTCTCTAATGCAATCAGTTAATATCATGTGAATGATATTTTAGGTTAGGAATAGAAAATACAGAAAAGCTTTGTATCTCAAAATAATTTCAATGGAGTATTGTTGACTCAAATTTCTGGAAAGAAGAAAATCATTTGGCAAAATGTTTCCTACCTAGGATGGTCACAATTGACCTTAGCACCCTTGAGAAGTCTTGTAGTAAAAAACTTATTCAACTTTGTTTGACCCATTGTTTCCATTTAAAAATTATCAAATAAATGTTTAAGTGCTGTATGTCTTTTAAATTAAGCTGCTACCAATTGAAAGAGTGCCATTATATTATATACCACTAAAAAAGTTTCCAATTAACTATAATACAAAACTTTCTTTTCATTTAGAATTACTTTATCCTCCTAAGGAACTCTTTTAGACATAAACTATTAGGACACACCATTTTGTTCATTGTGTACATGTCAAAATAAAAAAATAGGCAAAATCAATTGTTCAAGCAAATTCTCTCATGTGGTGGCTGGCTTTTTAAAACCTTGTTTAAATGCATATTTACTGGTGTATATGTGCTCTCATCTCCTGTCGTTCTCAATGCCATCAGGATGGTTGATGATGTAGGCTTTCTTAGTTGATCCATTATCATTGCTGGGATTTTCTTTCTATGATCATTCAGCATATTTTCATGTTGTATTTTCTTGATTTTACCAGAAAGTATCACAGGGAGGTATTTCATATAACAAGCAGGATGTACTTAAATGACCATTACTTTAGTTTCTTTACTAAAAGGCAGAGAAATGGCTTTCAGGTAGTGATTCCACCAATGTTGCTTAAGCAATGGCAACTATAATACAGTTGCCTTGTCTCTAACAGCAATTATAAGATGACATTGATTAAAAATACATCTCTATTTCAGAGATGTACAATAAGATAATATATGTTGTAGAACTGAAGAAGTAGAGGTATATCTAGCATCATGCAGAACTGGTGGTGGTTAAGAAACATTTTATGAAACACTTAACTGAAAGAAATATTTTGGTTGGTCAGCCATTCCACAGTGAAATCTTCAGGCTTATATTTAATTGGCAAATCAATAGGGTAGTCACAATTTTATTATCATCAATTATTTAGTTTTATGAATTCAGTTTACCCAGGATCTTGGAGTACATCAATCTGCTAAGACAGGGGAATTTGCCAAGGGAATCGTATCTTTTCGGCATGAAGATTACCATATTTTTTTTACCACTGTCCAGAAAAAGATACCTCTGTAAGGTTTTTCAATTTTTCTCTAGCTTTGTGACTCTAATATAGTAGAGCATACGTTTGGTATTACATAGGCATCAGTGACTCCTAATCCATCTTCTGTAAATTTGAGTTATTTAATCATTCAAAGTCTCAAGCCTTTCATCCTTAAAACAATATAAAACAACAATAATAACAGATAGGAATGTTCAGGGATTTAGTGAGAAACTATATAGAAAAGACAAGTATCCAGTATATTTAGAAGACAAATATCCAGTACATTTTTTTTAGAAACAGAATGGAAACTTAGTCTCTGGAGGGATAAAAGTAATAATGTTTGTAAGATGAAAATAAAGTGAGTGGCTAAGTAGAAATACAGCATTTCCTGAGTCTGAGTTCATAAAAAAATTGCTCCTGAGATTTCTCATGGAAAAAAATAATCATTGTATGATGACATATTCAAGGCTTCAGCATAATATATATTGCTGGAACAATAGCAAGTTTTGGGCAACTATTCTTTTTATAATGACCCTTAAGGAAAAGCAATATTAAAATACCAAATCCTCAGTTAGATTTCACAGGGACCAAAATAATATTATCTAAATATACAGTTATTTATTCGACTAAGTTGATCCTAGATGAAATTTAGATTATAACAATGGATGGCCTACTAACTGTTCAAGAAATAAGATATATTAGTAAACTGGTTAGTGTCTAATTAAAACAAACTGAACCAAGTGAGTTGTTTAAAAAATGTATGCCATTATATATAAAAAGAAACAAACACAAACCACGCCAAAGATGAATATCATTAGCGATTCACTAAAATAAATTCAGATGACTAATGAGTTAAATAAAAAAATATATAAAAAATGATAGAAATGGAAAAATATAGTTGGATATTTTCTGATATCTCAGAATAGGTAAAAATTTCTGAGCATAATACCAAGTGTTCTAATTGTTTTTATCAAGAAGAGGTGATGGTTTTTTGTCAAATGCCTTTTCTGAATCAATTGAGATCGTCATATGTTTTTTTCCCTTCATTCCTATTAATGTGCTTTATTACATTATTTGGTTTTCTTAGGTTGAACCAACCTTGCATACCAGGGATAAATCCCACTTGATCATGGTGTGTAATTCTTTTAATATGCTAATATTTTGTTGAGGATTTTTGCATCTACACAATACAGATATTGGTCTGTAGTTTTCTTTTATTGTGATATTTTCATCTGAATTTCATATGAGGTTGATGTTGGCCTTGTAGAATGAATTAGGGAGTGTTCCCTCTTCTTCAAATTTTTGGAAGAGTTTGAGCAGAATTGGAATTAAATCTTCTTGGAATGTTTAGTAGAATTCCCCTGTGAAGTCACATGGTCCTGAACTTTTTGTTTTTGTTGGGAGGTTTTTTATAAATTACTGATTCAATCTTTTTACTGGTAATTGGTTTGTTGAGATCCTGTCTTCTTCTTAAGTCAATGTAGGTAGGTTTTGTGTTTCTAAGAATTTATACATTTCATCTAAGTTATCTAATTTGTTAATATACAGTTGTTCACTTATTCTTTTTTAGTCCTTTTTATTTCAGCAGGGTCAATAGTAATGTCCCCCTTTTCATTTCTTATTTCAGTTTTTTGTATCCTTTCTTGTTTGTTCAGTCTAGCTAAAAATTTGCCAATTGTATTGATCTTTTCAAAGAACCAACTTTGGGATTTGTTGATTCTCTCTATTATTTTTGTTGTTGCTGTTTTGTTTTCTATCTCATTTATCTCTGCTCTAATCTTTGTTATTTCCTTCCTTCTATTCACTTTGGGTTTAATTTTCTCTTCTGTTTCTAGTTCTTCCAGTTTTAAGGTTAGATCTCTGATTTGAAGTAATATTTTTTAATGGAAGCATTTAGAGCCATAAATTTCACTCTCAGCACTGACTTTGCTGCTTCCCATATGATTTGATATGTTGTATTTTCATTTCATTCTCCTCAAGACACTTCCTAGTTTTACTTCTGATTTAACCCATTGGTTTTTAAGTTGTATTGTTGAATTTCAACATATTATAAATGTTCCCTTTTCTCCCTCTGTTTTTGACAAAAGGGCAAAGGTCACTCAATTGGGAAAGAATAGTTTCTTCAACAAATGGTTCTGAGAAAACTGGATCTTCATTTTCAAAAAAAGAAGAAGAAGAAAGAGGACCCCTACATATATAAAAATAACTCAAAATGGATCAAAGAGCTAAATATGAGAGCTAGAACTATCAAATTCCTAGAATAAAACATAGGTAAACCTCTTCAGGAACTTGCGTTAGACAAGGTTTTCTTAGACTTTACACCCAAAGCACAAGCAACAAAAAAATAGGTAAATGAGAACCTCATCAAAATTAAAAACTCTTGAGCCTCAAAGACCTTTATCATGAAAGTGAAAAGACAATGTAATCAATGGGATAAAATATTTGGAAATCATATATCCAGCAAAGGTTTAATATCCAACATGTGTAAAGAAATTCTTCAACAAAATATCAAAAGCTCAATATCATTAGCCATCAGGGAAATGCAAATCAAAACCACAAATAAGGTACCATCTCACACCCATTAGAATGACTACTATTTTTAAAAGTGACAAATAGCCAGAGTTGGAGAAGGTGCAGAGAAATAGGAACACTCATTCATTGCTGGTGGCAATGTAAAAAGGTGCAACCTCTGTGGTTGACAGTTTGGCAGTTCCTGAGAAAGTTAAGTATAGAACTACCGTATGACTCGGCAATCCCACTACTCATTCTGTATGTTCAAAAGAATTAGGGAAGCAGATGTAGCTCAACCAATGGGCCCTGTCTACCATATGGGAGGCCCTCGGTTCACTTCCCAGGGCCTCCTTGTGAAGGCAACCTGGCCTGCACCCATAGAGAGCTGACGGCCCACACTCACGGAGAGCTGATGGCCCACGCCTGTGGAGAGCTGGCGCAGCAAGATGACACAACAAAGGGAGACAAGCAGACACAGAAAAACGCACAGTGAATGGACACAGAGAGCAGACAGCAAGCAAGTGGTGGTGGTGAGGGGGATAGATAAATCTTTAAAAAAAATAATTAAAAGCAGAGATTTGAATAGATATTTGCACACCAATGCTCACAGTGGCATTATTCACAATTACCAAAAGATAGAAGCAACCCAAGTGTTCATCAACCAATGAATGGATATATAAAATTTATTTACTTTCTATGGAATGTTATTCAGCTATAAAAAAGGAATGAGGTCCTGACACATGCGACAAAGTGGATGAACATTGTGGAGCAGATATGGCTCAAGCAGTGGAGCACTTACTTCCCACATGGGACATCCCAGGTTCAGTTCCCAGGGCCTCCTAAAAACAAAACAAAACAAACAACAAGCAAACAAATGAAAAAACCAACTCACAGGAGTGAATATGGCTCAGAGGTTGAGTGCTGGCTTCCCAAATATGAGGTCCCAGGTTCAATCCCCAGCCCCAGTAACTCAAAAAAGCAAATACAAAAAAAAAGCTGGATGAACCTTGAAGATATCATGCTGAGTGAAATAAGCCAGGCATAAAAGGACAAATAGTGATCTCATTTATTTGAAACTAAAACTGATAGTACAGACAAACTCATAGAGTCAGAATCTAGAATATGGATCACTAGGGCATGGAGTGGTGATTGTGAACGGGAAGTTAAGGGATAAAATATACAGGATTCCTATTTGAAATGATGGAAATATTTTGGTAGTGAAAGGTTGTGATGGTAGTACAATATTGTGAATTTAATTAATAACAATGAAATAAGTGTCTGAGTATGATTAAAAAGGGAAATGTTAGATTATATATATGGTAATTGAATATTTTAAAAAAACATGGAAGTACACTCCAAAAACAGTGAACCCTAAGTTAAACTACCAACTTTAAACCATGTACACTATACAACAGTGAACCAAAAATTAAACCATGGACTTTATAGTACAATTATTAAAATGTGCTATCAGTTGTAACAAATATTCCACACCAATGCAAGTTTTATTAGTAAGCTGGTATATGGGAATCCTGTATTTTTTGCATGATTGTTTTGCAAACCCACAACTTCTCTAATAAAGGAAAAAAGAATAGATGTATATTTTTTAAAAGTATTAAAATCAGCATATTGGTCATCCAAATCTTTTACTTCTAAAAATTAACCTAAAGAAATAATCAAGGGCATAATAAAAACAATGTACCAATGATCACTAATTATAAAGTCCAAAATTAGAAACAACCTGATGGTCCAACTTTCTGTGATTGATAGTTGATTAATTAAAATATGACTCATTTGTAAAATAGAATACTATAGAAGCATTTAAAACAAATACAAAAGGGTTTAAATCACATGGCATACTGTTTTAGGAAAAATAAAAGTTATAAATGCATATTACAATATGAATCAATATTTGCAAGAAAAGTTGTATCTATGTATTATACATAAATAGAAAGATGTCTAGAAAAGTCATTAATATATTCAAACTACAGGTGATTTTTATATTTTATTTTTCATGCTTATCTATGTTTTAGAATTGTCTGCAATGAATACATATTTCTCAATTTTAAGAAGTTTAGAAAATATCATTAGATAGATTGTATGCAAATCCATCCTTATTACTGGAAATAAAAACAAACAAAATTTTATTTTTGTAGACTAATATTATTTTTGATGACTCAATGTCTACTTTCTGTTTTCCTTAAAAGTGTAAGTAAGGGAGAAGGTGAGTATATACTCTGTATGTTATTGCTTTTGAAGGATGGTAAACACTGCCTGCCTCGAAAGTCCTTACATGGAAAAATATCCTAGAGATTGCCGATTTTATAGTCCATGGCCTCAACTGAAATCAAATTGACCTTCAATTTAAAAGGCTATTACAAGGATTATCCTTTCTTATTTCCCATATTCTCATTGATCTGGGACCAAGCATTTGTATATGAGATCTTTATTGTCAAATTGAACTGAAGTTTCAGGCAATTACCTAGAAAATTCCACCTGCCCTAGCTTTTGACTATGGCAATCAGAGATCAATAAATTGACATGTTGCGTGATATTGGGTTCTTCTATGTGGCATAGCTCTCAGCAGAAGCTATGCTGTCTGTATAATTCATTATCTCATTTTTTCCATTAAAATAAAATTCCAGTAATAATAGTAAATGATAAATTCTATAGATAATCACTAAGTATTATTAGCTGGCATGGGCCATCAACTTAGTAATGTAGTTCAGTCCAGTGACTTCCTAATTAGAGCTTATGAGCCCTGGTAATTTGTGTGCAAATTGAGACTTGGTACAATTTTAACTGGTGGATTAAACAGAGTGATTTTATTTTATTTTTTTAATTTATTTTTTTATTGACTTTGTAATAATATTACATTTAAAAATATATATATGAGGTCCCATTGAACCCTACCACCCCCCCTACCTCCCCCCCCCCCCAGCAACACTCCCTCCCATCATCATGACAGATCCATTGCATTTGGCAAGTACATCTCTGGGCACCCCCGCACCCCATGGTCAACGGTCCACACCATGGCCCACACTCTCCCCCATTCCA
This sequence comes from Dasypus novemcinctus, assembly GCF_030445035.2. Lineage (NCBI taxonomy): Eukaryota > Metazoa > Chordata > Mammalia > Cingulata > Dasypodidae > Dasypus > Dasypus novemcinctus. The sequence goes on along the minus strand of NC_080679.1, from coordinate 95,001,643 downwards.
TCCAGTGGGCCCTGTGAGGATTTACAATGTCTGGTGATTGCCCCTGAAGCACCATCCAGGGCAGCTCCATGTCCCAAAGACGCCTCCACCTCTCATCTCTTCCTGCCTTTCCCCATACCCATCAGCCATCATGTCCACTTTTCTCAATCTAATGCCACCTTTTCTATGTGGACATTGGATTGGTTGTGTCCATTGCACCTCTATGTCAAGAGGAGGCTCAGATTCCACATGGATGCTGGATGCAATCCTCCCACTTTCAGTTGTAATCACTCTAGGCTCCATGGTGTGGTGGTTGTCCTTCTTCAACTCCATCTTAGCTGAGTGTGGTGAGCCCAATAAGTCAGATTGTAGGTGCTGGAGTCTGTTGAGGCTCAGGACCCGGCTATCACATTGTCAGTCCAGAAATTCAAATCCCCTAAATATATCTTAAACCCCGACACTAACTGCACCTCCAGCACATTAGCATGAAAGTCTTATGAAGAGAGATCCCATCTGAGTCCAGATTCGTCACACATAAACACCAGTTCCAAAGAGGGGCCATCTGACCTGGTAGTTAACCCCATCGGCCATGGCCATAACTCCCATGGGTCTCTTTAGCCCTCAAAGGAACCGATATCTGGGGGTTGTATCTGCTTTATCTGTCTCTCAGACTCTGCTCAGTTGTGCATAAGGGCAATCCTTCTGACAGCCTCCAGACTCTTTTTTAGAGACTCGTAGCCATATAAACTCATTTCTCCTTTCCATTTCCCCCTTACATTAGGTCAAACAGCATTTTAAAGTCATGTTATTTTATGTAGACAGGGATATTCCGCTGATCCGCGTTGAACCTTCCATATGAGGTCATTTTCCAGTTGCATCATCAGTTGGTAGTTGATAGTTGTCCCTCGGTGCCAGGGAGGCTCATCCCCGGGTGTCATGTCCCACGCTGGGGGGAAGGCATTGCATTTACATGCTGAGTTTGGCTTCGAGACTGGCCACATTTGAGTAACATGAAGACTGACAGGAGGAAATTCCCAGGTACAATGCTGCTCTAGGCCTTGTTCTTATTTTAGGCTTATCAGCTCACAAGCATAGTCATTAGCGTCATGGGCTCACTGTTGAACCCTCACTCCCTCCCGGTCCCCGCCGCTGCACCTGGGAGACTGTCGCTGCTCCCCTAGGGACCACGACAGAGCACCACTGGCCAGGAACCCAGTACCCCCCCTGCTGTGGTTTTTAATTGTTGCCACTATGAGTATATCCAAATATTGCCATGCACCCTGGACATATGTTCTGTACAGCTCCCTGTCAGCCATATATCCCCTGTCAATGGTATCCCATACCAGTATTCCTCCATTGCCTTTGTTGAACCACTCTGTGATCCAGAACTCCCTGAAATTTGAAGCCCAATATAATGTCAGGGTCCCTTACTAGGAAATGGCATATAGCGATGGGTTTAAAGGTTATATAAAGAATACGTGTTGACTTGGAAAAAATTCTACATCCTATCTTCCCCCCCCCCCCCCCAATTATTGAGCTTCTCTTCACAGGAGCCCTAGACCACAGCAATGCATATATATAGTATACAGCACTCCCATACATCCACCACAAAACCTTTCCCTTCCACAGCGATACTCTTACACCCTATTCACATCATATTTACTTAACGTAATGTACAGAGTCTGAGACAAGAGCTTTCAAACAAGGTGACATTTGTGCTTACATTGTGGTGCATACTTTAGGATACACAGTTTTTTACATTCTTAGTTAACCTATGTTTTACATTATGGTTTACATTATCGGTCTGTCATCTCCTATATGTTATGGTGTAATATTACATGTTTTATATCCATCCTTGTGTACTCTCACGAAACTCCTCTCTTACCCCCCATTTACCTTGGTTACCCACATTTAACGTCCATTTTCCCTTCCACCTTGGTGCCCACAGTGACAGCCAGCCTCCGTTTCCCTAGGAGCCACTTCCAGATATAGATGGAATAGTGTTCAGGGTCTAACTTGCTCAACTGCCCCAATGCCCTGGGAGCCACCCTTTCTTTCGAGGGATACAGTTCCCTCTATTTTATGGCATTAGTCCTCCCCAGGATGTGGGTCCACCCCCACTCTCACTACTTGGGTTTCTACCCCATCGTGTCACCCACTCTGGCAGAATGAGCATTTAGACATTCCCCAGGAGCCTGTCCTGCATCAGACCCTCCCCTCCGAGCATTCTAAACAGGTAACCCTCTTTATTATATTTTGATATGATTTTCTCGGCATTTTACTCTCCACCAACACCTGACCCTCTCCTGTGTTCGTATGCTACCCCTCCCTCCCCCCACTTTTGGGCAATGTTACCCATCCGCCCATCCCCAGCCTCCCTCAAACCCGCAAAGCCCCAACCAAAGGCAACCCCTGCCCCCCTTTTATCTCTTCTTTGTGTTCATACTTACCACCATCTCGTCTTAAATTCCACCCCTGCAGACATCGGCTCACATCCTTCCTCCACCCTCCAATTTCCTGTAAGCCTATCGTTCAGTCTCTTGCTATCTAGGGCAGCTTGGTTATTTCAAATCATTGAGGTCATGTAGTATTTGTCCTTTAATGTCTGGGTTGCTTCACTCAACATAAGGTTCTCAAGATTCATCCATGTTATCACATGTGTTTGTAGTGTGTTTGTTCTTACAGCTGAGTAGTATTCCATTGTGTGTATATACCACATTTTATTGATCCACTCATCTGTTGATGGGCATTTGGGTTGATTCCAACTTTTGGCAATATTGAACAATGCTGCTATGAACATTGGTGTACATATATCGGTTTGCGTCCTTGTTTTCAGTTCTGCTGGGTATATACCCAGCAGTGGTATTGTTGGGTCATATGGCAAATCTATGGCTAGTTTTTTGAGAAACCGCCATACTGTCCTCCAGAATGGTTGGATCCTTCTGCATTCCCACCAGCAGTGGATGAGTGTTCCCCTTTCTTCACATCCTCTCCAGCACTTGTATTCTTCTGTTTTTTTCATAGCTGCCAATCTTATGGGTGTAAGATGGTATCTCATTGTGGTTTTGATTTGCATTTCCCTGATAGCTAGAGATTTGGAACATTTTTTCATGTGCTTTTTTGCCATTTGTATTTCTTCTTTGGAGAAGTGTCTGTTTAAGTCTTTTTCCCATTTTTTAAATGGGTTGTTTATCTTTTTATTTTCAAGATATAGGAGTTCTTTATATATGCAAGTTATAAGTTTCTTATCAGATATATGGTTGCCAAATATTTTCTCCCACTGTGTGGGCTCCCTTTTTACTTTCTTGACAAACTCCTTTGAGGTGCAAAAGGCATTAATTTTGAGGAAGTCCCATTTATCTATTAGTTCTTTTGCTGCTCGTGCTTTTGGTGAGATATTCATAAATCCATTACCTATTACAAGGTCCTGTAGATGTTTCCCTACACTGCTTTCTAAGGTTTTTATGTTCTTGGCTCTTATATTTAGGTCTTTGATCCATCTTGAGTTGATCTTTGTATAAGGTGTGAGATGGTAATCCTCTTTCATTCTTCTACATATGGCTATCCAGTTCTCCAGACACCATTTGTTGAATAGGCCACTCTCTCCCAGTTGAGAGGGTTTGGTGGCTTTATCGAATATTATGTGGCTATATATGTGAGGTTCTATATCAGAGCTTTCAATTCGATTCCATTGGTCTATGTGTCTCTCTTTATGCCAATACCATGCTGTTTTCACCACTGTAGCTTTGTATTATGTTTTGAAGTCAGGTAGTGTGATTCCTCCAATTTCATTTTTCTTTTTCAGTATGTCTTTGGCTATTCGGGGTCTCTTTCCTTTCCAAATAAATTTCATAGTTAGTTTTTCTAGTTCCTTAAAGAAGGCTGTGTTGATTTTTATTGGGATTGCATTGAATGTGTAGATCAGTTTTGGTAGGATAGACATCTTAATAATGTTCAGTCTTCCTATCCATGAACAAGGAATAGTCTTCCATTTATTTAGGTCTTCTTTGATTTCCTTGAACAATCTTGTATAGTTCTCGGTGTATAAGTTCTTTACTTCTTTAGTTAAATTTATTCCTAAGTATTTGATTTTTTTATTTACTATTGTGAATGGTATTTGTTTCTTGATTTCCTCCTGATCTTGCTCATTATTGGTGTACAGAAATGCTACTGATTTTTTCGCATTGATCTTATAACCTGCAACTTTACTAAACTCATTTATGAGTTCTAGAATCTTTGTTGTAGATCTCTCAGGGTTTTCTATGTATAGGATCATGTCATCTGCAAATAATGACATTTTGACTTCTTCCTTTCCAATTTGAATGCCTTTTATTTCTGGCTCTTGCCTCAGTGCTCAAGCAAGTGCTTCTAAGACAATGTTAAATAGGAGTGGAGACAGTGGGCATCCTTGTCTTGTTCCTGAGTTTAGAGGGAAGGAGTCTAGAATTTCTCCATTGTACACAATATTGGCTTTATGTTTTTCATATATACTCTTTATCATGTTCAAAAAATTCCCTTGTATTCCAATCTTTTGGAGTGTTTTTATCAAGAAAGGGTGCTGTATTTTGTCAAATGCTTTTTCTGCATCAATAGATATAATCATGTGATTTTTTTCCTTCAATCTGTTTATATGGTGTATTACGTTGATTGATTTTCTTATGTTGAACCATCCTTGCATACCTGGGATGAATCCCACTTGGTCGTGGTGTATAATTCATTTAATGTGTTGTTGAATACGATTAGCAAGTATTTTGTTAAGTATTTTTGCATCTAGGTTCATTAGAGAAATTGGTCTGTAATTTTCCTTTCTTGTGATGTCTTTGTTTGGCTTTGGTACTAGGGTAATTTTGGCATCATAGAAGGAGTTGGGTAATGTTCTTTCTGTTTCGATTTTTTGGAATAGTTTCAGCAGGATTGGTGTCAGTTCTTTCCGGAATGTTTTGTAGAATTCACCTGTGAAGCCATCTGGCCCTGGGCTCTTCTTAGTTGGGAGATTTTTAATAACTGATTCTATCTCTTTGCTTGTGATTGGTTTGTTAAGATCATCAATTTCTTTTTTTGTCAATATGGGCTGCTTATGTGTTTCTAGGAATTTGTCCATTTCCTCTAGATTGTCATTTTTGTTGGAATATAGTTTTTCAAAATATCCTCTTATGATAGTCTTTATTTCTGTGGGGTCAGCGGTGATATCGCCTTTCTCATTTCTTATTTTGTGTATTTGCATCTTCTCTCTTTTTTTCTTTGTTAGTGTCGCTAAAGGTTTGTCAATTTTGTTAATCTTCTCAAAAAACCAGCTCTTGGTCTTATTTATCTGTTCAAGTGCTTTCTTATTTTCTATTTCATTTAGTTCTGCTCTTATCTTTGTTATTTCCTTCCTTCTTCTTCCTGTTGGGTTACTTTGTTGTTGTTTTTCTAATTCCTTCAAATGTACAGTTAGTTCCTCAATTTTTGCTCTTTCTTCTTTTTTGATATATGAATTTATGGCTATAAACTTCCCTCTCAGTACTGCTTTTGCTGCATCCCATAAATTTTGGTATGTTGTGTTATCATTATCATTTGTTTCAAGGTAGTCATTGATTTCTTTTGAGATTTCCTCTTTGACCCACTGTTTTTCTAAGAGTGTACTATTTAATTTCCAAATCGTGGTGTGAAATCTGGGCTTCTGTCCCTTGCAAATCTCCAGCTTGACTCCACTGTGGTCAGAGATAATGTTTTGCATGATTTCAATCTTTCTGAATTCGTTCAGCCTTTCTTTGTGGCCTAGCATATGATCTATCTTGGAGAATGATCCATGTGCGCTTGAGAAAAATGTATATCCTGCTGTGTTTGGGTGTAGCGATCTACATATGTCTATTAGATCCAGCTCCTCTAATATACTGTTCAGATGTTTTGTTTCTTTGGTGATTCTCTTTTGAGATGTTCTGTCCAGAGTTGATAGTGGTGTATTAAAATCCCCCACTATAATTGTAGATGTATCTATTGTTTCACTTAGTTTTTCCAGCGTTTGCCTGACATATTTAGAGGCACCCTTGTTAGGGGCATAAATATTTATGATTGTTCGATCTTCTTGACAGATTTTCCCTTTCACTAAAATGTAGTATCCTTCTTTGTCTCTCACAATTTTTTCACATTTAAAGTCTATTTTGTCTGATATTAATATAGCTACTCCTGCCTTTTTTTGGTTATTGTTAGCTTGTATGATTGTTTTCCAGCCATTCACTTTCAATCTCCATGCGTCTCTGGGTCTAAGATGTGTCTCTTGTAGACAGCATACGGATGGGTCATATTTCCTTATCCAATGTCCCAGTCTGAATCTTTTGATAGGTGAGTTTAATCCATTGACATTCAGTGTTATTACTATCAAGGAATTATTTGTGTTAGCCATATTTTGATTGGATTTGTGTTTGTCATATTTTGTTTGTATATATATTTTTTTGTCTTTTTTGTTGTTGTTGTTGGTCTTATACTCTCCTTCAACTCTGCCTTTCCTGTTTTTTCCTTTCTTCCTGCAGAACTCCCTTTAGAATTTCTTGAAGGGGAGGTTTCTTGTTGGTATACTCTTTCAGTTTCTGTTTGTCTGCGAATATTTTGAATTCTCCATCATGTTTGAATGCTAGTTTAGCTGGATAGAGTATTCTTGGTTGGAAATTTTTTTCCTTTAGTACCTTGACTATATCATACCACTGCCTTCTTGCCTCCATGGTTTCAGATGAGAAATCAGCACTTAATCTAATTGAGCTTCCCTTGTATGTGATGGTTTTCTTTTCTCTTGCTGCTTTTAGGATTTTCTCTTTGTCTTGAGCATTGGATAATTTGACAAGTATATGTCTTGGGGTGGGCCTGTTGGGGTTTATGACTAGTGGAGTGCACTGTGCTTCTTGGATATGTATATCTGTCTCTTTCAGTATATTTGGGAAGTTTTCAGCCATTATTTCCTGCAACAGTCCTTCTGATCCCTTTCCCTTCTCTTCACCTTCTGGAATGCCTATAATACGTATGTTTGAGCGTTTTGCATTGTCATTCAGGTCCCTAAGTCCTAATTGGATTTTTTCTATTTTCTTATTGACCCCTTCTACTATCTGTTTGATTTCGGATGTACTGTCTTCCACATCACTAATTCTCTGCTCTGTCTCTTCTAGTCTGCTGATATTTGCTGCAAGTGTATTTTTGATTTCTTGAACTGTGGTGTTCATTCCCATCATATCTATTATGTTTTTTCGTATGTCTGCAATTTCCCCTCCAAGTGATGTCTTCATGTTGTTAACCTCTTTCATTACTTCGTCAAATTTGTCAGTGATAAATGTTCTGAGATCTTTCATTGCTTGTGCCAAGTTTTGCTCCCCTTCGTGATTATTGGTTTGTTGATTGGATTCAGCCATGTTTTCCTGATTACTGGTTTGTTTTGTAGATTTTTGTTGCTTTCTGGTCATCTCTTTATCTTGACGGATTTAATCAGTTCCTTAGCTTCTTTGTCTGCTCTTGGAGGTTAATTAGCTGTTATTTTTGCATAGGTGTTATATCTTCTCTTTGTCACTTTTTTCTTCTTATTCTAGTTTCTTGTTGTTGGTTAAGTTCACTTTAAAGGAAAGTATTGGTGTTGGGGAAAGGCAATTGTGTAAGCAAGGGAAAAGTGTAAAGTAGTATTGGTGATATATGTTAACAAAGCAAGAATATGAGATCTGGGAGGATGGAGGTTAGATTCATGTAAATTGTGTAGAGTTATAGCAGTAGGTAGAGTACCTATTATGAGGTAGATGATTGAATATGGGAGGAATATGGTATGAGCTAAAAAGCTATTGATTTCGTGAGAGAGGGAAAGAGAAAAAAAAGGTAATAGTTTCAAGAGTGGATAACAGACAGAAAACAAAACATAGGTATTAGAAATTAAGACTTAGACCCTTCGTGGATCGAAGAAAGGGAGGTGGGAGGTGGAATATAGGAGAGCCAGTAGATGGTGGCATATATCAAGATGTAGGGGAAAGAGGATAGTGTAGGTAGCCTAAATCAGTTCACACAGAAATGAGGCAGTGGAGGATGAGAAAACCCAGCAAATGTGAGGTGTTTCCTGCCGCACCTATTGTATAATTGAGTTAAAATAAACTAAGTAGAATATGAGAGACAAGAGGGAGAGAGACAACAGAAAAAAAGAAAGAAAAAAAAAAAAGAAAGTGGGGGGAAGGGACGAGAGGAAGAAAGTAGAAGGGGATGGGCAAAGGGTGGGGAACAGGTAGGGGAAAGAAAAAAAAAAACAGATATGCATGACCCAGAATTAAAACACCCACTACACAGCACCTACCACGAAAAAAAGTCTTAAATAACTGAGTAAAAGAAAGACTTTGGGGGATACGCTGTGAGAGAAGACTAGGAGATAATGCGGTGTTAGCAATCAGGAAATTGAAAAAAGTAAAGAATAAGTCAAAATGAAAATAAAAACAAAGCAAAATGAAACGATAAAGAAAGAACGCCAATGTTGAAGGCTAGGGCATTTAAGGACCTCAGATGGACCTCAGTGCGTGATGGATTCAGGGATGGAAAGTCTGAGATATTGAGGTCTCAAGAGATGTGAGTCTCTGTGGTGTGGGCCACCAGATTTTAGGGAATTCAGACCTGGCAACCTCCAATCTGGTCTACAGGAAGCCTGGGAGCCCCGCAGTGTAACACAGCCCTCAGGGATCCCCACAGCTGGGTGCCAGCCTTAAGGGGGAAGTCAGATCCGCAAGCTCTATATTATGACTGAACCCTGCAATTCATTTACTTAGCTGGGCTCATTAGTATATCTCACTTCAGCTTTTGGACAGCTCCCGTCCTGTGATTCCAAACCACTGCCACTAGAGGGCGCCTCTACACCGCAGCCACTTTACTAGTACAGATCTGAAGCCCGGCCTGTGACGCGGAAAACAGATTCGAAAACCGGATTTCCCAAGTTTCGCAAAATATTCCCTAATCGGCTTCCAGACGTGTCCCCCTCCCTTGCCGCAGACTAAAACAACTTTCTGATTATGTCTCTTTATTGCCTACAGCCTATTTGGGTCCGAGACTGGCTGCCGGGCTTTTGGGGGCGGGGCTTCAGGCGGAAGCACTATTGTTTATGTTCGCAATCACAAGTTTCTCCCGCTTCACAACAAAACACCGTCTATCTTCCCAAATCGCTCTGCAAAGGCGACCCGTCGCATCAACCCGTGCACAGCTCGCCCAGAACTCGCGAACTCCTTAACAGCTCAGAGCCGTCTAAAAGCGGTGCCGCCGGGCTGGACCGTGGTTCCCCCCACCCCCAATAGGGAGGAGCCCGTCAGCGGGTCTCACCTACAGGCAATAGAACCCAAATTATATCTACTAGACCAATCCTCTCCATTACCTTTCCACCCAATCGATATCCAGGCACTTCTGCCCTGCAAAAATCCCGAAAAAGCCCGGCCTTGGAGAGCCTGTAGCCGCGCCCAACCGTCTCCTCCCGGGACCTACCGCAAAGGCAAGTTCACTCAGCGACCATCTTGCCAGCCTCCGAATTTTGGTCAAACAGAGTGATTTTAAACTTTAAAAAACCCAACAAGAATTCCAAGTAATCCTCTAAGCTAAAGAGTATTTAGATATTCTAGAATACAATAACTTCTAATTATTTTTAAAATGATTTAGCTTGTCAATATTATTATAGTTTTTGAGGAAAAAAAGCACAGGTCCTATTTCATAAAGGTCCCAAGGACAACTATTCAAAATAGATAACAAAATAAAGACTATGATTTTCAATTTATAATGAATTTTGAAAATAAAATTAAAAAGTAAATTCTTAGCTTTAACTTTGTATACTTCTCTGCTATAATATACAAGGTACTTTTAATAAGACTTGATTGTTTATAATAAACTTTATCAGTACTTGCATAGTTTTAAATGTTGTACTTAAGGAATTAGGAGAGCTCTTAAATATTTTTTTCTAATTTTTTACATAGCCAAGGGAAATTGTTTTTTTTTTCTTGGTATTTTTCTTATAATTATCTCGTTTCATTTGTTTTCATTTTATTTTTTTGTTTTGTTTTGTTTTTGTTTGGTTTTCCACCCTTAGTTTTTATTGGCCACAATTTTCATAATTCCTCAGTCCAATGTGAAAAACTCAAAAGAATTTTTTAGCACTCATGATAAAGTTGCAACAAAAATTGTTCTCTAAATAGAGTGAAAGTTAAAACAATGCTGCACTTGCCACACCCGGGGTCACCAGCCCCTCGGCGCCTGGGTCGCCACTCATGCCCCTCCCATCTCGGGTTGCCTCCACTCCGCAGGCTGCACCCCTGCTCCCCCAAGCCCACACAGACCAACAACGTTTTCCCAGAATGCCCAGAGGCGAGGGCCATGCCTCAAGGCAGTGAATGCCCCCCTCCAGCACGTATTGCAAGGAGTACAATACAATTTGGGACTTTTAAAAATTAATATTTTCCTGTATTCTTATATAGATACAATTATTTTAATACTTGAATCATATTTTGTCTACTAGTTACACAATTGATTTAACTATTCCTTCTCTGAAGGAAAAATGATTTGTCCTTTTATCCTCCTTAACATATCCTACAATATGTATTCTCAAACATAAAACACTAAGTGTTTTCCCAAAATCAGGATATTCTGTCATTAGGTATACTGATTATAGGGAACTAGAACTCTGAAGCTTATTAGAATTCTACTAAAAGAATGTAATTGAGATTATTATGATCTTCAGTCTATTATCTATTTGAAACTTTAAAACAGACTTGCTCTAAATATCTGAATGTAATACTAACATGCAATAGATTTAAAGACATTAAATAAAGGACAGGTTAGGTTACTAAATAAAATATAACAATCCATAAATGTCATCAATTTACCTATTAATCAAACTTACAAATCTAGAGTTAATTAACACTCTTTTTTCTGACTCATGAATCTTTATCTCATAGTCAGACCTTTCTCCAGTGATTTTGCAAGTACTTTGGACTTATAGTCACTTTGTATTGAGAAACTTGCTTTAAAATCCCACCACATTTATAAATTACCTTTCAAAAAGCTATAATGTATTAAGATTTTTTCTATTCACTCTTCCACCCTCACTCATTTTCCAGTCACCTTACCCTACTTGATTTTTGCCATAGCTTGTGTCATCATCTAGCGTATTATTATTTAGTTATCTCTCCCCCCACAGGAATGTAAACTCCATGGAGAAAATGCTTTTGTCTGTTTTGTTCACTTATATATTCCAAGTACCTATAACAAGTGCCTTGTACATAATTTGGACAAAATATCTGTTGAGTAAATCTCGACTGGATCTCCGTTATCTCCTTTTTTCTTTTTCCCCTTCTTTCTTCCTGTCCCTCACTCTTTCCTTTTGCTAATTAATCATAATTCTGTGTTAGCTTCACTGTGTTAGGTCTTCTCTATATGGTAGCTTTAGAGGTTTAAATCACCTTTACAACTAGTAATCCCAAATGAAATAGAGCTTCAACTTCCTTCTAGTTCTAGAAAATTCAGAATCTAGTTTCATTAGACTGGCTGGTTTGCATGCCTAAAATTGTGATCTGAAGTAGGTGTAATGGTTGAGAATGAAATACTCTGATTAACTTGGATGCTACTTCAAATCTGACCTGAGCAAAAATCAGCATCCCCTAGGAGCTTGCTATACATGCAGAATCTTGGGCTACTGAATTAGAAAATGCGTTTTAACAAGATTCCCTGGTGATACGTCTTTACTCTGTGCCCCCAGATGGAGCTGGAAGGATTTGGAGAAGAATCAAGTAAATTCCATCCAAACTACTTAAACTTAAAGTGGGGGAGGGTTAGCTGCCCAAAGAAACTTGAATGCTGTTACTGGAAGGCAGAATAATAATGTTAGGAGTAAAAAACAACACTACAATATATAATATGTATTCAGCAATTGTTATGTACCAGGTCCTAAGCTTTTATCAAGATTTATTTTATTTGTTAGTCATAATATTGCATAAGATATTATCAGACAGTGCACCTTAGAATTCAAGAGATTAAAAAAGTTGTCTGAAGTTTTTGTTGGGAAGAAACAATTTAATCTATAATGTGTCATATAATAATAAATGCCATGCAGAAAAATTAAGAAGGGTAGAGAAATAGAGTATGACCCAGAATGATGGGAGGAAGAGATGAATTTAGATAGGGAGGCTAGAGGAAAATGAGGAAGCAAAGTTTGTGAAGACTTTGGATGACGTGAAGGATGAAAGTTCCTTGGTAACTTTCCAGATGGAAAGAAGGACTTGAGTTGGAAATGACCATGGCATGTTTAAAGATAAGTGAAGAAAAAAGTCAGTGTGTCTAGAATTAAGTGAGCATAGGTAATGAACTCAAGAGAGACTGTCCAGAGCCAGTTCATGAAGAATCTTCTGGTAATGGTTAGATTTGTCAATTATTCTTATCCAGTGGAAGATCACTGGAAGCTTTTGAACAAGGGAGTGACATGATTTGATGTATATTTTAAATACATTGCTTAGGGAACAGGCTAGGTGAATAAAGAATAGATGGAAGAATGCAAGATGCCAGTGAGATCAGTTAGGAAGTTGTAGTATCATCTAAGAGATGAGAGTGGTGGGCACAAGGATGGTAACAGTTGAGGTGATACTGAAGGTTTGGGGATATTTTATGAATGTAAAACCAACAGGAATTGTTGAGAAATTGAATGTGTATATGAAGAAAATTACTCAGATGTTTTTGCCATGAGAAAATGAGTAGATATTTATGCCAGTTACTGAAGTGAAGAACCTTTGAAATGGAGCAAGATGGAGAATCAAGAGAACTTGAACATGTCAGTTTCATTCAAGCACCAACTTTTAGTGGTCACAAGGAGGAATAGTAAGCAAAGGAGATGGAAAAGGGACTGCCAATAGGGAATAACTTCCACTGAGGGTCTGGTCTCCACAAAGCCACGTGAAGAAGGGTGCCCAGAAGGAGGGAGTGAACAGTCAATTATACAAAGTACCCCTAAAAGGATGTGTAAGCCAGGATTGAGGATTGAAGGTCAAGAAGGATAGAATTTATTGCTGAAACAAAAATCAATAAGCGTACCTTCCATAAACGATGGGGATGAAAGTCCTTTTTTTTTTTTTAAGATTTATTTATTTGTTTCTCTCCCCTTCCTCCACCCCCCACCCCGCTAGTTGTCTGCTCTGTGTGTCCATTCTCTGTGTTCTTCTGTGACCACTTCTATCCTTATCAGCAGCACCAAGAATCTGTTTCTTTTTGTTGTGTCATCTTGTTGTGTCAGCTCTCCCCGTGTGCAGCGCCATTCCTGGGCAGGCTGCGCTTTCTTTCGTGCTGGGTGGCTCTCCTTACAGGGCGCACTCCTTCCATGTGGGGCTCCCCTATGTGGAGGACACCCCTATGTAGGGGACCCCCCTGCATTGCACGGCACTCCTTGAGCGCATCAGCACTGCGCATGGGCCAGCTCCACAAGGGTCAAGGAGGCCCAGGGTTTGAACAGTGGACCTCCCATGTGGTAGGCAGATGCCCTAACCACTGGGCCAAGTCCGCTTCCCTGAAAGTCCATTTTTAAAAACTGCACATGTATGTATATGGCAAGACCGTAAAACCAGCAAGTGGAGAAAAATGCAGCAGGAAAATGGTAGGCAGACAATGGTTCTATGACAGTGATTTTTTGGTTGTTTTGTTTTTGTATGGCTGTTTGTTTTTGGATAACAAATAGTAGCCATTTTTGTTTGCTGGCAGGAATAATCCAGGGTAAAAGGAAAAATTGATTCTGTATGGGAGGTGACTAATTTTATTAACGATGTCTTTGAATAGCAAGAAGTTATAGAATCCTGTGTATAAGTGAAGTCATTGTCCTTAGATAGGAGAAGGTACAATTAATCTTTTCAACAGAATATAAGGAAGAGGTAAAAATACATGTTGACTTGTAATTGACCAGGCAGTTATCTTCTGTATCCTTTTTCTTCTAAGATATAGAGCAATAATGATGGCTGAAAATAAAGGTAAGTATTAAAGATCTGAGAAGCGAAAAGAAAGCATTAGTCATGGTTAGATCAGGGAAAAATCTAATATAATTGCCCTGTAGTGCTTAGGACACACTTGAAATTTATGGCCATAAATTTTAACTCCACGTAATTGTTCTTATTCTCTAGTCAACCGACTTCCTCAACTCTGGTGCAAGTTCAGATAAAAAAAAAGGATTGGGTTTAATCAAATTGGTGTTTGTCAGAGTATGCTGAATGAAGAAAAAGTGTTGAGGTTCAATGCAGGGGTAGAATGATAATGATGGCAAGGCATTATGCTAGGTAAGGAAGGAATTAATAATATGAGAGAAATAAAACAAACATGGAAAAGTTGACGATTGAAATATTGGGTAGGGTGGAATAAAAGGAAGTATTAGTCAAACATAGGAAGTGTTGACTTATTTGGTATTGACAAGTTAGGTTAAGAGAAGGCCTGAAGAAAGATGATTAGCAATCCCATTTCAAGGCAAGAATATTGAGAGGATCATCAGCATAGATATCAAAGGTGTCCTGAATATTGTCAGGAGTGTTAGTAGAGAGACATGATGAACTGGGTGCTATTATTATCAGTGAATGAGGAGTAATGATTGAGAGATTGTAGATTACTGTAAATGAAGAAGTAGTTGGTGGTATAGTCTGAATGAACCTTGTTCTTCAAAGAAGCTTAGCTTTTAGAGGAAGGAGGGAGAGAGAAGAAATAATGGAGAAATCGTCATAAGGAACAAAGAAAACAACTGTCTCACTTCCAAGTCCCTGACTGGGGGGCCATGAAGTTTTGCAAGCTAGAACAGCCTCCACTTGACAGGGCCACAGTGAGACAGTATACTAGTGAGGACTGGGGATATTATGGCACCTGTATTAAGGAGCACAGGCTAGGCTAGCAAACAACTAGAGATCTCAGTGATTTAACACAACAAAAGGGTTGTTGTTTTTTTCCTGTATGTTAAAGGTATGTGATGAGATGTGGAGACAAGGGCACTTGGGAGGTGCTGTATTTCACCATCTTGAGACTGCACCACCTGCATTTTAGCAGTCTCTAGTACAGATGAAAAGATCTAGAGTGCCTAGTACCTGCTCTTCCAACTGTTAGAACACACATGGCATATGCCCCTTTCCCCCATAATGCATTGGCCAGAACCAGTCACATGTCCTTGTCAAAATGCAGGGGACTGAAAAATGTGAAGGGGTTTATGGGATCTTTGGTGAGTGCTGCAGTCTCTACACAGTATCTCACCTCTGAAAAGGAAAGTATAGATACAGCAGGGGAAAGCCAAGCTTGTTAAAATATTAAGATCAGCCCATGCATATTTTTGTACTTTCTTAAAGATAATTTAAAGTAATTTTATACAAATAGGACAGAACCAAAGTCACAGTTGCAATGCTAAGAGGTGGCTTAGAGCTTTAGCTTTCCTCAATAGTTTCTTTCATTGTCCACCTACCACTCTTTGCCAAATTTGAGGTGGGCAATTAATATTTTTTAAATTTAATATAAAGTTATATGCCATTGGATCTTCAAATCTTCCTTCCAATCAGAAAACTGCTCATAAAATCCACCTAGAGAAAACATTCTGGAGCCAGGACTACTAAAGCTTACCATGATGAAAAAAGGAGAATACTGATATTGAATATGCCACCTAAATTAAATTGCCTGCACTCAAAAATGAAACCAGAACAGTAAAACTGACTGTAGTCTTCTGAAGGTACAGTGCTTTTTTTCTGGACCCAGTGGCATCTATTTATATAATTTTGAGGACTAGGTCATTTCGATTGTCGTGGCACTTTACACAGAGAAATTATTTTAGTAATCTATTTTGGTAAATGTATTTAAGCCTCTTCTTTTAAAGGTTATTGCAAATTATGGAGGGAAGTCTTTTAAAAGCACTTACTTACTTGTTTGTAAAGCCCAAAGACTTGTTTTCTGTCCAAGCACCAACTAGAAAAATCAATTTTTTCTTTTGGGAGGAAATAGTTTAGCTGCTCATGCATCATCAGAATGACTTCTAACAAAATTATGGTATTTTATTATCGAAAAACCAAATGTCAGCTGAGACAATGGGAATTGAGAGCAGGCTAATAGATGATAGGTTTCAAGAGTGTTTCTGCTTTTGAATACAGTGACCCAATATAACAGCATTTGTTAAAGATGTTTACTTTCTCTAAACAGTTGCTCCTAATTTTACAGAACGATCAATTAGATTTGCTGCATGGTTGGGATAGAATATCCTGAATATTGAGCCTTTTTTGTTTGTGTGCCAAGCATAGTTGTTTACTATTCCTGAAGAAGTAAGTTAAACATTGGCAAGTTCTCAAAATAATCTAAAATAATTTTGTCAGTTATTTGATCATTTCAGTCAAATGTCACTTTTAATATTGAAAATGAGCAAATCATAAATCACCATGATGTGTTTATATAAAAATTAGTGAAGTTAATATTTTTATTTCCCAACTAGAAGGAATCCTGTTACAATCCCAAAGGGAAATACTTTTTATTTTACATGTTCTATCATTACATGCAATAAAATTAAGCAATTATAATATACACATATGAGTATATTCCTGTCCATTTGTTTATATATTTTATGCTTATTTATTTACAAACTTACTCTTCCAAAGGACTTGAGCTAGATTAAAATAATTCATAAAATGAAATTGAAAAAAATCAATGAAGAAAAATTAGATCTATGTTATACCTTGATAGAACAGAAGATAAAGAAGAAGAGAAAGTTAGAACAAATATGTGCAGTACATTGTAAGATTATATTTTTATAAATTTCTCATGAAATCTACAGATGGTAAAAAATTACACTATAGAAAAAATATGTGCATTAGAAACCATTGAAGCAATTGAAATTTTTGATAAAGAGAAACACATTACCACACAGCTTAATTAAGCTTCGATTATGAGATGCTAAATTAATACTAATTTACACTTAGTTGATTATTCAGTCTAAGAGATACAAGTACATGGTGATAAATATTTGCATTTGAAAAGTCATAACCAATGGATTAAATGTTTTTTTCTTAATCTATTTAACTTACTAATTGAATGGCAATAACAAAATCAGTGTAGTAACAGCTGTATATGCAATTGAATTTGAGGGGGCTATAATTATAGGGGAAGAACACGGATGGCAAAGTAAACAGAGTGAAAGTGCTAAAACAAAAATAGCACAAACTGATTTATATGTTTCTCTGAAAAATTCCAGGTGTTGTCAAAGTGGATTATGGAGATGTGACAGTCAGAAAAACACTAAGAGAAAATCTGAAGTGTAAGCCTTTTTCTTGGTACCTAGAAAACATCTATCCGGACTCCCAGATCCCAAGACGTTATTACTCGCTTGGTGAGGTAGGAATTATTTATCTTGGTTAAAGTATAAATATGTTTTGCAAATGGAGCAAATTCTAGGGTGCTCATTATTTTCCATGTTATGAATAAAATGTTTTAATAAGATTTTAAGAGAGATCTATTTTTAATGACTTATCCTATTTTCTAAGAACTGTAAAGGTCTTCAACATAGGCAATTGTAAAAGAAAGAAAAATGTTTAAAACAAAAACAGTATTTTGTTTCTCTCCAATAGTTCTAAAAGTTGTTGGCCATAGTAACCTTACCCTAAAAGAGCTTTTGTTTATGTGGGTTTTATCTACCAAAATGTACTATGTTGAAACTAAAACAGAATACTTTAAAATATTTAATAATTTATAAAAATAACAATGTAATAACCCATTAAAATACGAATAAATATGTAATAGGTGATAACATAGGTCAGATGTACTAACACAGACTTTACAACTTTCTGTGTGACTCCTGTGCCTCAGGCTTTTGGTTTTGGTCTGCTTGTCTTTTGTTCTATATTTATTTGGGAGAGGCAGGGAAATTGTTGCTGTTTTCAAATATGTAATACCCCATATTAGCACTTAATCTCACAGCGTTTTGTACTTAGTACTGTATATAGAATATATGAGAGTACTTTTTAAACTAGAATGCTGTTTGCATGTTAGTTATTATAACCTACTTCTGATGTGCATCAGTAAAATGACTGAAGATTTCATCTTTTCATTGAAAAGTCTGTTTGAACATCAATGAACCTGACTATACCCTCAGGGAAAGAAAGTTTTCAATTCTTATAGTGAGTCTTTCCACTGCAGTCAATCCCAGCTGATTAGTAAACATTCCTTTTTCTAAAATGAGGCATAACCAGGGGCAGTGACGCAGCAAAGATGAGTAAGGTACTTTTGGAAATGACTCCTGAAAAAGACTTGGGGCTCCAAAAAAGAACTTAGATATTTACTTCCAAGTTAAAAACCTAATTTATGCTTTCTTGCACTACATCAATGAATCTAATCAATTTCCTAAGAAAGTAAAAATAAAAGAGAGTATAGGATGGGTAAATTCTTTTGTACGACTGACTGATTTTAAATTAGCTATCTTCTATAATGAATCAAGCAGCTATATTTTAATGTATAGAAATATCTGAAATGCTTTTAAAGAGCCGGATTGACCCTTTCTGGGTGTTTGAAACACATCCAGAGGAAGCAGCATGTTGTATTGGAAAGAGCCCAGGCCCGAGTGTCAGACAGATGGGGTTCAAATCTAGCCCTCAGAGTTTTACAACTTGAGTGGCCCCAGGTATCGCCTCTGGTGCCTGTCAGCAGAATAAAGATAATAATACAAGGTTACTATGATGATTGACTTTATGAAGCATCCAGCACAGTGCCTGGCGAGCAGTAGCAGTACCTGTAATGATAGCTGTTATAACTACAGTTCATTCATCTCTTACAATGCCAAACGTTATGGAACATGTTTTATATGCATTATGTCACTTAAAAATCACAGCTCCATGACTTGGGTATTGTTATTGTCTAAAATTTAATTAAATAAGGAAACAGATGTGCAGAAAGTTTGAACGATTGGCCTATCCATCACATAGCTAGGTAAATATTGCAATCAAGATTCAAATCCATGTTAGTATAATCATTAAAACTCATTTTTTTCTTATAACTGCAAGGGAAAAATAGATTATATTGTTATATTTTATTCATTCAAAATGCTTTTATGAAATAAGAGCTTGTGCTAGCCCCCATGCAATGAGTTAAGGATGCAAAGTCAAATAAGAAAAGACTCTAATTCTTAGGCCATTCCACTGAAGTGGGGGAGGAAGAAGGGTGATATGGGTGAGACAGAAACAATGGCAAAGAAAAGAGTAGAAAAACGAATTATCCTACCTGAGGTACATAAGAATGCTATGAACTTTTCCTTCAAAAAATGAATAAATTCAGAAATCTATGAGATTTCTTAAGTTTTGAACTTGCTAGCATATTGATGTAATGTAGTTTTCCACTTTAAAAACAAGCCTTAGAGAAATGCAATACACCATCTGTTTCTATGGAAACAGAAAGACAAATTCACAAAACACTACCTCCCAATTCAATTTTGTGTAGCCATGTATACATAATTTAAGACAGACAATTTGATAATGAGTTAGGGTTGAACTTTAATGGACAACATTCATTTAAAGCCTTATCATTGGGACATTTTTCTTTCTTACTACCTGTCATTAACCTTTCTGAAAGAATGTAAAAACCTATCCTTCCTTATATATGAAGGCACTTTCCCTCAAAGAGTTAGAGATCTGAAGTGATATCAGGTGACCAAGCCACTTGTCATCAAGACAACAAAATTACTTCTTTCGAATATATTCATATGTATTCTTCACTTAATTTAAAATGAAATGATTAAGATTTAACCATTTATATATATATATAAATATATATATACAAATATATATATTTATATATTCCTTAAATTTCAGTATTTTTCAAATATACTTAACATCACTATGTATTGGTAAATAAAAATATTTCCCTGTCAATTTCCCTTTATACCTTTTCTTGTGATATTTACTGAAAGATGCAGAGACATCTCTATTGTCATATACCATCACCCAAATAATTATCAGTAGTTATTAATATAAGATAAGCATATGTTAATTTCTTATATGTTTGCATCTTACTCAGGTAAGATGCCTGAAATATTACTTTACCCAGTCCATGGACTGTATGTAATTTCCACTAGGAAGTTAAAACCTATGCAATTGCTTGAACTAAAACAAACCTGTAAGTGGCTTAATAAAGCATGTCAGTAAGCAGATCATAATGGAATAAGGAAGTTAAGCTCTTTGTAGCGTTAACTATACCTTTAATTTACTAGATTTAACATGCTCGGTTCTGATCTTGAAAAAATAAAGACTAATTCAAGTAAAAGATTGAAAAATGGCATTCTAAAGTAATAAAGTCTTGTCCCCTATTTTTGGCCTATGACCTGCTAGCATTCTGAAATACATATGTCTTGAGCTGTAAAGAAGACAGACTACTAGAGGTCAAAAGGAAGAAGAGGATTTTTGGATCCCAATGACTTAACTCTTAGGGCTTAAAGTCTGTATTTGCATGCTGCTTTGAAAAAGGTTTTGACATTGGTTTTATGCATTCCGTGTTGCCTATTTGACCTCAGCACTTTTCTCTCTATTTGTATCCTCTAAGCATAGCAACTCGTTAAGGTCCTAGCAGATACTGGAATTGTGTTCCTCAAATACTGTTGAAGAGAAAATTTAAGCCACTAAAAATAGACATTAAGAAACTGCTAGGCTGCAGGGACTAAGGTTACATCGGTTACTGCCAAATACAGAAGCTAAGACACCATAGAGTTTTGCCCTCTTTGTTGGTAATCAGGAGATCTATTTATAGATTGACAGTCTTCTTGACTCTTTAAAAGGTAACCAGTAAGAAAGCCTCATTTCAGGTGACTAACACATACAGTGTATTCTCTGTGACCTTTATTTTATTTCTAAAACTGTTGATGACCTGATAACTAATTTCCATCTGAGAATAACTCTATATGCCCATCTAGAGGCAGAACATGCCACTCTTTATCAGGTGTTAATCTTAAAAAATGTTGAGCTGGGTAGCCCATCTGTGAACAAAAGGAATTATTTCATTGCCTGAAAAAAAATATTTTTGGCTTCAAATTACTGAAATTAGATTAGACCTGATTCTAATTTAATTACCCAAATATGCACTGACACAAACAACTGCAGAAACTATATTCCAGTTTGGCACCGAGTTCTCTGTTTTTTTTTTAAAGCCACCAATATAAATGAAGTTGTTTATTTTTTTGTGTTCTTTATTGTTGGAAGGGGGTTAAAGTATTCCTTATAAAAATTTTTAAATCGCATAGTCATTAATTTTGGCATTTTAAATATAGCTTGCATAAGTAAAGTCAATTCTGATTAAATATGTAAATTACGTACTCATTTTTCTGATTTATTCACAATTTAGTAAACAGAACATATGCTTACATGCATACCCACCAGAGCAATTATGTTTCAGAAACATGGACATTAAACTCTAGAATTCACTGCAAATGTTCCTAGTATCTTCATTACAAAGTAAAGGAAAACCAAATGAGGTTGACATATGTAAAATAATGGTAATGAGAAACATAATGTGAAGTTGTAGAATAAGCATGTGTTGGAATAATTAAAGAAAAAAATACAGTTTAAACCTTAGACTGACTTATCCTTAGACTTGATTTTACATATTAGTTTTTTTCTTTTTTTTGTCTTTTTTTTTTAATATTACATTCAAAAAATATGAGGTTTTTGAAATGCAAAGGTTAGAGGGGAATATATGCCTCTTTTTAAAATTGGAGTTCCCATTGCTGCTTGCTGTTAAAATATCCAGCAGAGGGAGCAAAAGCTAGTGAATAAATTATGTAAGTGGTGAAAATATCACCAATGATGCTGCTGATGAGCAGTAACATTTAGAAAAAGACATAATGATTTCAAACATCAAAACACAGGAGGGGAAAAATACCTCAAGGTTATATCATTAAGAATTATGTTTTCTAGCAATGAAAGAATATGTGTAAACAAAGAAATCTGTGAGCAGACAACAATTAAATTTAAAACTCTCCTGAATTTAGGCCATACTTTGATGCCATGCCATTCCATCAATAGTCAAAAGAATTTCTGATCTCAGAATTACTACTGTGCTTTGCTCTACTGTCTTAATAATGGTGTTAGAACAAAATTTGTAAGGAATTTCCAGTGGATGAAGTTTTTCAGTGGTTTGTGGCCTAGATTTTTCTCAGGATTAATGGCATGACCAAGCAGTTGGTATTGTCAGATAATATGGTACCAGTAACAAGATCATGGTAATTTCTGAAATTTAACTTCTTAAGCAACATTTCTTGGCTGTACTTCTTTGGCTGATATCCCAGATATTCATGGAAAGTCCTGATTATAAATCACACAAAATCATCCTAAATCTGATTTCCCTTGATTTATTAGAAGATGAGGTAAATATGGTGCATAATTTGAACTTTTCTGTCTGTTAACAAGTCCTATGATATACATTAGGATTGTTTTCTGAAACATATCCATCAGAGCAATTATCTTATGGAAACATGGACATATATTCTAGAATTGGCTGGAATTATGCCTGGTTCCTTCATTCAAAGTAAAGAGAAACTAAATAGGTGTCAGAAAAACACTGGTGACCATTTGTTTACCTTGCAGAAAATATTGCATGTGTCCCCATTATTGGGCTCACTGGCTTGAGAATAGCCTGTTGTACATCTACCTGCCCCCTAGATTTCATGGTGGTGTTTTTTTTTAATCAGGTTATCACAAGCCTAGTGACATAACACTTTATCAGACATTGTCTCTATCCTAGGTGATGCATCCCTATTTTTCAAGGTGAATATTGATCCCGTGTTCCCTGAGACTCTGTCTTATTTGGGCAAATTACTTAATTTCTCTGTATCTTAATGTCTTCATTTATAAAATGGGGGTACAGGGAGGACAGACTTAAATGAGCTAAGAAAAATAAGTGCTTGGAACAGGACCTGGCACAAACTATCACAATGGTTGCTAATTTTTATTGTGGTGGTGGTGGTGGTAGTGGTTGCCTCCCCCAACTCAACATGACAGTTTTCCTAAATTACTGACTCTTGCCTACTGCTCATTGTCTATATTCCAAATCTAGCTTGCCTAACAAGACTTGACCTGAGCTCCTATATTGTATCCTTTTGGGACCTGTTATATCTTCAGGAACAAGTGATATTGCATGTTCAGAGACCACCAAACCATACTGAATGTGGTAAAGTTAGACCATGTCAAAAATAGGCTTCTTGCATTCCAATCTCCAAAATAGTCATTTTGTAGTTCTAAAAATATAGTGGCAGCAGTGGCATTAGGTTTTGAATTTCTTTGAATTCCCCTATTAAAATAAAAAGACCAAGTAGAATAGAAAAACCAAAAACTGATGGACAACACTGACACAAAAATAGGTATCATGATATCCTCATAAACTCCGAAATATGAGCCAAACATTTTATGACCTATATGATATTAAAATCTTTGCTGGAGGAAACAGAGAGAAGTAACAGGGTATCTGATTGAATTGAGACCAGAATAACCTCAAATTGCCAATAGATACTCACTAGAAATTACGTCAAGCCGTGTTTGATAATGGCAGCTGAAACCAAGGGAGGTGTTTTTATATACTAGAATTCACAGGTTAGTGAAAAGTTTCCACTCAAATATCTGAAGGGTCTGAACTCTCTGGGATGCATGAATATTTGAAAGTTTCCCAGTGAAACTCTATCCAAGGAGAAACTTCTGGGAACAGAGCCTAAGTTGAAGAAAAAAGGGCAATAGAAACAAAGGAAATGGGAAATCCAGCTAAAAATGGGAGAAGTGGACAAAGAGGTGAACAGGAGATCTTAAAAGTACCAAGGAAGCTCTAGACCTGTGAAATTAGAAATGGTCTCCTCCCTCTTTAAAGATCAGGAAAAAAATTCTTTTCATGTATTAAAGAAAAAAAGCAATAGAAAAGGTTGAATGCTATTTTAAAAAAAGAGAGAGAAAGAGAAAATAAGGAAGACACTGGTACTGCTACAGAAAATAAAAGCAGATCTGGAACTTTATACACATAAAACAGAAGAAAAGTGTAACCTAATATTGGAAAGCTGGCTAAAAGAAAAACTTTTAATGACAGTATAGATTTAAAATATATATATCACATTTAGAAAAATTGAGATGGGAACCTGGAACTCAGGAAAGAATTAGAAATTAAAGAAAAAATCATATCAGGCATGAAAGTAAAACTTGAATGCCCCCATGAGTGAATAACTACAAGAGAAAATGTCTTAAGAATTGTAGAAATTAAAAAGAAGGACATTTTATAAAATAAAATAAAAATTTTAAAATAAAAAACAAAACTATTCAATAGAAAATGACATATGTAGAAGCTAAGCAACAAGATCCAAAATGGAATTTTCTTAAGAAAAAATCAAAGAATTAAAAATTAAACTTTTTTGAAAAAAAATTTAAGCTACAGGTTGAAAATAAATACCACATACCAGAATGAACAATATCAAGATGAACTGTGGTAAGTATATTGGAATTTTTAAAAACAGCAACAATTCATTTGGCATTCAGATTACACACACACACACACACATACACACAGGGGTAAGAAAAAAAGATTGTCATCAAATTCTTTAAAAAGAACTCTTTATCACAAATAAATGCAGTAACCTTTCTGAGATACTCAAGGAACCAAGGAACTATATTTTGAGTCAAAGATTTTAGACCCACCAATCTGATTTTCAAGTAAAAAGACAGCAAATATACAGTTATCACCACAAAAGAACTCAGGGAATATTGTTCCCCTGAGGACTTCAGAGAAATCTACCAGAGCAGGAACCTGCAAAGTGTAACTTGTGGGTCAAATCTATTGCTCTACCTGTTTTGCAAAGAAAGTATTGCAAAACAGCCACACTCATTCATTTGCTTTTTATCTATGGCTGCTTTGACAGTACAACAGCAGAAATGAGTAGTTGACCCAATGGCCAAATGATTTACAAATCCTAAAGTATTTATTCCTGGTCCTTTACAGAAAAAAATTATCAGCCCTTGTGATAGAGCAGAAGCTTCAGACAGTCAATGTAAGACTTATAGAGACGTATATAGAAC
Organism: Dasypus novemcinctus; assembly: GCF_030445035.2. Taxonomy (NCBI): domain Eukaryota; kingdom Metazoa; phylum Chordata; class Mammalia; order Cingulata; family Dasypodidae; genus Dasypus; species Dasypus novemcinctus. The sequence continues at coordinate 94,976,636 of NC_080679.1, read as the reverse complement.
GTCTGGGGGTAGCACTAAAAACGTTTCTACCTGTAGAACTAACACTAAATGATGGTTATAATAGAGTATAGATTATAAAGTTTCTGTGATTTGACAATGTTGACACAATGCAATTATCCGAAAAAATGGGAGGAGATTGGGAAGAGTTTATGAAAAGCACGATAAGCTTGCTGAATGCCTTATCGTTATTAATTGGGAGTCAAAGAACAGCACTTCAATCCAAATACTCAGAAAGAAAATGTAGAGGGAAGAAGAGGTTGCTAAGCTTCTTATGTGAGGTATTCATGTAAGGATGAATACCTTAAACAAAAATACAAATGTTCATATACTCAGACACACACAAGTATATATTTATATGTGCAGTAAACAAGAGAAAAAGAGAAAGAACAAATAGAATATACAATGTACTGAATGTCTATTTACATGAGACTTGTATTCATATATACTATAAAACAAACAATATGGTAGAATTGAGAAAAAACATAGATTTTTCTAGATATTTCATAAATATGTATATACTTAATACAAGACAAAAAATTCCAGATAACTAACAAAGAAAAATTCAATTCTATGTTATATATTTCTAGATACTGTCAAGGAGTAATCTCCAGGATGTATTCAATGACAAAGGGAAAAAAAAATAAACATAACAAGATGGAGGAAAACGTGCACAGTAAGCCACCATTTATCTAAAAAAGAAGAGCAACAAGAATATACACATATCTATTTATTTTAAAAAACAACAATATAAGCAATGTGGTGTCAAACCTTAAAATTAAAAAATAAATGATGGGAAGTGGGCATGGCTCACCAGTTGGGCTCCCACCTAACACATAGGAGGTGTCAGATTCAGTCCCAGTGCCTCCTAAAGAAGACGAGCAGATGCCACACCTGCTGCAGCAAGCTAGACACCGTCGCAGCAAGCAGACACCTGAATGAGCAGATACCACAAGCCAGCAGATACCACAACCTATGGGGAGAGGATGTGCCTCAGCCCGTTTGGCATTCGTTTCCCATGTGAGAGGTCCCAGGTTCAGTTCCTGGTGCCTCCTGGAGTAGGTGAGCAGACAATGAGCAGACAGACAAGAGAGCCAGGGAGGGAATAAATAAAAATAAATAAATAAAGTAAATAAGTAAATATTTTTTAAAAATTAAATCAGTGGTTACCTGTAGGGTGAGAGAGAATAGGTAGAACAAGTATAGGATCTAGGCTTCTTTTAAAATATCTTGTTCTGTGTATTTGACTTTGGAGCCTTGAAAATATTTTACTTATAAAACAAAATAATTTTTTTAAAAAAGTAAACCCTAAAAATACAAAGTAAATTTTAGAAGAAAAGAGCTTAAGTGCATATTCACTAGTGGCATAATCACTCAAAAAGGAAATGGCCCAAGTGGCATTAGAACATAAGTGACTTAAATGTGACATTAAACACAGTCATTTGACTATCACTTCCAGTAGCCATATTGTGCTCTTCACATTATTATCCTGAAACTGTTGTGTATGTGAGTTATGGTATTAAATAATGAGTAATTATTTAATAGTCTTCATTTATCAAGTTATTCAAGTTAAATGAAAGAAGATAGATATATATATATAAAACAGAAGAAATTGAATAAAAACCCTGTAATCCTGAATTGAATTAAATGTACTTGAATGGATTCATAATGTATTTTTTAAAAACAAAATAAAACAGAAATTTCTCTGGAAAGGTCTAAAAATAATGACCAAACAGTAATAATTAAACTGTTATGTTTTAATACTTCTCACACAATTAGTAGAAACACCACGTGTCTGTACATGCCTGATTCATACCAGTAAGAACAGTTATGTCCATATTGTAGTTTTGAGATACTACTTTCTTGTATAAAAAGGAAATAGCGCTCTTGGAAAGTGGCTAATCTTGACCAGGAGCAGGAACTTTTTAAAGATGAGTCTGAAACATCTTGTTATACCCAATGTTAAGGAAACCATCAAAGGCTATTAGGATTGTGTCAAAAGGATTCAGAAACCAATTTGAAGAGACTCCCACAGATCAGAGTTGGGATTATTTGAGATTCAATATGAGTAATAACTTCAATCGATTGAAGCCCATCAAATATGCTTAAATCCATGATACAATAATTTTTTTTTAGAAATGTAATTGTACACCAGAGGAGGATGCTAGCAAGTGTACTCTTAATTAAAAAAAACTGGTAAATAAAGAAAAATGATCATGCATTTACCTTGTCTTTTCTTTATGAACGGACAACCAAATAGCAGATGAGAGGAGGTTTCTTTTTATAGAAGTGATCCAAGTAATAAATAAAAAGGGAATAAGAGTATTAGATTATCACAATTTTGCAAAACCAAATGAATCAATGATTTCAGGTATGATCATCAACAGCTGTTAGCATTTAAAATGAAATATAGCTAGTTATCTGCTCCTGATGGAAGGATACACGACCACTTCTGAATGGTATTAACAACAACAAAATAGAACCTTAATGTGATGTAGCCCCTAGATCCAATACCCAGTTTACAATAAATACAGAGGAAAGAAGAAAATATTAAACAACACATGGGATCCAGTGGGAGAAAAATCAACATATTGTGACCAAGTGGCAGCTTGGTAAGTGATTTAGTTCAGGTAAGAATAGGAAAGGCAAAAATTTCCCTCTTTGGGAAAGAAGCAGTTCTGTTCTTAAAACTGATATGAAGCAGAGATGTGTGGACACACGGTGTTTCTACCAATTGTGTGAGAAGTATTAAAACTGAAATTAGATTCCTAAATGTCCCAGCATAACAGAAATCTGTAACCACTTCAGAGAAATTATATCCGATCATTTTTTAAACGTAGAATAAGTCGAATAGCTTATTTTGTAAAAAGAGAATCCTTATTAAAGTAATATTCTTCAAGGAAGAGAATCCTTGTCAAAATAGCATTTCATTCTTCAAACATGAAGTAGAGTTGAGTTTTCTATTTTTTTCCCATACTTCTAATGTTCACAGCTACCATTATGAAGGCTCTTGATTACTTCTCTACAGGAAAAATATAAAAACCCTAAAGTTAGTTTCTTTTTTTGTTCTTTAGGGAAAAAGAGACAGCATTAAGATTATCTAGTGTAAAATAACAGCTGCCGAGAAAGTTTTTGTTGGAAAAACTATACTCTATATGAATAGAGTAATGATATCCAATAATCAATGCAGAAATACAATGGAGGGGATATGCACAGACATTTAAACGATGTATTTTTAGAATTATAAAAGGAAATGGTACTCCCACAGAATGTACAGAACATACACAAAGAGATGGAGGAAAAACAGTATTGCAATGCACAAAGTTCTACATGTTTTGGGGTAGAAGGAAAACCTTTCAAGATGATTTAAGGGCTGATATTTAGTATGGGAATGGAAGGGAGGTATAGGTCTGTCCTTCCAGCTTCAACCATAGCATAGTTCCCTTTCCCTGCAGATTCTATACCACCCTTGTCAGGATTTGAACAGACCCCCTACTTCTGCATGCTTCTGGAAGACCATTCCCCCAACATCAACATGCCTTCAGCAATAATTAGGGAGGACTCACAGAGGTCTTTTAATTCTTGATAAAATGCCACTGCCCTGACTTTATTACTGAGCAGGATTTAAAGGGAGAATGTGGACAGACCTCCTGTATTTCTGAGGAGTTCATCATTTTTCCCTGCTAAATTTTTCCACCTCTCCACTGTGAACTACTTAAGTGACCTGACCAAGGGGCAGGGGGATGGCGCTATAGTTCGGTAAAATCTCATTGCGCCCTATCAACACCCCCATTTACTACAGCCCTTGTTAAAAGTCCAATTATCAATCTCACATATTATGCATCATCTCTAGGACTCTCATCTCCATATGGTTTAGTACATCCCTGATCTCATCCTATCTTCTCTACCTCCCTATCCTTCAAACCTATCCACACTCATAGCCCTGTAACTCATGTCCATCATCAGCAAAATTCCCTATGTTCTCAACTTCTTCTCTGAATATTCCCTTCACTTTCTAGATCCAAATAAAACCTGTTTTTCCTCTCTCATATGGTGAGTCTTTTCTCTCCTACATCCATCAATCATTGATGCAAGATGTGGGATAGGCATCCTCCTTAACTATCATTGTTGCTTCTAAACATTCTTCCCCTTCCTCCCTAAATCAAAGGTCAGATAATACCACATGCCATCAGGTTATACCACACCCACCTACACCTGAGACGGTTTTCTTCTTTCCTCTTGTTCACTTCTTATTCACTCATGGTTTTACTACATAACTCACTATTTCTCTCCACCATTATTCTTGGTCATTCTTGGTGATAGGTGACTCTTCTAACATCTCCAGTATTGATTCTTGATTTCCTTCACCACCATCATCTTTTCCTCCTGTCAACCTTAGCTACATACTCCTTTGGTCATACTTCGGACACCATTTCCAAAAACTTCATCCTTTCCAGAAACACAAGGATGAAGCATCTCCCTCTCAGAGAAAAAAAAAAAAATCTATCCTTCTAGATCACTCACTCCCACTCAATTGAGTATTCTAACCCTCTAGACTTCCAATACATAGATCCCACCATAGTCTCACTTTCCTTCTCCTTTTTATATCTTTACTTTGCTCTCCACACAGATAAATTCCTTGGTACATCATTAAAATTACTCCCTGTGAAAATCCTCAAATATATATATATATGTATGTATATTCAACAAATGTATGGATGAACAATAAAATATACATGTCCTCTTATGGGTCAGAGTGGAAAAGTACAAATACATATTGGAATTGAGACCAAGGAAAATATGTGAAGCATTCCCTTTAATTAGAAGGCCCTTCCTTCCTTCGTTCTTTCTTTCTGTTCATCATTTTGGCATCTTTAAATTCAGTGAATGGTACCTGTAATTACATTTGGCCCAGATGTATATTAACTTTATGTATATTGTAGGATTAACACATTGTTTGAATGTAAACCAAGAATCTTATTGTGTGGCTCACAATTTAATCTTGCTTTTGCAGAGTTTGTAATGTGAAATCAAATAGCTTTTCTTAGGATCAAGAACTTTCTTTTAAATGTGACATCAGAAATATAAGATACATGAAAGATGCTTTAGGCACAGAAATAAACACTGTAACTAATCTTTATTAATGTACAGACTTGAGCAAATAGTAATGAAACAATTACAAAAATATAAATTTAAGTATTTAATCAGTACATTTCTATTTCTTGCATATAGTCCTATGCATATAGTTCAAGAATAGTGTATGTTTATTGAAGTAGAATTTGGAAACTGTCTTATTTAAAAAGGATTTTGGGAAGAATGCCAGATTCATAATTTATAGATTTTGCTTCTCTATTACTCACTTATAAGCAAGGAATTCCTCTTGATTAGAAAATAATGCTAATGCTAATATTGTTCATATTTATTTCAGTAGAATTTTAGCAACTTATAAAGGTCTGAGAACAAACACATAAAAATAAAATTAAGTATTCATTACAATGTGTTTTTCTTGGAGAAATTTCCTTGCAAACTTGAATAATTTAATTAGAAATATACAATTTGATAATTTCAGAAATATTTTTCTGAGTTAATATCTGACATGTTTTACTCTCCCATTTTTATCTTTGTGTTTCCTTTAGATAAGAAATGTTGAAACCAATCAATGTTTAGACAACATGGGCCGCAAGGAAAATGAAAAAGTGGGTATATTCAACTGTCATGGTATGGGAGGAAATCAGGTAAACTCTCTTTCTATCATCTTCATATTTTGGGGGGAAAATATTATTGAAACTATCAATTTAGATCATGGCCCACATTCCAATAACAATCAGGTCTTTGTTTTGTAAATTAATGAGTATTCAAATCAAGAACTAATTTAGCTATTTTATTTTTCCCAAGATCTTAAGAGAGCATTGAAAATTTTTTAAAAATTGACAATTCATACCCCTTTGGGAAATTAAATGGAAAAAAGCAAACAAAAAATCTCTTTAAAAATGCTACAGTGGGGGCATTCCTAATAGAAGAGGCCAGATTAGCAGATGCTTATTTCTTGAAAACCATTCTGACCTTGAATATAGGAGGAGGTACTTTGAAGTTATTATATACTTCTTTCCTGATACACTTTTGTTTACATTTTTACATTGAATTCCAGATTTTCTACATTTGAAAGGTAGAGATTTCATCTCTCTGACTCGCAAGCTCTTCTAAGTGAAGGGAAAGGCTGATTATCACTGTTCTTGTTAACACAGATTGGTTCTCACCCACTTCAGATGCTATATTCTTGTGTGGTGGGGACCTATTGTTGCTAGAATGACAGCCAAGAGAGAAAACAGTGTGAATTAAGTACTCAACTAAAAGGAAAGATTTCTACCTGGGAAAAAAAAACCCACAAAACAAAACAAAACAAAAAAAGAAAAGGGCAAAACTTTCCATGAGCCTAAAGTTAATGAGGAAAGCCAAATATTTCAGACTCATCTCACTTCCAAGAATGAACAGAACAAATGGGGACTATATTTCATTTACTACCTTGTCTAAATAATACAAAATAATTCCTCAACAGCTATGATGCCTTCCCAATAGTGATTATTCTAAATTTATTTTACAAATTTTTGTGTATATCATGGTTTCTTGGAGTTTTTGAAGGTCAATAAATCTAAAAATGCATGGGTAAGCACATTTCTTACAATCTCGGTTTGCATATGTAGATGCCCTTAGGCCTAGGTGAGCATTTAGTATTTAAACAAGTTTGCTAACAGACTAAAAGTTTAGGACAGCACTTTTTTATGTGACAACCCAATAAATTATCAGGGCTTAGACTATAAAAAGGATATTTGTGCTCTTATTAAACATTGGAAAGTGACTTTGCAAAGTGGGCCACATGTGGTTGCCTTGCTGGGAGTTTTCTGGCTGGAACAGCCCTGCTGCCCAGGTCACTTTAAGAAGTAGAATTTGGACTCCCAGGGAACTATAACAACAAAGCAAGTTGGAAATAGCTGATCCTCCACATCTACAGAACTAGAGGAGAGTCATACCTGTGAGTTCTTTATATAGTGGTAGAATTTCTGGGTTAGAATGAAGTGGCATAGCAAAAAATATTTGACTCAAGTATATTGAGCACGTTATTATGGCTTTCTTAGTGCTGCAACTGAATGTTTCAAGATTCCAAAGGTAAATTCATGTTTAGTCTGGTACTATAAAGCATGAAGAAAATGCTCCTATTGGCTTTGGGCACCCATATTTCAAACAGGGCCTATGTGACTCAATGGAGAACTTTAAAAGGAGGTTCTCCAGCTTAAAAAAAAAAAAAAGAGGCTTAATTATTAAAATTCTAAGTAGTGTTACAAAGTTCAATTTAAGCAAGAAATATTTCAAAGTTTCTAAATCATAGCATAGAAAAGTGACTATATGGGAGAAGATGTTAGAACAAACAAGATAGGCAGAGCAATGAAAAAGCATTCAAAAGGTGTTGAAACTTATTGTTATGTTTATTCACAATTACTGCCAAAAACTAATGGAGCCTTGGTGAGTTGCTGCAGCTCAAGTGGTTGAGCACCTGTTTCCTATATATAGGTACAAAAAAAAACAAGCAATGCACCCTGATTAATTTAGTTGGACATAACAAAAATACTATCAGAGGATTAAGTGTATAGGAATTTCCTTCCTTACATAATAAGAAGTTTGAAAGTAGTGAATTGCTGGTATTGGTTTAGGTCCTCGGTGATTCCCTAGGAAACCCATCTCTTTCCTTCTATTCATCAATCCTTAGAGGTGGCTTTTATTATCACATGGTCACAAGAGGACTGCTAAAGCTCCAGACATCATGTCCATATTCAAGGCAGGAAGATGTGAGGGTACTGAAGAATTACAAAGCCGTGTCTGTCCTTTTAATTAGAGAAAGCAAAAGCCTTCCTAGAAGCTCAACACACTTTCATGTATGTCTCTTTGGCCAGAAATGTGTTTCTTGGGCACCCCTAACACAAGGAACAATGGCAAGTGGATATTTCTCCTCACACTCACAAATTGCTGCTCCTCAAAACTCATTTAGCATGGATATTTGGGGGGCCTTTAGAAATATTTGCCATAATTTTGTTATAATAGATTGTGCAAAAATTAACTAATGACCTGTACCATGATGATTTATAGAAATTTAAAAAATAAAAACATAATTGTTGAAATCATTCTGATTCTAATGCAGATGAAAATGAGGGAGGAAGTTATCCCAGATAATCATCCATATAGATTCATTAAGGTGCATATTTCATGTTAAAAAGAGTAACCTGTTATATTTCCATACTTAAAATTACATTCAAATGCATGTTATCTGTACTTAAAACCAAATACCTGAATCATAAATGTTAAGAACACTCATCTATAAGTTTTCAAATACCCAGAAATAAACTACCCCACTACATCATAAGCTCTTACTGGCAGGGACGATACCTTACTCCTCTTGTCAGCTCCAGCATCTCACACAATGCCTGGGATATGGTAAGTTCTTAATAAATACTAGTCAAATAAATGGATGGAAGAATGCAAGGTCAGAACAATGGATTTATATCTTATTACTATGTAGACATTACCAAGGAATAATTAGCTGTTATTGTCATAGTAATTGAAAGCATATAAAGACAGCAATTTCAGAGATTCATAAAGAAAATGAACAAATAAACAATAAGCAAAAACTCATGCCTACATATATTCTAATGTCTATACATTACCAGCTTAATTAGAAGATAGAATTAAAAGCAATATTTATTTCTAGCTACATAAATACTTGCTAATGTGCACAAATATATATGCACATGTCACTTTTTTATTGTAACACAATCGATAGAACTAAATATTTCTTAAAAGAGAATGGCTAAATAAATCCTAGTCTACCCTGACTGTAGAATACTATACAGCCACCAAAGTGATTGAGAGAGGTCTACATATATTGTCATCAAAAAAGGAAAAGAGGAAATAAAACTCCACAGTACAACTTACTTTGAATTTATGAAAATAAAAGAGTTTTTATGCTATATAAACTATTAGCAATGTATGGAAATCTATCTGGAAGATAAATTACCACTGTAGAGAAGGTAATCTGGAGAGAAGATTGAGTTGCAATAGAAATTTATACTTTTTATTCTACAAATGTATTGCCTTCATAATTAAATAAATCAAAATGGAGAAAATTGAACTGTTGAGAATAAAAGAATATCATTTTGTAGCAACACATTGACCTGACTAATTGGTAGGCTATGACAAGGGACTTAATTTTTTTAAACTTTAATATTTGATTATCTGTAAAAGAATAAAAGTTATCTCTTCTTCCTTTATTTGCTCTTAAGATTAATAAAATTTGTCCAACAAATAACACTAAGAAAGACCCATATTAAATAATATGTATTGGTCTGTTCCCATTAATTATTCTCTTTACTTATTAATTTCTTATATATTCTTTTAACTTCTAAAAGTAGAAAAAATACAGGCTTATAAAGTGACTAATGCCAGCAACAAGATAAAAATGCAACACTTCCTAATATGATAAGCTCAGTAAAATGAACTACCTCTGCTTTTATTCTAACAAATATATGTTAAAAAGAAATTAACTCATCATATAAACCTAATTACTATGATTTTTGCTTTGATCGAATTCAGTCTTTCCAGGATCTTAAATACTAAAGATATGTTTAAACTTTTATCTTGCTCACTTTGAAAATGAACACATTTAAGATTTTACTCTCAGAGCTACTCTCCCTATTTTTATTGCTAATATTTTATATTACCATGAAAGCAGTGTCTATTTTTATGGCCATTTGGGTTTGCATTTTTAGAAGTGTCCCAGTCCACAAAAAAATATTCAAATCTCTCTCCTACTTTTATACACAAGTCATAATAAATGTTAACAAAAGTTTTTTTTAGCATTTTAACTCAGTTACATTTCTAAAAGAAACTACTTTATGTTTGTTGGCAATTGTTCCTTAACCATTTCTCCTGACACAGGAGGTTTTTCTTCTTTTATTTTTATTAATAGGCTTTCTTTTTTTTTAGAGAGAGAAATTTTAGGCTTACAGGGAAATTGAACAGCAAGTACAGAGTTCCCATACAGTACCCTACCCACACCCCACAATTTCCCCTATTAATAAACATCTAGTAATTTGTTACAATTGATGAAACAATATTGATATATTATTATAAACTATAGTCCATAGTTTACATTAAGGTTCATTCTGTGTTGTACAGTTCTATAGGTTTTGACAATGTATAATGGCATGTGTCTATGCAGTATCATGCGGAGTTGCACTGCCCTTAAAATGTCCACTGCAGTATCATGCGGAGTTGCACTGCCCTTAAAATGTGCACTGCCCTTAAAATATCCACTGCTCCACCTATTTGTCTCTCCCTCTCAACCTGGTCCCTGGCAACCACTGGCAACTGTCCTATAATTTTGCCTTTTCCAGAATGTCATTTTGTTGAGCTCATATAGTAGGTATATTTTCAGACTGGCTTCTTTCATGTAGCAAGATGCAAGTAAGGATTCTTCATGTTTTTTTTGTGGCTTGTGAGTTCATTTCTTCTAATCACTGAATTATATTCCATTTTTATGGATGTGCCACAGTGTGCTTATCGATTCATCTAGTGAAGAATATCATAGTTGCTTCCATTTTGGGACAATTATGAAGAAAATTGCTATCAACATTCATGTTTAGGTCTTTATGTGAATATAAGTTTTCAACTCATTTGGGCAAAACTTAGAAGAATAATTGTTAGCATATGGTAAGTTTATGTTTAGCTTTGAAAGAAGCTACCAAACAGTCTTCCAAAATAGCTGTACTGTCTTGCATTTCCACTAGCGATGAATGAGAGTTCCTCTTGCTCCACCTCTTCATCAGCATTTCATATTGTCACTGTTTTGGATTTTAGCCTTCTAAAGCATGTGCTGTCATGTCTCACTGTTTTAATTTGTAATTCCTTAATGGCATATGATGTTCAACATCATTTCGTGTGTTTATTTACCATCTATATATCTTCTTTGGTCATATATCTGTTCAGATTTTTTGCCCAATTTTAATTGTGTTGTTTTCTTATTGTTGAGTTTTAAGAGTCCTTTGTATATTTTAGATACAATTTTTTAATCAGGTATGTTTTAGAAATATTTTCTGGCATTTTTTAACTTGTCCTTTCATTGTTTTAAAGGAGATGTGATTTTTTTTTTAAAGTTTCTGGAGATATCCAGAAGAAACTTACTTTTTCATAGTTGTTAGAAATATTTTTCTTACTCGAATATCCAACAAAATGAAATATTGAAATGATGGAAGTATTTTAGCAGGGCTACTCTAAAAACAAACAAATGTAGAAGAATCGTTAGGTTTAATACATGAACACTTGATTTCCTCTTTTTACAACTTTATAAATAAAAGTCTTCGTCTTCAAAAAATAATGACATATTTAGACATTCCATCCCTTTCTGTTCTTGAAATGCTTTCTTTTTATCAGCAGGGAACACCATGATATGGCCATTAAATACTTAAAACAAAAGTGAAAACACAGGAATTTGATTAAAACATCAGTATAACTTTTTTACAAGTGATAAAGTATTTACAATTTGCTGATATAAACCATCTTTCTAAAAGTTAAGGGATCGCCTTCTTTATACATCTGAAAATATGGTATAGATTCCTGGAGGCAGCTCCTTGTGCCCTACAATGCTAGCAACTCAAATGTATGTCATCATCACCAACCTCTCTCCAGAGTTCTGGACTATATTTCCAGTTAATCCTTATAAATCTTTATAGGCATCTCAAATTCAACAGTTTTCAACCAGATTCATTTTCTTCCCTTTCACACAATCATCCAAAAAAGAAACATAAAAGTTATCTTTAACATTTCCATTCCCTCACTTCACAAGTCTGATTGGTCTTTGAATCCTGACATTTCTCTGTAAAAATGTCCTTTGATTCCTACCCCTCCATCCCTTTAGAACCAGGGCTTCTGACTCTGTCCTAGCCTAAATCTTCCTGCACTTGTATGGTTGAAAAACCCTGACTAGATCATTCATGCAACATTTGAATTAAAACATTATTAAACTCTTCAGCAGTCCCCCACTGTCCAAAGAATAAATTCCTAATTCCTTAGTATAATATAGAAAACCCCTCATAGTTTCATCTTTCCAGCATGGTCTCCCCCTTCCAATAGTCCCTTCTGCTTTAGCCACATGCCTGAAAATTTTCAATTCCTTCCAAGCTCTGAGCTATATATCTCCATACTTCACTTATACTGTTTTCTCTAATTGCACTGTTCATATACTGCTCCACTCTCAAAACCCAGTTTAGCTCCTGGTGGTGATCTGAAGTTGTATGTATCCCAGAAAAAAACTGTTTTTAAATTTTATCTATTCCTGTGGGTTTAAACCCATTGTAAGTAGGCCTTTTGATGAGGCTATTTCAGTTAAGATGTGATCCACCTCATTCAGGATGGGTCTTAATCCTATTAGTGAAGTTCTTTATAAGAGAATGAAATTCAGACAAAGACAGAAAGCGACAGAAGCAAGAAGCTGAAACCCAGAAGAGAAGGAAAAGACCAGCAGACACTGCCATATGCTTTGCCATGTGGCAGAGGAGCCAAGAATTGCTGGCAGCCAGTCTTGGAGAAGAAACATTGCCTTGATGATGTCTTGATTTTCACTGGCTCAAAACTGTAAATTAATAAATTCTCATTGTTTAAGCCAGTCCTTTTCATGGCATTTGCTTTAAGAAGTCTAGGAAATGAAAACACTGTCCATTAGCTAACACCTTATAACTTCAAGAGGATATTTATTAATGGATAAACTATAATTTATTTAATCAATCTATTGTTTAACACTAAACATAGTTTTCATTGTTACAGACCAAATTCATCAATGTTTTTCTAGCTAAAATCTTGTAAGCATCCATATTTGCTTCTGTAGAAATAATGTCTAGAAGTTAATTTTCTAGATCAAATGTTGTGCAACGTTAGAAGGCTCTTAGTATCTATGACAAATTACCCCATTTAAAGTGACACAAATTTAATAGGACTAAGCTAAAATAGGAAGACGCATTATGATTAATACTTGACAAGTATTATTCTTTTGATTCTCACAACAAATTATGAAATACAAAGTGTAATTATCCTGGTTGTACAAGTGAGTTCAATGGAAACTCTTAGATATTAGTAACATGATTGAGGTGGTAAAGCCAATTTCAACCTAAATGTGTCTGACACCAAACTAAGTTTATATTCACTCTTAGCCACACTCCCCCAGGATTGTAATCTCATTGGTCAACTAACTGTGTATTGTATGTTTTTGTTGGTTTTTCATATTTACCACATTAGTATGGGAGAAAAATTTTATCTTGTTTTAAATCATATTTCTAGCATTATTGATGCATTTAAGCATTAAAAACTTAGAATCAAAACTTTGTGAATTTACTAGTGATATTTTTGCTTATTTTTCTTTTGAGAAATTGGGGGAGGGATTCTTTCTATTGTCCATTTATAGGAACACTTCATTAAATAAGATTGTTACCCTCTGTCATAAAGCTTATTAATGTTTTTCTGCCTGGGATATTTTGTTTGTAGTAAGTTTTCATGTGCAAACTTGTAAAATGAGTTATGTACTACAATCAGTCTTTGTCTTTATGTTGTCTCTTTTTAGTGTATAAATACCAATCTTTTTAATGAGGCACTTATAAATGACATTTGCATCATTTTAAAGGGGTCAATGCCAAATACGACAACTGAATCTCAATTTCTTACAGGACATTTATTATATTTACTTTAATATTGGTACTTTTTATTTTAAATTCTAAAAACTATACTTCTAAGGGCGTACATTAAATTAATGTCTATTAATTTATACATTAATAAATAACCATGTTTTTCTTTTTTCTTTTCTTTCTTTATTTTTTAAATGTTACATTAAAAAAAATATGAGGTCCACATATAGCCCCCACCCCCCTCACCCCACTCCTCCCACATCTGCAACCTCTTTCATCATCGTGGCACATTAATTGCATTTGATGAATACATATTGGAGCACTGCTGCACCACATGGATAGTGGTTTACGTTGTAGTTTACACTCTCACCCAGTCCACCCAGTGGGCCATGCAGGACCTACAATGTCCAGCATCTGTCCCTGCAGTACCACCCAGGACAACTCCAAGTCCTGAAAATGCCCACACATCATATCTCTTCTTCCCTCTCCCTACCCTCAGCTGTTACCATGGCTACTTTCTCCACATTAATACTACATTTTCTTCCATTACTAATCACAATAGTTCCAGAATAGAATATCAGTAAGTCCACTCTAATCCATACTCTATTGCTCCATCCTGTGGACCCTGGATGGTTATGTCCACTCCACCTCTATATCAAGAGGCGGCTTAGATTCCACAAGGATGATGTATGCAATTCTCCTGCTTGCAGAATAAATAAGCATTTTACTTTTATATTAGGTATTACTATAAAGATTTAAGAAATTCAGTGGTCAGTGGTTCCCTTTGAGGTGCAACAAGTCTTTAATCAAAAATGGAAGAAAAGCAGCCCCCATATACATTGACTCCTCTTTTTAAGGACAAGATATATATAAAGTGAAGGAAAAATACTCACATTTAGCAAATGCATTTATAATGTTCCCCCTTTTCCCTGAAGCCACTCATTTGGAGAGATCCAGAAATACCTGGCAGCTTTTCATATAATTTATTGCAGTAAATGATTCAGAACCATTTTTCAAGGTAGCAAGCTTTTAGGGAGGCTTATGATAGCCATTTATGAAAGTCCTAGTTTCTACCCAAATAAAAAAGGCATCGTTAAGTATTGTCTGTACTCTCATCCAAATATCTCCCCTCCTTTAAAATGTGATCTTTTATACTTAAAAAGACTCTAACTTTATGACAGATGTATTAAAGATTTTGAGAGCAAACAAATACTTTCTATCCTCATTAGAGTGCTCTTAGAAAAAGTTTAATTATTTTTAGTAATATATTCTAATGTATTCACAGATTGCAATGAATACATTCATTCAACAGATATATATTCATTTTTAAAGTTTGCATTTTTATAAGTACTATAATTACTTAGAAACCTTTTCTACACTGATTTGGTACCCTTTGAATAACTTGCACAGTGCAATGATACTTAACAGGGATTTCACAAAGTAAGATTTGCAAGTGAAGAGGAATGGCCTATGAGGAAAAATGGAACATCTACCATTCATTAAATGTATCTGATTCATGCATGTTAGAAGACACCAGAGTTATTCACACCTTCTGTAGAAATAAGAATGGCCCAGGAGCCTTTCAATCTCATTACTGTTTGGCTGGGAGAACTTTGGTCTTTGCTGAGTTTTTGTTTCTTCCAGGAGACTAAAATATACTGGAATGGAATGAAAATTGGTTCAATCATTCATCCACCAAAACTGGTTATCCTAACCTGTTTAAAAAAAAAAAAAAAAAACCCCTAAAGATTGTCTGTGGCGTTGTAGCAGAAAATAACCAGACAAACATTTAACACTGGCCCCATATTTCAGAGGGTCATGAGTTATCTCTTCATTCAAATCCTATAATCCAAGAGTTCATTTCTTTCTAAGTAAATTCCAGCAGGGCCTGCTGTCATAGGGTCATCTGGCATCAACAAAGTCTTTGGGATACATGTATAGGGCAGTGAATCTATTTTTGCAGGCACATTCTGTTTTTTTCTTAATTCTTCACATTTTGTTTCACTGAGAAATTAGTCCCCTCAAATTTAATTTAATTCTTCACATTTTGTTTCACTGAGAAATTAGTCCCCTCAAATTTTTGTATAAGAAAGCTCCAATGTCTTACCAATTCTTGGACTCCCACCCATTGTTTCACACTGACAAATGGATATTTCTATTTGAATGACAAAGTGTAACCTCAAGCTCAGTTCAAGGTTTCTATAAATACTTCAGTTTTAATCCATCTTTTACATTTTCCTGTCTTATCCTTCGCTGTCCCCCAATTACCCCAAATAGACTGCAGGTCCTAGGGACTATTTATACCTGTCCTTTTAATGTATTTTATCTTTTATTCCAATAGAAGTTCTACTTTCCAAATCTGGGCCTCGGTCACCTCATATTAGCATCACTACAACATATTCCAGTATAATTTCCCCATATAGTTGCAGCTGGTCCCCATTTTGACTCCACCCTCATTCAATAATAAAGAGATGACTCCTAAAATATCACTCCCAATTGGAAAACAAACACAATAGCTTTAACGATTTCCCAGTTTTTACAGGACAGATTTAACATTTAATTAGCCAAAGTTCTATGCAATCTGACCCCTTCCTACTCTTGTAATTTTATCTCCCATAGCTCACCCACAAAACACTTCAGTCCATTAAACCATTGAGTATGCTCTTAGCAAGAACTCCTGTACATTGTTGTTTGTGTGCTGCCTTTCTCACCCATTTTCCTTGACCTTTCCCCAGTTTTCTAACTATGTAAATTCTAGCTGTCTAACCCCACTTCAAAATCCACCCTCTCCATACAAAAGAGTACATCTCCATTTCAGTATACATCGATATTTCCTTCTTCTGAACTCACAGTAATTAACATTTTTCTCATATAATATATAATCTCAAATTTAATCATATAATATCTCTTGATATTTCTCTTATTCTTTAGCCCTTTTTGTCATTCAGTTATGTATGTTTATTCATTTTAGCTCCCAAAATAAATTCTCAAAGGCAAAGATTAGTCCTTTTCCTTTTTGTCCCCTCAAGGTAGTAAATTCTTGCTAAAATAATGAATTAACCAACAATTCATGCCAAAAATTTCAGAGTTACTCAGGAGCCCAATTGGAATAACTTCAAAGTTTTGGAATACCACATAAAGGAAAATCAGCTCCTTGAAAGTTAAAATTGGTCCTATGGAAATACCTGGAACTGAGGCTGGGGTAGGCCTAAAGATCTCCTCCAAGAAATAGCCATATCCTAATCCCTGGAACCTGGGAATGTTACCTTATATGGCAAAAAAACAAACTTGGAAGATAGGATTTAAACATCATGAGATCCAGAAATCACCCTTGATCTTGGGTGGTTCCTAAATGTAATCACTTTTATCCTTATGTGATGGAAGTAGAGGGAGATTTGACATGCATGGAAGAGAAGGTGGCAGAGTTTGCAGTAATGTGTCTTCAAGCCAGAGAATGTTGGAAGTCATCAGAAACTTCAGGAGGCAAAGAAAAGGTCCCCCCCCAGCTGATGGCATTGTAGCTCTGCTGATGCTTTGATTTCAGCCAAGAGAAACTGATTTCAGACTTCTGTCCTGCAGAATTGTGACAGAATAAATTTCGATAGTTTTAAGTTGCCACATGTGGTGTAATTTATTACAGAAATCAGAAGAAACTAATCCAGGTGCTCAGAAGGAAAACTCCAGAAATCGTTTAACTATACTTATAAGAAATCCACTCCTCTGAAAAGCGATCTAAAATGCTAAAACTTCCTCAAAGTTAGAAAAATGTGTTATTTTATCTTGCCACTTCAGGAAATGCAGTGAGAGCTGCAAGGCATGGCTCTAAAATTATACTTGTTCTACATCATGTTTTAATTATAGAAGGTTTGATTTTGGAGATTCCATTTTAATGTGATTTTTATACTATTTCTATTTTAGTTTGATTGTAGTAGTAAATAAAATTGTCATCAAGCTCTAAATCATGTATATATTAAAAGAAAAATAAAAAATAAGTGAAAATGAATCTTTAAGATGTTTATTAATCATGACCCCTTTAGTTAATAAGACCTAAATAGGAGTGTTAAAAATTATTTTAACTGATTTTAAGGACTTAATCCAAGAACTGGGCAAACAACTAAATAATAACCTTTTTAAATTTCAAATCAATTACATTATAACTTATATTACGTAGATTTATGAAAGCTTGGGATTGATGAAAATTTATGAGAATGTTAACTTGTGATTTTAGTCTATCCAGTTTACCTGGCCAGAATGTTTCCTGACATGGAAACAAATGGCACATCTATTGTTTTTAGTCCTTTTCATCCCTGGCAGTTATGCAGACCTTATACGGTTTCTGTTAAAGGTTCCCTTCAAAATGAGCACTGTATTGACTGGTGTGTAGATTTGTCCTTTCTTCTAAGGATGTACAGTCTAATTTTATATATTTCTACACACTGATAGTTAACATCTATCACATTCAGGTTTTTTCCCCCCAAAAGTCATGGGGAAAAGATTGGGAATGCAAGTCAAACTTCAAAATATTTTTTATCATTTTATTGCAAAGTATTTAAAGTGACTTTCATAAAATCCTGCATTTGTTTTAAATGAGCCAAAACTTTGCCTCTAAGCATTCTAGCTTTTTAAACAAAGAAAGGATCAGGGTGCCTACATAATTCAATGTATCAACAATTTAAACTAAACAGCTCCAAAAAGATTCAATTATACCTGGTATTGAGAGAGAAAAAATGCCTGCAGTGATTCCTACTAAGGAAAGCAGGTTTTTGTAAAGGGACTATGGAGCACCAAAGAGGGGCACTGGAATCAACGTAGAGAAGAAGACAGTGTCTAAGAAAGCAGTTTGGAAAATGATGATATTACAGTACATCCTCAGTGTACATGGTAGGGCAAAAGAAATATTTATTCTAGTGATTAACCTATTTATTAGAGTGTGTGATCATCACCAACCCATGCTTTAAAGAACTTAAAAATTAAATTTCAATAAGGCTTCAAATTTAAAATAATATTTTAAGCTTTTGGGGAAAATGCACAAAAATTTGTTTTATTAGTGGGATCGCCATACTATCTTGCAAAAACTTGCTTAAAAAGTGAAATAGCAAACCCACATAAAGTGGGAAGTTTAATCAAACCCAACACACACACAAGGACACACAAGGACACACACAAATATCTCTCTCACCTCAAACCATTAATAGAGCTTATCTTACTGAGAAGGGTAGGCTGTTAATTGGAAAAAATCTATTAAAAGAAAGTATTTTACGAAATGGCATCAGTCTGCTCCCTCAGCTCACCAGTTTATCTCCTTTGAAGCTCCTGTTACTTACAGCTGGATGCCAAGCCCTTTTGTTAACCTTACCAAGATCGTCTTGTCTCATTAAACTATTCCCAGCAGAATTTTCTCCTCTGTACTCTTTCAACGTTCTGTCCCCACTCCTTTTTGCACATTATCTTTAGGTACTTTCTCCTGTTTTACACATAATCCCTCTTGATAGGAGGCCACAATCTTAACCATTACCCTGCCCTTCTTCCTTATTCAAGTAATCCTGCTGCTAACACTTTAGTTTATTAAATATTGAAAAAATAAGTAAAAAAATTGCATGAATGCATGATTCTACTGTACATATATTCATATATTCAATATATTGAAATGTTTTTATATAATCTCCTATTTTCCTCCTTAGACAATGTGCATTCCTAACTTTCACTGAGGGCATAATTAATTAAAGTTACCAATTGAAGCATTTTTAGTAAGTCGAATAATTTTGTTTTGGCTTACTATATTAGCAAAAGCCAACTGAGTCATTAATGTCTCAGTAAGCTAAATAATGTTAATGATTGGTAAGTAACAGTGTTGGTTAAGACACTTTGATATTCACTAGAAACCAAACAAAATGCGTACTTGCCTTTCTGTACCTAAGATATTCATCTTCCTAATTCCATCTTCTTTATTTAATTCCTATGCTATTGGAAGAAGCAAATAGGCAAGGGTACCTCATGTGTTTTTATTTTTTTCAAATATGAAAATTTGTTTTTTCGGGAAAGAAAATATAGCACACAGAAGTTTAGATTAAAACAAGTAGACAAGAAATTCACGTTCAAATATTTCACTGGCCAATGTTAATAATTTATCACAGTGAAAGAAACTAATACTAGTCACAAGTTATGAACAAAATATCTCCCATATTTTAATACCCTAATTGTTTATCCTTTGTGTTAAATAAAGAGCAGTTATTTCTGAGATATCATGGTTTGTAATTTTTTCCTGTGTAAACTATGAAGAAAATTAAAGTTAAAAAAAACAATTATTTCTAGTTTTAATTAGGAAATTCTCCTAATTAAGAATCTATTCTGACCATTAAAAACTATCATTTAAGAGAAAACTATCATTTGTATTTATACAGAAATGTATCCAATATTTCTCTTTTGCATAAAGATAAATTTCTATATATTTTTCTAAGATGAATTTATCTTACACTAAATTGAAACATAGATCAACAGTATGAATTGATTTAGTTACTAATACTTTTCCAGCTCTTTAAGGATAAATGACAAATTCTTGGTCCCAACTGACTATGAAAGTGATGAAGAATGAGAACTAATATGTATTCAGTACTACTTCTATATCAGACATATTTTAGATCCTTTAAATATATACCAGTAACCTTAATAGAAAGGTATTATAATTATTATTTTATTACTATTATTTGGGTAAACTGAGTTTCATTATCTAAAGCACTTTTTCCTTTTCTCACAGACAGTATTAGAAGAGAATTTAAACCAAAGCTCCTCTTTAAAAAGTATGATTTTTTTTTAGTATGCCAAAGTGCCACAAATAAATACTTTGTGAAAGAACTGGTGAGATGTATATTATTTGAACATAATCTAAATAAATAACGAGTTGTCTAAAATATATTGTTTCAACATCAGTAAATAAAAATGTTGATTTTAATTTTTTTTTGCCTGTAGCACAGAAAGTAAAGCATCTCAAAATTTCTCTTCCCTTTTGGAAATGTCTGTTCTCCCCCTTAGGACAATCTTAGGCAAAACTGGATAAGCAGCTGCTCCCTTTCCTTTTGAGTGATATAAATAAATATATTGTTCAAAGGAAATGGAAATGGAAATGTTTGCATATGCCTATCCATCCTTGATAATAAAACATGCATCTTCTATTTTCTAAAATACATAAAATAGAGAATAATCTTCTGTGCCTTCTATATTTTTCCTTAGAAATCAATATGAATAGAAATCAGTTTCTGTTTTATATTTAAGGCTAAGTGTCTGAATTATTTAAATCTTTTCTGCATCCATGTGTAAAGACATTACATATACATTGATTGGAAGGCACAAATTGATAGACTACAAGGACAACCCACTACACCCACATCCTATCACACCCCCAGACACATAAAGTGCTTTAACAAGAAGTCTCCAGAGCAGTTTTCTAGAAATTAATGTTTGCAAGTGAATGCAGAGTCAGAAGGCATGTAATCTATAGAAGGCATGTAATCTATAGAAGGTTGGGAGTGTGTGCATGCTTACTCACACATGTATGTGTGTGTGCATGCTTTCAGGGAGTGTGAAGGAAGCCAAGAGGTACATCTGATGTACAGTGGAGAAGGAAAATGGCCTGTCACAAGATATACTAAAATGTCTCTCCTGAAACTTCACCCACCTTTAGCACCATATCATTAGCCCTACTTTTTATACTTAATTATGTCCTATTGTACTATACCATTCTTGATCTCAGTCAGCTTTGGTGAAAAGTTAAGATGATGTCAGAAGACTTAGGTGTCATAAAACTGCTCTGTGAATTTATGAAAGTCATCAATCTTTCCAAACTTCAATTTTATCTATTTATTTATTTATTTTAAAGATACTTAGATTACACATATGTCACATAAAAAATATAGGGTATTCCTATATGCTCTGCTCCCCACACACATTTTCCTATATTAACCATATCCTTTATTAGTGAGGTACATTAATTTGCAACTGATGAACACATTTTGAAGCATTGCCACTAAGTGTGGATTAAAGTTTACACTCTGTCCCACCCAGCTCTGTAGGTTATGTCAAGATATATAATGGCTTGCATCTGTTGTTGTAATGTCATTCAGGGCAATTTCCAAGTCCTGAAAATGCTTCTGTATTACACTTGTTTTTCCCTCTCCCTGCCCTCAGAACCTCCAGTAGCCACTGCCTCAACACCAAAGTAGATATTACCCCAAATAGAGGGACTCCAGAGAGCTCTGGAGATATCCAGACACTATGGTCAGGGCAGATAGCTCAGGAGTTTGGTGTCTTGCCAGCAGGCCCTACTTTGGAATTTATACTCCCCAGAATAACAGAGTTGGACTCAGTGTTGGTTTCCCTACACATGGCTCTTCTGTCCTTCTGTTTAAATCTATAGTTAGTACTAGAGTTAGTAGGTGTATGTCCAAGAGACTTAAATCTTTGGGCTGTCCATGTGCCCGTTGGGCCCTGAATCTCAATGGAGTTGTGACACCTACTCTCCAGTTCATTGGTCTCACCCAGAACAAACTTCAATTTCTAATCTTGTAAATTGATATGGTTGAACTAGATATGCATCAGTTCTAAGATACTTTACCTTTATTGTTGGTTAAGAAACAGCAGCAGAGCCAGATGATTTATGTAAATCTTTTGTCCAATGAAAATGAAGACATGAATTTGGAAGGCTTGGTAAACAAATGTTTTAGAAAAATATATCAGAGTGCTCTGAAAATTTTGAGCAATCTGACACTCACCCGAAACTAATGATTTGAAGGATGGAAATAAATATTAAGAATACAATGAATGCCAGATTTTACCCCAAAATATATGGGTACCAAGAGAAATACAATAATATCCATAAAATCTTTAGTAAAATATATTGCGTATAAGGAAGTTGGTGACGAGGCTGTTCATTACATGACATAGAGTCCTCCGTTTGAGTACTCTGAGAATTTCTTCTGCCCTGGGTATTTTGAAGAGTTTTCTCCTGAGAAACTGTCTGAGAAACGGACTCTATAATCTTTGTAACTTTTCAGAATCATCTTTTTTTGGTAACTACCAAATATAAATTCCACCCTGAGAAAAATAATTACATTCTATGGGCAAACTTTTATTTTTGCCTTATAGCTGGATTGTCTTTTACTTCTAACCTATTATCCAATTATATACATTTAACATATATGTAATTCTGTTCAATCTGCTATATTACCATATTAAATATAAATAAATAGGCACACAATCCCTATGCGCAATATAATTGGGATGATAAAAGAATCGTACATGAAACATCAATGCTCAGACTGCCTGCACAGGAGGCATTCAGAAGGCCTGGTGAGGAGAGGTGTGGTTCTAAAGGGCTTCACAGAGCAGGCAGTGAGCACAGAGAGCAGGGTGCATGCAAGGAAAGTGAGCATGCCAGCTCGGACTGGGGGAAAGGCCTGGGTTGGGGAGAGTGGAAAATTATCTTTTACAAGTAGAAAAGAGCTGCAATTCTAATAGAATGTAAACACCAAGGCAAGGAAATTTTGACTTAAAGGTAAAAAGGGGACAAGGAATTTTCAGACTACAGAGGATGTCAAAGATTAGCTTGTGAACTATTTCTAATACAACATCATGAAAATACTTGGACATGCAATTTTGTTATTAAAAATTATATACTGAGAGAACCAGCAAGATGATGGCAGAGTAAGGAGCTCCTAGAGTCAGCTTCTGCTACAGGGCAGTTAGCAAACACCCAGAGCTCTCTGGAGCTAGCTGAAGCACCTGTTTGGGGAATCCAGGAGACCAGAAGAGCATCCTGCAATGTCTTTGAAGGAGTGGAAGGAGGAGACTGCCCATCTGCAGAGAAGACTTCTAAGTAGAGCGCTCCACACCCTGGAGGCCGGTGCCCATCCTCCACCAGAGGCACAAGCCGCCTTGGGAGCTGTTCCACAGCTGGAATTGAAAGCTCCACTTCCCCAAAACCTGGGACAAAGAGACAGTTGGGCACCAATTTCAGCTATGATGAAGAAATCCAGTGGGCTATAGTATGATCCTGAGAACAGCTAAGGTTTGAGCCTGTCCAGGTCGGAAAGAGGCCAGGAGCTGCCATCTTAACTCTGTTCCTGGCACAAGGGGAAGCGGGGCAGACTGAGAATCCCAGTGCCGGTGGGGACTGGCTTCTTCCCATCCAGATCATATTGCAGGTCTAGCCTAGGCCCCAGTGCCACCTCCAGCAAGGAGGAAGCTGAGGGGACCTGCTCCAGCCTTTCCCGGAAATTACCAGTCAAGCCGCGGAGGCCAGTGATTACCCTACCCTGGAGGCATGAGCTGCCCCAGGAGCTGCTCAGTGACGGGAACTGGAAACTCCATTTCCCAGAAACAGGGGAGGAGGAGACAGTTGGCTGCCAATTTCAGCTACTGGTTGGGAGACTTGGCTGGCTAAGAGATAACCGTGGGAACAGCTGGGATGAGAATCTGCCCGATTCAGAAAAAGGCCAGTAGTCGCCATTCTGACTCTGCAACCAGCCTGAGGGAAGCTGGGCTGACAGTTTCTTTTACCCAGATCCACGGGCAGCCCTAGCCTAGGCTTCAGCCCCGTCTCTGGCAGGGAGGAGGCTGAGGAGCCCTGCACCAACCTATATAGGTAACTGCAGGAAACTTTGGCTGGCATAGACTGAAAATCAGAAGTCTACCAGGGCAGTGGCGGTCATCTTAGGACCCGCACTGCATAGATTGTTACCCACACCTGCAGCTCCATCCCTGCCCCAGGTAGGGATAAAACAAATGTGAAGCTCCGTCAGTCTCTCTGGGCATCTAGAGTCTAGGCTTGCACGTGGATTATTCTGCATAGCTGTGACTCTGCCCCCTACCCCTGGCAAAGGAGAAAGTTGGAAGAAGCTTCATTGGTCCCCAGTACAATGAGGGCAACTTGAGCCTCCACAGCTTACAACACCAACTACCTGCTTGGCTCCTACTGCATAACTAGCAAGGGAGAAATGATAGGAAGCCCTAAACGAGAGAGAAAAACTGTACCCAGAAAAAATACTCTTGTTAAGTCAGTTGTGAATACACCAACAAAAATTACAATCCACACCAAGAAACAGGAAGCTATGGCCCTGTTAAAGGAACAAGATAAGCCTCCAGATAACATAAAGGAGTTGAGACAACCAGTCAGAGATGTTCAAACAAATTTCCTTAATAAATTCAGTGAGATGGCTAAAGAGATTAAGGATATTAAGAAGACACTGGATGAGCACAAAGAAGAATTTGAAAGATAGAAAAATAGCAGATCTTTGGGAATGAAAGGTACAATAAATGAAATTAAAAAAACATTGGAATTGTATAATAGCAGATTTGAGGAGGCAGAAGAAAGAATTGGTGAGCTTGAAAAAATGGCCTCTGAAAGTGAACATACAAAAGAACAGTTGAAGAAAAGAATGGAAAAAATTGAACAAGGTCTCAGGGAACTAAATGAGAGCAAAAGGCATGCAAAGATATGTGTCATGGGTGTCCCAGAAGGAGAAGAGAAGGGAAAAGGGGCAGAAGGAAAATTTAAATAAATAATGATAGAAAATTTCCCAACCCTATTGAGGGACTTAGATATCCCCATCCAAGAAGCACAACGTACTCCCATCTGAAAAAGGCCAAATAGACTAACTCCAAGACACATACTCATCAGAATGTCAAAGGCCAAAGACAAAGAGAGAATTCTGAGAGCAGCAAGAGAAAAGCAATGCATAACATATAAGGGATATCCAATAAGATTAAGTGCTGATTTCTCACCAGAAACCATGGAGGCAAGAAGACAGTGGTCTGATATATTTAAGATACTACAAGAGAAAAAGTTCCAGCCAAGAATCTTACATCCAGCAAGACTGTCTTTCAAAAATGAGGGTGAAATTAGAATATTCACAGATAAACAGAAACTGAGAGAATTTCTAAGCAAGAGACCAGATTTTCAGGAAATACTAAAGGGTGTGCTAGAGCCTGAAAAGAAAAGACAGGAGCGAGGGACCTGGAAGAGAGTCTAGAAATGAAGATTATATCAATAAAAGTAACTAAAAGTGGCCAAAGAGTGGTGAAAATAAAATATGACAGATAAAACTCAAATAGTCAGGAATAAACTTAACCAATGATTAAAGCAGTTGTATTCAGGAAACTGCAACTCAATGTTAAACTCATCAGAAAAGCCCTAAATAACTGGAAGAACATTCCATGCTCATGGATTGAAAGACTAAATATCATTGAGATGTCAATTCTAATCAAATTATTATACAGATTTAATGCAATACCAATAAAAATTCCACCAGCATTAAA
The DNA here is from genome assembly GCF_030445035.2 of Dasypus novemcinctus. Classification (NCBI taxonomy): domain Eukaryota; kingdom Metazoa; phylum Chordata; class Mammalia; order Cingulata; family Dasypodidae; genus Dasypus; species Dasypus novemcinctus. The sequence goes on along the minus strand of NC_080679.1, from coordinate 94,950,612 downwards.
GAAGAAAATGAAAACATGATCATTAAATTTATTTGGAAGGGTAAGGAGTCCTGAGTAGCCAGAAACATCATAAAAAGGAAAAGTGAACCCTCATCTCCAGACTTCAAATCATAATACCTACCTATAGTGGTAAAAACAACATGGTACTGGCCTACAGACAGATACAATAGACCAATAGAACCAAATTTATGGTTCATAAAAAACTATATTTAAAAAATAATAATAGGGTGGGTTGGGGGGAAAACACACCAAATGTAAGATAAGAACTATGATTAGATTTTGACAGTATTCTGTCATAGTTTGTAACAAATGTCTCATTACAATTCAAGATGTTGGTGGAGGGTTAATGTATGGGACCCCTGTATGAGGTTATGCATGTTTGCTTTGTAAGTTCACAACTTTTAGTATACATTTAGTTGTTTGTGTATATTTATATATAAATGATACAAAGATAATAATTGGATTGGTTAGGGGAAAAATACTTTGTTTAGTAGTAATATTTTGACAATGCTCTTTAATCATTAGTTAAAATGGTTTAAAAACAATGCAAGTTATTGGTGGTAGGGTGAGATGTTATATGTTTGTTTGATGTTATATATGTTTGTTTTTTTAAGTTCACAACTATTATACATTTATTGTTTATGTATAAGTGATATATTTCAATAAATTTTTAAAAAAATTATAAACTGAATACAGCCAAAATGAAAAGACTTTTTATTGTTATTTACTACCCAAGTTTATTTTCACCAGAAGGAGGGACAGACTATAGAACTTTTTTTGGTTCATTTCTTTTATTCTGTTATAAAAGGCCTAGTTCCAATTCAGAGCAAGAAGCTACATGTGGTATGTACAAAAATGAGAACTTTCCATTAAATGTAAAAGGCTACAGTAGGTTACCATGGACACAACTTGGCATCCTTTCCTATTTCTGATAAAGAATCTTAGTCTTCGAATCAAGTCTACCAGATACAGGAAGCAGATGCGGCTCACCTGATAGTCCATCTGCCTATCATATAGGAGGTCTAGGGTTTGATACCCAGGGCCTCGTGGCCCATGTGATGAGCTGGCCCACACACAGCGCTGCCGCATGCAAGGAGTGCCGTGCCATGCAGGGGTGACCCCTACATAGGGATGCCCCACACGCAAGGAGGGAGTCCCCACAAGGAGAGCTGCCCCGTGTGAAAAGCACAGCCAGCCCAGGAGTGGTGCTGCACACATGGAGAGCTGACGCAGCAAGATGACGCAACAAAAAGAGACACAGGTTCCCGGTGCCACCTGACAAGAATGCAAGCAGACACAGAACACACAGCAAATGGACACAGAGAGCAGACAATGGTGGGGGGAAGAGGGAGAAAGGGGAGAGAAATAAATAAAAATAAATCTTTAAAAAAAAAAAGGAAAGTCTACCAGATAGTCATATTCCAACTCCACTCTGCAGTTGCTAACTTTCTAAATAGATTTTGAGCTGTTATTTTTATTTATAAGAAGTAGAAAATATGGATCTGGCAGACATGTGCAGAAATAGATAGGTTTTTTGATTGTTGATTTCTTTTTAGAGGCAGGTCTTTTATTTTAAAAAAAGCAATGCCTAATTAATTGAGAGGTGCACTTTAGGATCACTGTAACACTATGAAATAATAAAATGATCTCTATAGGCTACCATGGTCAGTATCAATCCAGTTTTGTTTTGTTTTTTAAGCATGGCCTACACATGGCTGAGAGCAAGTGTCATTTCTTGGGGGCAGAAATTGCCACATTCTAATCTATCTATTAACAAGACCTGAACTTTTTCTTCATTCCGGGAGTTAAGCGAGGGGCACATGTGCTGGATTTATTTGTAAATGTGGGAATCCTGATGTATTACCTATAATTCAAACATAAAGACACAGTCCGCCATTTTAGACTGAAGTTTTTAGATATTTTCAAATTGATTCCCAGTGTCGGAATAATTCCAAATAATTTTTGTAAATGCTCCTTCCCCTCCGGGAACTTGAATTTAACTCTCCTTCCTGCCTTGATTGGGGGCTGCACTTTGCCAAAGAAAAGAATGTGAAAAGGGGCAGGGGTCATTTTACAGTGAAGAATGCAGGTAAATACTACTCTGGAATGTGATCAACATTCTACCTGTTGGTAGTGATCATGGTAGCATGATAGGATGAGGACGGTATGTCACCATTTTGTTCTTTCTCTCCAAAACCCATAACTCCACTCTAACCATTAGAAAATCATTAGACAAACCCAAATTCTATGAAATACCTGACCTTTCCCCCCTCAAAACTGCTAAAGTCATTAAAAACAAGGAAACTGAGAAAATGTCACAAACCAGAAGAAGTTAAGGAGACATGATGACTAAATGTAAGATGGTATCCTGGATGAGATTCTCGAACAGATTATCATGGGATCAAATGGGAGGACATTAGGAAAAAACTCTGAAACCCAAATTCTGGAGTTTATTTTTTAAAAATCCCTGAGAAACAAAACCACTGAGAAGTTTGTTCATGAAATAATAGATAAAGCATAGTTCAAAGACTGTTCTCCCATTTTCAAAATGAGTGACTGGGCAATTTATCTTTGGCAAGCCTCATATTCCTCATTTGTAAAATAGAGATAATAATGTTTACCTTGAAATATTGAGTAAATATATAATATATGTTGTCTTCATATTTAATAGACAATATATTTAAAACAACTGCTGTCTTGCCTAGCACATAGCAGGCCCTCATAAAATATTGTTTCTATTCTCCCCTGCTTGTTTCCAGCCCAACATCCAAAGGCCAGCACCTCTGTCCCTTTGCACCAGGGCTTTTTCTCACTACCAGACAATGCTCTGCCCACCTATTCACAGGCTGTAAATCCTGGGAAATTAATGTTCCTCCTCTCCCTGCAGGCCGGAAGGGTAAGGGGAGTTGAAGGATAATTATCCCAGCTCCTTCACCCCTTGAGGGGACGGACTCTGGGGTGTTCATTCTACACTGTTTGTCAAAGATTCCCAACCATATTGAGTGCTAATTACCCACAGTGATAACTTATTTGATAATGTGCTCTTAATTGGCAGCTTTCCCTTCCCACACCCCTCCTGATCATTCCTGAGATCATCAAATAATAAACTACTTGCAACTGAATCTTTGTCTTCATGCCTGATTTTTAAATAGACCCTGATTTAATTAGTGGCAATCATTAAGGCCATTGGTAAATAAGATTTTTTTTAACTTGAAACCACCTAGAAAAAATTAGCTTTATGTACATTCAGTACAAATATGGCAATAAACTATAAGTTAATTTTTAAAATTATGTCTAATTTAAAATAAAGAGTAGTTTACAGATAAGCAGCTGTGCCTGATATACGATAAGAGTATCTTTGTGTTATGTATAATATTGTAATTTGCTTTTTGAAACATATATTTAATCATTTTTATCTAATTATATGCCACTTACCAGAGTTTGGGAGAGTTTCTAATGATATAATGTAAGTGATAACATTTTAAGATGTATGAAGCATTACAAAAGCACAATTAAAATATACTCAGAGAAAAGTTTTAAAAATAACAAATAAAAAAAAATAAAAATATATATACTTATAGAAGGGGGAGCTGATATAGCCCAAGGGATTGAGCGCCTGTTTCTCATGTACAAGGTCTTGGGTCCTATCCCCAATACCTCCTAATATATATACACATACACATACACACTCAGAGAGAATGTTCCAAAGTCTTTTTACCATTAATTGGTAGCTAATAAAACAAACATTAAAGCAAACATAATAGTTTTTGTAGATGTCATGTGATTGTTATATATCATTGTTTTTATGCCTATTTTACTTTTCCAGGCATGTATCCATAAGAACTTCAAGGACCAGCTACCATGCTGCTCAATGTTATCAGCCAATTAGTTATAAAGGGAAAGTATGTATTTATGTTCCCCATGACTGAGAGGGGGTATTTCATCCATTCTTATACATGGGAAAACCATAGGAGAGAATATCATCAAGAGAAAGATAATTAGTTACAGAAAATCATTATAATGAGAGCTCAGAGAACAGGGTTCAAGGCAGCAAATAGAGGAGAAAAATCACACAGAAATGTTTGCACTCAAGATTTCATGATAGATGTATATCATTTGGATAAAGCCTGACATATTCCAGTCATTCAAAAATACCTGTCGAGTAAATGGATGAAAGAATGGATGAAAAAAGAAATGATAGAGGAAGCACATGGGGGAGAAGGCATTCTACATCATGAGAATAATTCTGTTTTTTGCAGTTGCTTCCTTTTTCTGATGGTCACTATTTTTTTAGCCTGCTGTTGCTCTATTGGTGCATAACAAATCACCACAAATTCTTAGAAGCATATAACAATACAAATTATTACCTCACAGTTCTATAGATTAGATATCCAGACTAGGTACTCTGCTCAGGACCTCACAAGGCTGAAACCAAGGCATCTGCCTGGACTGTGATATCATGTGATATCATGTGAAGCTCTGGGTCTTCGTTCAGGTTCACTGGTTGTTGGTAGAGTTCAGTTGCTTGCAGGTGTAGGACTTAGGTACCCTGCCTTTTTTTTTTGCTCAGCCTGTTGTTACTCCCAGCATTGGAAACTGCCCTCAGCCCCTGCCACATGGCTCTCTCTACAATACCACAGTTTGCATTCTCAAGACCTGCAAGAGAAGGTTCTCTTTAGCCTGAAAAATAAGAGAAGGTCGTATATAACAACAAAATCATGGAGTGGCTTTTCTATCACACTTACAGGCACACTAGGGTAGGGGATCTTGGAAGCCACAATCACATACAAAGCAGCATTTGCACATTAAATCACATTTAGTGGGACATATTCTTGGAAAGGACTACCAATCAGCCTAAAATTTGCAAATTTTTGTGCTTCAGTGCTACAATCATGACATGGGTAGCTGGAATATAATGGTGGTTTATTTGATTTCTTGAATTGTAAACTTCTTTAGAAATTCTTGGGGCATATTAATGTATTAAAAATACATAAGCTTTAACATCAGTAATGTTGGAAAAGGACAAATACAGAAAGAAAATAGAACTGTGTCACTTTTTTCTCAGGTTAGTGCAAACTGCTTATTACATGCCATTTTTTCTCTTGCCCTGAATTCTGCAAACTAGATTAGAGAATTTCAAAAGACAAATTGTATTCATTTAGACTCAGTAAGTATTTATTGGACATGTTATTTTTCTAAAATAGTTTCTGTAGGGGTTTAAAATATAGCCTTTGTCATTTTGGCAGCAATGTTTGAATTAAAATCCAGTGAGAGTAGATGAGAGATAAAGTAATCAAATGTAGATTATATGCCTGGATTTTAAACAGATAATCACTAACATTAATTGAGATGTTACTCAAGGCAAGCGCTATCTTTAGAGTGTACATGAAGTACCTCATTAGACCTTTTCAATAGACCATGAAACAGTAGACATCATTATATCCTTTCCCAGATGAGGAAATCAAGATTTTGATGGTAATTCTTGTTCTGATGATGAGTGGAGGAAGGTCTCAAATCCAGATGTGTATAATTCTCCAAATCTCATCATTTTAGTGATATCCTGCTTCCATAGATCATACCTGCAAGAAAATTCACATGAGATGCAGTGTGAGAGTAGTTATAAAATTCTGAATGAAGAAAGGGAAAATGTACAAGAACATTTATGAGGGTAAATTTTTCCAGAGCAAAGGAGAGTGGGAAGAATAGTCCCAGTGATGTGAACAGCACAAGCCAGGTCAGGGACGGAAGAATGAGAGGATTTACTGCTGAGCACAAGTTAAAAATATCAAATTGTTACACAAAGTTATATTGAGGTGAAGGAGGAAAAAGGTAAGGCTTCATAAATGATGCTGAAGGGAGAATGAAAATATTGAATTTGAGATAAACACATCCTGTTTTTAAATTTTTATTCAATTTCTAAAATATTTTGAATTCATTTCAAACTTACAGGAAAGTTGCAAAAATAATACAAATCCCACATAAAGAATAACAACATACCCCCCACCCAGATTCCCGTTTTTTTAATGTTTTGCCACATTTGCTGTACTTTCTTTCTTTCTCTCTCTCTTTCTTTCTTTTCTTTTGATTTCCTAAACATTTCAAGTAAATTACATAAATCATGTTCCTTGAACATTTAATACTTCCATTTCCTAAGAACAATGATATTCACTTATATAATTAACTTAAGTACAGTTATTAAGTTCATGAAATTTAAAATTGATATAAAACTTATATTCTATACCCCAATTTTTTCTTATGTCCCAGTAATGTCCTTTGTGGTATTTTCTCAGTTCTATTATTAGGTTATTATTAATGCTGCTATTAACATTGGTGTGCAAAAATCTGTTCAAGTCCCTTCTTTCAATTCTCTTGGTTATGTACCTAGTAGTGGGATTGCCAGCTCATATGATAGTTCTACACTTAACTTTCTGAGGAACCACCAAACTATCTTCCATTTTACATTGCTACAAGCAATAAATGAGTCTTCCTATTTCTCCACATCCCTTCCAACACTTTTAATTTTCCATTTTTTTTAAATAGCAGCCATTCTAATGGTATCTCATTTTGGTTTTGGTTTGCATTTCCCTTATGGCTAATGATGTTGAGTATCTTTTAATGTGCTTTCTGGCCATTTGTATGTCTTCTTTGAAATGATATCTATTCAAATCTGTTGCCTAGTTTTTAACTGGGGTGTTTGTCAATTTGTTGTTAAGTTGAAGAATTTCTTTATATATTCTTGATATTAAAACTTTATCTCATATGTGGTTTCCAAATATTTTCTCCTACTGTGTAGATTGCCATCTTAACTTTCATGATATAGTCTTTTGAGGGACAAAAATGTTGAAATTTGATTATGTCCCATTTATCTGGGTTTTTTTTCTTTCTTTGCTGCTTTGTTTGGTGTAAAGTCTAAAAATCCATTGCCTAACACAGGTCCTAAAGATCTTTCCCTGTGCTGTCTTCTAGGAGTTTGGTTGTTCTGGCCCTTATATTTAGGTCTTTCATCCATTTTGAGTTAGTTTTCTGTATAATGTGTTAAGTAGGGGTCCTTTTTTGTTTGCAAAAGGAAATCCTGTTTTCCCAACACCATTTATTGAAGAAACTATTCTTTCCCAGTTTAGTAGTCTTTATCCCCTTGTCAAAAATTGGTTGGACAAAAATGTAAGGGCTGATTTCAGAGCTCAATTTGATTTCTTTGGTCTGTATGTCTATCCTTATGCCAGTACCACATTGTTTTGATTACTGTGGCTTTGTAATGAGTTTTAGTATTGGGAAGTGTGAATCCTCCAACTTTATTCTTTTTCAAGATGGTTTTGGTTATTTTGAAGATCCTACCCTTTTCAAGTTTCCTTCTTCGTGATTTGGCACTTTTCCAGTTACTGTATTCCTTTATCTGTTTTCTGGAACTCTGAGGATGATGACTCTACCAGTTCTTGCTAGTTTTTCAACAGTGCTTTGAGCTAGAGAATCTCATGCCATCATCTTTGTCAACTGGCCACATCCTGTTTTTGATCATAGCATTTTAGCGCATTAAAGCTGTAAAAAGGCCCTCAATAACATCTAGGCATGTATGGTTAAGTTGAATATACAGTTAGAAAATACCTCTTTTTCTTTACTCTCCTGTACACATACAACTAAACTAACAGGTTATAGATGAAAACAGAAATCACTTACGACACAGGGAAAAATTCCTCATCTGGGAGCAAAGGTCTCTTTGCTTGGCAGCTCCACAGTAGAGTCCATGTATGTGGCTCCATGCTATTAATAACTTCAGGGTGGTGTGACATACAGGGAGAGAGAACATTTTGAAAAAATAAATCATATTGCTAGAGGTTTAATTTTTGTTACTAAACCATCTTCCCTGTTGTTTCAATATAAACTTTCTGGGGCAATCTTCACAGAAAGAAGATAAAATAATTATGATATGTTTATTTTCTTCTAACTTATCCTTCTGAATGGTTAACAGGTTTTTCAAAGTAACTGCACCCTAACACTTAAAGAGACCTCCCAGATTGCCCAGAACTCCAAGGTGACTTAAGTGATGCATGCTAAGGGGCAATATAGTCAAGGGAAAGAAGAGTGGGAATAGGAACAAGTTTGGATCCAGAGGGACTTCTGTCTCTAAGCAACTCTGGAATATTGACTGAATCATGGAAGTTTTTAGCCTCAATTTACTCATCTGGAAAGTGAAGTACTTGTATCATATGGTCTGTACACTCCTTTAAGCTTTTATAATAGATATTTTCCAGAAGAAACAAACAGGAAAAGTATTTTATAAATGCAATGCTATATATAGGGAAATAACAATGTATAGAATAAAGCTGAATCAAACACACTTGTGAACATTTTGGATATACACATAGACCATAGATATTTTTTGTTTTGCAAAGTATTTTTTCATCAAAGGATGAAAGAAAGAAACCCCAAGGCAAGGCAGAGCCAGCAGAGGGTGTTTGGTCCCTGAGCTTGCTGAAAGAGGCATGGTTCTGGGAGCACAATGCCCTGGATTTGTAACTTGCCCTTCCTGAAAAAAGATTCTGTGGGCAGCTGCTTATAATAGAATTCCTTGGTCGTAATTTTTGAAAAAGATAGAGAAAAAAGTATTTTTAAGCAGTAATTATACTTTAAGATGTAAAACATGATGCAATTTTAAAGAAAATGCATAGAAAAAGTCTTTCATGAAAGAAAGCATGGAATAAACGTTGAATTTTTTAAGACAGTCTTTCTTAGAACAGCATTTAATATTTCTAAAATGTCATTTTAATTGTAAATATTTTTCAAATTAACATAAGTAATTTGAAGAATCAGAAAATGCCTCTGACGTATTTCTCAAAAGAAAAATGTCTAGAGCAAGTCATACATGTATGTGAAATTAAGAAAAATACTTACAAACCCTGAAAAAATATTGAAAGTGAAATGAATTGAGTTTGGAATTGGGTATCATCCCTTATATATTGGGTATTATTTCTGAACACATTTGAACACAACATCAATTCAAAGAAAGAAATTGGTATGTCCTAAATAAAGTCTAGATAAAGTCAAGTAAACCACCTAATCACAATAGAGAGTAACTTTATGAAGATATATTTAAATAGAAAAATTGATTATTAAAATGGCTAATGCCATGGTTTTGGAAAGTAAAACTGCATATTACACTATTCAGCCAAGACACCAAAATACAAAAGATGTGAATGAAATTCTAAAAATCAGACTTCCTGTGTAGAATTTACAATTACAATTTAAAAACAAAATCTATGACTTTTAGAACCCTCAATGAGTGTCAGAAGCAAAAGAAATATCAGAGTGTAGAGAACACTGTGAAATGTTTGTGGATGGAGCATTTGCCTTCTCTCTGGAGAGAAGGGACTGGGAATCTCACTTCCATTGCCAGGCCTAGCTAGAGAACTCATGGTAGGACCAAGTATGTGGGTTTACATCCTGTACAATCACATAGGGTCCCATGTTTTGAAGGGCTCCCTTTTGGTTTAATGCTCTGCCATAATGACTTTAAAGTTCTTAATAATTTTTGAAAAATTAGTCCTGTATTTTCATTTGTACCAGGCCCTGCAAATTATATAGGGCATCATTTTGACAGCTTGCTATGTGTTTAATGCAATTGGTGAGTATGGTAGAATGAGACCTGACTAAAAAATGAGAAAGCAGGTCTGTGTCAACTGATTGGGGCTACACTGGGGTCAGCTTGCCTCCCGGAGTTTGTCATGTCATAAAATGTGGCCAGTTCCTGAGCTTCACAAGCTGCTTAAAGAAACAAGAAGATAGATGCTGGAGAGTCAGCCAAAAAAGACAAAGACCCAATGAATAAATCTAGGGACAAAGCCAAAAAGAAGAAGCTGTCCAGAGGCAAAGTTTGGGACAAGCTCAATAACTTAGTCTTGTTTGACAAAAGCACTTAATGACAAACTCTATAAGGAAGTTCTCAACTGCAGGCTTAAAACTCCAGCTGTGATCTCTGAGAGAATGAAGATTCATGGTTCCCTGACCAAGGTGGCCCTTCAGAAGCTGCTTAGTAAAGGACTTAACAAGTCAGTTTCAAACCACAGAGCTCAATTAATTTACGCCAGAAACTCCAAGGGTAGAGATGCCTCAGCTTCTGGTGAAGGTGCAGGGCAGGTCCAACCAAATGTACATTTTGAAAAATAAAACTTTATTAAATAAAAAGTGGCCAGCTCATAAAATATGCATTGTCTTCATCACGAACACTGTTGTGAGAGGTGTTCAGTAATGGGACTCTGAAGAACCACAAAAGCTCTCAGGAATAAGTTTTAAATCTCTGCCAAACCAGAGAACAAGAAGGCATTATTAAGAAACAGTTTAAATAAGATGTCTCCTATTCCTTTTGCTGATCTGGAAGAATCAAAAATGGGGACGCTTAGGGGGAGGTTAGGGGCAATAAAAAAGAAAAGACATTAACACATGAAATAGAAAAGTCTGTGATGCCCTCCTTTTCCCCCACTGCGGGCTTCTAACCTAAAGCAGGACCAATTTAGAGAAAGGGAGAAGGTTTGATACTACAGAGTTTTGATTAATATAGCCAATGGTACATTCTAATTTCTCATTTGAATCCTGTGGGAGCCTAGTTGAGTAAGCAGTGAAAGCATGCACCCTATAGCTTTTATCTAGGAGTAAGGGATGATTATACTCTTTCAGCATATTTTAAAGGAATAGAAGGGGACAAAAAAAAAATTGTAACTTTAAATGATCAGAGTAGTTCTGGAAGGTATAATAATTCTTTTTTGAAGATTTATTTGTTTATTTATTTCTACACCCCTCTCCTCTTGCCACCTCTCCTTCCCCTACCCCCTCGTCCTCTGCTTTCTGCATGCTTTGCTGTGTGTTCTTCTGCGTCTGCTTGTATTCTTATTAAGCAGCTTTGGGAACCAATCCTGAGATCTTCCAGGATGGAAGAGAGGCGATCATGCTCTTGCACCACCTTAGCTCCCTGATTTGCTGCATCTCTTATTGGCTGTCCTCTATGTCTCTTTTTGTTGCATCATCTTGCTGCGCCAGCTCTCCATGTGGGCTAGCACTCCCGCATGGGGCAGCATTCCTGCATGGGCCAGCTTGCCACATGAAACAGCTTGCCTTCACTAGGAGGCCCTGGGAATCAAACCCTGGACTGCCTATATGGTAGACGGGAGCCCAATTGTTTGAGCCACATCCGTTTCCTGGAAGGCATAATAATTAACAAGTTCCACAAATGGCAAGCAGGTTTATGCCCTTATAAGATAGCAGAAATGAAAACTCTAGTAAAAACAGCCTTTTCAGTGCTCGTAAACCTAGCCTGGCCAACAAAATAAATAAGAGCATGTGTAGTACTAGATAGCACATAATTTTATGGGGTTGGACAAATATAAGAAAATAATTAAAAGGATTATAAACTATTGCATACATACAGTTCATGTAAACAGCTCCATTTAGCAAGTTTTGAAATATTGTAAATTGTCATACATTACTAAGACTATAAATGTTATTATACAATTTACCAAAAAAATCACTTTTATTCATGTACTCATCATGAAAAGGTAGGTGCTCAATTAATGTTAACTTCTTCCTTATTTCCTCTTTTATAATATAATTGAATGAAGGACGTTGAGAATGACCATTTTAATCTGCTTCTAGTTAGTTTAGCAATTAAAATAAGTCTGATTCAGTTGGCATTAGAGTCAACCTGGCATTGGAGTAATAGAAAACAAATTTTAATATAAGGGTTGTGTGACTCAATTCTAGTTTCAGTAAGAACTAGTATTGGTAACCAGTGGTAGAGCCTTTTGGGTGGTAACCAGATAAGGAGGAATAGTTTTCATTTTTTTAAGAGAACATAGAAGCAAACTACTAATGAAGGAATCAACCTTATGTGGTCATCAACATGTGTGATAATTTACTCTGAGAAGTTAAAGTGTTTATGTGTTCAGGTTTAGAATATTTTATCATTCTTTATGGTTGAAATGAGTCACCAAAGGGGACAGATGGGTAAGGTAGAGAACTGGGACCTGCAGCTCCCAACTGAGAGAGCCTGTGCAGAGCCCTGGTGTGGGCACTAGGAAGCAGCCACAGGATACAGAGTTTGCCACCAGGGTCATGAGGAACTCAGAAGAGTGTCTAGGAGAGGGGACTAGGCTGAAAGTGTTAGGAAAAGCTGCCATCAGATATTAGATCCTACCCCTCACGATTGTGTGCAGTGGCCAAGGGCAGGGCACCAACAGTTAAGAGCAAAGCCCTGCTGTTCTCCTGTCCTAAATGTCTTTGGGTACTGGGTATGTTATCAAGGCAAAAATCCATATACAAGACTGCAACCTCAGATTAGCTCCAAGACTGGGATAAGAAGAACCCTAAATATCAGTTACTGAATATTTCCTATATACCAAGATCTGTGCAAAGCATTTTACATATAATGTTTCAGTCTATCCAAAGTGAGTTCCATGAACCCCCAAAAGCAGGAGATAGAAAAAGCACAAAGATGACTACTATGTATAAAAAGATGATAGCTATAAAGGATAAATAATTGAGACTGAACCTCATAATTTCCAGACAAAATAAAAGAAGAGATATTTATACTCACAGACACTGACTTTTTATTATTATAAAGTGTAAAAAAACATTCTAGAAACACTCAATCATAAAAATGAAGTTTTGTCTCAGGTATAAAAATAACTAAGTAATTCTGATTTTACATTAATGCCAGAAGATAATTAAACATCATCGATGGAATTTTTTTTATTTTGAGGAAAAATGTCTGTGGGCCCAAAGCATTTTAATACCACTTAATTATGTTATTTGAGTACAAAAGCCAAAGAAAGATAATTGGAAAATATTCTACAAATAAATTTTTCTTGAATAAGTAAAATGGTTAATAAATCTTAAGTAAATTACTCAGGATGACTACTAACTATCAAAATATGAATCAAAATTAGAAATTGAGGAAGAAGGAATATGATACCCTCCTCTCTGGAGCTTTTGACAGTATAGTTTCCAACTATTATAAGAGAATTGAAGAGAATCATTGCTCAGGTCAGGCTTTCATTCAATTAACAAAATTATAATAATGCCAAATGCTTATGCATTGGTGTCTCCTTTAATATTGATATCTGGATACAATTAAAAAGAAGCAATTTCAATATGGAAAATTAGCCTTCCCTATGAAAATAATCCTATACCTGAGCACAGGAATTTTCTCTAGAAATTTCTCTCCCTCAGACTACCAGTTAAGGTTTACTACCAGATTCAGCGTTTAATTAAATATGTTTGTATTTGTATGAAAAACTTACCAACTCTGGGACAGTTACAAAAACTTATCTTTGATGCATGACTTTATTATTTTTCTTTTCATTAAAAATATCAATATAAAATATAATGAAATAGGATATTTCTAAATTCCATATTTGAAACATATATTTTATATATTTCAATTTAATGAACTTCAGGGCACTTCTCAAATTTATGTTTTGGTGAGTGACATATAGAACTGTGGCAGTTTGAAGCTGTATATACCCCATAAGAACATGTTCTTAAATGTAATCCATTCCTGGTGGTGTGAGCCTATTGTAAATAGGGACTTTTTGATGAGGTTACTTCAGATAAGGTGTGGCCCAGTCTTATTTGGATGGGTCTTAATCCTGTTACTGTAGTCCTTTATAAGCAAAGTGAAATTCCCGCACAGAGAGAGAAAGCCATGAAAACAAGACGAATTTCAAAGAACCCAGAAGAGAATGGAGAGGCCAGCAGAGGCCATTTACCTTGCCATTTGACAAGCCAAGGACCAAGGATTGCTGTCAGCCTCAGAATGCCACAGCCTTTGGCAAGAAAACATCATCTTTTTCCTAGCCTCAAACCATGAGCAAATAAATTCCTATTGTTTAACCCTATTTCATGGTATTTGCTTTAGCAGCCTAGGAATCGAAAGCCTTTGTGGTGAGTTTACTTTTAAGATGTTGGCTCAGGAGCGCACTTGTGTTCCATCCTTGGCTTTGTAACTTCATCTTTCCGCTTGCCATTCTCATTAGAAGACCTGAGCAGCAGAAGTGCAGACAACGCTTTCAAGACTAACTTGTTCTGCTTGCAAACTAGGTCTCCACAGTGTGTAAGTGATTTGTAAGATAGTGTTGACATCTCAGACATTATCACACTGCTCAGGGAAAAGAGACCCTGAGTTGACCTTCCTCAATATACTCCCCTTGACATTGCAAGGAAAAAAAACAACCCACAGAATACTGAACTGTGCTTATCAAAGCTAAAACAAAGAAAACAACTTGTGTAATTATGCACTTAATAACTTTAATGAAACTTAGTCAATCTTATAAATAATTATTCACACTAGGAAATTTTTGTGATATCAATTTGAATTCTCTATCAATGAATTCACAGACCACCTAGACATTTCTCGGTTATTTTGAGAATTTATGTAGTGCATCGTAGTAATAACCATTTTAAAAAGGTAAGTATGGAGCCTACCTTTAATGAGTTCTCTAGAGATGATAGTTCTTCAATAACCTACAGATGATATTTAATAAAATTCACATAATATACTTACGTTGTAGAAAATGAGCTTCTTTATGAAAAACAGCATTATGTTGAGTTGGGGAATTGACCATAAGATGGTGAGAAGAAGGAGTACCCTTTCTTTACTGAGTATAGTGCAGGAAATAATAAGCACTTAATAATGTTCCTATATTGATGTTTCACTGAAACATTATAAAACAGATAGCATTATCCCTATTTTGCAGTTGAGGAAAGAGACTTAGAAAGATGAACTAGCTTTTTCAAGAAAACACCAAAAAAACCATGTGAAAACCTAAATTTATCTGATTTGAAAGTTTCTGCAGATCAACCTGCTATACTGATTGCTTTTTTGTTTCAGTTGATATTATTTTATTAGCTAAATTTTATATTTTCAGGTATTTTCTTATACCGCTGACAAGGAAATCCGAACCGATGACTTATGCTTGGATGTTTCTAGACTCAATGGACCTGTAATCATGTTAAAATGCCACCATATGAGAGGAAATCAGTTATGGGAATATGATGCTGAGGTATAGTATTTTCCTTAACTTACTATTTAATGCATACTTTCTCTTCTATATTTCAAATATATTTAATCCTAAGCTATTTTTTTCTGCATTGAAAGAAACGGCATTTGCAAGCATACATGTTCATATCTGATAACATTAAGATGGCCTATCACATAATTATGTTTCTATGTTTTTTGCCAAACTGATTCATTAGTATATTTCATGAATAAGGAAAATAAAATCATTTTTAAGTGCTTAAATTTTTTTTGTTTCCATGTACCTCCTCAACATAAATTAGGTAAGTTAGGTTTTCTGAGAGGTATATATGGAGATATTCATACAGATACAGAGTGATGTTGTCTATATTTTCAAATATTAAATTTTATACAGTCATGATCTCTGAAATTTATGTTTCCCAACATAAAAGGAAAAAGCTGACAAGGTTGGCATTTACAGTAGTAAATATTTTGCGGAATTCAATAAACTAATTAGGCACATAATCAGCTAAGCAGCATCTTCTCAACATAGCATACATTTCTGATAGAGGAAAGGAGAGAACACAATCTAGCACAAAATCACTGTTAGGAGTTTATAGCAAGGCAGTGTGTAAAAACCAGACCAGCCATCAGATGGAGCTAATAAATAGGAAATATTTTCTTTGCATATGGAAGCTGCCTTGAAATAGCTTCAATTCTTTCAAGTTCTCTTAGCTTAGCAAAGCAACTCGGTCTTCTGTATGTTTCCCACATTAGTAAATGGTTGGTGATTTACTTAAAAGGAAAAATAACCTTAATCTTATAAGATACATAATACATAAGAAGTAAATGAGTCTCACAGATGCATTGTTTTGTGCAAGCATCTCCTGGTATATTAGCAAGACCTTATTTTTAAAGCATTTAGAGTGTCATTTAAATTTGCATAATATATTTACTTATGTGAAATATCAAGAAAACTTGCTGAAATCTTACAGGATTTGATACTATAGCATTTTATTTGGGGCCTATAGTTTATGCAACATTACCAGACTCTTTGGACACAAAATATTCTTTTTCTGATACATGATTAAGTGTAAACATCCTGAAACCTCCCTGTGTTACTCCAGTGTTTTCAATTCTGACTCTTTGCCTTCTCAATACCTTATTTCCTTCTTTGACCACCATCTTTTACTCGTTAATTATTCATTTATTACCACCACCTTTATAGTAAGCCTCCAGAAAACATTTCCCTACTAAATACATGTGGGTAAACCTAGACCCTTAATCAGCTGTCTATCTCTAAAATGAGGAAAAGTACCGATAAATATATAAAGTAGAAATTACTGCAAGTAATATTTTTAAATATAACTTTTTGTGTCATCATTACTGTCATTGTTTAATTTTTACCCAGAATCCAGGACATTAGTGAGCTTGTATTGAAGTTAAAGAAATCTAGGTGTATTTATAAAGAAAAAGGAATGGTGATAAATACATTTTTATAAGATGAAGCAGTATTGAATTTCAGAATATGATGTTTTATCTTTAAACTTTCTATAGCTCTTGAATGAACACTGACTTCTGGAATTATAACCCAAATTTCTTAATGTCTGAATGACTATTGTTTGTCATTACATGTATGTTTTTGTTTATATTTTCTGTCAAAGACTATCAATGACTTTGAGTACTTAGGGATTATGAAGGAAACATGAAAAAAAAAGTTAACCTCGTATAAAAAAAGGAAATGGTATTCGTAAATTTACTGTTTGGGGAGATCAGTAGTCTGTTGCAGTATTTCACAGCATTGTAATATTTTGCGTCATGTAAATTCTGTTTCTATAACACAAAAATGCTTATATCATAAATATTGAGAAATTTTAAAAAAATATATAATCTAAGCATCTTAAAGATTATATAGCATGGCTTCATTTAGTCTCCTAAATGTTTATGTTTTCAAAATTAAATTGTGATGTTCAATTTGTCTAGTGAAATCACTGTGCCAAATTTGGTAACTTATACATTGTAACAGAGAAGCCACATGAAAAAAGAATAATTGTAGGACTTACTCATTGACTTTCTGAAAATCTCAGCTTTAAAATAAAAGATTGATTTTATTTCTAAGAAGATTTCAAAAAAGGAGATGGTTTTTAAAGGCAGTTGAAATATTTATTTTTTATGGCTTCTTCTTTTCAAATTTAGGTTTAGGTTCCTTTTGGTCCACCAAATTGTCCAGACCCTTGCTACTCATAGTTTTAGAATTAGTAGTATCTCCTGGGAACATGTTAGAAATGCAGTATTAAAATATCACCTCGGACTTGTCAAATTAGAATTTATATTTTAACAAAATCCCCAGGTCATATGCACATTAAAGTTTGAAAAAGACAGATTTAAACCATGGCCAAGCATTTACTTATTTCCTCAGTCTTTTTGTACACTGTTGAAAACACTGAGTTTGTAAATGGCATACTTATACTTGGAATGTGACAAGAACTCCACGAGGGAACGAGAGCAAAAAAGTGTGCAGTACTGAGATGAGGAAGAGGTGTAAATGTTAAGTTTTTCTATTCTTCTCACATTCCAACCAATGGAAAGGAGACAGTGCAGCTTGCTACTTCTTTAATTCAGTTCTTTATATTTTGCTAGCAAGGACATTCTTCTTTTAGAAACTTCTGAGGTGGTGCAGTTTTAAAGCGGAATAAAATTTGGTGAAGATAACACAATTACAGAGCTGAAACTTACCTTAAAGCTCTCTTTTTTTTAGCCTTTTTCAGGAGGAAACTAAAGCACAAAGATTAAACTGCCAGTTACTGAGCCAGGATATAATTCATAATAAAGTATTCAAAGAAAGCTACTTATGAGAACAATTTTGAATCTCACAGTACAATATCGAATTGCACAGTGTGAACAGCAGAAATATTCTATCATTTATCTCCCATAGTTCTTTCAATCTTAGAAAAGAACATTATAAATAGTAAATGAATTGTGGGAATATATGAGGGACTTGGAAACAGTGTCATAAAGATTCAAAACATGGATTCCATCTAGTTGCTTTACTTTTGTTTACATTTTAGGTGAGTGGAAGGAAAAGAGAAGGGAATACAGTTTATTGAGTGTTTATACTTTTTCAGGCTATTTACATCTATTTTCTCAGTTAATTTTCATAATAATCCTATAAAATAGATATTATTCTTTGTATTTTCAAATTAGTAAACCAAAGCTTAGAGAGTTTAAATGAATTGTGTAGATCCCAGGTTTCTGGCACTAATTCCAGGAGTCATTCTACTACATTACATTGGAAAACTAGAAAGAATTAGATGCTTCAATGTTGATGATATAATAAGCTAAATGCATATTATTATAAATGAAAGAAGTGATCAACTACTGTCAATTATTTATGGTACCGAATTTTATTACCTAGAGTTTTTCCTTTATTTAATAATGGGAAAGATTTTCTGAAAGAAATATGTTCTATTTAGGTAAACAGAAAATCATAAAGCTACTTTGTCAGTTAGGTCTAATTGCATACATATGTAAACTGTGCATATTTGTAAAATAATATTTAATTGCTTCTCCTTTCAATTGAATAAAACTAAGCATTTATTGGTAAGAAATACTTGTCTTTGGTCAACTTTGATTTGAAACAATTCTCCATTTTCCAATGTAAATACATCTTAAATAACATGACCATGAATTTAATTTGTGATTAGTTTATACTTGGCCTGACCTGTTCAATTTTGACACAACCTAAGCATCATTAACAAAACTGCAGGATGCCCATCTGGCCTGGAATCTTTGAATAAATTACCTGATCCCTGAGATGCTATAAAATGCACATTGCCACAAAGTTAAAAAGGAAAAAAACTTTTTCATCTCACCGAGACATTTTTTAAATTATTTGACAATGGTCTGTCATTCCTCCATTATATTTTATTCAGGCTTTCTTCTTATATTCTGTTTGAAGATCACAATTGTGCTCTAACTCAGAAAAAATTTACATTTTCTGCAGCAAGTGCACATAACCACATTTCTTTTTAAACATCCAGGCAGCTACATACAGTATGAGAATCTAATTTTAGAAAAGAACACTTATGCTCAACAAATGCTATGCAACAAAGAAAACCATGGGAGCAAAATATGATGCTAAAAATAAATCCTGCTTTTCATGTGACAGAGAAAGCTGACTGAGAAAATACTTGTTATGAGTCCAATATTCAGCTCTATCAAATGTGTCTCATAGTCACAATATAAGAAATTTTTTCAGTAGATAAGACATGGTGTGTGGACATTTACTGAAATTATGCAAGCTCTTGTTTAGACTTTATTTAATACCCGTCTTTTATTTACCTTTATCAGAAAGCAGGTAAATGGGAATATAATTTCAAGATAAGTGATCTATAGCTAGAGACTCAACTGATTTTCCTAAGTAGCATTCCTAATAAAAACAATAACTCTATTCACCTTCTGAAGGCTGCATATATCAGACATATGCATATCCCAATGACCATAGCTGTGATTTCTTACAGAGAATCAACCAGTGAATAGAAATTTCAGTAGCTTAGTGTTGTGTATTTAGATCTGTTTGTTAAACATTTACACTTGATTATTAGCTTACTTATATTCTATTCAACTGAAAGTACAGATTCAGGAGATATAATACCTTGAATAACAACTTTATTACATTGATTTTTAATAATTGTTATTCTGCATCTGATCAATAAGGAAATTCTTATTATTTTTTAAACAAATCAATTTTATTGAAACATATTAATAAAGCATACAATTCATCCAAAGTGTACAATCAATGGTATTTGGTATAATCACATAGTTGTGCATTCATACTTCATAATTATCATAGCATTTTCATTATTTCAATAATAATAAACAAAAACAAACAAGTATTTCTATGAAGTGCAATATCTATCTAACTTTATTATTATTTTGTTTATATCATAGATAATAACAATCAATTGGGTTTAATTTTAAAGTTTTAGTAAGCTATCTTTTTTATTTTTCTGTAAAATTTTATGGATGTATATCATTCTTATATGAATATACATAAACAGTAAGTGTATAGTAAAAGTTGTAAACTTACAGAACAAGCATATATATCATTATACAGTACATCACCCACCACCAACACCTTGCATTTTTGTGAAACATTTGTTAAAACTGTGAAAGAGCATCGTCAGAATATTATTACTAACTATAAAGCCCGTATCTTACATTTGGTGCATTTTCCCCAAAGCCACCTGATTATTAACTTCCTGTATTAGCATTATATATTTGTTTTAGCTCATATTTGTTCTTTTAACCACAGTCCATCTTCCACCACAGGATTCTCCATGTTTTAAAGTCCCATGCTTTTCACAATCCATTCACTGTGTACACTCAGTGGCTCTCATTTTCATCAGAGTTGTGTGGTCATCACATCACTCAATTTTAGAACATTTTCATTACTTCAAAAGGAAAAATTCCCAACCCCCTTTACTCCCTTTTTGTTATCCCTTAGAATTGATATAGTATCTTTTCCACTGCTGCAAAAGTATTACAATATTTTTAGTAAGCTATCTTTAAACTGACAACTGTATAGTTTGTCCATAAATCAACTGTGCACTCAATTCTGTTTGTTTATTAAAATATTAAATTTTTATGTAGTGCATTTTAATACAAAATTTTATCTAATTGTATAATATTATGTTTCTTATTTTGTCATTAAAACCTGAACCTTAACCTGAAATTCAAGTTGACTTTCATTTAGAATTGTATTTTCAGAAGGGTAGATTTAGTGTTACTCCATGGCACATCTCTTCTTTGACACAAATACGTTTAAAGTCAAGAATAATTATTTTTCTTATGCATCTTAAAAATAATTTTTAAAAATGTTATACATTCCAGAAAATGTTTAACCTTTACACTTCAGAGAACAGTTAAATAATGCTGTACTATAGATAAAACTGACACTTGCTTAGGTTGATATTATCCTATTTTCTAGTCAATGTTTTAAATAAAACTAAAGGAAAAAATGTTCTGTATTAAGGGTCATGTCACCCTGTATGTCACATCATCTTCAAAATTGAGTTACATGATGTTCTCCTAAAATTACAACAAATATATCAAAATGATAATATGCTTAATAAAAAGCATTTAAAAGAAGATATAAAAATAAACAAGGCTTTGAATAAAAAGCCCAGAAGAAATAGCCATAACCAATGAAAATGAAAAAAAAAAAGTTAAGCAACTTCAAAAAACACATACATAAAAATTATTTCATGTGTAATCTTTTATTCATTTCTTTATCCTATCAGTATTGCAAGAAATGTATTTTGATAGCAATTGATAATACTGGTGAAGATGCAGTAAAACTGGCACACATACAGGATCTTGGCATATAGTAAACAGAACAAATGTTAGCTGTTGCTTTTATTACTACATTATAATTAAAGAATGTTTTATGAAGAACTTTGCTAATATCTATTAAAGGGTTCATGCCTTTTGAAATTGTAATTCTTTAAGAATCATTTCTAATGAAACAAGATGTAGAGGAAGATATTCAGAGATGTTTATCATAGGACTATTTACAAGAGCTCAAAATTGGAAAGACATGCCCTCAAATGGAAAAGTTAAATGAATTTTGGCAAATATATGTTATAGAAATTGTTTACCTAAAAATATTTTAGGTTATTTTAATAATAGGAAAGATACTCACAATATCCTTAAATAGGTGGCCTCAATTATAAAAATATAAATAATATAAATGATAGAACAATTACTAGAAACACAAAAATATTAATAATTATCTCTTCTAGACAGACTAATCTGGCACAGCAAATAATTTATACTTTATGTTCAAACAAATGGAAACACTAAATATTTTTATTGCTTTTTTAAAATAAAAAATAATTCTTGTCTTAAGGCGTTTTTTGAGATTTCTAAGTTTTCTTCTGGTGTGTAGCTTTTTAGAAGTATCTGGAGTGAAAGTTCCTTCCATTTTTTCATGGCAGTTTATTTTTTGGAAAATAGTATAGATTTGTTCTAAAAAATTTTATACTGCATTCTTGTACTGAGGTCACATATCCTGGGCATAATTGCAAATGTTTTTTTGGTTTTGATTTAATCATGGCAAGCCTTATAATTCATTTTTCTTTTTAATGACACATGAAATTTACAATCACTAACACTTTGCTCTTTAATGTTAACATGACATTTCCATGAAAAGTTCATTAAGAGCTGAGGATGATATAGGTGAGAACAATCAAAGAATATGGATAGGAAATTCAGCTTTTGTTAAAAAAAAGCTTGTCTCTTTAGCAAATCAAATTATTCAGTGAAGTGTTAATTTACCAATTAAATATTTGATATATGATAATGTTACTTTTCCTATCTTTACAAATTATTCACCTACCATTCTACTGTAGACCTCAAGCAATTTGAAAATTGAAAAGGTAAGCCCAATTATTTGTATCCATCATGCTGCCCAAGAAATGTAGGTTTAGTTTAACACAGTTTATTTTCTGCTTTGGCCTTTCACAAAGTGTATCATTTAGCAAACTTTTGGAGTGCCCCCTGTGGCTGGACACAGGGCTTGATGATGGAGTTAGCCATGGTGGGTCACCTTCCTGGAGCTTATGCTTTTGTGGAGGAAACAGTTGAAAAGCAAGAAACAGAAGAATTCCTTAATTAATTTTAAATTGTGTTTGGAGATCAAGGTCAGATTAAGAGCTCCAAATGAGTTGATCTTTTACTTTGTCCTCCCTTCTTTACTTTTCTAACTGACATATAGATTGATGTGGCAGTGCAAATCTAGAACCCTTATAAAGATGAGTAGGTTAGTCCGTGGGAGCCTAAGTGGAAGCAATGTGAGCACCATACTGTACAAAGGAAAATAAAGTCTTAAAATTATCCCTGAGCTTTTTTCCTAACATCCATGTTTTACTCAAAGTTAAAGCCAAAAGAATGGGAGGAGACTGAGGTCCATAATTGAAAACTCTCTGAGCTAATAACCTATTTTGAATATCCACTCACAAAATAACTCATTTAGCACCAAAAACATTTTACTACTAGAATGAGCACTGAGAATATAAACTTTTCTAACCAAAATGACCTTTTGCCCCAGAATGTTTCCTCATTCCATCTCGAACCCCCTTTTTATCCTGCTTTAGCTTTTTACTCCTACGGATAAAGTTGATATTAAAGACATCTAAAAGGACGCACTTTAGGTGCATCCATGGGAGTAATTATTGTGACAAGTGCCTTTCATCCTCACCCAGTAAAAATTGTGTGTTGCCAAGAATGATTGATTTATTATTGCCTTTTTACTTGGTTTTGTCATTATTCATTATTTTCATTGTCAAATAGACTCACACTCTTCTTCACATAATCACCAAGTCCTGTCTCTCAGTAAGCAAGGGAGCTGATGGCTCCCAACATCCCATTGTGGAAACATGCAATGATAGCCCTTAGAAAAGAATGACTACTAAGAAGCTATTCAGAATGGAAGTTTTTAGAAATGTTTTTCAAAATCCTACCGATGACTTTAATAATTTTTGGAGGTTTGTATCGCATACTTTATTAAACTCATTTTAGTATTTTTGTTATGTTCTTTTATAGAAATCTAGAAACTCCTTTTAAATGTGGTTAAAGAAAAATCCTTTATAAACAGTTTCTCCATGGAGTTATTTTTCATCTCTTACGTCTTAGCTGCTCAATAATTTAGAGATTGTGCATATTAATTAGTGCTTAATCAATCAACTATGAATCTGCACTTTCCAACTTTTTCTTTATTTCAAATATATTTTCACAAATGTAATTGATAGAAACTATCATGACAATAATAAGCATTGTGGCCAACTACAAAGTTAGAGGACACTGCCCTCAATTCTGTCACCAACTACAATGTTAGGGGGTTAAGTAGGTCACTAAGAAACATTCAGAGAACTCACTGAAAGAGTTACAGTTACAGTTTATTACAAGGAAAGGATACAGATATAACTCACCAAGTGCATAGGGCAGAATCCAGGAGATGTGCCAAACAGAGCTTCCTGTACCCTCCCCATAGAGTCGGGACATGTTCCTCTCCTGGTATAATAATACCCAGGATATTATTGTGCAATAATACACAAGAAGTGTTGCGAACCAGGGGAACTCACCTGAGTTTTGGTGTCCAGAGTTTTTATTGGGGCTTCATCGTGTAGGCATGAATGACTAATTGCCCACATAGTTGATCTTAGTCTTCAGATTGAATGATACCACGTGACCCAAAGCTACCACTTACATCACATTGTCGCTCTTTCTGACATTGTCAGCCTCACTGCGAGACTATGTGGGTGCAGCCAGTCCTCGCCCTAAATCGCGTTGTTGGCCCATTATGACCCCAGGCTTCCAGGCAGACACTACAGAAAGCAGACGCCAGACCATTTGGGGGCAAGGTTAAATTCTTCAGTACGTGGCCATATTAGCTCTTTTGGCTAATTATAGCTGTGTCTATATGACAGTAGAGTTTAGATCAGAGCTAAAAAGAAATCAATAAAAAACTAACATAGTCTGAAAAACTGGATTGTTTTTGTAACACTGAAATTATTTGATTTTGTTAATTTTAGATATTTTGAGTGTGTGCAGACATAGTATACTCTTTCTAGAGTTTATAATTGTTTTCATCTGAAACTTTAAGCAAATGTTTTATTAAAGACTAAGGTGTAATTTTCAATATCTTTATGAAGTTAATTACTTCTAAGCATTTCTTTGTGATTGGTTAACTAATACAATACTAACAAAACCTTTTTAAAAAATTGTACCTTTTATCTCACATTTGTGTGATCTTTTAGTATCTTCTCAGTAAGCAATAAAATGAGTCAATACTTAGTTCAAGTCAACAAACATATGGGCTTTTTAGTTTTCTCCAGTACCTTTTAACATCTTCCAGTACCTTACTGTGAGAGTGTATCAGCGGTTAAGGAGTTATTCTAGCTCAGATGAACCATTTAAAGTGGATTCCATAGAATTGGGATGCTAGTGACAAGTTGAGAATCTGGAAAGGTGAACGGGGGTACTGTTTAGGAGCACATCTGAGACAAGGTCGTTTCAAGCATAAGAGCTGGAAAAACTGAAAGAAACCAGATCTTTTGTACAAAGGGAATTTGTGTCCTAGGCTTCTTATCTGTGAAATATCCTTCACTCTAAAACTTATTCTCCACTCCATCTTTTCTCAGAACGGTATATTCCAGGTTGTTCTTCATCCTAATCCATGCAAATTACAATTTTTCTTGGTGGTGTTTCTCCACCATTTTTATTGCATATTCCTGCATTGTTTTTTCATTCCATCAATGTCAAAACCCCAAAGAATATTTTGTCTACTTTTATTTTGGTAAACTGCCACAAGAAAATATATGGAGTACTTTTTCCAAGATATTTCTGCAGATCCCCTCTAAAACATTTTAATCCTTCCTTTCTATTTAGGCAGTTTTTCACTTAGTATGGTTTAGGCATTACCCATGAAACTGAGCAGAAATAAAACTAGTATGTATAAACCATTGATTTTAAATGTATGTCTCGAAAGTTCAAAAAGTATTATTTCCAAGTATAAGGGGGATTCAGAAGAGAAGAAATGTAATGACTAGTTAATATAATGCAGTTATTGGAATTACATTTCAGCTTCTGAGAACTAAGAGGATATTTATTAATGATTGTCATTAAGAAAAATAAAATATATATAAATAGAGCATTTTAAACTATATGGCCATCATGTCTCTGTTTTCATTGATATTTGATATATTTTTTAACATCCTTAAAAATGTTAACCAAAATATAGTGAGCGTATTATTAAGTAATAGTGATCCCTTGTTGCTATGATAATCACTCTTCCGCCATGAATCTCTTAGAGTCATGGGTATAATAGTTTGTTGAATTTTTTGAAATAAGAACATTTCTAGCAGTTTTGTTCATTTGTGTCACAGCTGTAACATCTATTTGCATGTTTACCAAATGGTTACTGAATAACAAATGTCTAAGAAAACCAAGCTTTTGGGGATGCTTGTCATATTTGCAGTCCTGAACTGAACTCAGAACTAACAAATGGGCTTTTGTCAAAGAAGCCTGAATTCCTGGCAATCCATGATGAATATCAGCCCCATTTCTGTAATCACCTGCTAATAAAGGTGTATTAGACAATGATGAATCCATAATAGTCAAAGTTGGATAATAATTCAGAAACTCTTGTACAAAGATCCTTTATACAAAATTATAAGTGTGTTTATTTCAAAAGCAGATTTAATCTAATATGGTAGTTGACTTAAAGACAGACCAGGCTATACTGATCATTGTTATCTTTTACAGAGACTCACCTTGAGACATGTTAACAGTAACCAATGTCTTGATGAACCTTCTGAAGAAGACAAAATGGTGCCTACCATGCAGGACTGTAGTGGAAGCAGGTCCCAACAATGGCTGCTAAGGAACATGACATTGGGGGCATGACCTGAAAACTGCTTTCCCCAAGTCATGAAAGTGTCTACACTTTTGTTTTTCCATTATTTCATTTAGGGGGAAATATTATCTTTGCTGAATTGAAAATTTTAAAATCCTTTTAATATTTTAAAAACACAGTTGTTTATAATTCATTTTTAGGAATGTTTGCGTATTTCCCTATTGAAATTTGTATCTGATTGAAGAAGCACATAACAATATAAATAACAGCAAACTCTTATTAAACATCACAACAACTTAAAATACAAATTGTGTTTGCTTAAAAAAATGCTTATTGCTCTCATGGGGTCAGTTGGGAGTTTTTTGTTGTTTTTTTCTTATGGTGATTGAAAAAGAGACAATGTAAAATGCCTAGAAGATGTCTTCATTACAAAGTATTCATGTTTATTTTATAAACTCACTCTGTTTCTACCAGACCTTCATGGAAACAGCTTGAATTTTCATTACAGCAACAGGTCCAAATATTAAATTATTTTTGAATGGTGACTTAATCATACAAAATAAGTTCCAAGTTTTATATCAGGAATAAATGGAATTGGGTATTAAATTCATGGAATTCTTATAAAAGCATCACATTTAAACAAGAAAGAGAAGGAGAAATTGAAAATTCAATTGAAGTTCATGAACCCAAAAGAAATTAGCAGAGTATTGAAAGGGAACAAGATGAAGCTAAAACACAACTAAATCATTTTTAGAAACACTCTGGGCAGGTTGCAGTCATTGTCACTCCTAACACCAGCTGAAGTGAAAGATCATCTTAGTCTCAGAGTTGATATGGGAAACTCATTACTGTCTGTCTCATGTAAACTATATGGTCCCTTTTCTCTTCACTTGAAAGACTGTGGTTTGTCATTTATTCTGGACAGATTTATTTGTAAAAGTAGAGTTTTAGCCTGAATTTGAACTCTTTTGCATTTGAATGTTTTAGTTAAGTCACCATTGTCATTTTAAGGTTATATTTTAAGGAAGAATGAATTACTATTAGCATTTCTTTGCTGTGCTACGGTATATAAATTTTTCAGCACTAAGGGAAGAATCAATACACACCCATTAAACTTCTATTTCAATTAAACCTTCTTTTTTAATTGCTAAATATCATTTTCCATAAATATGGCTCAAAGAACACAGTCATAATTAAGGTAGCTCCACATGTTCTTCCATCTTACAACCCTTTGTGTTTAAATTACAAGAGCAGAAGACCTGAAAAGGAGGAAAATACATCATTGAGATTCATACTAAAAAGGTTCTGTATTTGACATGTAAAATGCCTTCAACCATAAATTTGTTCTGCATGTGTATTTTATTAATTATAATTAATTATATTTACTATAATTACTATATTAATTATAATTATTAATTATAATTATAAATTCACTCAGCACCTAATAGAAATTTGAAGAAACAGGAAGGCAAATTCTCTGGAGCAGAAAATTCCATGTCTTTGGTTCTCATTTTTTCTTAAGAAGCTTTTATAGAAAATGTTAAGCAATGCTGGGTAGATACAAACCCACTCTCTTTCTCTCGTTCTCACACACACACACACACACACACACTCACACATATATACAAACACAGGTCACACAAACGCTGCTTAATAATGAAAGGAAAGAAATTTTTCTGAAGACAACCTTGTGTGAATTTCTCCACTAACATTCTCATCTAGAGTGCCTTTGAGCTTCACTGGTATAAATATAGGAAGAATTCTATAACCTGGGTCATTCCAAGTTTATTTCTTAAAGACTTGTTCAAGAGAGCTTATCGTGTAAACAGTCCTGCCCTGAGGTCTCTGGATATCCCTGAATCTTTACATTATAAACAAAATGTGTCAGGGTATTTTTCTGAGACGAGAAACCATAGCTTCAGCACGCTGGCAAAGGAGTATTCTCAATCCAAGAGGTTGAGAACCACTGTTTTAAATTGATAGTGGCCTCTGGAGTCAACTGAGATTGACCTAAGAGTCACCTTTTCCATTTCACTCTCTTTTTCTCCCTTCTCTTCTTACCTGGACTAAAATAAAGTAAAATGTTCCAGCACAGCATTCTTCTTTAAACTTAGTTTCCTTTATACAATTTGTTCCACTTATTACTGATTTGTCAGTCAAAGTGCTTATATTATCTTGGACATGATCAATAACAGTCTTTTAAAAACATAGCTACTCTATTACATTTGGATTTTGACACAGTTTAGCAGTGTTTTAAATATTTGAAAGTTCATTACGGTGGTAGCAAATATACAGGAGAAATTAAAACTGCATGAACTTCATGATGGAAGAATTTTTAAAGATTCCTCAGATGGTAGAACACATGATATTAGAATGTGTAAAAAAACAAAAATCATATAAAACATTGTAAAATACAAAACAAAAAACAAAAAAAAAGTAATAATTACCTTTTTTTTTTTTGCCAAAAGCTTTTATTGTATTCAGTATAGAAAATTAAAACCACTGTTAGATTCACAAGGCATTTGTCTTATACTTCTGTCTCTATGGAGCTGGACTAGGCTATATTTCAAATTATTTCAAGCCACCTTCTTCTGCGGTCTTCCTCATCTCAGTAACTCTAGTGGTAACTTTAAGAGCTGAGATGCTCAGGCCGAAACATAAGGTCACCTTTCAGTCTTCTCCTTCCTCTCACCTTACATCTAACCCATCAGTAAATTCCATTGACACTACCTTTGGAATATATCCAGACACTTGACTTAACACATCCACTGTGCACTACTATCTTCAACCTTACATATGCTCGTAATTTGAGTACCTAATTTCCCACCCCTTTCCCCTAAGAATCTTTTCTCCTTACAACGCTCACAATGATTCTGTGAGAACATTAATTTGAGTGCATCACTTCTTTGCACATGGCCATCAAGGCTGTCTGTGAATGACACTCCCCTTCCCGCCTACACACACACATAAGCATGCATGTTTCTGACCAAATTGGTCACCATTCTGTCCCTTGCTTACCCCACTCTGCTATCAAGCAAGTTCCTGCCTCAGCTTTTTGTCCCCTCTCCTCCACAGAGCTCTCTCACCCACTTCCTGCAAGTCACTTGAAATATTTTCTTATTGGTGAGACAAAGCCTGGGCTCCCTACAGCTGTACCTTTGACAAACTACAGGATCACATCTTTATTTCCTGTCTCCCCTCCATCTCCACACCTCCACCACCTTCACCACAACACCAAGAATATTAGCCCATCAAGGCAGACAGTGTCAGTTTTGTTCACTGTGGTATCCCCAGCATCTAATTTCGCGTTTAGCACATAGTAGTCTTTAAATATTTCTTGAATTATGAACTGAAAAACGTGTGTTAAAGCTGCAAAGTGCTACTGTACCATATCTTTTTTACACAATATCTTAAATTTTAACATAAAGGCTAGTAATATATTTAGACAGAATTTGCATAATTTTTTCTCCAAGTGATAGTTTTTTCACAATATTCTTCATATTAAAATATTGACTATACTCTGTTCTAGATATAAAATATCCTGCATTATGGAAATGAAATATGATATTTCCTAATCATCCTGCTATATTATATAAGTTGCTTCATTAAGCTAAAGTATAATTTACATTCTTATTTTTTGGTGATGTTTAGTGGCCACCTGAAGGCATAAGATTTTTTTACTTCTAGAGGGGAAACGTATCATTTTCTTAAAATTTATGCATTTTCATGGTTTCATAACAGCTCTTATTAAGTTTACTTTCTAAGTGCAAATCCATGTACAAAATACAAGCCTAGTTTTTCAACTGTGAAATGACAGATAAAACTAGGGTTATCTTAGTTTTTTCTGTTTATAGATAATAAATGAGATCCTTACATGTAAAATGTCTTGCACAAGCTTTATACAGCTGCACAACTGTAGAGCCAGAAGTTCTCATCTCTGACTTCAATTAAGGAAAACTTCAAAATCTAATAGAAAGCTCACAATGATGGGATGAAAAGTACCAATTAAACCTTTCATGATTACTACATGAGTTCTTTAGAGATATTGAAATTCTTGCTACCTTTGATACTTAAATAAGATAATTTCTATTAAAAAATCACAGCACAGGCAGTAAGTAAGGACCTACAGCAAAAGTAAAAGAATTGAAAGGAAACAGAATGATTACAGAACACCTAGCATTACTGGGAATCCTGGGTTTCAGAGACACACAGCTCATTCAGTAGTAACTAACGAGCGCACTGCCTCTTCACTTCCATTCTCCTTATAATTATCTTCAAATTAAATGTAACATTGGCCTACAGCTTGCACTGAGAATATACCATCTCTTACTGTGAATATTGGGTAGGTTTTATATTGTGCAGCTTCAAAGAGTGCAGGGTAATAAGCAGAAATTTCTAGACATCCCAGCGGATCCTTGGGATTCTAGTAAATACAACCCACAAAATTTGATTTTGTTATGGTGCTGAGAAACAGCCTGATAAATTATAAAGGAAGGGAGGGAAGGAGAGAGGGAGGGAAGAAGGAAAGAAGGAAGGAAGGAAAGGAGGAAGGGAGGGAAGGAATTACTATAACAGTAAAGCAACAGGAGTTCTTTTACTTTGTTGGTTATTATTATTTTGGAGGGAGTTACGAGCATAGTACAAATTGATTCGGCAAACCTGAAAATGGTAGCTGCCCCATATATTGTTTTCACGCCTTGAGAAATGATGATGTCTGATTATAACCAGTTTACTTTTGCCTTATTTAAAGATGTTAAGTCTAGTCTCACAGGAGACAAAACTTGTATGGGTTCTTAAGTTATAGTGTACTTATTTCACCAGTATGAAGAAATCCACAGTCTTAACAATGTGTCACCATCCATTAGCTGGTTTTCTCCATAGCTAATATTTGAATACATTTATTCATTTGAATACATTTCCAAATCAGTTTGGCAGCAAAATTCAGTTAGATCTTAAGGCAGCTTGTATTTCAGGATTCAGCCACTACCGACCATTTTTCCTAATATGTGAAAGTATGGAATAGATCAAATCAGCCACTCTTCTGTACAGTACAGGAACACATCTGGTGTGACTACACCATGTTCAAACCGCTTTTAAATATGAGCTGTTAGATGAATTTGAGGTGTTGAATGAACACTAGCAATGTGTTTTAAATAGTTTGTGTGAATTTGTGCCCCATTTTTGTTTCATATTATTCAATAATTTCAGAAGGCAATTTTCAGTGTATTTTTAAAATTGCTTCCGAAATACTAATGATGCAGGGCAGCTCTTTTGTTAACTATTTTTCCAGGTAAAGAACCCTTTAGTATGCTTATGTCATCAGTTTTTGTTTCTGTTTTTCAGAGGGGAAGAACAAGTCATTTGACATTTAGTTTTTAATAAGTTAGAATGAAAATGGAAAATTAGATGATTAGGACTTTTTCCATAATGGTTAAAAGCAGTGAGAGTTTCATGATGCATTTAATTTGGTATAAAAAGAACAAGTTGCTTCATGGTTACATTGTACTTTTTAGCTGAAAATAGCACAGGTGAAAAAAAAAAGGACTTAATGATCATATAATGTTTTGTAGCTCTCTCTTTTCAGTCATTGTAGCCACAGCTAAAGAGAAGCAATTTTAAAATGTTTTGGATATATACCTGACACATGGTTCTTTAACATTAATAAAAGTAGATTGTGCATAAAGAATCACACAGGATAATATTGTAAGCATTACTAAATGGTATAATTGTTCTTTCTCTGTAAATTTAAATATTTATACATTTTTGTAGAATTAAAATATACCAATTTAGTTTTCCTTTTGTATATGTTGTCTTTTTTTCAATTCGATTAGTGTTTCAAATAGATAAAACATTTCAGTGTTTCATGCTTATGTTCCATTTTGTAGAATAATTAAATAAAAGTTTAAGTACCTATGAATATCTCTTAGCAGCAAGAAAATAATTGGGGTCCTAGTATAGTTGTTTTTTTTTTTTTTTTTGCATGTGTGCTTTTGTGTATTATCCAGTGTTTCAGTATTTAATATGCATAGTTCTGTAATATGATGGTAGGAAAACCAGCAGGAAGAAAGGAAGGAGGGGGGGGGGGGAAAGCAAGGGATAGAGGGAAGGAGTCAGGATGGTGGGAGAGTGGAGGAGGGAGAGGGGAATCAGGAAGAAACCCAGTACACTTGTGATGTCCCCAAACTTAAAATAGTAACTTTAAAGTGTGTATGGTTACTAAAGTACATTTTATTGATCTTTTAAATTTATTTTTGTTTCAAAAAATGATTTGAGATTATACTGTTTGTTTCTGATTTATAAAAATGACTTGAAATAGAAAAGTTAAAATGCCTCCTCTTATTATGATGGAAATTATTTTTCAAAATACTATTGGCTATCCCCAGTTCCTTGCCTCAGGTGCTGATATTCTGGAATACAGTCTACCAGATTAGGAGAGGACAATGGAGAGGGGCTGCCTATTCAAAGAGTGCAGGGAACCCTTGGCATCTCCCCTGCAGTCCTAGACACAAATAGAGTCGAGGGAGAAAAATAGTAAAAGATCATTTCATTTTCTAAGTTAAAAGAGAGAAAGAATAAGGGAAAGATGGAAGAAGGAAGGAAGGGAGGGAGGGAGGGAGTGAGAGAGGAAGGGATTCCCTATATTATTTACTTTCATTATTGTATTCTAAAGAATCTCATGGAAAATGTTCTATTATGTTTGGATGATTCAGAAGTTCATTGATTGCAAACATGAACATTGGTTTCAAAATTTTTTCTGAACTGTCACCACTGTAAAAGATATTGTCTTGATGTTGTGTCTTTTATATAAACTGTTCATTCTTGGTCTTTCTGTAACCAGGCAGGACTCCTACTACTTCTTTTCTATCACTCCTGTCTAAAAGCACACACTTAGTTTGAGGCTTTTAAGGACCCTAGAAAAGACCTCTTTAGAGCTAAACCATTCCTGTGGGTATGAACCTATTGTAGATGGGACCCTTTGATTAGGTAGCTCAGGTAAAAGCCTTTTGATTAGATTACTTCAGTAAAGCAGGACCAAGCGTGGGTCTTAATCCTCTTACTGGGATCCTTTATAAAGGGATTAAAATGGAGAGAGATTCAGAGAGAGAAACACACAGAGACAGAGAGAAAGTCAGAAGAAGCCAGAAACTGAAGCAACAAAACTCCGAAGTGAAGGCAGACCAGCAGACACCACCATGTGTCCTGTGCTATGGCAGAAGAGTCCAGGATTGCTAGAAGAAACTCTTCAGGGAGAAAAGCACTGCCTGATGAAGCCTTGATTTGGCTTATAAGGCCTCAGAATTGTAAGCTTATAAAATTAATAAATCCTTGTTGTAAAAGCCAACCCACTTCTGGTATATTGCATTCTGGCAGCTTAGCAAACTTAAAACCCTAGATATTCAGTTTAACTAATAAAGCAGCCCCACATGCTTCAGATGTGGATCAAACCACAATTTACCCTTTTTTGCTTTTCTTCAGCTTCTGATACAAACAGCTTGTGAATGCTCATGGTGCAAAGTCTCCTCAGCTGAGGAGACTGCTAGGTGGCCTCTGGTAACTCACTCTTCTGGAACTGATATAATGATTCTTTTTTCCACATGATAGAGGATACTAATTACTAATCTAAGTTTCTACTATCAGAAGGACTTAGCAGACAGAGTCAACTGAATTTCTGCTGACAAAAATCTCTTCACTAATTTTGTGAAGTGAAAATCTAAATAAACATGCTAATACCAGTTTCACAGTTTTCTCTATAATATGAGATACATGAACTTAGTGCAGCAAGAATGCTTCTGCTGCACCTTATATAAGGGTGTGGAAGTTCGAAGCTTTTAATGAATCCCAGACAAGGTCATGCTCTTGACACTAAGCCATTTCTTTTGGTATGGGACCTTTGAATAGCTTGGATTCAGTTGGGGGCCATTGCTTAGATTACTTCAGTGAAGCATGACCCAGGGTGAGTCTTGACCCTCTTACTGGAGTCCTTTATAAACTGTAGAAATATGCAGAAATGCATGGAGAAAAGCTGCAGAAATGGAGAGAAGGAAACTAGGAGCTCAGAGAGAAACCCAGAAGAGAGAAAAGTCACAGATGGAGAAGCCCAAAGCAGAACTAGCAACAAGGCCAGGAGGAAAGGGGAGAGAGGCTCAGACTGGCATTGTGCCCTGCCATGTGTTTGATTGTCCACAACTAAGCTCAGGGAGAAAGTGGGCCTAGAGGAGAAATCAGAGCCCCAGACCAGCAGACACTAACTTTGTGTCTTGTCACATGGCAGGAGACCAGGATTGGCAGCAACTGGCCTTTGAAGAGACAGCAGCTCTGATAATGCCGTGATTTTTGGACATTTTCAAAGCCTCCGTACTGTATGCTTTTAACCTAATACATTTCCATTGTAAAAGCCAACCCATTTCTGGTATTTTGTTCTCAGCAACTTTTAGCATACTAAAGCAAAGGGATTTGGTGTCATATGGTAGAGACACTGCCTAAATAGTCAAAATCATAATCGAAAATACCCATCATTAAACTTAATGGTACCTGTGCTTTCCTGAGCCTGTAGCCTGGTTTCTCTAAGCACATGCAATTCTTTGTTCCTTAAAAGATGGTATGAAGTTATGTTTCATATATAAAAGCATTCAAAGTTCTTCCTCTATTTACATGAACCAAATTGGGTGGTGAATCAATTTTTGTCACACATTTAGCTTTTTAAAACTGTGGTTTCCTATTGGCATAATTAGAAACTTTGGACTCAGTGGCTCACTGTCTCCTCCTTGGATATACTTTCTTCACTTACTTTCTTGCTTTTCCTCCTACCTCACTAGTCAATTGTTCTCATTATCCTTTGCTGGACTTTCCTTCCCTCCCCCATCTCTTAAGATTAGACATTTTTTGGATGCAGCCCTTGGACTTTTTCTCTTTTTGCACTCACTCCCTTGGTGATCTTACCCAGAACAATAGATTTCAGAGGATTTCCTTTCACATGCTGTTCACTACCAAATGTATATCTCTACTTCTTCAAACTCCAAATACCTACTTGACATTTCCACTTGAATGACTAATAGATACCTCAAACTCAGCATGCCTCAAACTGAACCCCTTACCTTCCCCTACAAATCTTTTCAACCGAAAAAGATGTTATATCTCAGTTGATGGCATCTCCATTTTGCCAGTTGCTTGGCTGAAAATCTTAGTATTTTTGAAACCTCTTTCTCCACTAGGAAATCCCACTGATTCTGCCTTCACAATATTTCTTCAATCTGGTCATTTCTTAATACCTCCACCACCACCATCCTGGTCTGAATCACCATCTGATTTACTGCAACAGTGTCCTAACCAGTTCCTGCTTGCATTTTTGCTTCCTATGCCTTTTTTTTTCAACCCAGAAACAGACTTACAAAATGTAAGCCAAATTCTGTGGCTCCAATGGTTTCCTATTTGGCATAAAGTAAAAGGCTAAGTCTTTACAAGGGCCTGCGAGGCCCTGCGTGATTTGGCCTATGTTAACACTCTGGCCTCCTCCCCAACATTGCCCTTCATTCACTCCATTCCAATCACTCCGTCCTTGTTCTTTCTTTGAAATAGTCAGGGATGCTCTTGGTTTAAGGCCTTTGCCCTTGTACTTTTCTGCCTGGAATATTTCCTCACATGCTAACTCCCTCACACTGATCCAACTTACATTCTCAATGGGAACCCCTACCCATCCTTTTCAATGCTGTAGCTTACCTTCCATCCCTCCTCCAGATATATAAGCCCATAGTTTTGGTCTATTCATTCCCATAGCACTTATCCTCAGCTAACGTATTATCTGATTTACTACTCATTTATTATTTTAGTGCTTATTCTCTTATTGCCTGTCTCATTGCCCCCTACACCAAAAGCACACACAACTTGAATGTAAGATATAAGAGAGCAGAGATGTCAAATTTATTGTCAACTATTGCCAGTATGTAGAATACATAGGTGCCCAATAGCTATTTGTTGAGTGTCAAGTGAATTTCCATCTTTTCTCTTCTCTTCAGTATTCCATGCTGGGGTTGGAAGCAGAAAGAGAAGAATTAAAGATTTTCCTTGTTCTTCTTATGTTGAAACATTTTAACCTCCACTTTGCTTTTTAAATGTCCTCTTACAGAAAGGATTACACTGTCTTTCTTCATTGCAAAACTATTAATTTTTAAAGGAATGGATGCATTTGGAACTCGAGACAACTCCATAATTATATGAGTATTAGAGTAATTAAATTTTATATGACCCAGATGAACATTTTTTTTTCTCTAATAGAAGCATGGTATTTTGTGATAGGGAAATGGAATGTTAGGATGACAAGGCAGCTGGAGACTTTATCAGCCCTTGAATCATAAAATAACATGGATTACCACAGACTACCTTTATTTGTATAAATTTATTATTATTCCTTCCTAAGGCTTACTTTTGAAAACTACATACATACTGCTTTTACATTCATAAGGATACATATATTTCTGTATATAAATTTATGTTATAAATCAATACATTCCAAATTTTAAAATTACTGAAAATTAAATCTTTCTGCTTTGCCATTTATTCCATTCACCATTTATGTGCACAAATCTCTGGAGAAGGGAGGGGAGAAGGGCTTCTCGCTATGTTTCTCAGAATCTGAAGTGGTATCAACTTTACACTAAATATAGCATTCTCTTGTCCCATCTTCAAGAGACAAATCAAAGCATATTCTAACTACTACATGACTTTTGGCAAGAGGTAGAAGTGTCAGTTCTTATTAGCTGCCTTGCAAGTAGCTGACTCTGAACACCGAATGAGAACCACTTGTACCTCCAATGCCAGTCAACCAGCAGAAGAACTATTTTGGCTTAAATCCCCAGCCACGTCCATTTTACTTACCTTGAAACAGATCCTGGTATATTTATCCAATAATTAGAACTTAGTGGGAAGAGTATGATTTTGAAGTCAGGGGACTTATGTTCCCACCTCATCTATGCCACATACATAGCTGGGCTGGCAAGCTTCCCGGTTCTTCACAGAAACTGTGCCCACCTAAGTAATAAAGTGCCTCTTGTACAGAGTGCAAGCTTCCTAAGGGCAGGTCACACTAGGTCTATCACTATCACATTCACTGTTGATTCCTCCATCTAGAAGAGTGACTGTCCACAAAGGACGTTACCAATGCATAGGAAATGTCCAGGCATTTTAAGTTTATCTTTCCCCTCATTTTCCCAGCATGTTTGGAAATTGGCTTTTACTTTTCACCACAAGCAGAATAAAAGCCCCTAGTCTTATCTCTGTGGTCTCACACATCAATGGAGTAAGATTTAAACCAGAGCACCCTGAGGAAGATAGATTCTGGAACTTACATAAGAAGCTCTTCAAATTACCTTCTCCTGAAAGCATCTTAGATTTGCAGAAGTAAACCCAGAATGCAAACATTTTTAGCCATCCCTAAGTATCTACCACACTGAAAATGTAGAAAATGTTTATAAGCATAAGCTCTAGTTATCCTTAATGCTGAAATTTACAGATAAACATTTCTGAAGGATTTCCAAAATATTAGTTACTGGTGTTTTATTTTTTAAAGGATATTATTAGCAGCAAAGCTCAAATTAACTACTCTACATGTACTTATATATGAGTCATTATATAACTTACTGCTGACTTTAAGAATGGAACTTGCTTATGGCATTGAACTTGAAAATATCCTTAATCTTCATCAAGAATTGAAAATTAGAACCATTTATTTTTCCCCTTTAAATGCCTTAAGTTATTTCTAATATTTCTGTTAATTCTTAACCTACTTATAGAGATAATAGCTAAGTACATTTGCCAACAGATGTATCTTAGGTTCAGTTAGTGTTTCTGAAATTCCTATGCACTTTTCAAATGTTAGATTCTCTTATTCAGATAAAAATTGTTGCTTTGTAATGCTGTAATGCACTAAATTTTGCTAGGAGATTCAATGCAAGAGCTTTTTCTATGCATGTAAATGATGATATGGGGTGGGGGCATGAAGATTTGTCATAGAGTGTGTTTTGATTAAATACCCATATCAGTAATTATAAGATTAGTTATCTGAATATGTAAAACTAAAGGTTTTTACATATAAGGGATGAAAACACAAACCACAATCTATTCACACTTTTTTAAATTAAATTTAAATTTAAATTATAAATCAAGTTGTAATCTTCAAAGAAGGCAAAGGAACCAGGAAAATAGATGAGCTATACTCTTGATTCAACCCCATTTTTTCCTTTTCCTCCTCTGTCCCAAACAGTCCTGTTAATGTACATGACAATCAGATATACAATTAAAAGGGTGATAACCTTTTGGCATTCTCTGGAAATCTGACAAGATTTGAGGTAATAGAAAATAAGCTTAAGGGAAAGGAAGTTGAGAAAAGAGGAAAGAAAAAGAAGTGATATTTTTAAACTGAGATTTTTTTAAACCACAGGAAAAAAATATTGTCAATTAATATAATAAGGCATAGCTTAACAAAGACTCTCATCAGATTACCTGAAAATGAGTATGGTGTATTAACATGAATCGTTATGCTAATATATTATATTTTGCAGTTAAGGAATGTGGTAAAAATTTTCAAATTGAAACTCTTGAGCGGACATTCAATTACATAAATCTAGTTTTTGACTAACATTCTGTGACCAGAGTGCTGCTTAATATTAGGTGGATGTCAGAGGGATTTACAGATAGATTCATGTAGTCATTATGATATGGACTTTTGGGAGTTCTTGCCTATTATAACCACTATTTTATTTAATCACTCCAAACTAAGAAATCCTCTTTCTTGATCAATGCCAAATAGCCAAAAGAGAATGTCCATTCTGTCCCTTCAAAGTATAGTTTGATTTGACTTTAACCTAAAACATCCAAAATTACACAAATGTATTTTACTATAATATGGTATATTAGAAAGGACAGCATCAAAGTTGACAGATCTGGAGCCAAATAATGATTTCTGCATTGGGAAAGTACCTTCAAGATTGTGTCATGGGCCAACCACAATCATCCAACACTACCTACTGTCTTCTTCTGATAAGGGTTGAAAACACAAACCATAAGAATGAGCACATGATCCAGGATGAGTCAATCATAATACCCTTTGCCCTGACCACAGTGATTGTTCCAAAGATGGAGCTATGTTGGAAGCAAGCCGATTAGCTTTCTTCTTTATATAAATGTTCTATTTGGAACTGGTGAGAAACATTCCTATTTCCTTTCAGGATCAATTATAGTAAAGAGTCTAAGGTTTAACCTCATGCAGAGCTGATCTGAAAAAGATTCCATAAAGAGAAAGTAGGAAATAAAGAAATACAAGACAGAGTTGAAGGTGTTTAAGTCCATAGAACCAGGTATTGCCAAATCTAGTTCCACCTTCACCCTTTATTTTGTTTAAGTACAGGCAGCAATAATTTCCACTTTTGTTTAAAGTAGTTCAAGGTTGGGCTTTAGGCATTCAAAAATAAAAGCATACAGGCTAATCAATTATTTAATCTAGTTCAATCTGTTTCTGCAATTGTAAAATGTGAATTATAAATTACACATCATATATTCCTTGTAAAATTATAGTCTATGCAATGTGTCTAATTGTGCCTGACCCAAAAGATACTCAGAAGAGATTAATCATACCACTTTTATTGCTAACACACTAAATAAAGAGAGCATATTCAACAAACGTTATTTACCCAAGTAAAATGCTTGTAAACCACTAATGTACCTTGAAATTAAGGTAAATGACTGAGACATCTTTGCTTTAATTTTCAGTGTTTTATTTTAGTGAAAAACACATTTTACTAAAGTGAATGTCTTTACTGAAAAGAGTTTTAGCTGGAAAAAGAGCCTTTAAAAACATGATTACTTCCAATTAAGGTTTTTTAAAAAGTTTTTATAGAGAAAACAAAAATATTGAATGGTCTATATTAGCTATTTTTCAAGTATAATGGCTTGAAGTGTAAAGATGTGCTTATTAAATAACACCTGAGGTACAGTGATTATGCACTATTATAACACATATTTACAGCCAACACCTTATACCCCTGCAGAGGATGGCCTTGGCTGGAAAGATCATTTTAATTCTACCTCCCTTAAAATAAGCCTTCTAAATTTACAGCATGGAAAAGACTTCTAAAAAGAGGACAGTGCTAGAAATAAGTTGTCCCAATGATTGACAAAGGGTATAATTGGATTGGGGGTTAATGAGACCTATGTTTGAAAAGAAAAAGTTAATTGCTTTGTACCTGATTAGGACTGAGTAAATATTTTCATCAAAATCAAAGGCCAAGCTATTTTTAAGCACCTATTCTTTAGGGACACAAGCTAAATACTTTGTGTATGATTCTGAATCGACTCAATTCCTACTATTTAGTAGCTTACAAGTTAAGATGATCAAATAATGACATTATTAAAAGACATCAATATTATCAAAACCTATGCCTGTCTTCATGGGCCATCTGAAAATATATTAAGTTAACCTTACACTTTTAATTGTATAATGGGATATATGAAATATTCTAGTAAAATAATATCATTTAGCATAATACATTTAGAATTGGCATGGTCCTAAGTAAATGATGAAACAAATTAACTTTATAGGTAAAAACTCAATGGTAAGTCCTCAAATGTGTAAGGAAATAAGCAAGGGTTTACATGTTTGATGTTCCTACTAAGGATTTAAAATCAAGATTCCAGGAGTCCCAGGAAGATGGCTTTGGAGTAGGCAGGCAGGGATCAACCCTCTCATAAAAACAATGGAGAAAGGGCCAAAAGCTGTACAAGGGACCTGCTTTGGGGGTCAACAGACCACTCCCAGGAAGTCAAGGGACAGAGAGATGAAGAACCAGAAACAAGAAATGTAAGTTACCCAACACCCACGGCAGATAGGAAGTGGTCCTATCCCCCACCACAAAGCATTAATCTGAGATAAAACCCCTGGCTCGCTGCAGCTGACTGA
Organism: Dasypus novemcinctus; assembly: GCF_030445035.2. Lineage (NCBI taxonomy): Eukaryota > Metazoa > Chordata > Mammalia > Cingulata > Dasypodidae > Dasypus > Dasypus novemcinctus. The sequence goes on along the minus strand of NC_080679.1, from coordinate 94,909,248 downwards.
CAGGGGAACATACATCTTCCTCTCTGTCAGCTGTTACAAGGGGAAAGGGAGGGGGAGTTGAGGGGCCTGTCTTCAGTGAATTCAGCCAGCAAAACCCACTATTTTTTTTTAAGACTTATTTTATTTCTCTCCCCTTCCCCCCACCCTGTTGTCTGCTCTCTGTGTCCATTTGCTGTGTGTTCTTCTGTGTCCACTTGCATTCTTGTCATGCAGCACTGGGAAACTGTGTTGCTTTTTTTTGTTGCATCATCTTGTTGCATCATCTTGCTGCATCAGCTCTCCTTGTGTGCAGCACCACTCCTGAGTGGGCTGTGCTTTTTTTCATGTGGGTGGCTCTCCTTGTGGGCACACTCCTTGCATGTGGAACACCCCTATGTGGGGGACACCCCTGTGTGGCACAGCAGTCCTTGCACATGGCAGTACTGCCTGTGGGCCAGCTCACCACATGGGTCAGGAGACCCTGGGTATGGAACCCTGGACCCTCCATATGGTTTGCAGACATTCTATCAGCTGAGCCACAACCACTTCCCAAAAGCCACTTTTAACCACAGCCCTGGCTAGACAAAAACACAGGAAAGCAGAAATTGAAAGAAGCACCTCCATGGAAAAGTTTGCCAACAAGTGCCATCTGATGGCTGGTCTAGAAATTGCACAGAGAAAAACTACTTTTAGTTCTCTCTTGACCTTACACCTGGGAAGAAATCTATGATGCATTAGTGAGCTCCTATCCTGATTTTGATAACTTAAGGGGGCAGTTTCAAAGACTTAGAATAAGTTGCACTAAATATAAAAGAAGAGCTGTGGGGAAGAAAAAAAACACTAATCAAGAGAGAAATTGGCCATCAGAGCAAATTGACCAACATATTCAGATACCTAGATATCAGCAAAAAATTACAAGCCATACAAGGAAACAGGAGGAAATGGCCCAGCCAAAGGAACAAACCAAGTATCCTAAAGAGATACAGGAGTTGAGACAATTAATCAATGATAATCACACAATTCTTCTTAAGCAATTCAAAGAACTGAAAGAAAATATGACTAATTAGGTAAAGGGAAAAAAAAGAAGACACTGAGTGAGCATAAAGAACAATTGGAAAGAAAAGTAACAGAGCTTATGAAATGAAAGATACCATGGATGAGATGAAGAGTACATTAGACGGAAAGTGGCAGTGGCTCAATCAGTTGGGCTCCTGTCTACAATATGGGAGGCCCTGGGTTCACATCCCCAGGCCTTCTTTTGAAGGCAACCTGGCCCGCGTGCCATGGAGAGCTGATGGCCTGTGTGCTGCGGAGAGCTGGTGCAGCAAGATGATGCAACAAAGGGAGACAAGCAGATACAGAGAAAACGAGCAGCGAATAGACACAGAGAAGAGACAGCAAAGAAAGGAACAAGCCACAAGGGGAGGAAATAAATAAATAAATCTTTAAAAAATACATAAAAATACATTAGAGACACATAAGAACAGATTTGAATTGCTTGAAGACAAAAAGCAATTTCAAAGACAGAACATCTGAATGGGAAAATATAGGAAAGCAGAAAGAGAAGAGAATGGAAGAAATGGAACATGAAATCAGGGAGTTGAATGACAACACAAAATGCACAAGTATACACATTATTGGTACCCCAGAAAGAGAATAAAATGGAAAAGGGACAGAAAGAATATTTGAGGAAATAATGATTTAAAACTTTCCAAGACTTATGAAAGATATAAATATCAATATCCAAGAAGGACAACTCATGCCAAACAGAATAAATCTGAGTAGACCTACCCCAAGACACCTATTATTCAGAGTGACAAATATCAGAGATGAGAGGATTTTGAAAGTAGCATAAGTAAAGAGAAGCATAACATACAAGGTAACTTCAGAAAGATTAAGTGCCAACCTCTCATCAGAAACCAAGGAGGTGAGAAGAAAGCGGTATCATATATTTAAGATACTAAAAGAGAAAAACTGTAATCCAAGAATTCTGTATCTGGCAAATCTGTCCTTCAAAAATGAGGGTGAGTTCAAAACCTTAACAGACAAACAAAAACTGTTAGAGTATGTTACCAAAACAAACAAACAAAAAACTGCAGAATTACAGAAAAACGAAAGGGAGAGTGCTTCAGCCTGAAAGGGAAAAACAAGATGAGAGACCTGGAAAAGAGTTAGAAATGAAGATTATTAGGAAGGGTAAATTAATGGGTAAAAAAGAGACAATAGTACAATTTAATGACAGAAAACCAAAGGACAAAATGGATGAAGTAAGTAATGATTACTAATGGCTTGAATTCACCAGTCAAAAAACATAGACTGAGAATGGATTTTAAAAAGTGAGGCATCTATATGGTATCTACAAGAGACCCACCTCAGACATAAGGACACAATCAGTTGAAATTGAAAGGTTGGAAAAGATATTCCACATGAATAGCAACCAAAAAAGAGCTGGAGTAGCAATTCTAATATTGGACAAAATAGATTTTAAATGCAAAACTGTAATAAGGATGAAGAAGGTCCTTATATATTAATAAAAGAGGCAATTCTTCAAGAAGAAATAACTATACTAAATATTTATGCACTTAACCTGAGTGACCCAAGATAAATGAGGCACATAATGACAAAACTAAAGGGAGTAATAGATGTCTCTACAATGATAGTTGGAGTCTTCAATACACCACTCTCAATATTGGATAGAACATCTAAACAGAGAATAAATAAAGAAACAGAGAGCTTAATATGATAAATGAACTAGACCTAACATTTACAGAACATTGCACCCCAAAACAGCAGGATATACATTCTTTTCAAGCACTTCATGGATCCTTCTCCAGGATCGATCATATGTTGGGTCACAAGACAAGACTCAATAAATTTAAAATGATTGAGATTATTTGAAACACATTCTCTGATCTTAATGGAATGAAGCTGGAAATCAATAGTGGATGGGAAAAGGAAAAACTCGTAAATATATGAAGATCAAATGACACACTCTTAAATAACCAGTGGGTCGCAGAAGAAATTTCAAGAGAATTTAGAAAATATCTTGAGATGAATGAAATGAGAACACAATATATCTAAACCTATGTGAGGCAATCAGCTCAGCAAAAGGTTGGCTTGAAGGGAAAGCAACACAGAACTTCATGAAATAAAGGTCAGAGAGAGAGACACAAGAGAGGAGATAAAGCTGGGACCAGGGGACTCACAGCTTCTGGAACCGAGAGCCTCAACCCTAGTTTCCACCTCCTATTTATTGGAAACTACCAAGCAGCTGTTTGCTATAAGAACTGCAACATCATCTACAATAACAGGGAACAACTGCAACATCTAACAACTGCAACATCTACAATAGAACAGGTGTGACATTTATAATAAGGAACAGGTAAGCCAGTTTCCCACAACATTTCCCCCTTTTTGTTTTTGCAAAGTCTATGCAATGACGTTTCACTGATTAACAAAACTTCCTGCATGGTATTTTCACTTTCAGGTTTGAACAATACTCATTAAATTTTTTCTCAATATGTTTAGTCCCCAGATTGTTCAAACTTAAAACAAGGGATTTACATATACATTCAACAAGGTACATTTATGTATCACTTACAGTTCATCAAATCACTTAAGTATACAATATGTTACATTATTAAAGTTCTGATTAGTATTCAAGCATTTTATACATAATCCATAACTGCAACAATAAACAATAAGACTTCCAACTAGCAGACATTTAATAAATACTTTCATTTCTCATGGGCTTAAGATTCCCAACTGGCAAGGCTGTATTGGCCAGTACTCGGTATTAGTACTGGCCACATCCAATTCACAGGCTAAGTCATTACAAACTCCATTAACATGAGAAAACATTGTATGTATCAATTATGCAGAGAGTATAGTTTCATCTTACCCAAACATTTAAGAATTTGATTGAGCAGCAGGGACCTTCCAGATTGTCCCAATTGTTTTCCTTTTCCAGGCCCTTAAAATATCATTGTCTCTGATGTTTCTCAGTAGGGTCACTGACACAGGTTTCTCCTAGACAGCCAGATTCATTGCCCCCCAGTTGTCTGCCCTCTGTGTCCGTTTGCTGTATGTTCTTCTGTGACCGCCTCTATCCCTATCAGCAGCACCGGGAATCTGTGTTTCTTTTTGTTGCGTCATCTTGCTGTGTCAGCTCTCTGTGTATGCGGTGCCATTCCTGGGCGGGCTGCACTTTCTTTCATGCTGGGCAGCTCTCTTTGCAGGGCGCACTCCTTGCACATGGGGCTCCCCTATACGGGGGACACCCCTACGTGGCAGGGCACTCCCTGCGAGCATCAGCACTGTGCGTGGGCCAGCTCCACACGGGTCAAGGAGGCCCGGGGTTTGAACTGCAGACCTCCCATGTGGTAGACGGACGCCCTAACCACTGGGCCAAGTCTGCTTTCCTCATTCAGGCTTGTTTTACTTTTACAAAACATATTATCTCCCTGAACACTACCACAATACTTTTACAACTTGCTGTATGCATACTAGTTTTTTCCTTCATATCTCCATTCTGATTTTATAGAACTAACCATTTTAAAAATACACCTTATAACTTTTCAGCTAGCATTCCCACAAACTTTTTACCTTTTTCAATATTTGCTTAACTTTTATATCTTTCATTTTACCCATCCTTTCTCTCTTTTTTCTTCTTTCCTTTTCCTTTTTTCCTTTTTCTCTTTCTTTTTCCTTCCTCTTTTCTTTCTTCTTCCTTCCTTTTTTCTCTCTCCTTTTTTCCTTTATTTTCCCCTCTCTTTTTCCTTCCTTTTCCTCTTTCTCTTTTTTCCTTCCTTTCTCTCTATCTTCTTTCCTTTCTCTCTCTCTCTCTTTTTTGAACAATCGCACACATTGAAACAATTACAACACACCCACTGGCACTGAATAAACAAACACAAAAGCAGTTCCGAATCTATTAATCTAGAATTTCTTCATTGTTTCCTTTTATAATTCAACATTTCTTTTCCAGTTTTCCTCCTCTCAGTTTCCTTTTTAATCTCTTTCTGTCCCCAAGCCATACTTGCTTTATGATGCCATACTTGGCTAAGTTCTGTAGTTTAGATACTTTGATGTAAAGCCATTCTAGTCTTTGTAATGAGACCCAGCCATGTAGTTTTAAGAGTTCGTCTCTCCAGCTGCATGACCAGAGGTTCTGGGATCCACAGGAACTTTCCTTGTCTTTTGGAATTCATGGTATGGCTTTATCCAATAAACTGGTACCCACACAGGATGTTCTCCATCTTCTGGGGAAATGCTAGCAAACCCTTGAGGACTTCAAAGGTTTTCCAAACCACTCAGGGCTCTGTGCCATTACAACCACTTTAATTTCACTCGAGGCAATCCTTCTTCTCTTCAGGTCCCACATTGGGTACCAGTTTCTGAGAGCCTTCTTCCCTTTGTGCCCCATGTTGGGTGCCAGTTGCTGTAATCAGCTCAGCAATAGGTTGGCTTGAAGGGAAGGCAACACAGAACTTTACGAAATAATGGTCAGAGAGAGACACACAAGAAAGGAGATAAAGCTGGGACCAGGGGACTCACAGCTTCTGGAACTGAAAGCTTAACCCCAGTTTCCACCTCCTCTTTATTGGAAACTACCAAGCAGCTGCTTACTATAAGAACTGCTATATCATCTACAATAACAGGGAACAACAGAAACATCTAACAACTGCAACATCTACAATAGAATAGGTGTAACATTTATAATAAGGAACAGGTAAGCCAGTTTCCCACAACACCTATGGGACACCATGGCCCGTGAGATAGAGCAGATGTATTTCATTATTGTAGGATGGAAGTGTTGTAGAAGTCGAGAGGGGTTCAATTATTTGTGTATAGAAAGGCCAGGACTCAGGAATAATTTTGGGAAGGAAAAAAAGATTTATTTACGACCAGCCAGGCTTGGAGCTTCTCGTTTAAAATCTGAGACCCAAACAAGATTTTTGAGTTCTTTTTATTCAGAGGAAGGGCCAAATGGTTCTTTGTTTCAGTGCTCAATAAGCTTGAATTAACATATATCTTCTACATCCTAAGTATGCTTTTAGCATGGACTTCATACATGCTAGGTAAGCTGTTAGCACATTTGGTTTGCATATTCCCTGAATATTTAAATTTTATAGAGTTTGCATTGCTAAACTGTTTTTCCAGGACTGGAGTTGTTGTCATGGTTACCAAGGGCAGGGCAGCAGTTCTCACAGTCCCAAATGCACAACTGGACACATATAGCTCAGGTTATCTATGAAGAGAATAACAGCCCCCCACCCATAGCCTACATCAATAGGAATGTGGACAGGCATGGGAAAAATACAATTGGTGTGACCTGTGGGCTGTGGTTAACAGCAATCCTGTAATATTCATGCACCTATGCCAAAGATGTACTGTGTTGACATGGGGGGGGGCGGGGTATGAAAAAAGTGTGCCAAATGTACCAATGGACCTCTAATGATATTATCTCATATATCTACAACAAATGTACCACCACAGTGTGGTGTACTGATGAACGGGTATTGTATGGGATTTTACACATGTGCATTATTGTTTTGTAAGTTCACAACTTCTGTAATAAAAAATATATTTAGGGAGCAGAAGTGGCTCAAGTGGTTAAGTGTCTGCCTCCCACATGGGAGGTCCCAGGTTCAGTTCCTGGTGCCTCCTGAAAAAAACAAATACAAACAATAAGCAAAAGAAAAGAAACAAAACAATTCAGGGAAGCCAATGTGGCTCAGAGGTTGAGTGCTGGCTTCCCACATACAAGGTCCTAGGTTCATTTCCTCAACTCCAGCATTTAAAAAAAATTTTTTTTTAATATAGGTTAGAGGAAAATACACCGAATGTAAGATATGGGCTGTAGTTAGTATTAAGATTTTGATGATATACTTTCATAATTTTTGACAAATGTCTCACAACAATGCAAGGTGTTGGTGGTGGGTTGATGTATGGGACCCTTATATGATGTTATTCATATTTGTTTTATAAGTTCCCAACTTTTACTATACACTTACTGTTTTTGTATGTTCATGTATGAATGATATACTTCAAAAATTAGAAAAAAACTAAAATTAAAAAATTAAAAAAATTAAAAAACCCTATGGAACACCACAAAGGCAGTGCTGAGAGGGAAATTTATAGCCCCCAATGCTTATATTAAGAAAGAAGAAAGAGCTAAGATTGAAAATCTAACTGCACACTAGAAAAAGAACAGCAAACTAATCCCAAACCAAGCTGAAGGAAGGAAATAGTAAAGATTAGAGCAGAAATAAATGAAATTGAGAACAAAAACAAAAAACAATAGAGAGAATCAACAAAACCAAAAGTTGGTTCTTTGAGAAAAATAAAAATAAATTGACAAACACTTAGCTAGAGTGACAAAGGAAAAAATAGAGAAGATGCAAATTTAAAAAGATAAAAAATGAGAAGGGGGACGTTACCACTGGTGCCACAGAAATGAGAGATTTTGAGAGGGTATTATGAACAACTCTATACCAAAAAACTAGACAATGTAGACGAGATGGACAAATTCCTAGAAACACATGAACCACCTACATGGACCCTAGAAGAAATAGAAGACCTCAACAAACCAGTTGCAAACTGAAGAGATTGAAATATCATCAAAAATTCCCCATAGATGCAAAGCCCAGGGCCATATGGCTTCACAGGTCATTTCTACCAATCATTCAAAGATGATCTAATACCAATCTTGCTCAAGCTCTTTAAATAAATTGAAAAGGAAAGAATGCTCCCAAATTCATTCTATGAAGCCAACATCACCCTAATATGAAACCAGATAAATATACTAAAAAAAAGAAAGTTACAGAACAATACCCAAATGAATATAGATGCAAAAATCCTCAACAAAATACTGCAAACCTAATCTAAAAGCACATTAAAAGTAAATACCACGATCAAGTAGGTTTTATTGCAGGTATGCAAGGGTGATTCAACATAAGAAAATCAATTAGAGTAAAAAACTGCTTTAATAAATTGAAGGTGAAAAATCACATGATCCTCTCAATTGATGCGGAAAAGGCATTTGACAAAATACAGCACCCTTTCTTGATGAATAACATTTCAAAAGATAGGAATGGAAGGAAGCTTTCTCAATATGGTAAAGTGCGTATGTGAAAAACCTACAGCTAGCATTGTACTCAATGGTGAAAGACTGAAAACTTTCCTGCTGAGATCAGGAACAACACTGTCACCACTGTTATTCAATATTGTACTAGAAATTCCAGCTAGAGCAATTAGTCTAGATAAAGAAATAAAGGCATCCAAATAGGAAAGGAAAAATAAACCTTTCACTATTCACTGATGATATGATGCTATATCTAGAAAATCCTGAAAAATCCCCCCAAAAGCTACTAGAACTAATAGATGAGTTCAACAAAGTGGCAGGATACCAGATTAATATGCAAAAATCAAGAGCATTTATATATATTACTGATGTGAAATCTGAGGAAAAAATCAGAAAAAAGTTTTCATTTATAATAGCTACTAAATACTTAGGAATGAACTTAACCTAGGACATAAAGGACCAGTATTCAGAAAACTACAAAATACTGCTAAAAGAAACCAAAGAAAACCTAAATAAATGGAAGGACTTTCCGTGTTCATGGATTGGAAGACTTAATATTGTTAAGATGTCAATTCTACCCACTGATTTACAGACTCAACACAATCCCAATAAAAATCTCAACAGCCTTTTTTGCAGAAATGGAAAAGCCAATAATCAAATTTATGCACCCTTTCCAACAATAATAAGAATTATTGGAATAATGAAAATGCTCTAAAAATGATTAAAGCAATGAATGGACAACTATATAATTATAAAGAACACCATTGATTGTACACATTGGATGGATTTATGCTTTTTTAATATGTATCAATAAAACTGATTCTTTAGAATACGATTCCAAGTAGTTGTATAATGTAGACTTAAAGTTATTTACAAATTCATAAAATTATGAAAATCTGTAAAATCTACTCATCAATTAGTATATGCATGTGTGTTTGAGTGTGCATGTATATATATATAGAATTCCTATAAAAGAAATGACAAATAGACAATGTATAGGCTAGGAAGCAGGTTTAAAATATCCTGGTAAACTCCCTCAGTTTCATGGAAAAGACTTGCAGCCAAGAGTTCAGTAATCTGAGTTCTGCCTCCAGCTAAAGCAATGATTTCAGAAAATAAGGCTTCCAGGCATTCTTAACATCTTCCACCAACAGAGCAGAGATAGTGGGAAGAACAGAGTTTACCATGAAGACTCCTGTTGGTGTCAGTCCAGACCTGCTTTTTCCAAGGCTACGGTTCTCTTTCAGACCACCTTCACGATGTTTTCTTGGTGTTTTACTCTTTCCTTAAAGCTGACACAAAAAACAAGAGTGCAAATGCTGGAGAAACTTTAGTCATCACCACTTTCTTCATTCTTGTTCATGCTCCAATACCACTGCAGCCCTGCCCCCTCTCACCACTCACTCACTTTTCTTCTAAAATCATAAACATGGTTTTATACTCAGAGATCATTTGCCTCTATAGTAATTTCCCTACTCCACGCCTCTTTATACAAATACTGATAATTAGCAACCAAAACTTCCTAGAGAATAACTTAAGAGGTAGGTGATATTATTTTCAGGTGTCTTCCTTTCTGCTTCACAGATACTTCTTTCAGTGGGTTCCTACATCTACTTGGACTTAGCTCCACTAAAAGACAGACTAGTCAGGCCTGAATAAGAAACACTGTAATATCACAGCAGTGGAGAAATTTCTCTGGGAGTGTGGTAGGAGGAAGTGAGCTGTCCCTTCCACCCTCTGTCTGGGAGAGAACCTTTTGTGGATCCAAGAAATACGTTAGCAAAGGGGGAGGGATTTGTGAGGCAAAGGGATGAAACCCCTCCCCTAAGGGGCAAATTTTGATGACAATGAGGGGTAAATATGCTCGCTTAGAAGGAGCAGAGTTCTGATAAAGCCTTTGATTTGCTTGGTGGAAGTTTGTACACTGAGTTGTTGCCAAAAGTAAGCTTTTTCCACCTTGTCCTCACACGCCCTAATTCTCCAAACTAGAACTTCTTAAACTAAACGTTGGTTTACAGGCAGTGCTAAGACATTGATTTCTCACAGTCAGCAGAAAAAATGGTGACACCTGTTGCTGACAAAGTGCCCAAGAGAGCCCACTCCATGGTTGTTGCAGCTGTCGCTCCCGTAGCCGCTTAGCGCGCCTCGGGGCCCGCAGCGATGAGCGCCGAGGTTAGTCGCTTGGTCCTAGATGCTCCCCCGGGCGCTGCCACCTCCCGGGGCGGAGGCTCTTGGGAGAGCGGACAGACAGCGGAGGTATTGCACACACCACACGGCCACCACACAGCAAAGAGACTCCGGAGACTGCTTAACGGGAGGAAGCAAGTCCGTTTATTGAAAGGGGGCCGGCTATTTTATACTCCTTTTTGAAGGATCCTGTAAAAGGTTGATTGGATGATATTGAGTGAAGTGAGTTGCACGTCAGAGCTCTAGTGCTGGTTGCCGTGCCCTTGTCTGTGCTCACTTGGTTTCAGTTGCCTTTTCCTGGAAAGGGGCTGGGTTATTGCCGCAGGCGCTCTTTCGTTACTTTGGGCTCAGTTTCCTTTCGCGCTGTTTGCCTCAGGCGCTGTTTTGGTAGCTCTAGGCGCCATCTTCCCTTAGAGACTTTCCCGTGCGGGGAATCCCCACACATGGTCATTCTCCCTGATAAAGCACAGGGCCCCAGTACTACCAAGAACACACTCACAGACAGATTTACTAACTTGCTGCCACAAGGGAGAACACATAGCATAGTGAACCCTGGGGTGTCTCAGTAAAGAAGAGCTTAGTAAGCAAGAAAGAAGAACATTCTGAGTGGGGGGAGCAAGACATGCACTGCATAAAGACGCGAATCATGATGATGCAGTTAAGGTCCTGCATGTGGTTTGTATGGCAGAGGTATAAGGTTCTTGTGAGCGTGAAAGAAATAAGAAATAAGAAAGTGCCAGGTCTTGGGAAAGTGTGTTTAATTGATCAGGATATGGTACTTTTTCCCCTAGACCCTGGGTCATTGAAGAATTATAAGCATGGACGTGATCTTGTTCTATTTGCCTTTTGGAAAGATCTCTTTAAAATCAGAAGGATGGATGAATTTGAGAGCTTAAGTCTTTTACAATAGTTTATGCTGGAAAGAATTAGATCTTGAAATAGAGCTGCCGCTTTAGGAATGAGTTTAAGAGTTATACAGGAGATAAAATTGTGTGACTTAATAGGTGATGGGGATGATGGAGAAGAAAGAATTAGGGCAGGAATAGTAAACAGATGTTGACATAGGGTGATAACCCTGGTGAATTTCAAGTGACTAGCTGACGTACTCAGTTCAGAGTGATGTAGGGCTATATGAGTGCACACGAGGAAAGTGATAGATTAGCTATAGTTGCCCTGGCATGGGACGGGTGATGGGACACACTTGCCATTTGACAATGGCATTATTGGCTGCTTAGGTAACAACCATTCTTCCTTACTTTCGAAACCCCAATTTTCTTTCAGGTAGCCACTCCTCATGGTGTAGTTCATGTTCTTTAGGAAAGATTAACCATGTAGGGGCATTATAAAAACATCAGGAGAGATTATCTCATTCTCCTTTGCAGAAGGAATGATTCATAAGCCTAGCCTAAGCCAACCAATACTTGACACTTCCTCAAATATTGAAGTTGGTTTGGAAATGGGCATGTGATTCAATCCATGGCAATGGAATGCCAGTAGTGTTTTTCTGTTGGTTTCTGAGAAAGAAGTTTCCTTGGTCTTAAGAGTATGCCAGAAGTAAGCCAACTTAAATGAGCCAATAAAAAAAAATCCTTATTGTTTAAGCCACTTTGAGCTTGGATTTCAGTTACTTGAAATCAAAAAACATTAATTAATGATGTTTTTGCTTTCCTTGATACAGCATAATTCCCAAATTTCTACCTTAAATAATTGGTTGTATGTTTATTTCATTTGTCAAGCCAGACAAAAGAGGAGGAAAATGTTTTAATCATAGGTTTGCTCAACTTGTAAGACATCCAGAGAGAGATTACTGATAATTACATATAGATGCATGTCTATACTTTAAGAATGAGATCTAGGTTGGAGCTAGAGATTTGTAAATAGTTAGCATGCAATAAATGCTTTAAGTGATTGTGCAATGTGAGATATAACATGATATCAACCCAATGAGAGGAGACCATTGTTTTCTTTAAAGACAAGACAAGACTAGTCAGAGTAGACCAGAATAAAAAATATCAGCATATATTGAATGTAAAAACGAAGACAGTATTTCTTGTTCAAACACTTGTTTAGTCATATAGATGTGTGCTCTGGATCAGGATATAAACTATATTTGTTACTGTAAATAAAAAAAGAATTACAAAGTACCAATATAGAGTGAGAAAATTAGAAAAATGATTAAAAAAAACCAAAACAAACAGAAAACCTGGGGATTGTTTAAGGACTAAGGAGAAGGCATGGAAAGAGAAACCTGAACAGGAAAAGAATGAACATGTAAAATGGGCCAGTGAGGTAGAGAGACAAAATTCTCCCACAGAATACACTCACTGTTTTCAAATGTGTCTATAATTCTCTTCTAATGGAAATCTTTGATGGCTAGGTCAAGATTTGGTTTAATGTTTACTCCATATTTTACCCATTCTGCTCCTAGAAAATCATGCCCTTACTTAATATACATTGATCCGTTTTAACTTTTACTCATCTAGTTTCTTATTTTCTGATGCATCATCTTTTTCTTAAACTTCATTTCTTTTTCCATAATAATTTGTGAGTTTTCATCAGCTTAAAAAATTGTTTTCAGCTTCTTTTTATACCAGGTTATGAACCTTCTACTTCAGTTATTGTAATCTTCTTGAATTACTTAGCCCCTTATAATGAGGAGGTTCAAAAAAAGCAAGGGCAAATCAAATTTATTCATCAGTTGAATTAGCTTATTAATAGAGTGTTTTTCAAGGAAGTGCTCAATTGGATTGACAGATGTGGACTTATAACTGACAGGAAGAATTTGAGTTTTTTACTGGATTGATAGGAAAAACCTATCTTTCACTGAGAAAGATGTAGTGTGGTGGTGTTACAGGAGATCCCTAGAGATTCAGTTGGATCAAAATTTCATTCTGCTTTTAAATAGATCTGAAGTGTGGCTTACTGTTTTCTGCAGCATTCCATGTAGTCCTAAAAATTTCATGCTGGCAATGAACACATCAATGGTATTTTTTAAGACTTTCTGTTTTTGCAGATTTGTGTGAGCAGCTAGAAGAGTTAATTTGCCTCCTCATCAAGGTACAGACCATACAATGTTGCAGAATGAACACTTTCATACAGCAGTTGTCTATTCAATGACTACTTCCTTGTTATATAACGGGTTTATAATTTTAAAATATGCCCGGGTATTCTTTGATTTTCATTCCATAAGGTTTATTTATAGTCTACAAGTACATTTCTCTAAGAAACTTGAATAAAATAAATTAACCTCAAGGAAAGAACAGAATCTTTTTTTCCTCAGATTGTATGTGAATCACAAAGCAAAAATAGAAAATGAACAAATGCGTATTTTTTACTTGGCAGGCATACTTTTTTTTTTAAAAAAAGGAATGGCTTATAGACACAGCTACTCATTGCAGCATTATTTGTATAGAAAATACCTTTGTGGAGCAAAAATTTGTATAGCAAAACTTCTGTTTATAGCAAAACAATTAAAATGTCCATCAGTAGGCATCAGGTTGAATGAACTATGGTATAATCACACAATGGAATATTACGCAGCTGTAAAAAACAATAAGGAAGATCTCTCTATATTACTCTGCAGTGATCTCTAAGACTTATTGTTACTTAAAAGCATCAAGTTTCAGAAGAGCATCAGATTATATTTTCCAAAAATGGTGATTTATATCTTCTGTACAATAGCCAACCTATTCTTCAGAACCCTGCTACACAACCTTCCACAGGTGGAGCATATGTTTCCTCCCTTTGAGACCAGGGGTCATTTCTGACTGATTCAACTAATAGAGTATAGTGGAAGTGAGATTATTTGATTTTCAAGGCTAGGTTTTAAAAGGCAATCTAGTTTCTGCCGGCCATCAAATTGATTCCTTCTGATTACTTTCATTATAGAAGAGGCAATATTTTTCAGTGACTAGACACTAATTCTGGATGATTTGCTTTACTTCCTACAATATTTCTTTCAAAGTCACCATCCTTGTATTTATACAGCATACCTTATTACCTTCATGATATTCTACACAGCATTTCTTCTGACCAAGAAACTCACTTTTTAGCAAGTGCCACAACAGGTGCATGCTTAAGGAATTCACTGGTCATACCATGTTCCCCATTACTCTGATGAAATTGTCCCATTAGAAGAGTGGATGGACCTTTTGAAGATTCAATTATGGGGTCTAGACTCAGCTAGTTAGCAACTTCTTGCAGGGTTGAGGTATATATTCTCCAAGGTGCAGTGAATATTCCAGATGAATAACTATTATACTGTTTCTCATGTATCTGTGATTTATGAGTATGGGAATCAACGGGTGAAAATGGGAGCAGTTAATCTCTATAGAGATCTCCTAGTTGCTCCCTATAATTGAAACTTTGGGCTTTGCTTGAATATAAGTGTTAGATTACAAGGTAGAAATCCTTCCATGAGGAGATGCAACAATGTTCTATTCTGGCCGATTCTGGACTGAATCAACAGGCAATAAAGTAGTTTTCTATACTGAGTGCATTGACTAATCCTGATTATCAAGGGAAAAATGGACTGCTACTATACATTGGAGATAAGGAAGCATATGTCTAAATTCTGCCAACCCCCTAAGGCACTACTTCGAATGCCCACATCCTATCATTAAAGCCAGTGGAAAACTATAGTGACTCTTAGAACCAGGATTTACAATGGCTCAGGTTCTTCACAAATGAAGGTTTAGGTCACCCCAGTAGACCAGAAACCATCATCAATGAAGATGCTTGCCAAGATCAAAGGGGATATGGAAGGCAGAGTGGAAGAAGATGATTAATTCCATCTATGGTCATTTGACACTTTCAGAAATGAGGTAATAATCATGAATATTTTTCCTTATTTAAATATTAATATATACATTTATGCAAATACTTGTGTGTGTTTTCCTGTTTGGACAGGATTTATGTATTTTTCGGTAATGTGAGGTATAGTTTCATCATGTTG
Organism: Dasypus novemcinctus; assembly: GCF_030445035.2. NCBI lineage: Eukaryota > Metazoa > Chordata > Mammalia > Cingulata > Dasypodidae > Dasypus > Dasypus novemcinctus. The sequence continues at coordinate 94,894,045 of NC_080679.1, read as the reverse complement.
GATGGAGTCATGATTTTGCTATTGTACTCAATTTGAACTTTAAGTATGATTAAAACGGATATATGGATAAAAAGTTGACTAAGGATGGACTATGTTGGCTTCATATTCTGTTAATTTAGCTTAGTTGGAACTGTTTTCCAGTGTTCCTTATCATGCATATTTCTAGATTTAGATTGGCCACAAGGGGAAATTTTTCTGAGATTTTTAAGACTGACAGGAATCAGCTGCCATATTTACACTAGGTCAGCTCATACAGCTTATGACATTAGGGTGGATCTGCAGAGGACAAACTCGGCCTTCAGCTCCTTCAACTCTCACTGGATTTCTTCCTTCAGCCACTCTGAATACAGACAAATTTGGTTAGCTAACTTTGTGGCAAAGCATTCCAGCTGTTCTCCAGGTCATCCACATCATCAAAGTTGGAGGTTTGCAGGTGCTGACAAACAATTGCCAGTTCAGGTGAGAGACAGATGTGGGTTGCAGTTTGTAGGGACATAAAATGCCCCCTTCTCCCTCTCACTTGTTGTTTGTATAGATTGTTGGAAAGGGTGGTGTGGAATTGGCCAGCAATCCATCCTGGAAGCTTCTGCTACAGTGCACACAGGGTCCGAGGCATAGTAATTACTAACCTGCATATGTGCTTCCCCTGACTGTTCCGGGAATCCACATGATTCCCCCTTAGGACATACTCACTGTTAATCATTTACCAGGCTACGTGCACCCTCAAGCTGGTCTATGCATTAGCTATAACCCCTCTTTGTGCTGTCTAGACCTGTATATCTTTGTTTCCTTGCTGTCTACCACCAGCCATCATCAGGACATGTGTGTAAATAAATGGCATGACTGCTGCTGGCCTTCTGTGTGCTTTCTTGGGACTATCACAGTATTTGGTCAGCCCCCCCTGCCTTCCTGTGTTACACAGTTCATCCTCATGAGCTCCAGTTTATGTCTGCATTCTCCCAACTCATGTGTATCTTTCCTTCTTGACTGCTGGCTCTGCAGACTTCAGCACCATGTCCAGGGGCAACAGACTTAACAGAGATGCTTAATTAACCAGCTTTCAAAATTGAATGAGTTCGAATCCTTACTATAAATCTTTCTATCACTCAGAGGGGTTTTGCTGCCCTGAGCAAACCCTAACTGATTCAAGAAGAGTTCTACAATATGCAAACCATTTTTTGTTAAATTTAAGTAACAGTGGACAGATGATAGGAAAATCAATAAAAATTCTGTGGAAAGGAGATAATAAGGAAAAGAGGACAAAATTAGAACTTTTCTGAAAGTATTTTGGACAATAGTTCTGACTTTGAAATCATGCAAATACTGTATATGAATTAAAAACAAAAATTAAATAAAAACTCTATAAAATATCTTAAAATTCAAAACAAGCAAAAAAGTGAATCTAACCACATAAAAATTTGGTGTAATAATAAGTTATAGAGGAGTTATTTCAAATTACTTTAAAAAAACACAGAACTTTAACTCAAAAAAATAGAAGTATGTATCCTAAGGTCTACAAAGAACCACACATCAATCTTTAATTGTTTTCAGCGGGTTTATTTATAAGGACTTTATTGATAATTGCATTTTGAAACTATTATATTCACACATATTATTATAAGATGAAACAACAAATAATTACGCTAATGCCATTAGGGTCTAAAATTTTTAGGACAAAAGAAATACATACTTTAAAGATCAAGTAAATTTTTATACCTTTAAGTAAGGCTTTAACGTCTGTTCCAATTACTAGTATTAACTGATGATTTATTACTTTTTTCTTTAATACTGAATTTTGTTTTTCAGCTCTGACCGTTTAAATGTCCTAGAAGCAATGAGAAATCCTACTGCCCAGACTGTCATCTCTAAATCTAACTTGCTCTTACTCCTTAGACAAATGACTATTTTGGCGGGGCAGGAAATGTACAAGATGATTCTGAAACATCCTGTTGTACCTGAAAGCAAGAAATCTATCAAAGAAAGAGGAGCTGAATTGTAGGAGCATCCATTGGCCAAAGACAGGACAACTTGAACATCAAAAAACAGACAAACAAACAAACAAAAACCCTGCAATGGACTGAAATGCTTGCAATATGTTAAAATCTATGGTTGCAAAGCAAAATAAAATTAAACATGGGAAGCAGACGTGACTCAAGTGATTGGGCTTCTGTCTACCATATGGGAGGACCTGGGTTCGATCCCCGGGGTCTCGTGGTAAAGGTGTGACCACATGGCAAGCCGGTGCCTGTGCAGCAAGCCAAAAGCTCACACGGTGAGCCAATGTCCCTGCAGAAAGCCAGTGCCCATGCCGGATAGCCACGCAGCAAGATGATGACACAACAAAAAGAGAGACAAAGGGGAGAGTCAAGGCGAGATACAACAGAAACCAGGAACTGAGGTGGCACAAGTGACAGTGAACCTCTGTCCACATTGGAAGTCCCCAGGATCAAATCCTGGTGAATACTAGAGGAGAAAAAAATGAGAAGAGAAGACAAAAAGAGAAACAGACACAGATTACACAGCAAATGGACACAGACAGAAAAAACAAACAAACAAACAAAAAAAAAAAACCCCAGCAGGGTGGAGGGAGGGGGAGAAAAAAATTAAACATGACCACAAAACAAAGAAAAATTTGTGATCACTTTAGAGTTAATTAGGGGACTAACTATTTTGAAAAATTACAAGGAGAAAGAATCAAGGACTTATGATACATCTTTCTTCTATGGTCTTTACTTACCAATAACCTAAGTGTTGAAAAACATCTTTATGGAAGAATAAAGGCCAATAAAAGCAGAGAGAATGATAAACTAGAAAGTCATTACTTTTTTTTCAATTTCTGAGGAACTAATACATGTAGGCAATTTATATCATTACATACTAAAATTCTGACATGGAATTTGATAGGAAAAGTTTAAATAGATGGATGGCATCATTAGAACCTATTGAAGAAATTAACACTATTTTAGGACAGCCAGATACAATGTGACATCAGCTGGAATACAGTAGGTTGCCTAATAAGATGCTCAACTGTAGATCTAGCTACCTATTTACAGGAAATATAGGAAGAAAGAAACATGTTGAACGTTATCAAGGGATTTAATCAAATCCAGGATGAGAGATATTCTATAGCAGAAATAGTCCAGTTTTTAAACAAATAAATAGTATTAAGAAAGAGGGAAAGAGAGATGGACAGAGATAGGAGAGAGAGAGAGAAAGAGAGAAGAAATTATACTCTTAAGAGAGGTGAATGGGAAATATCAGTCAAACACAATATGTGGAACATGATTAGATCATGATTTTAATAAGCTAATTGTAAAAAGATATTTTGACATATCAATGAAAACAATATGAACTGGATATCAAAATTGTTATGGATATTTTTCTTAATAGTGTTGGCTGTTATAATTTTGTTTTAGATACTTACCCATTAGATATATCCTCTTAGTATTTACAGGTTGAAGCAATGTAATGTCTGAGATTTCCTTTAAAATACTCCAGAAAAACTAAATTTATTTGGGGAATTAATGAATTAGTGGCAGCAGGAAGTTGATTATTTTTGAAATTTGATTATGGAAACATGAGTGTTTATTTTACTATCCTCTCTTCTTTTGTGTGTATTTGCAAATTTTCATAATAAAAAGTTACATTTTAAATAACAATGATATAGGGAAGCAAATGTGACTCAAGCAATTGGGCTCCTGTCTACCATGTGGGAGGTCTGGGGTTCAATTCCCAGGGCCTCCTAGTGAAGGCGAGATGGCCTGAGCAGAGAGCTGGCCCACACGGTGTGCTGGCCCACATGGCAAGCTGGCCTGAGAGGAGTGCTGGCCCATGCAGGAGTGCTAGGCCACGCAGGAGTGCTGGCCTGTGTGGTAAGCTGGCCTGAGTGGGGAGCTGGTATAGCAAAATGACACAACAAAAAGAGACACAGAGGAGAGACAATAAGAGATGCAGCAGGCAGGGATCTGAGGTGGCACAAGAGATTGAGCACCTCCCTCCCACTCCAGAAAGTCCCAGGATCAGTTTCTGGTGCCACCTAAAGAGAAGACAAGCAAACACACAGAAGAACACACAGCAAATGGACATAGAGAGCAGACAACAGCGGGGAGGGGATAGAAACAAATAAATAAATCCTTAAAATAAACAATGATATAATTTGGTTTCTAAAATAATTGAAAACTCGATTTTTCATGAAGAAACACTCATTTCTAAGGGTAGTTTAAGACCCTGAGAAATGTAAATTGCATGATTCCATGTTTTTTTTTTCTCCTTCTTTATTATGTCACAAAGAATGGGATATAAATGTTACTCTACAGTGGAAACAAAATATTATAATAGGTAGGATGTTGCACTGGAGGTGATACTCAAATTCGATAATAACATTTACAATATTTGTCCCCTGCGACTTACTCAAAAGGAAAGCAAAACATTCTTCTAGTATAAAGTACTGTTTTACTGTTTCATTAACAATGCTACAAAAAAGGAAAGACTTGTTCTATCATGCTTTTAAAAATCTTTAAAAATGTTTTGGTAAAAACTACTTAATTTTTCAAGTGAGCAAGATTTTGATTATTTTCTTGTTTGATAATTTCCTCTAGCAATTAATTTGGAGTCTCTCTTCTTAAATCAATGAGTGCATATTATCTCCTAAGGTCAGAGTTGTAGGATAATGGTTATAGGATGCTACTATGATTTCAAGCCAAATAAATTTGGGAAACTCTTATCTAAGAATTCGAAGTTTCCCAGTTTAGTCATGAGAGTTAATGGACAGCCAAGGGCAAGCTTCTTAAGACAGTTCTAGTCAGGACAGCTCATTTGTAAATCCATTTTTTTCCAAGAAGTTACATCCTAATGGTTTTCTTTCACTGCAGAATTTGTGATTTGGCGCTTGCTCTCTTTGTTCTGTAGTCAGCTATCTGAAAACATTAATGTATAGGCAATGAAAGAACAAATGACCCAGTCTGGGAGAAAATAGAGATCAGAATTCCTAGACCAGTTATGAGAGATTAAGAAACCAACAATTAAAAGAAAAAGCTGCTGAAAAACTGAAGAGCAGCTTATGAGAGTCCATCAGGGCATATTTTCCAAGGCAGCTGCACAAATACAGCCACAGGAGTAGGGCAGTTCTCACCCTGCAAATCTTTGGAAAATATGTCCTTTGGGCTTCTGTCTCCTTGCTGTAGATTCATAGGGTATTTTTTATGGATGGCAAACAGTAGCATTGTGTGTGCCTGATTGCTTAGGGCATTATTTATTTTTCTCTAAATTTGCATCAGGGGATATTTTTCAAAATGTTTCTAAAGGTCACTTGGAGTCTTGTTGAAACTAAGAAAATAATGAGACACCTGGAAATGCTGAGAAACTTCCTTTCAAATTGATAGCTGAAAATGTAATAAGCCTTTATGTATATATCATTCACAAAACTACCATCATTTTCTGCAGAGATGCCCTCTCTCAAAGAAAGCAAACATATCTGAAATTGATAGAGTTCAGTATAATCAGTATTGAAGTTATGATATCATTACATTTTGCTAAATCCTATACCACAGCATTTTGCTTGTTTCTAATAATATAACTTCATTCCCATCTCAGATATTTTCCAATAATTAAAAAAGAGATAATAAGATAAGGGAAAGCAAATCCTCACAAAGAAATAATTCACCTGATGTTGGATTCTTCACCACTAGTCTGCTTGCTTTCCCTATAAACAGCAGCACCATTTAATATGAAATGCTCTGCAAGCAATGCTTTTCAATTCAAATGAAATCAGTTTTGATGATGTTAATGATTAAATGATTAAAATAATAGTGATGATATGAGAAATAATGATTGATGAAATCTCAAGAAAAGAAAAAATAAATAAAATGATGATGATCATTTGGGAAGTATAGTTATTTACTTTTATATCAGTAAGGTGGCGGTATTCACTGCTTATAAATTAAGATGAAGTGTTTCAGGCGGTGGACTTGGCCCAGTGCTTAGGGCATCCGTCTACCACATGGGAGGTCCGCAGTTCAAACCCTGGGCCTCCTTGACCCGTGTGGAGCTGGCCCATGCGCAGTGCTGATGCGCCAAGGAGTGCCTGCCACGCAGGGGTGTCCCCCCTGTAGGAGAGCCCCATGTGCAAGGAGTGTGTCCCGTAAGGAGAGCTGCCCAGCGCAAAAGAAAGTGCAGCCTGCCCAAGAATGGTGCCACCCACACGGAGAAATGACACAACAAGATGACGCAGCAAAAAGAAACACAGATTCCTGTGTGGCTGACAATAACAGAAGTGGACAAAGAAGATGCAGCAAATAGACACAGAGAACAGACAAACGGGGTGGGGGGGAAGGGGAAATAAATAAATAAATCTTAAAAAAAAGAAAAGATGAAGTGTTTCAGGTGTAAGGTTTGTAATTATTAAAAGTTTTACGTTATAATTTTGACACTAATAACAATGTGTCACAATAATCCATTCTGAGGAGAGTGTGACAAGGAAGACCCACAACCAAGGAACATTGCAGCTGAAATGAAGCACTGCAGTCATTTTCCCTAACCAGACTCTTTCACAGAAGGATACAAGAGACCAATTACTGTCAGTATTGGGGTTAGTACCCAAGGTATTCTTATCCCCAGATGGGGGAGGCAGAAAAATAGTAAGACTGGCAGGCATTGCCACCTTCTTTTAGACAAGAATTCTGGTCCTCTAACTTAGATGGAGAAGTATCCAGTCCTCTCCTTTTTCATTTACATTTCTTTCTTCTATCTACATTTACTCTTCATGCCATTTCTAAGCAGGGAACAAAGGGTAAAAACGTTCAGAGGGGGCACTTAGATCCAAGGTGAGCACAGGTTTACTTGAGCCAATTTTGAGGGTGTGTCAGCTCTCTCAGAATTCACAGTGAAGTCTAATTCCCCTACAAGCAATTGGAAGGTTTCTGGGAACTGAACACCTCTTCACATCAAGGTGAGATGGGAATGTAATATTGATAACAGCTTACTATACCAGACACTGTTCCAAAGTGCTTTATATGTTTGATCTTCTTTAAACTGTCTACAACTCTATGAGGAAGTTATTACAGATGGTGAAAGCAAAGTACTTACGATTTTAACTGATTTACACAAATCACACATCAAAATCTGATGGAGTCAGAGTTTGAACCCAAACTCCATCACCCTAGAGTTGGTGCTCTAACCATTATTCTATGCTAGATATGAAAATTATGCCAATTCTATCATTGGATACTGTATTTCACAGGAAATTTTCTAAACTTTCATTTTTAGTTAATAGCATGTATTTTACCACAATTCATAAGAAGAAAATATCACTAAGTAGATTTCTAACTCTGTCTTTGGGAGGACAGTGATTCCTATGGAAATGAAATTCTCCAGTTTACTTAATATAAAAGTACCTACTTTGCATATGAAGCATCAAGCAAAGAATAGAGTGGGAAGCAAGAGAGATGTACAGAAGACAAGTAGTATACAAGAAGAAATGGAAAAAAGTGCACGTTTGTATTACCGGTCTATGCTATATTTAGAGAATTTTGCATGGGTTGTCTTAAATAGCTAGAAGAGATGGTAATTTGATGATTAAAAAAAAAACAAAAAACAAAACCAAGGTAGTTTCCAGAAACTGAATTGCGAAGAATGGTTTCTAAGATATACTGAGTGCTGAAACAGTGAATGCCAAAGACATCTGTTCTCCAGTATTGATTAGAGCATAGAACAAACCCTTTATTTGGAAGACCTAAACTTTCCTGAGAGAAAGATATCATTGAGATATCAATGAGGAGAGAAAGAACATCTCTCTTTCTTTAGCTCTTGAAAGAATATCTTACAGATTTCTATTTCTTATTCTTACCTGAACTGACAATGAAAAGGTCAAGGGAATTTTTTTCAAACCTCTGCTATACACCTACTAAAAGAAGTTTCTACAGTGTTTGTTACAAGCATGACCACAGGATTAACAGAGACTATGACCTTCCACAACATGGAGCATGAAATGTAATTTTAAAAGTCTTTTCCCCAAGATAAATCAGAATATTAAAGGAGAAAATGAAATCCCATATTAACCTCAGAATGGGAAACAGCAGTGAACTTGGCCCTTATTTTTATTTGTATCATCACTCTACCCAGCGCACTTTCCCTTGATTAAAACTAGAAGTAAACATTCTCATATCCATGTAATCTCCATATAAATTTGATTGAGAATTTCTGGGCTGTTTTCTTACAAAACCTGTGAGCATGTCCATATTAGCCATTAGTTTTGGAAAAATCTGCTGGGTTAATTTTCTTTGTTCTATTATAGGGCAACACATGTAATTAGCCCTTTACAAAAGCTTTCAGAGGAGGGTGACTTATATGCAATATGTCTTTACTTCCAGTGCACAGCAGTAAGAAAAGTGGTTATCACCTCCAATCTCTGCCTACCACTTTGACTCTCAGCTCCTATATAAACAAGGAACTTAAAGTTTCCTCTGCCTTATAGTCCTTTGGGATTGAGCCATTGCTAGTTTAATCTTTAAAAATAGCCACCTATAACAGTATAGAATGAAATTTATGCGCTTTGATTTGAGAGATTAGGTCTTTAATGCAAAAAAAAAAAAATCTAACACATCCTGTGTCATGTCATGCATAGTTCCTGTGCACGGCATGCACCTTGTAAATATCTGTTGAATGAATGAATGAATTCCCTTCAGTCCACATAGTTCAAAAGTACCCTATCAAAATGGGATTGCAGCTAGTTGAAATCAAGGCCATTATTGAATGGAACTGGTTAGATTTTTGGTGTATCAAGACAAAAAGAGCATGGACCACCACAAACCCAATAAATGCAAAGAAGTTCTTACAGACAAGCACTTTCCAACTGACTGCTTTGCACAGCAACCTGGAAAGAAGGCCATAAAATGAAACGTGTATGTGGACCTCATAAACTGTATCTATTGGGTGATGATGATGGTATTGCTATTATATAAGTAGAAACTGTGACAATTATTAGTTATTCCCCTGGGGACAACACTAATGGTGAATTATCAAAATAGCATTTGATAATCTTCAGAAGAAGGGGCTAGTAAACCTCTGTAAGGCATTCCAGAGGATACAAAGACTTACAGTGTTGGGAGAGAACGCCCACATGTGTGATGCACATCACTTTATTTAATACTTATAACAACAATGAAAGTGGGTACTATTTGCCCTTCTGTTACAAATAGGCAAAGGAGATGCGGTGGGTTAAGTACCTTGCTCAAAGTCACATAAATAGCAAGAAACTAAACCGGAAGTTAAATGTAGGGGCCAGTTTCTTTTCATTAAAGGACAGTACATAGTAAGCACCAATATCCTTGCAGGAAGTGGCCTTACATTAGCAGTGTCTGGCTCATAATAATCTCACATAAAAGTTTGCTAGTTAATGAGTAACAAATTTAACATATATTGATCTTTAAAACATTTTACATTGGCTTGCATCTGAGCTAAGGTAGTACCATCTGAATATTTGCCCTTTTGCCTAAATTAGTGGAACGGTTGCTCCTATCCTGCAGTTTCATATCACCTGAAGAGATTTGTTGTACAAAATCATACTTGTCATTATAACATTTTCAAACTCTAGCCAACAATAGGAGTCTATTGCTTAAGATCAAATTAGAAAAGTGTTTTCTCGCTTTGTCCTTTAAACCATTTGTGGAATGAACATTCAGGTATAGAAACCAAGTTTTGCAACTTTCAATGTTACACAGGAGCAGGGAATTTTGTCTTTAAAACACAAAACTTCATTCTAATTTTAAGAACATTCTTGCAGGGTTATTAATATTTCCAACCGCAAGCTGAAACTATGATTTCAAATGCTGTGGAGAAATTTATTTAAAAGGCAGGGAAGTGGGAGTGGTCTTTGGTCTATTTTTACTCCTCCATGGAAATTCTCTAAAGTTTTCACACAAAGAAGTTCTGGAAAGAATGTCACTGCTCATTGATTTCTTTCTGTTTGTTCACTCTTAAAGGCTGGTGTTTGAAGTTCTTGGGAGAAAGTGAAATTTATGCAAACAGAGTAAATCCCAACTTGGAGATTCCATGAAAGATGGTGGACCTAAAGGAATGATTTATGGCACAGACTTATCGACTTACCTGAATTATTTTATCATCCCTAGAAAAGTGAGGGCATTAAAGGATACTACCTGTGAAGTTCCCTGCTCTACATATTTGAGTTTATAAATAGAATGAAGCGTGTTTAGAATTCCCCTTCCAATATAGTATGGTCTTTTTAAAAATTCAGCTACTTATTAAAGAGCTATAATTTGTGTCTAGATAAAGGGGCAGTTCAGAACAGACTCAAGACAAAACCCCAGCTCTAACACTTAACTAAATATGCTCCCTTGAGAAGTTACTTAGTCACTGCAAGCCTTCATTTTTTTCCTCTGTAAAATGGGGCTAGTAATAATATCTACTTCATACTGTTGTTTTAAAAATTAAATGAAATAATCCATGTTCACTGATTAATAACAGATGGTGTGGCACACAATGATCACTCAAAAATGATTGATGAGGAAAGCAGGTATAGCTCAATGGTTTGCGTGCCTGCTTCCCATGTACAAGGTCCTGCGTTCAATCTCCCTTACTTCCTAAAAAAAAACAAAACAAAAGATTGATGATTATAATGATGATGATGATGATGATGATGATGACGATTACATTCTGAAAGAGCTCAAGTCATTCTGATGCCTATGATCTTAATTTTCCTCAAATTGCTACAAAATAAGCATTAGCTTTATTTGGTGATAGGATTGGAGAATAAGATTTCATGAAACAAAGAAGGAAAAATGTCATTTAATTTAAAAATTATAAAAACTAGGGATATCAGAGTAGAAAAAGAAAGTTTTTTTGCCCTTGGTGCCTCCAAGCTTATGAAATTTTACCCTTAAAATCTAGAGCAAGGGCAAAATAGCATACTTCTCCTGTAATTATTGATGGGGAGGGGGTTAGCACACTGAGAATAAGGGACTTTCTTAGGGTCATGTAGTCCTTTAGTCTCATAAGGAGACAAAAACCCTGTGTGTGCTAAATCTCCAAGGTCCAGTCTGCATCTTTTCCAGGATTTTCCATTTTTTACATCATTATTTCAACTACTCAGCAATGCCACATCAAAAGTATTAATGCAACTTTAAAGCTAAGAATATTTCAAAATTGTATTGCACATTTTGGGGATAACATCTATCATCACATGTTAATGGCAACACAAATGATAGATAACTGTAGTTAGCGGCTCTTTCAGGAACGACAGGGAGTGTGAGACAGACCCAGTGTTCCATGCATTGAGTGCGTGGCTTATCCCTTAAACCCAAGAGACTTAGCTGGAGGAGGGAAAGCATATTTAATATGAAAGTTTTAAGTGTAAGCAAAATTCCTAAGATCATGTCTACCACATTAATAACATTTTTCTTTTCCCTGTTCTTGTAGCTATGGTATTCCATATTGTATATCAACAGAAAAAATCAGAATGTGTTGGTCTGACATTTTCATATATATTTTCTATTATGTGGCTTGAAGGCTGAACTGTGTCCCTTGGCAGTGCTTTTTGTTTTCAAACTGCAGAAGTTCTTGTGTCTTGTTCAGCCACGTTGGTTTGAATTAAGGTTCAGTTCTTTCCTGGGTAACTTCCTTAATCCTTCAGATGTCTCTTAAATGTTTGTCATTCCTAGTTCATTTAGCAGTTTAATTAGTTTTAGCTCCGATGTCTACTGACTCGATAGGACCTCTCTCAGGACATCAAAGGCACATCAAGGTACTGCTAGTTGTTTCTGGGCATTACCAAAGGGTGTGCCAAGTGTACTAAAATTTTTCTGTCACTTCAGTACCAATACAGCAGCCTCTTCTTCTTCCCATCCTTCTCTGACTCCCTCTTGGATCTTTTCTGCTTCTGTTGGAGAAATTTCACCACTGCCATTACCTACATGAAAGCGCTAACTCTCATGCTGAGTGAGGGTGTGCCTCTGCACATACCAGCAGTCAAAGTTCTAGAATAGTGCTGATTTCCAAGTGTGGATAGGAAGAAAGTTCTCTCCAATACCTTGACGGATTCTTCTTTTGAACCTGAACTTTCACAAAGTCTCCAGAAATTAGTTCTCTTAGGTTTAACCCATAATTTTCACCCATTGGGCACCCAGTATTATGTGGAACATATGCCTTACACATTGCCTTCCACTGAAAGCAAAGAAGAGGTGATAGTACATGTTCCTTCCTTATCATTTTCCTTTCCCTGCTCTCCCTTCCTGCTACAAACAGGTTGTGGATAGGATTTGATTATGGGAAATTGGTGCTTAGCATAGGATGAGCCAAAGCAGCTTAAATATGCAACTTAACAATTGACCTCTTTAGAACTACTCTTTATTGTTTGTTTGTTTTGTCATTTTTTTTTTTTTTTTGAGCTAGTCTTAAAGTCTTACATCAGGCAGCAGTTCCGATAGCAAGAATTTTCAAGGGAAACCTGAAAGTAGATTTTTTTATCTTTGTAGTCATCTGTTCTCTTCTTTTCACTCTTCCTCTCTCCTGTCCTCTCTCCCTGAAGATACCAGGCTTTTCTTTTTGTCTAAGTGTTGTCCTCCTGAATTCTTCTGACTATCCAAATAGTTCCACATCATTTCTTAGTCTTCAAAAACAAAGGTCTCTTCACTTCAGTCCTTGACAATCTGGGTGTTGTTCTGACGTTGATCTTTCACAGTAAGTAATAAAGGAGTGTTAATATTGCCATGAGATATTTACATTTAATACATTTGTTAATCCAAATGAATTGCAGATGGAAGAATATGTGGAAAAATCTATTTTTAAGAAAAATTACCTGGCCCATTTCTACCAGGGAGTAATACATATGGAACCAACACTTCAGTCCCACAATTCCCTTTCAAGCTAACTTCTCATCATTTCACATTAATCTTTGCAATACTCAGGTCATAGGAAAGGGAAGGAAGACAGGTGTTAGTTATCAGATGAAGGATCTAATAAAAGGGTAGATTTTATTTAAACCCAGAATTATAATTTTTAAAAAATGTAAATGTCTTCCAGCATAAACAAAGGGAGGCATAATTCTGAGCAAGATTTAAAGGAACAGTTAACTACGTGGACAATTTTCTCAATCTTCAATTATTACTAATAGCCTTTCCATTTAAGTCTAATTTTCCCTTTTCAGGGTTAAAATTTCTTGTATATGCCAGTAAAAATATTTATTGTTAAGTGTTAAAATTCCTTTATACTGCCTCTTGTCTAGAGATATTCTGTCACCTTCATTGCTATTACTCAGATGTCCCTGGAGAAATAAATCACTTGAGTTTTTTTTTTAATTCCCAGAGATTTGCAGTTGAGACAATGATTTGCATCAGGAGGCAAACTTTTGCTCCCATTATTGAGCTTGGACATAAAAGAGATTGTTTAGACAGGATCTTAGTAAGTCCATCACATCATGCATCTCCCTAAAGAATCTTTTATATCTACCAGGAAAGAATTTATCTGGCAACTGAATCCATCCAACTCTAATATAAACTATCACAGTTCATAACATGTCGAGGCACAGAGTCAAGAAGAATCCTGACACAAAGAGACAGGCAGAGGGGAGGAAAGTCCAGGGAGCAGTTGTTATGTGACACTCTTGCAGCTACAGTGCAGGTCATCAGAAAACTTTCAGCCTGGCAGGTGGAACAATTTCAGGAGAGTTGAGCAACAGCTGTTGATCTAGTAAGGCAATTTTCTTCAGGGATATCCAGAAAGTGTATATACACTAACAAGAGGGAAGTTCCACTAGACAAGAGACAAGAGCTGAGGCAGCCACTCTTATAAAAGAAGCTAACAAGTTAAGTGATGGAAAGTCAACTAGTGAAGATGAAAAAGTAGAGAGGTAAAAAAAAGCCTGGGTTTTTAATGAGAACATTAATGAATGCACCACACTTAGAATCCCCTAGTTCGAGGTTACATCTTTGCATATAATATTTATTTTTTCTCACTTAAGCCAATATTAAGTTCATTATTATTGCACCTGCAGCCAAAAGCATTCTCCTGGATAATATTTTCATAACTTGGTAAGCAAAAGCCAAGACTATGATGAGGTTGCAGAAGTCATCAGTCAGCTCAAAGGGAGTGCTCTTTTTAGTTCCCTCCACACAGCCAGAATTTATCATCCTTCTATAGCATTACAGTAGAAACACTTATCAGAGTTTCCCTTGTTTTAGAATTACTGATACATGTGTCTCTCTCTCCGCTATTGGACTGTGAACCCCTGGAGGGTGAAGACTATGTTCTATTTATCTTGGAGTCCCCTTCAGCCCTATCTTAATGTTTTGCACATTCTATCTGCTCACCAAGTGTTGAATTGAGTGAATTGATGTTTGTAGGTCTGTAGCTGAGTGATTTATGAAGAGGCAATGATGTGTGAGTTGAATGAAATTCTCCAAGGAGATAAAACTTTGTATGGGATCAACCATGTCTAAAAACAAAACAAACAAACAAAAAACAGTGAAAGGAATGTCAAGAGTTCTCCTTAAATTTATCTTTTCACCCTCACCCTTATCCCTTCAACACTCAATAGATTTAGATAGAAATTAATCTATTAATCTAGAAAATCCCTGTAACTTTTCATCTCCTTCAATTTTAATGCAGCTGGTATGCCTGAATATTTCACCAAAAGGGCTGTTTTATTTTATTTTAATTTGTCTAATGGTCATTGCTGTCTGCTACCTTGAAGGATCATGTGAAACTACTGGCCCCACCCTGATCTTTCTCACCTCAGCAATAGAAACCTGACTTTCAGTTTGGTTCATTTGCCCTGCAAGGACAGTCATGTGCACTGATAGGGGAGTTAAAAATAGTTCTGGCTCTTTGGAATTCAGGATGAATAGAAGTCTCATCAGCCTCCCAGGCCACAGCCTTTCAGAACCGTCAACTGCCACTCAAAGGAGTTAACATTGCTGCAAGGCATTTCAAAACCAGACATGCTCCCCACAGCCTCGAGTGATTCAAGTGCACATAGGGAAGGAAATCCACTAAGGGTGTGAACTCAAATGGCCTTTTTTGTGGAAGTCATGTGAATTCTCATTTAACATTATGATTTAATTGCACATAGAGCATTAAGGTCTCATAGGAGGCTATAGAATCATCAAGTCTTGACTTTAGGGAGGCCAGTGCCTGTACCTTCCATCACAGATCGGTGGTGATACAATTTTTAAAGGTGATCAGACCTGAAGATTTCACTAATATTGAACAGTGTTAATCAGCATTAGAGTAAAGAAGTTATTTCATTTTGAAGTCTCTTAGCCATATAAACTCATTTTTCTTTATCATTTCCCCCTTTTATTCAAGGTTTTTTTCTAGTGGCATCACCAGCTGGTGCTTAACCGAGAGAGTCTACCTCTGCAAGCAGAAGAATTCCACCGATTAGCCATGTGGGATCTAAGGCCCCTCTCGATTTAGAGAAGGCGTGGACCTTGCGATTCCCAGTGTCTTCAGGATGGAGGAATAAAATACGGATTAGAGTGTACTTACTGGTATTCTACTATAGAATTATTGTGACTCTAGCAATGGATGAAATGATATCATTGATGTGGAGACAGTGGCCACAGGAGTTGCTGAAGGCAGGGAGAGGGAAAAAAAGGTGATATTAGGACATTTTCAGGACTTGAAGTTGTCCTCAGTGATATTGCAGGGACAGATGCAGGACACTATATATCCCACCATAACCCACTGAATGAACTGGGAGAGAGTGTAAATACAACATAAGCTATAATCCATGCTTTGTAGCAATGCTCCAAAATGTACTCATTAAATGCAATGAATGCACCAAACTAATGAAAGAAGTTGTTGATGTGGGAGGAGTGGGGGGTGTGGGGAGTGGATGGGAACCTCTTATCTTTTTTAATGTAACATTTTGTGTGATTTGTGTATCTTTTAAAAAAAGAAAATAATAAAAATAATTTAAAAATTAAACAAAAAAAGAAGTTATCTCATCTAATCAATTAAACTCTATAACTGCAATAAATGGGGTATCTATCTGACCTTGTCAAAGAGAGCTTAGTGAATAAAATTTTAAATTTCACCTAGTTAAAAATGAAAAATTGTGTGTACAGCACATTACTAGACTTTATTCTCTCTGGGAAAGTCGGTTGAACCTAAATCCTTCTCAAGGCTCACTCCAACCCAGAACATATGATCTCCCATCATCCCAGCTCTTAGCAACTCTATCAATACTAACCACAATAATTTGTTCAGGAGATTCCTCTGCCTTATTTTGTATGGAGCTGTTTCAGTCAGGGTTTTATTAAGACTCCTTGTTCTTTCTTTGAAGGAAGTATCTGGTTCTCAAGTCTCAGAAAACTTTTTACTTTTATGTGATGGTCTGTCCATCAGATAAGGAAATAAATGACAAAAAAAAAAAAAAAAAGTTTGCAAGTCCTGTACACTGAAATCTACACAGCCTTGCTGAAGGAAATTTTAAAAGACTTAAATAAAAGGTCTCCTTTCCTTAGCCACAGATTCAATATTGTTGAGATACTGCTAATATTGTTGTGAGCTCCCCAAGTGGATCTAGAGAGTCAAGCAATCCCAACTCAAAATCCAAGCAGATTTTTTTTGTAGAAATTGACAAGTAGATCGAAAAATTCATATGGAAATTCAAAGGACCTAGAGCAGTCAAAACATCTTTGAAGATGGAGAAAGTTGGAGGATTAACACTACCTGATTTCAAGACTTATTCTAAAGCTACAGTAATTATGAAAGCACAGTATTAGTGTCAAGGCTGTCATGTAGATCAACGACAGTGTAGGGAGCCACCCGCTGTGAGACCTATCTATAGCCTCCCACAACCTGGTGGAGTTCACAAATCTGCCCTGTCATTTCCTTATTCTTCTTCCTCCCTGCTTCTTTGTTCTCCCCTTCCCGCCACAACTCAGGTGACCACAGCAATACGCATGCGCAAGGCGCGAAACTCCGCAGACCCGGCACAAACTGTCGGCCAATCCCCTCCTTGGACGTCTGCCACCCACAAGACCAGCCTATCACCTATAGACACGTTCCCTTCCCTCACTATATATCCCCGTGTTTTACCCCCAATAAACGAGATTTGATCAGAATCCTGTCTTGTCTCCATTCTTCTCTGGACTCCTGCCCCACCCTGTCTCTTCCCACAGGCCCCTGGACTTGCCCCCACCGGCCGGAGCAAGTGGCGCCCCATGTGGGTCTGGGACCCGGGACAGGAGCAAGTAGGCACTGCAGAAAAAGCCAGCGCTGGTGATCTGAGACTACACTGAAGACCTGGGAATTCTTGGGCTGAAGACCTGAGCGACTGCCTAGGGCAGAGGCCCTGCGCGACTGACTTGGGCAGAAGACCTGAGCTTCAGCTTGGGCACGTGTGATAGAGACCCTCGGGAGACCGCCTATCTTCCGAGGCCTCGGTAAGTGTCGACTTTACCATGGGGCAGGGCTCCTCTAGTAATAGTTCCCTTTTCCTATCCGGTCTGCAGGCCCCGCTTAAGACGAGAGGAGTAAAGGTTAATGCTAAAGAACTCTCTAAATTCTTTGCCTTCCTAAAAGAAGTTTGTCCCTGGTTTCCACAGGAAGGGAGCATTTACAACTCATAAAGGAGCTAGAGCAGCTAAAAGAATTAAAACACCACAAATGCCGAAAGGCAATTAACCACAATCCTTTTATCACCTTCCCACCCACCTGCGCCTGCCTAGAAAGACCACCCAGGCGTGCATCCCCTGCGGTGAAAAACAAAACAAAACCCCCCCTTTTTTTTTGCATATCCAGCCACTGAGAGGCAAACCGAGGGGCAAAACTATGAGGCAGATAATGAGGCAGATGGTGAGGTGAAGGTACTTCGTGTGCATTCCACTTTCCCCTTTAAATCTTTAAAAGAGCTTAAAACCGCCGCCTCCACCTATGGACCCACTGCTCCGTAACAGGCTTGGGAGATTATGAAAGCACTGTGCAACAAGCAAGATATGACCCCAGCCTTTTCTCCCAAATTCAAACTGCGGCCCTTAGAGCCTGGAAAAGGCTGCCTACAAAAGAACGCCCTGCCTCCTCCCTCACTACTATTAAGCAGTGGCCAGAGTAACCCTTTTCAAATTTTGTAGGCAGATTGTGCACGGCTGCAGAAAGACTGTTTGGCGATACCAACACAGAAACAGACTATGTAAAGCAAATTGCCTTTGATAATGCAAATGCGGCTTGTCAGGCCGCGGTAAGACCTTATAGAAAGAAGGAAAACTTGTCTGGTTACATCAGGCTTTGTTCTGAAATTGGCCCCACCTATCAACAAGGCCAGCCACAAGCCCCAAAATCCAAACAAGCTTATAAGGCAATCAACTCTGGTCCGGCAAACGCCGACCCCTTTCACAACTCTTCGGGCTCTCTGCTGTCTACATGACAATGTAGCTCTGGGCTAGTGAAGGCTAATATAGTTAATCCACTGGAAAGAGAGAGAAACATGGCAACATTTGTGTTTTGTTTTGTTTCCATGCTAGTTCTGATTGGGCATGCTTGACCAAGATAATAAAATTGGTACAAAGTTTTTATCAAGGTCTAAAGGAAGTTTTCAGTTTTAAATCAATGGTTTTCTCCAGAACTTCAAGGCTCAGTTTAATCTTACAGTAATAATTCAAAAATGTGTGTTAATGGTCTGTCTAAACTGCAAAATGAAAACTACATTTATGCTGCTCAAGTTATTTTAACTGATTGTTGATAATTAATAAAAATGTTTCCAAGCACAAGCTTGCATATTACAGGCAACATGAATTCCAGAAAAAATCTTGAAAGGTATAATCTATGATGTGCTATATAAGAGAATTTAAAAGCAGCTATACCAAGAAAGTAAGAATTATGAGTTGATTGTTAATAAATTGTATGTTTCTGTTAATGTGTTGTAATTGTTTTGTGTTTGTCTGTCTGCTCATTCAATGTCAGTGTATATTGTGATACCTCTGGATGGTAAATATAAATTAGTAGAAATTTTTAAAAGAGCTCTATTCAAATAGCCAAAAATTAAATAAGTGCTTATATTAATACTTAAGTTTATTATATTAATACATAAGTTTAAATGTTAATAAGATATCTACAATGATAAAAATTGTAAGTCTTGATTAACAAAATTACTATGCCTTTTCATAAAAAATGGTTCTTGCCTAGATTGAAATGAATAACTTATTTTTCTTCACAGGATAATATGAAGGATGCAAAACTTAAATGAATATTAAAAATTAAAAGTTTGTGACAATGCTAACAGAAATTTAATAAGTTTTGCAAAAAGGTGTATTTTGTCCTAAAGTAGGATGGCTACTTTTCATAAACTCTTGGAACTTAATTTGCATGTGGCAAATTGTAGAAGGTATTGTGATAACTTTAAGTAAGGGAATGTGTTCTGTAAAGATAAAATTTGTCTAAAAATGATATCATTATAGTCTATATGGTTATAAATAATTATAAAAGGTCTTATGAAGCATCATTTACATTAAAGTGTTTAATTGGCTAATTCCAAAAGGTCATTATTAAACAAACCTGAATTAATAATAATAATAACAACAATAAAAGGTAATTTTATAACAGGAAAGATTGACAGCAGCCAGCCTCCCTTCACAACTTGCTTCTAGAAAACTGTTTCTGATATTGCATGCTACTAAGTATTTAAAGAAAAGTTCATTATTTTAACAAGCTTGTTTAATGTTCACAGTATTATGTTATAAAAAGTTTGCTTGATAACTTTGTATGTAGGCTATATGGAATGTGTTTTTATTATTAAGGAAACAGAAGATGATTTTGCCCTGAGATAAAATGATTAATTATTGGAAAGAGTAGAATGTGGGACAAAACCTGAGTAAATACTGAAAGTACAGAAGGTTGGTGGAAAAGGAATTTTTACAGTTAAAGTTAAATAAAATTTAATGGATCTATCTATAAAATTTTAAAGGCTTTAGTATCAAGTAGTATGCTGATGAAAGTTAAAATTTTTTATTCTTTCTCAAGGCCTCTCATCATTAATCTGTTTTGGTAAAAGTTCCTATCCTCAATAATCAGTATACAAAGAAAGTCTGTCTTATCATAATAACTTCTTGTGCTTCTTGTGCTTATCATTTCCTCAGTGTTCCAAGAAGGAAAGTTTTATCTCTTTTAAAGGGACATAATGTTCAAAACTGCTTTCTTGAAACCAAATCCTGAACAGTAGCCTTTTATTCCAACCTAATTATAAGATATTTGTTCTTTTACCTTGCAAGAAAAATTAAAGTAATAGCTAAGTTCATTTAATATGTTATAAGTCGAATAGAAGGTGTTTTAAAGTGTTACAAAATTAACAAGTTTTTCTTTCCTTTAACCCTCTATTAATTAAAGTTGTATGAATAAAAGGTTTCTAAAATGCTTAAAGGTGTATAAAGTTACCAATATTTCAGCATAATATTAAAGAGAAGTACAATGTGGTTATTTATAGTCTCAATTATAATAAAAGAGTATGTGTCACAAAAACAACCTCTTATCATACATTAAAGTAACAACACTGTAGTATGCAGCAATCCCAAACACTGCTAGTTTGTTGCAAAAAGTTAAAGTCCAGCTGTATTGCTATCACTTTGTTTTAAAACTTGCTAAGACTTTCTTTAGTGTCTTCTTACACAAATCAAGCCAGCTGCATTCCTCTATCTGTAAAAAAACCAACAATGAACTTTTGCAGTGCTTTTCAGGACTATGTGCATAGCCCAATCATCTTGTACAGTATTTACTGATAATAATAGTAATAAAAAAAGCAGCATACGTTACTTCTTGAAAAGAACAGGCTTGACAGACTCCATTCACGTCTGCTCAGCGTACTGAACTTGCTGCCATCATTAAGGTGTTAACAATATTTAAGGAACCTTTGAACAGTGTCTCTGACTCTGAATATGTATGTCTTACTCTCAAGCATATTGAAACAGCTCATATCTTTGCTACTAGTGAGTTATCTCAACTTTTCGCTGACTTGCAACATGTCATTAGGTTAAGACCTATTTATATTATTCATATATCTCTCATGTCTCTTTGCCTAGTCCTATGACATCAAATAATGCTCAAGCTGATTTATTGGTAGGGTGTTTACATTACAAAGTGCTCGTGATTGCCATGCTTTAACTTATATTAATGCTAAAGGCCTGCAAAATAAATATCAAAAGTTAACAAGACTACAGGCACAAGAAATTATTCGCGTTTGTCCTACTTGTGGACCACTAACAGCGGTGACTTTTCAGGCTGAAACTAATCCCAGAGGTCTAATTCCTAATCAATTATGACAGATGGATGTTACTCACATACCATCCTTTGGTAAATTACAATATGTTCATGTTTGTATTGACGCTTATTCTCATTTTATGTGGGCTACTGCTCAAAGTGGGGAATGGTTTCATCATGTTCGCTCACACCTCTGGTCTGCTTTTGCTGTAATGGGATGCCCTTTGAAAATTAAAACTAATAATAGACCTTCCTACATTAGTAAATCCTTTGAATCTTTCTGTTTAAAATATGGTATTGAACATGTTATCAGCATTCCTTATAATCCTACAGGTCAAGCCATAGTTGAATGCAGCCCTCATACCCTAAAACTATGCTTTTAAAACAAAAAGGGGGAAATAACGGTATTATAACACCAAAAGGTCAATTAGCAAAAGCTTTATTTACTTTACATTTTCTTAATGTTTATAATTCATTAACACCTGCGGAATATCACTTTGGAAAATGTCAAATATCTACAGTGGACACAGGAAATGAAGATCAACCAATATTTTGGAAAGATATTTTAAGCAATGAATGGAAAAAAGGGCAGGATTATAGTAAGGGGGTGAGGCTATGCTCTTATCATTTCAGAAAATGGAAAATGAATTTAGTTATCTGTGAAAAGGATTAAACCCCAGAATGAAGAGATGGAGTCTTCTACAACTTCTGATGATGGTGATCATAAGTAATAAGGAAGCTGCCAGTAATTACACTTATTAGGCCTATATACCTAACCCCCATTACTTAAAGTGTTAACCTGGAAAAATCCATTCTTTCATATATATCTGAATAAAACCCATATATTCCCTAAACCGATTGATGATTGATTGCCAATTAAAACCCTATAAAGAAAGATTTAAGAATCGATAATCCCATATTACCATTTGATTATCGACCCTTATGCATTGGTAACCATCCTTCCTGTATGTATGTTAAAAATCGGGCCATAATTATCTTTAAAAATAATAATACTCAGTTTATTGTGACTTTATTTCCCTCTTCCAATTTATTCATAACCAAAAATCCTACTTATGATTGTCCACAAAAAGACAGTAGGAATAAAGAAGGATGGCAAGAATGCTATATAGGAAGAGAATCTGTCCTTTTTAATGATTCCTATGGAATAGTGTGGGAAAGTGCCCCTATGGGGAGTCCCATTGAATATAATGACAGATTTATTTGGCATGGTCTAAATAGTAAAGGACAACAAAAAATAATTTTTACTAAAAATAATAGTGTTTGGAAACAGAAAGGGAAATGGATCCCTCCTCCATGGTGTAATATTACATCTATACATAAACAAAAGAATTTGTGGAAAGTTTTTCTAGGAATAGCTCCTACTATAGAATGGATTGGGAATAATAGTAAGAATGGTCAATATCTGCATTTAAATCAAATTCATCTTCAGGCATGTGTAAGAGATCCTTATGTGTTTGTGGTTGGAAAATTAACTATAACCCAAAAATGCTCTATTCTATAAAAATGAGGCCTTGCATCCTAGTAGCCATTACCCCACAACTAACATACTATGGAGAAGGCAAACTAAAAATTTTTACTATCGCCATCTGTGTCAAAGAGAGCTGCCTTCCTCCCTATATTGGTAAAAAATTAGTCCCACAGGTTCAGTCGCTGCAGCTGCCACAACAGGTAGTGCTCTTGGTCATGGCCTCATCAGCTTGCAATACTTTAAACAACAATGACAAATTAGCCTAGAATCCAGGGCACAGTCTCTTGACTCTCTGCAGCGGCAACTAGCATCCCTTGCCCAAATAGTCCTTCAAAACCGCAGGACCCTTAACTTACTCACAGCTGTATAAAGGAGGAACCTGCCTCTTTCTCCAGGAGGAATGCTGCTACTATATAAATGAACCTGGTATTGTTGAGCAAAATGTTAAGAAATTATGAGAATTGCGGGAAGGAATACTGCCCTCCCA
This sequence comes from Dasypus novemcinctus, assembly GCF_030445035.2. Lineage (NCBI taxonomy): Eukaryota > Metazoa > Chordata > Mammalia > Cingulata > Dasypodidae > Dasypus > Dasypus novemcinctus. The sequence continues at coordinate 94,870,865 of NC_080679.1, read as the reverse complement.
ATCAACCTCCTCCCTATCGGCCTGGCTCACCTCCCCTCTCGTATCATGGCTGGGTCCCCTCCTCAGCCCCCTAATTGCTCTCCTTTTAATCTGTGCATTTGTGCCTTGCTTCCTTAAATTTCTCCAAGAAAGGATGAAGCAAATCTCGGCCCATGTGATGTTTCTTGCCGCTGTTCATCAATACCAGCCTATCCGGACCGAAGAACGAACAACCAACCTTTGAAAACCAACCTTTGAAAATGTCTCATTTGCTATCCTGTACCCTAATAGCATTTCTTTGCCTGTTTTCCCCTTACAGTCACCATCTCCCCTATCACGGCTTAACCTTCTCTGTTTAATCAATATCATTGAACAGCTTCGGCAAAGATCCAGCGGCTCGCACGAGCAACGGTCACCCTGGCCTGACGAGACTGGGGTGGGTGTGGCCACACCCACCAATCTCAGTACATCATGCTTGTCATACGTGGTCTATGAGGGCTCCCCGTTATAGCTTGCTGTACTTGCAAGCCATCTGTCGCTGAGGCGCTGGACTGGTTAGCCAATGACGGGCAACTGGGCTAACCCATCAGTCAACCTAAGACAGGGACATGGCCTTTTGCTGCCATGATTCCCAATGACGGGTAAGACTGATAGCATACCGGGTAAGACGAATCGCTTACCGGGTGCAGCCCCGACCTAAGACAGGCACAGCCCCCCTTTCAGCACAGGAGCACCTTGCAGCCGCATGCCACTACTGAAAATAAGCCCTGCTCTATCGTGAGCCGTTGCTGGTTGTTCCTTTCTTCAATTCATAACACATTAAACAGAAAAGGGGGACCTGTAGGGAGCCACCCACTGTGAGACCTATTTACAGCCTCCCACAACATGGCGGAGTTCACAAATCTACCCTGTCATTTCCTTATTCTTCTTCCTCCCTGCTTCTTTGTTCTCCCCTTCCCGCCACAACTCAGGTGACCACAGCAATACGCATGTGCAAGGCGGGAAACTCCGAAGACTCGGCGCGAACTGTTGGCCAATCCCCTCCTTGGACGTCTGCCACCCACAAGACCAGCCTATCACCTATAGACACGTTCCCTTCCCTCACTATGTATCCCCGTGTTTTACCCCCAATAAACGAGACTTGATCAGAATCCTGTCTTGTCTCCATTTTTCTCTCGACTCCTGCCCCACCCTGCTTCTTCCCAGAGGCCCCTGGACTCACCCCTGCCGGCCGGAGCAGACAGAATAGAGAATCTAGAAATGAACTCATACATATATAAACAATTGATTTTTTACATAGGTATAAAGGCAATATAATTGATGAAGAATGACCTTTTCAATTAATGGAGTTGCAAAAATTAGAACTCTATGCAGGACAAAAAGAGAACTTTGAACCATACCTCACAATATCTACAAAAGTTATATTAAAGTGGAAAATCTTTGTGACCTCTGCTTGGCCAAAATTTCTTAGATATGACACCAAAAGTATGATCCATAAAAGAAAATCTGACAAACTGTACTTCAGCAGAATCCAAATATTTTACTCTTTGAAAACACTGTGAGATGTCCAAGTGCTATTTTCCTCATGGAGTGTCTTTGTGGATTTTCACAAGTTCCACTCCCATTTCCAAACCCAGCCTCCCAGAGCAGCGTTCTTGTCATAGATGAAGTCTCCTTTCAACTGGCAGCTTATGACTTCTCTCTCATATCTTGCTTCCATGGCACACAGACTTTTTCTGTTAGGGTTACGTTCAACATCCAAATAGGTCCTGAACACAGGATTCCTTTCAAGATAACTCAGTTCTTCCTCCCTTCCACAGGTTGGAAAACAAGCACCTCTGCCTTGCCACCAGGAGAAGCTTGACTTCCTCCTATTGTAGACTTCTTGCTTCTCTTTGTTACGAAGGTATCTCCAGCCAGTCTTTGGTATTTAGAAACTGTTAAATTTAAGTAAGGTAGCAGCTGTTGTGGCCTTCCAACTTCAAGGGAAATATGTCAGGTTCTCCAAAAGGTTATCTTAAGCAACAAACAAGTTAGTTGAAGGAGACGATAACCCCTCCCTTCCCAGAGTGTGGTGAAAAGACAACCATTTGGCAGGCATCTCAAAGAACTTTCCCTAAGCATACTTCCTCCTGAAAATTCTGAGTCTTCCTTTCTTTAGCTTAGAGGTGGAGAAAGTGTTGGTCTATCACCTTGCTTGGAAAATGAGAGTTCTTTGCCACATCCCATTCTTAGTTTGCCTTGGCTAGACTCCTAAGCAGAAAAAGTCATGTTTTTACCTCCTGTTTAAAAGGTTAAAAATTGATCAAAGGATATAGCCAAAAAAGGTAAAGAATGATGTATAGAAAGGGGGTGTTGGTACAGTTTTTAGTTCTCAGTCATGAAACAAAACTATCTTCTTTGATTGGCTCAGATTTTGGAAAAAAAAATTATCTCTTAAGCATTTATTAGACAGAATATTATGTAAAGACTATTGAACATGTAGTTGTTTTATTCAATAACATAAAATGGAAGTAGAATGATGACTATGAGATGGGATATATTTTAGTAATTGCTAATATGGGAGGCATGTTCTGTTGTTAATAAAGAGAATGAATCCATTATTTTAATTTTCAGACTAATCCTGGGCAGTGGATTTCCTTACCTTGAAAATAAAAATTAATGATAATTTTACTTACTTTATTTATAGAATTTTTAAAAGTGTGAAGTTAAGAGAATTGATGTCAATATCAGTAATCACTAATTGGTAAATAAGTATTCATCTTTTCTATTCTTTTCATGTTCTATGACCAGGCAATTTCCATATGAATTTGATACCTCAGAGCAGCCTACATATGATTGAGATAAATGAAGTGACTTACATTCAAGATTTCAAAATCATTAAAATATATATATATATAAACATTTAATACACTCAATTAACAAAGCAGAGAATGGTTATATTTAAAGGTTTATTTCTGATTCTTCAAAGCACAATGAGTTTGTTTGCAATAAATATGCATCATTAAAACAATACTTAAGATCATGTTCCATATAATGTATACAGTGTTCAGTTTTGACTGCTATCCTTAATGTAAAAAGTGTGACTTAATTGTTTACTTTCACTGTTAGTTGAGGAAGAAATGTTTAGAGTATAAGAATGGAGAAGTTGTCTTCTGTATTCCTTTTTTTTTTGGAATGTCACTGAAAATAGTTTAATGTTTTATATAGAAGGTTTTATAAAAACTGTACAAGTGAACATTTTCAGAATCATTTTCACCAAGGCATCCTTTTTCCTAAAATAGTATTGCATTATATATATTTAATATAATGTTAGTTGGGTTTGATTATAAAAGTATTGTCAAATCTGTTCTGTTTATTTGCATTTTACAGTGATTGGATTTCTTTTTCTTTTTTTGCTTTATTTATTTTTTTAATGTTACATTAAAAAAATATGAGGTCCCCACATACCCCCCATCCCCCTCACCCAACTCCTCCCCCCATAACAACAACCTCCTCCATCATCATGAGATATTCATTGCAATTGGTGAATACATCTCTGAGCACTGCTGCACCTCATGGTCAATAGTCCACATCATAGCCCACACTCTCCCACATTCCACCCAGTGGGCCATGGGAGGACATACAATGTCCTTCTGTATTCTTAGGAAGCCACCTATTGTCAGATAAGTAATGCTAAAACCTGTGTCAACCTGACTTATAAGCATTAACCCTGGAAATACTTACCATGGAAAATGATGCTGTAAATTAATAAATAACTTCAGGAAATTCCTGGAAATCAAATTTTCCATGCAAATAGTTGCTCACCGAAGCAAACAGCTAATTTCCAAATGGAGTTTGATAATCAAGACTTGCTTTGAGACCTTCACTTCACTACGTCTACCAGTCTTAAACCACTGTTTGACAGATTTTGACCATTCCAATCAGTTCTCAGCCTTGAAAGAACTCAATTAAACCACTTGAGAACAAACTCTAAAACCCTATAAATATCTGTATTATCTGACCTTCCTCTTCTGAGACTCTAATAAGACTGTCAAGATGCTCTTGTTTTCTGAAACAACTTTAGTAAACTTTGCTTTGCTTGGTCAACAGATTATATTGGGGTCTTTTTTGAGAGTACTCAATTGACCAGTCCTAAGATTTGTTTCTAGGGGGGGATTTTTTTCTGTTTTGGTTTTTTTTTTCCTGAAACTGGCCATTCCTAAGAGAGTTGATCATGTGGAGGATCCATGCATCTCTGTAGCATGCTTTCTGCTCTTCAGAAGTTCATTGTAGGGAAGTCCATGTGGCTCAGGTGATTGAGCTCACACCTACCACATGGGGGGTCTGTGGTCCAGTTCCCAGTGCCTCCCAAAGAAGACAGTGAACTGGTGTGAGGGGCAGGCATGGCAAGCTAACACAAGATGATGCAACAAGAGACACAAGAAGAAAAACATAATGAGAGACACAAATAAGCAGGGAACAGAGATTTCCAGTGCCTCCTAAAGAAAAAGAAATAACGAGGAAGATAGCAAGGTGACATAATGGGCAGGCATGGGAAACTGATACAACAAGATGATGCAACAAGAGACACAAGAAGAAGAAACAATGAGAAACACAACAAAGCAGGGAACAGAGATGGCTCAAGTGATTAGGTGCCTACCTCCCACATCGGAGGTCCCACGGTTCAGTTCCTGATCCGTCCTAAAGACACAGCACACAACTAGTTCAAACAATGAGGGAATGGGGAGAATAAATAAAATAAATCTTTAAAAAAAAATGAAATACACTGTAGAACTCTTTTCCTATGTCCCATTACAATTAAGGAAGTATTCTGTTTGTAAAATGATTTGCAATTTAGTTTTTATTAATATAGCCTAACCATTACACTTTCCTATCTCTGGTTTCTACTTCTAGAAACTACATATCTCCTAGAGTTGTCTGAATTTAATTAATTTAAATAAACATTTCTGTCAAGTAATCTTGGGAAGAGTTAACAACTGAGGTCTCTTTGAATGCTAATATTTTGAAGAGTCTCTGAATGCAGCACGTCCATGGATTGTGCTTTCCTTGTAAATAGAGAAGACAATGGACTATAACCTCTGTCATCCCATTAATAATTACAGCTGTTTTAGCTGATTTGTCTGGTATGATTCCTCCTTCTTCTCACGTGTAATCTTCCTGAATCTCAGAGTTTGTTTGAAGCAACCTTCTCTAGTTGTGATCTGTCATGTTTATAAAGTTCATAGACCAGTCTAGTAAAAACGTCAACTCCTACGTTAGAGATCTGTGAACACAAGCAATTACCTATTTACGTATTTTCTTTATACTCACTGAGGACTAAAAACTTTATCATGAGAAACTAAGTTCTAAATGAATAATGTATAAAGTTATAATGATTGATATATCTTAAAAATCAGTAAAAAAAAGACTAGGGTTAAATAAATAAAAAAACTTCTTCCTATACTCAGCATTACCACAAATTACATAAAACCATTAGAATTTAGTGTATTAAACTCTCATTTTAGTTGAGAAACACATGTGTGATATTTGCCAGAAACAAAAATGGATGGTTACATATAAAGTTTGGGTTTCAATATAATGTACAGAAAAGATTTATACAGTTTACTTCCTAAAATTTAAAATATTTGTGCCACAAGATATACCATTAACATAATTAAATGGCAAATTAGGAAAAAGTATATAAGCAATTTTGAAGAAAAGGATTAACATCCCTAATACATAACCAATCCTACCAATAAATGACATGAATATTCTAACGTAAATAGGCAAATATATGAATTGGAAATTATAGAAATTAAAATATAAATGGCCAATATCAATACATCCAACTTTGCTAATAGCCAAGTAAATAAAAGTTAAAATATTAATGAGAAACCACTTTTCAACTGTCATATTGGTACAATCTTAGGAAGTCTAATTGCTGCCAATGTGAAGACTCATACACTGCTGGTAAGGGTATGAATTGATGCCACTTTTTTTTTTTAAAGAACAATTTGGGAATGTGTATCAAGTCTAACAATTTCACTTATAGAATTATCCTTAAGTAGATATAGACTTTAGCATATATGTACATAATAATATATTTATAGGATATTCTTTGCAGCACATAATGGCCAAACATGACCCAAAGTTGATATTATTCCATAGGAACTTGTTTTTTCAAAATATGACTCATTCATATAATAGGCAATCTGTGGCCATTAGCATAATGATATAGATTGACTGTCCTGACTCTGAAATAATAATCACAAATTATTATTAATAGAGGTGTACACGCAATCTCCATATTTTGAAAATAAGAATTATAGATAGACGGGTAGGAAGATAGACAGATAGATAGATTTGGAGATGGATTGCCCTCTGTAGACTATGCACCTAACTCAATAGTGATTATTTTTGGAAAGAGATTGTAAAGACAGGTTTGGGAGTGGTTTCAATTTCCTTTTAAAATTTCTGTATTTTTAAGTTAAATAAGCCCATGCTGATTTTATATACAAAAAAGGGTTTTCCATATTAAGATATCTAATTTTGGAATCTCTCTCTGGGTCTCTTCCATTTCCATTTCCCTAGTTACTCTTTGTCTGAAAAGCTGTCATTCCACCTACCCAAATCATTCAACTGTTTTACCAATCTTGCTTCTTTGGAGAGGCAAGCAGAATTACTTAATTACTTACCACTGTAATGTGAGATTTCTAATATCTGCAACTTTGATCTCAAATCCCACAAAAGAGTAAAATGGAAGGTGGAAACAGCAAGAAATCTGTTTTGCATGGTTAACAATGGTACTGAATTGGCACTGGAGAAAAAGGCAACATTATATTACAGAAGGCCATGTGTGCTTATCTTTCCTTCTTAGATTTATGAGACTTTGAGCCATGTTCACCCAATTTGGGTGGCCACAGTTCTGCCCTTGGCAATTTCTTTCTGGATACAAGCACTACCAGCCAAAGGGTCTAATGACCCAACTTGGATAATGCCCCTTCTACATCTATGCTTTACCAAGCAAGCAAAGCAGTATAAGTTATAGAATATGTTTGCAGTGGCATGGTTGAATGTTTCTGTTCATATATCCAACCAAGCTGGGCTTCATTCCTGACTCTCTCCACATTTACTAACTGTGTGAACTGCGCCAAGTTATAGAATTCTCAGATCCTGCACTCCAGCCTGTAAAATGGGCACAGTAATAGTATCCACCTCATAGAGTTAAATAAAATAACAAACGCAGAGTACTTATCATAATGCCTGCACAGAGAAAACACTCAAAATATTGGCTCATTTTATTAACTATGTATAATATTAACATATAAATATCAATATTGTGTGGCTGAAGGTATGCTTGTCAAAATTCAATGTGCATAGAAATTACCTTGGAACCTTGGTAAAAGGCAGATTATCATTCACTAGGTCTAAGGAGGGGCCTGAGAGTCTTTCTAACCAGGTGTAGCAGTTTGAGATTATTTTATGAATCCCAAAAAGAGAAAGTATGTTGCTAAACGAATCTATTTTTCTGGGTGTGATATTCTTTGATTGCATTAAATTCAGCTGAGGTTTCTTCAATTACATTACCTGTTAAGACAGGGCTTTTTAAATTTGTGTCAGTAAGGCTTTACTCAGATTGAGCCTTTTGCCCCTTAGTGAGTCTGATATAAATGGACACTCACTCAAGAAGACAGAGGATAGAACTTTGTCATTTTTGATCCTGTGATGTGACAGAAAGGAGAGGCTCAAACAGGCAAATGGACTGTTTGTCTGATAGCTTACAGCTGAACTTGGGAAAAGAGCTGAGACTGATATAGGAAGCCCTGAGAGAGAAGCCCTATACCAGCCTGCAGCTGAGATTGGGAAGAAGCTGAGTCAACGGAACCTCAAGGTAAGACCAGATGGGAAGGCTGAAATCCAGCAGAGATTGCCCGCCATCTTGCTTCAACACATGGCAGCTGACTTTGTGAGAAAATACCTCTTATGGTACTTTGAGCTCAATTTTCCATGGCCTTGGGACTGTAACATTTTACCCCCCAAAATACCCTGTAAAAAAACAACCGATTTTTGTTACATTGCATTAGCAAATCTTTGGCAGACGGATACATCAGGTGATGCTAGCGCTGTGGGCCTGAGGTCCATACATTGAGAAGCAGGAGCTTAAGGAACACTTATAGACCAGCTGACTAAAAAAACCATAGTCTTTCCTTAAGCCTGAAAATAGTGTTCAAAATCTCAAACATTACACAAATTTCTTTAGGTTAATTCATCATTGCTGGTAGACCTGCATTAAGACATTTTACTATAGAGTCTCATGAACTAATTCAGTTTGTTAGATTAGCTACTTTTCCCTAAAACATGGGATTGAGAAATGGGGACACAGAAAAATTATGTGTAATTGGAAATTGAAAAAGGGAGCAAAGACCAAGTTTGCAGAAAATTGTCCAGTGACAGCCTGCATGGCAAAATGACTTCTATATCCTAGCTGCCTGTACTTGGAGGATATTTTCTTTTTCTTTTTTTAAATTAGAGAAGTAGGTTTACAGAAAAGTGATGTGAAAAATACAGTGTTCCTATATACCTGTCTATTGTTAACACTTAGTGTTAGTGTGGTACCTTTGTTACAATTGATGAAAGAATATTAAAATTATACTATTAACTGTAGTCTGTAGTTTATATTAGGGTTATTTTTTCCCCATGTACCACCCTTGAATAACACCTTGCATTGGTGTGGCACATATGGCCCATGAAAGAACAATTTTATATTTGTACTATTAACTATCGCCCATTGTTTACACTAGGGTTCATTATGTTATACAGACCTAAGTTTTATCCTTTAATTTTTATTCTAGTAACATATGTATACAGTTTAAAACATGTCCTTTAAATCAAATTCACATATATAATCCAGTGCTGTTAATTATACTGACAGTATCGTGCTACCATTCACCATTATCCATTTTGAAAATTACAATCAACCTAAACAGAAATTCTTCACTAATTAAGCAGTAACTTCCCATTACCTATACACAGCTCAGCCCCTGATAACCTATATTCTAAATTCTGTGAATTTCCTTACCCTAATTACTTTGAATCAGTGAGTTCACATAATATTTTTCCTTTTGTGTCTGGCTTATTTCACTCAACAAGATGTCTTCAAGTTTTATCCGTGTTGTTAAATGTATCAGGACTTCATTCCTTTTTTATAGATTACTAATATTCCATTGTATATACAGGCCACATTTTATTTACCTATTCATCAGGCGATGGACACTTGGGTTTCTTCCATCTTTTGGCAATTGTGAATAATGCTGCTATGAACTTTAGTGTGCAAATATCTGTTTAAGTACCTGTTTTTAGTTCTTTGGGGAATATACCTAATAGTGGGATTGCCAGTTCATATGCAATTCTATACTTAGCTTACTGAGGAACTGCCAAACTGTTTTCCACAGCAGCTGCACATTTTTTCATTCCTAACAGCAAGGAATGAGTGCTCCTATTTCTTCACATCCTCTCCAACACTTGTAATTTTCTGTTTCTTTCTTTTTTTTTAATAGTAGCCATTCTAGTGGCTGTGAAATGATATCTGATTGTGGTTTTGATTTGCATTTCCTTAATAGTTAGTGATGTTGAGCATGTTTTCATGTGCTTTTCAGACATATGTCCTTGTTGCATAAATGTCTATTCAAGTCATTTGCCCTTTTTAAAATTGGGTTGCTTATCTTTTTGTTGCTGATTTGTAGGATTACTTTATATACTCTGGATATTAAACCCTTACCTGATATATGGTTCCAGAGGACTTTCTCCCATTGAATAGGTTGTCTTCTCACTTTCATAATAAAGTCCTTTGATGCACAAAAGTTTTTAACTTTGTTGAATCCCATTTATCTATTTTTCCCTTTTGTTGTTTGTGCTTTAGGTGTAAAGTCTAAGAAACCATGGCTTAACAGAAGATCCTGAAGATCCTACATTTTCTTCTAGGAGTTTTATAGACCTGGTTCTTATATTTAAGCCTTTGATTCAATTTGAGTTTTGTGTAGTTTGTGAGATGGGGGTCTTCCCTCATTCTTTTGCATATGGATATCCAGTTCTACCAGGACTAATTGTTGAAGAGGCTCTTCTTTCCCAGAGCAGACTTTTGTTGCAAGGTAGATTGGATGCCTATAACTGATTTTGATGAAATTTTGTACTTAGCTTTTTTATGAAATGATTTAAGCCTTTTTGAAATATTGTGATGGAATGAATATATTTTGAATATTTTTAAAACATGTCTTTTTGGGATCCGGAGGGTAGAGTATGACAGTTTGAGCTTTTTATAGATCCCAGGAAAGACCATGTTCTTGGTGCTAATCCATTCTTGTGGATTTGGGACTCTTTGATTGGATTGGATTCAGTTGGGGGCCTCTGATTGCATTGCTTCAGTGATGCATGGCAAGGGTAGGTCTTGATCCTCTTGCTGTAGTCCTTTATAAACAGAGGACTGAAAGCTTGGACACACAGAGAAAAAGACACAGAGATAGAGAGAAGGAACCTAGGAGCTTAGAGAGGAATCCTGGAGAGAGGACAGATGTAGCAGCCAGAAGCTAAAGCAATGAGACCTGGAAGCAAAGCAGATGCCTCTATGTGCCTTGCCACAAGGAAGGAGCCCGGGATCACCAGCAGTCAACCTTCAATAATACAACATTTCTGATGACGCCTTCAGGTGGATATTTTCACAGCCTCAGAACTGTGAACTTTTAACCTAATAAATTCCCATTATAAAAGTCAATCCATTTCTAATATATTGCTTCCAGCAACCTTTAGCAAACTAAAACAAATGTGTTGTTACCTTTGACAAACCCAGTTTAGTCAATGCTGTGATTCTCTGGAATGGTCAGTATCAGTCCCTATGTAGGACAGTTCAACTCAGGATCTGTCGGTGGCATCCCAGAACAAATTAGAGGAGCAGAACAATGTCCATTGCCCAGTTTTGTCCACATGACACTCGTCAGAATGACCTTGGAGTTCTCTGACTTGCAGGAGAGAATGCAATAAGGACCTGGTGGCTGCTCTTAAGGCATCACTGAAAACACGACTTAAAAAGATTAAATGTGCCTGTGGTATTTCTGTGTCATCGACATGGTGTGCTTTTAAGAGGGCATTGCACAATAATTTCAGAAATGCTAAACAGTCTCATTAGCTCCCAGAGAAGTCCTTCAATACTCCTTTGAAACATAGCTGTGGATTTAAATCTAGCTGTGGGATAAAGGGAGAGTTAGAGTGTAATGATCATTCTTAATAAATGTCAGGGAGCTATCTAGAGAAGGGCTAAAGAAATCAGTGTGAGACTGTGCATTTGATATCTCTCACCTTCATCGTCAGAAAGAGAAGGTAAATATATATTAATTAAATCTGCAAATGATACTAAAGAAAACTCATTGTTTACCCTAGTTGAAATCGAGAACAATGTTTCATAAAAGAGACTCTTGGAGTTGGGAAATAGGGACATAAAATTCCTAATGTGGCTAAAAAACAATCCATATTTAGCAGGATATTAGCATCCTACAATAGAATAAACAACTGCATTTTCTCTTTTATTTTTTCTTTTAACTGTTTATTATACAAAAAAAAAAAAAACCAATGCTCATTATGGACAAAATTGTAAAAGCACATAGAAAAAAAACCTCACTATCAGGTTTTCAAGTGGATTTGTTTCTCCAATTTTTATTTTTTAAGCAGCAATCTGTTTGCTCATTTCCAGGAATCTGGCACAGCCTGCTGCTTCAACTGGTCAGGCGTGCCCTCTGACTGATCATGCTCATTGTGGAAGCTGGTTTGCTTATTCCAGCTATGTCAGTGCAGCTACAAATCACTGGATAAACCCTGGAAAAAGGAAAAAAGGTAGATTAGAAAACATGTGAGGGAACTGTAGACCTGTGGAGACAAGGTGACCCTATTTTCAGTTAGGCTACTTTAGTTGTAAATAAAAAAAATATAATATAACCAGAAATTTCAACATTCACTTATGGGGCATAGAGGTAATTTATAAGAAAGGGAAAGAATTTATAATCTCATTTCACCTATTTTGATGATATTTTAAATTAAAGCTTGGAAAAACTTGGTTAATAGAGAAGATGCTCATTTTTTCTTCCATTTATGAGAGGTAAACACTGATACCTATTTATTAATAAAGTATTAATTTGGTATGGATTATTTTCCTAAAATGAAGGTCCTTGGAATGATTGAAGTAGATTTCTGTTTACCATCCAAATATATTATGGAAAGCTTTTCTCCTAATGCTTTGGGCCTCTTCAAATTTGAGGATTTTTTCCATAAACAGAAAAGAATTTTGAAATGATAAGTAAAGCAAATGTGACATAGGTCAATAGGCCGTCATTTCCATACTGCACTGGTGTTCACTAGTTTTGAATCTGCCAAGATTATCCCAGATGTTTCTGCCAGTAATTAGGTTACTGGAGCTTCATTATTAGACATTATTAATTCTTTTAAGAAAAAGAAGAAAAAGAGTTAATAGGAAATATTAGGTATAGGGAATGCCCCCTGGTTTCTTTTATTTCTTCGAATATAACTCATCACTGAACAGAAGCTAAAGAATAAACAAAAGAAGAAAGTGATGCATCAGAAAATAGAATAACAACTGCTCTAAGAAATCTACTCCTTTGATTCCTTCTATTATTGCATAACACATAACTGCAAGTATCTTCCAATTACTTAGACATCCCCTTCTTTTCAGGTTCTTCCTAATGATCATATGGCTAGTGCAGGTACTGATTGCATGCTATTCAACAAAGGAATAGAGAATGGTGATCTGATTGTTATTTTCACCTAGTACACATACCATTTTCAATTATTTTAATTCTTAGAGAGGTTTAGAAGGGCATGACATTATTAAGTTGTCAAATACAAAATCTCTCACCCTTTTTTTCAGCAATTAAGAGTCATTTCAACAGATATCTGTAATTGTTGATCACAGAAAACAAAGGAAAAGGAAAAGAATACAAATCAAATGGTGAGCTTTAAACAGAGCTGTGGTCAATGAACACGCCAGTAAAGGGAAAATATCTAATTATTTAGTTACTATTCATAATCAAGAAAGCCTCAAAAGGTCTTGACTTTTTCTCATTAACTAGAATTGATATTTGGCTTGATTCACTTGCTCTACCAGTCTTTTATCTTAAACTCTCAAATCCATGTAAAACTACAGACTCCTAGTTTTGTCTGAAATACGATCAACATATGTGGAACATGTGGGATTTGTGAATAATTCGCTCTGCTGGGCCAACAGTCTCAATGCCAGCCTAATTGTTCCAAATAGTGGTTTGTTCCTTAATGAAGATTCCACAATGCAATTGTTGTAGAAAAATAATGATTACTTTAAGACAGATGGCAAAGTGGCAAGATGGGGAATTGGTCCATATAATTCTGACTCTAAATCCTGATCTTGATGAAGGATAAGTTTGACTGAATACTCCAGGAGGGGTGTTTATACAGCTCCAAATCACCCACTTATTGCTCAATTCTTCATTTCTTAAATAATGTAATCTTTGCCTTTAGGGCTGGAAAAGTGAATGGAAATGTTAATCCTTTAACTAATTAATTACTTTCTTTGAGCAATGTTAGAGCATTGTTGTGTGTGTGCTTGTGTGTGTGTGCGTGTGCGTGCATTCTAAATTCTGAAATGCAAAGGGAAAAATAAAATTGAAAATATAGATAAATATAACTTAAAAAGTAACACATAAATGGCACAACTATCTGGATTTTTTAGATTAAATGTGAATACCTGTGTGTTTTTACTTTTACATTTGTTTCCTGTGGCTATAGACCTATGTTCAAACATCCTTTATACATCTACTTCAGCACATGCTTCTCTGGAACTGAGTGCATAGATGCATAGCTTTCTTCATACACTAAGAAAAACCTTTGGTATATTGTATTAAAACTAATTTTTAATTGACCCATTGTTATTCTTAAACCAATAATTTGCCCTTTGGCTTTATCTTCTACTTTAATAACAGAATATATAATACTAGTGAAATTTTTCTTTCTTTTTTTTTTTTTAAGATTTATTTATTTATTTCTCTCCCCCCCCCCCCACCAACCCGGCTGTCTGTTCTCTGTGTCTATTTGCTGCGTCTTCTTTGTCCGCTTCTGTTGTTGTCAGCGGCATGGGAATCTGTGTTTCTTTTTGTTGCATCATCTTGTTGTGTCAGCTCTCTGTGTGTGCGGTGCCATTTCTGGGCAGGCTGCACTTTATTTCGTGCTGGGCGGCTCTCCTTATGGGGTGCACTCCTTGTGTGTGGGGCTCCCCTATGCGGGGGACACCCCTGCGTGGCAGGGCACTCATTGCACACATCAGCACTGTGCATGGGCCAGCACCACACGGGTCAAGGAGGCTCGGGGTTTGAACCGCAGACCTCCCATGTGGTAGATGGATGCCCTAACCTCTGGGCCAAGTCTGCTTCCCCAAGTGAAATTTTTCTTGATGTAATTTTAAAAAGTCACCTAAACAAGGTCTAATTAAATTTTAGTTGAAATTTTTAACCTAAGCTCAATGAAGTTACTAAAATTTTATACCAAAAATTTTTTTTCGACAGTGTCTTGTAACATTCATATTAAAAGGGTTTAATTTAAATCAGGTAAAGGCTATCAAAATAGAAATGGTTGCATTAGTCAGCCAAAGGGATACTGATGCAAAATACCAGAAATTGGTTGGTTTTTATAAAATGGTATTTATTTGGGGTAGGAACTTACAGATACCAGGCCATAAAGCATAAGTTACTTCCCTTACCAAAGTCTATTTTCATGTGTTGGAGCAAGATGGCTGCCGATGTCTGCAAGGGTTCAGGCTTCCTGGGTTCCTCTCTTCCCAGGGATTGCTTTTTTAGGCTTACGGTATCTCTCTTCCTAGGGCTTCAGCTTCAGCATCAAACTCCAACATCAAAACTCCATCAAATAACTATGCAGTAGTGGTAGTTAATAAAAACTGCTGATAGAGCAATCTGACCACACACTGAATCAGTTATTCAGGTGGTCACTGATTTGTACCTGCTTACTCTAGGACTATATCCAAAAAAGAACTTCAGAACAATTTAGCAAAATCTTTTGAAAGTGATGTATACCATACCCCACTGTAGCAGTTTGATATTATTGATGAATACCAAAAAGAAATATTGGATTATGTTTGCAAACATCACAAACCCTCAACTCCGTCCTTTGCCATGCCTTTTATCTGCAAGTCCCCACCCACCAAGAGGCGGGTATTCAACACCTTACTGATAACCTAATCGAGTAAACCTCTGAATCTAATATAATCTCATATGAGGAGAGGAAAAGACCAGTTTGCAAACATAATCCAATATTTCTTTTTGGTATTCATCAATAATATCAAACTGCTACAATGGGGTATGGTATACATCACTTTCAAAAGATTTTGCTAAATTGTTCTGAAGTTCTTTTTTGGATATAGTCCTAGAGTAAGCAGGTACAAATCAGTGACCACCTGAATAACTGATTCAGTGTGTGTGGATCAGTTTTTATTAACTACCACTACTGCATAGTTATTTGATGAGCTTGGTACCTTACAATCTCCATTCATTGCTTATAGATCTCTTTGTCTATATGATAAAACATTGCCAGATGTTTCTAGCATTCATTCATCCATACATTGTTGAACAATTCCGAACATCACAATACCATGCAAATAATTCATAATGGTTTAAGCAAAGATAAGAGCTAATGCTAGAATAATAATCAGGGGCCATATCTTTAAACATGTATGTGCCAGGCTTATAATTTTGGAATTATTTGTAGAAAATAAAGCACTGAAGTGTTTTAACATGGGAAATGATGCATTGAATTTGTATTTTAGATGGATTTCTCTGACTGCAGAATGAAAGGTAAATTTGAGAGTGTAAAGTCAGAGGTAAAAAATGTACATGAGAGAAAAAGAAAACCTGAATTAGCAGGTAGAGGTGAGAAATGTGGACTAAAAATGTGGACTGATTTTAGCAGTATGATGAGGGGAAGTTCACAGCACATAAATCAAGTTACTCATAACTTGAGATAGAGAACATAGAAGAACCAAATTTGGAGGAAAAACTAAGATTTTAGTTCAGGGTTTTTGTTCTGTTTTGTTTTTTATTTTATACCCAAGTGGACTGTACGTGTGAATATACAAATATTAAGTTGGGAAATAAGTGTTTGGAATTAAGAATAAATGTATCAACCATTACCATTTAAGTAGTAGCTAAATCATAAAAATGAACTAAATCACCCTGCAAAAAGCAAGGTCTAAGTCTTTCAAGTGTGAGGATATGGAAAGGGGTCCTTAAAAGAGACGGGGAAGGAATGGTCAGAAAAATCTGATGAAGAAACCAGATAATATAAGGTTATGAAGGCAAGTCAATGGAAAGTTTCAAAAAGAGAATTTTCAACAGGGTTAAATTATTAAAGATGTTGAACAGATGACCCAGTTTTTAAATCAGTGAGATTATTTCCACCAATTTGGTTGCCTTTTCAACAGATTTCTCCCATGATATTAGAAACAACATTAATTTTTACTGGCTTTATATATGGATTTCATTTTATAGTTAAGTCAATCTAGTGTGCATATTAATAAGAAGTTACATATTCTATATTTATCAGGTAATGTTTTCTCTGAGTTAAAAAGCTAAAATGAGTGTTTTTACCTAATACAGTGAGAGATCTTACCTAAATAATACATCATGATTTATCATGAACTTTGTCACTGCATCACAGAATTGTCACTCAAAGAAAAATTACATGAGACAAGATTAGTAACATTAAGGTAGCATATTGCATGTTTAAATTATTTTATATTTTAATTTCTATTTTCTAACCAGTCAACAATTTAGAATAGGAATTTTCGAGAGTGTACAGTAAACAAGACTATTAACAAATTGCAAAAAGCTGTTGTACTATTAACTGAATTCATCTGCAAGTAAGACACCAAGTCAATGTAGCCTTGAAAGCGACTTCAGTCCTTTATATTCATATGTTCCCAGTTGGGAGTGAGGCAAGAGAAATAAGTGTTTAATTTGTATAATAGTTTGATTTTCTGCCACAATTTATTGGGGAGGATGGAGTTAAAGCCACTGGCCTGTGTTCCATTTACTGTCTTTCTATGAGGTATGGTGGGGAAAAGATATTGCAGTAGAGAGAAGTTCCTGGAAGCAGAGGTCTACTTATCCAGTAGATCAATGATATTTGTTGGAAGGACATGACCTTATCTATAAATGCCTTTAGCATGATGTCCCTGGCTAGAAGAAAATCTTGCCTATAGTCAATAAGATCAAAGTCTATGGATTTATGAGACATGGTTCCCTGGAGAATATAACTTTAGTCACAGAGCTAGTCTGGGGGCTATAAAATGGAGACTTTCGTAACTTAAACACTCCTGCTTTGTGAAGTAACCAGTGAACTTTGCTTAGAGACTGTCCCAGTCTTCTGGGCCACAGAATGCTTATCTGTGAGGGAAAGAGGGATCTGACTTGCCACCCTCAATGTCTCAACCTCTTTCTGCTTCATCTGAGCCTCTTGAGGGCCTGTATCCTTGAAGTAATCAGTAAAGCTTAACTCTGCATCTGACCGCTGATTTGTATGAGTATGATTTGTAAATCGAATCCATTGAGTTAATCCACATACTATAGTGTTTTGGGGGCAAGAGGGAAAGAATTAAATAGAGAAATCTTCCTGTAACAAAGTTCCTTTTTTTCTAATTAACTAACAAAAAAATCAGGATAGTTATAAGCCTAATTCTGTATTGAACTTACTTCACATATTGTAGAAAATCCCTCAAGAATTTTGATAGGCACTAAACACTGTACTCTCACTTAGACTGTCAGCTGTCTCACACTTGAAAGAATGTGATAAAAGTCAAGGTCTTATCTGCAAGGCCACAGTAGCCCATTTAAATGATTTATATTTACATTATCTCAGTGCAGTTGTTCATATTTGTGAGGCAAAGTATTAAACCAGGGATGATGAGAGAAATGAAACAGGGAGCGGGGTATAAATCTGGTTGCAAATTACAAGTCTGAATTTTTTAAAAAAAGGATCTAGTAGAGTGTATTTTATAGCTACATGTGAGTAGGGACCTAATTCATTTAGTTGTGGGCAACTTAACCGCTAGGAAAGGTTCATTTAATGAACTAAGGGGATTCATTAAATAGCAGTAGCTCTTTCCCCTTCTTTGTTTTCCATAATGAAGTAGGGAAGGACTGCAGCTCTAAGGAGGCTACTCTTGCAAATATAGCTATAATCCAGACCATTCTGAAAATGACAGTGTATTATTATTTTGCTATATCTTTTTGTCTCTACAGCTGAAAATGTTTATGACACTAGGGTGAAATATTCCCCTTTTGCTCCAATTTACTGAAAAGTGTTCAAATTAAACTGAGTGTATATTTCCAATTACAATTAAATTCTGCTGTTACAATTTGCACGGTATGGTAAAGGTTCTTACTAATTCTACTTAATGATCAGGAAATGCTGCTGCAGCTTGGTCTGTGAGGGGTTCTGAGAGGCTATGGATGAGAGTGCTAACAGGGAGGACCAGCATGGCCTAGTTCTGGAGTGGGAAAAATTTAACAATGTGAGTTCACTGCTCAGCATGAAAATGTCCTGAAAAGACTGATCCCCATGCTGTAAATTTCCTACTGTGTGATCACAAACTTTAGTAGGCTTAAGAATCACCAGGAGAGCTTGTTAAAAATGAAGATTCATAGCCCTGAGTCCAGATAGTTTGGTTCAGTAGCCGTAACAAACACCTCAGCTAACTCTGATACAGGTATTCCTGGCCTCACACTTTCATGAACACTGGCCTAGGGGATTATGTTCAAGCTCCTCAGGAAACACATAATGGGCTCTGTTACTTGGCCCCTGTAGAACTCTCCAGCCTGTCACTCCCCTGCTTCCCTCCCCAGCCTACTTTCTAGTTAGCCTGAATGCTGAACTTAACCCTAAGGCTGTTTTATGACTCTTGTCTTTCTTCATATTTTTCCTTCTGCTTTGACTGCCCTTCACCATTGCCTTTAGATTTTTATTCAACTTTCAAGACTCTTCAGAAATATCAACTTTTCTTTAAAAACTTGACCACACCCTCCTCTGTGTACCCCTATTCTATACTACACAGCAGAGATGGCGAATAGGCAACACGCAAGCTGACGCCTCTCCATTCCACATCTATGGCAGATAGCAGAATGTAATCAAGTCTAGGACTTTTCAGATTCTTCTAAATAGTGCTCCAGAAGCTACTACCAAACTTTGCGGTTTGAAAGTTGAATTGAAACTTGTTTATCCTTTGGCTGTTAGAAGGTTTGGGCTTTTTTTTTTTTTTTTGGTAACACCTATAAAATTCTAAGGCATGCATTTGTTTATATACGTCTCCTTCCACTAGATGGAGAAAGGAATTGTGATTATTCTCCATCAGCTTCAATCCTAGTATATAACACAAAGAGGGCCCACAATAAATATTTGATTAATGGATTCATAATTCAATAATATTGCTCTCCTAGGAAAATAATATGTATTTTCATTGTTCATCTACACTTTATAAATAGCTTGTCCTTTTTTATTCCTTTGCTTATAGCTTCGTTCAATTAATGCCTTCATAATCAATTGAAGGCAAAAACTATATGTAAATTAGCCTGAGCAATGTTTTCATTAAGTCATTTGAGGCAGGCTAGTATAGGGAATGGGAAGATGAATCTAAAACCTGGTAGAGGGAAACGGACTTTGGCCCAGTGTTTAGGGCGCCCGTCTACCACATGGGAGGTCCGTGGTTCAAGCCCCGGGCCTCCTTGACCCGTGTGGAGCTGGCCCATGCGCAGTGCTGATGCGCGCAAGGAGTGCCCTGCCACACAGGGGTGTCTCCCGCATAGGGGAGCCCCACGCACAAGGAGTGCACCCATAAGGAGAGCCGCCCAGCGTGAAGGAGGGAGCAGCCTGCCGAGGAATGGTGCCGCCCATACTTCCCGTGCCGCTGACGACAACAGAAGCGGACAGAGAAACAAGATGCAGCAAAAAGACACCGAAAACAGACAACCGGGGGAGGGGAGGGAAATTAAATAAATAAAAATAAATCTAAAAAATAAAAAAATAAAACCTGGTAGAAAAACATGGCGAAAATCATGGTGGCGAAACACAGGGCCATGGAACCCTGCCTGGAAACCCCCTGTGGTAAAGACCCTTCCAGAAGGCTGCTGGAAGAACCCCGTGAGAAGCCTCCATTTGGAATAAGATTTTGTTTGGCAGCAAGGAAAAGCCGTGGATACTCTCAAGGGGCTTTATCATTGGGCGCCCCCTGGGGAATTTATGGGCCAGGTAAGCAATCAAAACAGCAAACAGCTGGGACCCCTCCCCTAAACATTAGCAAGGGGAGGAATAATTAATGGTTTAAAAATCAAGCACACAAGCAAAATCTCTCTCGGCCTGGAGCAGCCTGCCACTATAACTGGAGATCCATAATCCATTATTTTCTCTGTTTCTCTTCTCCTCTTCCATTTCGTTAATAAACTACTGGCTTAACTAAAACAGCATGTTCTTCAATTCATTTTTGTAACATAGCCAAGAACCTAGAGGAATCTGGTTTCAGTTGTATTTAAAGAAGACCTTTAAACCAAGGTGTATAGCAATGGATCTTTTTTATTTTAATACATTTTTTATTTTTATTTTTTTAAAGATACTTAGATTACAATAATGTTACATTAAAAATGTAGGGGATTCTCATATGTCCCACTACCTACCTTGCCCACACTTTCCCACATTAGCAACATCCTTCATTAGTGTGGTGCATTTTTTACAATTGATGACTACATATTGGAGCATTTCCACTAAGTGTGGATTGTAGTTTGCATTATGGTTTAAACTCTCTCCCACACAATTTTTGTAAGTTATAATAAGATATATAATGGCCTGTATCTATCATTGCAATATCATTAAGGCAATTTCAATGTCCTGAAAATGCCCCCATATTATACCTATTTTTCTCTCTTCCTCCTCTCAGAAACCCCAGGGACCACTGCCTCCACATCAATGATAAAAGTTCAATTGCTAGAATAACAATAAGTCTATAGTAGAATAAAAGTAACTCTAGTCTGGTTCATCACCCATTCCCCAATCCTAAGATTCTGGGATGGTGATGGCCACTCTGTCTCTAATTGAGAGGGGCTTAGAGCCCATGGGGCAGATGGATGGGACTATCCTGCTTGCACTTGCAGACTCTTTGTTCCTTGGGATGGTTGTTGCCCATCATTATTTCCTTGTTAGTTGCCCTGGGTGAGTCCACTGAACTGTAGAGTAGGTGTTGCAATTCTGTTGAGATTCAGGGCCTAACTGGCAAATGGAAACCCAAAAGATTTAAGTCTTTTGGACATAAACTTATCAACTCTAGTACTAATTATATGTTCAAATAGAACAGGCAGAAGAGCCATGTGTAGGGAAACCACGACTGAGTCCAACTGTCACACTGAGGACCAAACGGGTAAAGACAAATGAGTTTATATGGCTAAGAGACTTTAAAGGGAGTCCGGAGGTCATTCTAGAAGTTACACTTACGCACATCTCAGAAGAATCTCACTGACTGCCACAGTAATACTGCCTCAAATAGAGGGGTTCCTGAGACACTATAGGCAGTGCTGAGAGTGAATTTTTTCTTACTGATTGTTTGAATAAGGAATTGGAGACTACTCAACCTGTGATCACTGTGGGTTAAAAGAAGACGAGAAATCTAAGGCTAAAGTTTCTTCTGTCTTAATTCCCCCCCAGGTGAATGTCATTTTATCAATATCACAGCAAGATCATTCATTGAATATCATCTGAGCTTCTGACAAATATACACATTTTTTCCACTGCCTATATATATATATGCACACACACAAAGATGCTAGTTTCTAAGGAAGAATGCTGCAATTTTTCCTAAAACATCAAAAGATTGATTTGACTTCACTCCTTAAGATTCATAGTTACTTGCAACAACATTGAGGGCTTGACATACTGGTCTGTCCTCCCCTATTAGGCCCTGCCTATGCTCTCAGAGACTCCTGCTAGTCTATTTGAGAACATAGCAGGACTCCCCAGGATGGGAGTCCAACACCTTCCTGCTTACTGAGGGAAGCCTGGTGGTTGCTGTGGGCCCCAAAGGGAAAGAAATAAAATAGATGGAACATGAGACATTTTGGGGTGATGGAAGTGTTCTACATGATCTTGCCATGATGGATACAGATCATGTTAAATTTCATCAAAATTTATAAAAGTGTAAGGTCCAGCATGTAAACCATAATGTAAAACTTTGGTGATGGTTAGTAGCTATGTTTCAATATTTGTACATCAATTGTAACAAATATAACATCCACATATAAAATATTGCTATTAGGGAAAGGGGAAAAGGGGGAGAATGTTGGGTATATGGGAATCCCCTATATTCTGTATGTGACTTTTCTATAACCTAAAACTTGTTTGAAGAAAAATGAAAAAAGTAAGACACTGGGGGAATAAATGAAAGAAACTTTCACTGTACATATAAGACAATAGTTCTTACAGTGATGAAGGACAAATGTCAAAAATATTTTAATATTTTTTCATTATATTTTATTACTCCAAATTTTTAAAATTTTAAAATGTTTAAAAATTTTTTTTGTATTTTATTTCCTATTTTTAAAACTAGCATTATTTTTCATTTTCTTATTAATTGTATTTGGTTATTTTGTTGACTTAATTTTTTAAAATATATTTTTATTTACTTTAAAGAATACATGGATCACACAAAATGTTACATATAAAAAATATACGAGGTTCCCATATGCCCCACCCCCCACATCCCCACACTTTTCCCACATCAACAACTTCTTTCATTAGTATGGTACATTCATTGCAGTTGATGAATATATTTGAAGCAGAGCTACACAGCATGGATTATAGTTTACATTGCAGTTTATACTCTCTCCCAGTCCATTCAGTGGTTATGGCAGGATATATAATGTCCTGCATCTGTCCCTGCAATATCATTAAGGACAACTCCAAGTCCCGAAAATGCCCCTGTATCACATCTCCTTCTCCCTCTCTCTGCCTTCTGTAACTTCCATGGCCACTGTCTCTACATCAGTGATATAATTTCTTCCATTGCTAGAGTCACAGTAATTCTATAGTAGAATACCAGTAAGTCCACTCTAATCCATATTTTATTCCTCCATCCTGAGGACCATGGGGTGATGACACCCACTCCATCTTTCAATTGAGAAGGGACTTTGAGTCCACACAGCTGGTGGATGGGACTCTCATGCCCACAGCTGTAGACTCTCTTGGTTACTTGGTGTGATGGTTGTCCATCCTTACCTCCCTGTCAGCTGACCTGGGTAAGTCCAATGAACTGAAAAGTAGGTGCTGCAACACCGTTGAGACTCAGGGCCCAGCTGGCACATGGACAGCCCAAATATTCAAGTCTTCTGGGCATACACCAACCCCAGCATGTTGGCTTCATTTTTGAAGAAGTTTTGGATCACAGAAGGGTTGAAAATAGGACAGGGGAGGACCATTGGTGTGGGGTGTCAGTGATGGGGGATACATGGGAGGAGGTTCACCTGGGGCATACATATTAGGCATATAAATGTGTCCAAGTGTTTGTGGGGCATTGTCACAGTGGGTGGAGATTCATATAATAACTGAAAGAATTTAAAATTCCCATCCTGGGGAGCTCTCCACATTCTCTAATGGAACATCAAAAATGCCCCCAAAACAGGGGCAATGACTAGCAAAGGAGGATGGTTAATTATCCCTTTACCCCAGAAGGTGGTCCATTGATGGATCCTTCATATTGATGTGTATGCTCTTAAAATTGAAACTTAGCCTAATGTTGTAGGGTTCCTAAGAGTTATGTCCTGAGAACCTCCATGTTGCTCAAATGTGGTCTTTCTCAAAGCTAAACTCAGCATGTAAATGCAATAACTTCTCTCCAGCATGGGACATGACTCCCAGGGATGAACCTCCCTGGCACCAAGGGATTGCTAATAAGCACTAAATAGCAGTGCAACTGGAGAAAGACCTTGACCAAAGGGGGAAATGGTAAAGACAAATGAGTTTATATTGCTAAGAGACTTTTTTTAAAGATTTATTTATTTATTTTTATTTTTCTCCCACCCCCCTGCTCCAGTCTTCTGCTTTTTGTGTCCATTTGCTGTGAGTTCTTCTGTGTCCGCATGTACTCTTGTCAGCGGCACCCAGAATCCATGTCTTATTTTGTTGCATCATGTTGCTGAGTCAGCTCTCTGTGTGCGTGGCACCACTCCTGGGCAGGCTGAACTTTTTTTCACATGGGGCAG
Source organism: Dasypus novemcinctus (assembly GCF_030445035.2). Classification (NCBI taxonomy): domain Eukaryota; kingdom Metazoa; phylum Chordata; class Mammalia; order Cingulata; family Dasypodidae; genus Dasypus; species Dasypus novemcinctus. Next base: position 94,846,569 of record NC_080679.1, on the reverse strand, counting down.
CTCTCCTTACAGGGTGCATTCCTTGCACATTGGGCTCCCCTATGTAGAGAACACCCCTGCATGGCAGGGCACTCCTTGCGCATGGCAGCACTGTGTGTGGGCCAGCTCATCACATGGTACAGGAGGCCCTGGGTTTGAACCCTGGACCTCCCATGTGGTAAGCAGATGCCCTATCTGTTGGGCCAAATCCACTTCCCACTAAGAGACTTTAAAATGACTTCCAGAGGTTATGCTTATGTACATCTCAGCAGGATCTCACTGAATGTCAGAGTAACTACTACCTCAAAGAGCAGGTCTCCTGATGGCTCTGGAGACATTCAAGCACTATAATCAGGGCAGATAGCTCAGGAGTTTGGCACCTTGCCAGTAGGCCCTAGATTGGAATTTATGTTCCCCAATGTGACAGAGTTGGACTCAGTTGTGGTTTCCCTACACATTGCTCTTCTGTCCCTTCTATTTGAACCTATGATTAGTACTAGAGTTAATAGGTGTACATCTGAGAGACTTAAATCTTTGGACTGTGTACCAACTGGGCCCTGAATCTCAACAGAGTTGCATCACCTACTCTCCAGTTCATTAAACTTACCCAGAACTACTAACAAGGAGATGATGATGGACAATGACCATCCCAAGAAAGCAAGAACATCTACAACTGCAAGCAAGAGAGTACCATGTATCAGCCATATGGGATGGCGGCTCCCTCTCAATTAGAGGTGGAGTGGGCATCACCATCCCAGAATTCAGGATTGGGGAATGAACTATCGATTAAAGTAGACTTACTGGTATTCTCTTTTGGACTTATTTTGATTCTAGCAATGTAAAAAGTTATATCATTGATGTGGAGGCAGTGGCCACTGGAGGTGCTGAGAGCAGGGAGAGGGAAAAAACGGGTGTAGTATGGGCGCATTTTCGGGACTTGGAATTGTTCTGAATGACAAATACAGGCCATTGTATATCTTGCCATAACCTAAAAAATTGTGTGGGATAGAATGTAACCTACAATGTAAACTATAATCTATGCCTAGTGGCAATGCTCCAAAATGTTTTCATCAATTGTAACGAATGACCACACTAATGAAGGATGTTGTTAATGTGGGAAAACGTGGGAGGTGTAGGGAGTGTGGCATATGGGAATCCCCCTTATGTTTTATGTAACATTTATGTAAACTCAGTATCTTTTAAATATATATGTGTGTATATATATATATATATATATTTTTTAAAGATTGATTTGGGAAATAACTCTTGAAAGCCATTCTTGATTGACACCCTTAATGGTACTTGCACCTGTTCACCCTTCTTTTGCATGTATTCTGTGACCATTGTGTTTAAAAAGGTGGTGTTATTAATATATGTATGTGTGTGGGGTGCTTACTTATACATATAGTATTTTTTTAGGACACACAAGAATCTAACATTGTTAGCTGATATTTAGAATTTGAACAATGTGATTACACAATTTTTAAAAAGTAAATATAATTTTAAAACACTAATTAAATTTTAAATAATAAAATGATGTGGGCTCTGGAAATTGGCCTGGCTTTGAAGTTTGGCTCTACTATTTGTAGGCTATGTGAATTTGAATAATTTTATTTAATTCTTGTGACTCATAGTCCTCATCTGCAAAATGGGTTTAAAAATAATGCCTGCTCCACATCCCTTGGAAAGAATTAAACGAGAAAGTACATGGAAAACATTTTCTGAGTCATCATTGCTCTCAGTAAATGACTCCATTATTATTATAAAGTTATATCATGTAATTGGGCTCATTTGCCTATTTTAAATAATCATTTCCCTCTCAAAAGAGGCTCAGAGTTTGAGTGTGGAATTTAAAGAATTTTCCCCTCCCCACCAAACCAGGAATTATAAGGAGACTAGAAAATATAGAAAAACTATGTTAAAAACCAAAATACATAAAAAAAAAAAAAAGAGTTTTACTGGGGTGTCTAGATTACATACGCCTTCAGATGGAACTTCTCATTCTATGAATTTGTAATCTTAAAGGTTTCAAATGTATCTTTGGTTTCATTCTTCCTAACCACTGCTGCACTAAACTTCTGTTCTCATTCTTTGCATTGCAGTGAGTTACAGTGTTTAAATGAACTAGACAGAGATGGTACTGCACCTTAGCTCTTCCATGTAATAACATTTCATGCTCTGAGCATCATTTTCTCTATGTTAGGCTAGACTAGCACTCTCCTTTGCTGATATTTTTTGAGGATTATATTAGACCTTCAGAGTGAAAAAATTCTGACATTTTAAACATCCCATTTCCTTTTCTTCTTTGTGCTATTCTAATCTCACTGAGACTGTAATTAGTTCTTTTTCTTCTTTGCTGTTTCTTTATTTGCCTTTTCATGCTGCTCTTTCATTCAAACCCCAGCCAAACCAGAGCGTTCTCCAGGCTGACTTCTGATTAGTCTACTCCATTAGTGAACATAGATGTAGAGAGTAGACCAACCAGGAATTAACCTAATGATATATGGGGACTGATTATATGGGGACACTAGCTTTCTCTATGGTGCAATAAATGCTTCTTGAAGATATGATCTGTATCTTAATTTCCTGTTTCCAAAGCCAAGCATTTTACCTTTAGATAGCAGGGACTCAGAAAGATTCTGTTGATTTGTCATTGTAAACAGGTGAATCTAAAGACCGACCTTCCATTTATATGAAAATGTGGTCTTTCTTTTCCAAATAGATAATACTCTATTTCCAGAAAAAAAAAATGTATACTTGTCCTGGACAAAGGATATTTTCCCTAATTTGTGATTTGTATAAGAAATTTATAAAGGAATCACCATTAGTAATTGGACAGTTTATAAAAGTATCTTTATTGAAAAGAATCTAATTATGTGAAATGATGTGCATCGTAGAAAAACATGGAAGAATTATCAACTGTGTTCTAGTTATTTGTTGCTGCACAACAAACTGCCTATGTCAATTCCGGTTTTCTAGGATGCAGATGCCAAGATCAGATTTGATGTGTAAGACATTTGCTGGGACAAACACCTGTGATGGATAAAGGGGAAGGCAATCAGAGAAGGCAGAGAGAATCTTCATACTACTTGATGCAGATAGCGAAGGAAAGAGAAGGAAGAAGGAAGGGTTTAAAGGGGTTTCATTTGTGTAACAGTTCTGAGAGTGCTTCTGCCAGGCTGATGGGGAATCCTCCCTGTAAAGTTATTTTTTAATGAGTCCCACATCTCACAGGAATGGACCAGCCCTAGTACCCCCATCACGCTCAGCCATTGACTGGGAGCAGAGAGAGGGAAGTCTGTCCAAGACACTGACGGAAGGTGGGGCCTGGAAGGCACAGCTGGGGCCACCAGTCAATTACACTCCTCAGGTAGGAAATTCAAGAGAAAGTCACTTTACTCCGAAGCTTAGAGTCCTAACACAACAACAATATATTAGTTCTCACAGTCCTGTGCATTTGCTGGGTTTGGCTCTGTAGTGCTTTTGCTTGGCATGGTGTACGCTGAGGAGATCCATGCAACGTCAATGAGCTGGTGGCTTGGCTAGGCTAGGCATGCTCAAGAAGGCCCCTCATACTCAAGAATCTCTCTCCAGATGACCTCTCTTTACTGAGTAACTCAAGCTTCAAGCTTCATAGTCACTGGCTTCAAGGAAGCCAATAAAATAAAAAGAAAACAAAAAACCAAACTGCAAGGTCTCTTAAGAGCTAGGCCACAAAGGGGCATAGCTTCACTTTTGTTACAAACTAAACCACAAAGTAACCCAGGTTCTCAGGAGGGAAGATCACCTCCACCCCTTGGTGGAGAAACAGTAAAGAATCTGTGACCACCTTTAATCCATTATCCTTTACTCTCAGGGTGACTACACCCACTTGGGTGCCTCTGGGTTTAATAGCCCCAGCCTCCTTCTTTTCTTCAAATCCTCTTCTTTGTATCACTGTGGATTGTGATATTTGGACAGTGGAAGAAACTAACAACACTTACTCTTGGAAGGTCTCTACCTTTAAATGCGGTGACAATTTAAATACAGTGACAGATGTGCCAACAATTTCAGCTTGTCCTCTTTCTCTTCCCATCATGTCCAACAATGACTGCAAACAGTTTGGTCCATCACCAAACACTTGGCTGAAGACCATAATGGCAATGCATTCCCATAGACTTCTCCACCAGCGCACCCTTTGCAGTTCTACTTCAGTGCCTGGACTGCTTGGCTTCTCAGATTGACTGGGAGGTGCCTCCTGTGATCCTTCTAGTCCTACTTCCAAACTTTTTACCTAGTGCTACCTATATGTGTAAGGTCTAATTTCTATAATAAATCCCTCTTCTGTTTCCTCATAAGGGTTCTGCTTCTCTGATTAGATCTGACAGATACATGTAGATTCTTCTCTTCCTTACAAAATTTAATTTTTTAAAATCTATGAAATGCAGCATTTCATAGAATGTATGAGAAAGGGTTCTAGATCTTTACAGTGATTTCGGTTCTATTTCATTATGATTTCTGGGACCAATTATGTTTGGGGATAAGTAAATACAAAACCAAAAAAAAAGGCATCTTGTCAAAATATTTATTGTATACATAGTGCGTACAGATGTATTCTGTGAAGAGAACTATAAAATAAATTGAAGTAATTGTCTCTGAACTAAAGTAATTTGACTAAATTTGAAGACAATTTTATTTAATTAAAAATCACAGAATTTCAGGGGCTTAACACAAAAAGCTTTGTTTATTCTTTCACCAGGCACCCTGCAGAGATCACTGGGGAGATCTGTTTTATAGCATCACTCTGCAACCAAGATGATGGAGCTCTACCATCTTGGAGCTGCACTCTCTGGCTCATGCAACCTGCTACATAGTTTCAACACTGGAAGGATGACCTCCAGCTCTCCTACATTTTTTCTCAGAGGTGATACATAACACTTATTCCCAGTCTAATAGTAATCAGATAACCTGATTAACTGCAAAGAGGCTGAGAAATGGGGGAGAGAAGATAAAATGTTTGTTGAGGGTCACTCACTCTGCAATAGAGAAGGAACAAACAAAACTGCAAAGGCACTTTTACAAAAGTAAATGCAAATAAAGTAAGTTCTGGGAGGATTCAGTTGAAAAAAGTTATTTGAATTAGTTGACCAATTATTATGGCTAGAAGCCTTCTTTAAAAAGAGGAGCTTTGAGGCAAGTTGCAGAAAACAGGTCAGACATCTATGTAGAAGAAGAAAGTTAGAGGCTGATGATTAACTGCTGATAATTACATGCTGCAAATTAAATGCTACAAGGGAAGACCCTCATGTACTTAAAAAAAATGAGAAGAGATGTTTGAAAGCAATCCCCTGATAGAGAGTTAAGGTGGGATGGTGGATGAGAAGGACTTCAAAAGTAAGTGTTAGGAAGCTGACTTTGCAGGTTTAAAAATTCCGTATGGATTCTAGTGTATGTGCTTCATGCCAAAAATATTTTTTAAACGGAGGTGTAGGGAAGCCCCATGCGCAAGGAGTGCACCCCATAAGGAGAGCCGCCCAGCGTGAAAAAAAGCGCAGCCTGCCCAAGAATGGTTCCGCACACACACAGAGAGCTGACACAACAAGATGATAAAACAAAAAGAAAAACAGATTCCTGGTGCCACTGGTAAGGATAGAAGCGGTCACAGAAGAATACACAGCGAATGGACACAGAGAGCAGACAACTGGGCGGGGCGGGGGGAGAGAAATAAATAAAAAAATAAATCTTGAAAAAAAAAGTGTTGGCCTAACAACCACGTGAAGAGTAGATCAGAAGAAAGTCTCCTTAATGGGGACCTCACAGTCCTAAACTGTGAAGTTGTCTGTTTGGTTATAATCTTAACTTCATAGGTCAGTACTTTCTTGAACAAACAACTAAGCCATGTTAACATAGGTGGTCTCAGTTTCCAGTCTCAAGAGTTGAGTTATGTTAACACAGATTCAATTCTCACAAGGAAAATGTCTAGACAGAACAATAATATTTAGTTGTGCATTAACTATAGAGGTGTTGAAGAAGGTATGACAGTTTGAAGCTGGATGGATCCAAGAAAATCCTTAGAGTGTATAGTAAAAGTTGTGAACTTATGAAGCAAAATGTATAACATCATAGAGGGGACCTACACATCAACCCACCACCAACACCTTGCATTGTTGTGAGACATCTTTTATAAATTATAAAAGAATATTGTCAAAATCTTACTACTAACTATAGTCCTTACCTTACATTTGGTGTATTTTCCCCCCAACCCACCCTATTATTATTTTAAAAATATATTTTTATGATAGAAGTTGTAAAATTACAAAACAATCACACACATGTGCAGAATTCCCTTATAACACCCCTCTGTCAACACATCACACTGTAGTGGAACATTTGTTACAGATTATGAGATAATATCATCAGACTATTACCAGGTCCATAGTATACATTTGGCACACTTTTTCCAGACTCCCCCATTATCAATACAGTACATCTTTGGCATAGATGCATGAATATTACATTATTACTGTTAACCATAGTCCATAGGTCACTCTAGTTGTATTTTTCCCATGTTTCTCCATTCACACTACTCTGCAATAGTGATGTACATCCACTCTAACTCACAAAGGACACTCTTGCATCTGCACCATGAACCACAATTCTCATCCACCTCTGCATTTACTGTATTAGTCAGTTCCTAGAGTATTCTCTAGCTTTCTTTCAATTGTCATTTACATCCCTAGACCACCCTTTTCAGCCACATTTCCATTTATAAACCAGCTTTAAGCTGTTACTTACTTTAATGTGTTATCATCAACTCTATACATTTCCACACTTTTACAGTAAAGTTAATTAAGATTTCTACATACATTAAACATCAGTAGTCCGTGTAGGAAAATGTATTTTCCTACATTTTCTTCTAGAAGTTTTATGGTTCTTGCTTTTATATTTAGATTTTTGATCCATTTTGAGTTAATTTTGTGTAAGTGTGAGATAGGAGTCCTTTTTCCTTCTTTTAGCTATGGATATTCAGTTTCCTCTGCACCATTTGTGGAATGGACTATTCTGCCCAAGCTGGATGGGTTTGATAGGATTGCCAAAAATCACTTGATCATAGATGTGAAGGTCTGTTTCTGAATCATCAGTTCAGTTCCATGGACCTGTGTGTCTGTCTTTATGCCAGTACCATGCTGTTTTTCCCACTGTAGCTAGGTAATATGATTTAAAGTCCAGAAGTGAGAGTCCTCCAACTTTGCTTTTTCTTTTTAAAATGTTTCTGGCTATTCAGGACAGCTTACCCTTCCAAATAAATTTGATAATCATGTTTTCCATTTATTTTAAAAATGTTGGTGGAATTTTTATTGAGATTATATTGAATCTGTATATCAATTTAAGTAGAATTGACATCTTAATGAAATCAATATTTAGTCTTCCAATCTGTGAGTATGGAGTGTTCTGCCAATTATTTAGGTCTTTTTAAATTTCTTTTAACAATGAGTTGTAGTTTTCTGAACACAGTGTTTTACATTGTTCATTAAGTTTATTCCAAAATATTTGGGTTTTATCTGTCATATTTTATTTTTACCACTCTTCTAACACTTCTAGTTACTTTTACTGATATAATCTTCATTTCTAGACTCTCTTCCAAGCTTCTCTCTTGCCTTTTCTTTTTAGACTGTAGCACATCCTTTAGTATTTCCTGCAAAACTGGTCTCTTGGTTACAAACTCACTCAGTTTCTGTTTATCTGTGAATATTCTAAACTCACCCTCATTTTTGAAAGACAGTCTTGCTGGATATAAGATTCTTGGCTTGAAGTTTTTCTCTTGCAGTATCTTAAACATATCACACTACTGTCCTCTTGACTCCATGGTTTCTGATGAGAAATCGGCACTTAATCTTACTGGTTATCCCTCATATGTTAGGCATTGCTTTTCTCTTGCTGCTCTCAGAAGTCTCCCTTTGTCTTCGGCATTTGGCATGCTGATTAGTATGTGTCTTGGAGTTGGCCTATTAGGATTTATTTGGTTGGGAGTATGTTGTCCTTCCTAAACATGAATATCTATGCCCTTAAATAGAGTTAGGAAATTTTCTACCATTATTTCTTCAAATATTCCTTCTGCCCCTTTTCCCTTCTCTTCTCCTTCTGGGACACCCATGACACGTATGTCTGTACTCTTTCATTGTCGTTCAGTTCTCTGAGAACTTGTTCAATTTTTTCCATTCCTTCCATTTCTTCACCTATTCTTTTGTATGTTCACTTTCAGAGGCCATTTCTTCAAGCTCACCAATTCTTTTTTCTACCTCCTCAAATCTGCTGTTGTAGTATTCCAATGTATTTTTTAAAGATTTATTTTTTATTTATTTCTCTTCCTTCCCCTCCCCCCCAGTTGTCTGCTCTCTGTTTCCATTCACTGTGTGTTCTTCTGTGACCGCTTCTATTCTTATCAGCGGCACTGGGAATCTGTGCTGCTTTTTGTCACGTCATATTGTTGTGTCAATTCTCCGTGTGTGCAGTGCCATTCTTGGGCAGGCTGCATTTTCTTTCACACTGTGTGACTCTCCTTACAGGGTGCACTCCTTGTACATGGAGCTCTCCTACGCAGGGGACACCCCTGCAAGGCACGGCACTCCTTGCATGCATCAGCACTGTACATGAGCCAGCTCCACACGGGTCAAGGATGCCCAGGGTTTGAACCATGGACCTCCCATGTGGTAGGTGGATGCCCTATCCATTGGGCCAAGTCCACCTCCCTCCAATGTTTTTTTAAATTTCATTTATTGCATCTTTCATTCCCATAAGGTCTGTTATTTTTCTATGTATGCTTCCAAATTCTTCTTTGTGCTTATGCAATGTCTTCTTAATATCCTTAATATCTTTAGCCATCTGAATGAATGTATTAAAGAGATTTATTTGAACACCTATGATTAGTTGTTTCAGATTTTTATGTCATCTGGAGGCTTATCTTGTTTCCTTGTCTGGGCCATATTTTCCTGTTTCTTGGTGTGGATTGTAATTTTTTGTTGGTGTCTTGGCGTCTGGCTTGCTAGATGTATTTATTCTGGATGCAGTTTCTCTTGGCTTTCTTGCCCTTTCTCCCTTGCTGGTTGTGTAGTAGGAGCCAAGGATGTAGTTGGTGTTGCAAACTTGGAGGCTCAAGCTGCCCTCATTGTCCCAAGGACCAAAGAAGAGTCTTCCAATTTTCTCCTTTGCCAGGGGTAGGGACAGAGAAAGCCACAGCCTAGATTGTAGTTGTCCAGAGAGACTGATGAAGTTTCATGCCCCTTTCTGCCCTAACTGGAATGGGGGTGGAGCTGCAGGTGTGGCCAGCAATCTATACCATGCATTTCCAAAATGACTACAGTTACCCTGGGAGATTTCCCACTATTCAGTCTGTGCCAGTCAAATGTTCCTACTGTTACCCTCTCTGGATAAGCCTAGGCTAGGGCTGCAGTCTGATCTGGGTGAAAGAAATGGGTCTCTACCATCACTGTGCTTTTCAGTTGGCCCAGCTTCCACTTATGCTGAGGGAAGAGTCAAAATGGTGGCCATTGGTCTCTTTCCAATTTGGACAGGTTCAAACTTCAGTTGTCCTTCGGGTTAGACTTTAGCTAACTGGATTTACTAATCAGTAGCTGAAGTCAGTGGCCAACCGTCTCTCCCTCCCCTGTTTTTAGGAAATGGAACTTCCAATTCAAGCTGCAGAATAGCTCCTGGGGTGGCTGTGCCACCAGAGTAGGATGATCACTCGCTTCCACCACATGGCCAGTATTTTCCTGGAAAGGATAGCGTAGGTCCCCACAGCTTCCTCCCTGCTGGAGGTAGGGCTGGGGCTTATGCTAGACCTGTAATCTGATCTGGATGGAAAGAAGCCAGTTTCTATCACCACTATTATTTTCAGTCAGCCCCACTTCCCCTTGTGCCAGGGGAGAAGTTAAGATGGCAGCCACCAGCCTCTTTCTTACTTGGAAAGTTTCAAATTTTAGCTGTTCTTAGTATTATACTTTAGTCCACTGACTTTACTAATCAGTAGCTGAGGTTGATGCCTGATATCTCTTTCTCCCCTATTTTTGGATAGTAGAGCTTCCACTCCAATGGTGGAAAAGCTCCCAAGGTGGCTTATGCTGCCAGTGGAGGATGGGCACCACCCTCCAGGGCCTGGTGTGCTCTACTTACGAATCTTCTCTCAGATGCACAGTCTTCTCCTTCCATTCCTTCAAGGATGTTGCAGGATGCTCTTCTGGTCTTCTGGAGCTTTAGATAGCTCTGGGTGATTACAAACTGCACTGTAGCACAAGCCAACTCTAGGAGCTCCTTACTCTGCAGCCATCTTGCTGGTTCTCTCTGGTTCTTCTTCTAATGGTGAAGGCCTACCTTCCATTGTCAGCCCCCAAATAAGCCTGAAATCCTTTTTTTTTTTTTTCTTCCCCCAGCAGTTAAAAGGCTAGGTAGGTATACACCCAACAATCTTTCTGTGCAAACTTATACTTCTGTTTAAGGTCTCTTTGTTTTTATCTGTGAAATCTTAGGCTTTCTATTTACCAGCTGCTGTCCTTAATTTTGCTTTCTGAGCTTCACTTTCTTCAGCAATAAAATTGAGCTAATATTAGAATTGTTCATGCAAAGTTAAATTGAAGGAGTTCTTTATATATTGTCTTGGAAATATTAAATATCTTGCTCAGAACTTCAAAGCAAAATATGGTGGAGTTTGGAATTAATCCAAGGCATGTATCTTCTTTCCACAATAAATATGACTGGTTCATAAATGTGGTTGGTTTGTACCACTATTATCACTGTGTTCAAGAAAATCAGTAGTTCCTCTGGGATTACAAAAATGAATTAGCTTCCTTTATTCTCTTAGTAAACCATATTATCTTAGTACAATATAGTTAAGGAAAGAGTACATTCACCTAAGTGACATTTTCCACTAAGGAGCCTGGAATATGTGCCAAATGAGCAGTTAACATTAGGCATGTTATAATTTAGATTGAAGAAGAGATTATGAAGGTCTGATGTGCACAACCAAACTTCATGAAGGAGAAACACTTGAACTCGATTTTGAAAGATTAGTAAGATGAGAAAGAAATGAGAAATGAGAAATGAGAAAGAAAAAACAAGAGAATTCCAAGCAGTAATTAATTGGGCAAAAGCACAAGAGCTGGAATGTAGGTGGATACTTAGTAGATTTGACTGCTGGAGAATGCTGTAGTGATTTAGGTAGGGATATAGTGGGAAATGCATTTAAAGAGAGAAGCCACCATTAAGTGTCATAGTTTCATAGTTCTTTGAATGCCGTGCGTGCGAACCTTTAAACTTTTCCATGGACAATGGTAAATTCTTAAAGGGCTTAGGACATTTGAATAAAGAGCTTTTAATCAAATTCGCTTAAAAATACTATCTGAAATTATGCCATGTTTTTCAACTAACAGTGACCCAAATCTTATTAGTTAGCCAAGAATCTCAATTTCACTCAGTTTAGTAAAATCAACTCTCCACTTTTTTTCTTTTTTAATTTTTTTTAGGAGGTACCTGGGGATGAACCCAGGATCTCACACATGGGAAGCAGGCACTCAACCGCTTGAGCTACATCCACTCCCCTCCACCATGGTTTTTTTTCCCAAAGATTTATTTATTTTTTATTTATTTCTCTCCCCTTACAACCCCCCCCCCATTGTCTGCTCTCTGTGTCCATTCACTGTGTGTTCTTCTGTGTCTGCTTGCATTCTTGTCAGTGCCACCAGGAATCTGTTTCTCTTTTTGTCGCAGCATCCTGCTGTGTCAGTTCTCTGCATGTGCAGCACCACTCCTGGGCAGGCTGCACTTTTGTTGTGTGGGGCGGCTCTCCTTGCAGGACATACTCTTCGTGCGTGGGATTCTCCTATGTGGGGCGCATTCCTTGTGCATGGAGCTCCCCTATACAGGAGACACACCTGCGTGGCACAGCACTCCTTGCACGCTTTAGTATTGCATGTGGGCCAGCTCATCACATGGGTCAGGAGGCCCTGGGTTTGAATCCTGGACCTCCCCATATGGTAGGCAGATGCTCCATCAGTTGAGCCAAATCTGCTTCCCTCCGCCTTGTTTTTTAAAGTGAAAGCAGAGATCAAAATGTAGATTTGAAGCTCCTTCAGAAAATATTTAAGCAAACAACAGAAAAAACTTATGAACAAAAGAATTGCTGATACAGAAAATGTTTCAGTAGAAAAAAAGAACAAATCTGCTTTATTTTTAGCATAATTAGAAAATGACTTATATTTAATATAATTTTTTCTATTATGAGAATATGACTATATTAAATCTAAAGTTTGGCCACAAGACAAGCTATTTTACTGAGGTAAGAATTCATATTCCCTACCTAGTCTGTGGGTCTGGGGTTGTGGGCTGTATGTCTTCCGCCTTCTAGTTTTCTATAGAATGCCTTTCTTAACATGAGGGGTGATTCATAAAACTAATCATAGATATTACTTGCTCAAACAAAACCAAACACCACTCCTAAACCTCTACATTCACACCCTCTCTATAGGGTTCTATCATTCTTTTCTAGTTCTCTATTTTAACAAATAGAATAGTCCTCTAGGATTTCAAACAAGTCTGGCAAGTGTTTAGAGGAACACAATCCAGCTCTCTAGTTAAAGCCTGTCAACATTTCTCTTTGAAAATCTCTATTTTTAGAGGTTTATCAGTTAGCTATAAAAATACTGCTATAGTTTAGAACTTGGTGTACAGGAACTCAGTCAAGACAAGATTGTCACACATGCTTTTTTTTTCTTTTTAAAACAAGCTATTTTGACTACTCTTTAGTTTCAGAAAAGGCAAGCTAAAATGGGAGATTGTTATTTTTATGCTTATTTTCTCACAGCTGAAAAAAATGACTCCACTTAATTGAGTAAAAATGTTTTCAGTCATTACAATGTTATATGGAGGGAAATACATATTTAGCAGTGTAACATGAACTTGATATTTTAGATGTATTTAAATTCTGAAAAACTTAATTGCTGTCTGATTATCAAATATACATATATATATATATACACACACACACACACACCATATAACACACTAGGAAGTGTTTAAATAAGATTATTTCTTTTGAGATTTAAGAGAATATTTTTTGGCCATCTCAGACACAGACTTTCAAAATGTACTGTAGTCATCCATGCTTGGATATACCTTTCAGTCTATTTTTTTTTTTTTTTACCCACAAAGGCTTACATTTACTGAAAAGTGTTAAAAAGATATTGTTTTTTTGTTGGTCAAAGGAGAAATGACAAAATTAAAAACATCACAAAGAGCAGTTTATCAATGTATTGCACACATTGACCATTTTTATTTCATTAATAATAAATATAACTCAAATTAATATAAAACTTAATAGATTTTGAAACACTTTCTAAGAAGATTGTATAATTTTGCACTCAGTGATAAGGAAGGCAGAAGAAATATTATCTCTTTTCTACAGCAAGAAAAATAAAAGCTTCAAATTTTTCATTTTCTTTTATTCAATTGCTCTCACCTCTCCTGATAGTGAAATTAGTATATTTCTGGAAACAGACATTCATTGCTTTGTTTCTGGTATAATAGTTAGCTCTCCCTATTTCCCCCACACTACAAGTCCCCAAATTAGTTGGAGAGTAAGGTTGAGGTGTTGCTCCTCTGAAGTAACTGTAGCCCTATCATCTTACTATCCTCAGCCAAAAGGGCAACAGGAGCCGAAGCAAGAGGTGAGAACTACCCCAGCTGTTTAGCCAGTTTCCTCTAACTTGTTTTCTATTTAAGTCTGTTAATATAGACTATCTCTATATTAATATTCTAATTTCTAATTCCTTTCATTTTCTCCTTTTCTTACCATATTCTACCAATTTCAAAATTACCTAATTATATTGCAGACCCAGAAACATTAATCCATTTGAGGCTGCAGGTTTTGTTTTTATGTTTGGGATTAGTGACACCACTGCAGTGGTTGTTATAGTAACCAGTCTCTTCAGCGGGGGAAGGAGTATGGGCATTTGGTAATGCTTAAGATTTAATAGAAGGAGGGAAAGTTCCTAGATCTCATATTTTGTTAGGAGATGATTCAGGGCAACAGCTCTCTCTTACTATCTCTGTTTTCATGTGAAGCGTACGGTAGGTCGGGGTGCTCGCTACGCTGCTCCCAGAATTGACCTGGATAGAGTCAATCTCCATTAGACTCCTCAAGGGCTTTATCCACCAAATTCATATCCGAAGTTCAGACAAAAGCACCTGAGTTACTCAGAAAATTGAGCAAATTGTATGAAGCTACCAAGGCAGTTTTATATGACATGGTCACCCACAGCATGCAATTTGCAAAGCACAAACAGGTTCTCAGTGAACACTCTCTATTTTTGCTTCATTTTATTTGGTTTCTTCATTTTATTTATTCTTTATTTCAAAAGCACTAGCTGTTAATAATGAAAAAATTATTTTCCCTCCTCACAACCTCAATTAGTTCCTAGAGTTATTATCTCCATTAACAGATCTATTTTTATGCAGTTACAAAAATATCAGTTTATATATGCATGCCCTGCTAAATCAATATCCATACAAATACATGGGATTTTTAAACACCTGTTTTTTTTATCATAGTGTCTGAGACTTATGTTTATTCACTTACTGTACCATGAGACGTTTGACATGTTAATACATAAAGTTATACCTAATTTTTAAAAAAGCATTTAGTTTGCTATGTCAGAATTTATATAAGCAGTTCCTGTTAATGAATGGTTAGGTTCTTTCCAATTTTTTTGTCCTGATTAATCAGTGTTGTAATAACTGTTCTTATATACAAGAGCAATATTGATAAAAGAATAATTTCTGTATCATGGGATACAACATCTCAAGTTTTTATAAATATTGTCAAACCACAGTCTGCAAGGATGTCAAAATTTACAGTGCTGTCAATGATATATAATGTGCCAATTTCTTACCCCCTCATCAATGGCATTTCTAAAAATGTATTGCCAATCTGACAAGCAAATGATATTACATTGGTGTCTTTATTTATAGTTCCTTTGTTTGTTTGTTTCTTTTTGGCATGTTTTCACATTTACTAGCTGTTTGTGTTTTCTCTTTGAAGCACTTGTTCTTATCTTTTGCAATGTCTTCATTTAGACTGATTGTTACAGAAATTAACAAATCAATGGGAAAGAATGGAAAATGCATTATGACACACACACTCATACACACATATATAATAAATGCAATTTATTGATCAATTTGGCACTTTTTTGCAATACTGTATTTCCTTTGCTAAAATATGTCATTTCTCTATTTTTCCAGAACTTCTGTTAAGTTCTTCAGTAAGATTTTATATATTCTTTTAGGTAGGTACATCTAACACTGTTCAGGTTACTAAACTTCTCAGTAGTTTCATACATTTTGGTGTTAACTATAATAGGGATATCCTAAAAAGTGTTATTTTCTAAGTTATGTTTTGTTTGTAGAAAATGTCAGTTTTTTGTTGGCCAATCCTGTATCTAAATAACTTACTAAATTACTAAGCTAACTGTTATTATAAAAGGCATTCTTTAATCGGGATGTTTCTCATATTTTACCATTTTAATAGATGATACCATGAATTTCTAGTTGATGTAATTTATCAAGTTAAACAAGGTTTTGTTTGTTTGTTTTTGCTAAAAATACATAGAAGACTTTATTTTATGTTAGGTGTTAAATTATATGGCCTTCTTTTCAGAAAAAAAGATCACATTTTGAAAATTTTGCTTATGAAGTTCTAGTAGCAGTTATGCAAAGCTTGTGTTGGACCAATCCACCTACGTACAAGACGTATAAACTGTGGATGTGCATTAAAATTAACTATCTGAAGGCACAAGGAGCAACAAAAAGCTGGTAACAACTGCTTAAAAATTTTAAGTTGTTTGTAATTTATTATTCTTTTAAAGCGGCGATTTGTATAAATTAGAAGAAATAGTGAAATGACTTCCTGTTAAAGAGTTCATTTGAAATTGCCCTGAGCTTTTGCTGTCAAAGTTTCTTGTGGAATAACTTGGAAAAAGGACACAATTTCTTCTTCCCATTTCTGCTCTGTGTGTTGTGTGTGTGAGAGTGTATGTGCATGTATGTGTACCAATTCTTTTCCCTATACTTTTTGTCTTTTAGGAATTCCTCAATATTTTTACCCCATTCTGACAAACTTGATGGTTTTCGGGCCTTCCATGGGTTTATTCTGTTTTCCCATTATCTCTGCTATTATTTCTCTGGAGTTTTCTGAGGCAGGAGGAGTTAAATCTGCTTTTGGTCAGTTATCTTAAATTGGAAATCCTAGTATCCCCCTTTATAATCCAGATAGAATTTCTCTTGGTTTTCTTCCCTTTAGGAATGCTTTTGATATGCGGGACTTTATGGGAGATTTGATGCTTGAGAATGGCAGGTAAATAGGGGAAAGCAAGTCTTGGGAAGATAACATTTTACCAACGTTCCTACTCTATTTGCCTATCACTTACTCAATTAGCATGTTTTAGAAGGTGGGTTTAGAAACTCTTCAATACTATTTGATAATGTACCATTGGGACAAATGTATTTTAAAGTCTAAGAAAGAAGTCGATTTTTTTTCCTGTAATTATTTTAATATTTTAATTTTTATTTTACTCTTTCAAAACACTCAGTAGTACCTCAGTCCAGAAAAAGTCACTCTGTTGTCTTGGGACAACATTTAATATTTTGAGCAAGATTTATTGCTAAATATATGAGTAGTTTACCAAGCTTATTAAATATTAGCCTGACCAACTGCTTTGTTGTAACATGCCAAAGGTGAGCGAGGAGCAGGGCTGATTATTCTTTTGTGACTATTAACAGTACTAAAGTGAGAAATCTGCAGCTTGAAATAGATAACAAGCTAATGTAACTATTGTTCTCATGGCAACAAATGCTCTCACCATTGTGTTCTGTAAACTGTCACAGCGTGGGATGGGGGTTCTGGGATGCTGGTGGAGACCAATGAGTGACAACTCCCCTTGTTTATTTAGAAATATTCTTGTGTAGAAATATCCTTGCCCATTCTTGCTCCTTTGCATCCTATTTGAATGAAATGCATGATTTTCATGTAAATGTATGTCAGAGTTTTCAGACGTATTCCTCAACACTGATAATTCTATCTAATAATGACATGTAGCCTCATTTGCTGTGGATTTGGAATTTGTTGGATACTGAAGTACTCAGTAAACCTGGGCATCAGTTTTGGCTAGACCAGTTACTAACTGTGGGACCTTAGGCAAAGGAGTCAGTACAATGGATCTATAGTAAGATTAACTGGTTGTTTAATTGTGCAAATATATAATATATACATATTATATATTATGATAGGGGCATGTTAAATATTGGCTTCCTTCTATTCAGGACATATGAACTGAAATGCGGTGCCAAACAATGATGCATTATGTATTCCTTTTTTTATTAAGTACTTTACACAAATATCACTTATCCAATGTTTACTCAAAGCTGCAGGGCAAATTAGTAGGAATATCATGGAGGAGGACAGAAAAATGTGGGAAAGTGGGAAGAAATAAAGATCAAGTACTGGAAGCACATTATTAGTATTCATAAAGATTTCCATAAAGTAACAGATTTCCAGGCAGGTTATGGGGCAAAATGGAATTTCATTGCTTATGCATTCCAGAAAACATTTCTAAATAACTAAAAGAACACTTGAAATAAATAATAGAAGTTTCAGTTTAAATGAAGTTGACTGATCCTGAGTAGTTACTTCCACTCCTTCCCCAAACCCCATGGAAATAATAGAGAAATATGATTAGGAGAATAAATTCATAATAGCCCCAGCAAGCTGTGAAGTGCCATCAGCAAGCAAGAATAGATAGGATTTTATAAAATTATAAAGATGCTATCAATTTGGGAAAGAAACCCAAGAGAACTGAGGATTTTGAAACCTCACACAAGTAAAAGTGGAGATCTCCAAGAAAGCAGAGTTTCCCTGAGAGCACCTTAACAGCTCCATCATGAGAAGTGGTACAGGCTGACAATTGAAGAAAGCCAGGGGAAGAACTTTTCCATACCTCAGTCTTAGACTTAAGCAATAAGGGAAAACAAAGTAGGCAATTAAAAGATGATATTTAAAAATCATGAGTGATGTGTTCACATTTATATACTTATGAAAATAACATAATTATGCATAGATGTTTGTAAAAAGAAATAGCCTTTTTAACAATGTATGGATACATCTGAAGTTATACTCACTGTACACTGGGTATCTAGGGGAAACCAATGAGTGATTAACATTGTCTGTGTATAATCAAAGGCTAACTGTACTGAAATAGAAAGCCTTGCACGTTTAAAAGTCAAGTTCTAGAAGTTTTGACTACTGAGCTATTAGAAGAATTTATCATCCTCATTTTTTCTCATGTGTTCTGTATTACTTTCTAGTGGATTCTTTTTCATTCTTCCAGTTTTATTCAACTGTGGCATTCTTCCATCTTGCACAAACAAATAAGCATCCCCACAGCAAAAGTTGGTTGAAGTCAAACTTGTGGAATATTGTCAAGTTGCCAACATCTGGGTAGTAAGTGTGAATGTTGCACCTTCCTCACATTTTTCATACATTCTTTATCCTTACCTAATGGATGCATTTGTGAAATGAATATTCTGTATTCTGAAATTTGGTAATGAATATTCCTATTAGGCCAGAATAGCAGAACTTGGATTCCAATATGTGGAACTGTTGGAGCGTTGTGTTATTGCTCTTATTGTTGATAAACTAAGTAATTAGAACTAAAAAGAAGTAACCCAACAATATTGCCACCTGTTTTAGATTCCTTTCCAAATTTTATTATAGGCACCAGATGTCATCTTCATTTAGGGCTTCTTTAATCATTATTTAATTTAATTTAATTTAATTTTTTTCTTATACTTACTCTGATATGGTTTTCAAAAACCTTTTGCAAATAGATTAGATTTCTAGATCTAACATTTATAATAGAATCTTCATTTATGAGTCTTACTGGAAAATTCTAAACACTCAAACAATCCTTCCTATTTAGTATTCAATAATTGAGCCTTAATAATAAATAGCTTACTTGGTACTCTAAGTATATAAACACCATTCTAAAAAAACTTCTATCATTCTTCTCCAATGAAAATTCATGAGAAAGCTATCTCATGAAGGAGCCAAGACAGAGACAGAAGGTATAAACAACCTGGCATTCCTTCAAAAGCATAGTTTACAAGTACTCAGAGATGGTAAGATGTCTCTATTGCAACAGTAGGCTTGGATTCTCTTGAAAATTGTGATACATGCCTGTTACAGAACTGACTTATGATCAAAAAACAATATATCCTGGGATTCTGTCATTCTGCTAATGTAATTCAATAAAGGTAACAGCCTGTTCTCATCTTTAGTGATCTAATCACAGAAAAATGGCATCAGTAAAATATTTAACATTGTATAATTCTCCCGTGATTTGTGTATAGTTTTCTTTTTCACAGTAGCACAGTCTTCCAAAGATAGCAAGAAGTTAAAGGAAAACTAAGTTGTCCATGTACTTTGTATTTTTTACATCTCAGTTTAACCACCAATACCTCAGAGATTTACCTTGCATCAGTTAGCCATTTCAACTATGTAAAATTTTATATAATTATAGCTTCATTGAGCTCCACTTCTTAATACCTATCACAGATGTTATGTTACATTTTGTGAAATTATCTGATAGCTGCCTCTCAAACTAGACTGTGTGCTATATGGCATAAAGGAGTGCATTGTACTTTGGTTCCATTTTTCTACTCTTTTTAGGGGTAGAATGGGGTAGTGGTCTCATCATTCTATAACAAGTGCCTAGTAGCATGCATAGCAAATAGTGGCACATAAAATATATTTATTAACTCACTGACGGAATAATGAATTAGATAAGCAATGAAAATCATCACTGACTTAGTGAGAAAAGTTTTAGTAGGGTGGTAGTCTTTAGGTTGAAATATAAATAGGAACAGTTCAACATGATATTGTTCAGTATTTTAGCATCTCCCTTCAATACATCAGAAAAATAATAATGAACTATAAGGTATATGAACAATATTTAAAAAGAATTATCCACCCTAAAAAAAAAAAACCAGTAATACAACAACAGCAAGATAAACACTTCCGTAGTCTTAAATGGAAGAAAACATAAATCCGTATGTTGAACTGATATTTCAGACTTGTTCCAAGCTTGGGTAGCATCATGGAAATCAAAAACAGGGCCAAGACAAAAAAAAAAAAATTGCAATCATTGTATGATATCAGCAGCCTGTACTTCAAGATTTTTAAAAGTTTCTTAGACGATTCTATTGTCTAGCAAAGTGTGATGATCCCTGAAATAAAATATATACTTCTAATATATTCAACAAATTAAGAACTATCTGTGTAAAATATCTGTTACAATTAGAAAAATGGACTATGCATGCTAAGAGGAAGGAAAATATGGATGGGCAAGTGTATAAAAATACATTCCAGTTCACTAGTAATCAGAGAAATGCAAATTAAAATATTGTCTATATATTATTTCATAATCATGGATAGTCAGAAGTAGGAAAAACACCTTAGTCATTGGAGAGGATGTGAAGAAACAGAAATTTTTATACATTATTAATGCTAATGTAATGGTGAAATTACTTGAGAAACAACTTGGCTACACAGAGAAAAATTGAAAATGTCTGAGAACCTCCCAATTTTCCTTCTAGGTACAGACCTTAGAGAAATTCTGTTTCATGTACACAAAGATTCATGTATTGGATTGTTCTTTGCATCATTTTAAAGGTGGTAAATTGGACTCAACCTAGCTAACTTTCAATATGGAAATGAATGCATACTCTGCTGTATACTAATATGGTAGAATACGAGTCCATGGTATCTTATTTATATTAATTAGCTTTTTTTTTTGCATAACAATGGAGTCTTAAAACTGAATCATGTAAAACAATGGCTGTTTATTTATCTCATGCTATGTGTGGGTAGGCAATTTGATTTGGGCTCACCTAAAATGTTCTTCTGAATCTGGCTGGGCTCCACCATGCATCTGCAGGCAGCTGCTGGTGTATCACCTCATTTACGAGTCTAGGGGTTGGCTGTCTGTCTGCTGGGGTGAAGGAATAACTGAGCATGTGTCTCACGTCAGCAACCAGACCAGTTCAAAATTGTTCACAAAGCAGTGGTTACAGGATTCCCAAAAGTAACAAACAATCAAGGTCGAATTTGGGGGCACTTTTCAGGCTTCTGTTTATAAACCAAAAGGCCAATCCAGACTAAAGCTGTGGATAAATACACTCTCCTCTTGATAGGAGAAGTTGCAAAGTATTGTGATCATTTTTGCAATCTACCCTTGAGGCCAGGAGTGTTTTCAAATTAAAATATTTTTAGTTTTATAAAAGTAATTTGCTACATATATTTGAATGTTCACTAACTTTCTGTGTAGGTTCTAGTACAGCACTTTATTTAAAAAAACATTAATATTTTCACACCAAAATATGTAGTCACTAATAAAGATAATAAATCACATATTTATCAATTCAGGAGTTATGTCAAAAAATTAGTTTGATATGAATATACAAACAAACAACCAAACAAAACTTTCTTGATTTAGAGCTTTGGGGATTTGGGAACTATGAGTACATAATTACGGATCTTTTAAACAGGGTATAAAAATGAATGAAGTTGATCATATGTACCACCTTTGATAGGTCCTAATACCATAATTTACATGAAAAAAAACAAGTTACATAAAGATATATTCCACAGTCTAACATTTGTATACAATTTGAAAGCACACAAAATAATTTGTTTATAGATAAATATGAATGCACTAAAAGCATGAAAACATAGATTAAAATAATATATACAATTTCAAGTGAGTAGAAGAGGAAAGGAAGAAGAGAAATCAGACTGGGAAGAAACTGAAAGGGAAAATTAAGGATATTATATATTTGCTTTAAAACAATTTGAAGCAATATAAACCAATGCATGTTGAAATTTGTCATATTAAATGCTATTAATATATCATATATGATATGATATGAATCTCAGATCACTAGGGACAATTCAGACATTTAAATAAATCATGTTGGTAACTTAATGGTCATTTGGAAAAAAGAATTGGATCTTTTCCTCATGCCATCTACCAAAATAAACTCCAAATAATTCAAAGATCAATTTGCTAAAATTCATGCCAAAGTACTTAAAAAGAAAAAAAAAAATGAATTGTTTTACAGCCGGAGAGTGAGAGTAGTGAAAACCTTTCTAGTTAGATTCAAAATCAGTATTAAAAGAATGAGATTTTTATGTGCTGAAAAGATAAGTTGTCCCAGACATTGTTGAGTGAGATAAGCAGATAGGAAGATACGTATATAGTAAATCAAATGGCAAGAAAGCATTGCCTGGATGATGGCTTGGTTTGGACATTTCCCTAGCCTCAAAACTTTGGGCAAATAAATTCCCATTGTTCAAGCCAAACCATTTCATGGTATTTGCTTAAGCAGCCTTGGAAACCAAAACAAGTACCTTCATATTTAATGCCTAGTTCTCTTTCTAAAACTCTAAATGCTCCAAGTATTCAACTCACATAGAGAAAACCTTCTGTCTTATGTACCAAATGTGCTTTGCCAATCATTTGTTATGTCAGATTATAATGCACTAAAACTATTAATCTAATAATTTTCATAGAAGTTGGCCCATTTGTGTTGGTCAAATAAAGTAAAATGTAGACCAAATTAAATATAAGTGTTCACTAAAACCTCTTCAGATATTTTGCTCAATTCAGGAGCTTCTTCTTTGAATAATCAATTCTAGGGTCAAAGTTAGATTCTCCAAGTTCTCCCCTACTTTCCTTTTCAAGCAACTTTATAGTTTGAAATAATTGTTACTATTGAAACTTTGGAATTTACTAGAAGTTGTTTTCCAGGAAGTGAAGATAAATCAACCCAATTATTATTGTTCTTAATTTCAAGTCTTTACACAGTATAGGCAAATTTGCATCATCTCTAATTCTGCCTTTTCATCTTAGTCACTGCCTTCAAAATGTTTTTCACACTTTTACTCATCTTCCTAGCCCAACCTCAAAAGATGTTATTTATGATCTTCAGTGCACATGTTTGAGAAATGGCCTGTTTTTGGGTTTTTTTGAAGATTTATTTTTTATTTATTTCTCTCCCTTTCCTCCTTCCTCCTCCCCTCTCCCCCATTGACTGCTCTCTGGGTCCATTTGCTGTGTGTTCTTCTGTGTCTGCTTGCATTCTTGGCAGCACTGGGAATCTGTTTCTCTTTTTGTTGTGTCAGCTCTCTGTGTGTGTGGCATCACTCCTGGGCAGGCTGTGCTTTTTTCATGCAGGGTGGCTCTCCTTGTGGGGCACACTCCTTGCACGTGGGGCTCCCCTATGTGGGGGACACTCCTGTGTGGCACGGTACTCCTTGTGTGCACACGGGCCGGTTGAGCACATGGGCCAGGAGGCCCTGGGTTTGAACCCTGGACCTCCCTTATGGTAGGCCGATGCTCTATCAATTGAGCAAAATCTGCTTCCCAGAAATGGCATGTTTTGAGTAATCGTTCTGTTTACTTGCCCAACAATTAATACCTTATTCCTACTCTGTTCTGCAGACTGAGTTCATTAAAATTTAAGCATGAGTCTTTTAAAATTTTATAGAAGTCATTGATTAGTCAAAACAAGGAAAAGAAAATTAGCTTTATGTTGCTAAACATTAACATTCAAGAAAATTTCTTAATATCTCTACATCAAATTTTTAATTTACATAATCAAAATGTGGCAGCATTCCCTTCACTATTCATTTACATTTTTTTCCCTCAAGCGCGTTATGGAACTTAAATAAAATTGATACAATTATGCTCTACCTCGTTTGCAGTCACATTTCAAAAATGAAAGAATACATTTTTTAGAAACTTATTAAATGAAATCTTTAAAGAAATCACAGTTCCTTTTACCAGTTAAAGAAGCACAGAAACACAAATGTTATTTATATTTTAGAAAAAAATTCAGGCTTTTTTTGTTTATAAAATTTATTATGCAGGTAATTTATTTAGTTAATTTAATTGACCTAATCCATATTTTTCATATTTTTCTCTTATTTGAAGATTGACATTCACTTACAGTTTTCCCATGCAGAAAATAAGAAACTTTCACAAATTTAATATTAAATTAACAGATTTATTTCTAAATTTAACAGAATAAAATAGATTAATTTTTTTTGCTTAAAAATTTTTTTTTAATTTTTCTTTTTTAAAATAATACATAGATCACAATAAAAGTGACATTAAAAAATAGAGGTTCCCATATAACCCACACCCCACACAATCACATCTTTCTACATCAACATCCTCTTTCATCATTGTGGCACATTCATTGCATTTTGTGGATACATTTTGGAACACTGTTTCACACCATGGATTATAGTTTACATTGTAGTTTACACTCTCCCTCAGTCCATTCAGTCCATTCAGTGGGTTATGGCAGGATATATAATGTCCAGCATCTGTTCCTGCAATATCATTTACGACAACTCCAAGACCTGAAAATGCCTCCATATCACATCTCTATTTTCCTCTCCCTGCCCTCAGCAACTACCATGGCCACTTTCTCCACATCAATGCTACAATTTCTTCCATTGCTAGTCACAATAGTTCTATAGTAGAATAGTAGTATAGTAGAAGACCAGGAAATCCACTCTAATCCATATTTTATTCCTCCATCCTGTGGACCCTCTAAATTGAGAGGGGGCTTAGATCCCACATGAATGATGGATGCGATTCTCCTGCTTGCAAATGTAGGCACTCTTGGTTTCCTGGTGTAGTGGGTGACCATCTTCACCTCCCTGTTAGCTGACCTGATTAAGTCCAACAAACCAGGGAGTAAGAGTTGCAACTCTGCTGAGACTCAGCCCACCTGGCACATGGGCAGTCCAGAGATTCAAGTCCCCTGAGTATATACCATCCCTAGTGCCAACTACAAGTTCAGTAAAAGTGACAAGAGGCATGTGTAGAAAGGTCACATCTGAGTCCAACTCCATCACACTCAGGAACACAAATTCCAAAGTATGGCCCACTGACAAGGCACTGATCTGCAGAGCCATCTGCCATGATCATAAAAATTGTGTGTCTCCATAGCTCTCAGGGTCACCAGTACCTGGAGTGGTATCTACTTTGGCTGTCTCTGGGATCCTGCTGAGATGTGCGTAAGCACAACCCCTCTGATGACCTCCCAACTGTTTTTTTGAAGACTCTTAGCCATACAAACTCATTTGCCTTTACCATTTCCCCTTTTTATTCAGGGTCTTTTTCTAGTTATATCACCGGTTTGTGATGGTAGTAAGCTCTTAGCACCAGGGAGGATCATACCTTGGAGTCCTGTCCCATGCTGGGGGGAAGGTAATACACTTACATGCTGAGTTTGGCTTAGAGAGTGGCCACATTTGAGCAACATGGAGGCTCTCAGGAGGTAACTGTTAGGCACCCTTCAGTTCTAGGCCTGGTTGAAATTTCAGGCACACAGGCTCATAAGCACAGTCATCAGTATCAAGGGCTCATCATTGGAACACCCCTCTTCACTGGTCTTTGCCGTTGCACTTGGGGGATTTTTGCTGTTCCACTGGGGAATGTGGGAATGTGTCAGAGCTCCCCTGGCTAGGAATTCAGCACTCCTTCAGTTGTCATTTGTAACTGTGACTACTATGAAAACACCCAACGAATATCTGAACACTTTTATATACCCTACATACATGCCCTATATACATACCCTATATACCTCCTAACCATGTGTTCCCCATCAAAAATACCCCACAGCAGTGTTCCTCCCCTGCCATAGCTGAACCCCTCTGTGGTCCAAAACGTCTTCAAAAATGAAGCCTAATATATTGCCAAATTCAATTAGTAGGAAAATGAAATAGTAATGGTAGGTTTAAGATTAGAAATAGAATACATACTAATTTAGAAAAACTAAAATAAAGTAAAAAATGAATTGGAGTATTAAAAAATGAAAAATATCATAAAACTTTGTTTTTGATGTTTTGCATTTCATCACTGTAATAGGTATTGCCCTGTATTTACAGTGTCAAGCCAATTTCTTTTATTCCTTCCTCAGGGTCTACATCATTTTTTTTTTTTAATTTTGTCTTCTAAAAAGTGTTAGATCATGGTAAAGGCATATGCAATATAGGGGACTCCCATATACCCAACATCAAACTCTTTTCCCTCTTCCCCAGTAATGATCTTTTTACATGTTCATGTTATATTTGCTGCAGCTGATGTACAGATATTGAAACATAGCTACCAGACATGGTTCCATTTTGGTTTACAATATGGTTTATATTTTAGACTGTACAATTTTCTAAAATTTTAGTTACATTATGGTTTACATTTTAGCCTATACACTTTTAAAAATTTTTGGTGAAATTTAACATGTCCTATATCCATCATTGAATGATCTTGTGGAACACTTCCATTGCCCCCTAGTTATTCTGCTTCCATCTATTCTATTCCTCTCTCCCACTCTGCTCAGGGCCCACAGTGACAACCAAGCTTCACTGATTGAAGGACCAGATTCACAGATACTTGCAGCAATGCTGAGGACTTGACACACTAGACTATCCTCCCCCATTGGGAGCCACCAATTCTCCCTATGTTTGAGAACATCAGGCCTCGCCAGGATGGGCTACACCTTCCCACTCTTGTATGAGTCTCCACCCAATGATATAACATACTATGACAAGATGAGCACTCACACACTCCCTGGAAGCCTACCCCTGTGCCAGATGCCCCCCTTCCCCATTAAGCACCTTAAACAGGTAACCCTTCCTTATTATATTTTCTGAAATTTTCTTAACATTATAGTTTCAACCACATACCCGACAATCTCTCATGTTCCTCTGTTTCCCTCAACCCTCCTCCCAATGCCTTCGGCCATCTGACCTGTCTTCCCAAACCTTCCCTCCTCAAGCCTGCAAAGTCCCACCCAATAGTATCCCTGTGCCCTCATCTTTTCCCTTCCCTGTATAACTACTTACCTCCACTTTATCATAGATTTCACCCAGGCAGGTGTCAGCTCACAGCCTTCTGCTTTGCACCCCCCCTCCCCAATTTCCAGTAAGCTTCTCCTCCAGTCTCTAGCTCTCTGAGACAGCTTGGCTTGCTTATTTCATATCAGAGAGGTCATGTTGTATTAGTACTTCAATGCCTGGCTTGCTTCACTCAACATAAGGTCCTTAAGATTCATCCATGTTATCCCATATGTTTGTACTGTGTTGATTCTTATAGCTGAGTAGTATTTTATTGTATGTATATACCACATTTTGTTTATCCAGTCATCTGCTGATGGGCATTTGGCTTGATTCCCACTTTTGCACTAGTGAATAATGCCACTATTGGTATGAATATATCAGTTTGTGTCATTGTTTTCAGTTCTTTAGGGTAAATACCCAGCAGTGGAATTGCTGGGTCATATGGCAAATCTATAGCTAGTTTTTTGAGAAACTGCCTAACTGTCCTTCAGAATGGCTGGATCTTTCTGCATTCCCCAGCAGTGGATGAGTGTCCCTATTCCTCCACATCCTCTCTAACACTTGTAGTCTTCTGTTTTTTTAATAACCTCCAGTCTAATGGGAGTAAGATGGTATCTCAATGTAGTTTTGATCTGCATTTCCCTAATAGCTAGTGAATTTGAGTATCTTTTCATGTGCTTTTTAGCCATTTGTATTTCTTCTTTAGAGAAGCATCTGTTCAAATCTCTTGCCCATTTTTAAAATGAGTTGTTTGTCTTTTTATTTTCAAGATGTAGGATTTATTTATATATGTAGGATATTAGTCTCCTATGAGATAAATGGTTACCAAATATTTCCTCCCATTTGGTAGGCTTTTTACTTTCTTGACAAACTCCTTCGAGGGGCGAAAGGCTTTAATTTTGAGGAGGTTCCATTTATCTATTTGTTCTTTTGCTGCTCATGTTTTGGGTGTGAATTTCATGAAGCCATTTCCTTTTACAAGCTTCTGTAGGTGCTACTCACATTGTTTTTCAAGGTCTTTATGGTCTTGGTGCTTATATTTAGGTCTTCGATCCATCTTAAATTGATTTTTGTATAAGGTGTGAGATGATAATCCTCTTTCATTCTTTTGCATATGGATACCCAGTTTTCCAAGCACGATTTGTTGAAGAAGTCATTCTCTCCCAGATGAGTGGGCTTGGTGGCCTTGTCATATCAGATGACTGTATATGTGAGGATTTATATCAGAACTCTCAATTCAGTTCCATTGTTCAGTATGTCTTTCCTTGTGCCAATACCATACCATTTTCACCACTGTAGCTTTGTAGTATGTTTTGAAGTCAAGTAGTGTGATTCCTCCTATTTCTTTTTTTCAATATGTCTTTGGCTATTTGGGGCCTCTTTCCTTTCCAAATAAATTTCATAGTTAGTTTTTCTAGTTTCTTAAGAAATGCTGGGTTGATTTATACTGGGATTGCATTGAATCTCTAGATCAGTTTGGGTAGGATAGGCATCTTAATGATATTTAGTTTTCCTATCCATAAACAGGAAATATTCTACCATTTATTTAAGTCTTCTTTGATTTCCTTGAAAGGTGTTGTATAGTTTTCTGTGTATAAATTTTTTACACCTTTAGTTAAATTTATTCCTAGGTATTTGATTTTTTTAGCTTACTATTATAAATGGTATTTGTTTCTTTATTTCCTCCCAAGCTTGCTCATTATTGGTGTACAGAAACACTACTGATTTTTGTGCACTGATCTTATAACCTGTGACTCTACTGAACTCATTTATAAGTTCTAGAAGCTTTGTTGTAGATTTCTCAGGGCTGTCTATGTATAGGATCATGTCATCTATGTCGTGAAATTTTTACTTATTCCTTTCCAAGTTGGGTGCCTTTTATATCTGATTCTTGCTTCAGTGCTCGAGCAAGTACTTCTAACACAGTGTTACATAGGAGGGGTAATAGTGGGCATCCTTGTCTTATTCCTGATCTTAGAGGGAGAGATTTTAGAATTTCACCATTGTAAATGATGTTAGCTGTGGGTTTTTCATATATGCCCTTTATCATGTTCAGAAAATTTCCTTCTATTCCTATCTTTTGCAGTGTTTTTATCAAGAAAGGGTGCTGTATTTTGTCAAATGGTTTTTCTGCACCTATAGATATGACCATGTGATTTTTCCCCCTTCAATCTGTTTATGTGGTATATTACAGTAATTGATTTTCTTATGTTGAACCATTCTTGCACACTAGAGATGAAACCCACTTGGTCATGGTGTATAGTTTGTTTAATGTGTTGTTGAATACATTTAGCAAGTATTTTGTTGAGGATTTTCACATCTAGATTCAATACAGAGATTGGTTTGTAATTTTCCTTCTTGTGGAGTCTATGTTTGGCTTTGGTGTTTGGGTAATGTTGGCAACATAGAATGAGTTAGGCAATGTTTCTTCTATTTTTATTTTTTGAAAGAATTTAAGCAAGATTGGTGTTAGTTCTTTCTGGAATGTTTGTTAGAATTCACCTGTGAAACCACCAGGCCCAGTGCTCTTCTTTGTTGGGAGGTTATTAATGATTGATTCTATCTCTTTACTTGTGATTGGTTTGTTGAGATCATCAATTTCTTCTTTCATCAGTGTAGACTGCTTATGTGTTTCTAGGAATTTGTCCATTTCCTCTAAATTGTCCTTCTTGTTGGCATACAGTTTTTCAACATATCCTCTTATGATATTCTTTATTTCTCTGGGGTCAGTGGTGATATAGCTTTTCTCATTTCTTATTTTGTGTATTCGTATCTTCTCTCTTTTTTTCTTTGTGAGTCTAGCTAAGAGTTTGTCAATTTTATTGATCTTCCCAAAGAATCAGCTCTTTGTTTTGTTTAGTTTTTCTAGTGCTTTCTTATTTTCTATTTCATTTAGTTCTGCTCTCATCTTTGTTCTTTCTTTCTTTCTTCTTCCTTTGGGGTTGGTTTGCTGTTTTTTTACTAATTCCTCCAAGTGTGCAATAGGTCTTCAATTTTACCTCTTTCTTCTTTTTTGATGTATGAATTTATGGCTAGGAATTTCCCTCTCAGCACAGCTTTTGCTGCATCCAATAAGCTTTGATATGCTGTTTTGTCATTTTCATTAGTTTCAGGGTAGATACTGATTTCTTTTGAGATTTCCTCCTTGACCCACTGTTTGTCTAAGTGTGTGTTGTTTAACTTCCATATCTTGGTGCCCAATCTGGGTCTCTGGCCCTTACAGATTTCCAGTTTCATTCCACTGTAGTCAGAGAAATTATTTTGTATGATTTCAATCTTTCTGATCTCATTGAGACTTTCTCTGTGGCCTAGCATATGGTCTATCTTGGAGAATGGTCCATGTGCACTTGAGAAGAATGTATACCCTGCTGTATTTGGGTGTAATGTTCTGTATATCTCTATTAGGTCCAGCCCCTCTAATGTATTGTTCAAAGTCTTTGTTTCTTGTTTGATTCTCTGTTGAGATGGTCTGTCCAATGGTGATAGTGGTGTATTAAAGTCCCTCACTATAACTGTAGAAGGATCTATTCCTTCATTTAGTTTTTCCAGTGTTTGCTTCCTGTTTTTGGAGGTGCCCTGGTTAGGAGCATAAATGTTTATAATCATTCTTTCTTCTTGAAAGATTACTCCTTTTACTAATATATCGTGTCCATCTTTGTCTCTCACAATAATTTTGCAGTTAAAGTCTATTTGTCCAATATTAATATAGGTACTCCTGCCCTTTTTGGTTATTGTGCCTGTAAGATTGTTTTTCAGCCATTGACTTTCAACCTCCTTTAATCTCTGGGTCTAATATGGATTTCTTATAGACAGCATATAGATAGATGATATTTCTTTATTCATTCTTCCAGTTTGTGTCTCTTGACAGGTGAGTTTAATCCATTGACTTTCATGTTATTACTCTTAAAGAATTACTTACATTAGCCAATTTTCTTTGGATTTGTGTATGTCATATGTTGTTTTTTTCTCTTTTTGTCTTTTTAGTTGTTCTTACACTCTTCTCCAACTCTATCTCTCCTGCTTTTTTCTTTCCTCCTGCAGAATTCCCTTTAGTATTTCTTTTAGGGCAGATTTCCTGTAGGCATGCTCTCTTAATTTCTGTTTATCTGTGAATATTTTGAACTCTCCATCAGTTTTGAATATTTTAGGAAAAAAAGAAAATGGTAATGAGTTGGAGCATATACAACCTATATAATACATACTAAGATATATTATTAACATGTAACAACACATATAATATTATATAGTCATAGAATATAAACCATTATATTATATAACATGTTAAATATACATAATACATTAATAGTATATATTAATATCATTAGACACTCCATAATAGAGTGAAAAGAGCCCAGATACAGAAGCCAAAACACCCTAGTTCATATCCTGCCATGTTTTTCACTTAGATACATTTCTTAACCTTTTTCAGTTTCACTTGTATTACCTCTAAAATGCAAAGAGGCTATCTAATTCACAGACCATTTTGCAGAATGGCCTGTGATAGTTTATGTAAATAAATAGTAGCTGACATCTCTTTCCGGTATAAGTGCCTTACAAAAACCAAGTCTCCAAAATCCTTTAAGAGAGATTCTATTATTATTCCAATTTACAATCGAGGAAAAATGACTGAGAAGAAAAACATGACCTAAAGACAATGGCCTGTATGACCAAGGATCCAAATCCCAGTTAGTTTGCCTCCCCTAGCCATCCACCTCACTCTAACACACACCAGTAGCCTGCCACCCCTCAAGAGCTAGGTACATAGTAGGTGCTCAAGAAATACTGTGTCCCTTTCTCCCTCTTTCTGAATGTTAAACACCCTAGGAAAGTGAATTCATTTGAACTTTAGCAAGACATAATTTGTTCTTACTAAGGAACTGAGATAAAAAGAGTAGGTAACGTAAAACTTCACCACTTTCAGTATTAAAAAAAAGAACGCAGTTGTGGAAAACAGAAAATTTAGGGGAGATTTTTTTTGCCTTCCCTTCTATGCTTTATGATACACCTGGGAAATATATATTGGGTAATAAATTTGTCTGCCCAGTGTTATTACCGAAAGATAGTCTATGATTATTTTCTGTCTGTAGTTTATTTTGGTTAGATTTACTGGTAAACAAAAAGACAGATTATCAACCCAGAAACATAAATCTTCTATTCTTCTAGCCAACAGGCATGTAATATACATTGGGATCCCCAACTGGGGATCCTTTTCCTTTAGCAGTAAATCTGCTCTTTGTTAGTTAACTTTTCTAAGAAACCATGGACTTGATTTCTCATTTTGATGAGCCTTATTAAGCTCTCTTTTGTTTGCTAATGCAGAGCTTATTTCTCTCATTCCAGAGTCTTCCAGGCTCTGTTCATTATGTGGAGGAAGTGAGCACACAAGTGCTCCATTTATCTACTCAATTTACTCATTCTTAACTGTGTAGTCTGAAACTGTGTAAAGAGGCTTTCTACCTCTTTAAAATATCTACACTGGGAGGTTGTACATAGGAGCTATTAAAAAGGGTATTTCTTTCCTACTTCCTCTTTCATGCTCCCAGCTTTGCTGTGCATTAGATAGGACAAGTAAGATTATCCAAATTCACATGAGAAATTTGGGTGTGAATTATTTGTAAAGGTATCCAGCTTGGCATTAATAATCAATACTCAAAATTTGATATCTAGTCTAGTGCTCTTGACAGCACATGACAATAGAAAGAAATCATTGGAATTTTGTATTTTATTCATTAGCTTCTCTAAGTATTTCTGAATAATGAACTTGTTAAGGAAAATAATTTCCTAGCAGTTTCCTTTAAGAAAATAATCATGGGACAATATTTTGGCCTCTTTTTATCTTACATTTAAAAGCAATAAAAGTATAAGGCACTGCATAAATCAGCTATCTGCCGTCCCACTTATAGGCTGAACAGATTTCCACACACACACAAACTTTCTCAGGATAATTACTTAGATTCTGGAAATTACTAAGAAGATTTAAGCTTGGCATGAAACTGAAGTCAACTAAACCATTAAAAATGTATTTATTGGAGACCTCTGGTTTCAGCTGTTACACGTAAAAAGAGCATAGAAGTCGTTACTTCTTTCATTACAACGACAAAAAAGCAGAACAAATTAAAAAGTAATGACTTTTCTTAGGTTTGTCAGAAAACCTAGGTTGCAAGGAAAAACAATATCCTAAAATCTGGAGAAACAGGTGACTCCAAAGAGTCACAGCTCAGATCCACTCACCTTGAACAGAGGCTGCTGAGCCCATAAACTGGTAAAACACTTAAATAGTAACTTTGATGATTTTTGCTGGTGGTTGAGAATGGATTAGCTTGAGAGAGAAACTGCTGGGGGCAGCAGTCTTAGGAGGGCTCTCACATTTTTGGAGGTTTATATGCAGGAGCCCCACTAGGTTCTCATGCTGAAAATCCAAAAAAGATCCCCTAGTGGCTCTGGCAGCAGGAGGGAAAATGTCGCCATTTTAAAACGTGACCATTCTCCACAACAAAGGCCTATTCTCCAAGGGGAAAGGTTCTGCTAGAGCCTTATCCCACAATGGGGAAGGGCATTTGTCAGGTTCCAGTGCCCTTCTAGACTTCCTATCTCACCAAGTGGGAGTAGAAGGGAGGGGAAACTGGGAAACAATTGTGAAGGTCACAGCCTGGGGACACAGGTCCAATAAAAGACAATCCTAAAATGATAGATTTCTTATCCTCCCCACCACTTTATCACTGCACAGCAGGGTTCCTGTAAAATACCAGCAGATTACAGCTGAAATCCCTACAGACAGGCTCTGCATAAGACTTAGGAAAGGCCAGAGACAACAGGGGAGACAGGAACAAAGACACTGGAGGACTCTGAAGCCTCTGACTCCTACAGCTACAGAATACATTAGACACAGTCCTAACTCCTAGGCAGAATAATATAAAACTTCACACTAAAGGCCTTACTACCTCAGTTCCATTACTCAATGTATCATGTACAGCTTTCAACAAAAACTTAACACAGCATGCTAAAGGTGAGAAAAAATGTGGTCTGAAAAGGTAATCAAGTTTTCAAACTAGCCTCAGATATTGCACAGATTTGGAATAGTTACAATCATATCTATATTAAGAGATGTAATAGAAGAAGTAGAGAAGACATACAAGGACACATGGATAATGTGAGCAGAAGAATGGAGACTCCAAGAAAGAATCAAAAGGGAATGCTAGAAATCAAAAACAAATGTAACAGAAATGAAAATGCCTTTTATGGACTTATCAGAAATAAGGGACCTAAATGAAGAAAGAATCAATGAGCTTGAAACTATGTCAGTAGAAACTTCCCAAACTGAAATGCAAAGAGAAAAAAAGAATCAAAAACACAGACCAGAGCACCCAAGCACTGTGCAACAATGACAAAAGGTATACATTACATATAAAAAAGGAATAAGTCATCTGCATGACTATATCTATTAAAGAAATTGAGATAAAAACTAATAATCCCCCCCCCCCCCAAAAAAAAGCACCAGAGACCAAGATGGTTTCACTGGTGAATTCTAACAAACATTTAAGGAAGAACGATACCAATTTTCCATAATTTCTTCCAGATATTTGCTTCCAGAAGCAAAAGGAACACATCTTAACTCATGAGTTAGAATTTAGACCAGATAGATATTACAAAAAAAGAAAATGACAGACCAATATCTCTCATGAACATAGATGAAACAATCCTTAAAATATTTGTATATCAAATCAAATGACATTTTAAAAAGTATATACTATGAGCAAGTGGGATTTATTCCACGTTTGCAAGGCTAGTTCAACATTAAAAAATCAGTCAATACAATTCACTTATCACAGGCTAAAGAAGAAAACCATATAATCATATCAATTGAGACAGAAAAAAAATGGACAAAATGAAACACTTATCCATATTAAACTCTCAGCACACTAGGAAAAGAAAGGAACTTACTCAACTTGATAAAAAATGACTAGAAAATCCCTACAGGCACTTTGAAAGAAAGTTTGGCAGTTTCATACAGAGCTAAACATAGCCTTACCATACTATCTAGCAGTCATGCCACTAGATATTTACTTATTTTCACACAAAATCTGAACATGAATGTTTACAATGGTTTTCTTTGTAATACCCCCAAACTGAAGGCAACCAAGACAGATTTCAATAGGTGAGTATCTAGACAAACTGTGTTTTTTCCATGTGGTGGAGTGTTATTCAGCAAAATAAATGAGTTTTCAAGCCACCAAAAATCATGGATGAATCTTAGATGCATACTGCTAAGTGGAAGAAACCAGTCTGAAAAGTTTACATGCTGTGTGATCCCAAGTTTACAACATTTTGGAAAAGGCAAAACTATAGGGACAGTAGAAAATATATAGTTGTCAGGAGTTTGGGGGAAGTGTGGACGATAGAATAGGTAAATCACAGGATCTTTTAAGGGCATTGAATACATGATATTACACATTTGCCAAAATCTATAGAAATTTACACTACAAAGAGTGAATCTTAAGGTGTGAATTTTTTTTTTTTAATTAGGCATTTAGGGGATCCCAGGAAGGAAGAAAAAAATGTGACATATAGTCTAGTTGAATATCAAATGTTTGAAACAACTTCATTGGAGTGGGGATACAATGCTGACCTAAGTAACTGAAAACTTTTGGACTCTGTAAGATGAAAGACAAAAGAACTGTACTCCAGTGGATAAAGTTGTTTCCCACATGAGTATGGGTTAACAGTTCTGAAATCACTCTACAGGTATACTGGAAGAAGAATTCCAAATGATTTTTGTAGATACTTCACCCTCAGGGTGGTGGAGCTTAATTCCTACTCCTTAAGTGTGGTCTGCATATAGTGACTTCCTTTTAAAGAG
This sequence comes from Dasypus novemcinctus, assembly GCF_030445035.2. Classification (NCBI taxonomy): domain Eukaryota; kingdom Metazoa; phylum Chordata; class Mammalia; order Cingulata; family Dasypodidae; genus Dasypus; species Dasypus novemcinctus. The sequence goes on along the minus strand of NC_080679.1, from coordinate 94,810,738 downwards.
TATAACATAGGAAGGGATTTTTTAAAAAGAATACTTTACGTGGAGAAACTGTCACATCAGCTTTAACAGAAATAAACATGTTGAGAGCATGTACCTTTGCTACACGGTGTAAATAGCACTTTTTTACTTCCAAAGTCCAGATTAATCATGATTTAAAACATCGGACAAATCCAAATTCAAGGCATTATATAAAATACTTGACCAGTATTCCTCAAAACTGAAAACAGCATATAAAACACAGAAAGTTAGAGAAACTGTCACAGCCTTTAGGAGCCTAAGGAGACATAACGGCTGAATGTTATGTGCTCTCCTGGATTGGATCCTGGGACAGAAAAATAACATTAGGTATTACCTCAGAAAATCTGCAAATGAAGTATAGACTTTAGTTAGTAATAACATATCAATAGTTATTTATTTATAACAAATGTACTTGCTGAGGTAAGATGTTATTAATAGATGAAACTAGATGCAGGATATAGGGTAACTCTCTTACTATCTTCATGATTCCTTGGCAAATATAAAACTGTTCTAAAAAATAAAGTTCATTTAAAAACAAAGAAGTCAAAAATATCCTATGTCAACTGAAATAATTTTCAAACATCTCTGCTTTTACAAGTCTTTGTTGTAGACTCTGCCTCTGCTTGCTATTAAACTTTATATAAACTTTTGTCCATATCCAGAAAGTCTCTCTGCTTTATTGGGCTAGATTTCCTTATTTAGTGCTTTTGGATAGAGAGACTAAACAACTGGAAAACCATGTTAGTATTTATTTCTTTTCAAAAGCTTGTCTTGTTTCATCAGATAATCTTCGAATTCTATAATTTTCCTGCCTCTTTTCAAAAGGCAAAGTACTTTTTCAGAAATATTGAAACAAAATATTTCATTCTGTCACTTTCTTCCATTAATTCCAATTATTATGCATTGCTTTCCCCAGCCCTATTCAACCACAGAAACTGAGGTAGTTAAGTGCCAGATCCAGAACTACCTTGTTTCCAACCCAGTTCCAATGTGTTAGTACTTTTGATCTTGGCATGGTGAAGTGCAGGTTTTCCACCTTGGATTTAGCTACGTAGTCAATTAGGTCCCATAGATGTGATTCCCATAAACACGGTCTTCCTCCTTTTTCCAAACTGGCCCATGTAACCTAATTGTAATCATGCCTCAAAGATTAGCTGGACAGTTAAGGTAATGGCCCTTAGACAGACATGGAATATTTTATCACAAATAATAATCTAACCTCATTTTCCCAGGAATTTTATTCAATATTTAGAAACAGTTGTCAGGAAATGGATGTGTCTCAAGCCGTTGGGCTCCTCTTTGCCATATAGGTGGTTCAGGCTTCGATGCCCAGGGTCTCATGGTAAAGGTAAGCTGGCTGGCATGGCAAGCAGGCCTACATGAAGTGCCATTCTGCATGGGAGTGCTGCCCTATGCAGGAGTGTCAACCAGCGCAGAGAGCTGGCACAGCAAGATAATGCAACAAGAGACACAGAGGAGGGACAATAAGAAGATGTAGCAAAACAGGGAGCTGAGGTGGAGCAAGGGAATGGTTGCTCTCTCCCACTCCAGAAGGTCCCAAGATCAGTTCCTGGAGCTGCCTAATGAGAATATAAGCAGACACGGAAAGAACATACAGTAAATAGACAGAGAGAGCAGACAACAGGGGTTGTGGACAAGAAACAAATAAATTAAAAAAAAGACAAAAGCAAAAAAACAATTGTTGAGTCAGCCAGGAATGTCTTTTCTCCAGATGAAGCTCACACATTTCTAGATCCTCCACCATCTTTATTGTCCTTCCAGATAGGGGCTTCTAATTTTACTATGCCCCCAAAGGCAAGAACTTATCATGGTTCTGAATCCAATAATCAACATCTTTACAATCAAATAGTTATTAAAGAAACTAACATCATATATAGGATATGGAATGGTTTGCAGATTATATGGAAGTACCAGATGGCAGCTCTGCCTTTCAGATTCTAAAAGCTTTATAGAACAATGAGAAAGCAGTAAGGTGTATGATAAACCCCTCTGGGTGTCCAGGCATGAAATCTTCTAAATAAAAAGCAGAAGTCTCTTCAAAATTATTATAAACAGGGAAGGCTTTTGGGAGAAGTTCATTTAAAACTGGACCTTGAAGGACAAGTGAAATCTGTTTCATGGGAAGAAGCTATTTCGTTAGGGAAGAAGGCATGCTTCAGGCCATTATCAGTGCTCAGCTTCTGTTAAGTCTTCAGTAGATAACATAAGTGGCTTATCTCATAAGAGGCTTGGAAAAAGAAAGATGGTTCTGAACATGGAAATTCTGTATTTGTCCAGCTGCCTTTATTAGACTTCAGAGAATCTTCAAGGGAAATTCAGAGAAACTTATTGTGTCTTACCCCTTACCTATTTATCCCCTTCACCACCAAAGGTCACATTCAGTACAGTAGAAATGTGGGTTGACCAAACAAAATGGACAGATCAGTTTTGGTCTAAAATATTAAAGTTTGAGTCTTTAAACTCCAGATCCTTGAATATCAAGTGTGGTACTTATCTGGCACGAAAGGCTGTGGAGAATGAGAAGCCTTATTTATAACTGCAGAAGTCATTTAAGGATCTGATCTGATCTGACTTTCTACAACATTCACTCTGGCCGTGGCGCAGACTGTCTTGAAACTTGGATTGGTCCTTCTGGACTGTCTTTCTGATAACAATAATAACTACTGTTTACTGAGAATTCTTTGTGTACCTGCCACTTGATCTGGACTTTAATCATATATTCAACTTAATTTTCTCAGGAACTCTTATGAGGTCGCATACAATTATCATCTGTGCCTTACCAATGGAGGAAACTGAGGCACAAAGTTGTTACTTTTTCCAAATATCACACCTCAAAGTGGTGTCTAGCCCCAGAGCTGGCTAAACTTCTGTTACACAAGCTGACCCTACTGTCTCTGTGTTGAGTCCAGCTAAGCCAGTCAAAGAGATCACAATAGCAACTTTGATAGCAATCATTACTCTACTGAAAGTGAACTTAAATCACAACTTTGCCTATGTAAGGCCTGGAGACCCTACTCTTTTAATGTGACTGTGGGGAAAGAAAATGACAAGGCATTTTGGAGAATGGGCTAGAAAATCTAACCACTAGAACATGGAGCACATTAAGAGGGATGGTAAACAAGGGCTGATTATCAATGACCTGTGAGCATCAAGGCACAGTTTGCCTAATTCAGTCCTCTTGATTTCTCAAAGGAGTAATTGGAGACATAAAGACTGGGAAAAATTGGTTTAGTGACTCACTCGTGGCTCCACAAATAGTGTTAGAACTAAAAATCAGATTAAATTATGGTAGATCTTGAATACTTGCAAGATTATTTGTAATTTGCATTATATATTCAGGCAACATCAAAGTACTAATAGTTCCCTCTCACCTTTCCACACTGATATATATCTCTATTCAGGGATGTGCTGGAGCCAGCTCTTAGCTGCTCACAAGAGCCAATTGTTCGATCTCTTCCACAGAACCTATTGTTAAACATTGAGCAGCACACCATTGCCTTTATGCTCTGTTTATGCTGATTCCTCTTCTACCATGCCCTTCCTTTACATTTTCACCAGGTTTCATTTTTAAAGATGCATATCCATTCCTTAAAAGTCAGCTAAGATGTCACCTCTACAATTGAGTCTTTCTAAACATCCTTTTGATGATTTTATAATATATTATGCAAGTATTTGTGCCTTTGCACTTTTTTTGCTGTTTTAAAATTGTTTAGTAATGTTTGAGCTTTTCAAAGATAGAGTCTGAGTTTTATTCATCTTTGTATTCCCAAGGTTCTTACCATATAGTTGATGTTCAGTAAATATTGCCCAAGTGAACCACAGGCAAAGGATTTGCTGAGTTGTTTTTTTGTTTTATGTGTTTTGTTTTTTTAACACAGGAGGAATGTGATCAAAATATCTGTACCTCAATTTCTTCATTGGTAAAGCATAGTTGATAACTGGAAATGATGTCTTTGGCAGTGGTAGGAAGGGTGCATTGAGGGAGGAAGACTGAAAATATGAAGTTTGGTTGAAATGTGTGCTGGTTTGAGTTTTTTGTGGACCCCAGAAAACTCCATCCTTACAGACAACCCATTCCTGTGCCGGTAACCCATTATAGATGGGACCTTTTGATTAGATCGCTTCAGTTAAGGGTTTTTGAATAGATTGTGGGACCCAGGTTGAGTCTTATTCGCTTACTGGAGTCCTTTATAAATGGAAGACTAAAAGCCACAGATGCACAGAAAAAAGCCGCAGAAACAGAGAAACCTCAAGAGGCAAAGAGAGGTCTTATAGGCCAGAGGCTGGAATGAGCATACCACAGAGGCATGAAAAGAAGATTCTGAGAGGCTGAAAGAGATGAGACCCAGATGACAGGGGAGAGACAAGCCCTATGCCTGACTGCCCACAACTTTACCAGGGAGAAGGTAAATTTGAAAGGAAAAGCAGGGACCCAAGCCAGCAGACTTGGCATTATGTCTTGCTGCATGGCAGGTGCCCAGGATTGCCAGCAGCCAAACTTCCAAGAAACAGCATCTCTGATGATGCCTGGATTTGGACATTTTCACAGTCTCAGAACTGTAAGATTTTACTGTAATAAATTCCTGTTATAAAAGCCAACCCATTTCTGGTATATTTCTCCCAGCAGTTTTTAGCAAACTAAAACAGAAGGTTAAGTGTCTGAACCATGATAACTACAGAAGAAATGATGTCCAAGAGTCCATGATGAAAGAATCAACAAGGTTTGTTAATAATCAGGTGTGATATAAATTCCTTGCTCCATAAAGTGTGGTGTCTCAATCAGGAGTATTGACATCTCTTGAAGCTTGTTAGAAATGATAGAAACTCAACCTGTACAAGAAAACTAGTGAATCAAAATTTGCATTTTAATAAGATCTTCAGGTGGTTTATATGCACATTCAAGTTTGAAAGCACTGGTTAAAGATGAGAAAAAAGTAAAAACTGATAGTCTTTAATGCTTTCTTTCTTGGTCTAAGAATTTCTCAGTATTTTCTTCTTTTATAGATTACCCTGAAGTGACAATAGGCTAGAGTAAGGTGAAACATTAGTTCTCTTAAAGAACAATGGAAACAATTGAGAATTTTTTTTTTGTAGAAAATAAATCCCTCTTATTAATAGAAAGTGTGTGTATCCTAAGACAAGTCATGATGAAATGTGAAGCAACGAAGCATGTTTCTCTTGCCTTATTATGGCAAATAGATCTTTATGTGTGGAGAATTACGGTAGCCTTAATTCTCAAGTCCTTCACTGTGGCCCTCTACTCAGGCTTGCCTGTCCCATAATGAGTCTTTTAAATCTTTTCTTTACTCATCTGTGGTCATTTGAGAATGTACGTACCCCAGAAAATCTTGTTCTTACAGTCGGTCCCCTCCTGTGGGTGTGAACTTATTTTAGGGAAGAACTTTTGATTAGGTTACTTCAGTTTAAGGGCCTTTTGATTAGGTTACTTCAATAGAGCATGGCCCAGGATGGGTCTTAATCCTCTTACTGGAGTCCTTTATAAAGCTAATGAGTGTAGAGATAGAAGTGGAGAAAAAGCCAGGGAAGCCAGAAGCTGAAGCAACAGAATGCAGAAGAGAAAGGAGAGACCAACAGATGCCATTTGTGTTTTGCCATGTGAGAGAGGAGTTCAGGATCACCAGCAGTGTATCTTCAGGAAGAAAGCAGAGCCTGATGATACCTTGATATGAGCATTTCCACAGTCTCAGAACTGTGAGCTTACAAGGATATATATTCTTTTTGCAAAAGCCAACCCATTTCTGGTATATTGCATTTTGGTAGCCTAGCAAACTAAAACATCATTGTTTCTAATAGTCCTGTTCTTCAAAGGCATTCCTGAAGCTAAATTCCAACCAGTTAATCCTTTTGATTATTCTTGTGTGAAAATGTGTTAATAGAATGATCATGTACATAATACAATATGCCAAACACATTATGCATATCAGTTCATTGAATAAACACAACAACACTATGAAGCAAGCATTATGAATGTAGCCTCCATTTTATAGAAAATGAAATTAGAAAACAGAGACATTAAGTGACGTGCCTCATAGACCTTGTTCTTAATGATTATGCCAATGCTTCTCAAGCTTTAAAGCCCGTCATAGTCACAGGGGGTGCTTATTATAACATGGAGTTCTGCTCTCCCAAGAGTTTTTGATTCAGTATGTCTGGGGTGGGACCTGATGATTTGAATTTCAAATGATTTCCCAGTTGAATGCTGCATTGAAAATCACTTCATTCTGTGATATATCACCAAGTTTGCTAATTTTTTTCCTCCATAATTATATTTTACAATTATCTTTATTGTAGGGACAAATAAAGCTATACTCAAATGGATTATATTAATTTAGGATCTCCAGATTCTTTGCAAATAACATTTTTGAATTAAATAAGAAATCTTTTGAAATGTCTTGTACCACATATACTTACTGCCTGTAATTTATAACTATTTTTTCTGATAATTCAGTTCAGGTAATTCTGTTCATAAATTTGTCTACTGTTCCATACAGAATGATTTTACAAATCTTTGACTTATGCGTAAATGTAAAACCCTAGTCCTGAAATAATAGGGAATATAGCAATTTCAGGATGATGTGTTAGAAGTAGCAGGAGACCTAGATACTCGTTTCTGCTATGCCATTAATTATCTATGTCAGCTCTGATGGGGCAGAGGATCTATATATTTTTTTCTTCTGTAAAATGAGAATCTTGGACTAAATCTAATTGTTTTCTTCATCTTAATACCATAGATTGACAAATTCAAGATTGAGAGCAAACAATCTCCCTTCAGAGTCCAGATTAGAGACCCTACTGCAGAGATCCTTTATGATGTTGCAATCATGCCCATGCCTTTCTTGTTACCAAAAAGGAGAAAATAAAAGAGAACTCTGTCAACAGTCTACTAATCATGAATCTATGCAACAGTGACAGTTAATCTCCTCTTCCTATTAATAGATGCAGATGCCTTAGGGCTAACATTTTCCTACTAGCTTAATAAGGAGAAAAAGATTGAAGGGGAGGCAGACAGAGGCGCCTAATTGCATAGCCAGCAGCTATTGCAGTGCTCCTCAAAAAAGAAGAGAAAGCAGCAAGATGGCAATTCAGCATTGGCCATGCCAGCAAGTTGTCCCCAAAGGAAATTAAAAGCAAGTCATTCTGATCTGTTTTGGTGCATTTCTAGGAGCACATTCAATTAAAAACACAGATGAATTTTCAGCCACCATTATCCCTGCCCAGCTGTCTAAAACAGAGCTGAAGATATGGGAATCAGTCTGACTATACCTTGAGATACTTACTAAATCTTGGGATACTTAATATAAGGATATGGAAGAAAAAGAAAACTAAGTATCCCTAACTTTGCAAACCCATTGTGATTTCCCAACTCTGGAAGTCAAGTCATATTGGTATATCAGGTGTTTCATGGACACAGGAAATTTGTGATAGGGTAAGGGCTATTATATTTGCTAAAAGAGAAAGTGTTTCAAATATGTATGAAATATACTTACTTTCAATATAGCATATAACCCACGTTTTGCGATTTTTTTCTGGTTCCCCTTCTAAATGATTGGATTTCTGTCACATTGGAAGTGAGGCACCCTGAATTATTCTAGGTTCTTCCTATGATTTGTTCCCAATAACAGGAAAATGGTACCTTGAAAATAACATCAATTAAGAAGAAATAGAAAGTTGTATAAAATTGGCCCAATCTTGCATATTAAGTTAATTTCTTTTTGAACAAAATAAAAATTCCTCACAAAAGAATATCTACCATAATATGCCTGGACAGAATTTTTGAAATTAAATTAATTCTTCCTTAATTATTACGCTGCCTTTGGTCTGTTATTTTTTTTAAGTTGAAATAAAGTTTACTTTAAAAAAAAGAACATCTATATTAACTGTTAGAATAATGCTTACTACGCTTCTATTCTTATATTACTCATAGTGACTTTGTGAATCACATTGCCTAGAATCTAATTTGTAACCAATGGCTACTTAATTTTAATTTAGGCAATCATGTTAGCATGCTTACTATGAGCCATGTAATCTGCTAAAAGCTGAGCACACAGGGATGAACACTGCCTTAGCCTCAAGCAAGTTACTGAGAAAGCACTTTAGAAAGCCTTCTCTGTTTTATTCCTCATATTTCCCCAAAGTGGGAAAGGTATGTTTGGATTCTTAGATAATTAATGCCTAGGATAACTCTAATAAAAGTTTGTGTAATTTAGCACAAAAACAAAGTGAATTTTTCCTGCAGACTATCTAGAGAGGCAGGGAAAGGTTTATAGAGGTGATGACATTGAGTTTAAATTGAAGTTATGAACACTTTCTACTTTAGAAAATATTTCCAGATTGCTCTCTGAAATAGTTGTTCCTCTTTACCCCCATTAGCCAGATATGAGTTCCTGTTGCTTTGCTTGCAAGCTAGTACTTGGCATTGTGAGACCTGTTGGGGAAATCACAGACACCTGTTAAGCAGCCCATGCCCCAGATCTCATGCACCTCCATCTCCTTCTCTAGGAAGACCCAAACAAAAGAGGCAGTCATCCTCTGGCCCTCTGCTGCCCTCACTTCCTTTCCTATTGCGTGCCATTTCACAATCAGAGGGAAAAGTTAGGTCTAATGAAAAGGCCAGGCCAGAATTTACCTTAAACCCAGAACAAAGGCTTATCAGAACAGCAATTCTCAGTGGCAGGGTCGTCTCCCTCAGAGGTGGGTAAAAAACACACTCAGAAAATAGAATTGTCTCTCTTCTCCTGCAAGAAGTGGGGTATTGTAGCTATCACCTATCCACCCCAACCTGGAACAGTTTTCACCACCCTGGGAGACAGGCCCTGATGGGAAGTCTTCACCCCGCTCTTTTGGACATTTTGTGTTGAGTAAGTGATAAAAAATTTACTTCCCCTCCTGAACTCTATTCCATACAATAGAAGAATCGTTTGCTGGAAGTTTCTGTTTTATCCTGAACCTGCTTCCCAAGATGAAACATTGTAGCAACTTGCTCCACAAGAAAGCTTTGTCAATATAATGGATATGAAATTAAAACCCATTATAGGCTATTAATTTGCATTTTCTTATTTAATAGTGAGGACAAGAGTCTTTTATATTTATTTCTTTTTTTCCCTCCCCCCACCCCCTTATTGCTGTTTGCATTTGCAGTCTGCTCTCTGTGTCCATTCACTGTGTGTTCTTCCCTGTCTGCTTGTCTTTTTTCTTCTTCTCATTTTTCTCTTTAGGAGGCACTGGGGACCAATCCCAGGACCTCCAGTGTGGGAGTGTTGGAGAAACGGCCTTTACTGGGACATGAAGACTGATGATTGTAGTCAGGATATGTATTGAGGAGTTACCCTAGAAGAGGGGGCCTGAAGAGTAGACTGCAGCCTGCCTCTGGAAGGTGGTAGATATGACTTTATAAAGTACATTAATAGGCCAGGAAACATTCATGGGGAGGGGGTTAGAGACCGAGTACAGCCTGGGGCCAATAAAGGGCTGTAAAAGTAAAAATTTTCCCTTGTTATCCTTAGGGTAAAATGAGCTAGGGAGTAATGTATTCTTGGAATGTGGGAGGGGTTGGAAGTGGTTAGGACTGGAAGGGGGCAGAGGTCCTTATCTCACTCTGCTCTGTCTCCACTAGGTTTCTTTGTTCTTGTGAGGAGATGGTTGGTTGCATTAAGTTATGTATGCTATGGTCTGCTCGGTCAGTCACGTAGGCCATGGACGGAGATTACTTTCCTTCAATCTGTGTCACAGTTTATTAATCATACACCATGGACCTTGTAATAGCGAACCTCTAACAAAGAAAGAGGCACCCAATTGCTTGAGCCAATTCATCTCCCTGGTCTGCTGTGTCTCTCACTGTCTCTCCTCTGTCTCTCCCTTTGTTGCATCAGCTTGCTGTGCCAAGTCTTCACTGCGTGGGTCAGCTTGCCTTCTCCAAGAGGCCCCAGGAATTGAACCTGGGGCCTCCCATAAGGTAAATGGGAGCCTAATCGTTTGAGTCACGTCCATTTCCCTAGATTTATTTCATATGCAGTTTTTCTTTCATCTTCTCTGATGTATGTACTTGTCTTTTGCCTATTTTTCTATTGGGTAGTTTATGGTTTTCTTATTGAATTTGTGCTTGATTGAATTGTGCTTACCAATTTAGACCTGTTCTTAATCTTAATCCTCAATCCTCTAGGTGCAAACCCATTGTAAATGGGTTCTTGAAGATGTTTTTAGCTAAGATGCTACTCAACAGAATGCAGGTGGGTCTTAGTCCAGATTACTTAAGGCCTTACAAAGATAAGGCCATAGGGAGAAGCCAGAATGAGCAGGAACCTGGAAGAGAAAGGAGAGGACATCCTCTGTAACAGGAAGCAGAAATAAAGCCAAGTAACCCCGAGGATTGTGGGACACCAGCACCAAAATGCTACCAACCCTGGGAGAAAGCAAGCCCTCTGGCCTCTGAAAATGTGAGACAATAAATTCTGGTTGTTCAAGCCAACCCATTGTTGATATTTGTGATAACGGTCTAACAAACTGAGAGTTGGAAAGCAGTTCATTATGAGTTCTAGTTATGAAATATAACTAGTTTTGGCTTTATTACTGTTGTAGGGCAAGATATAATACACTAATAAATAACTCCAAATTATCAGGAGTTTAACACTTCAACAGTTTATTTTCTGACTTGACATAAAGTCTGTTCCTAGTTTAGGAAACTGCATTACCTTCCCCCTAGATTGGGACATGACTCCTGGGAATGAGCTTCCCTGGCATGAAGGGATTACTACCAAGCACTAAATAGTAATGCAACTGGAAAAAGACCTTGACTAAAAGAGGGAAAGTAAAAACAAATAAGTTTATATGGATGAGACTTCAAAGTGATGAGTTGGGAGGTCATTCCAGAGGTTACGCTTATTCATGTCTCAACAGGATCTCATTGACTGCCAGACTAACTACTACCTCAAATAGCAGGTCTCTTGATGGCTCTGGAGACATCCAGGCACTATAGATAGGGCAGACAGCTCAGGAGTTTGGAGCCCTGCCAGTGAGCCCTACTTGGGAATTTATGCTCCCCAGTGTGACAGAGTTGGACTCTGTGTTGTTTTATCTACACATAGCTTTTCTGCCCCTTCTATTTGAACCTATAGTTAGTACTACAGTTGACATGTGTATGTCCAAGAGACTTAGACCTTTGGGCTGTCCCTGTACCAGTAGGGTCCTGAATCTCAACAGATTTGCAACACCTGCTCTCCAATTCACTGGACTTACCCAGGACAACTAGCAAGGAGACTATGATTGACAATGACTATCTCAAGGACCAGACAGAGTATGCAACTGCAAGCAATACAGTCCCATTCATCTGCCCTTTGAGATCTAATCCCCCTCTCAATTAGAGGTGGAGTGGGCACCACCATCCCAGAATTCAGGATTAGGGAATGAATGATGGACTAGAGTAGACTTACTGTTATTCTATTATAGATTTATTGTGATCCTAGCAATGGAAGAACTCTTATCATTGATGTGGAGACAGTGGCCAATAGAGGTTCTGAGGGGAGGGAAAGGGAAAAAGGTGTAACATGGGGGCATTTTCGGGACTTGGGAATTGTCCTGAATGATGTTGCAATGACAGATACAGGCCACTGTGTATCTTTTAATAACTTACAAAACTGGGCAGGAGAGAGTGCAAACTACAATGTAAAAAGTAGTCCATGCTGAGTGGCAATGCCCCAAGATGTGTTCATCAATTGTGGCAAATGCACCACATTAATGAAGGATGTTGTTGATGTGGGAAAATGTGGGAGGGCTAGGAAGTGGGGCATATGAGAAATTCCTATATTTTTTATATAATATTTATGTAATCTAACTTTCTTTTAAAATAAAAATTAAAAAGTATATTTTAAAAAAATCACTCACTTTCATTGGACAGAAGTAATCATATGGTCCTATCTAGCTACAAAGAGTGTGGGAAATGTAGGAGGAATATGGAAGCTTTGATGAGCATTATTTGTCTCTGTCACAAATACATTTTATCATATATGGAACTAAATATATTTATGAATGGGTAATTAATTTTGTAAAATTATTTTCCCTTGAATATTGAGTTGGTCATATGTTTTTGTCCTTTTACTTTATCAATGTGGTAAATTATTTTTTATCAATATTTTATTGTTAAACTATCCTGGCCCTTATGGTACCAACCCACCTGCTCATGATCTACTCTTTTTTTAATTAAAATTTTTTTTTTTAATTTTTATAAGATAAAAGACTTGGGTTGCTAGTATTTTGCTCAGGATTTTTGTACCATAATCATAATATTGACCTTCAATCTACCTTTCCTGCACTTTCCCCCTGATTTTGTGCAGATTATCAACTACTGATTTAATTTCTTAAAAATTATATTTAACTTTCCTGTTTCTTTTGAGTCAGTTTTGTTAAGTTATATTTTTCTTATAAACTTCCCATTTCAACTTTGTTCTGGAATAAAAGTGATTATAAAATTCTTTTTCACAATGCCATATCTAAATTGTTATCTTTTTATATGCCAATCAGGAATTTAGGTTTATTTGTTGATTTAACTTTCAAGCAAACCAAATTTTGACTTTTTTTATTAATTTATGTTCATGTTTTAATTATTATCTCCCTCTTTTAAGGGATTATTATGTTGTTCTATATCTATTGCCTGCAGCTGAAAGCTTAGCTCATTAATTTTCTTTTTATTCCCTTCTAATATAATACTTTTAGACAATAAATTTTTCTTTAAACTCTTGGTAACTGTATGTCATACAATATAATCTGTGCAATTTTCTTTATTGTTCAGTTTCTATGTATTTTACAGTGTTCACTGTAATTTTTTTTCCTTCATTCAGTGAATTGTTCTGAAGTGGGTATCTACATATATAGTTTTTTTATTATTCTATTTCTTGATACTTGTTTCTTAGTAGCAATATTAAAATATTTATTGAGATATTATGACTTAAAATATGATATTTTGTTTAATTTCTTTATTAATATAAACTTGATAAGTAAGTATTCTCTAATTTTGGAGGTATACAAAACAAGCTGAGAAATTTTATTGTTAATATAATCTCTATAAATTTGTGTTGCTTGATCCATCAAAGAAAGCTCAAATTTCCATTTAATGGAGAATGTTTGCTTTATGAGGCCAAGTTAATATGTAATTTAAAGTTTAGAACTAAAACCATCCTTCTGGCAAAATGAACACTTATGTCATTTAATCACCCTCTGTCTATGGCAATGCCTTGTACCTTGAGGACTATCTTACTCCTTTATTAATGTAACAACAGCAACTTCTTTTGGTCATCTAGCTTTTTGTCTTCTTTTTTGAAAACAATGTGAAATCTGATTTTTTTTAATCCATAAAAAATCTTGATACCCAGACAAATGAGTCTATTCCATTTATTGTGATTACTAATATGCTTGAATCTATATCTATTATTTATTTATTACTGTAACTTCTATAGGATCTGCTTTTTCCATTCTGTTTTTTTTTTTTTCTTTCTTGTCTTCTTTTGGATCACTTAGCTTTTCTATAGCTATATGGTATAAATATACTAATTATTCTCATAATTCCTCTCTTTAAAAATTTCACCAGGCTTACCTAACAATATCTACCTTCCTTATTAAGTAATATGAAGCTTTAAAAATGTCCTATCTATCCAACTGTTCCTGTCTTTCATGCTATTGTCTGGTATTTTTGTTCTTTCTGGCTTTTGTTTCCCGAATAGATATTGTTATTACTATTAGTGTTGTTTTATTCAATTACCCTGTTTACATTTTACCATCTATATTTTCATTGCTCTGTTAATTTTCTATGGGGAGTATTAAACTTTTATAAAGGATTGTTTTCACATTTCCTCCTTCCCAAAGCACATCCTTTGAAATTCCTCTAGTGAAAGGCTATTTGTAGTAAACTCAGTTATGTTTGCCTGAAAATGTCTTTATTTCACTCATGTTCATCAATAATAGTGCAACTTTAAAATAACTGTACTTATTTTATATTTTATATCTTATACTTCAAGTGTGCAAAATCCTTGGGGGTTTAAGATGTGCTGTTGACATGGATTCTAATGGGGGTTCATTTCCATGTTGTTGTTATAAATGAGAATTGTGAACTTGCATGCAGCTAGTTTTCCTCCATGGCAATATTGTGAGGCCTGTGTTATGGGTGAATTCCTTAAGAAATGATACATTTTTACCACAGTTGAGTCATTTGCCATGCTACAATCTGGACTTCTTTAGACATTCTTTAGCATCAGGTATTCTGGACCTCAGTGTGAGTATAAATTTGCAGTCAATCCAGCCATTTGTGAATTCTAAGAGACTATTCAGAGTCCTGGTGAGGAGAAAGATATTTTCCAGTTGCTTCTCTTTGCAGAATAATAAATTTTTATCTAGACCATATTTTAAGGGAGGTGATTTTTCTTGCAGAGCATTGTCAACTCCCCACTTCACTTGGGACTAAGGCCTTGTCTCCTGTTTACCATGTGCCTCTTAAGTCACAAGCATCTGAGCCATGGAGATTGTTTTAACTCCCTTGTCATTTGTGACTCCTAGACATATGGGTTAATTTGGGGAAATGTTTGCATGGTTGTTTGAGATTATTTATGAGTCCCCAGAAGAGAGATTATGTTTGTAAATTGGTCTGTTCCTCTGGGTGTGATAATCTTTGAATCATTAGATTCTGCTGACATATCTTGACGCAATTGCCTGTTAAGATTGGGTCTTTGATTCAACCACATCAGTAAGGTATGACCCAGATTGAGTCCTGCCCCCTTGTGGACTGATATAAATGGACACTCACTCAAGAGACTAACAAAAGGAAGAGGGAGAGCTCCATAGACATGGCAGAGGAGAGAACTTTGTTCCTGCGACCCCAAGAAGAGAGATGAGCCATTTGCCTGATAGTTTGCAGAGCTGAGAAAGCCCAGAAAGAAACAAGCCTTATGCCAGCCTGTAGGTGAGAGAGAGGAAGGCTGAGCCCTCACAGAGATGGGCAGCCATCTTGCTTCAACACATGGCAACTAACTGGTGAGAAAGCAACCTTGAGTTGGACTTTTTAGGGCCTTGAGACAGTAAGCTTTTATCCCAAATAAAAACTCTTTATAAAGCCAACAGATTTCTGGTACTTTGCATCAGCACCTATTTGGCTGACTAATACAGTTTGTTATATTTATTCTGACATTTCTAGATATTCAGAAGCAGGAAGCATTTTCAGGCAATCTTGATCTCTATTTACAGTTATCAGTTTTAAGTGTAATTTTTACAAACTATGTTAAGAACTGCCTCATTCTCATCTAAATATAGAAATGCTCAGAGGGAGCATGATATACAATGTCTAGTACCAAACAGTCCATATTATCATTCTAACTCCATCACATAATTACATGATAGTAGAGAATTTGCATAACATTTCTCTGCCTTGGTTTCTTCATCTGTAAAATGAAAATGATGCCAAATGGATTACTTTGAGAATTACATGAGTCAGTAAATACAGCATTGGCCGTGTGCATTAAGCTTTCAAAAAATATTGTTATTAATCAGCACACCTCGTATAATTAGAGGCATAAAAGTATTTGCACAGGAATTGAAAATGGAATTGTCATATAGTGGACTGTATATCAAGTACTATGTATCTGATTTATTACCTTGACAAATACAAGCTTTACAAAAACCCTGTTATATGTATATGTATTTTTTCTTCGCATTGTGCCTGTGATGCTTAGGTTTGTGTGTCACTTTGGCCAAGTTATGGTGTTCAGTTGTTTAATCAAGCAAGCACAGTCCTGACTGCTACTGTGAAGACATTTCATGGATTAAAATTATTGATAAGTTGATTGCATCTATGATTGATTACATCTGCCATCAACTGAGGAGATTGCCTTCAGCAATGAGAGACATCTCATCCAATCAGCTGAAAACTTTAAAAGGAAAAATGATTTCAGCAGTCAGAGGAGAGAATTTCCATCTTCTTCCAGTTTCTCCTGGGGAATTCATGGAAAAACTTCCTCAGTGTTCATAGCTTACAGCCTGTCCTCAGGTATATGGACTTGTGCATCCCCACAGTTATGTGACACAACTTTTATAAAAATCTCATAGTATTTACAGATATCTCATGTTGGTTCTTTTCCCCTAGAGAACCCTGACTAATACAATACCTATGGAGCAAATGACTTACTTAAAATTTACACAGCTTTTAAGTGGTGGAATAAGAATTGGAAACCAGATTCATCTTGCTCCAAAGTCCAAACTTAGCACCAGAAGAAATAATTTTAGATCTAGACTTTGAGTCAAGTCAGAAGACTTAATTTCAAGTCTAGTCAACAATAGAATTACTGTTATTATCATAATCATAACCAATATAATTATAATCATAGCCAACACTTATATTGTACCTTCTATGTTCTAAGAACTGTTGTAGAAGTTTTAAAACTCATTCATTAATCATGATAACCCTTTGAGGAAGGTAGTTTTATTTCCATTACCCCAATTTTATAGTTGAGGACACTGAGAGATGGAGTTTATATATCTTGCACAAGGTCAAAAATAGGAGGCAGGGAAGGATTTGAATGCAAGCTGTCTAGTTCCAAAATACATCATTTATTAATCTGTGTAAGTTCCTTGTTCTATATGAACTTTAAGTTTCTCATCTCTAATATGAAGATAACAAAATACACTTTAAGGGATTATAAAGAGTGTTAAAATTATCATACAGATGAAAGACTTTTTTTAAAAACACAAAGCGCTTTAAAATGCAAGTTTTTACCTGGAAATATTTTTGTATTATGGACAACAATTAAACTTACAGGATGAATAAATTGTGATCATGACAATTTAATATTTATTTTTTATTGTGTTATATCCAAAAGAGATTGTCAACATTGAGTAGATTATTTTATCACCTTTTGTGGAATAATGAGTTTCATCAGAGTAATCATATCCTGACTATAATTTATAAATATTTACTTTCATCGTCCCCATTCACTGTAACAATGACTAATCAGGCACTATCGAATTTTGATTATATGGGTGAAATTAGGAATATTGAATTATTTTACATGATTGAGGGTTTGGATATTCAAAAGTGTTGATAATTGTCAAAAGAAGTACCTGTGAATAGGGGACATTAGAAATTTTTGTGTTGTTCATGTTTGAAATTTGGGAATCTAAGCTATGTAGATATAATATTTCTTCCTAAAATTCTATTTCCAGATCTGGTAGATTCTTCTTTTGACATTTCATTAAACACAATTTTTGTGCAGGCACTCTTTCATAGTAAGAAGGAAACGTGGGAAGGTGTCTTCTTTCAAGTTTCACAACTAGCTAATGGGGAGAAATGAATTTGGTTATCTTTTTTGTAAAAATATCCATAAGACCCTAAATAGGAATGCCTTTCAAAATGAGGTCAATACAAATCTTTAACTTCAGATGCTACAGATCTGAACATGCAATCTGTCTTATCAACCATTTTATTTTGTTTTTACAAGATAAATTTATTTTGGTAAACTCATTTGCATAAAGTGAATTTCACCTAATATCCGAGATTTGTGATAACAAAGGCGCTATTAGAAGATTGATAAGACACCTAAAAGGTGATAAGAACAATTGTGAATGCGAGTGCTGTCAGTTTGTTTGTAGGGGACATTTAATGCAGTGAGATCAATCTGTAATAGACTTTACAGGAAGTGGTAAATCAGATAGTTCACTAGGGCACAGTACTTTTCCCAAATGACCAATTAGAGAGAAATTGGTTTAAAAACAAAAGAGATGTTTTATTAGAACCAATTTCTTCAAGGATAATAACAACATTTAAGTCTATACAATTCAGAACATTTGGATGCCCTCTTATTTTCATTTTTTTCTTATATTTTTGTATTATCTCTTTACCCTTCCAATGTGTGAATAATCTAGTTAACTGATATGTTGATTTTTAAGCATTACAAGGTACTTTAGCTAAATTTTAATCTTGTTTAAAGGTATTTACCTCCACTTTTTATTTACTCGCAACATAGTATTTCACAATATTATAATTTAATTCCATTTCCTTAGTGATAAAAATTTTGAGCCACTTTTACATCTTTTTAGCTGTAAGAAACAATGGGACAATGAACCTTCTCGTATTATCTTGTGCATGTGGCTATTTGTATAGAATAGATTCCTAAATAACGTTTCTAGGACAAGGAAGATGCACAATCAAATTTCAAAGATATTGCTAAATTGCTGTCCAAAATGTTTATGCCAATTTATGTAAACATAAGCAATTCAATGAGGTATCTTTTTCCCACATTCCACCAACACTCTCCATCATTCTTCAGAAGTAAAAAAAAAAAAAAAAAGTGCTTATATTCTTTTAAAATTATGGAGTCTCTTCTTTTGCTTGAATTCTTTATACTCAGCATTGTAGGATTCTATGTTAAAGAAGTGGCTTTCTTTACAATTAGGCAATTTCTGAAGAAGGATAAGAATAGCGTAAGAATGACCCCAAGGGCCAAGCTTTTAATTAAAAAAAAAATTATGATATACAAACTTTTTGTCATAAATAAAAGTTGTTTAGTTACCATTGTGTGATTGTTGTTGATGACGGTGCTTTGATATGAAGACTGAGTTGGAATGTATTTGAAGCATTTTATAGCACCCAGATTGAACTTGTCCCTTAAGAAACAGGTAAAAATCAATTTATGTTGAACAAAACATAAACAGTGTTCATATTTATTAATCAGACACAGGAAAATAAAATTACTATTCATTAACATGAAAATTTAAAAATTGGTGTCATTTTCATACTCACAAATTTTGTGTTTTTGTATCTTTATTCTCTAGTAATTTATGGACTTGTCTTTCACCTTATATAACTGTAAATTTTTCTTCATTAGTATTGAAACTATTTTACTGATACATATAAATTTAACACTGTTATATCTTTCCAGTGAACTGAAAGTTTGTTTTATTTTTTATCAATAGTGACATAATTTTGTTACTGGATTTTGATTAGGTTTTTGACTATGCTGCAGAAATGAATTTCAAGAACACATCAGGTGAGTTAGGACAGTAATTTATTCAGGTAGGGAGAGATGAAAATGGGAGAAAATTACATATCAGCGGTCCCAGGTAGAAAGGAAGGGGTTGAAAAGTGATAAAGCAGGCTGATTTACAGGTTACAATTCCCCGTTACAGGTTATAGATCCAAGTTTACTTGCATGATGATCCAAGGAGGGGAGAAGGCAGCCAGAGTCAGGGTCTAGAGGTGAGAGAGTGTGAGAGCACTTGTTCAGGCCTCGTGCCTGGCTTTTTGAACTGTTAATTATTCCACCCCTTTGCTAACGGCAGGAGAGGAATTCCAGCTGTTTGCTGTTTTGACTGATTGATTACCCCACCCATCAATTCCCCATGAGGGACCAATGATAAAGGCCTTGGGGGAATATCTGGGGCTTCTCCTGGCTTCCAGAGGATGTCTTTGTTCTGAATGGTAGGATCTTGTACGTGTGGGGGAGTCTTCCAGCAGCCATCTTGGGGTTATTGATAACCACATGGGCTCTTTGCCAGGTTCCAGATCCATCTGTTGATTCCCTATCTTACTAGCTGGCTTCCCTTTGTCTCTAGTTATGCTATTTGGTTTAAAGTCTAATTTTTAACTTTGTTAGCATAATTATAAAAGTTTTATTTTAGGTAGTATGTATATGCTATATTCATTCTTTTCACATTAAACTCCCCTGTGCCATTTTGTTTTAGATATATTTCTCATTAAAAGCATGTCTTTGGATTTTTAAAATTGAATATATCAGCATATTTTTTAACTAGGTCATTCATTCTGTGCATTTGTGAATAGTGTAATTACTAACCTGCTTTTATTTAAGTCTACAATCTTATTAGGGCTCTCTTTGTACCTGCAGTTCCATATTTGATATTTCTCCTTTTAAAATTCTCCTTTTCTGTTGATTGAGCATTTTTTCACTCTTTTCCATCTGCTATTGGAAATTATTCTCTCTTTTTTAAATAGTTTATTTGGTCTGGAAATGTAAGTATCCATATTTGGTTTACTATTGTCTCAATAATCAATATTTCTACCTCTATCCAGCTGATAACCTATCTAAGAACACTTTAACTCCATTAACAGTCTTCCCAGACGCAGAAGGCAGAATTCTAAAGATTCTCTTCACCTGCTTATTTCCTCAAGTACTAATCTAGGTACTGCTGCGAGGAGATTTTGTAGATGTAATTCAAGTCTCATCAGTCATTCTTCAGACTCTGAGATTATTTGGGTGGGCCTGATCCAATGAGGTGAGGCTTTTTAAAACAGAACATTTCTTCTGGCTGGTGGTGGAAAGGAAAGGATTTGGAGTGCTGTTTCTGGTTTGAAGATAGAGGGGGCCACAGGATGAGAAATGAAAACGACCTTATAAGCTCAGAAGAGTCCCTAGCTGGCAGTTGGCAAGGAAAGTGGACCGCCATCATACAACTGCAAGGAATGCAAATCTGCCAACAATCTGAATGAGCTTGGAAAAGGATTTTTTCCCTCTAAAATCTTGATTTTGACCTTGTGAGACTCTACGCAGAGAACCCAGTTGAGAAAATCTGCACTTCTGATGTGCCAAACTGTGAATTAATGGGTGAAGTTTTCAACTGCTAAATTTGTTAAGCAGCAATAGAAAGCTAACACACCAGAATTATTGTGTGCTTTATCACAAAATTTAAATTTGTTTTATTTTGATTTTTGCTGGTTCTTATTTACTCAATTTTTATAATCAATATTCATTTACATTAACTTACATATTTGCTATTTCTTTGCACATAATTCATCTTGTGCCTCAGCCCTTCCATTTAAGATCACTTCCCTTCTGTCTGAAATACATACTTTATAATTTTTAGAGGTTTTACTTGTTATGAAATCTCTCATTCATTGTCTAAAAATGTCCTTATTTTCCCTTTTTTCCTGAAAAACAATGTACTTTTTGTGACTAAAACCTTAGGTTGAGAGTTGTTTTTCTTCAGCATTTTGAAGATATTTTACTATCCTGTTAATATTTTCATTATTGAAAAACCAGCTATCTGTGTAGCTGCTGCAGAAGGTAATTTTTTATTGCATTCCAGATGCTTACAGATTTTATTAGTTTGTTAGCTATGGGTTCTCAAGTTTTAGTATGGAAATTCCTAAGTATGGCTCCCTTTCCACTTACTTTGCTTGGAATTTGTTGGACTTCGTGAATCTGCAGATTGTTGTCCTTTTATAATCATGGAAAATTCTCAGTGATTTTTAAATTTTCTCTTTAAATATTTCTTCTACCCCCATCTCTCTCTTTTCTCCTAACAAAATTTATATCAAATGCACAGTAGATCTTACTTTTTTCTTCTATTTTTCTTAACCTCTCTGATATTTCCTTTTTCTTTTTTTTCCCTCTGCACATCATTCTGGATGATTTCCTCTGGCCTAGTCTCAATTCATTAATATTTTCCTTTACTTTTTTAATCTGTTGCCAATCCTGTTTTTTTGAGGCTTTTTTTTTTGTTGTCTACCTTTTTTATTAGGTGCAAAGGAATTGCAATTTCATACTGTGAATTTTAAATCATTATAATTAGGCTCAAACGCATCTTTATTAATCAAAGTAGGAACCATTATTATTAACACATTTTTGCCAATGAGAAATAAGTTTGTTTATTCCTGTAGAATAAAAATCCGTGCTTCGGGATTCAACCAAATCTTGGAAAGCATTTTCTGTATTGTGCTGGTTGTGGAAGTGTTGTCCCTGCAAAACTTTGCCAAGGTGCTTGAAGAAGGGGTAGTCAGTTAGTTAGCTAGGGGTCAGGTGTAAATGGCAGATGAGGCAAAACTTCATAGCCCAGTTAGTTCAACTTTTGAAGCATAGTTTGTAAAACATGCAGTTAGGCATTGTTGTGGAGAAGAATTGGGCCCTTTCTGTTACCAATGCTGGCTACAGGTGTTGCAATTTTCAGTGCATCTCATCTATTTGCTGAGCATACTTCTCAGATGTAATGGTTTCTCTGGGATTCAGAAAGCTGTAGTGGATCAGACGTCCAGCCGACCACCAGTGACCATCACCCTTTTTTGGTGCATGTTTGGCTTTGGAAAGTGCTTTGGAGCTTCTTCTTGGTCCACCCACTGAACTGATTATCGTTGGTTGTCATATAAAATCCATTTTTCGTCACATATCACAATCAAATTGAGAAATGGTTTGTCATTGTTGAGCAGAATAAGAGAAGACCACACTTCAAAATGACAGTATTTTTGGTTTTCGGTCAGCTCACGAGGTATCCACTTATCGAAGTTTTTCTCCTTTCCAATTTGCTTCAAATGTGTAAGAAACAAAGATTAGTTTAGTTTTCACATAAAGGAAGAAAATATTGATTAATGTAAACTGGCAGCCTCCTGCCTCAGTCTCCCACTCCCGGGTTAAGCAGGAACAAAGGAAACCAGCTTAAGTCAGTCCTATAGGCAGTAAAAAAGATGTCCAAGAAAGAGCTAAGTCAATACCAATTCAGCACTAAATTCCATTCCTTATTTGGCAAAGGGGAGCAGGTAAAAACTAAAATGGTTGGAATGTGATGGGGGAAGGGGTTAATCACAAACTTTTGCACTGGAAAGTTAGATCTTCTCGGATAGGCTCTAACTTGTGAAGTATCCAGTCTATGGAGAAACAGAGGAAGGGCTTGCGTGCTAGGCTTAGGGCTATAAATTGTGTCATTTTTCTTTGTTTAGGGTGCCAGCCACGTTTTCTGATGTGCGCCCCTTCTTGCAAGATTGAGAATAAATTCTTTTCTTCTCTGCAATCGGGTGAGCCTTATATTCTTCCAGAAGATTTCTTTCAAACAAATGCCAAATGAGCACAGAATGGTCCATGATGAGTTAGTTCTTTGGCAACTTCTCGTGTAGTTGTAAGAGGATCAGCTTTGATGCTTGCTCTCAACTTGGAGTTGTCAACTTCTGATGGCTGTCCACTACGCTCCTCATTTTCAACATTCTCGTCTCTTTTGCAAAACTTCTTGAACAACCACTGCATGTACAATTATTAGCAATTCCTGGGCCAAATACATTGTTGACGTTGTGAGTTGTCTTCGCTGCTTTAAGACCCATTTTGAACTCAAAAAAGAAAATTCCTCGAATTTGCTTTTTTGTCTAATGTAATTTCCATATTCTAAAATAAATATAAAATGAACAGCAAGTAATAAGTCATTAGCAAAAAAACAAAGTGAGAAATGCACATTAAAATGATGCATAACATAACCACATATATTAAGAATATATGCCAATAGCAAATAGCAAATTTCGACAATATAAAACCGCAATTACTTTTGCACCAGAATGCATGTTGATTTTTTTTCTTTTCACTTTGCCATGTCATTTTTTAAGGTTTCTTGTTTCCTGCAAATATTTTCAAGCTCTACATTTACATATTACATTTACTTTTTATTACATAGTAATAAAGGTAAAATTATGTGTCTGAAGTCCATTATTTGGAATAATTTCTTGTATTATTGCTTCTGTTGGGAGTTGCTTCTAGTTTCCTACATCCTTATATAAGTGATTATATATTGTCCTTCATAATATATGGGTGTTTCTTCAGGGCACTGCCTGGATGATTGCAGAGCTCACTCTGATCACTTCCTTGGGAGGACTTGGCTTTGACTTCTGTCATACTAAGGACTTGTACTCATTAACACCGCAGTGCAGACTCATCATTTTTTCATCAGTATTGACCTACTGAAGTTTATTATTTAATACTTTTTTCTAAAAAACCCTTCATTATCTGAAAATAACTTCATGTCACCATCATTCTTAATGTTCATTTAGTTTGGCATAGATTTTGAGTCTAGAATTATCTTCCATCAGTCTTTGACTTTTTTTGAGAATTATGCTATTAAATACGTGGCTCCTTTGAAAGTAATTTGTCTTATCTCACATTGCTTTATTTTTAATACAATATTTCAATTTCATTTTGATATATCTAAATATGAACTTGTATCTACTCAATTCTGTTGGATCATTTCTATCTGAGCACCAATAACATTCTTAGTTCTGTAAAACTGTCAATCATTACCTTTTCACATTTTCTTTTACTACTTTGTTCTCTATTTTTTCAATCTAAAATTCATTTTAGAAGTCTGAAGTATCTTGATCTCTCCTTTTTGTCTCAGTGTTGTATTCCTCTTTTCTACCTAACTCTTTGTGCTGTATTCTCAGGGATTTTCACAGTCTATGTTCAAGTAGTTTAGTTCTCTTTTTAGTGGTAACTGAACTACTATTTAGAGTATTCATGGAGACATTTTTACTCTTGTTTTTTACAATTTAATGAAAATATTTTAAATTTCTAGTATATCTAAGTGGTACATTTTATTATATGCCTATTCTTCATGCTCTTGATTCAAGGAAGACTTTCCATTATTTATCTATTTGATAGCTCAAAACATTTTTAAAGTTTTTCACAATGCTTTCTTATTTAAATATCTTGGACACAAAATATTTCATTTGGAGGACTGTTGATAGAAATGCAGCTGATCCTCCTCGTGTGCTGTGTAATGTGTATATGTATGTGTGCACATTTATCTTCCATAATCCAACTCTTGGATGTTGTGAATGATTCCTCAGGCCCCAGAGTTCTGAACCAGATTTTAAAGCATAGCTTACCTTTTGTTCATACCTAAAAAGGCTTGATTGCAAGGGATTATTCTTCTCCATTTTAGATATTGTCTTTTTGTTTGGGGTTAGGCTGAAATGCCCCAGTTCACAGCATCACCTTTGGTCCCTTGCTCTAACACAGGCATTGAGATTTCCACACCTAGAGTCTCTATTCTGTTGTACTTTCCATGCCTGTTATTTCATTCTAGTTCACTGATGCGGCTTCCCTCTCCATTTGTGGATCAGAGATCTTTCCTTTTCTAGCTTTTGAGTGTCTTCCTTCCTTCCTTCCTTTCTTCTTTTTTTTTGTCCTTCCTTCCTTCTTTCCTTCCTTCCTTCCTTCCTTCCTTCCTTCCTTCCTTCCTTCCTTCCTTCCTTCCTTCCTTCCTTCCTTCCTTCCTTCCTTCCTTCATCTATCTATTTATCTATCTATCTATCTATCTATCTATCTATCTATCTATCTATCTATCTATCTATCTATCTCAAAACCATGAGCCAATAAATTCCCTCTGCTTAAACCACCCCATTGCATGGTATTTGATTTAACAGCCAAGAAACAAAAACACCTCTTGTATCCTCCATTGTGATTGTATTGCAACCACCTCAATAATCGAGGATAATCTCCCCATCTCACAATCATAACATAATTGGACATGCAAAGTCCCTTTTGCCAAAAAGGCAACGTTGCAGGTCCAGGAGATTAGGAAGTGTACATATTTAGGGGATCATTATTGAATCTATTCAACCACAATGTATGAACTCTATTCTGCTTCATTGAGCTATTTCTCTATCAACCAGTCACACTTACTATAGCTATATATCTTGATATGAGGGACAGTAATCACTCTCTCTTTGCTCTTCTTCAAAATCATGTTATGTTTTGCCCTTTTAATTACATATAATGTTGAATATCAGCTTGTCAATTCCTACACATGCAAAGTTTTTCTTTTTATTGCATATTATCTATATATTAATTTGGGAGAAATTTAACACTTTTATATTTTTTGTCAGTGTTTTCCACATAAACACAGAATATCCCTCATTTATTTAAATATTATTTAATTCTCTCTCATTAAACTTATTTATGGGTATCCCATATTTTTTACGCTTGTGTATATATTATTATTTTGAAACTTATTTTCCTGTTTGTTGATGGTCTGTTGAAATATTTGAATTTTTATTATTGATCGTGTATCCAGCAATCTTGCTAAACTGATTTATTTATTGTAGTGACTTACCTGCAGATTCTTTTGGAATGCCCTCATATATAATATCAAACCATTATTCAAATAATGATTTTTTCTTTTCCAATAAATATCTTTTTTCCTCTGCATATTGTTAGCTTTCAATGTCTTCCAATGTTTTTCTCTACCAATTATTCTAGTTGTCCTTATGAGAAAATTATTCCAAATTACTTAGCTTTCCCATACTGAGAACTGCCTCTTAGTCATACTTATAGATAGCTAGATAGATAGATAGAAAGATAGATAGATAGATAGATAGATAGATTTATTGGTAGAACGTTGTGTTTATTGTTTCTGAGTTATTGTATGTGATTTGGGGAACAGGAGAGAATTCAGCATGAGTTCTAGCTAATATTTTGAACTAGAGATAGATCCCCATTACACTTAAAAAATTCTACAATAATTATAGGTTATCTTTTGGTAGTCATTCTTTCAAGTCTTAGAAATACACCTTAAATAATTGTTAAGATTTATAAGTTATATTTAAATTTTCCAAATGATTTCATCAAATTTTTATCTGATTCTGTCAAAGTAAGCTAGCCTTGTATAGGTAAATATCATCCAGTACATGTAAAATTTGTTTTAAGATATTAAATATCTTAAACTAGAAGATATTTAAGATATTATGTAGTTGAATTATTATTCCATTTATATATGCACTTACAATGTTAACTCAGAATGGCTCCTGCTGGCCATCACATTACTTGCATCATCAAATTTTCTATTCACCAATGCCAAAGTCAACTTTCTTCCTTAAATCATGGTTCTATAACTTTATTCTTTACATATATATTTGTTCCTATTTTCTCTCTCCATTTACTATGCTTAGTTTTTACTTTTTCTTGAGCACTCCTGATGAGTATAAAGGAATCTAAAAGCTCTCAGCATAGCTGCAGAGCAAGAAAAGCCTGGTTCATAAGTAGATAATGCAGACCTATTTTCTAGAGTATAAAAGCACTGTTCTGTCTTTGTAGCTTCACTACCTGTACAAATTTGTCTTAAGATGTCAGTGACTTAAAAACATATTTTAAGTAACTTATCTTCTGTAATGAATCAAGTTTACTAAAAAGGGAAATTGAGATGAGGATCTGTGTGAGTAAAAGAGATTCAATAAGGGAGTGATCTTAGCAAAAATTATAAAAATCTTGAGGGAAGTTAGATAGGCAATTGAAAGTAGGAATACAAATGCATGGTTTTATGTGAAACATCATTCAACCTGATCCACCTAGGAATTTTGAAGTTCAGATTCAATGCAGAGTCTATACCAATGTTAAGTAGGCAATCTGGACATTTGTAACCTTCACAGGCAACTTCCAGTGAAATGCACTAAATGCCCAATGGTCAGGCTCTGGAGAAGCAGATGCGAGCCTTAAGCAACCCTCATGGCAGCTGGGGGTTTAGCACACTGAACAAGTACACAGGATCTAAGTTCAGCACCAACATCATGTTACATTTCTTATTCCCTTTTATATGAACCCCCAACTTTCGAGGGCAATTAAATGAGGCATCTTACAGCAAATGGCTCTCATTATTAATGATGTGCTCTTTGTAGACAGTAATGTTCTTTTATCATTAGATTGAGTTATTTAAAAGATCATTGATACTCAGATACACATAATTTTAGAAGGATGTTCTTTGGTTTCTTATTAAGTGTTCCAAATTATATCTAGGGATCATTTTGTTAAAAGAACACATATTGATAATTATACTGTGAATTAAGGGGATATTAAGAGAATTCAGGGACTGCAAAGTACACTGGCTAGCTATTTACCATAAAGCATTTTCTTGTTCTTTCTTTTCTTCTCAGATTCTATTTCTTACCCTCCCTCTATTGCGAGGGCTCATGTGATTGCCTCCTGGCCAGTGGATTGTGCATAGAATAATGTATATGGCTTCCAAGCCTGGCTTAAGAAAACTTCCCATTTGATCCTGCATACTTTTTCTTTCTCTGTTTGCTGGTTGGCTGTGAGAACCCAGCGTGACCTTGAGTACATATTCAAGATGGCATACCTTCCATCAACCTGTGCCTCAACCACTGAATAGCACAGTTCTCCCTTGCCTCCAATTGGACTTTACATGAACAAGAAATAAACTCCAATTATATTAAGTTGTTGAGATTTCAGAATTTATTATAGCAGCTATTTTTATTTTATTTAACATATATTCCAAAATATACACAAAACATATTTTCAGGAACATTTGAATCACAAAAAGTTAAACATATTTAAAATTATGGCAATATGGCTATCATTAAGGCCCTCTTTCATTTGGTTCTCATGGGAAATATTTTCCAATAGGCGATAGTATTAGCATCTGGAAGACAAAAGCTCCCTTAGTCTTATATATTCTGCCTCATGTTTAAAATAATCATTGAAGATGAAGAAAACAAGAAATACTTTTAGAAGATGGAGAAAATTTTAAGGGTACTATATAATTTCCATGAAGTTTTAAATAATGAATACATTTAACTATGCTTGATTTTCCTTTTGTAATAAGGATGTTACAATAACAAATGTTCTTGAACTACAGAAAATATGAGATCATTTGCTTTTCTACTGCCAACTTTCATATCTAAACAAATCAATTACTCAGGGAAAAACAGAAAAATATCCATTCTTCTAGTTACAGATTTGGTTAGAGTGAACTTATCATTCTTTACTAGAATGAATAAAGGGAAGCTAAAGACATGTCTTTTCAAGTGCAGTGTCTCATATTCCTGATATTCCTCCAATTCAAATAATTTTCAAGTAGATAGAGTCTCCAGAAATACCATATAAAAATGGAAAGTGTAACTTGTGACCCAGTAGCATCCAATAACACAATAACTTGGTTTTCCAGATAGATATCAAAAAAAAAACAGAACATGAGATATAACCCAGAGAAATTTTGAGGAAAGTAAGAGAAAGGTGTAGGACTTTGTTGGGTTTCTTTTCAATGGTTTAATAGGAATATATGTGGAGCTTGTGAATAAGAGTGTCCTAATTGTGGGAAATTAGGGACTGTGGAGGATAGGACAATGCCAAAACTTCCTGCAACTGAATTGTAGCCAGGACTAGCTCTTTTTTCGAAGGAAAAACAGAACCTTGTTGTTTGTCACTGTATTATAACTAAGACCTTTCTTCCCATGTGACCATACTTGTACATCGGACTTTTTATTATGAAAAACATACTTAATATGAAGCTAGGTATGGTAATACCACCAGAGTGATTGTATTACCAGACTTTATTTAGGATCTTGCAGAAATGAATTTTAAGAGCATGCCGG
The DNA here is from genome assembly GCF_030445035.2 of Dasypus novemcinctus. Taxonomy (NCBI): domain Eukaryota; kingdom Metazoa; phylum Chordata; class Mammalia; order Cingulata; family Dasypodidae; genus Dasypus; species Dasypus novemcinctus. The sequence continues at coordinate 94,781,559 of NC_080679.1, read as the reverse complement.
GGAAAGCAGATTTGACTCAATGGATAGAGCATCCACCTACCACATGGGAGATCCAAGGTTCATACCCCAGGGCCTCCTGACCCATGTGGTGAAGCTGGCCCACACGCAGTGCTGATGCATGCAAGGAGTGCCCTGCCATCCAGGGGTGTCCCCCACATAGGGGAGCCCCACCCACAAGGAGTGCATCCCATAAGGAGAACTGCCCCATGTGAAAAAAGTGCAGCCTGCCCAGGAGTCGGGCTGCACACACAGAGAGCTAACACAGTAAGAACGCAACAAAAAGAGGCACAGATTCCCAGTGCCACTGACAAGAATACAAGCAGACACAGAAGAACACACAGTGAATGGTCACAGAGAGCAGACAACTGGGGGAGAGAAAAAAAAAAAGAGCATGTCGGGTGAGTTAAGTCAGTAATTTATTCATGTAGGGAGGGAAGAAAAGTGGGAGATCAGGGGTCCCAGGTAGAGAGGAAGGGGTTGAGAAGTGATAAAGAATGCTGATTTACAGGCTACAATTTCCCATTATAGGTTATAAATCCCCAGGTTTACTTGTGTGACCAAATGGCAGAGGAAAAATGGTGAAAGCGGCTGGACTGGTCCACAGGAGAGAGAATGCATGGATGGGACAGCATTCAGTCCTTGCGGTCTGCTTTATAAACTATTAATTATTCCACCCTTTTGCTAATGGCAGGGGAAGGGTTCCAGCTGTTTGCTGCTTTGATTGATTATCCCACCTATCAATCCCCCAGTGAAGGCCCAATGATAAAGTCCTTGGGGAATATCTGGGGCTTTTCCTGGATTCTAGAAGAAGTCTTTGTTCTGGATAGCAGAATCTTGAGGGTGGGGGTCTTCCAGCAGCCATCTTGAGAGTTACTGATGTCCACGTGGACTTCTTGCCAGGTTCCAGATCCCTCTATTGATTCCCTGTCTTACTAGCCTGCTTTGATTGGGCCTTCGTAGCAACATTTTTTGAGGAGCAATTTAATGTAACCCTTCTTTCCTTTATAGGGTATTTTCCCCCAGAATAATTGCATTCATAACTATGCTCATGCAGTATGTATGATGCCCAGGAAAGTAAATGTATATCTATTGTCAAACAATAAATATTAATTAAGCATATATTTAATGCAAGTTATTGTAAAAGAACATTCTAGAATTCTGAATGTGTTTAATTTCATTAAAATCTTCCTGAAATGGAAGAGTTTTAATAACCTAAATTATGGGAGATTTTTGCTCTGAAAAGTAGTAATTGACTTTGTTGCTCCTTTCAGTGAATTATGTGGGAGGAATATCTACGTTTTTCAGAGGTCTAGAAACATACTCCAGTTTGAAGAAATTTTAGATTACATAAATGTTATATCATGAATGTCCTTTTTGATATCCTTATTTAAGAGTGTATAAAATAAAACAAGAGCCAACCTAATAATTCCTTTTTTATGCCATTGGTGATAAGGGTCACAGAGTATATTGTTGTTCATTTAAGCTTATTAAAATCTTCAGAGTCACCACATTTGCTTAGCAAATTGTTAAATTGAGGATAAAAAATTCCAATTGTCAAATTGTATCTGTTCACTGAATAATGCCCTTTTCAATTATATGCCAAGATACTGCTTAAGTTATCTATTGAATGTTAAAACCAAGGTATTCTTTCCTTCTTTCAAAGGTTATGAGGTACAGTGTGGTATACTAAACTGAAGTGTTGATCCTGAAAAATTGGATACCAGAAGGAGGGCCACAGAGATTAATTTGCTCTCCTAAACCCAGAGATTTATTTAGGTAAAATTTGGATTTGGAAGAGTTTATTTGGCAATGTGATGGTTGCTTTGGATATCCCCAGGTCATTATGAAGTAGAAACATGCTCGTTGTGTATGCCAGGCTTTGGGCTGGGTACTTCATGAACGATGTTTTATTGAATCTTTAAAATAACCCAGTGAATTAGATATTATTTTCCCTATTATGGAAGAGACAGTCTTCTAGACTTACCAGTGAGAAAAATGCAAACATACAAATTCCAATTGAACTTGGATCATGCATGCCTCCATCCCTTATGCCTTCTAAGAACATAACCCACCTTCTCCTGGGAGGCAGAGCACAGCTCTCTGAGCTCTCCTGGGCCCTGGATCCCTTGATCCCTTATGTAAGGCCCTGAAGAGAAAGAGTGGGGAAATCATTTGAAGTAAGTCTCAACGGGATCACTGAAACAGGCCAGGGCCAACTGTGCCTCTGGCGAGCTATTTACCAAGTCAGGAAATCTAATGATCACAAAACCACAGAGAAATGGAACTGTTCCTGAGTTGCATGATCCTGGAAGTTCCCCCTACTCACAGCAGGTACCTAAGCCAAGAGCTGGCTCAGCAGGAAGGACTGCCTCGCCTCTGCAGTGCAAATTCCGCAGGAGACTAGTGACTCAGGAGAGTAGTCTTCTCACATTTGCAAGGCTGAAACCCTGATTGCAAAGTTCAAGAACTTCTGATTGGTTGGCTGCCCTTTGACTCCTTTCAAATATGGGAGGCAACAGGGTATGAGTTCCCTCTCCTAAACACTACTGTGATGTGCAGTGTGGCCAGTCTTGGCCAGCCCACCCACCTCTCTTCAGGTTATGCTAGAGCACAGGGAAAGCTGTCAACCGCTTAGCTTTGTGCCTTAAAACATGTATTTCGAGATTTTACTGTGCCAGTTGTGGTGTTTAGCTTTGTTCTTAATTCAAATATAGTTTTGTAGAAATTATTCTCCCCACCCTGTTTGCTTGTAGAACTATAGGCATGCCTTGCGGCAACAATGGTATTTGCAGAATTTGAGAGGAAAACCTCACTATTGTTTGCCAGCTATATGTGAGAGAGAGAAAAACACTTTCATATATCATTTTCTTTCCCATTTTCTAGCTTAGCACTTTACATTTTAGAATGAAAAATTTAAAGCAAATAAAATATCCAAAATGCAGTTGCTGCAGTCTATACAAGAAGGAAATCTATCAACAAAAAGGTAGGATTTATATTTCGGCCTAGTCTACCTTCCGGGTGACACTGGCATTAAAGGAAAGAGGCATTTCAATTATTTGTACAAGGGAAAAGTTCACAGTGATTTTAATTAAGAGAAGAGCCTGACCAGACTACTGAAGGATAATCTTTTGTTTGGGTAGTGTCAAAACTGTTGATGGGAATGGAAAAAGTGCCTGCATAAGGCCTATTGAATTATTTTTTCTGCAGTCTATATCTATTCATATTACAGTTGTCACAATAGGTGCAGGTTTTCCAGCCTATAAATTCAGGCAATGTATTCGCCCATGTTCTGCTTCACCATTTATTTTTCTCTCAAATGCAGGGCCATAGCTCGCCCTCAGACTTGTATCCTGTTTTTTCCTAACTAACCATGGTATTTTTAGCAAAACTGGTGTCAGTAGACTTCAAAGTACATTTCCATTTCTTCAGCACACTAATTGTCTCCTTCAATGCAACATCCACTTGCAGAGATTGTGAATTAAGCTCAAGAAGATTAAACAATTTATGCAGTTACTGGCAAAAAGAGGTGGTACCAGAATATATCAAGAATGTAGCAAAGTGCAAATGCTTTCACAGGATAAAGTATAATAAGCAAGTCTTGCAAATAGAAAAAATCCTAACAGAAATCTAAATATCTATTTCATCGATCTGATGTCAATATGACACTTGTTAGTACGTATGAAATGGTGATATGGGATCTTTCCTAAAGCAGCAAATGATCGTTATCCACGGATGTCTCCACTGTTTCTCTATTGACTGGAAATTTGATATTTAACTAAGCTAACTTAAATTGAAATGTATTTCAATTGCAGTTTCCTTTGTAACTTGAGCAGAATGCAATTTTAAAATTCAATAGTCTGTGATATATCAGACATTACTCTACCAAGTGGAGAGACAGCCTTCTTAACGGATTGTCACTTAAGAAAGAGAGAGAAAGAGTAAGGGAATAATCTTGGGCTTGGAAACGGAAGGCATGGAATAGTACTTCCTAAAATAAAAGAAAATAACAACAGCAGCAACTAGAAATTGAAGCCTGACTTTTTGGAATCCATCTAAACAAACTATTAGAATTCATTAGGCAATCATTAGTGAACACCTGATACTAAAATATTGTTTCTATGACAAAAATATGAAGGGTTTTGTTACTTACTCAGTTATTCACTTACATCATTCATTTATTTTTTAATTTATTCATTAATAAATATGTTTTAAGCAACAATTCCTGGAACTAGGAATGAAAGGTAAAAGCAGATTACTGACAATGTATTGTACCATGTTGTTAGTACCTAAACTAGCAGGAATTATAATAATCACGTAATAGTGGAAAATGTTTATTTTTCCTGAAAACAGGTGTCCATGAATTGCTTTTCTTTAAATATGTGTTTGTAGATATATATGTTGGTATCAGTATAGAGATACAGCAACACTTAATTAATTTTGTCAAATGTTAAATTTTGCAATTCATTCAGATATTAGCTCTAATACATGCTCAGAACACATTAAGTTACCAAATCAGATCACCAGGTCCAGGATCCTAGAAATATGGATTGAAATATTATAGATACTAAAATATGTATGTCTCTTCTTTGACTTTTCCTGATCCCATATATATCCTAAGACTCTGAAATTGAATGGTGCTATTTTCAGAAGACAGAATATGTGTGTTTCTTTGAAATCTCTTGATCTTTCATGTCATCTTTATCATAATAAAGTTTTTAGAGAATTTTGGTATTTTTCAGGTATTTTTCTCTTTTCAACTTCAAAGTTTTTCTGAAGGCACGTCAGATTTCTCCAGTATGATCAATGAACTCGCTCCACTTTGACATGAGCCCCGACCGCCCAGATTCCTCCAATGTCCCACAGACATCAGCAGGTGCCTCTCACTGAGGCCCTCACTGCGACCTCACTTGTTAATATGAGTCACTATAAAAGGAGCAACTCTAGCACCCCAAAATGGTTCCACTGACAACTCTAGGGAAATTAGAAAATATTAACCAATGTGAATGTAAGAAGGGGAGAGAATTTATATGGATTTCATTCAGGATTTCCTAAATTATAAATCTATGCTAAGTGTCAGCTTGATCTTTGATGTTTATTGCACTGAAATCTTCAATAGTTACATTCATCAGCAATTTATTTTATTCTAATACAATAAAACGTATTAGAAAATGAAATTTTCTAATTTTATATCTTTATATTTTCCTTCAGATTTAGTGAAATAAATATTTGGCAACTCTGTATCTTTCTTTTGATTCTCCACCTCCCACCCCCCGCTCCCCCCAACCCACCTCAGGAATGGTAGAATCCTCTATACATTTTTTTTTAATGTGTCGTTTTTCTTCCTTGTCCTTTCCAAGTAAAGTACATCTTGTGCTAATTTTATGAGTGGAGATAATCAGCTGCCATTGATGAGGTCACCAATTCCTGCGCTATGAAGCCGTTTTCCACCTCCACCTTTAGTCAGAATGGTTCTCAGGTCTACAGGCATTCACTCTGAGTCCTCAGGCAAGAGGATGCCAAAATAATCACTTGGTACATCCAAGTGGTTCTTTGAAAAATAAATCAATAAATTACTTGGCTATGGTGGCCAGACAATTAGACATTTAATTCCTTATCATCTCACTTTGTCCCCTTGAGTTTGTATTTTTGCCCAAGTATGGTGCTGTGAATTCAAGCTGTCTCTTGGCTGCTGTCACAAATTACAGATCTACATCGTGTTGTCATTTGAATTACCTAAAATATAGTTATCCTCCTCTTTCTAGGAAGAAATCAGCTTTTGAATGCTTATCATGCTTGGTTTTAACAAAACACAATGATGGCTTTAAATATTCAAGTAAATCATCAATCCATGTTCTTATGCTCTCTTCTAGGTCAACATATTTCAAGAGGGAAAGGATAGTAGTTTTGAATCTAACTGTATGGAAACTATTCTTATTTTATTATTTTTATCCTTTAAACTTTGATATGAGCCTATTATGTTTGTTAATATATCTACTCTACCTGTTCCAATTCAGTATATCTTAATGAGCCACATGAAACTGTTGTAGGAATCTGAGGGATTGAACCCTCAGTTGCCTAACTCCCTGTCAGAAATTCTTCCTTCTAGTAAAAAAAAAAAAATCAATTTGTAAAGGTGGTTACTGCTCAAATCAGTTTTATTTTGAAATTCATTAGGTGAAGGAGATTTGTGACAAGTGCTAAAAGAATTTAAAAATATGAAAAAACAAAATAGTTTGGAAAATAAGCAAAACTCATTGTCATCAAAAATCAACTTTGTGTTTGAGAAAAAAGGTCTATTATTCCATGTTAATGTGGTTTCTGGTATCAGTGAAAGCTTAACATTTTTATTTCATAAGTTTTATGTTCTGTTCATATTACTTCCAAATTAGAAGCCTAAAAAAAGTCTCTTAAGACAAAGCATGCATATATTTTACTTTAAGTATACTCACTGCAGGTTTTTAAAAATGCAAAAATTAGTATCTGAAGAATTTTAATGATCTTGCCTCAGATATCATATAATAAGATAACAGAATTCATTAACAGTTTAAAAGAACCTAAAAGAGTATACTCTGATTCTATTGAAAACCGTAAAAGAAATATATTCAACGTATTTACCCTTTGTATCTAACCTGCTCTGAATCAGTATGTTTCTAATTCACGACATTCTATGGGAAGGCCATTGTGTGAATTATGGGTCCCAATTTCTATGTATATCCTCTTCCCTGCACTTGCCCTGTAATGCTGAGATCCATTCCTCCTAACCATTTTCCAAAAACCATTTCAAGGATATCATTCATTCATCCATTCATCCGTTCAACAAATATTTATTTATCACCCACTACATTTTATGTTCTGTGTTGGGAATAGTAGTAATTGGGAAAAGCAAAGTCTTGACTTCAAGTTTATATTCTGATCCAGGAACCAATAAAATATAAAGAAATTAATAATTAAAATAATTTTACAGTTTAAAAAAATCCTGTAAGCAGATAGGTTGTGTGTGTGTGGCTGTGGGGAATGGTTTTCTATATTAGCCAGGATTATCTGGTAAGGTCTTCTCAATAAGGACACATCTGAACTAAGATGTGAGGAAGAAAATGAACCAGTCGTGCAAATGTATGGCGCGAGAAGATTCCAGTCAGTGGAACTCAACTTCTGAGACTGGGACGAACTTCATGAGGGGCTGTAGAAAGGATTCATTTTTTAAGCCAGTAAATCAGGGAGAGACTGCTGGGAGGTGAGACACAGAGGTAGGCAGAGGCCAGATTGCAAAGTTCTTAAATGCCATGGAAGGAGTATTACCTTTATTCTAATGATATTACAGTGAGGTTCTTCATCAGAGGACTGATAGGATCTGATTTATACTTTAAAATGATCATGAATGGAGAGCGAACTTGAATTAAACTGCATGAAGAGTGGGCTAGCTTGAGTCTAATATAGATTCCTCTGTGTGAATCTATCCTACCATTACTTCTATTTAAAAGAAAATGTGTTGGCTCTTTTTAAAAGGCAATGTGCTGCAGTCACGCAATTCTTTACAGAATCTTTTATATTAGAGAGAAAAATAATATTTCAGAAAGAAGCCTGCAAGCTTATTTTTTATATCTGTACTTTAGCAAGGTGTCCAGGTCTGAATAGGAAGGAACTCCCACCCAACAACACAGAGACCAATTGGCTCTCGTCTCCAGAAAGCACTCCTCTTCCTCTACCAGTAATCCCATCCAAACCAGGTGGGACCCTAAAGTCATGTGGTTCACAAGCTCAGAGAGCTCATAGTCACATTTATAACCAGCAATATAGCCAGGGATACACTGAAAGAGTATATCATCACTGCAAGCACATTAAAGCAAGGACAGAAAAATGGAAGAAGCACTTTGACTTGGTGAAGTTAGGGAAGATGGAACAGAGTGTGCAGTATGAGAGTGAGTCCCTAATGATGACTAAAGAGGTTCTAGGCAGAGAAATTTTGAATATGAAATTATCTCTAAATTACAAGAAGAGCAAGCTGCATGAAGAAATAGCTTGTATTAGTATGAATATATTTGACTTTAAAATAAAATGATAAATACATGGTTTCATCAGAAGGAGGTGAACATTTCCATGTCACTGACAATGGTAGGAAGTGCAATTAACAATATTGCTATTTGAAAGTCATGGTAAGATGTTTGAACATTATTTTCTAGGTCCTTAACAGAGAGTCAGTGAAGGACTTTTGAACATGAGGTTGATTTTACCAAATTTGTGTTTTAAAAGACATGCGAAATAAGAGGGTAATGATTAGATTGAAGAAGTAAGAGGGACAGAGATTAGCCACAGGAAAACCAGTTAGAAGTCCTTAAAAATTAATCTAGGTCAGATATGTTAAGGAATATGGGAGTAGGAATAGAAATAGTGAAAAGGGATGGATTCAAGGATCATGCTGGTGTAAAAATGACAGGGTGAATGATTGATTTACAATTATCTGTGAGGAAAAGAGAGGTTAAAGAGGTTTACAAAGATGCAAACTTAGATAATTTGGTGGATAGTGATCATAATAACCAAATAACCAAGTACCTGGCCCATGCTGGAGAGGCCTTCCAGGGATAAGAGTTAATGGATAGATCGGAACTTCTGAATCACCCCATATTCATCCTGACTTTGTCTCTTTTTTCTCTCCCATAGTGTTTTCCACTTGCAAAATGAAAGTGGACCTTTTCAAGCAAGGTTGCAAGATGCTTTGTGTTCTGGTTTAAAATATGTCTCCTTCCTATTTTTGACATTGTTTTCAGTGTTTGCTGTCTCCTTCATAGATGAGTTAATTTTGATTGAGCCATTGCTCATAACAAACAATAATTTCCCATATTGCTTCAGGTACTGCTTCATAAATCTGATGTTTTTCACTTACCACTGATTCATATCTTTAGCTCATGAATTTAGTTCTGTTCAATGTACCTCAATTATCCAAACAGAATATGAAGTTATAGTATAGTGTGCTCATTTATAAATAACAAAAAGCCAACCCAAATATTTAAACAATAAGATATTTTAATCTCATAAATGCAAAAAATTGGGCAACAACCAGCTTTATTAATTGAAATTATAAATACCAAGGATACAGTTTCCTTCTGTATTTTTGCACCTCCATTCTCATCATTATTTGGTTTTCTTTTTAGACTGACTTTTTTCATAGTTTCAAGATGATATTAAGCTTCATGTATTACAGAAAAACTAATGTTTCCCATCTATGTCCCTTTATAAGTGTTAGGAAACATTCTTAAACAATACCAACTTTAGATTTCCCCTCACTTCTCATTGGACAGAATCACATTAATTGTCCATATCTAAAGCAAAGAAGTATATTGGTAAGAGTACTGAGACCACCATGATTGGCATAGACCAATTATGACTCAAATCCTGGTAATAGAGTAGGGCTCATCCTTCCCTGAAATATATGATCATTTTATACCTGAACATAATCAGGTTTCTGTTTGCAAGGTTGTAGGGATGAAGGGGGATGGCCTTATGTGCAGGCAACCAACACTATCCACTCTATCCACCATGAAGCATTCCTGAAGGATGTCTCTTTTGGAATATTCTGAATTTGGTAATTACATGGCATCCATCAGGGTAGATAACACTTCTTCAATACTGCCTCAACCTAGGAATTTCAAGTACTGATCACTCATTTGGAACCTGTAGAGGGGACCAAGTATCAAGTTTCCTACTTAGGGGCGGGGCAAGATGGTGGTTGAGTGAGTGCACCTGATAATCTCTCCTGCAAAGAAGTGGCTAGGCAGCGTTGGAAATTCTTCGGGACCAGGCTGTTTCGGGATTTTGCAGGGCAGGAGTGTCTGGACATCGATTTGGTGGGAAGCTAACATGGAGTTGAAGAATGTCAACCACCACACCATGGAGCCAAGAGTGCCTACAACTGAAAGCAGGAGGATTGCATCCAGTATCCATGTGGAATCTAAGCCCCCTCTTGACATAGATGTGGAATGGACACAACCAAGCCAAGGTCCACAGGAAGGAGGAATACAGTAAGGATCAGAGTGGACTTAATGATATTCTATTCATGAACTATTGTGGTTAATAATCAAGAAAATATGGCATTGGTGTGGAAAAAGTGGCCATGGTGGCTGCTGGGTGTGGGGAATGGGAGGAAGAGATGAGATGTGGAGGCATTTTCGGGACTTGGAGTTGTCCTGAGTGGTGCTGCAGGGACAATTGCCGGACATTGTATGTCCTCCCATAGCCCACTGGATGGAACGTGGGAGAGTGCGGGCTATGGTGTGGACCACAGGCCATGGGGTACAGCAATGCCCAGAGATGTACTCACCAGATGCAATGGATGTGTCATGATGATGGGGGGGAGTGTTACAGTGGGGGGAGTGGTGGGGTGAGGGCGGTGGGGGTGAATGGGGACCTCATATTTTTTTAATGTAATATTTTTTAAAAAATGAATAAATTGAGTAGAATTTGGAAAAAAAGTTTTCTGCTTATTGGAACACAATCTAAGGAATTTGAACTGGATGTTGGCAAATTTCACATTGGTGCTTGTTCATCTTCACTTTCAGTTTCAACCATTTTTTCATTAGAATCTGGTGCATTCATGTTGTTCTGCGGCTGCACAAAGACTCCCTGATAGCACTTCACCGAGGTATTTTTCTCCCAATTAGTAGCTTTCTACGAAGTGTCTCTCTTTCATCAAAATGGACCTATATTCTGTCCTCAGAATAATCTTAAAAACTAAGCTCTGTTTTGTATTCACCAGAATTAATTGTTTGCAGGGTTAGATGCTGGACTTTATATATCCTGCCATAACCCACTGAATGTACTGGGGGAGAGTGCGAACTACAGAGTAAACTATTATCTATGTAGTGCCAGCAGTGCCCCAAAATGTGTTCACCGAGTGCAATAAGTGTGCCACAATGATGGGGGAGGTTGTTGGTGTGGGAGGAGTGGGGTGGGGGGGTGGGGGTTATACAGGAACCTCTCAATTTTTTTAGTGTAACTTCTTGTGTGTGTGATGTATATATCTTCAAAAAAATACAATTTACAAAAATGATGTGGTGGGGGGTGGGAAACCTCTTATGGTTTTTGTTTTTTTATGTTTTTTAATGTAACATTCTTTGTGATTTATTAACTTTGATTTATGAAAAAATGCATCTTCCAAGAAACAGAATTGTAATTTAACTAAGTTCTGAAGGTTGTAAAGATTATCCAAAAGATAACTCTGACTGTAGAAGAATTTTCTAGTCTGCTTATTTGACATTTGACCATGTATTCATTTTATGATGCTTTATGCATAAAAACTATCACATCTCTAAATTAAGCCCTGCCTACATCCTTCTCTGTAAAGACCAAGTGAAATAATTAATATGAGATACACTATCATTGTGAAGGGCTGCCGGCCTGCCATCAAGTAGTCCTTCTAGAGAAGTGCGGGTGGAAGCTGCAGTTCAGGAGCCTGTGACCATGGTGATAGCTTTAATTTTCAACAGAACAAATTGTGAATGTCTGAAAGGTCATAGTGTAAAAATCCCTGAATTGTTGTGTGATCAACCCTTCAAGTCTCTGGTAAACCATGGAGCAATGATATTACCAACTTAGTGTTTGATGTCCAGCTACCTAAGAGTGATCTAATTAATTTCTATAATTGATGAGCACGAGTGGTACAGTGACACCAGTCAAGAAATGAGTATTAGAGTGATCATGCCACATGTCACCTCTTCATGCAGTCACATAGTATCGAGACAACTACATACCACCAACTCCACAGATATATAGGGGACGGAAGTAAATTCTGCTGAAATCTCCACTGGTATAATAATGCAAATGGTTTTCTTTTTATATATTTTCTGAAATTCAATAGAAAATTGGTCTTAAATGTCCTCAGCCCTTTAAGCAACAAGAAAAGTTTTGATGGTACAAGAATAGAGACAAAGATTAAGTTTCCATTCCTTTCCTCTTGTTTTCTCTCAAGTTTTTTTCAGATTCCACATCTTGCTATCTTTCCCCCTTGAACGTCAAAAAAACATTTTTTTTAACTTAACAGTGTCCTGAAAAAGTTGTTTAAATCCTTAAACTATAACTCCCAAAGGTATAAAGATTTCATCCATACAGTTTTATTCTTCAATATTTCAGAGTGACTTCCTGTCCTCCTACCCACAGTATGGCCTTCTCTCCTTGTCTAAACACAAGTGACACCTTTTATGTATAAAGACTAAAGTGAAGTGTCATGAATCACTTCCTTTTTAACGTTTCTCATTAAGCATTTCCTCTCTGTGTCAAAGAGAAATCCATATTATTCTTCCTTAGACTTAAGCCTAATATATTTTCTTTTTGCTTGGAGTATTTTTCCACTTTACTTTACTCCTACATTTCTTCTTGCATCGGGCTCCTTTAGTCCATGACTCCCGATGCCCACACGATTTCTTCATAACCTGGCTCTGTTGTTCAGCGGAGCAGGACATTCAAAAGCCCTAAGTGTCTGATAATATCCTATTCATAACAGGATGGCACAGAGAGCATAATAATAAAAAACTATTGTGAATTATAAAGTTTTATAAAATTTAATATAGTTGGATAAGTAACATTGTAACTACTTTGACGAAAATAAAAGGTTTTTATTTGTCCGTTTGTTTGTTTTTAATTCTTCTTTATCAACTACATGTGCGGTGTAATGGGACAAAGGATAGTCCTGCAGAGAGAAATTCCTTAACAAGCTCTGTGACATTATATGAGCCAATTCACTAGGACTGGTGCTCTGTTTTCACATAATATAATATCCATATTTTGATAACGATCTCTGATTGTTAATATACTAGATTTCCCCTTTATGTTATTTTACTTTTATCTTTAGTGGTAGGAAATGGAACTCAATGTTTTTCTTATATGAAAGTATCAAATTATAATCATTTTCCAGGATAATCTTATCACAGTGCGCAGATTTTAAGGCAGTTTCCTATAATGAGTAAAAAGTTTGCCCAGGAGAACTTGAGGTGTTTATTTTATTAGAGAAATACACGAATATTTTGAAGGAATGAAAGCTATATAATTGAAAAGATATATCCCTGTTCCAGAATTGCTGTCTGGGTGTTAATAACAAACGTTGCAGTAAATTTGTTTGGCAACTGTCCACTTTCTTACCTACTCTGGGTAATGTTTTAGAACACATTCATTCTTCTTAAGATACACCTTTCTATCCAAAGCTATCTGCTTATCTAAAGCAATTTGAATAGAAAGGGAAATCACTGAATCTATTCAATTCTGAGATTTTGGATAGAAAGAGATCCGACAGCAAGAATTTGGATGTGAGGAAGGGGAGGTACTGTGTATATTTGGGGAACTAGAATGCCTAAGTGAAACCTGCTTGAGAATTCAAGTAAGGAGACTTGTATGTATAACCCTTCTCTGCCATTTATTACCTTGTGACCTGGAGCAAAGGAATTGACAAGACATAAATGCTAGGAATCACAGTTATAAGTAACAGGAACCTAACTCTGGCTAATTAAATGAAAAGTGATTTATTGGGAAGATTTATGGAAGGCTAAGAGACTGAAGAGAGGAATGGGCTAGAAGCAAAGATTGTTCTATAGGGCCTCATTTGCTCAAGATTCAATGTCTTTGAAGAGAGAATTTGGCAGAATTTTGATTTATCAGGGATCCAGGTATACCGCACCACAAAGAGGGAGAATCTGACCCTTTGGCATTTACAATATCAGTGGATTGCTCCCCCCAAGATGCACAAAATGGTAGAGAGGTAATTAATTCCTCAATAGGAAATTGAGGTGTCATTAGAGAAGTCACATGGATGCTGGGCAGCTGAAAAGTGAATAATGTCTATTGTACAAAATACAAACAAACACAAATTATTCAATCTCTCTGAACTTTTAGTTTCTTCATCTTTAAATTGATGTTTTCTGAATAATAAAGTATCCTAATTTTTAGCTCTAGAGTTCTTTAGGATTCTACTGTGATTTTAACAAATTTAAAATATTTATTACTATTTATACTCACCAATGAGGATATTTGATAGGGAAAAAGGTAGACGATAAATTATTGAATGAATAATTGTAAGTTATTTTCTAAATTAAAAAATAATAATGGAGAGTTCTTTATTTATGTACAGTGTTATAAGGTAAATAGGAAATGTTCCCCAAAGAACTATCATTTCCCTAAATTAAAAAAGCATAACAAGGAAATGATTCAGACTTATAATTTTATCCTTACCTTTTAACATTGGTCTCATCTAAGAATCAGCATAGGATGTAAGTAAAGCCCATCTGCTTTACATGGTTTTTGACTCATTCTATGCTTGTGACCTTGGGCCAGCTCCTTAACTTTTCCTTAAGTTTCCTCACAGGAAAATGGAGATAAAGTAGGCATGCCTATCCCATGCAGATGTTATGAGGATTAAATGAACTAATGTTCATAAGCACTATATAAGTATAAATTGAAAATACATGTAAATATGAATCTCCTAAATGTAACTGCTCATAAATTCGCATAAATGAACTTATATCTGATTACTGTTTATTTCTTCAGTTCACTGGGTGGTTAATATAAAGGTCTGTGCTCAGTATATGCTACGTAAATATAGATGAAGGCAATGAGTATGTATATAAATGAAATAAATGGATTTTTAAATTTGCTTTCTGTGTTACATTTCCATTGCAATTTCTTGGGATACTAGTACATATTGTGCTGTAAATATCATGTAATTTTTGAAGCTGATGGTTCTATATTAATAGTTTTTGGCATCTAGTACTAATTTTCTGTTAAATGGCTATTGGAGAAAAACATGAAGAATTTAAATTCACCATTAGCTAGTGAAAGCATAGAAATTCCATCAGAATATGCCCATTTATTTTTCCCCATTCCTTCAAAAAGTTAATCCAAAACTTATAGCCTCCAAGTGGGAAACAGTATTTAAGCCTTCATATTGCACTATTTAATCAAATCCCACTTAAGGAATAAGATGTTAAAATAATTTCATTATACAATGATCCCATCCATAAGATGGTTGCAGGAATCTAAGACATCACCAACTTTTTTGTTTATTCATTTCTTTGTTTCACTTTATCCTCTTAGTTATTTACCTATCTCTAATTATCACCTATTCTACCCACAGCCATTTTAGTTCTGGCAACACACATTTACTCAGAATTTTTCAAAAAAATTAGGTCATATAATACATGGTTGATTTCCTTTTATGTAAGCATTACGAATAGCAAGTGACAGGATTAGCCATCCAGCAACCCACAATTGAAGGATATAGTTTAATCACATCCGTGTTAATAAGATTGGCCAAATTTTTGGCCAGTCCTCTGATAAACCAGTCAAAAAAATTATGGAAGTCCTTTTTCATATGAAGAACACTTTCTTAAAATGATAATTCCAACTTGAGAGATATAGGGCCTTAATGATTATGCTTTCTAAAACGTTTGAAAGTATTTTTAAATCATTGAACAGCTATCACATTGGCTTGAACTATGAAATCTTATATTTAAAATAGAATAAGAAAGGAGAATTAGCTTATGATCTGCAATCTAGGTTGCAGAACTTTTTTCTAATTTTTGACTACTTGAAATGAAAAACAAATATTAATTATACTTGATTCCTATTTTGGTGAGACTTTGTCCTGATAAGAGAGTAAGGAGGAGCATATTTTGCCATCAGCTGATGATAATATCATAACTAGAGTGAATGATGGCTGTCAATTTCTATAATAATATGATCGGTCTACTTGCTATATATGTAGATTTCTGGGTCCCACATCCAGAGATTCTGTTTTGGTAGATTTTAATTACCATGCATAGGACATTCTAATGCAGAAGCTAGAGAATCCTGTCAGTACATAAAGGGTGCCCATATATCAGAGGTTTTTCTTGATTTTTTTCAACCCCACTATGTTGAAATTTTAATTGGGTGCAGAACCCATTACCTGTGATGTGACTTTCACTCAGCCTCAATCTTGGCAAAAATATACATTTGTTAACACGCTTTTACCTATAATAGAAGGTAGCATACCCTCAGGAATCTTTGTCCAATCAATGACAGCAAGTCCTTTAAGTGATGCTTTAAGTGTTATTAATGGTGGAGTGAACCTGGAAAATAGTAACCACACACCATTAGCCATCAGCGTTTTCTTGAGGAGAGATGATGTGTCAGTAATTTGCAAAAGAGATCAAAAGATATACCCTTTTATACGTAGATGCAAAGGCAATATATATTGATTCTATTGATTCTATTTGTTACATAGCTTTTACCAAGACCATCTAATACTGATGTGCATTTTTTTTTTACCATCACCCACTGTGTTCTTTCTGCTTTTACATCTGCTAGTCTAGATCATTTCAGTTATGCTTCTCCTTAGATGCTTCAGCCTAGCCATTGGAGCCATCCACCTGCCTGACTTAATCTCCATTTCCATAGAAAATAGATACACACAAATTTAATGATTCCCTGATGTATGCTTTTTTAATTTAGAAAGCCCTAAAGAGACTTATACACACTATTCTTAAAAGCCCATAAAGACCTTTAAACTCATCGCTATATGCCATTCCCTAGTAAGGGACCATGACGTTATATTGGGCTTCAAATTTCGGGGAGTTCTGGATCACAGAGTGTTTCAACAATGGCAATGGAGGGATACTGGTATGGGATACCAATGACAGATGATATATGACTGACAGGGAGCTGTACAGAACATATGTCCAGGGTGCATGGTAATGTTTGGATATACTCATAGTGGCAACAATTAAAAACCACAGTAGGGGGGGTACTGGGTTCCTGGCCAGTGGTGCTCTGTCGTGGTCCCTAGGGGAGCAGCGACAGTCTCCCAGGTACAGTGGTGGGGACCGGGAGGGAGTGAGGGTTCAACAGTGAGCCCCTGATACTAATGACTATGCTTGTGAGCTGATAAACCCAAAATAATAACAAGGCCTAGAGCAACTTTGTGCCTGGGAATTTCCTTCTGTCAGCCTTCATGTTACTCAAATGTGGCCAGTCTCGAAGCCAAACTCAGCATGTAAATGCAATGCCTTCCCCCCAGCGTGGGACATGACACCCGGGGATGAGCCTCCCTGGCAACGAGGGACCACTATCAACTACCAACTGATGATGCAACTGGAAAATGACCTTATACGGAAGGTTCAATGCGGATCAGCAGAATATCCATGTCTACATAAAATACCATGACTTTAAAATGCTGTTTGACCTAAAGTAAGGGGGAAATGGAAAGGAGAAATGAGTTTATATGGCTACGAGTTTCTAAAAAAGAGTCTGGAGGCTGGCAGAAGGTTTGCCCTCATGCACAACTGAGCAGAGTCAGAGAGACAGATAAAGCAGATACAACCCCCAGATATTGGTTCCTTTGAGGGCTAAAGAGACCCATGGGAGTTATGGTCATGGCCGATGGGGTTAACTACCAGGGCAGATGGCCCCTCTTTGGAAATGGTGTTTATGTGTGATGAATCTGGACTCAGATGGGATCTCCCTTCATAAGACTTTCATGCTAATGTGCTGGAGGTGCAGTTAATGTTGGGGTTTAAGATATATTTAGGGGATTTGAATCTCTGGACTGACAATGTGATAGCCAGATCCTGAGCCTCAACAGACTCCAGCACCTACAATCTGATTTATTGGACTTACCACACTCAGCTAAGATGGAGGTGAAGAAGGACAACCACCACACCATGGAGCCTAGAGTGATTACAACTGAAAATGGGAGGATTGCATCCAGCATCCAGGTGGAATCTGAGCCTCCTCTTGACATAAAGGTGCAATGGACACAACCAATCCAGTGTCCACATAGAAGAGGTGGCATTGGATTGGGAAAAGTGGACATAATGGACAAAGGGTATGGGGAAAGGCAGGAAGAGATGAGAGGTGGAGGCGTCTTCGGGACATGGAGCTGCCCTGGATGGTGCTTCAGAGGTAATCACCGGACATTGTAAATCCTCACAGGGCCTACATGATGGAATAGAGGAGAGTATAGGCCATGATGTGAACCAATGTATATGAGGTGCAGAGGTGCCCAAAGATGTACTTACCAAATCCAATGGATGTGTCATGATGATGGGAACGAGTGTTGTTGGGGGGGGGGAGAGGGGGGGTGGGGGGGTGGGGTTGAATGGGACCTCACATATATATTTTTAATGTAATATTATTACAAAGTCAATAAAAAAAAAAAAAATTAAAAAAAAAAAAAAAAAAAAGCCCATAAAGATCTCACCCTGCTCAAGACAGTGGAATGAGACTTCAGGGCCCCATCTGCTCACAGAAACTTTGAACAACATCTTTCTCAATACTCCAGAAAACAGTTAAAGGACTGCATAACAGAGCAAGCAACCAATCAATAAAAAACTTATTTAAAAGTTGTAAGATGCCATCCTCTCTAGCCGCTCTGCCATCCCTTACCAACTCAGCCCAGAGTTAGCACATGCACCCAGTGTGGAGCCCTGGCCCCAGTTCTGGAGGGAGCAGAGTAACCCATGTGTCCCCTGGGAACATGTATGTCTTTCCCAATCTTCTGGTGATGGCTGTCTTGGAACTTGCCCTGCATAT
The DNA here is from genome assembly GCF_030445035.2 of Dasypus novemcinctus. NCBI lineage: Eukaryota > Metazoa > Chordata > Mammalia > Cingulata > Dasypodidae > Dasypus > Dasypus novemcinctus. The sequence continues at coordinate 94,763,010 of NC_080679.1, read as the reverse complement.
ACAAGGTACCGCAAAGAACTCTTCTACAGAATGCTTCAGGAAAGCAGTCAATTTGCTACCTGGGTCAAGGAATTGCTGCCTGTAAGATATACTGTGCAGTGGCCAGGACTATGAGAATACTGTTTCCTGGAGAAAAGGGGACATTCGTGTCCTTGTAAATGGGGGAATCTCCAGAGCCACCTGTGTGTGCCCAAGACAAGATGCAATTACAGAAAAGATCAGGATGGCCACTCAACTTTGACCTTGAGCCATTCTCTAAACTTGTTGTATGAATAAACTCTGATGGAAAGCAGTCAAACAGGTCAGTCTGCAAAGATTGGGAAAGGTAATTTCTTTTTCCTTCCTTTTTTATTTTGTTAGCTCCTAGCATTCAAGGAAAGCTCTGTCATAACACTAGTGGGATACAAGCTTAAGAAACAGATGCCTCAGAGTTAAATTCCAGAAATAACATCTTGAAATATCAAATTGTCCAGGTTTCAAAAAAGGATTACCACACATACAAAGAAACAGGAAGTGATGGCCGAGGCAAAAGAGAAAATTAAAGCACCAGAAACCATTAATGAGAAGGACCAAAGCTGGGCTATACAAGACAAAGAATTTTTCAAAAATGTTCCTAAACATACTCAAGGAGCTAAAGGAAAATATGGACAATGACAGAAGAAAGAATCAGTGACCTTGAATATAACACAATTGAAATCATCCCATCTGAGGAGCAGGCAGAAGAAATAATGAAGAAAAGTGAAGGAGAATGAGAACCCTGTGAGACACCACTAAGCATACCTATATACATATTGTGGGAGTCTTAGAAAGAGAAGGGAGAAAGGGCCATATAGAACATTCAATGAAATAATGGCTGAAAACTTCCCAAATTTAATCAAAGACATGAATATACATATCCAAGATATTCAACGAACTACAAACAGGAAATACTCACATAGACCCATGCCGATGAATGTTATAATCTAAGTAATAAGAGCCAAAGATAAAGAGAGGATTCTGAAAGCAACAAGAGAGAAGCAACAACATTAAATGTCAGTTTTTCATCAGAAACCATGAAGGTAAGAAGGCAGTAGGAGGACATATTTAAAGTGCTGAAAGCAAAATGCTGCCAACCAAGAATTCTATATCCAGTCAAACTGTCTTTCAAAAATGAAGATGAGACTAAGATATTCCTGATAAACAAAAGCTGAGGAATTTCATCACCACTGGACTGACCCTACAAGAGATGTCAAAGTGAGTACTGCAGATTGAAAGTAAAGGACACTAGAACAATAGATCAAAGCAGCATGGAAAAGTAATATTTCTGGAAAGGATAACAATAGTGGTAAATATAGATGTCAGTGCTATTTTATTTTTGTTTGCAACTTCACCTTTTATTAATACTTCCTACAGATTTAAAAGAAAAAAGCCTAAAGAGTAATGGTAAATCAATGATTTGGGACTCATAATGTATAAACTGGTACTGTGTGAGAAGGACTGCATAAAAGTGGGAGGAAATGAGATATAGAAACATAGTTTGTATATGCTATTGATGTTGAGTTGGTATCAAAGCAAATGAGATTTTTACAGATTTAGGATATTAAATTTAAGTCGTATTGTAATTACAAATAAAATATTGGAATATATGTAAGTTTATAGAGACAGAGATTAGAGTACAGGTTGCCAGGTGCAGAAGGCAGGGGGAAAGGGGAGTTAATGCATAAAGGATATGGGGATTCTGTTTGGGGAGATGGGCAAGTTAGTAGTAGAAGGTGAATGGATACTGCAACATAGTGAATGTGATTAATCCCACTGAATGGTATGCTTGGGTGTGGTGAGGATGGGAGTGTTATATTGTATAAATGTTTCCACAATAAAAGAAAAAAGACAAAAGGGCAACAAAAGAGATGATGACAGTTAAAGGAAATACATGAACCTGGATGAGATCTAACAAGAAAGGAAAGAAAGCTCAAAAGTACATTATTGGGATATATGAAATAATTGGAATATAGACTGTAGTCTTAATATCAATATTCAATTTCTTGAACTCGGTTAAGTGCACTTAAGGTGGATATATAAGTGAATGTCCTTATTCTTAGGATATGCACATTGCAGTTTTAAGTCTCCAACGAGCATGACGTTTACAACATATACCAAAGGGCTCAGAAAATAGAACGGTAAATAGACAGACAGAGTGATAGAAGTATAGATAAGTAAATGGACTGATAGATTGATGGATTGAGAAAATGATGCAGAAATGTGGCAAAATGCTAATATTGGTGGATCTGTGGATCTGGGGCAATAATGGTATGCTGGAGGGCATTCATACTATTTAATTGTCCTGTAAGTTTGAAATTATTTCAAAATAAAAGTTTAATTTAAAAAAAAAGCTCATGAGAATGAAAATGTCATATTACATGAGAAAAATAGTTAATGATGTGATTGCAATTGATGGTCCATGATAGAGCTGCCACAGTAAGGCATTTCATACTTTTGTATTCATCAGACATTGAGTATATGCTAATGCATCACATATATATTTTTCTTTCTTTATATATTATTTTCTGAGTAGTTAGAAGGTAAAAGTCATAGTGAATTATTTTCATATGAAGAACATTCTAAATTCAGACAGACCTATGTTTGACCCCTTCTCTTACTAGCATGTTTATTTAGTATCTATGAATGGGTTTTATCCCATGAGATTATTTTAAGGATGTGATAAATTGATAAGCTTATTGTGGCAGATTAAGTCTCACTGAATCTTGGTCCACTTCTCTAGATGGATAGGGGTGGTAAATGTGTTGCTTCCTGATTCTCTAAAGCAGATTAATTTATATTATGTGGACTCTCTATCCACTGTTTGCCCAATGACCATAAGAAGGCCTTATGGTGCTAAAGACAGAACAATGACTTCAGTGCCCTGGAGTTAGCATAAATGGAATAAGTGGTTTCATTCTCTGTATTATCATGGTCTCTTTGGATACTCCCATTTTGTAATTCTTTTAAAAATTACATCAACTTTAATCAAATTAAAATTTGATGAAAAAATTTTAAAAAAGGATTTTCACCTTAGTATTTATTTATACTTCACCTTTTTCTGTAAGGGAACTTTTAGCAACATAAAAAATTCATCATGATAATGATAAAAACAGAGGTAGAAAATCACAACAAATGGCCAAAATGCTAAATGCTGAAGAATCGAGACCCCATGTTTGTATCCAAGCTCCTTTTAGGCAGGGTAATAAGGTAATAACAAATTTTACGTATTTTATTTTCAGAGGAGAGGTTGCTTAACATTATTCAGTGGAAATAGGAAAAGTTTTTACATGAGTCCTCAAAAACAGATATTGGATGACATAATGGGCAATATCATCAATGATAAATACATGACCAATATTTCATTTGGCTATTCATTTGGCTATTTAGTTTAAATTTTAGTAAAATCTGAAGACACAGAAAGTATTCATAATTCAGAACAGTTATTCTTAGAAGCACTTAGATACTGTGATCCAGGCATGTGTTTTTCTTATGGTCATGTTGGATCCAAAATAAGTAAATACTTTCCCTGAGTGTCACTTACCTGAATATCACATTCCCTGAATATCATTTTCCTCACCTGAGATTTTAACAGTGGTAAGTTTAGTGTGGACTCGCAATGTTCTATAGCGCTCATTGAGTGTAGAGTAAGAGTCTTGGAAACTAGCTGAACACGTACTAAGACTATATTAGGGAAGTTGAGCAAGGTATCTGTGTTTTCCCTTGATTAAATATCTCCCTACTTCTGCATATGTGGTCCAACAGGCTCCCCAAATTATGTTAGGTAATTGAAATTTTTATAAATTCATTTCTTGTACTCCTCTCTTTGAACATTATATGTCATATTTTTAAAAGTCTTCGAATGGCTCTCTTTAATTGCTGTGAGAAACTTTATGGAATTTTCTTTCCTCTGGCTCTAAGGGATCACCTATATCCTATTTCATCAAAAGATGAGGCCCGTGTTTGTAAGCGGCCTCTGCTTACACCTCTAATTTTCAACATCTACTTCTCAACTCTCTCTCTCTCCTTCCCTCTAATCATAAACATTGTAGTATACAGTAATTCTCTTTCTCTCTCTTTTCAGATCAAGCAAGGTCATGTGGACCCAATTACCATCTCTCACTGGACTGTGGTGTCTTCAAGATCAGTTGTTGTGTGCTAACCCCTGAGTGTTCTCTAGCAGATGTGTAGTTCGTCTGCCCATATCCCCTGGGCCTTACCATTTTAGTGCCCTAAGCCTTACATGGCTTTGCCTGGGCTTGCTCTGGTGGTAAGTGCTGCTCTGCTCTCATGCACTGCAGCTGGAGAATTAAAGATATTTTCCCTCTATCCCTGGTTCGGTATTTGAAGGATGATATAGGAAAGTTATTAAATAAATATTCCAGCCCTCTTGCTTCTCTGATGGGATAACTCTGAGACACATTGTGCACATTGGCTCCCAGAGTTTACCACCATGTTTAAATTTTAGTGACAAAGAACAGTAACTGGCTTGATAATTCCCCCTTTATAGGCTGCCTTCCCTTCCCTGTCTCACTTCCCCACACCCCTAACAGGTGCTTCTGGAGATCACTTACCCAGAGAACAACTAGCAACCATGTCCTTATCTCAGGGTTTGCTTCTAGGGTAACTGTAACTAAAATATGTTCCCTATGCTCAATTCTGAGCCTACCACAGAGACAGAACTTTATAAGCATGTGTTGAATAAATAAATGTTAAATAAGAATGAACCTTACCATTTTATTTGAATTTATATAAACTTAGCTTGTCTTTCAAGGTGAATTGACTAAACTACTCTTACCATATTTTTGCACAGGACATAATTCAGAATCATGTGCACAAAACTTATCTTTGCTATAAATTGCTTTTTTTAAAAAAGACTCATTTATTTCCCCCCCACACACACCTCCCATTGTCTGTTTCCTGTGTCCATTCACTGTGTATTTCTCTGTGTCTGCTTGTCTTCTCTTTAGGTGGCTCTGGGAACCAGTCCTGGGACCTTCCGGAGTGGGAAAGAGATGCTCACTCTCTTGTGCGACCTCAGCTCCCTTGTCTGATATGTCTCTCATTGTTTTTCCTCTGTGTCTCTTTTTGTAGTGTCATCTTGCTCTTCCAGCTTTCCACATGGACTAGCACTCCTGTGCGGGCCAGCATTCACATGGGCCTGCTCTCTGGTAGATGGGAGCCCAATTGCTTGAGCCACATCCACTTCCTTATAAATTGCTTTTTATGTTGATATTTTTCTAGATTATAATAGGTTCTTGGAAGAATGAAGCTTGTACAGGAACAGTTAATAATTAGCACATATTTAAGATAGGAATGCTAACTCTATCTTCAAAACAGATCACGATGACGATTGCAAGCTTCTTTTGCTGTGCCTCCCAAATAAAAAGGAAAACCTAGTCACAGATGTTACAAATAGTTCAAATCTATTCCGGACATTGTACCCCCATATTATTTTTCAGCTACGTTGGTCCTTCATCCCTTGAAGTCTTTCCAATCACTGCTTGTCTCTCCTAATTTCTTAATAATGTGAAGAAAGTAGGTACCATGCCACATTTTAGGATTTGAGGTGGCTTTTTTTTTTTTTTTTTTTTTTGTCACCCACGGTCCAGCAGAGGGAGCAATGAGTCACCCAAAAAAGTCTCAGCCACCTACATACTTGTATACTGGACTCAGAAAGACAATGCTCAAATTTCAGCATAATGTTATCCCTGACAGAAAATGAAGCAGAGACTTAAACAAAGGTACTAATGAAAATGGAGGGGAATGATATTTATGTGGTGGAATTTAAGAGACTGGGCCCATAATATCTCAGACTGAAATCTCTATCATAATCAGTTCTTTCTATTGAGGCAGTAAAGATTTCTCTGAAAGAAGGAAATAGTTTTCAGAAGAAGAGAAAAATACTTAGAAGGTATGACAGCTCATAGGTGCCTTTCCATAGCCTAGTCAGTAGAAGCAGAGATTGTGATGACTAAAGAGCATGTGCTTTGGCTCAGTTCCCGGCACTTCCACGTATTAGCTCTGTGACTTTATTCAAGGGATGTAACCCTTTTTTAATACTTAGATTCCTCAATTTAAAAATGGGAATAATATTAATCACTTCATAGTATTATACTGAGTAGTAAATGAGATAATGCCTAGCATAGACAGGCCAATAGTATCTCAATAAATGGTAGCTTTTCTTACTAGATTGATTAAAGTTACCATGACCTTGAGAAAAAAGGAACAGATTCAAGTTGAAGGAAGAAAAGGGGGTGGGGTGGAATTACAGAGGAGGGGCAATCTAGAGGAAATTATAGGGAGGAGATGAATACTGAGGTATTGGATTTTGGAGGTTGCCCAGTGGACAGTATTAAGCATCTGAGAACTGAAGTATGAAGGTAGGAGAGTCAACCAAAAGAAGCAGGAAAGTGATATGTAAGTCAAGCATTGCCTCATTTATACGTTTAACTGTGCTGATTCTGCCAGGAAATTCTTCTTTAACTTGGACCAAACAGTTGGAAGAAAGGGGGAAACTCAACTAAACTCAATGCTGAATCCTCTTCAAGACAACTTTTCTTTAGTGTACAAAGCATAAAAATATTGGCACAGATACATGAATCTTGAGTCTGCAACTGCGAGCAAGATAGTCTCATCCATCTGCCCCATGGGATCTAAGCTCCCTCTGAATTAGAGGCAGTTGGGCATCACCATCCCAGAATCCTCAGGATTCAGAAATGAATGATGGACTAGAGTAAGCTTACTGTTACTCTGCTATAGACTTATTGTGATTCTATCAATGGAAGAACTTTTATCATTAATGTGGAGGTAGTGGCCGCTGGAAGTTCAGAGACAGGAGGAGAGAGGGAAAAATAGGTGTAATATGGGGGCATTTTCAGGACTTGTCCTGAATGACTTTGCAATGACAGATACAGGCAATTATGCATCTTGTCATAACTTACAAAATTGTGTGGGAGCGAGCGCAACTACAATGGAAACTGTAGTCCATGCTTAGTGGCAATGCTCTAAAATGTGTTCATCAATTGTAACAAATGTACCCACTAAAAAAGGATGTTGTTAGTGTGGGAAAATGTGGGAGAGATAGGGAGCGGGGCATATGGGAATCCCCTATATTTTTTTATATAACATTTATGTAATCTAAGTATCCTTAAAAAATTTTTTTTTTATTAATTTTTTTATTTTTTATTGACTTTGTAATAATATTACATTAAAAATATATATGTGAGGTCCCATTCAACCCCACCCCCCCACCCCCCCTCTCCCCCCCCCCAACAACACTCGTTCCCATCATCATGACACATCCATTGGATTTGGTAAGTACATCTTTGGGCACCTCTGCACCTCATATACATTGGTTCACATCATGGCCCATACTCTCCTCTATTCCATCATGTAGGCCCTGTGAGGATTTACAATGTCCGGTGATTACCTCTGAAGCACCATCCAGGGCAGCTCCATGTCCCGAAGACGCCTCCACCTCTCATCTCTTCCTGCCTTTCCCCATACCCTTTGTCCATTATGTCCACTTTTCCCAATCCAATGCCACCTCTTCTATGTGGACACTGGATTGGTTGTGTCCATTGCACCTTTATGTCAAGAGGAGGCTCAGATTCCACCTGGATGCTGGATGCAATCCTCCCATTTTCAGTTGTAATCACTCTAGGCTCCATGGTGTGGTGGTTGTCCTTCTTCACCTCCATCTTAGCTGAGTGTGGTAAGTCCAATAAATCAGATTGTAGGTGCTGGAGTCTGTTGAGGCTCAGGATCTGGCTATCACATTGTCAGTCCAGAGATTCAAATCCCCTAAATATATCTTAAACCCCAACATTAACTGCAAAAAATTTTTTTAAAGTATATTTAAAACCAAAGAATTCAACCATGATAATATGTAATATCTAAAATGCAATTTATATTCTAATTAATCTAATTTTCTGCTTGTGATTCACACAATGTTCCCAATTTCTCTATTATTTGTACACTCCAGTAATAATAAAAGGTACTAGCTATGAGCACAAAGTAATTATCAATAAATAATTTTTTTTTGTCTTGAGAAAAAAAAAAAAAAGCCTTTCGAAGTAGCAGTAGGCTGAGCTGCCAGCCATTTGGGACACATCTGTTCCCCTGTTTCTACCTCAAGTGTCTGCTTTGTGTGTTACTCTCTTTGTCCATCTCTTAGAAGCAACATTCTTTCTGTTTCTTGTTTTCTGAATGTGTATCCAGACTTACGTGAGACCAGACATGACCTATGCTAAACATATTAGCATGTTTGTAATGTGATCCCTTCCCCTTTTCCCATTTCCCTTGAATTTCTTCTTCCTCGTTTGAAAATCAGCTAAATTACATTCTGTAGTCCACCAAATTCACCTGTATTTTTCTCCTCAATTTCACGCATGTAAATTGAAGGGATGTTGCTGTGGTAACCTTCTGTGAGAAAGCTTTTGAGCTGTTGTATTACTATACATTAAGGTATATTATAGCAGAGGGAATCCTTTTTAAAATAGAAAGAAATTTAACCAAATTTATATCTAGAAATTAAGAAGCACCCGGACTCAGAGTGTGAAAATATTCTGTAATTGAGTTCATCATTTATAAATTTTATTAGTGGCATTACTCTTTGGATCCATTTTTAACTTGCTTTGGAAAACCATTTCCATTTTCTTTTCTTTTTACCCTAGAGCACACTGCAAATTGGCGTCTGGTACAATTGTTCTCAAGTGTATTTCTCAATACGTACTATAATAAGTAGTTCCCAATTTATTCTCTTTGGTTTTCAATAAACATTAGCTCATAATTTTCTTTTTCCTTCTCTAAATTACTTGTTGGGAAACAAAATTTTCATGTGTAGAAGGTGAATTTGATCCTCAGTTAAAGGAATCCATCAAGTCCCAGAGTGTCATGAAGCCAGAGCATTATGGAAAGCTGTGATTTTAAAATGTGACTTGCAGCTGGGTATCAAGAAATTAGGAATATTGGAAGTAAAATCTAGCCTTCCATCCTGGTCTCTCTTCCTTTGCTTCAATGACTTCTACTCATGAATAGGTAAGTAATCTCTTGTTCTTCTGTCAGCCGCCTGCATACACACACACACACACACACACACACACACACATACACACAGACAAATTCCTCATCCAAAGAATCATGTGGCACCCTAAGGAATATACTGCTGGGGATGAACTGTCAGAGCGAAAGGTTAGAAGCACCTCTTCCTCATGGTTTCTTTTCTATAATTCTCTGTCACCCCTCACAGTCCACATATTTTTGAGTCTTTGCCTTTTGAATCTCATTATTTTCAGGCACATTAGACAGAACTCTCAAGAAGAAGAGTTACAGCTTGCTCATTTATATATTCCCCAGCACAGTGCCTAGCACACTGAATCTATCTAGTAACAGTTCCATTGAATAATGTAATGAATGGCACAAAGACGTTATATATGTCCCACAAAAATATATTCATCATTCTTGAGAATCACAACCATTGTGCTATATCCATAGGAATTAACCATGTGCAATGTAGTGTGATCCCTACATAGCATTGGCATCAAATATGTGGAAGTTAATTCAATTCATCTTAATACTGTTTCAGAGTTTTGAATCAATTAATTGGACACCTTACTATCTTAAATATTTTTTTTTGTACCAATTGCTCATTCATTAGCATTTGTACATAGATGCCTGTCAATACTAAAGTATGTTAAACCAGTCTAGATCTTAAGGGAATATTACATGAATTTTAAGGAGTAAAACCATTACCATACCTATTTGGTATAAAATATTTTTTTAATCTCCAAAGAAGTAAGTCCATCAAATTTTTTGTTAAAGTTTATACTTCAGTATGGCTGAAGTTGCTAGAAACTTGTCTTTCCAAATTATTTTAATGTGAAATATGGCATCAAAATATCCCAAATACAAAAAAATAATTTTTTATTGATGTTCTAGCTTTAATTAATCATTTTTTAAATTCTTGATTTAACCATTTAACTATAGAACTCATCAATACCAGGGCCATGCAATTCTATTTTTGGCAAATATGGACTCATTGCATAGTGTTTAAAAATAATGTTTTATTATATTTCTGGTGTGCTAGACAGCTATCTACTCAGAAGTAATATTATATATGCTGGCAATATGCAGCCAGTAGGAAAAGAAATTCTATGATTTTGTGTTTCAAAATTTTTTTTTCTCTTCCATCTGTTTTTTTCAATATTTCATTATCCAGTTGTGATTTGTGATTGTTCATTTTTCCAATGCATTTTTCTAATTGGAAATTATGTAAAATCACATAATTATTGAATTGAATTGAAATCACATTTTTATTTCATGATGAATTCACATGGTTGAATTGAAATCACCTATTGTTTCTTTGACCACAGTTTTTCAAATATTTTAGAATGACAGAAAACACATGTATATTTTCATTACAAAGTAAATAATTTGGCAATATTGCGCAAAGTTTTGCAAATACATATGTACATAAGTGTATATATTATATAATACATGTAATGCTTAAAAATTCTTATACTCAACATCTCTGGCTATTTTCCTCACCTGCCATATCCAATGTCTTTCAGTTCCTCAAATATGAAATTTCTCCTTATGTCTTATGGTTTTTTACTTTCTCTTCTATTTAGAACACATTTTCCCATGCCACTTTCTCTAGTTAACTTCTCCTTACCTTTCTGATGTCCATTCCAGGAACATTTAAGTTGGTAAGTCTACTCTGGGCCTCTGCATTAAACCAGTACAATATGGTGTACTCTTTATTTTGCATGACAATTTTTTATCTATTAGGATGCATCAAAGGTGTAAATATCATATGATTCATAAATATCTGTGTCTTCCATTAGCTCATAGGATCTGTGAAGGAGACATTGTGTCCATTTCATTCACCATAGTGTAAATAACTATAATTCAAATTTAGAAGTGAAAGAGAACCACCCGTTGGTAAATGCTGGCAATACACACTGCATTGTAGAGAACTAGTCTCAGCTTGGTGGGGTGGTGCATATAGTCCACCCTTGTGAAACACAGTTTTATAGAATTGGGGTAGTGTGGTATAGATTGTTTATAATCTGGTTATTCATTTACAAATTCAACATATTGTTCATACTTTCAAGACATTAAAAACATATACTGTGCCAATTTTTATGAACTGTATAAAATCCCATTCTAAGTCTCTGAAAGTTCCAATTTCAATAGATATTTTATTTTCTTTGCTTTTTGTTTGTTTCTACTAAAACAATACTTCTGTAATGATTTGAAAAACTACCCCTAAAGGATCCTTAAGAGAAGGAGAATAGAAGAACACTCATATATTAATAAGATTATTCATTAAAATTTTATTCACATGAAAGCATGCAAATTTTGAAATAAAATCCATAATACAACTTTTTAAAACTATTTCCTAAAAATACTAAAAATGGCCTAGCTGTGTTACTGGTTAATAGGTAAGATACATTATTGCATTGAATCTGTAAGTTTTAGAAATTAAGATCCAATTTACATGGCATATAAGATCAACATCCTGCTTTTTTTTTTTTTTTTTTTGCCTCCTTCTTGGCATCATATACTCCTTCATATGTGTGGGTATAAATGGCAATAATATTTTCATTATCCTTTTATGATAGTTCATGAAACTTTTGAAACCATTTTGGGTCACGCAATGTTAATGTGTCTCATCTTCGTTAGATATGAAGTCACTTGGATCTTGTGGTGGGTTGAAAATATCTCTGACCTGCTTGTCAGTCTGTTTCATTGTCTCAAAGCTCAGTTTGTTGTTTTTTCTGGGAAGAAAGACCACTGATGATATTCTGATGATATTCACTCAAATTTTCATCATGTACAAAGGAACCATCAATTAAATGTGCCAAACAGCAACATATTTTACTCAATATTCAAACTTGCTTTCATTGCATTTTGTGCAGTATAACTAGTAAGGAAAATTTGACTTCCCAATTTTATCATTCAGAATGATCCCTATTTTAAATGAATCTGTGTGGGAAGTGTACTTGGCCCAGTGGTTAGGGCATCCGCCTACCACATGGGAGATCCGCGGTTCAAACCCCGGCCTCCTTGACCCGTGTGGAGCTGGCCCAGGCACAGTGCTGATGCGCGCAAGGAGTGCCATGTCATTCGGGTGCCCCCGTGTAGGGGAGCCCCACACATAAGGAGTGCACCCCATAAGGAGAGCCTCCCAGTGTGAAAGAAAGTACAGCCTGCTCAGGAATGGCACCGCACACACAGAGAGCTGACACAACAAGATGACGCACCAAAAAGAAACAGAGATTCCCGTGCTGCTGACAACAACAGAAGCAGACAAAGAAGAATACACAGCAAATAGGCACACACAACAGACAATTGGGGCGGGGGGAGGGGAGAGAAATAAATAAATAAATAAATCTTAAAAAAAAAAGAATCTGTGAAATAACTAAAGTTAATAATTATTTATTATTAAGGTTAATAAAAATTATTTATCTTAACTTGATATTTTCGCTTTGCCATTATGTTTGTTTCTTTCCTCCATAGCAAAAAATATTAATACAACAGAATTAACAAACTCTATCAGAATATTCTTTCTCACTAAGTCAGCATATATCTCCTAAAGGAGAATTCGTTCTTAAAAGTTTTCTTCATTTAATTAAATATTTCTTAAAAATGAATATTCAGGAGACTTACACCCCAAATTTAATTCTATTGAGTACAATGAAAAAAACCCATACAACAAGACCCACACAACCTTGATGCATGGTGTATTTGATGAATAATGATGAAGTAGATTCTGATGCATAAAGATTTTGATGAGAATTATCATTCTCAATTTTTTAATGTCGAGTTCATTATCACACAATTAAGCCTGAATGTTTAAAGGAGCCAAGAATAGCCATTAGCTTCCTTCATGTTGAGTGCATTTTATAGGGTTCATGAATATGAAAGTTCCACTTTGGTCAATCTTGCTCATGGAAATGTTATTTTTTTTGGTGTCAAGAAAAATGAACTGTCCAATCAAGATGCTGATAATTTGAACATATATATATGACAAAACTCTTTAAGGAATATACAACAAAACTTTTTTTATTCTAGGAAAATTCATATTTATCCCATAGCTTGGAGTAAGGATCCTGTAGGTTAGCAGAAAAATCAAGTTTGACAAGAGAAGCTTAGGACAAATTTTTATAAGGTTTTGTAATCGTGGGTCAAAGGATACTTTCAATTAAGCATTTGATTTATTGTGTCAAATTGCCTGCTAGATAAAATTCAGTTTTATACATCTACCAGTAATAGATGTGATGCTTGTTTTCCTCCCTATACCACCAGCACTGGATTATTCTACTTTAATAAATTTTATTTTGCATTTTAATGCAAAAAGCAGATATTGATAAAAGTGGAACAGACAAGATGACTAGGTGAACGAAATGCACATATGTAAGTCCCCAGTCTTCGCAGCAATTGCTCCCGTGATTAAATATCAAAATCAGTAGCAGTCTTGGTGACATTCCACTAATTTATTCTGGAAAGAGGAAGCTATTATACCAGCTACACAAAGAAAGACAGTAAGTGCCACGTATTCACATACACAGTAAACTCTGCATGGATAGAAATACTACTGCATCTGTTTTGTTCTCCAGTGCAGACCTGACACCTAGAATGAGTGGCATAAAGTATGTTCTTAGCTTTGGAATGCATGAATGAATAAATGGAGAGTTCATTGAATGAATGGATAGTTTAAAGTCTGTTATTTAGTTAAAAACTCAAGTACCTTGGTTATATAAATTACATGAAGGTTAAATCTTGCAAATATATGTGTACACATTATGTTTGATTCTTTCATTTGTGACTGACTTCTCAAATTTAGGGTACATGAAAAATTTTTAATAGACTTAATTTTTTAAAAAGAGAAATACTTATAGAGTTCTTAAAAATAATAAAAATATTTTCAAGATTTTATTTCAGTCAAAATGAAAAAAAAATGTGTTTTTTTTTTCTTCTTCAGGCTAAGGAATTATATTTTGAGGGAAAATAAGAAATATTTAAAAATTTACAGTAACAAAGTCAGAAAATTAAAAACATACATTAAATGTCTAGAAATTTTTAAAACTTTTCATGGCATATATTTAACCTAAAGCAATAAAGCAGGATCTTAAATGTCTTGAGACATTTAAATCTCACTCCTCTTTATTTCATATTATAATTTGTCTTAATCTACAACTTCGTGCTCATTTGAGTAGTTCAGAGAGATGACAATTTCTGAAGAGACTTCATAATGTTAAACTTCATAAAAGAAGAACAGGATTCAGAGGAGAAATCTTTAGCAAGTGGAAGCCTAGCTAAGGAGAAAAATATTTGCCATTGCTTTGCCTGGAGAAAGTTTGGTTTAAAATTATTTCCGGAATATCCAGCTATATAATTATCAAATATTGTTCTTTCCCTCCTCTCAACATTTAAGTTTATCTGTGTCCAATGTAACTCTACTTAGAGCCAAATCTCTCATGCTAAAAATATATAGTACAATAATCAAACATTACTATACCATCAAATAAAATGAATAAGTTAAACATTATGAAATATTCAGCTAAAAAATCAAATTCACTAGCAGTTTTTATTTTGTAAGATAATAGTAATAGAGTGTGGGAATCATGCTAATTTTGAAAACGGGTTCCAGAATGAAATTCTAAAAAGTAGGGTGCCTTTGGTGGATTGATAAAGCATTTAGATTAAACATTTTTTTTCCCACTTAGGAAATACCGTATCTCTGAGATAAACAGAATATGTCACCATTTTTTTCTATTCTGTAGGAAAGCATTAAGCTTGATTTTCACAAAGGGGAAGCCAGAGCCGTCTCTGCCTTTGGAGGAGGGAGGGAAAGATGTTCTAGCAGCTTTGGTGTGCCAAGAATTTGAAAGGTGGTGCCCGATCAAGAAGGGGGGGGCAATGGTGGGAACTGAGGGCAGGGCCAAAACGGGAAGGGCCAATGGTGCGAGGTGAGAGTGGGGCCAAAGCAAGAAGGGCCAATGGTGAGAAGTGGGGGTGGGGCCAATCGTGAAAGCGGTGCCAAATTTGGAAAGATCGCAGGAGTGACAGCAGCGCTGCGTCAGCCCAGCCGCTGGAGTGTAGAGAGCCCTGGAGCAGGAACCGTGTAAATTAGAGGGCTCAGATAGTCTGTAAACCCTGAAGCACCCAGTCAGTGGGGAACAGGGGAGGGACCTGTGTGTTAGGTTTAGCTTATAAATATCACTGTTTCTTGTTGTTGGGTGTGTCACCATTTTATCCAGGTCGTGGGCCCTGCTTACAAGATCATTAATAAAATTCTTTTCCCCTCCACTATATGGTGAGCCTTTGTTCTCTTACAGGTGCAGCTCCCTTTCTAACAATTCCTAGGCTATTTTTTCTCGGTGAAGGTGTTATATCTCTACATATCTTTAAAAACTATTCTAGAATTCTTCCTATTTGGAAACTAATTAATTTTATTTAAGAGCATTTGAAAATTAGGAGAGCATACAATAGAATCAGAATTATTTGTGTACGTATTTTTCTTGCTTATTTTCTCTTTACCTCCTTTCTCCACCCTTCTTCATTCTCCAGTGTACACTGTATTACACATAAAATTTAGAATCCTACTTATTTTCACCTTGCAGTGTAACATCAGCAATTCCTCATGATCTTTATAATTCTTCAAAACAATAAAATAGAGCAGTATAATATTACATCAATTGGAAATTCATAGGTAGAGCACTTCCAACTTTGCTTTTATAAATAAAACCACAATGTATGTATTCATAAACAAAGAAGGCCCCAGACATGAATTTACAGCCTCCCATATGGTGGATGGGAGTCTAACTGATTGAGCCACAGCAGCTTCCTCTAACTTTGTTTTGATTGGAAGTTTAACAAAATTGATTTTACATGTTTATTGAATATGAATTCTTGTATTGAATTTTCATGTTTTTGATCATCACAGAAATGTACTGAACTATCCTTGACTATATCAAAACATACATATTTTAATTAAGATATATAACACATACATGTATATACTAAACGTATGCACTCTATTATAGCAAAAGATATATATATATACATGCACATATATTTATATAAGATATATCTTTTCATAAGTCTTATGTATCAGTCTTTACTGAAGTCTTATGTAAATTAAAATGTGAAAGTTAAATACAAAAATAAATCACCAACGAATGATGTACAAATATGAAAACAAAAGCCCTACTTTTATATTTGCATATTTTTATATTGTCTCACATTTCAATTTATGTGCTTAGTTTGTGTGCACTAAAATCTCATTTTTTCCTTGTAGATATTGATGACATCTTCCTTTAAATTATATTTAGAATGTCTCCATCTAAACATCAGTTAAATATTTTCATATTTAATATGTTATTGGTTTAAAAATTTTTAAACCATTTAAAAAATATTTAGTTATTTAGTACATCTGGGATTTTGTGATGTGAAGATCTAAATATATTTTATTTTCCAAATTGTCCATTTTCCTACCATCATTTTTTTGGAAGATCCATATATTTGGTGTCTCTTTTATCGTTTTTTTTTTTCACTTTCATTTTTTCATTAGAACAGCTGTAGGTTTCTTGAAAAATCATACAAAAAGTAAAGAATTTCCATATACTGCCCCCTTATTCACAGTTTTACCTATTATTAACATTTTGCACTAGTATATTATCTTTGTTATGATTGTGAGTTAATAATATCTTAATTATACTATTAATTATATATTTATAATGTAATTATACTATTAGTTTACATAAGGCTCACCCTTTGTGTTGTACTCTTCTATGTTTTATTTTGGTTATTTTAAAAATTCTGATAACATAAACGTAAACTAATTTTAACCACTTTCAAATATATAATTCCGTGGTGTTAATTATATTCACAATTTTGTGCTACCCTCACCACCATCCATTACTAAAATTGTTCTTTCACCTCTAAGAACAGCTCTGTGTTTGAGTTATCCTCATTTCTGTTGACCTGCTTGTCAGGTTCGTGGGCTAACAACAAATCACGTCGGTTAATGCTGCTGCAAGCTACAGTGTTTGTTTGCCAAGACAACTATTTCCTCATATTTCTTCTTCTTCTCAGATTTTAGAGCTTTTCATAATCATTTATTCCTGTCAGATAAATTTGACACAATTTTTGTTAAGTTCTCCCAAAACTTCTTATATAACTTTTATTGAAACCATATTAACAGAATAAATTTATTGGGAATAATTTTCTTGGCAATATTTAA
Source organism: Dasypus novemcinctus (assembly GCF_030445035.2). Classification (NCBI taxonomy): domain Eukaryota; kingdom Metazoa; phylum Chordata; class Mammalia; order Cingulata; family Dasypodidae; genus Dasypus; species Dasypus novemcinctus. The sequence goes on along the minus strand of NC_080679.1, from coordinate 94,745,738 downwards.
TTTTGGAATCACCACAAAACATTCAATCTATTTGTATTTTGTCTGTTTAATGTTGCTAAGTAAAACATGCTTTGTTCCCTGTAAGTACTGGACATTTCCTTCAATGCTATTATTATATATTTTATTTTGAATTTTCAAATAAAATAATTTTGCCAAAGCATTTAAAAATGGTTATTCCTAAGAATCATTAACTTTTATATTTTGATTTTATAACTATACACTTTAATGAACTCTTCCACTGATCAAATATATGAGTTTTCACTTAATTCTCTCTAGAGTTTCCTAAACAACCATGAAAATATCTGAAAATACCTGGAAATAATGGTGTCTCCTTATATACCATATTAATAGATCTTATTTCTATTCTAAATTAGTATATTGATTAAATTTTTCAGAATAATTAAATATAGATATAAAGATATTAGAACTCATTATTATTCATGATTTAGAGCAGACTCTTCTAGTTCACTATAACATTAGTTTAATATATATATATATATTTATCATGCTACCATATATTTATTACTAGGAATGGTTGTTAGATTGGATAAAAATACCTTTTTATTACCTATTAAATGATAATTTGGATTTTCTCATTTCACCTATTGATGTGATAAAGTCAAATAATATGTTAATGAATAATAAAATATCTTTGCCACCCTGACAAAACATTATGTTGATTTTAAAATATCGTCTCTTTTAATTCAATCTGAAAATATTTAATTTAGACTTTTTTATGTCTCTCTCTGTCTTACTTTTGTATAATAATTGTCATGGTTTATTATCATTATAAGTCCATAATAATAAACAGAGGGAAAGTATTTAATAATCTGTTACTTACTAGCTTGGAAAAATTCTTCCAATGTCTGAAAATTTGGAGGAGGAGATAATTATTTGACAAGCTTTACAGTTTTTTCAGGATAACTGGTTTTCCTACTTTCTTTCTTTCTTTTTTCTTTAACGGAGGTATGAGGGTTGAACCTAGGACCTTCTACATGCAAAGCAAGTGCTCAACCACTGAGCTATACCTGCTCCACATGCTTTCTATTTCTTACATCAAATTTTGTGTTGAAAAATTTCATAAACTGCCACTTTAATCAAGACTTTAAAATATTTCACATATAAATGTATGCAAGATGTATATTGCTTACTGTCATTTTAAAAAGGATTTTTCCATTGTTTTTGACTTTCCAGAGCTATGCTTATTTTATTTATTTTTTTCAAAGACTAGTGTATTTATTGCTACATGCTATTTATTGCTTATTTGTAATTTACTAATTTCTTTTCTCTCCTACTGACTTCATTCACTATGTTTCTTTGTATTTCAATATTATTAATTGCATTATTTTAATCTTATAAATTATTTAGTTTTCTGCTTGGTCTGCTACAAGCCAACCATGTCTTAAATGTTTTGATGTTTGATTTTGTCTATTATTATTTTTAGTTACCAAAATTTTTGAATTTTATATATATTTATCTTCTATTAGGTCAAATTGATTATGGCCCTTTGATCTTCATCATGAAGTGCGGGGGCTTATTAAAGGTGATGCAGAGACATCATATGCCTAACACTAGTCCAGGTAAGATACTATGAAGGCCTTCCATTAAAATTTCTAGCGGCAAAACTTATGGAGAAGATATAAATGCATTGATTCCAGTTATTCTTCCTATAACACTAATGCGTTTTCTTTTGTTATTATTAAGTTATTCTATTTAGATCTATTTAATGCTTTTGTCATTAAAATTACATAATACAATGTATTGCCAATCCTGCTTTTTTAGTATTTCATTCATCTAATATATTCTTCCATCCATTTATCTTCAGTCTTTCATTTTAATTCATTTACTTGGGCTTAATTTAAGTATTATATAATTAGGGTTTTTTGTTTATTTTAAACTATGCCTTTTAGACTTGAGGTAATCCTGTTTTAATTCACAGTAATGGCTAGTATTTTTGACCTGCTTCATGTCATGGGTTTTATGTTTTTGTGCATATTTTGTGATCTCTGTAATTCACTTTTTAAAAAAATCAGAATAAATATTTCAATGCTTACGATGATCTAGGCACTGTTCTAGATTCTGGTAGATATACACGAAGCAAAACAAAGTCTCAGTTCTCTTGGAACACACATTCTGGTGAGGAAAGACAGACTCTAAAAAGTACACAAATTAATATGTCTGTGTTGATAAAAAACCTATGAAGAAAATGAAATATTAATGATAGGTTTAAAGATTAGAAATAGAATATATAATAATTCAGAAAAACTAAATAAAGTAAAAAATGAATTGGGGTATTGAAAAATGAAAAATATCCCCATTATATTAGGCTTCATTTTTGAAGAAGTTTTGAAACACAGATGGATTCAACTATGGCAGGGGAGGAACACTGGTGTGGGTGTCATTGATGGGGGATGTATGAGTGGGAGGAAATTCTCCAGAGCATGCATTTAGGGTATATAGATATGTTTGGATATTTGTTGGGTATTGTCATAGTGGGTAGAGTTACACACGATGACTGAAAGAGTGTTAAGTTCCCATTCTGGAGAACTCTGTCACATTTCTGAATGGAGCAGCAACAATCTCCCAAGTGCAAGGGCGAATACCAGTGAAGAAGGATGGTCCAATGATGGGCCCTTGATACTGATGACTATGCTTATGAGACTGTGTGCTTGAAATTTCAACTAGGCCTAGAGCTGCAGGGTGCCTAACAGTTACCTCCTGAGAGCCTCCATGTTGCGCAATTGTGGCCACTCTCTAAGCCAAACTCATCATGTGAATGCATTACCTTCCCCCCAGTATGGGACATGACTCCTGGGGATGAGCCTCTCTGGTCCCAAGGAATTACTACCAATCACCAGATGGTGATGCAACTAGAAAAAGACCTTGAATAAAAGAGGGAAATGGTAAAGACAAATGAGTTTATCTAGCTAAGAGACTTCAAAATGAGTCAGGAGGTCATAAGAGGGGTCATGCTTATGCACATCTCAACAGGATCCCAGAGACCACCAAAGTAGATCAACCCCAGGTAATGGTGCTTCTGAGGGTTATGGAGATACCCAGGTTCTATGGTCATGGCAGATGGCTCTGGAGTTCAGTGCCTTGCCAATAGACCCGACTTTGGTATTTGTGCTCCTGAGTGTGATGGAATTTGACTCAGATGTGACCTCTCTATACATTCCTCTTCTGTCACTTTTACTGAACCTGTGGTTGGCACTGGGGTTGGTATATGCTCAGGAGACTGAATCTTGGGACAGTCCATGTGTCAGCTTGGCCTTGAGCCTCAGCAGAGTTACAAGATCTATTCTCTGGTTCATTGGATTTACCCAGGTCAGCTAACAAGGAGGTCAACCACTACACCAGGGAACTGAGAAAGTCTACAACTCCAAGCAGGAGAATCACATCCATCAGCCTTGGGTGATCTAAACCCCCTCTCAATTTAGAGGTGGAGTGGACATTGCCACCCCAGGGTCCACATGATGGAGGAATAAAATTATTAGAGTGGACTGGTAGTCTACTATAGAACTGTTGTGACTCTAGCAATGGAATAAATTGTTTCATTGATGTGGAGACAGTGGTCATGGGAGTTGCTGAAGGCAGGGAGAGGGAAGAAGAAGTGTGATATGGGAGATTTTCAGGATTTGGAGTTGTCCTGAATGATATTGCAGGGACAGATGCAGGACTTCATATATCCTGCCATGACCCACTGAATGGACTGGGGGAGAGGGTAAACTACAATGTAAACTTTAACTCATATATTGTAGCAGTGCTCCAAAATGCATTCACCAAAAGCAATGAATGCACCACAATAATGAAAGAGGCTGTTGATGTGGGAGGAGTGGGGATGGGTGGGGAGTGGGGTATATAGGAATCTTTTATATTTTTTAATGTAACATTTTGTGTCATCTATGAATCTTTTAAAAAAAGACAATAAAAATAAATTTTAAAAAATAAAATAAATCTAAAAAAAACCTGTGAAGAAAATTAAAACAGAGTGAAGGGCTAGAAATTCTAACAGTTTATTGTTATGTTTAGTGGTGAATTTGGAAGTTTTAAAGTTTCGAGAATTATTATAACTTTTGTGTATGTATATATATGATTAAAGTTAACTTCTAATGTAAAAGCTGGGAACAAATCAAAACTTTCATTTACTATTATCTATGCATGAAACTACTCTGTGTACTTGAACTTTCTTTATCCTCATCATCTCCATCTTCTTTTATTTTTAATAATTCATTCTGGGGTTATAAACCCAACTCATTATTGCCAATCACCATGAAACTCTTCTTTTTCATTTGGTATTTGTGCTCATATTTACAATGCCTATTTACTCGTTACTCTCAAGATTTAATTTGTTTTAATGCCAATCTGACACTTGTTTCTCTGTAGGTAATGAGAGACTGAACAAACAAATGGACATTGGCAAGAGAATATAAGGCAATGGAACTCTGACCCACCACCTTTGCAGCAATTGGGTTAGACTAATCAGAACTTAGTCAATGACTTTCAGGTTTCCTAATTTTATCCACTGCTTCCAACTCAGGACCTAATAAGGAAAGCCAAGATGCTCCCCAGATTAATCACCTAGTGTTCCCTGCATCTGCTTAGCCCACTTCCAGCTTTTCCATGCCAACGACCCCCAATCAGAATATACCATAAGCATTCATTTTTTTTTTCACTATAAAGCTTGCCCACACTCATGCCTGCCTTTGAGTCTCTGTCAAATACAAGTGATGGTTATAAAGAAGCTTGAATAAATAACCCCTGTTATTTCTGATTTGGATGGTATCCAGTTAAGCTTGACTACTTTGTGGATATTTTATCTTTGAAATTAGAATAATATAAAAATTATCATGATATGTCCAGGTGTCATATTGTTCTTTTATCATTATATTTGTATAATTCAGTGATTTTTTGGATAGGTACACTCAGTCCTTTTCTCATTTCCAGAACATTTTTCCATATGTGTATCAGTTCTCAGATATTTTGTCTTTGTTATGATTTCAACAGCATGTAATTTTCTTTTCTATTTTGTCCTTTCCTTTTACCAAAATATAGTTATTTGGTTTTATTCTATTCTTTGATTCTGCCAGTGTCTCCAGGGATTGCCCACACTCTTATTTCTTTACCCATCATTTTGTCTCTCTGCTCCCATTAATTTTATGACTTAGAATAATCAAGATCATTTCCTTTACAATATTTTTGAGGACATCAGGCAGAAAAACTTCCAAAAGTTTTCTGCTTACTTCAAACAAGCATATTTTTTTGGTCTGAATTTTCTACATAGTATTACTTTTCTCTTAATTACAAGTGGCTTACCAATAATTATTTTTCCTGAATTGGATGTTAGCTATCCAAACAAGGAAATGATGATACATGGGACCAAGTCCCCATATTCTACCTTATTATCAATCACTATCTCCTCTAAGATTAATATTCAAATTTCTGTGTTTAACCCTAGTTTAAATCAATGGCTGGCAGTCATTAATCCAGTGCTGTGTCATGCTGAGGATGGTAAGCTTCCTCTTCATGTCAGAGTCCTTAACTGAGGCAAGGTGAATCCTGTGGTTCTTCTTATGCATTACAAAGCATGAATGATCATACACTTATCAGGTACTGCTCTGGATTTTCTTCTTCTTGGTGGCTCTGCCCCTCCTTAGATCATTTTTGCCAGTGGAACAAAATATTCCAGAATGCAATTCATCACTGCAAGTCTCCTACTTTGAGGCATTTTTTTTTTCTATTGGGAACTATAATCACTGGGCATTTAAAAAAAAAAGAGAAAAGAAGGTCAGTTTGATGGTGAGAGCCAACGCTGGTGGTCTCAACACCAGAGAATCAGTAAAAATTAGTGGAAAAGACAGAAATAGTCTTCAAAGTCAAATATTTTTAAAAAGACCTCTGACACTTTCTAATTGTGTTAGGTTGGTCAATTCTCTTAAACCTTGTTTTAAAATTTTCACACTTTGAAATAGGAATAATATTTATATTTTGGGGGGTTAGTACAAATCTTTTTTTGTGGAATTAGTTTATAGGTTGAGTGTGAATAAAAATATTTTCCCGATCTTCTTTGTGTTTATATATGCCAATGACTAGCAAACTTTCTAGCGGGCATGAAAATCATCTCCAGAACTTCTTAGAAACATACTGCTGTTTCTTATTCTGTAAGTCTAGGGTGGGGCCTATAAATTTGTTGAATTTGGATGTCTAACAAGTTCCCAGGTGAGGCTGATACTGCTGGTTCCAGGACCATACTCTAAAAACCTCTGGAATATGCTGGTTTATTGTTTTTTCTCAAAGATGAAATACATGATGTATAACTCGAGTATCTGCTTTTCAAAAAATTACACCAATAATAGGCAGTGTACTTCCTTCTTTCTATTGATATATCATTTTGATTTTATCTTTAGTTCCAGTGCTACAAGACAAGGCTGGAAAATCTTATTATGATATTAACCAGGGAGTCCTATATTTCTGTACAATTGTTCACCATAGGCAGAAGTTAATTTGTATTTCTTTGATTATAAATTCAATGTTACAAAATCCAGGTGTTAGATCCAGCAAATAATGTATTATAACAGTGCTGGCAAATGGAAACAAAATCTAATTTGAATGTTTTTATTTTTCCCTAGCATTTTAAAATTTACAAATTGGTTTCACACATGTAATCTCATTTAATCTTCCCCACAAATATATTACATTTGCTTTGTTTTTTTCTCATTCTAGAAATGAAATTACTGTTGCTAAATAACAATAATTGAAAAGGCGAGCTTAAATCCATGTTTTCTGATTTGAGTTATAATGCCCCCCAAAAAATAATAAACCCATGGACCTATCAGTGAGCCCTAAGTTAAACTATAGGCTTTAACATATAGTACAACTTTAAAAACGTGCTATCATCGACTATAATAAATGTTCCACACCAATGGAAGTTGTTGCTGATGGGGTGGGAATCCTGTGTTTTATGTATGATTGTGCTGTAAACCCATAATTTATTTAATGAAGAAAAAATCCATATAAAATACTGAAGATGAACAATGCCATTGAAAATTTAATTAACAAAATATGCCAACTTGTAAAATCCTGGGGCACAGAACTTCTGTTTGCCACACATCTGGCTGCTGTTTCCTCCAAGCTGTCACAACATAGAGCCTCCTTGTTCTCTTCTGTTGCCGCAGAAGCCAATTTAACTTTGAATTTTGCAGTCATGGTGATGGCCCCTAAATATTTCGAAAGTCATTGCTGAAAAATTTAGCATTCTTTATGACTTCCCAAGTGCCCGTTAAGAGATATACAACTGCTTATAAATATATAAATATGAGTTTTGTATATATAATATGTTTGTGTGTGTGTTTTCTTTTCCCTCTTTCTGAAAGATACTTTAGACAAATTGGGGGAGGAAAGGAGAAGTGAGCTTTAAACAGACCTGAAATTTGTCTCTATTTCCTTTAATTCTCTTTGGAAACTGTCCAGTTTCTTGGCAGAGTGCATTCTCACTTTCCTGCAGTGTTGGTGCAGAAATTCCATTTCTAACCTCTCCTTTTTTTGTGTCTGCGTTCCTACTGTATTGACATTTCATTCTTTTCCTCAGCATGATCCATATAACTAGCTTCTCCCTACCCAAATGTATTAACTACAGTTGGAAGCTGGACTTCATAAATTATGAAAGTAGTGTTGAGTTGAATTTTTGAACTTGTTTTTACTGATAAATGGGATTTATCAGTTCAATTGTTATGTTTTCTATCTTAAGCTCCTGGGACTTTTACTATTTAACTTTTGAGATTGGGTAAGGACACATGGTTTTTATTCATGAAAGAATGATTAATTTGGTTGCTAAAAGATTGCTTTCATTCTGCTTTCTGGACATATTTTACTTCCCAGCTTCTATAGAAAGTTGAAAGCTGGATACCTTTTCTTTTCTTGGTAAGTCAGCAAATGTCCCTAAACTTGATTTGGAGCTATTTGAGCAGTGGAAGCAGTGTGTTTCAAGTCATATCATCTAAAGTGAAACTTTGAGTGTTTTTGTTTTTTTAATTACCTCTTCACTGCTCATATAAAAAGAGAGGGCTGGTCATTGAAATACATTAATTATAACTTTAATTATACTATATCTTGACTTCAGCAATGTGCAGTGAACTTTTTCATCTTTTCCAGAAAGTCGACAGTTCTCCTTGGCCAGTACTAAAATAAAAAAGCAATTTGCATAGTGATCAAATCTGCAGGCTATGGAGCCCAACTAGATTATGTTATGTGTTTTGGCATTTTCTAGCTACGTGCCCTTAGACAAATTACTATTACACACCAATTCAGTTCTATTAAAATGGGTAAAATAGCAGTGCCTTATTTTACAAGATTGTTGTGATACTTGAATCCATTATTAATTCAGAGTGGTTAAAATAGTATACTTTCTGACACACAACACTCAAGAAATTATGATTATCATTATTACTCTTAACCCAGAACTATATATTTTCTAGCTTTTATTAATGGTTTTTCTTGTAAAATCAGTGTAGAATGTGGCTACAATATATAAATATACCACACATAGACTATAGAGTTTTACAACTTTATTCTGGCACAGATTCTTCAGAGAGTACATATTTTATTCTGAATTGAGTCATGATGATTATTTGGATTCCCTTTCAATCCAGTTAATTTAATCATTTTCATAGTTGTACCACTCCTGCCTGAAAGGCAATAATTATATTCTCATAAGCCGTACAGAGTCTTCTTATCCATGTGCCAAGACCTTCATGCAAGAAAGGGCAAAGCGACACTTTAAAAGAATTTAACACCATTGCAAAGCTACTTAGAAATACAGCAAGTAATATTTGGCTGCAGACCATCATCTCTGTTAGGAAGCAGAATATCACTGTGTCCCACAAAGTATTATAACACATATGGTGAACTGTTCTTTACGAAGGCCCCTGAGAGGTGATCTATGTTTGGGTCAAGATAAGTTTGACTTTGCATTCTCTGTCCAGCTCTGGCAGAACATGTCTCCTTAGCTTAGAAGGACTCTACTCTGAGAAACAATATCCTAATACAGCTAGAACAGAGGGACATAAAAGGCACTATATTAATTTATGTGTCTTTCTCTTGATTTTATTTCAACCCTCAGTATGATTTTAGATGCACATATCAGAATTTTTTAAACTCTGACTGCCTTAGGATTCATGTGATGGATTGATTATTAGAACTGGTTTCTTGTTTATCTCTAAGAATAGAGATCTAGAAAATAGATCTAGAAAATAGCTATGTGTTTTTTCAGATTGTGGTTGTGAGAGGTGTTTCCTAGCTATTTGTCCTTGATAACTTGGAAGGTAAGATGGAATTACAGGTATGTAGAGTGTGAGTGTAGTGGCACAAGCTGCAGTCAATAGAAAATCTAAATCTTTTTTTGAGAAAGCATATGTTGTCTAATGCATGGAGCCCTGAGAGATCCTGCAGCTCTTTTCCTTCACAGACTTTTATTGAAACATTTTTATGTTCCAGAAACTGTGTTAACTGGTCTGAAAGATTTAGAGGTGAACCATGCATTCTATCTTTTGCAAAGAGCTCCTGGCCTGAAAACAGATATAAATTGGAAAATTACAAATTTTAGTATTTAGTGGGGAGTACTGTATGAGAGGTACATATAAAATGTGACTTGAACACAAGGCAAGGAGAAATTAATTCTGCCTGAGAGTGGATGTTACTGCAAAAAGATAGGTTTTCTGAAAAACTATTCTGAGTCAGATTTTGGAAGATATATAATAGCTTGCCAGACAGAGAAATGGGTTCAGGAAATTTGAAGCATTTAATGAAAGAAATATGCATAACTAAATAAGGAGTCAAGAAGAAACATGGCCGATTTGGACAATGGTGAAACAATCAAAGTGATTGGAACCTAGATATGTGTGAAAGAATTGTGTAGGAAAAAAAATAATTCCTAAGAGGTGGTTTGGGGTTTGGTAATGAAGATCTATAGAAGGAATGCTAACCTGTTTGATTATCCTTTAAGGAAAAAGGGGGTGAACACATTTTATATTTAGAAAGATACCTCTGGCATATATGTCTTGAGGATTGACTGATGGGGGGAAAATCCATGGCAGGAATTTCTGAAGGGAGATGCTGAAGAACTTGGCCTACAGAGTTACACAATGCAGGGCAAAGAGAGAATGAATTCAGGCGTATTTTAGGAAATGGAAAAGAAGACTACTCATTGCCGATTGGATCAGACCTGGAAAGAAAAGCTGAGAATGAAATGTTTAAGTTTCAATTTAGTTCAAAAGCAATACAAATAATTAGAACATAGGTAGGGAAAGAGGTAGGGTTAATACAGAAAAGCATTTCGATAGTAGACTGCTAATTCTGAGAAGCTTTCAGTGTAGACTTGGTGAAGATGACAATGACACTTGGGAATATGAATCTGGTGCTCAGCTGTCAGGTCAAATATGGATATGTTAACACACAGTGACATTAGAGCCTTGGAAATGGATGGAATCAACCAAGGAGTCATGTAGATCAAGAAAAGAAAAAGTTGTGGATGTGTAGATGGGATTTTGAAGAGAACCACTATTTAAACTGTTCCCTGAAAAGAAGGAACTGGTGGAGCAAGATGATCAGGAATAAAGAAGAAATGAAGAAAATGGTTTTGTCAGTTGAAAGACATTTGATTTAGAGGAACAAAAAGACTGAGTCAAACAGCTTAAGGAAATCTTCTTTGGCATCGTCTATGAACTTCCCAATCCTGGTTACAATGATTTTTTAGCTAGATTTTTTTCTTCAGGCTGCCTTCTTTCATCATCACCAAATGCCTGTAGCAGTGATTTGGATTATTTGAATGGGAAGAGAAAAAGAAATTCTTCCCCAACCATGAGACTGAAAACTGGTCCTTTCAGATGGATAGGACAAACCAAAGTGTGTACACAGCCCAGGTAAAATAACAATCACTAGGGAAATGCCAGTTAGGTTTCCCAAGCCAATTATCTATCATTTTATAAGAGTGCCATAATTTGCTGATAATGATCAGAATCTACTGAATCTCCTAAATAGGACCTGCCCTGCAGCTGAAAGAGCTATCAGCTTCTATTTAGTTTCATGGGATGAATTGGGAGGGATAAGTATCTAAACAAAATGGTGTTTATTTTTGGAAGGAATAAGAAAGAAATGGTTTCTAGATAAGCAAGCAAGGGTATTTACCACAATGGTGTTCTAAAGGACAAAATGTGGCAATTTATAATTATTGACAACTACCAAAATTTAGGTATATTACTGTGTACTTTACTTATATGATCAGGTATTTTCCCTAGGAATAATTAGTTATATATTTCTTTAATTTTTAGGAATTCGGTGGCCAAGGGCAGTCTCTGTGTAATTATATCATGACTCCAGATGGTTAGTTTTCTGAGAAGAGGACTTCAACCCATTCTTAGAGCTAATGGTATCTAACATTTGTTAAATACTTTATCCTACATATTTTGCTCAGTATTTTACATGGGTTATCTTAATTAATCATCTTGACATCCCAGTGAAGTGGGTACTTACACAGGATCATTGTGGAATCAGGGTTCAATCTCAGTCCTTGTAATCCCACAAACCTCAAAATCAGGGTCTATCCCTACCTCTGACATCCCTGTCGCTATGTATGCTCCATCCATCAACTGCAAATGGAACAGGGGCTCGAAAGCTATGTGAGTTTGCAGGTAACCAAATGAATGGGTAGGTCATGTTCAGTCTGGACTGGGCTCCATCTTAAGAAAGCGAAAGATAGATAACAATGTGACTGAGATTAGGGCAAGCCTATAGTTTGATAAGCACTGAGGTTCTGAGTGCTTTCCCCCATATTTTAGGCCTATAACTGCTAAGACAAATACCAAATCCTCCTGCTGATAGTATGGGAGTTGATAGTTGAGCATGGATGGATGCAAGGACTGAGAGAAAAAGAACTTTCATGTAGTTGAGAAAGCCTAAGTAAGATAAGTTTTGATATCACTCACTGACCAGTTGTTTACCATCTCTAAAACCGGCTAATGCCAGCCATCAGCCTCTGTCCTTGCCTCTGGAGGGAGTTCATTGATAACCTCACCAACAGACGCTAACCCATGTCAGTTAACCCTTGAAAGCAAACCTTTCAAGGAACTAACTGCTTGTACTTTTTCAACCTCTTTACTCCTTGCTTCTGGTAAGACTGTAGTATTTCATCTACTACCCTGTTTAGATCCCATAGGGTAAGGAAATTTTCATTTTGGTATAATTTTGACTCAGGACTTACCCTAATGCTACTAACGGAGTCCTATGTTGCTCCCTGCATTGCAACTCATTCGCCTTCAGAGAGAGCCTCTTCTGAGACTCTGGCCCCTGCCATATGTTCCCAACACTGAGCTTTCCTATGTTCTCCAGTTTCGTTCAGACCTTATTTTAAGTTTCTGTTCTAAAAGTTTGTCATGTTCCTCTCTCTCATCTTGAGAACTAGATTTCTTCCTGTTTTCACCAATACTCTCCTTGGAAATAGAACTTTTCATTCAACTTGCTATTGTTATGACTAGTAACAAGAAGTTGAATATGTATTATCTGCCAGGTCTGTCCTTATTACCCATCTTACCCTGGTGGACAATTCTGAATTCTAAAGCTAAGCCTGGGCTGAGGTGTCTGACAATAAACAAACTACCCTGTTTCAGATGAACACGAGTTAGAACACCTGTCACTATTAACTCTACTACCTCTGTAGCTTTACACAGATTTTCAAATAGTTGTGTAAGCCAAAAATGTTTATATATCACTGATTTTTTAAAAAAGCATATTATTTGATGTGTATCAATGACTTAATATTTTATTTAGTTTTGCATAGGATTTAATCAACTTCTAAATTAAATCCATAAAATATAGCATAAGAACTTTGGGAAGGTATTCAAGTAATTTGGGAATTACTTGAACATAACTCGTAAGTCAAATTTACTTTAGTGATTGAAAATGGAGCAATTGTGTAATTGGAAGAGATCACACAAAATTCAGCCAAGCTTGTGCTTATGAAGAATCATGACTATTGATATCTTTTAGGAACCTTAGAAACCAGGTAAGCTACAAATTCTAGACCTCATCATTAGTATGCAAAGAAAAAGACACATGTACACAGATCTCTCTTGTTTCAATCTTTAAATCTGAATGGATCAGTTAATTTGGTTATAGCAGAAATTGTATTACTTTTGGCTTGACAGTGGCTCATCTGCAATAGTTTCAGCTCTTCTGGGATTCTGATATTGTCAGGAGACTTATATTTACTGAAATTATAGAGAAATCATAGTCATATAAAATAGGGACATTATTCACACAATTATATTTGATTTATGTTCCTCTCTTTTAAGCCAGATGAATGTCTGAAACAGAATTATTTTGATAATTTTGCCCTCCCCATTATATACTGGCTCGTCCAAAAAGAATCAAATGCTATAAAAAACAGAATATTCGGTTAAGTTGGTTATATATGAGTCTAAATTAAAAACCAGTTGGAAAAGTACTAACACGAATACTATTATATATGTCCCTCATTTCACGAGGTATACCTCAAATTTGTTCTAATTCACCCCAGACCACTTTTTAAGACATGGCTTTCCATATTTGAAATGGCAACCATCACATTCCTTCTTTTCTTTAAAGATTTGAGGAAGAAGTATTACATAACAGGTTATTAATCTATCCTGTTCAGAAAGCCATATGGTCTTCTATCTAGGGATCTGAATGAATACCCTTCAAGTATTTATTAAATATATGAGTTTATATGCATATGTATATATTTTTTAATTTGCAGATACATTATTCATCATAATTAGAGATGGTTTTACTGTATTAAAGTAAAGTAAAAAGTATAATTTTTAATATTTATTTCCTGCTATTAGGAGATACTACACAATATCTTTCTGATTTTGTAGACAAGATAAATAATTTCAGTGTTATTTTAATTTAATTCTAAATATGTGATATATAGCAAAACTAAAGAGACTTAGGATGCTTTGAAAAGTAATTAATAATTTTTGGATGCTATGAGAAGTTATCACTTTTTTATCCTGTGTTGATGGATCCAGAAGGCCCTCAATATAACCTTTTTCAATAATCAGTCCTGATCCCAAAACTAAATTTTTAAAAATGGATTTAAGTACTAGAAAGTTGGAAAAGTGCACCACTTATATCACATAGACCATTAGTTTGCCACTTACAGGCATAATCTAGATGAAAATAAAGTTGAAATAAGCAGTGCAAAGATGACTGGAAGAAAAATAAAACTTGTTTTGAAAATGTAAAAGAGAAGTATATATACTGTGCCATGATTTAAAAAGAAGACTTGATTAATGGAGTCCCCTCAAAATTTCTTGTTTCATAACTAAGCTTTCTTTTCCTTTCTTTGATGTGCTGGATCATTGTTTCAAAGCCATGAAAGAAGATACCTTTGAACCAATTTAATGTCAACAATATAATCTCTCATTATGAATCCTTTATTCTTTGATGATTTCTTTAAAATAAAAAATTAGATTTAGTATTTTAGTTACCCCAATATCAAAAAAAAAAAGAAGAAAGAAAAAAGAAGAAGAAATAATGAACCCAATCTCTCACCATTGGATACCTTGAATTATTTTACCTAATGTTTCCATTCACTTAATAACATGCATATAGTTACAAAATATGTTTAATATCATAGTATGGTAGCCTTAATAAGATAACTTAAAATTGTAATGCATGTATTAAAAGAGACCAACTCTAGATATCCTAATAGTCCTTAAAATTCAAATGAATGAATTTAGTTTTCATTGCTTCATGCAAGATGCACATTTTTAAAGGTTCTTTTCCAGGATATGAAATTCAGTGTGGCTATTAGAAAACAGAAGGGAAGGGGCATATTTATATTTACAAATGGATTTTAAATGCACATGACATAATTATTATAAGCCAATGCTACTAAACTTGGAAAACTGAGAAAAACTAAAATGTTCTGTGAAAGATTAGAATTAATGTATGGTTATTGAAATGTAATGATGGAATATTAAAATAAAATTTACGGTTAAAAAAATAATAATGAGAAAAAAATTAAATTACTGAAATGAAATCCAGTACGACATGTTTGCAGAAAGTACATTTTGGTCATTTCTCCTCTCTTAGGAAGAGATTCCAACTCTATGTGATAAATTTCATCACCCAAACCAAAACACATGTGCCCATGAGGGAGAGTGTTAGTAATAATTTCTACAGGTAAATCAAGACATATGGTGATTCTAGGTGGCAAAAGCATTTTCAGTGACTGCCTTGGCTTAAATCCCATTCTACCTCCAACCAGGTATAACTTCTTTGGACATACTGGTTATTCTTTATAGTCCCAGTTTCCTCCCCAGTGTAATAGGAATAAAAATAACAACTATTTCATAGGTCTGATGTATGGAAGTATTCCAAAACTACTATATAGTTTCCCAAGTTTATTCTGTTTTATAATTGTGTAGTATTTTATCAATTAATGCACATATTTATTTAGCCAAATTAGATCGTTTCCAGTATTTCGTGATCACAAATAATGCAACAAAATGTAATAACTTTGCACTTACGCCATTTCACATGTGAACAATATATATATACTTTTATAAATTCCTAGATATAGTATTTCTGAGTCAATGGACATATACATTAAATGTGTTTTTGAATTCTAAAATATTTATTGTTTACAAAGCTTTAAAATATATATTTAGTAGTGTCAGAAGTAATTTATTCAAAGAATCCAGTCACATGCATCTATATTCTTGAAATTTCCCTGTTATGATTATTGAATTTCTTATACAGACAGGATTGCCTCACTAAATAATGATGGTTCATTACATTTTTCCCTGAATTTTTTCACTACTTGAACTTTTCTTTTAAGCTTTAATTTTATTTTGTGCATGGGGTGGAGAACAGAAATAGAAAGGGAAGGTAAAAGAACATAACAAATTGGTTGCAGTAGAGAAAAATAATTTGATGGTAACAGTTAGTGCCTTTTAAATTTATATCTTTGAGATAGACCCAGAAACAATTACATTTCCCCATTCTTGCTAGAATATTTACATTCGTTAAGTGGTTCCTTGAACTTTGCTCATATTGCTCCTAAAATGGCATTCATCCCAATAGTGGGCTCTTCATACTGGGTACTAATTTGCAACAGGTCACAGTAATTAAGGCTTGTTAATTATTTTAATTAAAGCAAATAGGCTAGGTATATATATATATATATATATATATATATATATATATATCATTATAATTACCCAAGTAACTTTAAAAATCTGGGGCAACCAGAGGTGAAAGACCTGAGTCTAGTCACCTACATTGTCTTTTGGGTTTGGAGTTCTCATTTTGAGTGATAACCCAAATGACCCCTGACCCTATGTGAGCTCTTGATATTGTGTCTTACTGAGACCTGGTACTTTTTTTTTGAAAGTCCTTTTCTACTTGGTCTTGTGGATTTTCACTCTATAATGTGTAGATTGAAATTCAGCCATATAGTCTAGGACACCTGTGATGGTCCCCATGATCTTTGCCCCTTGGTATTTCTCCTAGTATAATCTCCTCTTCTTGAGTGTGGGCAGGACTTGTGACTTTCTTCTAGTAAATAAAATATTGCAAAGGTGATGGAATACTACTCCCTATATTAACTTGCATTATCTTGGCAGACTGGAAGAGAGACTCACTGTCCTACTGGTCTTGAAGACCAGGCATGTTGTGAACTGCCTGCAGAGAGGGGCATACAGCAGGGAACTGTGGGTGGCCTCTAGGATCTAAAGGCAGCCTCTAGCCAGTAGCCATTAAGAAGTCAAGGCTCTTGGTTCTATAATCATAAGGAGATGAATTTGACCAACAACCTGAAGATTGGAAGCAGATCTTTTCCCAGTTGAGCCTATGGTGCTCAACTCCACTGCTCACCTGGATTGCACCCTGGTCAGCCCATGAAGCAGAAAACCTGGCTTCTGTACTCTGATTTCTTACCTACAGAAACTGTGTGATAATAAATATGTGTTGTTTTAATCAGCTAGGCTTGTGATAATTTATTATGTCTGGGAAAAAACCACACCTAATACAGACCCCAGTGCAGATTTATGGAGCTCTTTGTCTGCATAGCTACCTCTTTCTGGAGCTCTGCCCTGCAAATTCAGGCACTCCAAACTTCAATATCTGTCTTCACAAAGAAGTAAGATTGCCTAGTAATGTGTGGGTTCACCCTGCATATGCTGCATCCCAGAAATAACCTCCAGGAAGAAAGCTGAAACAAATATGGAGATCCCTCTATTTGTTTCCATTCCCACAGAGATCACAGTTCTGTGCTGCTGGTTGTCCATTGTTTGAAAAGAGTTGTTTATGTATTTTGCCCGGACTTTAATTTGTTTATGTCAGGGTTGCAAGTTTTGGCTCAGTTGCTATGTCATGGGAAGAAGCGGAATATCTTCATCTTTGGAAGGTGCACTCAGAGTATACAATTCTAGATTGGCCATTTTCAGGTCTTTGAAGAAACACCATGTGTTCTGGTTTCCATTTTATCTACTGACAATTTAGCCATCACTTTTGTTGTTGCTTCTTTAAAGACTTGTCTCTCTTTTATCTGGCTGCTTTCAAGATTCTCTCTCTGAATTTTGGTTTCAGTGATTTTACTAGTAAATAATTCATATATTTCTCTTGCCTTGGTCACTGTAACTTCTGTTTTTGGGTCTCCAGTGACAGTAGAGCCATCTCTCATCATTGAATCTCATGTTTTATATTTTTTTTCAGTATTTTTCACCTTTCTGTCTATTCAGGACTCCCTATGGCTGTATTCTATTCACCTATATATGCCAGTTTACTAACTTTCTTCTCAACTGCAGCCAATCCATTGTTAGAGCCATACATTAAGTTCTTGCTTTCAGGAATTGTAGCTTTTAATTATAGCATTTGCATTTGGTTATGCTGTATGGTCCGGTTTCTGTCAAATCTCTCAATGTTTTCTTTTATTTCCTCAAGCATATCAAGTACAATCATGTTTAAATCCATGTCTTATAACTCCATCTTCTGTGCTTCCTGTGTGACAAGTGCTATCAATGTCCTGTCCATTTTTAGTTCTATAATTCAAAGGCTTATTATTGCAGGCTCTTCCTCTTCTTTGTTTTTGCACTTTTGTTTTGCCTATAGGAACACACTTGTTTACATGCAATGCAAGCTGGTGATGTTGAAGGAATAATGCCTGAAGAAGTAACCCCAATCCAATGGTTGCCTGAAAGCTGATGGATAAATACACCAGCTTCCTCATCTCTTGGAATGATAACTCTGAAACATGTTTTACAATATCTTCTTAAGTTCCCCAGGAGATGGAACACAAGTTATCCTCAAAGATAATTGACTCAAGAATGCAGCTTTTATCAGTTTCCATATACCCTTTCTCACCTCCCATACCTCCAAAAAAGTTTTATGAGATTACATACCCTCAAAGGTACTTATACCTGACTCCCTTTCTCCGGGTCTACTTCTGCTCATGTCATATTGCTTTGTTTTTTCCCTTTATGATTTGTTAATTTTGATTGAGAGTTAGACATTGAATGTTAAAAATTGTAGGATAAAATTAAGTTGAATTCTGTTACCGTCCTCTAGAGATGACTTAGGCTATTTTCTGGCAAATGGATTCTCTAAAAAAGGGGTTGGCTAGCTTTTTCTATGAAGGTCCAGCTAGTAAATATTTTAGACTTTGAAGGTCATGTGGTCTCTTTCACAGCTACTTATCTCTACCGCTACAATAAGAAAACAACCATAGACAATGCACAAACAAATGAGCACTACAAAAACAGGTAGTGGGTCAGATTTGCCTTATGGGTTTTAATTTGCTAACTTCTGGTCTTAGGAACTGGCACTCTAAGATCACCTTAATAAAATCAGAGCTTGAGACAACTTAAAACTGAGCTACTGTCTCTGTGAGGACCAGTATACTTCTGGTTAATCTTTGCTCCCATTAGACTTTTGGGGCTCTATCCAAAATCTATGGAGTTTTTCAGGTCCCCCTCCCTTAGCAGAATCTGTATTTCAATTTGATTTACAATATTTTAATGAGCCTTCTTTGGCTGTCTTTAAAATATTGGCAGACATCTTTAGGAGAAAAATAATCCCAAATTCTGGGTTAAATTCTTCAGGTTTCCTTCCTATCACTGATTTTGTCTTATAATTCTTCACTGCCTTGGTTATTCTTTAATAACACAATTAAAACACAATTTTTCATGTGTTTGTTTGTTTGTTTGTTCTTTTAATAAGTTGTTGTGAGCAAAGTTCAAATCATGGCATAACATAACAGAACTTGTTTAAGTGAACGAATGCAGTCTGTAGTTAGCAGTATCTTATAGCAGTCATTCAATTAGAGGAAATTACAGTTGAAACACACATTTTACTCTTCTATCTATTTTCACTGTACTTCAAAATTCATGTGAATGAACTTTCCAATACATGGACCTCTCAGTCATTTGACCTTGTTTCTGCTAGTTATATCCTCCACTCTGAATGCACCAACAGTTTAATGACTATATCTCACCTAGATCTTGGCGTTATTAATGATTGTATCTCAACCTCAGGCCAATATCTCCCCTCTTTCTGGTTTACTGCCTCTAGAAGCACTCCTTGACTTTTACCAGACTGATATGCTGGTACAACCATACTCTCAGGGTTGAGTGACCTTCTCTGTTTTCTCTACACTCCCTCCCTCTGTGACCTCTTGCAATCTCATGGCTTCGTTTCAAGGCAATTTGGGAATCCTGAGGAAAGAGGTCAGAGCAAGTCAATGGAAATGTCCAGAACCCAGAAATTAGGACTTAATTTTGGATTTGTTGGTTTAATTCCAGGCCAATTGCAAAGCCAGAAAATGCACAGAGGTGAGTAGGTAAAGTAAAAGAGAAGCATTGAAACTGGAGGACTTCCTGCCTCAGAAAGGGAGATTCCTAGAAATTTTCTCTTTCACTTGGAGCAAATTATTGAAGTTTTAGGGCATTATTCCAGGATATGAACAGTATAATTATGTTAGGGGAAAAATGGACAGAATTAAGTAAAATGAAAGTACTTTTGATTGCAAACAAACTTCCTTTTTCTTTCCTACTCCTTAAAAAAAAACAGCTAGTTAGGAAGCATCCTCTCTGTGAACTCTTGCAATCTCATGGCTTTGTTTCAAAATTTGGGAATCCTGATTCTATCTCACCTTACCCCTTTAAGGTTGTTTATGCTTGGAGCTCTCAATGCAGAATCATATCTTATTCTTGGGAAGGTTTGAAATCTTGTGACACAGAGTACCACTTCTTCCACACTCCCTAGAAAAAGTTCAAGGTGCATTTACGCACCCCACCCACTTGGTTCTAGGATTTGCTCTTACTGATCAGTCCACTAAACAGCAAAGTACTAATTCCTTCCTATACATCAAGTTAAGGCTCCTCAAAAAGGAGTAAAACTTATCATCTTTTATTTCCATTTAACATAGGGTGATACAAGAGTGTATACATTGCTAATTCTAAGAAGATAGGGATAAAAACTAATCAGTTCATATTCAATACTAGAAATCCCTTCTCCCACTCAAATTCTAATGGCTATTTGCCTCTATTAAATCTCTCTAGAAATTTTTCATTATTTAGAAAATTATGATAGAATAGTCTAGAGAATATGCCTCATATAAAGGTCTGGTCACACCTCTAATGGTTCTGTGACTTGAGGAAATATTTAAACTCTTTTGGTCTAAAAACCGCATCTGAAATGAGTTGGGAGAATTGAATAATACAAGAACCTGAAATGTGTTTCCAACAGTGCCTGGCATATAAGGTGCATGCAACTGATGCAATAAATCATCATTATGATTATAATTTTTATCATCATTAACTTTTGTAAAAGGTAGGTGAAAACCTACATACATGTTAATAATATATTAACTGGCAAAATCATAAGACAGTATATGTAAATGCAAATATATAAAACATATTAGCAGGTGGGCAAGGACTAGTTATCTGCAATAATGAAAATAGTTAGTTATGGGGAATTTTTTCCTAACAATATCATTGAAACTTTATTGCTTTAATTGGAAAACTATAAACATTGAGTCTATCCTTGCTTTTGAATAAATCTTCACCTAACAATTCAGTGCACTTTTACTTACAACTTGGTCACTGAGAATGTGCAGTAAAATTCCCCTTAGTAGGCCTAAGGTCACTGTTATTTCTCTAATCCTCTAAGCATCATCCTTGAACTGGTAGCTCAATTTCCTGCTGAATACTCCATGCCACTGCTTCAGAGGGCAGGGAATGTTAATTGGTACAAAGTATCTCCTTATACTGAGTAAATCTTTCTCCCAGTTACATCATGCATCACTTGATTCCAGTTGGGCCTTCTAATGCTGTAGACAGTAATTCTAACATGTTTTCAACAGGATATCCTTTCACTCTTGTAATAGGGGATTTAAAGCAAGTCTAATCAGACAAGATGCCAGTGGATGTACATGTCTGTTTTTTTTTAACTTCAATCACGAGTAAATAGGAAAATATTTACATAAATATTTTGATTGCTTTATACTAATTTCAGGTGTCTAATTTTAATAATGTTTGGAAAAGAAATTACAAAAATAAATGTTTTCAGTAAATGCTGTTGGTAAGCCACGTTTCTCTGTTTTTAAATGTAAATTTAAAGTAAAATCCAAAGTTAGATATGCAATTGGAGTATTTTTAAAGTGTTTATCATTAATTATTGAAGATGTTCATATTAATATGTGTGTAAAAAACTCCCAATTTATAGAAAGTAGGGGTTTTGGTTATCTTTATTTCTGAATCTGTAAAAAAAATGTTTAAATTGTTTTCTTTGAGCTTTTGAAAGAAGAGCTTTTTGGAACACTAACCTTGCAAATGTCAACCCAGCAGGAGAAATTTTGGAGAGCCCTGAGGAAAGAAAACACAGCTTATTAATCATAGTTATCTTTCTGTTAGGTTTTTCTTTTGCAAACACTCTAATGCTCGGTTCCAAAGAGTATTAAATTGCCAAAGGGAGTCATAAATGTGGATCTGAAGTATTTCTCTTCAGTTTTTAGCAGTTTACCTTAAACCTGATCCTTATTCTGGAATATACAAAATATGTACACAATCTGAATTTAAAATATCTATTCTATAAATACAGTGATTAGCAGGAGTTTGCTGCATTTGTCATTTCAGAAAAAACGGGCCTTCTATTTACATTTTTACAGCTTTAAAATTTATACTTAGGTAACTGGAGTATATGTAAAATGGTACTCCTGTAGCATGATGATTTTACTTTTTGCCAAAAGTCTATTATTCTTAAGTCATATTCAGCAAGTTAGGATTTTTTTTCCTTCCTTGAACATAGAAAAAATGAAACACAAATGAGAAAAGTTAGGTTTCTAAACTATGTTATGTAATAGTTAATATTTTAAGGTAAAAATTACCTCACAGTTGGGATGACAGAATGAAAGACCATTGGTGTCAGTCTCATGGGAGCATCACTTGGTGGGAGGTGTTTCTCTAAGCTTTTTAAAACATATTTTGGTCCACTATTTAGAATTTAGAAGAAGAGTGATCACATTAACCAAGAAAGAGATTTTCAGATGTTTTCTCAGGTCAACTAATGCTTTGATCTACAGACCATTAGATAAAATCAATATTTATTAAACATCTGGTCCATGCTAAAGTAGACATTTCCATTAGTACATTTAATCTGCAGCATTGTCCTGCAGGATGAAGATTAACATATCCATTAATTATGCTAAAGAAACTCAGGCTCCCAGATTCATGCATTCAACAGAACTGCAATTTTACCACAGGTAAATATTAACTTAATAGTTCAGGCATGTCCTTCCCTAACATTGTGTTGCTACAATAATAAGGTACCAGATAATCAAATTCGTAATGTTAAAATCAGAATTCATATGAGATATCCCTAATGTAAAACATCTGGAAATTGTACATACGGAATGTATCTGACACTCTTCTAAACAATTATAACACGACAAAGTATTTAATATGTTGTATTATCAAAATAATTTTCCATATAAAATCAAAATTGATTACTGAAATAATTCTGTGAAATAGGCAGGCTGATTCTCTATAGACCACATAATTAATAGATGAGGAAATAAATACAAAGAAGCCTTAGGGTTATAGGGATGGAAAGAAAAATGAAAGAACTTTTAGAAATTTTCTCCAAGCTTCCCCCTACCTAGCTCTTTTTTGAAGTCTCTCAACCATAGTAAATAACCACCATTCACCTTTACAAACACAGAATGCACCATCCCCTCCCCGTCCTCTCCTCTCCCTCTTTCCTTCCCTCTCTCTCTCTACCTCTCACAAACACACACACACAGACACACACGCTTGTGTGCACACACACTTGCACTCACTCATAAGCATTGTTTTCTTGGTTTTGAACATGATACCAGTCTCTCTAAGTTTGACTATCCAATTTCTTCTTCAGAATGTTATTTAAAACAGAAAAGATTATAAACAAAGTCAATATCCTTTGTGGTTCATATTTTAATTTTCTACTAATGTGACCAAATACACTTTTAAAAATCCATCATAATTTTTAAAATAATGTACATTTGAAGAGGAAATAATTCTCCAATGACTATTTTTTAAAGAAAAATTTTAAAAGTGCTCATGTATATATAAGTGGCCTGGGTGATTTTAACATTGGTTTTTCTATTTTTCAATGTACCTCAGACTTTGGGCATTGCCACAAATTATAACCAACATAAGGTTGACAATGAAGAGAGTTTCCACCAACAGATACAGGAGACCTGTAACAAAACTGGGTAACACTTAAAATGTTCCCTTCAACTTTCAAATAAAAATTGTGGAAAACTAAATGACAAGTATGCCTTAGACATAATTTATGAAAGTTATCTTTCTTCATCTCAGAACTATATTCCTGGAAATAAAACCTTCGGACCAGAAGCATGGGAAAAATATAATTGTTGCGACCAATGGACTGTGGTTAACAGCAATACTGCAATATCCTTGCATCAACGCCAAAGATGTACTGTGTTGATAATGGGGGGATATGGAAAAAGTGTGCCAAATGTATGCTATGGACTATGGTTAGTGGTCATAGTCTGATGAGATTATTTCATAATTTGTAACAAATGTTCCATCTCAGAGCTTCTGTAAAAAAACCATATATTTTTAAAATGCCTTCAAACAGAATTTTCTGCCCTTGTAGATGTGGTTGATCCTTTCATCTTTCCACTTGGTTCAGTCATTCCCTGAAAGACCTTCATATTCCAAATATAAATTTCAAAGTGGGCCAATGTGGCTCAGAGATTTCACCCAGGATTGTATGGAGCCCGGAATATGATTTGTTGAGTTTAGGATGTTGTAAATGTAATAGTTAAAAATTTCAGACTGTTTTATTGGCTTTTTAAGATTACATTCAAGCAAACAGTAGCAGTTCATCATTGTTTCCTCACCCATTCTCAAAATTCTGAGAGCAAAACATTCTTTTGAGACTGAAAGGTGGGGCTGGAGGTTTTGTGGGTTTTTTTTCCTTGTTTGTTTTGTTTTTGTCTCAAGAAATACAGATAAAAGGACTGGTGAAAAGCAATGCTCAAACAATAAACTATGCACGAAATTTTTCTTAGTACATTTTAGTTGTCTATTGAAGGAAAAATAAGGGAACCACACTTTACACATAGATTTTAAACATTTTATATATAGATTGTTAGAGAAATTCTATCTAGAGAAATGAACAGAATGGATTTTTCTATTTAAAAATAAATGAAATAAATGTATTTATTATGTTCAATGTTAATATTAAAAGTATGCTAGCTGAATAGAAGGGTCACAAAAGGAAAAAGAAAGCTTAGTAAATGTTTAGTACATAATAATTTTAATAATTTAATAGCTAACATATAAATTGTGCCTAATATGTTGAGATATTTCAGATGTGCCATTTTCTTTATTGTAAAATCGTGATGGATACTGTTTTTGTCTGATTGTCAGAAAAAGCAAGTGAAACTTTGAAAGGTTAACTATACTGCTCAACTTTATATGCTAATAAGTAGCAGGTACAAGACTCCAAATTACTCCCTGGCACATCCCAGAGTCTGTGCACTTAACCAGTAAAATATAAACTTGAGTAAATTGTGTCATATCTTCCCACCACTCTAGATAATGTCATTTTGTTCCAATTCCCGGGGTAAAGAAAAGACTAGAAGGGATGAACAAGGGAATCTTTTCAATAATCCACCTTATTTTTGGGTCATTTCCAGAAGATCCCCAAGTTTTTATATTTTTGTACTGAATTCAAAGATTTATGAGAGTCCTAAGACTTTGCTTTCTATCCTCCACAGAATTAAGTTTTTTTCTGATCACTAGTTATCCAGATATAAATTCTTGGTTCTAGAACTCTATAGTATTCCCCATCAGAGATAAATAAATATATATATATATATATTTTATGAATTAAATTTTCAAATGTGCATAGCAATGAGGTTTTGGATTAAAAGATAGTTAAATAGTTTATTAGAGAGGATAAAATACAGATATTAACTCAGATGCAATTATTTTCATTGCAATCATCTTGGTGAATTAAACAGTTAATTATTTTGAATGCTAGTAAATTGATATTCAACTTAAATACACCGTCATTTGTCACTTATAAGGTTAACAAATACTTAAAGGGTCGCTACTATATAAATACAGTAATATATACATACATAATGAGGATGCCAATATGAATACTAATGAATATTAGAGAGAAATTTAAAAATATTAGTATCATGATTTCTTTAAATAAATAATTTTTTGAATATCTTTAATAAATGGAACAAAATTGTAATGAATGACACAATCAGTTCTGGAAAATCCAATGTCTTTATTTTAGTCATGTAAAAAACCTTCATTTTCACATAAACTTTTACAAGCTGTGGTATTATGCAACATATATAAATTGATCTTAATATTTCAGATTTTGCACACCTTCTCATGAATATTAATATGACTATTGTTATAAAATTGCCAAGGTAAGCTGTAGTAAGCAAACAGAAAATAAATCACTGACATGAATAAATCTTAGATTTACTAAATAGAGTTAGACAATCAAGGAGCAGAGGTCAACTCTTTGATTTATGGTATAAGGTTTCATGTAGCTCACCAACAATGACTGAAGAGACAAAGGATAATCAGATATTTGGTACTTCCACTTCTGATGATTCAAATCCAGAATATATAGAGAATACTTAGCAATCAATAACAAAATGAAGGAACACGTAAGGGAAAAATGAACAAAAACCCAAACAGACATTGCACAAAAAGATATTTTCAAAGGTCCAATAATCCCATGAGAAAGTGAACAACTTCATTACTCATCAGGGACTTGTAAATTAATAATTAATAATAAGATGCAACTACATGCTCATTAGTATGAATAAATGAAAAGAAGTCAGAAAACACTGTGTGTTTGTGAAGATGCGGCACAATCAGAATTCTCATACACTATTAGTGGGAGCATAAACTGGTTCATCCACTTTGGAAAAAATATTTGGCAATATTTACTAAAGTTGAACATATGCATATGCTATGACCCATCCATTCCACTACTTAGTATAGGACCTTAATATCAGGCAAGCGTATATATGCTGTTTGAAATTTGATAACAATTACTGTTGAGGGACATGTTGTGACTGGAATAGAACAGGAAAGGGACTTCTGTAGTGGTGATTACACTGGCATATCCAGTTTATGATACGCCCTTCAATGTATGTGTAATCCACTTCAGTAATATGTTAAATACCAGAGATAAACCTAAAGTCCTATTTACCACCATTCCTAATACTAGTGCCCTTTCTTCCTTTATCTAGGCATTACTTTGGCAAAACATACACATATATGAACCCCCAGAGAATATATATTATTTCTAAGCATGTATTTCTTTATTTTTATAAATGATAACAGTTGGTCATTATTGTATTTTAGAAATCTCTGTTAAGATAGATAGATAGTTAGATAAATAGATAGATGGATATAGATAGACAGAGCCAATACATTTCTGAGCAGTTTAGAATTCTTGGCAGACCTGGAAAAAGACCTTAACCCAAAAAGGGAAATGGTAAATACAAATTGAGTTTTTATGGCTAAGAGACTTCAAAGTGAGTCAGGAAGTCATTCTAGATGTTACACTTAGACGCACATCTCAGCAAGATCTCATTGATTGCCACAGTCAACAGTGCATCCAATAGCGGGGTTTCTGAGGGCTCTAGAGATATCCAGAAACTGTAATGCAGGGCAGACAGCTCAGGAATTCAGCACCTCTTCAGTGGGCCTTACTTTGGAGTCATGCTCCTCAGTGTAACAGTGTTAGACTCTACAGATGGCTCTTCTGCCCCTTTTACTTCAGCCTAAAATTAGCAGTACTCTTGATAAATATATATCCCAGAGATTTAAATCTTTGATCCATCCATGTGCCAATTGAGCCCTGAATTTCACCAAAGTTGCAACACCTATTCTCCTGTTCACTGGACTTGCCTAGGACAACTAACAAGGAGATGATGATGGACAACGCCCATCCCAAAGAACAGAAAGTGACCGCAACTTCAAGCAAGGTAGTTCTATCCATCTGCTCCACAGGAGCTAAACTCTCTCTCAGTTAGAAGTAGAGAGGGCATCACCATCCCAAAGTCTTCAAGACTGGGGAATGAGCAATAGACTATAGTAGACTTATTATTCTAAATAGACTAATTATTCTTCTAGCGATGGAAGAACTCTTATCATTGATATAAAGACAGTGGCCATCAAAGGTTCTGAGGGATGGGAGAGGGAAGGATAGGCATAATATGGGGCATTTTCAGGACACTGGAGTTGTCCTGCATGACATTGCAGTGATGGATACAGGTCATTGTATATTTTGTCACAACCTACAAAATTGTACAAAACAGGGTGCAAACCATAATGTGAACTGTAATCCATAGTTAGTAGCAATGGTTCGATATGTGTTCCTCAATCATAACAAATGAACCTCACTAATGAGAGATGTTGTTGTTGTGGGAAAGTATGGGAGAAGGGAATGGGGCATATGGGAATCCCTTGTATTTTTTATGTAACATTTATGAACCTAAAACTTCTTTTAAAATAAAAATAAAAATTAATTAAAAAAAAAAAGAAGTCCTGGCAGATCAGAGACTGATAATCACTATCCAGAATTGATCCTTTCTATTTATCGTTCTTCTTTCTGGACATTGCTTGAGTCTATATTTTGGCACCAATTTAGTTCTGCTTGAAGTTATTTTTGTTTGATTTTATGATTGTTGCTCCCAGTGGGATATCAAAACCTTCAGGCACTAACATATATACCTGTTTTAGTTTCCTTGACTGCTTAAGCAAATATCATGCAATGGGTTGGCTTAAACAATGGAAATTTCTTAGATCATGGTTTTGCGGCTAAGAAAAAGTACAAATCAAGGTGTTATCAAGGTGATGCTTTCTGAAGATGGGTGTTCTGGGGCTGGCTGCCAGTGATCCTTCATCTGGGCTTTTCTGTCACATGGCAATGTGCATGGTTGTCTCTCCTGGACTCTTCTTTCTCATCTGGGCTCCACTAACCTTCAGCTCTTGCTTCCCTTGGCTTCTTCTCCCTCTGCCTGAATTTCATTTTGCTTAAAAAGGATTCCTGTAATAAGATGATGACCCATCCAAATTGAGCTGGGCTACACATTAACTGAAGTAACCTCATCAAAAGGTCCTACTTAAAGTGGATTCAAGGAAGCAGACGTGGCTTAACTGATAGAGTGTCCATCGACCATACAGAAGGTCCAGAGTTTGGTACCCAGGGCCTCCTGACCCGTGTGGTGAGCTGGCCCACATACAGTGCTGCCGTGCGCAAGGAGTGCAGTGCCATACAGGGGTGTCCCCTGCATTGGGGAGCCCCACGTGCAAGGAGTGCACCCCGCAAGGACAGCCACCCCACATAAAAAAAGCACAAAGGGGGAGGGAGAGCAATAAATAAAAAAATAAAATCTTTAAAATAAATAAATAAATAAATAAAATGGGTTCACAGGAATGGATTACATTTAAGGACATGTTTTTTCTAGGGTACATACAGCTCCAAACCAACACAATACCATGGAATTCTGCCCATTTTGTTTTATTTTTTAAGAGTTGTTTTTTATTTATTTCTCTCCCCCTCCCCCTTCCCCCTTGTCTGCTCTCTGTGTCCATTTGCTGTGTGTTCTTCTGTGTCCACTTGCATTTTTGTCAGCGGCACTGGGAATCTGTGTCTCTTTCTGTTGTGTCATCTTGCTGTGTTAGCTCTCCGTGTGTGCAGTGCCACTCCTGGGCAGGCTGCGCTTTTCTCGCTTGGAGCGGTTCTCCTAAAAGGACACACTTCTTGCACACGGGGCTCCCTTATGTGGGGGACACCCCTGCATGGCACGGCACTTCTTGTGTGCATCAGCGTGGGCCAGCTCACCACACTGGTCAGGAGGCCCTGGGTTTGAACCCTGGACATCCCATGTGGTAGGGGGATGCTCTATCAGTTGAGCCAAACCCACTTCCCAAACAAGGGGGAGGGAGGTATGACACAGGGTAGAATATAGGAAGTCATAGCACCTGCCATAATGTGCATTGTTTGGGACTCAAACCCAGATTTCCTGCAGAGAAGGTGAGAATTCTACCACTGAACCACCAAAGCCACTGTGCCTCTGCCCATTTTAGACATGTAGTAAATACGTGTTAAATAATGTAACAATGAAATTAGCATGAAATCTTTCAAACTGAATACTCTAGTTTTATATTTCTCTGAATTAACTTTGCAAAACCCAATAATCTTTTATAACTTGAAAATAAGCTAGTGTTCTCCAAAAAGCCATACAAAACAATACTATTTTGTTCTACAATATTAAAATGATGTATTTTAGTGCTGTTTCAAATAATTTCTGTGTATTCACTTTTTAATGAGCAAAAATTGCTGGTAGAAAATTGAATGTTACATTTAGAATATTAGGCTATGACAGAAATGCCTACAGAACTTCGAAGAGATCTCTCTATCATAGACATTTCAAATAAATATTTTCTCAAAGTAGCCATCAAACAAAGAAATGCAAGTTGCTTCTTTTAGTTCCCAAACTGTGATCTAAAAATAGATTGCTTTTTTATCGATAAGTTTCCATATAAAACAAAACTAAAACCATTGGTCTAAAGGGCTTATTAACATATCATACAAGAAGTTATTTATTTTAGAAGTTATTTTAAAAGGATGAAAGAACAGAAAAGGAAATTTTTAGTTCAAAGCAACATAATGTTTTCAGCACCATAATTATTATCATTTACAGTGCTGTAAAGCTTTAATCCAGGGGAAACTCATTAGTGGGATATGACTCAGTTTGATCTGAAAGTCCTTGAGAAGAGGAGAAATATCTGCAGATGGTTGCTCATCTGCCTCTCGTAATTACAGTATATGTTCACACACTAATAAATCTAAAAATATATAAAGACCAATCTAGCCAATTCTCTGAATAAGCAATAACTAATGAACATCTGGACATGGCTTCATGACTGATAACTGAGTAATTTCCAAATCAATCAATCAGTAGTGGCTCTTAAATTTCTTAGTATAAGTACTCCAGTATCACCTATGAATTTAAAAATTGCTAGGCCCATTTGAAACATTAACTTGCTCAAATTATAATACTTTATAATCCTAAACAAATTTGTCCTAGGGAGATAGAAACCTCATAGTCTGGTGAGTGACTAAAAATACCTATAAAATGGTTCTAGGAAAAGCAGACTAGTGCACACATAAGTACTGATTACATACTCTTGTACCTGTTGGTGAGCCACGATATCCTCAGAAATAAGATTGGGCCAATTAAATACCAGCCTCAATTCCAAAGACATCTCACTTGCTGTTGCCTTTGTAATCCAGCTACACTAAACTTTTTTGTGACCTTTGTGGAAAATTAATTGCAAAGCTTATTCGCAGGGAAACATGACATTCTCTAGGATAATAGTTTCCCAAATACGCTCTTTTAGCTTAATGTTCTCTGCTTCTGACTTTCTCACCCTCCTTCAACCAGAGTAGTTCTGTTGTTACTTGTTTTGTATTTCAAAACGCCATTAGTGTTTATTTTAATAAGCATTCTGCTACCAAAGAAAAAGGTTTGAAGCCTACTCCTGTAAATACATTTTTATTTTGAAGAAGCCAGATCAATGTTTGGCATTAGCAGATGAATTATTCAATGTGAAATTTCTGGAAAATAACAAAACAGACAGGAAAAGGAGATATTTTTTTGAAAGAGGTCTATCCTGGTACTTTTCTACTGATTTCTTATTGAAGCCAAATTATTCAAGCTATAATGAATATAATAATAACAAATGAAAATAATAACAAGAAGAAGACAAAGAAGAGGAAAGAAACAGCAGAAGAAGTTTGGATTTGGATATGACTTCCACATTTCTTTTTCCAAAATTAAAAATATCTCCCCTCTAGATATTTTTGGAATATAAGAAAAATGAGAAGGAATGGAAGGAAGGTGAAACTTCTTTTATTCAGTTGTAGGCACTGAGTTAAGCACTTAATAAGCATTATTTATTTATTCCTTACAGCAGCTTTTCTAATCTTCACAGAATGGTACTATTCCTCGTCCCATTTAATAAATAGAGAAAATTCTTTTGTGCCACAGAATCCTTCAAAACCAATGACCAACACCATTCTTGGTCCAAAATTCAGTGTCATTCCTCCATTCCTTACTTTTACAAGAAGTTGATCATTTAAGAGAATTTAAGGGCATGAAATCTTATGAGCAGTCTAGCCCTACTTCCTCTTCATTCACACTTTTCAAAACAATGTGAACTACAGCAAAAATAAATGCTATATATTACAAGTAACTCAAAACTGAAGTACCTGTTTCTTTAAATATATAGACTTGATTAAGGAAAATAATTTAATCTAACTTGATGGTTAATGCCTTTTCCCAAGTAGATAATTCTCATAGCATCATTTATTTTGGTGTAATAGATGATACAAAAGACAAAATACGTCCTTTCCTTCAAAAAAGTAGGAAATGCTACCCCATTCCATTTTTTGGCTTTTAGGTTATTATCAGTTTGATCTTTTGCATTAATAGTCATGTATTTTACCTGCCAGCTAGTTGTTAAGAAATAAATTTTTTTCGCTTTTATTTGTTTAAATATAGGTAAATGCTTTTTCTTTAGTAGATGTTGTCCACCTTTCGTACTTTCCACCAGATTTTTCCCTAGTCCTAAATCTGATTAATGTATTTTGGATGTTATTTTAAACTAATATTTTTACCTGATAGAAACAAATTCTAGCAGTCTTCATCTAACATTTTGTACTTGGTATTCAAAATATCATGCTTGTTTCTATACATATATCTACGCCGTACTGGCCAAATGGTGTTTCTTTGTAAGTTTTGTACCCAATTTCAGGAAACGGAATTAAATAACTTCTCTTATAGTTCCAGTTCATACAGTGCACTAGAATAGCTGTACCTAGTTTCTTAAGATCCTTATTTGTAGAAACGTCTTCATGTATGAGAAGAACTCATTGCATTTGGACAAAGCAAATTCACAGCTTACCTCTCTGCTCTCCTTTATCCAAGATCTGACAGACAAATGTTTAAGCACTATGAAAACATATCCATTTAAAACAGTCCCTTGAATCCATAAAATGAAAATTCTATTTTAATTTTCTGTTCAGATTTAGAGATGATAATAATAATAATCATTATAATTACTGATTGTTTAAATTAGGTGACGTTATGTCAGACTCCAAATTGTAAGCATTTAAAATTATCAACTGTTAAAAAAAAGCATCTGATTGTGTGTGGTATATACTATAACCAAACCAAACAAAAGCCAATCCATGTAATTTGAGAGATAAATCTTCTTGCATTTCATCCCCTCTCTGCCTCTGCATTCACTCCAATCCATTCTCCTCACTCAGAAGAGCAATCTTTTCAAAATACATTCAATCATGTCACTTCCCCCATCAGTTCAAGATAAATTTCAAACTCCTCAGAATGACAGAAAGGACCTGCATTAACTTGATGTCTGTTACCTTCCTATCTTTTCTCTTATTACTCGCCAACTAATACTTTATCATTCCAGCAATACCAAACTGCCTACGGCTTTCCAACCTCCTATGTTCCTGGGCTTTCTTACCTGTTTGCCATTTCACCTGCTTTTCTCTCTGTTTGGGGTTCTCTTCTCCAACCATGCTATGCTTGATAACAACTTGAGGGTGATGGCTGAAATTAGGGACTCTGGGACAAGAATGTGAGAGTTCAAATTCCCTGTCACCTGTATGACCTCTCACTGCTTCACTTTCTCATTTGTAATATAAAATTAATATGTACATTAACATTCTAAGCATAGCTGTGTGTCTATGCTTAGCAAAAAGTTAATACTTGTAAAGAGACTACCATCTGATTCAAACAATGATCTCCTCCTCTGGGGATTTTTCCCTGACCACCTCTTCCATTGAAGGTTGGCCACCCTCATGATGCCCATATCATGCACTATTTTAATTGAGCATTGCAATAATCTCTGTGGTACAATTACAAATATCTTAATAAGGGTAAGATCTTCTTTACTTTTGCATTCCCAGTATATATCATTGTACTAGACATACTGTAAGTGTTCTATAAATATTTAAAGATTGAAAGTCTTTAAAGAAATACCTGAATGAACAACTGCATGTCAACAAATTAGACAACCTAGATGAAATGGACAAATTCTAGACAACCTAAATTGACTCTAGAAGAAACAGAAGACCTCAACAGATCAACTATAAGTAAAGAGAGTAAATTAGTCATCAAAAACCTCCCAAAAAAGAAAAGTCTAGGACCACATGATTTTACAGGTGAATTCTACCAATCATTCCAAGAAGAGTTGATAGCAATCCTGCTCAAACTCTTTCAAATAATTGAAGAGGTAAGAATGACCTAAGTCATTCTGTGAGGCCAACATCATCCTCATACCAAAGCCAGCTAAAGATACCACATGGAAAGAAAATTACAGTCCAATTTATTTTATGAATATAGTTGCAAAAATCCTCAACAAAATACTTGCAAATTGAATCCAACAACACATCAAAATAATTATGCAGCATGATCAAGTCAGTTTTATCCCAGGTATGCAAGAGTGGTTCAACATAAGAAAAACGATTAATGGAATACACCACATTAACAAAATGAGGGCAAAAAAGCTCACATGATTATCTCAATTGATGCAGAAATAACATGTGACTAAATTCAGGGTCCTATCATGATAAAAACACAAAGAAGTACAGAAATAGAAGTAAATGTCTACAACTTGATAAAGGGCATATATGTAAAACTCACAGCTAACATCATACTCAATGGTAAAAGACTGAAAGCTTTCTCTCTAAGTTCTGGAATGAGACAAGGATGCCCACTGTTGTTACTGTTATTCAACATTGTACTGGAAGTTCTAGTCAGAGCAGTTAGGAAAGAAAAGTAAATAAAAGGTATCCACATTGGAAAGGAAGAAGTAAAACTTCCACTATTTGCAGATGACATGATCCTAAATATAGAAATCCTGAAAAATCTACAACAAAGCTACTAGAGCTAATAAAAAATTCAGCAAACTGGCAAGGTACAACATAAATTTGCATAAATAAGGAGCTTTTCTCTATACTAGTAATAAGCAATCTGAAGAGGAAATCAAAAAACAAATTCCATTAACAATAGCAACCTAATTGAGTATCTAGGAAGAAATCTAACTAAGAATGTAAAGGACTTCTACACAGAATACTAAAAAGCATTGCTAAAAGAAATCAAAGAAATCCTAAATAAATGGACATTCTGAGTTCATGGTTTGGAAGACCACTTTGTTAAGATGTCAATTCTATTCAAATGATTTATAGATTCAGCACAATACCAATCAAAATTCCAGCAGTCTACTTTGCAGAAATGGATAAGCCAATTAGCAAATTCATTTGGAAGAGTTAGGGGCCCTGAATAGCCAAAAACCTCTTGAAAAAGAAGACAATGAATTCTAGGACTCACAGTACCTGACTTTAAAACATATTACCGTGCTAAAATGGTCAAAACAACCTGGTACTGGCACAGAGATAGATATACAGACAAATGAAATTGAATGGAGAATTCAGAAGTAGACTCTCACACCTATATTCAATTGATTTTTGACAAGGTTACCAAGTTCACTCAATTGGGAAAGAATAGTCTCTTCAACAAATGGTGCTGGGAGTACTGGATATCCACATGCAAATGAATGAAAGAGGACCCCTATCACACACCATATACAAAAATTAACACAAATAGGATGAAATCTGTAACTATAAAAGTCAGGGCTGCATAACTCCTTGAAGAAAATGTAAGGAAGCATCTTTAAGATCTTTTGTTGGGCAGTGGTTTCTTAGACATAACAACCTAAGAACAAGCAATGAAAGAAAAATAGATAAATGGGACCTCCTCAAAATTAAAAACTTTTGTGCATCAAAGGGCTTTGTAGAAGGGTAGTAAAAAGACAACCTATTATACTGGAGAAAATATTTGGAAACCACATATCTGATAAGGGTTTAATATCCAGGATATATAGAAAATCCTTACAACTAAATAATAAAAAGACAAATTACCATTTTTTATAAATGACCCAATGACTTAAAAAGTTATTTCTTCAAAGAGGATATGCAAATGGGTAAAAAGCACAAGAAAAGACAATTAACATCACAAATTTAGGGAAATGCAAATCAAAACCATAATGAGAAATCATTTCACACCCACTAGAATAGCTACTATTAAGAAAAAGAGAAAATTACAAGAGATGAGGATGTGAACAAATAGGAACACTCATTTACTGCTGGTGGGAATGTAAAATGATGCAGCCACTGTGGAATATAGTTTGGCAGTTCCTCAGGTAGCTAAATATAGAATTACCATTTGACCCAGCAATCCCACTACTAGGTATATCCCAGAAGAACGTAAAGCAGGGACTTGAAAAGATATTTGCACACTGATGTTCACAGAGGCATTATTCACAATCTCCCAAAGACGGAAACAACCCAAGTGTCCATCAACTGATGAATGAATAATACATATTTTGGATTTATTCAGCTGTAAAAAGGAATGACGTCCTGATGTATAGGTCAACATGGATGAAACTTGAGGACCTTAGGCTGAGTGAATAAAGTAAGACACAAAAGGACAAATATTGTATGATATCACTGATATGAAATAGTTATAACTGGCAAAGTCATGGAGTTAGAATCTAGAATATAGGTTACCATGGGGTGCGTTAGGAGTAGAGAATGGGGACCTGGTGCTTAATTTGTACAGACTTTCTCTTTTGGTTGATTGTAAAGTTTTGGAAATGGATGATGGTGATGGTAGCATCCTATTGTGAGTGTGACCAACAGCACTGAATTACATATGTGAATGTAGTTGAAAGGGGAAATTTTGGGTTGTATATGTTACTAGAATGAAAGAAGATACAACATGGGACTGTATAACTGTTGTAGACGATGGACTGGGATTAATAGTACAAGTAAAAGAATGTCTTTCATGAATTATAACCAATGAATGAC
Source organism: Dasypus novemcinctus (assembly GCF_030445035.2). Classification (NCBI taxonomy): domain Eukaryota; kingdom Metazoa; phylum Chordata; class Mammalia; order Cingulata; family Dasypodidae; genus Dasypus; species Dasypus novemcinctus. The sequence continues at coordinate 94,709,183 of NC_080679.1, read as the reverse complement.
ACTAATACAAGGTGTTAAGGGTAGGATGGTATATGGAGAAAAAAATAGACCTAGTGTAAACTATGAACTAAAATGAATAGTACTATGTTAATATTGTAACGAAAGTATGACACTAAAGCAAAGTGTCAATAATGGGGAGGGTGTATATGGAAATGCTACCTTTTTTACATGACTTTTCTGAAAGCCTACAACTTATCTAATTAAAAATAATAGTAATTTTTAAAAAGTGTTGTCACAGAGAACACCATAGAGCTCTAAACAAAAGAAATACGCAATAGATGTGTTGCACATATATGTAACACAAACTGTCTAGAATAATATTTTTTAGTTCTGCCACCCCTCCCAGTATTTTTAAATATTGAACAAACAGAAAATAGTTTTCCATTATAAAAATAATACAAGGGTATGAATAAAAACTTAGATATGCAAAAAAGCAGGAATAATTGATAAAAATACCCATAGTCATATCATTCAAAGACTCCAAATACAGCTATTATTAATATTTCAATATAGATTTTTTATTTTCCCTAAACATAGATTAGCATGTTGTATATCACTTTAGTCAAAGTATAACTATAGTTTGTCTCCTTTTACTCATTTAAAAATCAAACGTAAATGTTTTTTATTCCAGTATATTTAAAACATTGTTTTCACATCCATCAAATAGATAAACCATTGCTTATTTAAATGCTTTCTTATTGTATACCATTAGTGAAAAATTCATTATTAATCCCTCTTATCCATATTTTTGATGTTCATCCCACTGTGATGGTCTTTAGTATCACAGGTTACTATAACAATGGAGGAGATTTTTACTTATCAAATATAGTGAGATTAATGAAGTTACTTTCCTTTGAAGGAATAATTTCACCATTCTTTCTTTTTTTTTAAAAGATTTATTTTATTTATTTCTCCCTCACCTCCCACTCCCCCCATTGTCTGCTCTCTGTGTCCATTCACTGTGGCCTCTTCTGTGTCTACTTGTATTCTCATTAGGCGACTCTGGGAACCGAATCCTGGGACCTTCCAGAATGGAAGAGAGGTGATTACTCTCTTGTGCCAACTCAACTCCCTGTTATGTTATGTCTTCTTATTTTCTCTCTTCTGTCTCTTGTTGCATCATCGTGCCATGCCAGCTCTCCTCATTGGCTGGCACTCCTGTGTGGGGCAGGTTTCTCATGCTGGATGGCATTCCCCACACAGGGCAGCACTCCTGTGTGGAGCAGCATTCCTGCGTGCACCAGCTTGCCCTCACCAGGAGACCCTGGGCATTGAACCCTGCACCTCCTATATAGTAGAAGAGGGCCCAATTGGTTGAGCCACATCTGTTTCCCTTACCCTTCTTTCTTAGTGTCCTGTGCTGTGTATTCATATCTCACTGGTAAAGAATTAATAATTCTCTTATATACTGTCATTTTATGATAGCAATTATTAATAAACAAAGTTTAAAAAATGAATAACAATTTCCCTATAGTCCAGAGGAAGGGAGAGTAAGGCAAGTTGGAAAAGGAAAGGTGTACTGAGAAGAAGAGGAATGCTCCCTGGAGAGGATGTCTTTTGCTGAGTAAATGGATGTTCCTGGTCCAAGGTCTAACTGTTTCTCAGGATTTGAAATTAAATTAAATTTAAAATTTGTGGTATTGCAGGAGACAGTCTCCTGCTAAACATGCTCTCAAGGAGATGATGCAAAAAAATCAGAAAACCAAATGACTAGTAATCAGTGAGACTTAATACTTGTATTCACTGCTATAGGAAATTCTCCACAGGAAGCCAAATCACCGTAGAATGTTGTGGGGTGATCACAAAGTTAGAAAATGGGGAGTGAATAGGAACATCTTAATGGACAGAGTAATTGGGTCCTGGATGAAAAACAACCTTCCCTACTTGAGATCTGTGTCGTAAAGAGCTGATGCTCCTGCCCACATAATGCTCTATTGATGCTTCAGTAGTTGCCTATCTGGGCCTACTTTTATTCTGTGCTTACAGCAGAGAAATCTACCTCTGGGTGAGACATTCTTACTTTAGATGGATGAATATTTACAGGCTAGAGAACAAAGCACAGCTGCTTGACAGTCATTTGATGTAATGATATAAAGGTGATCATGATGATGATATTGAGACTAAAAATCATGATGATGAAAGTCTGCTGTCTCCTACTCTACTTTGATCTCTATAGGTTGATTTTATAGTTTAATTGTTAAAAGGCAATCTTGGTTTCGTTATTAACAAGTTCATGCCTAGGATGAGGCAGATCATGTTGCTCTCATGTACTTAAACAACATGAATGCAGAGATTGAGAAATTCTTTGATTATTACTACATAGTTGATATGCTGTGAGATGATAAATCCCTCTTCTTTTGAAATATAGGAAATCAGGACTTTTCAAGAGGGACCATTTATTTTTTGGCTAGTTATAGAGTGAATGCATCTTCTTTCTTTGGAACTCTTTCATACCAAACACCAACTGTTGATTTGGTAGTGAGTGACTTTTGTTGAAATCTCTCGGATGCTGCTAAAGATTATTGTGACGGCCAACTCAATCAATCAGTATGTTCGCAATTGTAGCCACCTAAACGGCCTCAGCCATCAGTAAGCTTTCTCTTTTTGCTTTTTTTCCCTCTGGCTGCTGTGGCTGGAATGGATTGGTCTTTGCATTGTGTCACAGCTCCTCTTTCCCAGTTGTTGCTGCTGCTGAGCCTGTCAATCGGCCCCACACCTCTCTGCAGCATAAAGTCGCATGCTGACGCAAGCCATTACCCTGGCAGTGGGTGTCAGTGAGCACTTTTAGGAACAGCCTCACTGCAGTCCTTCTGACTACAGGCCAAGGCTAATGATGCAACTCTGAGAGTTTTTCTTGGAGAAGGCAATTACCTAGCTGTGAGCTTGAACAACAGCAACACAACCTTTGATTATGGCACTGTCTTTATTATTTTTTAAATTACTTCTCTGCAGATACTCAGTGACAGTGAGATTTTATATAGTGAATTTACTTGTGCAACCTCTGGATCATAGATCGAAGTAACTGTTGTAGCAAATTTAGGAGGAAAGACACTATATATTATATTTATATTTGACATCATAATCCAAAGAATGACAAAGCATTATTTTCATGTTATTAACATTACTATTGACTTCTCCTATTTTTGCCTTTGGTTCTAACATATACAAGGAAAGCTTCTGCTCTAAAGTAAATTGTTATTACTTATGTAGTATAACAAAAGAAATACCTATAAAGAACATAAGACTCTTTATTCCTAATATTTCAAAATACTGATGATGATGGCATGCCAATATGAGGATTACAATTATATAAAGGTAAGTCTAATTACAGCATTTGATTTATTTTCATTAATTGCTAATGACCCTATTGATTACCATTCTTCTAATGAAAATTTTTCTACTTCCTTGTACAAAAGAGTCAGTCTACTTCTGATCAAAGCACAGCAACAAAATCTACTACTTTTGAGGCTGGCTGTCCCAGTGTCTGGCATATGTTGGTTCTCTTAGAGTCTGCATGCCCAGGATCAGGTCAAAGTCAACTTGAAATATAGGGATAACTTTTATATCTCTTGGTATATATTCTTAGCAAATATACAATTCAAGTGAGTTAAAATATATCAGGCAACATAGGGGGTGGATGTGTGTAAGTATAAGCATGTGCATGTGTGCATTGTGTAATGAAAGAGAGTATGTGTGTCAACTTATGATTGCCATGGTAAAATTACTTTTACATTAATTTGTAGCATTTATATTTTAACATAATTGACTCCTTAATTAGTGTAATTACCTGTTTGTTGACATACTGTTTCAATTAGGCAGACTTAAATGACAAGTAACAGAAAGCTCAACTCTAATTGGCTTAAAAAATAAAGGACATTTTTGTATCTGTGCATGTATTGGTGGAAGAGGAAGGTCAGAGCTTAGATATGGTTTGATACCTTGTGTTTACAATAACACAAGGACTCCTGCTCTGTTTCTTTCAGCTCTGTGCATCTTCATGTGTTAGTTTGTCCTCATGATGAGTTTATTCAAATGACTGCAGCAAGCCTGGGCCTCACACCTATACATGAAATTATCCAAAGGATGACAGAGTGCTAGCTGCAGTGCTTCAGTGATCTTGAGATTTACTGCTATTGGGCCAGCTTAGGTGTAATGATCAGGCCTCAACCCAGTGACTGTGGGGAAGGAAACGAGATGTACAGAACCAAAGTCATATTTCCCACACCTGAAGCTGGGAGAAGCGTCAACTTTCTTAGAAACACTGAGATCCTTCAATGAAAACCAGACAGCTGGAAAACTATGAGAGGAAAATGCAAGTTGAAGATATATCCACCATTGGTAAATTAGAGTCATTTTTTCAAAAATCTGCATTACCTGCTGCTGTGGAAAAAAAATATAAATTCTGTTGGTACTCAAACTCCAGCTCCCTTTCTTGAGGAAGGACTGACATTATTCTAAAAGACATGTTAGCTCTTCCTTGTGGTGTCAGAGAGTGGGAGTCAGAGAGGAGTTCAGCAGGAAAGCATGATGAAGAGAAAGCTGGACAATTTCCCAGCTCTCCTGAGTCAGGTTTTCACAGTATGGCTTCATTAATCTCTTTGAAGTAATTTCTCAGAACATCAGACACACATTCAAATGTTAGTACAAAAATATATTTCAAAGCCAGATATGAATGCATTTCATTCTATGTATCATTTTGGATTATCCATATATCTTTGATAAGGTAAAACTATTCTTCCAGGTTTTAGTTGATGACAGCCTTTGGTAGACCCAAGAAAGATATTTAAAATGTTTCATAGTATGTCATGGACCTCTACCAATCACACTGCTCTCTGTTGAGGGAGATACGTTGCTGGTTGATTGCCCTAACCTGTGATTCTGTGCTGACCAATAAGCCTTTGTTAAGCCCTCCCACTGGAAACTTCCAGTAGATATAAGACCTAGGAGTATTTGTTGGGTAAAAACTGCACATCTAGTCGGTAGAAATGGCTGTCGAATGACTTGTTATTGATGAAAAGGAGTTCTACCCTCTTCTAATCATTCTGGGGCTACCTGCTTTCACTGCTGTTCTTGCACACCTCTGAGATTTTCTATTATAATGAGTAACTCAAAGTTGTCATCTACAAAGATGTTTATCAAATATATTAACTAAATTGACCTTCTTAATAGTCATAGTCATAGCCAATGTCTTTTGTTTTTTAAGGATTTATTTATTTATTTCTCTCCCTCCTGTCCCCGTCCCATGTTGTCTGCTCTCTGTATCCATTTACTGTGTGTTCTTCTGTGCCTGCTTATATTCTCATTGGGTGGCTCTGGGAACCCATCCTGGGACCTTCCAGAGTGGGAGAGAGGTAAAAACTTTCTTGTGCCACTTCAGTTCCCTGTTCTGCTATGGCTCTTATTAGCTCTCCTCTGTGTCTCTTGTTGCATCATCTTCTGTACCATCTCTCCTTGCTGCTAGCAGGGTGGCACTCCTGCACGGGGCGGCATTCCTGCATTGGGCAGGATTCCCGTGTGGGTTGGCACTCCTTGTGGACCAGGTCACCATGCAGGCCAGCTTAACCGTCACGAGGAGGCCCTGGGCATTGAACCTTGGACCTCCCATATGGTAAACAGGAGCCCAACTGCTTGAGCCACATCTGTTTCCCTGATGTCTTATTTTGGTTTGGTTTTCATCTGTTGCTCCCATGTCAAGAGTCTGTCAATATTTTTAATTTTATCTTGGGAGCATATGTTTATTGAGGGGGAAAAGTGGCCTTGTTTCTGATTGCCATCTACCAACTGTTTGCATTCACAGCTCTACTGATTTATAGATGAGTAATTACAGGGCCCATACCTGAGATCTGCCAAACCATAAGAGAACATTAATTTGTTGGGAAATTTGATTTTTTCAGGGAAGCATTGCTAATAACTTCTGGAAAACTTTTTAATCCTTTCACAGTGATTGCTTTTCCTCAGTTACTCATAGTCACTGTTCTCAGATTCACCATGGAAATAATACCCTGATCAAGAAAATGAGTATTCAGATCACATTTGGGCATATTTTTATAATACATACAGAACAAATCATACTTGTCTATGTAGATATTCTAAAATCTTAAATCATAATCACATAAATTTTCATCCGAAGGATTGGAGCTGGATTATTTTTTACTTTAACTCCTTCTAGGAACTACTTATTAATTATGATCTCCATTAAGTCTTGAACAAAATAGAAAAGGAAAAAAGACTGCTTTGAAGGATCTGTTATAAACTTTACTGATTCCTTTTATTTGCCCAGCTCAGATTATGCAATGCAGTACCTTAAGTACAATCAAAAGACGAAAAACACTTCTTGGCCATGCTTTAAATAAGTTTAAAAGCAAAACAAAATTCTTCTTACTGCAACATTCCACATTTTTTCCCTAATTCAGCCCCTTCCTCATTTTTGTAATAATTTATGTTTACAGTGTGACTGTTATGGAGAAAGGGATAGAAAGAGAGACAGACAGACAGACAGACCTGAGTTTGTCTGTGTGACCCTCACCTCATATTTATTTCTGTATTCTAGACATATATACTCAACATCTTGCATTTCAAACACAATATGCCTAAGATGGAATCTAGCACTTGATCATCTTGCAGTTTCCTATTTAGTAAATGTCATCATCCTGTTGCTATCATCTGTTGCTTATAGAAACCTAGGAGTCAACTCTGGCCCCCTGACTCTTTCTAATTGATTGATAATTCCCTATTATTTCCATCTTCTCTTGTGCTTCTAATACATTGACTTTTCACTCTTCTCTGCTACTTGCCTTATCAAGTCATTTAATCTTCTTAAATCCACACTTGTACTCCCACTCAGTTACCTCTCTCCCTAGTGCCAGAATGAACATTTAAAATATTCACACTTGATAAGGTTATTCTGTTATTAAGAACTTTTATTGGTTTCCCATAGCTCTTAGATAAAAAACAAAAAACAAAAAAATCCTATGCCAAAAAAGAAAAAACAAAACAAAACTACTGGTCTTGACATAGTATATTAGAGCCTGTGTCAGGGGTTTGAAGGGCTTTGTATTTGAGATTAGTTCAGAGAGCCAAAGACTTTGTTTTTCAGTTTTAATTCCAGTGTCCCTGGGAAGGAGTCAGATTGGCTTACCCAGACGTGCAAGGTAGAATGAATGGGTAGAGGAGTTTCCAGAAGATTACAGAGGGCTGAAAAACCAAACAGGATTTCCACAACCCAACTTGAATATGTTGGGACCAGAGTGATTGTACAGTACCTGCCATGGTTTCCCCTCTGTGTTAACTTTCTCAAGCATTACCTTTTACTAGACTTTTATAATTGAAGACAGATTGTGCAATAAGTGTTATCTGTGAATCTCTGACCCATTTACATAAGAACACCAGGAAGCTTGTTAAAGGGCAGATCCTTGCTCCTAAAACAGATAGAACGAATCAGAATTTGCCTCTTTTAATAAGCTCCACAAATAATTTTTCTACTCAGTACAATTTGAGAGTAATTTAGTCACGTTTCTTCTGATAGAAATGAATCAATTAAAGTTATTATTATTTTCTAGGATCATTTCTTCTATTACATACATGGTATTTATTAATATGCCTGTTTTTTGTTACAGCATTGTCCTGGGTTTTCAAGGTCTTAGACTGACATTTTCATTAAGGGTATGAATACAGTCCAGAAAAAACTACATGACCTTTTATTTATTATTGTTGTTGTGTGGAATAGGCCATCATCCATAATATTTGCTCATAGTGGCATTAGAAAAGTAAAGTAATCTTGTCCTAAATTTCTTTGACCTGCTTTTCAGAATATCTTAAATTTAATTATAAGAAAACAGTGCTCTCTTATATTTTTTAATGTAACATTGTGTGTGATCTATGTATCTTTAAAAAGAAAAAAAGAAAGATAACTTTTAAAAATACTTCCAAGAAAGAAAGAAAGAAAGAAAGAAAGAAAGAAAGAAAGAAAGAAAGAAAGAAAGAAAGAAAGAAAGAAAGAAAGAAAGAAAGAAAGAAAGAAAGAAAGAAAGAAAGAAAGAAAGAAAGGAAGGAAGGAAGGAAGAAAGAAAGAAAACAGTGCTTTGGTGTCATATAATATATTCTCCTGAAGAATAAAGACATACATAAGATGAAACTATTACTATCTGACAGTGAATCAGTGAATTCTTATATAAAAACATTTCCTTAGAGCACTACTTATTTCAAAACATTGTTTCAGTAGTCAAATTATACTACACTTTTTAAGAGTCATGATAAGCATTAAAGAATAGTAATGATTCTGAGAAGTATTGCAATATAAAAAAAATTTAACTTGTTTTCTTAGGATGTCCCAAACTTGTTTGTCTACAAAACCATATATTTATATCACATTATTTGACATACTTCTGGAGCATATTTTAGAAGATCTTAATTTTTTAAATCCTGATTTTAATTATTCATTCAATAAAAGTTATTTTTGACCTTCCACTTTGTTCTAGACAATTTATGCTCTGGGGCATACAGAGATGAATAAGAAAATGTTCCTATCTTGAGGGAAATCATAGTTTGGAATATCCAGATATATAAATGGATAAATTACTAAACTATGACCTAGATGTTTAATGAAAGCCCATACAATGTGATACAAAGAACTGAGGCTAAAAAAAAGTCATTGTTTAAAGAAATAATCCTACTATAAGGAGTGGAAACAAGAAGAGAATTTTAAAACAGCTAGAGACATGATCAATTAAAAATGTTTTTAGAAAGATTATGTGGCAGAAATGTGGTGGAGGGACTGAAGTGAGGAAAGATAGGTGACAGAAAGAACACATAGGAAGCTATCTCAATATTTTGGAGAAGTGATCCTGAGTCCCTAGGCTAGGGCATTTGCAGTAGAACTGGAGAAGACAAGAGAGATTTGAGAGAGAGTCTGAGATTGAACTGACAGGAAAGGCTGCCTTGCTGGATATGGGAAAGTCAGGGAGGAAGGAGGGGGAGTCCAAGAATAAGATTTCTACCTTATGGTACGACATGGATGGTGATTCCAATAACATCTCAGAATAGATACCCTGTTGGGTACTGGGTAAAGGCATATTGGTTTGAAATTTGAACCTGAGAATATTGATATGGAACCCAAAAGAGATTAGGGTTAGCAAAAACAGGCTTGGAGGTCATCAATATACAGATGTTAGAAGCCACCTATACATGGATGAGTATGGTCAGAGAGAGCACATAGCGTAAGGAGGAAAATGGAGACAAGACATGCCTCTCACTAAGACTAGCCATGTGCAGTGCAAATTAATGAGGGAGAACACTTAGAGGAGACCAAGTGGGAAAAGTCCAAACATATGAGAAGAAGGCAAGGACAGTGGTCTGGATGTCAGTGGAAGAAAGAGCTCTAAGAAATACACCACGAATTCAGTACTGCACAAAAGTTGTTCTTTCCTTCTCTTTTTCTTTTCCTTTGCAATCCCCTCTGTTGCTAGAGAGTTAAGAAGCAGTTCTTTAGAGATAAGTTAACCATGTATCAATGTTACCTACAATTTGATAGTTTCATTTTCTATATTTAATATTTCAATCAAAATAAATTAGCATTTATTTTGGGATGAAATATGACATCAAGTTTAACTTGATGCCCTCTCCCACCCAGAAGTCGATTTATCTGTCTCAGACACTTCTTTTTTTTTTTTTAAAGATTTATTTATTTATTTCTCTCCCCTTCCCCCCACCCCAGTTGTCTGTTCTCCGTGCCTATTTGCTGTGTGTTCTTCTTTGTCTCCTTCTGTTGTTGTCAGCAGCACAGGAATCTGTGTTTCTTTTTGGTGCGTCATTTGTTGTGTCAGCTCTCCTTGTGGGCGGCGCCATTCCTGGGCAGGCTGCACTTTCTTTCGCGCTCGGCGGCTCTCCTTACGGGGACTCCTTGCGCGTGGGGCTCCCCTACGCGGGGGACACCCCTCAGTGGCAGGGCACTCCTTGCGCGCATCAACACTGCTCATGGGCCAGCTCCACACGGGTCAAGGAGGCCCGGGGCTTGAACCGCGGACCTCCCATGTGGTAGATGGACGCCCTAACCACTGGGCCAAGTCCGCCGCCCTGTTTTGCCAATTTATAATCTACACAGAGCATGATGAGATGAAAGGTTATTGGTGAAAAGGTTAGGCATGGTACAGCCCCTGGCCCCTTTGACTTGTTCAGACAAATTTTTATTTTCTAAAATTTAACAAAATTTTTTTAGCTACTGGGGCCAGGGATTGAACTCGGGACCTCTAATGTGGGAAGCTGGCACTCAATCTCTGAGCCACATTGGCTCCCTAAATTGGTTTTTTCATTTGTTTGCTTGTTATCTTTTTTTTTTTTTTTTCTTTTTAGGAGGTACTGGGGAAGGAACCCGGGACCTCCAATGTGGGAAGCAGGCATTCAATTCTTGAGACACATCTGCTCTCAAATATTTTTAAAGAACCTAAAAAAATATTTTCCTTTTAGGATCATAAACCAAGAATCACCTAGTCATTCTCAAAACTATTCCAACTTGATTTGGGCCTTAAATCTATAGCCTTATCCAATCCAAAACCCTCTAAGAGATTCCTCTGAGTTTCTAGGGCTTAACTTTTTCCTATTTCTCTTCACACTTTTGCCCCTGCAAGAATTTACTTGACTTCTCCTTAGGTGACTGTAAAATCCAGACACTCTGTTAGCTTCAAAAATGGTCATCAAACTGATGAACTTTGTGAATTTTGAACACTGTCATGGGAAGTAGTCACCCCGCAGGGTGGCAGGCAGCTTTCCCAGATCTTTCACTCTTCCTCTTGTCCTCCTTCCTTTCTAACAGGCATAATAAACAATTCTTGGGAGTCTTATCCTGATATAATTTCATCCACGTTCAGATGCTGCAGAGTCTGCATGACCACTTTCACTTCCTAAGAGGTGTTCTGGTGAATAAATCTTTTACCATTGCTTTTTAGGAAAGACATAGGGAAGGTTTTGTTTTGTTTCTTGTAGTAGTAGAAGTTGTTGTTGTTGAGTGTGGGAAGAGGCTATCTTTTTTATTGGACTTTTAAGAAGCCTATCTCTTCTCTGTGAAGAAAAAAGATATCCCATAAGATGCAATGGGGTGGTAAGTGGATTTCTGCTCTTGGAGAGTGTCATAAATAAGAGTGAATGAAAGTGGCCACTAAACCACAGACAGCAGAGCTGGTGCAAGGTAACTTCAGATACAGCCAACAAGTAGAGAGTGAACAGAAAATGGCACAGTATAGGGAATAAAAGCAAGCACATTTTTCTCTCTGAATTGAGCTGAGAAAACAGGGTTTGCATCTTATAATCTACAGTGTTATCAAGGAATGAGGAAACATCAAATATCTGTTGAATTTAATTATTACTTTAATATCAACATGCTTCTGTTGCCACAAAATCATGTATAGGCTAATAAAAAATAGGTAGAAATTTTCTATAGATAAAGTAGATTTGAATTTTGTTTAGAGATACTTTTTAAATTTGTTTTTCACTGACCTTGAAAATATTTTGTTCCAGATATTGGGCTCTATGCTGTATGTGGATTTTGTCATTTAATTCTCACAGATTACTTTAAGAGGTAGGTGCCATTTTGCTCTCATTTTAACAATCAGAAAAGCCAACCACAGAGAAATTAGTAACTGGCCTAAGATCACACTGTCAGAGAATGCAAAACAGGAATGATGCCCTACAACTTCAGGCAGTCACAGATATCTTAGCCAAGATATTAAGAGCCACAGTGATTTAGATAACTTTGAATAGTGTTTTGAGCATTCAAATGTTTCTGTATTATTAATGAAGGTGGTATTTTATGTCTAATGAAATATTTCAAAGTGTTCTTTAAAACTCCTTAACATTCAAAACATAGAATAGATACATAATTCCCTTTCAAATTTCATTGATTGATTTGTTAAAATATTTTTTTAATACATGTTGTACCATTGACCCAGGTAGTGCCGCTTATGCTTCTATGAGTAAAGCAGAAACAGGAGACAACGTGGAATCCAGAACAACTAAGGGATTAAAAATTTTACTTTGTATATATTTTGCTAAAACATACTTTTGTATCATTTGGGTTTGTTCCTTAGAAATTTCTGTCTCTTCTTAGAATGTAGACTGCAAATTCAATTCCAGAAGGAACATTGTGAAACAATGAACAATTAAAGGAGAAAATGGCATTTCCTTTTCATTATGAATATCTATTTGATAAGATATTCAGAAATGCATGTTAATTAAATTATTAAACTGTTTAGTCAAAATTTTCTTTCTGAAAAATCATAGTAGTGTTTACCCTGTTGGTCTCTGGAAACACATCTAATTTAATGGCACAGTTTAAATGAATTATAATGACTACACTGTCCTTCAATTATGTTACCTCTAACAATTGGTATGCAACCTTTCATAGACAGAGAGGCAGCCTTGTCATTCATTGGTGTTGTCAAGAAGCATAAATAATCACTATGTGACATTTTGACACAAAGGTTTATTTAGTAATGTTTGTATTCTGACATTGACAGAATATGTGAGGACATTTTATCAGCAGTAACTCTAGCCTCACAGAATGCAAAAAAGAATCTGCACTTCACTGAAAGATAGGACTGGATTTTTACCTCCCTTTCCCATTTTTCCTGTTTTTCCCCCCAAACTTCTCTAATTGTTATATCCCTTTTATTTGATTTTACTAAAAGAACTTGATAAAGGGACTTTCCCTAAACATAAGTAGAATGTTAATTCATCACTTGGTAATTTCATAGCATGTTTTTTTGTTTGTTTTTCTTTCCTTTTTTGATCTTTCAACTTGATGCAAAATAAAAACAAGAGAATGATCTAAATGTCGACTAACAGGCATCTTCTTTATGTTATATGTATAATAGTGTATAATAACAACCATCCACTTTCAATGGAAAATTTTTCTCAATTTTTAATTCTGTCAGTCGTTTAAGCTCTGTTGGGAATCTAGATCTCCCTATTAGTAGATAGAGATGGGAAAAAGAAAGGAGCAGTCTTAGAAAACTATTCAAATTAATTATTACTCTAATACCAGTATTTCACAGCATCACATATGGGGTCATAATAACTTATGTAGAAGTTCTTTATTGCATTGGATACAATTTTAATTTTTGGATCTGCTTTGAGAAATATTTGCTACTTATTTCACTTAAAATTTGAGTTGCTTACACACCAACTTTTGTAAGTTAGAGGAGAAACCCCATAACAAGGCAGTTGGAGTTTTATTGATTTCCCACTTCACCCCTTAAGGAATATCCAGGGCCTCTTCTGTTATTTCATGGGGAATGTGAAGATGATCTGCAGACCACTGGGTAATCACTCAAGTGCATGAGTTTACTATGTAATTTTATGGGTGAACTTGAAGCACTTATCTTTCCCTAAGAAAATTGCTAAATAAAAATTATCGAGCATTTTGCCCGAGTAAAAAACTGGAAGGAATTCCAGAAAAGATTGCTGAAAAAAAAGACACCCTAGTTTCCAGTGGTTATTTTCATTAGGTCATCTCCATGTCTTTCCTCTAATAATTGTATTATAGAAAGCCTGTGGCCAGCATTCCTGGGTCCAGCCTGGCTCTCTATCATTACAGTCACCCAGTCTCTCCATTGGTCCACTGTCTTACACAGAGTCAGTTAGGGCTTTTATTGTGTCCCCTAATACGAAGTGCTCAAGTTCTAATCCTCAGTCCTGAGAATGGGACCCTATTGGAAATAGCATCTTTGAAGATGTTATTTGTTAAAGCGAGAATGAACTGTATTGGGGTTCGGGTAAGTCCTATAGGACTGGCATCCTTATGAGAAGGAGAGAACTGGACACAGATAGAAAGAGAGAAAGTCATGTGCTGACCGAGGTAGAGAAGACCACGGATTGCTACCTAACAGGACACGGAAGATGGGAGAAAGACAAGGAATAGATTCTTTCCTACAGACTTCAGAGGAAGCATGGTCCTGAGCACACATAGATTTCAAATTTCTAACCTCCAGAACTGTGACACCGTGACTTCCCCAGTCCGTCCGTCCCTCCCTCCCTCCTCTCTTCCTCCTTTCTTCCTTCCTTCCTCCCTCCCTCCCTTCTTTCCTTCTTTTGTTCATTCCTTCAACTCAGGGAAGTATGATACACCATACTTCTCCGGTGAGAGAGATTATGAAAACGGGATTTCTATGTGCACATCCGCATACACAGAAAGCTCTGGAAACATTATTAATGAAAAATTTTAAAACATTTATAAGCTTTACAATTTAGTGGCCCCAGCTTCCCCTACTCATGTTCATTACTTACGACTGTGTGGGCAGTAGAACTGGCTTAAACTGCAGTCAACTCACTATGTGAACCTGCTTTGCCCAGGTGCTTTTAAACTAACTGGAAGATTCTCCTTGAACCAAATGCTTGTATCCACTTATGTTGGATGCTGGTGATTTTCTGCAAGAACATAGGGAACTGGATTTTACTAACCCTTAGTGTCACTCCTGGGTTCCAAAGGACAAGAGTTCTTCTGAGTGGGGAAGGAAGATTGGTGGTATGAGTGTGACATTTCCCTGGGAAGCTCCTTTATCAATAGGCTTGCAGTTTCCAACCCCATCTGTGCTGTCAGAATCACTAGGGGCACTTCAAAAAATGCTGATGTCTGGGCTCTATCTCCAGAGAGTTTAGTGTAATAGGTGTAATTGTCTGGGGCAGAGTCCCAAGGTAATTCTAATGCATGCTAGGAACCATAAACACAGCAATAGAATTTCAGAAAATTCTATTCACCCCTCTCTTTTCCTTCTTACTTGTTTTACCTGCCATGAAGTGTCAGTTGAGTTCTGTTTCCCATTCCTTTCTCACCTGGGATCTTTCTTGTTTTACTGGTTTCTCCTTTTCTCTCCCCCTGCCCCCACCCGGTCCTATGGCCCAACTGCTCCATTTATTCCCTTTCCCTCTCTTTCATGCAGTCTCAATGCAGCCTCAGTGTTGGAGGATGCGAAAAGAAGTTAAATGGATATATTTCTATCCTCTAGTAGACCATTATGGAAGCCAAGACCAACATGACGCTGGGCTGTGCACCCTTCCCCCCCCCCCCCCCAAGAGACTGATGTGATTTTATCCAGACAAAACTGAAGATTTATATAGACTCAATCAGTTGGTTAGACTACTGTAGTAGTCCTGGATAGTTGTAGCATAACTTCTGGAGAGACAATGATATATTCCATTTCTCTACTCTGTGTGGCAGCTAAGGAGGAGGGCTGCTTTATCTCCTTTCAAGGGGAATTTGCCATTTAGCTGCAAGGAATGCAGTGATCTGGCAGCCTCCAGCTTCAGCACCTTCAGGATCTGACACAGCATTCTCTGAAGTCATGCTCTTCTGAGGACAGCCCACAGATCATGACAGCTCAGCGTGGCCATTTGGGCTGGACCATTTGTGCCCAATGTGGTACGGCTCTAACCGGCAACGTGTACTCTGGAGCTCCCCACTGGGTTGGCCAAGGCTATCAGAGTTGCATGGCAGTCTGAGCCTCTCCTTACTCAGTTCTGCTTTGTCCACCTTTCCTTTCACCAGTGCCACATCTGCAGCATAGCTGGAGGCTCCCTCTACCCCATCCTGTTCTTTCCTTTTTTACATAATTTTACATTTAAAAAAATTATAAAATTAGCATCAGTATTGGAAATACACTAATGCAGATAATTAGAGGGAAAAATTCACTCTACCAACCCCTAAATGTTTGTATTTTTTTCCTTCTAGTATTTTAATAAGGTTTTGTACATAAGTACGTGTTACTTCTTATCTTATTTCAATTGTATTGAAACCTTACCACATGGTATTTGGCCATTAAAAATCTATATTCAGAGTTCTTGTATAAAGCAGTTTGGACAGAGATAATCTAATGCCCAACAAAATCTAAGTGACTATAGCACGAACGATTTGGAAAACCTCCATTAGCTACAAGCAGTATTTCCTAAAGTGACTTGTTCCTCTGAATGTTAATAAAGCAGTTCTCTTCTTTTTTAGTGCTGACTACATTGCATTTATTATTATTATTATTATTAATGTATTTTTTTGGCATGATGTCTTCACCATTCGACATGTACAACCCTTGGCATAGTGCTATGCAGTTGGTTTGTGCATGTTAAACATCTACTGTATTGAACTAAGATTTATTTAAGTATGTGTTTTGGCATCTGAGACTTCATTGGTGTTCTCTGGAGAGAAATTGTCAGAAGCATAACGTCAACTGGCCTGGTAAGGATGGGAAATCATTATTTTTCCTTCATGTCCTGCCAACAAACCTCTGGGTGTGAAATAATTATTTCCTTTTAAACGGATGCTGAGTTCTGTAAAACTTTCATTATTAAGTCCTTATTCTTCATAAGCTGGAGTACCCCATGTGCAGTTTTGGAGAAAAGAGTGGGTTTAAGTCAGGAAAACATTGTAAAATTAAATGGCCTCCAAGTGACAATGGCGTTTTGCCTTTCTCTGAATCCTCAGACAGTGGCCAGGGTTTGGAGCCAAGATTAAGGGCTCAATGAGTCATCTGGCATGGTATGGCAAATGCCTCCGTTCTCAAGTCTGTGCAATCAAATCTCAAACTGATTTCTCCTTTTCATTTTTTCCCTTCTTTTTTTGGCAAGAGAGAAAATAACTTCAGTATTCTTTTTTAGGAGAGTAAAAAAAGGAACACCATTCTATTGCTTAAAATTGCATATAGAATTTCAAAGACTGATCTCTTCCTGGATATAGCAGAACTTACAGGGGCAGTGGGAATGGGTCACCTTTTGAAGCACAAGTGTCTCAGTTCCCCAGGCCTTCCCATCTTTTCATGCCATTTTTAGAGAATGGTAGGATTAGGAGTAAATGAGTATTAAATATAGTACCCATTTTGCTTGAGTGTAATTAATATTTCTGGCCATATAGGCCATCATACAGTGCGGGTCATGGGGCCTGTAAGTGAATGATGAGAAGACAGACTTCAGGTATACCAGGATGCTCAAAGCCTTGCTTTTTTCTCAGTTGGCCGATTAAGTCATTTTTAGAATTTGGACTTCTCAGGGGCAAAGGTGTTTTCCTTTTATATTAGAAATACTCTTTCCCTCACACTGTTCAGTTATATAATAGGGTAAGTGCATGGGCAAAGTCATGCTTATTTAGTATAAAATACAGAATCATATCCTTCCTTTTAGAAGTTACAGTTATTTCTGATATTACTAATTTTGGACACAGCAAAGAAGACATTGCCAAAAAGTACTTTCTGGGCAGAATAAATATGTAACTTGTTCTTAGCTGAGTTTGTTGTTAAATATAGCTTTAATTCCCCCCACAATGAACTGCATGGTAATTTGCTCACAATTTACTACCCTATCTTTAAATGTTGGGACTCCAAATGAGCTTGCATTCTGCAGTTTGATTTTCCAGATTTTCTGGATTTTGTGGGCTGGCATGAAATTTCATGCCTCTCTTGCCTATGACCATTTTGCTGTGTTTCACTTTAGCTCATCAGACAGCACCTGATTAGGTGGCCTTCTGTCATCCGTTCCCCACACATCCCACCTCGTGGTACTGAAGGTGCATGCCCGGCCTTGGCACGGTGGGGCTGGCCACCCTCCAGAACCTCACAAAGGAAGCAGCTGTCCTGACAAGGGAAGATGAGTTTGGCTCATCTGTAAACATTTTGAAGGAGTTGGATGCAATGTCATGACTACGTCAATGAGTCATACTCTTAAAATGTGACCCGATGGCATACTGAAAAATACTTTACTTATCAGACAATTGTCTCTAAAAGAATAGAGGCCTTGATAATGAGCAGATGTCTTTTGGAATCCAGGTTCCACTGTCTTACTAGCTCTATAATATGAACACTAAATTGTAAAGTTCCCAACATGGTACCTGGCACATTAAAGTAGGCCCTTAATAAATGTTAGTTCTCTGAACTTCACTAAGCCATTACCACCTGCAAGACTAGGTTGGATGCTTGGAGTACTAGGTGATGTCAGAATACCCAGAGGTGGATGCTGAGGGTGTTTGCCCTTTCGCAGGGGAAATCTCCATGAACTATAAGTTGAAATACAAGCTAGAAACTGAAAAATGCCACAAGCAAATCTAGAGAAATGAGTTCAAAGACAGGAAAGATTGCTGCTAGTGGGAGGTTAAGGGAAGGCTTCATGGAAGAAATAAAATATGAGGAATTTCTTCCTTTTTTTCTTAGATACTTTGCAGGGATAGGAAAAGGGAATTCTAAGTGCTGGGAAATAACTGAGCAAATGAAGTTAATGTAGGGCATTTTTAGAGAATCGTAATCAAAGATGGCTGGGGCAGAGTCCTCACTAAAGGGAAGGTAACTGAGGCCATATTTTGGAGAGTCTTAATTGTCCACCTATAGAAGCAGCATGGTAAGGGGTGGGGGGCGGTGGTTTGAAGGAAAGCCTGGCAAAGAAGTAGGGGTCCAAGATTCTTTTCTAGCTCTGCCACTGCCTGAGAAGGGATGGCAGAGCACCCATTTTCTACAGGCATATTGTTCTGGGCTCAAACCTCAGAGTTTCCATTTATCACATTGAGCAAGTTATTTCCTTTCTAGCTTCAAGAGCTCATTTGCTAAGAGAAAGGGTAAGAGTGGATCATGTCCTTTGAAATATAAAATCATTTGATTTTAAATTGGGATATTGAATAATGGCAGAGGTTTTTAATAGAAAAATGCTCTTTCAAAATGGTAATGTTTGGAAACTTGCAAATGAAACTGGAGAACTTTGGTTTGCATTATACTGCTTAACTTAAATGATTCCTAGTAGCTCTAGTAATACTATGCAGGATAGGTTGAAGGAGAGGAAGATTGAAGGCAAGGAAATCATTTGTATTTGGGTCTTAAATGAAATAGGGATTTGAAGAAAGTAAGTGGCATATTTTAAAGAGAGAGGACACATGACATCAGGAATGTCATGGAGTACAATCAAAAGGACTTGGCAGTTGACTGAATATCAATCCTAAAGCTAACAAGCACAGGAAGTTTTACTCTTTATTTACATGTTCTTTTTATCTTATGTCATAGAAGTGACTTGATTCAGCGATGCCTTTCAATTCCATATTACTCAGAGAGAGTTTCAATACACCTCAAGTTTCTAGTGCTGTACATGTTATTCACCCAATATTTATTGAGGACCTGGATGAGGTATTGGGAACATAGTAGTGAATAAGACAGACAAGGTCCTTGTTATGGCAGGGCTTACATTCTAGAACTGGAAATGGTGAGAGAGAGAGACAAACACATAAAGAACAAAATAGTAGTCAGAAAAAAAATGCTTTTCCAGAAATGAACCAGACTGATGTGACAGGGAGTACCTGGGGGCTACTGAAGGCCTCCCCGAGGCAGTTACGTATGGGCTGAGGCCTCAGCGGACAAGGAGCCAGCAACATGGAGCAGCGGGGCTATGACATTCCAGGTAGAGGGAACAGACTGTGCAAAGTTGTGAGAGGAGGGATTATGGCTCTGCATGTTTCAGAAATTGGAAGAAGCCAGGTTGGTAAGGGCATAGTGAACTAGTGAGAGCAGTGAGACTTAAGATGAGAAAATGTGTTAATTCGCAACATACTGACAACTCCAAAAAACTCACCCATGATCTCTTCCTGTCCTTACTGCATATTTCCAACATAATACATATCATCTCTCATAGAAGAAATGTTAATAAAACCACATTCAATTTCTTTTTTCATACCAACTCTGTGAATAGGTTAAAACTGAAATTTTCAGGGGAGAAAATTGGGTTTCAAAGATTTTCAGCTACTTGCTCGAGGTCACACAGCTTGTACATTGCAGGGCCAAGACTCAAATCAAGTCTGATAATTTCAGTTTCCACTCTCCACAGTGTCACTTTCCCGTGTTATGTAATACTAAATGAATAACAGGGAATTACTGACCTCTTTCTTATCAGAGAGCTTAAAAGAGAAGATTCCAGAACTGAGGAGAGGCATTTTAACCAAATGCCAGTGAAAGAGTCCCTTACTTATGGCTGACATACACTGGCCTGCCCTGGGCTTTTTGGGTAGACAGGGTGAAGGGCATATCTATTGCAGAAGTGGTCCGCATATGATTCTCTTCTTTCTTTGCACAGGGGTCTCATAGCAGCCTTTTGCTTTTACAACTTAACAGTTTGACGAATTTCCAACAAAATCAATTTTATATATTTGAACTGAATGGAAAGCATCGTAAGATACCATGCCGTTTATCAACGTGAAGTGTGGTAAATAAGCTGGTATTTACTCACAGGCACTATATTACCTATTTCTGCACTTTGCCTTCCATTAATGTAACTGCGAGGCTTGGGCCTCCTTCCCTCACCTATAGCCACATATTAACTCTGACCGTTCTGAGCCTTTCTGATGGAGTCCTTTTCTGGACGGTTTCTGAAGCGTTCCTGTCAGTGTCTTCCTGATGTCTGTTTCTATCCTAAAGCCCCTCTCTGCAACTTGCAACTTTGAGTTCTGAACACGCCTCTCTCCGAGCCAATTGGGATCTATTTATGATGCATCCCCAAATCCAGGCATTCATTGAAATGAAAGCCCTAGTTTTAGAGACATATTGTCCTTCTCTTCCTTCGGAGAGCAGTATTCGCTGGTGCTGGAGGTTTTCTGACTGATGCGGGGTTGCGGGGGGAAGCGGGGGGGGGGGGGGGCGGTCGGCGAGGAAGGAGAGTTGGCTGGCGTTGGGGGGCAGATTAGAGAGCCGCTTCTCATTGGAGGGGTTCACTCTTTCCTGAGCTGCCAGACACTGCAGGCTCAACTGAGGCGCGGAGGTGCAATTCAGGCTGGTGGAGCAGCAGCGGGGGAAGGCAGGCACAGGCGGGGCTAGCGGCTCTGCAGCTCAGCACACGCACCAGCACACACCGCACTCCGGCCGCCCTGGCTCGCGCCTCCCGCGGCACCCGGAGCCACCTAGGCGGGGTCAGGGAGTACGGAACCGAAGAAGGAAAAGGCAGAAGAGCTAAAGCTGCAACCGCGCTACCGTTTAACCTGAAAGTCTGACCCGCAGCCCACCGCTGTAGCAGTCTGGAAGGAGAGCGCCGCATCAAGGAAGCCCTGAGTCCCGCGCCTGAGGCAGTCCGTGCCCGGAGCGCCAGGAACCTTCTCGAGGGGGCAGCTTGGTACCCTCCGGAAGGTGTGGAGCTTGAAGGACCTGCATTGGCACCCATGGTGGTACACCGGGGAAAGTGGGGACTAGCAAGACAGCCGTGAGCGCGGAGTGCGAGGCCAAGCTGCCGCTGCCGCCCGCTGTGCCGCCGGCTGCCCTCTCCGGTTGGGTGAGTGCCTCCGCTTCGCTCACCGCTGCGTCTCCGCGGGGCGCGGGGGCGGACTGGGGACCCTTGAGGGTCCCGCCGAGGGCCCTGGTGGCGCCCGCGGAAACTCAGCGGCTCGCGGACGCTCGGCGGACACGTCTCTGGAGTCCGGAGCAGGGAACTCTGAGCCCAGAAGGCTTGGGGGGGAGGTGTCGCACCATTGCCCAGACATGCCTTTGGGTCGGATTTTGGCCAAAAGATAGAAGGCGAGAGCGCGAGGGGCAGTCGGGAGTCTTCCCCGCGGGCGGGAGAGCGGGGAGAGGCCGGGAGGGGGGAGGGTCTGGTCCAAGCAGGTAGCGCAGTTTCGACCCTTGGCGAGTTGGCAGGTGGGGTGGGAGTCGCTTGTCACCTCACTGATTTTAAAGCAGCCCAGTTTGGGGGGTGTTGCAGGATAGTCAGGAGGGGCAAGGGAAGGCAAAAGGTGGCCCGGGATGCCGGTGGTTGGGGAAGAGCAAAGAAGCCTCGAAAACCCAGGAGGCAGAATTGCACTTGGGTTCCTGGTCCTTGCATCCCTGCTGCCTTGAGAGTGGGAGAACACTTTTTAAGACTCAGCTCGGAAAGAAAACCTCAGTCCCAAGGGAGAAGGGGAGTCGTCCGCAGGGGGCAGAAAGAGCAGCTTCTTGGAGGGTGCGCCCCCCACCCCAGACGCGCTCGCTTTTGCGCTCCCCCTTCTCCCCCGCCCCCATCTCCTTATTGGTGCTGGTTTGCAGCGCTCAGCTCCTGCGCCTTCGCTTCGCGTTTGAATCTGGCTCGCCCCTCCGTATTATGTCTGCACTTCGAAGGAAATTTGGGGACGATTACCAGGTAGTGACCACTTCGTCCAGCGGCTCGGGCTTGCAGCCCCAGGGGCCGGGTCAGGGCCCGCAGCAGCTTGTGCCCAAGAAGAAGCGGCAGCGGTTCGTGGACAAGAACGGCCGGTGCAATGTACAGCACGGCAACCTGGGCAGCGAGACGAGCCGCTACCTCTCGGACCTCTTCACCACCCTGGTGGACCTCAAGTGGCGCTGGAATCTCTTCATCTTCATCCTCACCTACACCGTGGCCTGGCTCTTCATGGCGTCCATGTGGTGGGTGATCGCATACACCCGGGGCGATCTGAACAAAGCCCACGTCGGCAACTACACGCCCTGCGTGGCCAATGTCTACAACTTCCCTTCCGCCTTCCTCTTCTTCATCGAGACCGAGGCCACCATCGGCTATGGTTACCGCTACATCACTGACAAGTGCCCGGAGGGCATCATCCTCTTCCTCTTCCAGTCCATCCTGGGTTCCATCGTGGACGCCTTCCTCATCGGCTGCATGTTCATCAAGATGTCCCAGCCCAAGAAGCGCGCGGAGACCCTCATGTTCAGCGAGCATGCGGTGATCTCCATGCGGGACGGCAAACTCACGCTCATGTTCCGCGTGGGCAACCTGCGCAACAGCCACATGGTCTCCGCGCAGATCCGCTGCAAGCTGCTCAAAGTAAGTACTAACCACCAGTCGCCCACCTGGCAACTGCCAGTCCCCATACCTGGGAATTAACTCACCTGAGAATCACCCGATCACGTCCTCTGTTTTACCTGTCATCACAGGTAAATTCTCCTTTTCGGGGGGGTTGGAAGAGGGAGGATCGGGGGATTGGGCAAAAGGAAAACAGAGTTCACATTTTGTCCCCCACGCCCCTCCTCCCCGCTCTCTTGCATTTACTTGTATTTATCTTGCCTGATGTGCTTGTATCACTTTCTAGGCTAGTAACACATATAAAGTGGTGTTTGCTCCTGGGGCCCTTAGGGAAATGAGTGTCCTGCTCTCTCTGCCCTTGCTGCTTTGCTCTTTAGAGTGCTTTTGTGGTCAACACACCACTCCATTACACTTGAGGTGCTTAAGCCGAACAGCTTTTATTTTCAAGAAATAGGTGCTAAGCATGCCTCAACTTTTTAAAAAGGATTTTCCTTTTCTTTTTCTAATAATATTAGCAGATGAATTTTCTTTTCTCTGTAGATTCAGTAATATTAGCACTAACTAAATGTCAGGTCATTTTTTTTTAACAAGACCCAGGAAGCAATTAATAAGGTGGAATAAACCATACCTGCTTCTCTTATATTTTTATTTTTACTAAATATTTTCCTAGAGGAGTATTCTGTGAAAGCTTGAGTGTTTTCCTGTAGAGCCTCTTACTAATTTTATTCTTAATTGACTGTTTCTATGAAACCTTTGTCAATTACAGATTTCACTTGAAGCTTTCCAGCATCCATTAAAGAGGATTGCTTCCTACCCTGAGCAGTGTAAATGCTAACACAAATTGCACATGGAGTGATTATTAAAGCAAGGTCCGTCCAGTCATTAGAGGGCACCACCACAAGCAAAAGAAGCCCTCCCTAATCGCGCACCCGGCGAGGGTCAGGGAATGAGGGCTTACAGCCTAGTTTTTTCTTTATGTATCATTTACAGTTCATTTTTTTTTGAGGGATTAGCCTTAGGTAGGTTTCAAATGCACATATGTTAAGAAGACCTCCAGTAAAATATTAAAGATATCTTAGAGATTGTGTGGAGAATCATACCCTGATTCAGAATTTAGTGTTAATAAGATGAAAATCTGATCTTTGTCTTTGAAATTTCAATTCCCAGCCTCAGCTGATGTTGTAGTTAAAAGTGAGCTGATGCACTTTAAAAAAAGTTTTGCTCCTGTGTCATTTTCATTATTCATTTATAAGATCTTACCCTAATAACTCTTGACCATGTTGCACAATAAAGTGTTAGAATTAAAGCAGCCTGGTTGTTCTGTCACTCCATACCATGTGCATATTTGCAAAGCTTCATGGTGTAAATAAACTGAGTGTAATATAGGATAGTGGAAAATTATCAGTCTGGTTCATACATGTTCATTAAAAACATGAATAAATTTTTTAGTACATCACATTCTCTTATAATTAACATCTATGAATCACATATAGTTTTTTTTAATTTAACAGCATATAGTTTTATTGACAGTTGTTTGAACTAAGCTGGTTGTTGAATCAGGCTTAGCAGTTGTTTAGTAGATATTTTTATTGCAGTGATATTTATCATATGTGCCTGTTTCTAAGAATAGATCAAGATAAATCATTTCTCTAGATAGGCCTAGCAGGCAGATAGGAGCACTGCAATTGCTGAAATAGTGCAAAGGTCTCTTTGAATGAACTCATGTTTTATCTATCACCTTGAGACTTGTTGTAGAGTAGTTTACCATTTTGATTGGTCTTAAGTGGAAATTGAAAAAAGAATTTAAGGGTCATTTATTGCCACTCATTAGCTTTTCAAACGTATAAAGTCATTTATTTAAAAAATATCTTTTCCAGGCAATATATTTTAGGAGAGATATTGAAAATTCATCAAATTTTATTTTAATAAAGCAAGAAATCTTTAATCTATGTATGTATCAGTCTATTTATACTGAGGTGTAATGAATCTGAAGCACTAGTCTCTGTACTGGTGCAGGACACTGATAATGGTTTTTACGCATAAGGCCATGTACCACATAGATACCATAAGTGTTGTTTTGATTTTATATTATATGTTTGTGTGTGTCTATATATATATATATATATATACATGCATATATATACATATATATATGAAGCTTACAGTATTAGGAGATTTGGAGCAAGGTGCTATATTAATACAAGGTGATAAAAACTATATCTAATTAAACTAATAAAAATAATATTACTCTGAAGTCCTTTACTTTTGGTTTGTAAGGAAGATGTCACTGCTAGAGGTAAAAAATATTGGCATGTGGAGTTAATTTATATATAATAAAAATTATAGGGAAATCTCCGCTGTGTCTTGTGACGCAAAAGGGTTGATCAGTAATTAGCTGCTCTTGAGCCAGTCAGTTAGCGTAGTCTGTTTGAAGTTGATTTTCCCTGTGGCCATGGTAATTAAAATGAATTTTCATACATCTTGTCATTTCCTTAGACTTCATTAAAAAGGAGTCATGTTTTATTGGGGAGCTAATAACATTCAGCAAAATTAGCAGGGAAATTTGCCCTTACTAGGTTGTGCTTATTTCTCTTAGGACTGAGATGAAGTGACCTAAAACAGCCAACCAAATTTTTAAAGAGCAGCTTTACCAAAATTTTAAAATAATATTTCAGCATCAGTTTTAATAACTTTTTATTAAATACTATTACATATGTCCAATTTCCTCTTTTAACCCCTTTTTATGTTTTAAAGGTAAGATTTTTATATTTTTAATATAAAGAGAAATATTTAAAATTCTTGAGGCAACCAGAATATATTTAATGATAGTATATATGTAGCATGTAGTATTCCTCCTATTACCAGTTTAACTACCTGTTTTCTTATTTGCTGAATATAAACTTCTTTCTCAGTGTCAATATGACTTTTATTTAATGATTAGGAAGCACTTTTGATTCTTGGGAAGATGGTAAGAGCATAGATATGGCTTTCTTATCCCTTCCATTAGGAAATTTTCTGTGCATATTGCTTTTGCACTCTCTAACTTTTGTTAGAAATTTTTTTCTTAACCTCTCTGCCTTTTTTCACTTAGAGTACTCACTTACATGAAAGCAAATTTTGGATTTCAATTTTATTCCTGTCTTCTCAATGATGAAAATACTAAAATTGCTTTCGATATTCAAATATAAAGGCTCCACATTTTTGCCTTGAGTAGTCAGTCCTTTTTCTGCTCCAAAGGAGTAGAGGGTGGTGGTGGAAAACAGTTTAAATACAAATGAAAATATGTAACTTTGAAGTGCTTCTTTAAGAATCTATAATTTTATTATAAATAAAGTGACCTAACGCTTTATTATTAAGATGAATAGTCTTTCTTTTTTTCCTTCTCCCATCCACCATATTCATTCATACTCATTTCTTGTAGTTTATTTGTTGTCTTCATTTTTTAAGCCAGAGACTAGATACTGATAAATATCATGGTCATGCTAAGTTAATGTATCATCCAACTGAGAGTTTCAGTAACTATGCCTGCATTATGGAGCTGAGACTAAGGTGTGATATGCTGGACTCTAATTTAGTGTTGGTTTAAAGGATTTGGAAATCTCATTAACTCCATTCTACATATCTGTTACTGATATATAACTTGTTAGGGGAAGATATATAACTAGATATATAACTTGGTAGGGGAGAATAACATCATCTTCTCTGATAACGCTTCTAGAATTCTTAACCTTATTATCCAAATACTACCATCATACCATCACATGGCTGTATTTAAAACTGTATCTATCTCTATCATCTATGTCTGTCTCTATATATGGTGCCTATGGTCACCCATTTAAGCCTTTTTTATATTAAAGTGAGCAATTTTCAGCAATTATTAAATGGCGGAGAACATAAAATCAACTACTTTTGAAAGAAAAGGACACACTTCTCATGGAAGCATAATATTATTTCTTCATATTTCTGTTCAGTACAAAGAGTCATCACCTTTTTTCCTAGGGGATCAGCTATGCCACCTTTAATTTTCATTTATTTAAAGGAATGGAGTACATTCCTTTGCTCTTCTTCAATCAGATACGTTATTTTTGAACTCATCTTTTTATTCCCTGTTTATATGGATTCTCCCAAATTGGATGCTGTCTGGTTTTCCCATAAGAATGTAAGCAAGTGCAGATGCAAAAAAAAAAAAAAAAAAAAAAAAAATTATTTGCAAAACCAATAGGCTCCTTATCCTGTTCCTGTGTCCTAACAGTTTATTATTCTTATTACTACAATGATTTCCGTACCCCATGATTCCTGGATTTTCTCATGTATTCATTGGTTTGTCTTCATTCCATACCTTGCACACATTTGCTATTAGGTTTTTAACTTTGTGACTTTATTTTGTATGACTGACCCTTTTTACCAATTTTCATTTTACTTTTCATCTTGAGACAGTTACCTACCTCCCCTTTTATACTGACTTCTCAAATGAATATGTATTAGAGAACCATTCTGAACATCATCCAAGCTCTTGGTTAAATTATTCAGAGTCTAAGACTGGATACCTCAGGACTCTCAGGATCTAGGCCCCTTATTGGTTAAGTTCTTAGGTGATTCATTAAGTCTTCAAAAAAATTACATAGTACCTATTTAGTCTAGCTTTGTGTTCTCTGACACAAGTACAATAAGTCTATAATAAATATAGAACTTGGGTTCTTTTTTAAATATGTAATTATTATTCTCCTTCCAATAGTACTACTTTGTTTTATTTTGTATTTTCATTTTTAATATGGTTCCTAAAAAGTACAGGGTGACTTGTGCTCAGGGAAGACAATATGTACAGAATTAAGGGACAAAAAAACCCCACAAATAACCAGCAGTAGGTAAGAACAAATGATAATGGGAAGCAGGAAAAAACATTTAATGGATTGGAGGGTGTTTGGTGAGTAGGAGGTGAATGTGCAAGTAGGGTTACAAATCCTGTCCATAGTTATTATAAATTCTATAAAAGACCTCAAATAATTATACAGCTGTTTTCTCATTTGAATGGTATAAAAGGCTCACAAAATCTATTAAAGATAAATGACCTTCCATTCTATAGGGTACTTTCTTTTTATAAAAATGAGCGTATTTTTATGTTTAATTAGCTAAACATTAAAATGTCTTTATTTTAGTCTTGATATTTGTCATATTTCTTCCTACTGAGTACTCATGGAATTTCAAGCTTAAGGAGTCAGAAGACATACAAATTTATTGTAGACAACCCAGATAAAATTCCAGGTCTGTGCTCTCCTTTACTTGACTTTAATTTTGGTTCTAGTGCCAGAGCCATTGCCAAACTACTTTAATTCACAAGGCACTTTTGTTTCTGTTCCTTGTATCTGGTTTTGGCTCCTTCCTTAATTTTTGCTTTCAATTATTACTCTGACCTCACTCTAAGTGATTTTCTTTCTGACTTAAGCATATATTATGTATGTATATATGCATATGTATTTATGTATGTGCATATGTATATTTTATGTGTGTATCTATAAAAATATATGTGTGTGTATATATATTCACATTTAAGGGGTGGACGTGTTATTATAGATAAAATGGTGGGAAGGTGGAAGCAGGAATGGCTTACTCTCTCTAACTTGGAACTTTTTCTTTCCATTTCTTTTCATGACCACTGGTCCTGAGGGCCATTTTCCAGTGAGAACATGTAGGGGGTGGTACATAGAACAGATGCCTGCCTTGGAATATAATAGAGGCAAGTCTCCTGAGTCAGAAATTAGTGATTAAATGCTTTATCTCAAATTCCCAAGCCTCACTTAGAATAGGAAAGAGCACAATGGTTTAATGAGAACACAGTTATGGGTTAGAGAGATGGGAGAAAGGCAACAGAGAGATTGTACTGGGGATATATAACTGTACGGGATGAATATGGACACTTAGCCACAAATTCCCCAGAGGGAGGGTGGCCCAGTGTGGATAACTTATACAGGACAGTGCTAAAATGTGTATCCCAGGGTTTTGTGTTTTTGGATGAACACTCATCTGTCTTTCATCTGTAATATGAAAGCTGTTTGTCCGTAAAATGCATCACTATCATGGTCACTTCCAGGTATCTGTTACATGTGGTTCTTTCTCCACCTGTAGTTAGAATTGTAGTCGGCTTTCTGTAGGCCACCTCTTAGAGAGTTCCTAAAGGCAGTTTCCTTTAATTACTTCTTTGAAATTAGTACGAGTCTACAAAATGAGATGCAAGTTTTAAGTTCTACTTATAGATCCATTTGCCTGCAATAAAATGCATATTATTGAAATATTTAATTTTAAAAAAGCAATATTTTTATGAAGAATACCTTACAAATTGCTGTCACAACCTATATTGTAAAATGTCATTTCAAAAAGTCATGATATTCAAATACATTTTGGGAAAGTAAGCTTAAAAATGTATTAAGCCTTAGCTTACTTAATTATTCTCTTAACTTCTAGAATTTGCCATAATGCAATAAAAAAGAAAGTCCCTTAAGTGGTAGAAAGATATTTCTTTCCCAAGATTGTGGAAAATTGAAAAAAAAAAATTGCTTGGAAGTCATTCTCAGCTCATAATTGTTTCAGTTTTTTGTCCTCTAACATTGCTTTTCTTACACCTCTTTGCCACTATTTTCTCATTCACTCCACAATTTTTATGATTCTAATTGATCATTTCATCAAATAGAAGTCAACCTTAATTATCAGCTTTTAAAACTTTTTAGTAATAGTTTTGTTTATTGATCTAGATCATATCTATTTACCCTTGTTTGTTAATAAATGCTCATACTTCCATGTTCTCTTTGGAATTAGGAGGTTTGTAGAGGTTAAAGAGATAATATGGACCATGCATAAATTTTTATTAGTTGGAAGTTCCTTCTTATATTATAATCCTTAAGGTGGTGTAATGAAGGGAAGTTAGATTATTTTATATTTTGAAATTTTCTGCTTATTATCAAATATTTCTAGGTGAAATATGGTAATTGATAGTTAAAGAAGAGACTTAGATAATAATTGACTAGAAATGCTATTGATTTATTACACACTCAAGCTACAGACAGCAGTTTAATTTATAAAGTCATAAATAACTTCTTTTCATTTTTGTCTTTCATTTTCTTATACATGTTCTTTGAACAAAATTCTCTCACTTCACTTCAACAAGATAGAAGATTTATAACTAAAAGCTAGGCATTAGCAAATCTCTGGAATTTAGGTAAATTGCACCAGAATTAAGAAAGCCTGATTAGAAAACTGTGTTCTAAAAGTTAAAGCCTGTAGGCTTCTGAAAAAAATGTATTTTGTAGACATACATAGGTTCTGGATTATCTAAAAGTATTTGACTAGAAACTGGTAAAATACCCTTTCCCTAGCCCAGGACTCAGACTTCACACAATTCCAGTGTAACAGGCACCTGCCTCACTAAAACCACACCTTGTATCTTGCCCTCAGCGAAAGCCTTCTATTTCATTCACAGTGATTTTCAGCTTCCCTGGCTATTATACAAAGAAGCAAACAAACATCTGATAGCTGAAATATTTGATGGGTCTAACATAGATGGAGAATAAAATTGTGGGTATGTTTAGTGTCTCAGAGTCATTTAAGGAAAGAGTATTGTCTGGAAAATAATTTTCAGTGTATATGTGAGGAACTTCAATTATCTGGAAAAATACAAGCTTAGAAAATATCTTTCAAATAAATGAACTGTTACTTCCCCATAGTTGCACGTAATAGATAAAGTTGTTACCTTTCGTTCCGCCAAGAACTTGAAAGGGTATTAAGCTTTTTTTTGGAGAATATAGACATACTTTTAAGTATAAAGAACAAACTTAAATTAGAGTTTACTGAATCTAAATGCAACCAATCCATGTATATTTATGTTTAAATTACCTTTATATGATTAACTACTTTGTCTGTAAATAGTCCAAAATATTAAAAATAAAATATACTTCATTCCAGGCTGACATTCTCCTAATGGCCTGCCTAGAAAGGCTACTTATTCTTTTTAGGATGATCAGGGAATATAAAATTTAATAGCTTACTCTAAGATCTTTTAGAATGAAGTAAAGGTATAAGTGACAAATAAATAAGAAAGAATGATTTAATATTTGTCTACCTGTATAATAATTAGAAAAAATAAATCTTGGCAAAATTATTTCAAAATAAAATGGGAAGGTGATTTTTCATAAAATTATCTTTGTTAATACTGCCATTTAGTTTAGAAAAAGCAGAGCCTAGAATAGTTAGAGAAACTACCTAAAGTCTGGTCATTAATTATAAACATTACAATACCACCTTGTGTTTCTATAGCACCAGCTTCTTAGTAGGTAAGAGAACAATGGACCCAGAGTATTTTATTTTATTTTGTTTTATTTTGGATTTTACTTTGGTATATTAATCAATACTTGTTATGTGACTGTGTGGTTGGAAAGGTGCTGGTCTTATTCATATTTTAGTAATTTGAGAATAGGTTCAGAATAGGTGACTTGAAAAAACTCTAAGAACTTAATACTGTTTTAGAAAGGCTTAGTTTTCTCCAACATTGGTTGTTACAGTTACTATTTTTATTTTTATACCATCAGGTTTTTTTCATGGATTTTTCTCTTGTCAGTAATCATTTTCTTCTTTGTGTTCTTCAACCAGCTACAATGTAGAGAAAAAAATATTCTCAGCAGATTTCTTTGGATTTTTTTCTATACAAATAATGCTCCTGAGTAGCACTTACTACAGAACCTCTCGAATCTGTTGCTGTTTGAACTGTTCGCAGCAAATGCTGTCCTAACAAATCACCACCACCTTGAAACCTTTCCTTCTGCTTTGTTATTGAGGACTTCATACTAAATCACTTTTTTTTTTAGTATTTGTGTTTTCAGGTTTATTTACTCTGCACAAAAGGCCAGTATGTTCCTTGGAACCCTGAGAGTAAGGATTTTGTCTTCAAACCATCATTTCATTGTAGAGAGCAGTGTTACAGGTTCTGTTTTGTCTAGTAAGTTAGCTCAGAGAGTCTGCAATATGTGTTGGATTATTCAAAGTTCCATTGAACTAGCAGCATGCCCAATCCCCCAGTTTTTCTATCTGCAATTCCTAACTATCCATCCCTTCTTTCACTACATCATTATATGAATTAAACTTAAACATTTTCTTATACATGGTTCCTGTAGGTGAAAGATAGGGAAAATGATGTTAAACAGAAAAGAAAGATGAGTGAGTTTATTTTCATGATCTGGTGAGTTTTAATAGTCACATTTCATTTTCCTTTAGGATCTTAGTATGCAAGCAGTTTACTGAATTAAATTTTATAGTGATCAACACTGAAACCAAATGCCAATACCTTGTGAAAGTTTTAATGAAACCTGAATTTTTCAAACACAGACTTTTTTGCTATTTTTAAAATTCATGAAATAGAGAACTCAACAATTTTAATTCAGGCTACTGTTAAGGAGTTTGAAGAACAATTCGCTGACTGCACCTGCCTTTTTAAAAATTATGTGAGCTGTTGTATGCATAACATAATTTAATATAACATCTTCACTCTTCTATTACAGTTTGTGTTTGTTTGTTGCTTGTCATAAGTCCTGGAAAAATGAATTGTTATGCTTTGCTTTTTTAATAATTCAGTAAGTCTTTTCTTATGGTCAGTCTTTTTCCACTTCAACAAACTCCCTAGGAATTGCCTACTTATCTTCTTTGTGAGGAAGTTATGGTCAGTCTTTTTCCACTTCAACAAACTCCCTAGGAATTGCCTACTTATCTTCTTTGTGAGGAAAAACATCTGGCACACCGTAAGTTATTATGCAGTGTTATATGTCAAACAGTAGCCTTTGTACGCTTACTTCCCCAGTTGGTGCTAACAGCCATTGTTGGACCAGGTATTTCTCCACAGCTCATAAGTTAGGAAATGGTAATTATAACAAGTTGTATATTATAAATAATGCATATATTTTATGCATGAGCTGTGTGAGATTTTGGACTGTTTGCTAGAACATAGCTGTGGAATGGGTGTTTGGATTTTGTTGCAGATGATTGATAGTGCAGATTGTTGGCAATGATGTAAATTATTGTTGGGTTGCCTTGAAAATTTCAGTGCAAATGGTGATTTCTTCTCTTTTTCTGTGTGCTTGTCTAGTCTCGGCAGACACCTGAGGGTGAATTCCTGCCCCTTGACCAACTTGAACTGGATGTAGGTTTTAGTACAGGGGCAGATCAACTTTTTCTTGTTTCCCCCCTCACGATTTGCCACGTGATCGATGCCAAAAGCCCCTTTTATGACCTATCCCAGAGAAGCATGCAAAGTGAACAGTTCGAGATTGTCGTCATCCTAGAAGGCATTGTGGAAACAACTGGTGAGTAAAAACATAGATATGCCATCAAGTTTCTTTATTCCATTATAACATTATATTTTATGCACAATACCTGAAAGACCTTGGGCTAAATGTCTCCAAGAATTCACAATAATGAAAGTAATGTCTTGCTTTTTATGTCTTTGTAATATTAAATCAATAGTACTTTAAAAATTAAGACTTCCTGTTTTGATAGTTACATACGTAATATTAACTCAGGAATACTCACTGCGAACAAAATGAAAACTGAGAGGACCTGATTAGAAATGATTATGAATTTCTATTTTATTTAAAACTTGAAATTACCATAATCATGATTTTTCTTTAAAACTTTCATTAAAAAATTCGGTGTAATTAGTAAATATCCTGAATACCACATGTATTTTCTTACCTGGGGGATGGTGATTTAGAAGTCATTGATAGAGTTTTGATACGCTACTGTGTGCATCCTCAGTGGAAAACTGCGCCTGTGTGTGTCTATGCTAAAATAGCACTTAAATTTCGTACTGGGCCAGTAGATTTCACCAAAGTAGAATCCTGACCAAATTAAAAAAAAAAAAAAGATAACTCCCTTTTTCTGATATATCTGTGTCCTTTATGGTACTCCTTAAGATGCAATATAATATTGGCATTTCTTCACAATTTGCTCATCTCTGAGGAGTGTTAGGTTGGTAAAAGAAATAAATAGTCTAAGTATATTATTTGGGGTCTAAATATTGCCCAGTAGTTTTGTAACCTGCTGGGTGACTGAGACTAATAGTCATATCTACATAATTCTATATATGTATTTTTTATATATTAACTGTATACATACATATCTATACATATGTAGTCAATATATTCTTTGTGACTTTATTTTGAGTTTAACTCTTTTGACAAGTAATGAGAAAGCAAAAATATTTTCACCCTTAAATTTTTTTTCTACAAAAGTCATCCTAAAAATCGTAAAATGTTAATTATGATGTATAAGCTAAGGCAATATTGAAAGTATCATTTGCAGTAACCCAGATAATATATTTGATTATGGAGCAATCACTTTTGTCCAAGGAGCTTAGGGAAGCAATTCATTGTAAATTTTGCCTAACTGTCACATGCTGGTTTGAAATTTAGGCAAGGGACTTAATGTCTATAATGTCTTTTCCTTCTCTTTGAGGAGATGATGATACAATAGCCTCAAAAACTGTGTGTAATATTTACTATTTTATTATTATTAGTGTTTCAGTTTAAAACTTAAGATTTTAAAATAATCAGAAAATATTTGAAGAGTCAACCTACATCTGGAGTTTAATATCTGAATGCATGTAGCGTTTTTTATTTAAAGACTTCATCAGGTTTTCAACTTGAAGTTGAAATTATGCATTGTATTTTTCAAAAATACCATATATCATTAAAGAAGAACACCAATTTACAAAGACCATTAGTCTAAAAATATTTTAAATCAAATTTCAGTTTTTATGCATCTTTTACTGAATTAATAATGTGTTTTAGAACTTATATAGCTACTGCATTTTAACTGATTTCTGATAGCATACAATTCTATTTTTGATATACCTGCCTGCAGCTTACTGAATACTTATTCTCACTGACTTCAGTAAATTTATTTTACTTGACAGTCTGAAAGAACTTTAATTAGTTCTGTCTAGTCTATATATTCACCCATTAATCTATCATTTCATCAGTTTTTTTCTCTCTTTATCCCTAAATACATTTATGTGTTTTTCTTGAGTGTGAAATCTTTAGTTTTGCTACTAAACCACATCTCAATTGTTATAAATCAGAAAATTTAACTTAATACAATGCCACCATTTAGTCCATAGTCTAATTCAAAATTTTGTCAATTGCCCAGTAATTTCCATCTTAACTACTTTTTCTTGGTTTGGGATCAATTTAAGGATCATGGCCTAATGAGGTTGACTTGTCTCCTCAGTCTTAATTCGGAATAGTTCTTAACCTTCTTTTGTGTTTGTTGACCTTGATGTACTTGAAGTGTATAAGCCAGTTATTTTGTTGATGGTTCTTTTTTTTTTATTCAAACTTAATTTCAAATTCAAAAGAGTGAAATAATGGAAAAAGATAACTCAACAAGTTATGGAAGCATTACTCCTTAAAAATTCTGTCCAGGTACTTTTATCTCATCTAATTCAAACTATTAACTCAATTGTCCCTTCAGTGTTCAGAAAGATACACAAGTAAACATAGATCAATTAAATGACATAGTCAAGGTCTCCTTATTAATGAAAAAAATGAATGTTTAATCACATGCTTAATAATATGAATATGGTATTGAATATGATGTAGATGTTTGGGGTTTCTTTATTCATTAATTCTTTTGATACTTGGTTTACACATGGGCATCTTAAAGGAATAAGTATTAAAGCAGGTCATTTTTAAATTTTACCCATGTATTCTTGACCTAACTAACGTGTCTTCACCATATTTCAAAGGATCATGGCTAGTAAATAATGTCCTGCATAATGCCATTAGGAATTTTGCAACAGTAAATTATTCTCTAGGACTGCAAATTTTAACATTTCTTCCCACCTCCTTTTTTTTCCATTATTGAACTGGCCGAGTATACTTTCCACAGAAAATGTGAAAGCCTGAAGACTGAATTTCTTATTTAGGGATTGCGTTTTATGGAGAAGAGATTAAAGTCTGTTTCTTCTTAATTTCTTAATTAAGCCTGTTTTCTAAATCTAATATAGCAAGACAAACAGCAAAAACATTGCTCACAATTTATATAATTTATTTCCATGGAAAATTTATCTGACATGTAGTTTGTGTGTATTCTCTAACTAATTAAATCTCACATTGTTCAAACTCTGTAAAATCCATCTATATTTCTAGAACTCCCTGAACCTGGAAAAAATAATATAGACATTTTATGCCCCCATTTGATAATTTAAAATTTTACTGAGATTTATTTAGATTCATTGTTAAGGACTTCTGCTTAATTCTTTCATTTATAATAAAATTAAGTTTATTGTAAATGTATTTCTGGATTTCCTTGAGATACCAAGAATGCCTTTTTAAAAATCTCTAATGTTTTTGGTAATTAGCCTCATGAGATAAACTTTAAGACATGATGTAAGTTTCGATCCTATTTAGCATTAAAATGCCAAAGTCTTATCATTCACCCATTCATTAGATGGGTCTTTATTGCGTATATGCTGTATTCCTGGAAGAATTAGAGATGTTGGTGATGTAGTGGTGACCAAGACAGACAGAATCCCCTTTTTACTCATGGGGCTTCTATTCTAATTTGAGAAGGCAGTCCACAAAATACAAATAAATCAGCAAGATATTATTGAATAATAATGTGTGAGGCAAAAACTCGAAACATAAGAGGGTAATGTGGTAAAGAGAGCACCCCAAGCTACTTTGGTGGTCTGGGGTGTTCTCTCTGAGGAGTTGACATTTAATGAAAGACCTGAGTGTCAGAAGGAACTCGTGGGCTGGGCTGGGAGGAGAGCATGGCAGGCACGGTGAAACAGCTGGCACAAAGGCACCGAAATGGAAATTAAGTTTGATTTATTCCAGGAATTAGAGAAGGAGGACTAGAGTGGAGCCAAGTGAGCCACGGGGAGAGTGAGGGAGGTGGAGGGACCATTTTTGTACTATAGACGGTTATATTGTACCAACAGTAAGTTTTGGGATTTGATTAAAAAGCCAGGTCTGTATTAATATGAAAGAATTAATAATCTCAAACTGTATATGACAAAAAAAATAATTTTGTTTCCTAGAGGTTTGTATGTTGCTTATTTTAAAATCAGTGAGCCTAATATCTTGGGTATTAAGATATTCAAAAGCTTAGATTGTTACCATTTTTTTGTGTGTGTGCTAATGGCGCTTCCAGTCCTCTACCCTGAATCAGTTGAGAACCTCAGCTTCATCAGCAATCCCCTGGTAAGAATCTTCTAATCTCATTTAGTTCTTCCTTTTTCTCATTTCTCTTGTCTTGGTAGGAGAGAGGGTTGAGAAAGTAGATTTCTAATTTCCTTGAAAGATTCAGCTCAGGACTCACAGTAATTACTTCCCCCACATCCTTGGAAATACTCCTCAGTCATAGTTGTTTCTGTAGTGAAGATATGTTCAAAGCCCCAGACTCAGGGATTGTTGCCCTCCTTCCTTCAAATGAGTTGGATTTTCACTTCCAACAAGTAACACAAGATTTGCTTCTTCATTAAAATAACCTTTGAGTCTTTGCTTATCCAGCACATTCCTAAACATAAGTTATGTCTAACTTTTACTCTCTGCTTCTTCTCCCACGACAGAGATCACTGCTAGAAGTGAGCAAAGCCGTGCAGATTTGGCTCATTAGAACTTGATGCTTTCAAACTTCAGTCTGGCCTCTCCTGCTCTTTGACAGTCTTTTCATAATTTCTGTACACCCAGGCTCATTCCCAGTGGGATCTACTGTAGCCCTTTTTTCTCTTTCCATGTCCCCAGTCCCAGTTGTCCAATCCCTTTCTTCTCATATCATTCCCCCACCTGTGTATCTGAAATAAAGTGACACGTCAATTTTTTTATATTTCTTTATTCTCTTTAAACTTTTCTTATAGTTTTCTTCTCTTCCTTTTTCCTGGTGTCTAAGAGGAAATTGTCCTTATTCTTCTTCAAAAGCCAGCTTCTTCATAGATAGTTAGGTTTCTCACACAGTATTTCCCACACCTATTCCTCAAACTCCAATACTTATCATACCTAATACCTAAAATCCCACTGACACCTTTCTTTTTGCTCTCAAGCATTTTTGGGTCTTTATTCATGAAAACAATACAACATCTTATTTGTCATTTTGTACACTTAGGGATTGCCTTTGAGGATTCAAGAAACCATATTCTTTACTTTTATTTTTCTTCTCTATATTTTCCGATTGTTTCTTTTATCTTACGCCCTTGCTGCTTTCTACTCCTCATTTCTCCTGCAAATGTTTTCTAGGTCTCTGCCCTTACCTCTAATCCTTTCTGATGTAGACTTACACTTTCTTTATACTTTCATAAAATATTTACAGGTCCTTCATTCCATTTTTTTCTAACTATGGAACTTCACTCAAGCTATGATCCTGTATTGGCTATTAATTTTCAGGGTATTTTCCCCATCTGGATGTCAGAATTTTAATCCAGTCAACCTGTCCAAATACTCTTGTTATCTGACCCTCAAATTTCATCATAGTTTGGAAAGTCTGTCTCAATTATAGCTATTTATCTTAGATCCTCCCCCCTTTTCCTTCTGATATCCATTTAATTTTTTCATTCCGTAAATATTTATTGGCACCTAATCTTGGCTAAACAATATTTTAAACATTGGGTATAGATTAATTAACAAAATGAAATCCTGCCCTTGTTTGTACTTATATGGGAAACAGACAATAAACAAAAAAAGTGTGCCATGTAGGATGTTGGAAAGTGATAAGTGTGGTGAAAAAATATGAAGCAAAGTAAGAGGGATTGGGCCTGGAGGGAGGTCACTATAAGCTGCAATGAGTAGGCGACATTTGAACCAAACTCAGTACCTTGAGTGAAGCAGTACCTGGCAGAAGGGCATTCCAATGAAGCTATTAGCAGTTGCAAATGCTCCTCTAAGGGACAGTGTACCTGGCCACTTTTTCTTAACAGTGTCTCCCACTGTGACTCTTCCTCTTTAAGTCCACATAATAGTACTTTTATTTTTTTATTTTTTATTTTTTTTAAAAGATTTATTTATTTATTTGATTTCCCCCCCCTCCCCTGGTTGTCTGTTCTTGGTGTCTATTTGCTGTGTCTTGTTTCTTTGTCCGCTTCTGTTGTCGTCAGCGGCACGGGAAGTGTGGGCGGCGCCATTCCTGGGCAGGCTGCTCTTTCTTTTCACGCTGGGCGGCTTTCCTCACGGGCGCACTCCTTGCGCGTGGGACTCCCCCACGCGGGGGACACCCTTGCGTGGCACGGCACTCCTTGCGCGCATCAGCGCTGCGCATGGCCAGCTCCACACGGGTCAAGGAGGCCTGGGGTTTGAACCGCGGACCTCCCATATGGTAGACGGACGCCCTAACCACTGGGCCAAAGTCCGTTTCCCCATAATAGTACTTTTAAATCACAAGAGTTTTCTCAGAAGTGTATTTAGAACTGCTGAGGTCTTCCCTTACATGCACATTGCTCACTGCAGCCAAGTACATTTGCTTACAACACTACTTTGATGGTACACCTCTGCTCAGGAATCCCTAATGCCTGCCACGTCAAAATACACTTAATTCTTCCTGAGAAAATCTGGCTGTGTTCTTTCTGTAGTGGTCATATGCTGATGCTCAACCTTGCTCGTTACATCTCTGATCATTTTGTTTTCATGGCCTAGAACAGTATTTCTCTGCCTTCACTTACACAGCACAAGAATTCTGTATTTGTTACATCTTTCCTGTTGCTCAAGTCCATATCTTTTCCTTTAATATCTCATTTGAAAAGCCTGCTTTTTACAGTGCCTGCACTATTGAATATAGTCTTGTTAAAGAAAAAAATAAAAATAAAATATGCAAAACTAAATTTTTTTTCTTTATTTCGGCTACTGTACTGTTAACACATTGGTGATGAAGCTTTCCGGCATCTGTGTCCAGGTATATTGTTATCAAGCTACATCTGTTCTTTTATAACTTGCTTTATTACATGACATATTGTTAACACCTTTCATGTCAAATTATTACTCTACACCATTAGTTGTAATGGGTTTATTGCATGCTAATCTATATATCCATTTGAATTTTTATTACCAATCTCCTAGTTTGACTTCGCTAGACGCTTCCTTTTTAATAAGGTAAATACTCTTGTAGTTCACAGTTTTAATTTATTTAACACCAACTTTACTAATTTTAGGTAAAATAGAGGTAGAATTCTTAGATAAAGGGGAATATAAATTAGTTGGATTTTGATAAGTTTTCCAGGATTGCTATCCATAAAGTTGTTACCAAGTTACAGCTGTATATGAAGATACATCTTTCCTCACTGTGTTAGGTAAGGTTTTTTTGGGAAACAGAATAAACAGGAGATATCTGTAAATAGTATGAGATTTATAAGATTCTCTCACGTGACCATGGGGATGTGACACTTTAGCCTAACACACGCACACCCTTGCAAACAACAGATATTATAATTGTTTTATTTTTTCCCAATTTGACTTCAACTTGTTCTCTTTGCTCACTTATGAGACTGAAATTACTGTGTCTGTCTACTGGCTAGCAGTTTTATTTTGTGAATTGACAGCATTGATCAATTTACTTGCAACTCTTTTCATGTACATGTTATATATTTAGCACATTATTCATAACTGTGTACATAGTAATCTGTATGCCGTAAGTATAATTATCAAATATTCTCTTTATATACATGTATGCATTCATGCATGTATGTAATTTGTCATATTAATTTCATATACTCTTTATTTCATTTTTGAATAAACTTTAAATTTTGAATATTGGTTGAAGACTTTGTTTTACAGCCTTTTATTTTGTATTCCATAGATCCCAAAGAGTGATAGATCTCAGTGAACACTTAGGATCTGCTTTTTTATTTTTTGTTTTTAACTGACTTTACTAGAGTTGTCCTCTCTTAGAAACTTCCTTTCTGAGCTGCGGAGTAGTTTCTTATTATTAGAAATTATTAAATGCTGTAGTATCAGGTGTAAGGTAGTACAAGGATGATTAAGGTGGAAGCCTCTAGTCCAGAGGGAGAAAGGGGTTGAGCTAAATCCAGTATTAGCAAGATGTGCTCAGGTAGAGGTGTGTCAAGGTCACTCTAGCGGACACCAGTGTGGTGCCTCATGGACTGCCCCTGAAGAAGGCCTGAGAAGGCCCCCTTAGAGGAGATGGCATGAGCTGAGACATGAAGTGAAGTAAAAGCTCTTCAGGAGGGTCAGACAAGCCAGACATTCTGGACAGGGAGATAGCAAGTGCAGGCACTGAGAATTAGTTTTGTTAGGGAGGTCATAAATAAATTCATGTGGCAGAAATGTAGACCAAATGGGAGGGAAATGACTGGATAAGGGCCTAGAATTACTCCTAGATAATAATTTGGCCCTAGTTCGGCAGACCATAAAGCCGCTGATGATTTTAAAGCAGCAGAAATGTTGTGATCAGATTTGCATGTTATATAGATCACTTGGCTGCAGGTGGAGGATGAATTGAGTGAGCAGTTATTAGGCTGTTACAATAGGCCAGATCAGAGGTAATTGAGTCCTGAATGAAACTGTCTAGCTCAGGCAACTCTGTGACCGTTGAAAACAATGAAAAAGGCCTCTGGTTTCAAAGCTGTTACTCTTGATTAAACAGGAATGGAGAGAGGCCCTGATCCTTCCCACTGAAAATCTGGAGGCTACTTAGAAGTCTTCAAGGCACCTGGAGAAATAAAAAGATGAATTGAGGATGATAAAGAAAACAACACTGACAAGCCATCCACTTTTCTCCTTACTAGTGAAAAGCAATAGTATTGATATTTTCTAATGAATAAATCACAGGGCGGGAGTTCTACTTGTGAATAATGGAGATGTGCCTACTATTTTATCTCTTAATGACTCTATAATATTTACCTCTGTTAATGGTAATTATTATTCTTAGTGACTGGTCAGAAGACAGTGGTCACTAAACCACATAGTGTTTTCCTAAATAAGGTGGTACTCTCCTGACCACTGGGAATTTTATAATCCTTCCTCATTACAAGCTCTGGCTTATGAGTTTATGCAGCCAGGAACCTAAATCAGGAGTGTCTTGTTTCCCCACTTTCTCTATTCCTGCACAGATAGCTGTTCCCTGCAACTTTTTTTTCCAGAGAATTTGTAGGTTTACAGAACAATCATGGATAAAATGCAATTACCTTTTAAAGTAATTGCTGGCATTTCAGAAGATTTACTACCTTACAAGGTAAAAGTCAATGATGTATGAATCTACATATAATAGAAATGTCAAAGGAACCTCCTCCCAGAAACTTCCATGATTATATATTTATCAAGTATGTATTGCTTCCTAATCATGAATTTTTTTCTATCTCTTAGAGACAGAATAGCAATAATTTGCTGTATTGACTCAAATTAATTGGGATCATATATTCCTTTTTAAGACAACTTTTTATGAGCAATTCCTAAATAAAATCCTACTTTATTATTTTCTTTTGAGAGGTAGATGTCAGAAAATTTCCGTGGGCTTAAAAAAATTAAAACTTAAAGCATGAGCTATTTTAGAGAAGACAACCATCCACCCTGGTTTGCCTGTGAATGGAAGGTTTCTGAGGATTTGGGACTTTCAATACTAAATCCAGGAAAGTTCATAATAAACCGGGATGGTTGGTCACCCCACTTAGCAGTTCGACAATAATAGTTCAGCCTTGCTGAATACCTGCTTTAATTTAATTGAAAACTTTGCTCTTAGTGATGGTAGAATAGGTCTTTCTGTAGTTACGATTGAGGACTGAGGCCTATTTTCCTCACCCCAACTTCATCAACGCCTGTCAAAAATATATAATAAGGACATTTTCACTTATTTCTTCTGCTTTCTATTTTCATTGGTGCAGTTTAAAGAAGATTTAATCAATACAGTCCTTAATATCTCAGAGTACAAGTTTCTTATTTGCTGAGCAGCAGGTTTGTATAGGTAAATTGTTGGGCGTGTGGTAGGTTTGGTGTAAATTGATAACTACAGTTGTCACAATCTTGCCTAAGGCTAATAGTAATAAATGAAGTCAGGAACTCTTGTGGATGTTTGAGTAATTGGGGAAAAGCAGTTTTGATTAAGATGTGGTATAGTTCAGTGGCGAGGAACTTCACAATTTAGACATGAACTCATTTTCAGAGTTTTCAAGGGACCACCTGTACCAGGATCCCAGGGGATGTTTATTACAGTGCTAACTTCTGGGCCCTTTAAAATGTCTGGGGTTTGTGACCAGGAATTTGTGGTTTTTGACAAGCTGTCAGGTGATTCTTTTTGAGAACATTAAAATTTGAGAACTCTAAATCCAGCAACTAGGAAAGACCACTAATTGTCGAATTAACTCTCAACAACAATGCATCTTGACCTCGCCTACCACACTGGAATGTGGCGAAAATGAGAGCATAGCTCTTTAAAATTCTCAAGTCTTCAGAGAAGAAGTTTTGTGTTGATTCAGACTGTGCTGATCAATGTAGCCAAATGCAAATTAATGTGGGTAGGAAACAGTGAAAATCAGGAGTATGAATTAAAATGCATTGCTATTCATCATCATAACCAAGAACAAGATGTGATAGTTATTGTGGAACATTGTGTGAAGATGCAATATAAATGCCAAACAAGGATGTTAGTGCCCCTCACTGATGGAGAGAATTCTGATCTTTGAAATTGCTACACATGCTTTAGGCCAGAACACCGTGTGCTGCTGTTCATGGTTTCTTAGGAGAGGTATCAGTATGCTTATGGAAAAGTTCAGAGGACAGCTTACAAAATTTGACACTGAGACTAACACTGATTATTAGTCATTAAAGCTAAACCATTTGAGTGCTTTTCTTTTCTGGGGGAAATTTTTCAGAGATTATAGGAAATAACTAGAAATAGATTTAAGAGTCTATGATGTGTGGGTATGATTTGAGATCCAGATAGAGTGAGTTTAACGTGACAAATAAGGATTCTATGCCTGATTTGACATTGTGACACTTTGATTAGTCATTACTTGTTAGTTTTATGTGCTAGGCTCTTTGTCTGAACAAGAGCCAAGGCCATTGATCCACTCAGCTCATAGAAGCAAAGTTAGAAGTAAAATCGAATTGGGAAGTCATTGATGTGGTAGTTATATTTACTATTGTAAATAATGTGTGTTGAATGAGATAAAGAATATGAAGTTATTTTATATAAACTGTGACATCTTAATATTTATGAATGATTGTGAAAGAGTGCCACCAGAACATTTAAAGCCCCATCATGGGAGTGGATGTGGCTCAAGCATTTGGGCACCTGCCTCCCACATGGGAGGTCTTGGGTTCGGTTTCTGATATATCCTAAAGAAGACAAATAAACAATGAGCAGACAACCAGCAGATATCAAGGGGAAAAAAAGTAGACAATGAGCAGACAACAAGCAAAAACAAATGAGCAGGGAATGGATGTGGTTCAGGCACTTGAGCGCCTGCCTCCCACATGGGAGGTCCTGGGTTTGATTCCAGTGCCTCCTAAAGAAACAAAACAAAACAACACAAAACAGAAAACCAAAAAGTCCCATCATGGGGAGGAAGTGGTGGGGGACAAGCAATTCTTTCATGTCCAAGGGTGACTTAGCCTTGGGGGATAATCTCAGTTGTGTTGATTATATATGATTTACTTTTGTTTAACCTCCATTGCCACAAATATACTCATCAGACTGAGAGGAGCTTTAGTGTCATGCATTTCTGCTTCCTACTTCAGAGAAGTCTAGAATGTCTGTAAGTCTACCTACCTCAGAAAATGTGTAGACCAGGGGTTCTTGACCTTTTTTGTTCTACAGACCCCTTTGCCAGGCAGGTGAAAACCATGGAC
The DNA here is from genome assembly GCF_030445035.2 of Dasypus novemcinctus. Classification (NCBI taxonomy): domain Eukaryota; kingdom Metazoa; phylum Chordata; class Mammalia; order Cingulata; family Dasypodidae; genus Dasypus; species Dasypus novemcinctus. Next base: position 94,664,622 of record NC_080679.1, on the reverse strand, counting down.
CCCTTACTAAGTCCACATTATACTGTGTATTATTTAATAAGTTTATCATATCCGCACCAACACATCCCCACAAGAATAATGTTATTTTGAATTTCAATCTAAGCTCATGGACCCTTTGTTTAGATCCCCTGGTTTAGGCCATTTTCAGAGAGATAATTAGATCTTAAAAAACATTTGGAAAAAGTGTGTTGGTCTTCCTTAAATTACTGTGAAGTAATTTTTCCAAATGTCTCTAAATTAAATTACTGTTATAATTTAAGCCCTTTTTTAAATTTTGTTTTTATTTTCAAATCTTTGTTATTTAAGCCAGAATATATTTTGTCATTATTTTTCAGAATGATCTTTGGAAGAATGTAGTGTCATTTCTGTGCTGTGCCTCAATGTTTAAATATGGGTAATATCCAATTCCTTGGGGGAAAAACATTCTCCTAAATACACATAAATATGAGGAGATCAGTGTGGGAGGGAAGAAGGGTGATTGCGCTTTATGTGCCTTCTTGACCAGAGAAGGTTCAGACGTTATTAACTGAATGGACTTGCTCAATATGTATGAACTCTCAGTGCTTATTATTTTTTAGTACTTTTTCTCCACTAAGGGTTTACTTTCTGACTCATGCTCCTGATTCAGCAGTTTTCCAGAAATGGCTCCAGCCCTTCAGTTTGGCAGTATTTCTTAGAGGAAAATGATATAGCTTTTTTGTATGTTTGTTTATTCAGATTCATATTATCAGCTCCAAAAATGTTTTACTTTGTATTAGAGCTTTCTTTCTGTTTTTGCTTTGCTTTATATTTTTTCCAGTGACATTTTTTCCAAATATCTTTCATTATCCTGTTTTAATTTTTCTACATTAAATGCAAAGCTTTTTTAAACGTATGTGACTCAGAAAATTCATTTAAGTCTTTCATGTTTTCATAGCCTGTAAATTTTAGAATGCTAGTGCTTCACAGTAATCCTTTTTGAAAAAATTCTTGTGTCTAATAATATTTTAAGGCCAGTTTACCAAAATTGAGGCCAGACTTTGGTCTTGAAATTTTTATGACTTATCATATCCAGTACACTTAAAATCTATTGTTTTTATTAAGTTATTGAAAAATATCCAAATTCAGTCTAGCAAGATGAATTTAACATCGCTTTAAAATGTGTCTGAAGCATTCTTTAAAGGGAAGTGTTACTGGATTTTATTTAGGTTCTTGGCTGTGCTGCAGAAATGAATTTAGAGAACATGCTGGGTGAGTTAGGCCAGTTATTTATTCAGGTAGGGAGGGAAGAGAAATGGGAGAAAATAACAGAGCCAGAGGTCCCAGGTGGAGAGGAAGGGGTTGAAAAGTGATAAAGAGGGCTGATTTACAGGCTACAATTCCCCATTATAGGTTATAAATGCCCAGGTTTTACCTGTGTTGCCACATGGCAGAGGAAGAATGGCGAGAGCAGCACATAGAGGGCAGGAACGGGTCCAGAGGCAAGAGAGTGGAGCGCGTGCACTTGGACCTTGTGGTCTGCTTTATAAACTATTAATCGTTCCACCCCTTTTTAATGGCAGGGGAGGGGTTCCAGCTGTTTGCACCTATCAACCCCCCAGTGAGGACCCAATGATAAAGTCCTTGGGGAATATCCAGAGCTTTTCCTTACTTCCAGAAGAAGTCTTTTATTCTGGAGAGCAGAATCTTGGGGGAGGGGTCTTCCAGCAGCCATCTTGGGGGTTACTGATGTCCACATAGACTCTCTACCAGGTTCCAGATCCATCTATTAATTCCCTATCTTACTAGCCTGCTTTAGAAGGACTGAATGTTTCCTGAGTATCCTCCTGTGTTCCAGTTTCTACTAGACCAGTTAAAACATTGTATCTTATTGGAACTGAACCTTTAATTATATTTGCCTAATATGATGTTTTCCATGACTTGGATATTGGTTATTCTAGATAAAAACTAATATGCTTCTTTTAGCTTTGATGAAGCATGTATCTTCCTTTGCTCTAAAATGCAAGCCAGAATATTATTGGAACCAGAAAAAGCTGAGAGGAAGATTTTTGAATCTTTGTTATCACCTAAATGAATAGTAGAATTGGAATTATAAAAATTATAAAGATAAATTGAGCTTTAATGATAACCTAGTTACCACCCATTGTATGGAAATGGAAGCTACAATCTGTGAGAGAAAACGATTTGCCTGCCTTCTCAGAACAGGTTGGCGAAATAATCTGGATTGTGTTATTGATCTGTGAATCTCATTCCAACATTCTTCCTACTGATGTTGTGGCAGTAGAAAGGATTCAGTGATTGCAGTATTGGAGACCAGGATGTGAGACATTTCTGAAAAGGAAGATTTATTGATAGCTGGCTGGGCCAGGGGACTGAAGTCCAAAGACTGAGCCCAGAATAGGGCCTTTAGATTGCCTTTATACAAGAGACACACGTGGTGGGGCCAGGAGAGGTTTCGGTGCCAAAAAAGACTTCTTTGTTAGATCAGGTTTCAATTTCTCCTGGCCCAAGGACTTTCCGGAAATCAGGTAAGCTTGAACACACACACACACACACACACACACACAGCCCATACCATTCCTGAGCACACACAGAACCCACACAGACAACCCATGTCACTGACAATGTCATACTTGTTTAAATGTATTTCTTGCTTTACCTACTTTAAAATAACTTTCAACGACATGGCACACAGGCTATCAAAAACTTTTACAACTTCAAACTCTACAGCTCTCACACTAACTCTATAGGTATCAGAAATTTCAGTCCACTGCTGCAAAGACTGCCCAGTCACTCAACCCATGTCAATTCTTAGTCCAAGTCCCTGGCGTCTAGGGCAGACCCTATAGGGCACGGGCAATCTCTGTAAAATTGCTCTCCAGGTACCAGCTGCATGTTCGGAGACCCAGCCATCTGCACTTTTGACCAACTGGCTACAAATCTGGAGGTTCCCACCACCCCCTTGGTTTCAATAATTTGGTAGAATGACTCACAGAAGCCACTGAAAGAACTTATTATAGTTTTATTATAGTTGTCAAAGATGAATTTAGTCAAGCATCTTTGTTAACGTTTATTTATTTGGGCAACAAATGATTTCCATTTGGGCAGTACCAACCCTAAAGTGGTAAGTAAGGTGCTAGACCAGTTAAAACCTTGTATCTTACCGGCTCTGAACCTTTAATTAACTTGCTGAATATGTGTGTAAAGGGGAAGCTCATATAGACAAACGCAGAAGCAAGTGAGGAAATGTTCTGAGTGGCTGATATTAAGCTTTCATTTTTCATAGGGGGTCTTATTGAGTGCAGAGCAGAGATACATTATTAGTATATGTTCATTCTGATAATCTGTCTTTCCTGAACTGAAATGGGTTCATCACCAGATGTTGCTTTCTGCAGTTCTGTAGGATGCATTCCATTGTTTCATTTGTTCGGAAAGCCCCTCCTTCTTTTTGCCTTCTGGAGAATCTTTTCTTGGAAAGGGGACCCTCTTCGCAACACTTGATGCAGGTGGCCATTTTACTTTACTTAGCATAATAAAAGGGTCATCAGGAGTCACCCTCCAGGGACAAGGGCGCTATATTTCATCAAACACGGAAACTTCTCGTTTATATGGGGTCTCATTACATAGGCCTGATTAACTGAGTTCCAGTCTGCAGCCCCCACTGCTTTTCCTTTCTGTGGGGTCAGGCAGCTTCCTAAGAAGGGCTGCTGGCCCCTCCCTAGTTGTGTCCTTAGCGTGTGAGCTATCAAGTGTGGTCAGGCCACTATGTATAACAAAAGTCACTCCTATCATAGGAAATTCCAGAGATTCAGAGGTTGCTTCCCCCAGCACTGAGCACCGAGACCAGCTGATTTTTTTCATTATACTGTACATAGAGACTACATTTTGTTAAAACATGTCAACAACATTTTGTCTCAATTTGTAAGGTCTTCATTTTTAAAAATCAGATCAGCTGGTTATATAGCAGGATAGAGGGAAAGCCAGTCAATAAATGAATGCTTTCTGGAAAGGACTACCTTGAACAAATTGTGAAGTCCTTTTTTGGGGAAACATAACAAAAGTGGTAATTATTGAGACATCCCTATTTTCCAGTAACTGTGTATTAAGCCATCTCTATATAGCAAGCACCATGCCAGGCACTGTGTATTCAGTGATGAATAAGGAATTCGAAGGGTTCCAGCCAGTAGCAGAGCCACTGATACATGGAAAGATACACTTAAAACTCTCTGATGAGTGTTGTAAGCAGGAAAATATGCTGAATTATTGGAGGATCTGGGAAGACCACAATCTAGTCTTGGGAAATCAGAGAATGCTTTACAAGGATGTTATTTTTTAAGTTGCTGCCTAAAGGATGAGTGGGAGTTAGACAGCAAAGAAGGGTGGGGTGAATATTTTTAGAAGAGTTAAAAAAGTTGAAAGAACTAAAGTGTAAATGAGAGAAAACTTGCTATCTTTAATGTACTGGATGACATTCAGTAAGTATGATTAGAGTGAGAGCGAGTGAGGCAATGGGGAAGAGAAGGAGTTTCAGGAGATGGTAGTAGAAGGGTAAAGACTTTTATTTTTGCCCCATTAAAATTTCCCCCCAGGTCAGACAAAGTGATTTTATTCCTGATACAATTGTCATTCTGCTTAAAGCTATCTGTGGCTCCCATTACTCTTTATAATAAAGTGTAAACACACAAATGGCAGGAGAATGCTATTATTAAATATGTTCTTAATGTTGATGGCTCTGAACAATAATATGTAAAATAAATAACAATAGTGTATATAGTATTGCCTTTCTCATTTCATTGTGTTCTGCCTTCATTTTGTCTCTTCTGTGAAAGGAAAGTTGGTTATTTGGATTTGGTAGAGTGTGTTTAACTTTTGAAAATAATGTTTTAAATTATGTAGTAGGAACATTTTATAAATCAGATGAATCTGAAAAAATGGCCATTGCTTCATTAAGAATAAATGGTCCTAAGTTATTATTTTTAACAAACAAAAATTATCACAAAAGCTTATTCTTTTTTAAAAAGTAAAGATACTAAAGAGTTTGTCTTTAAAAATGAAGAGCCAATACATTTTAATATGAGAAAGAAAATGTTCAATTTATAAGTAGAATTTTAACAACTCTTTTGGGGGAAAACAGTGTATTTGGATTCATTTGGTTGTATATTTGTACTTTATAATTTAACATTAGGTTCTTGGAATCACACACCACTTGTCTTTTTCAGAATTCATTTAAGAAAAAATTATTCTTTGAAGAAAAAAATCTCAGCAATTTCATAAATGATAAATTACATGAATGCTTTGTGTGAAGATGAAATAAAAACTGTTACAATTATCAAGGTTAGTCATGTAGTGACAATGACCCATAAATAAAATACCAGAAGTATTTGAGGTCACACAATATTGTTTTTTTTTTTTAAACAAATCAATTTTATTGATACATATTAATAAAGCATAAATCCACCCAAAATGTACAATCGTTGGTGTTTGGTATAATCACATAGCTGTGCATTCATCACTTGAATCATTATTAGAACATTTTCTTTATTCCAATAATATAATAAACAAAAAACAGACAAACAAAAAAAAACCTCATCACCTCTCAATCTGTTTCCTCTGCCATACATAGCTGCTATTCTGTTTCTGTCTCTGTTTATTTGTGTTTATATTTTGTAAAAAAAACATTTTATATATGCAATATTACCCAAGTATGTATTTTATATGAGGTTTCACTCATATACAGTCCCATGCTATATTTCTTAGCTTTCCTTCTAGCAATATACATGTCCTTAAACTTTCCCTTTCAACCACTGTTTCATACCCATATAACTCTGCTAGTTATAAACACTATGATGTGCTCTCACCTTTTCTTTTTTTTTTTTATCTTATCCTTTTTTTTTAAATTATTTATTATTTTTTTAAAAAATTACATTATGAAAAATATGAGGTCCCATTCAACCTCACTGCCCCCGCCCCCCACTCCCCCCACAGCAACACTCTCTCCCATCATCATGACACATCCATTGCACCTGGTAAGTTCATCTCTGAGCATCACTGTACCCCATAGTCAATGGTCCACATCATAGCCCAGACTCTCTCACGTTCCATCCAGTGGGCCCTGGGGGGATCTATAATGTCCCGTAATTGTCCGTGAAGCACTATCCAGGACAACTCCACGTCCCGAAAACGCCTCCACATCTCATCTCTTCCTCCCGTTCCCCACACCCAGCAGCCACCATGGCTACCGTTCCCATTTTCTCTGTGGACATTGGATTGGTTGTGTCCATTGCACATCTATGTGAAGTGAGGGCTTAGATTCCACATGGGTACTGGATGCACTCCTCCCGCTTCCAGTTGTAGACACTCTAGGCTCCATGTTGTGGTGGTTGACCTTCTTCAACTCCATGTTAGCTGAGTGGAGTAAGTCCAATAAATCAAAGTGTAGGAGCTGAAGTCTGTTGAGGCTCTGGGCCTGGGTGTCATATTATCAGTCCAGAGATTCAAATCTCCTACGTATATCTTAAACCCAGCACCAACTACAATTCCAATAAAGTAGCATGCAAGTCTTGTGAAAAGAGATCCCCTCTGAGTCCAATTCCATCACGCAGAAACACCAGCTCCAAAGAAGGGCTATCTGTCATGGCAGTGAACCCCTTCTGCCATGACCATAGAACCCGTGGGTCTCTTTATCCCTCAAAAGAACCAATACCTGGGGTTGTATCTACTTTATCTGTCTCTTAGACTCTGTTCAGTTGTACATAGGGGTATTCCTTCTGAAAACCTCCAGACTCTTTTTTAGAGACTCACAGCCTTATAATCTCATTTCTCCTTTCCATTTCCCCCTTACATTAGGTCAAACAGCTTCCCAAAGTCATGTTATTATATGTAGACAGGTATATTCTGCTGTTCCGCATTGAATCTTTAATTCAAGGTCATTTTCTAGTTGCTTCTTCAGCTGGTATGTGGTAGTGATCCCTCGGTGCCAGGGAGGCTCATCCCCGGATGTCGTGTCCCACGCTGGGGGGAATGCATCGCATCTACACGCTGAGTTTGGCTGTGAGAGTGGCCACATTTGAGTAATATGAAGGCTGTCAGGAGGAAACCCCCAGGCACAATGCTACTCTAGGCCTTGTTCTTATTGCAGGTGTATAGGCTCAAAAGTGTAACCATTAGTATCACGAGCCCACTGTTGGGCCCTCCTTCCTTCCTGGTTCTTGCCGTTGCACCTGGAGGATTGCCGCTGCTCTCCCAGGGCCCACAACAGTGACCCCCCAGCCAGGAGCACAGTACCCCCCCAGCTGTTGTTTTTGTTTCCACTATGAGTATATATAGACATTACCATATACCCTGGGCATATGCCCTGTATAACTCCCTGTCAACCCTATATAGCCTGTCAATAACATCCCATATCAGTATTCCTCCACTGCCATTGTTGAACCACTCTGTGATCCAAAACTTCCCGTAAAGTGAATCCCAACATAATGTCAGCTTCAGAAGAGTCTTAGATCACTGAAATTCATATTTACAATATACAGTATTTCCCCAGATCCACCATAAAACCTTTTCCCTTGCACAGCAATAATCTTTTAACTTATTCATATCATATTTCCTGAAACTGATGTACAGATTCTAAAACTATAGTTTTCAAACAAGGTGACATTTGTGCTTACTATGTGGTCCATATTTTAGGCTGTACAGTTTTCTAAATTTTTTAGTTATCCTATGTTTTGTCTTATGGTTTTCATTATTAGTCTGTCGTCCCCTATATGTTTTTGGTGTAATATTAGCTGTTTTATATTCATCCTCGTGTACTCTCACATAACTCCTCTTTTGCCCCCTTATTTACCTTTGTTCCATCCATTCCACATCCATTTTTCCTTCCCCTTAGGGCCCACAACGCCTGCCAATCTAATACCCTGGGAGCCGTCCTTTCTCACGAGAGATACAGTTCTCTCTATTCGACGGCATTAGTCTTCCCCAGGATATGGGTCCACCCCACCCAATGGTAGAACCCACCTTGGCAAAATGAGCCTTCAGCTATTCCCTCCGGAGTCCGTCACACATCAGACCATACCCCCTGAGCGTCCTAACCAGGTAACCCTCCTACTTATACTTTGGTAAGTTTTACTCAACATTTAGTTCTCAACGAACTTCTGACACTCTCCCATATTCGTATGTTGCCCCTCCCTCCCACCTATTTCTTGGACAATATTACCCCTCTTCCCATCCCCAGCCCCCCTCAAACCCAGAAAACCCCACCCGAAGGTAACCCCTTGCCCCCATTTTGTCCCTTCTTTGTGCTCATATTTACCGCCAGCTCATCACAGATTCCACCCCTGCAGACATTAACTCACATCCTTCCTCTACCCCCCGATTTCCTGTAAGCCACTTTTCCAGACTCTAGCTCTCTGAGGCAGTTAACTTATTTCATATCATTGAGGTCATATAGTATTTGTCCTTCAATGCCTGGGTTGCTTCACTCAACATAAGATTCTCAAGGTTCATCCATGTTATCACGTGCGATTGTAGTGTATTGGTTCTTACAGCTGAGTAGTATTCCACTGTGTGTATATACCACATTTTATTGATCCACTTATCTGTTGATGGACATTTGGATTGATTCCAACTTTTGGCGATAGTGAACAATGCTGCTATGAACATTGGTGTACATATATTGGTTTGTGTCCTTGTTTTCAGATCTGATGGGTATATACCCAGCAGTGGTATTGCTGGGTCATATGGCAAATCTATGGATAATTTTTTGAGAAACCGCCAAACTGTCCTCCAGAATGGTTGGATCCTTCTGCATTCCCACCAGCAATGGATGAGTGTTCCCCTTTCTTCACATCCTCTCCAGCATTTGTATTCTACTGTTTTTTTCATGGCTGCCAATCTTATGGGAGTAAGATGGTATCTCATTGTAGTTTTGATTTGCATTTCCCTGATAGCTAGAGATTTGGAGCATTTTTTCATGTGCTTTTTAGCCATTTGTATTTCTTCTTTGGAGAAGTGTCTGTTTAAGTCTTTTTCCCATTTTTTAAATGGGTTGTTTATCTTTTTGTTTTCAAGATATATGAGTTCTTTATATATGCAAGTTATAAGTCTCTTATCAGATATATGGTTGCCAAATATTTTCTCCCATTGTGTGGGTTCCCTTTTTACTTTCTTGACAAACTCCTTTGAGGTGCAGAAGGCTTTAATTTTGAGGTAGTCCCATTTATCTATTTGTTCTTTTGCTGCTCGTGCTTTTGGTGTGAAGTTCATGAAGCCATTTCCTATTACAAGGTCCTGTAGATGTTTCCCTACACTGCTTTCTAAGGTCTTTATGGTCTTGGCTCTTATATTTAGGTCTTTGATCCATCTTGAGTTGATCTTTGTATAAGGTGTGAGATGGTAATCCTCTTTCATTCTTCTACATATGGCTATCCAGTTCTCCAGGCACCATTTGTTGAATAGGCCATTCTCTCCCAGTTGAGAGGGTTTGGTGGCTTTATCGAATATTATATGGCTATATACATGAGGCTCTATATCTGAACTTTCAATTCGATTCCATTGGTCTGTGTGTCTCTCCTTATGCCAGTACCATGCTGTTTTCACTACTGTAGCTTTGTAGTATGGTTTGAAGTCAGGAAGTGTGATTCCTCCTATTTCGTTTTTCTTTTTCAATATGTCTTTGGCTATTCGGGGCCTCTTTCTATTCCAAATAAATTTCATAGTTAGTTTTTCTAGTTCCTTAAAGAAGGTTGTGTTGATTTTTATTGGGATTGCATTGAATGTGTAGATCAGTTTTGGTAGGATAGACATCTTAATAATATTCAGTCTTCCTATCCATGAACAGGGAATATTCTTCCATTTATTTAGGTCTTCTTTGATTTCCTTGAACAATCTTGTATAGTTCTCGATGTATAAGTTTTTTACCTCTTTAGTTAAATTTATTCCTAAGTATTTGATTTTTTTATTTACTATTGTGAATCGTATTTGTTTCTTGATTTCCTCCTGATCTTGCTCATTATTGGTGTACAGAAATGCTACTGATTTTTGCGCATTGATCTTATAACCTGCGACTTTGCTAAACTCATTTATGAGTTCTAGGAGCTTTGTTGTAGATCTCTCAGGGTTTTCTATATATAGGATCATGTCATCTGCAAATAATGAAATTTTGACTTCTTCCCTTCCAATTTGAATGCCTTTTATATCTGGTTCTTGTCTCAGTGCTCGAGCAAGTACTTCCAAGACAATGTTAAATAGGAGCGGAGACAATGGGCATCCTTGTCTTGTTCCTGAATTTAGAGGGAAGGATTTCATGATTTCGCCATTGTAAACAATGTTGGCTTTCGGTTTTTCATATATACTCTTTATCATGTTCAAAAAGTTTCCTTGTATTCCGATCTTTTGGAGTGTTTTTATCAGGAAGGGGTGCTGTATTTTGTCAAATGCCTTTTCTGCATCTATAGATATAATCATGTGGTTTTTTTCTCTCAATCTGTTTATATGGTGTATTACATTGATTGATTTTCTTATGTTGAACCATCCTTGCATACCTGGAATAAATCCCACTTGGTCATGGTGTATAATTTGTTTAATGTGTTGTTGAATACGATTAGCAAGTATTTTGTTAAGTATTTTTGCGTCTAGGTTCATTAGAGAAATTGGTCTGTAATTTTCCTTTCTTGTGGTGTCTTTGTTTGGCTTTGGTACTAGGGTAATGTTGGCATCATAGAAGGAATTAGGCAGTGTTCCTTCTGTTTCAATTTTTTGGAATAGTTTCAACAGGGTTGGTGTTAGTTCTTTCCGGAATGTTTTGTAGAATTCACCTGTGAAGCCGTCTGGCCCTGGGCTCTTCTTAATTGGGAGATTTTTAATGACTGATTCTATCTCTTTGCTTGTGATTGGTTTGTTAAGATCATCAATTTCTTCTTTCGTCAGTATGGGCTGCTTATGAGTTTCTAGGAATTTGTCCCTTTCCTCTAAATTGTCATTTTTGTTGGAATATAGTTTTTCAAAGTATCCTCTTATGATAGTCTTTATTTCTGTGGGGTCAGTGGTGATATCACTTTTCTCATTTCTTATTTTGTGTATTTACATCTTTTCTCTTTTTTTCTTTGTTAGTCTCGCTAAAGGTTTGTCAATTTTGTTGATCTTCTCAAAAAACCAGCTCTTGGTCTTGTTTATTTTTTCAAGTGCTTTCTTATTTTCTATTTCATTTAGTTCTGCTCTTATCTTTGTTATTTCCTTCCTTCTTCTTCCTGTTGGGTTACTTTGTTGTTGTTTTTCTAATTCCGTCAAAAGTGCAGTTAGTTCTCCAATTTTTGCTCTTTCTTCTTTTTTGATATATGAATTTATGGCTATAAATTTCCCTCTCAGTACCGCTTTTGCTGCATCCCATAAATTTTGGTATGTTGTGTTATCATTATCATTTGTTTCAAGGTAGTCATTGATTTCTTTTGAGATTTCCTCTTTGACCCACTGTTTTTCTAAGAATGTGCTGTTTAATTTCCAAATTGTCGTGTGGAGTCTGGGTCTCTGTCCCTTGCAAATTTCCAGCTTCACTCCACTGTGGTCAGAGATATTGTTTTGTATGATTTCAATCTTTCTGAATTCATTAAGCCTTTCTTTGTGGCCTAGCATATGGTCAATCTTGGAGAATGTTCCATGTGCGCTTGAGAAAAATGTATATCCTGCTGTGTTTGGGTGTGATGATCTATATATGTCAATTAGATCCAGCTCTTCTAATATACTGTTCAAATGTTTTGTTTCTTTAGTGATTCTCTTTTAAGATGTTCTGTCCAGAGTTGATAGTGGTGTATTAAAATCCCCCACTATAATTGTAGATGCATCTATTCTTTCACTTAGTTTTTCCAGCGTTTGCCTCACATATTTAGAGGCGCCCTTGTTAGGAGCATAAATATTTATGATTGTTCGATCTTCTTGACAGATTGTCCCTTTCACTAAAATATAGTATCCTTCTTTGTCTCTCACAATTGTTTCGCATTTAAAGTCTATTTTGTCTGATATTAATATAGCTACTCCTGCCTTTTTTTGGTTGTTGTTTGCTTGTATGATTGTTTTCCAGCCATTCACTTTCAACCTCCATGAGTCTCTGGGTCTAAGATGTGTCTCTTGTAGGCAGCATATAGATGGGTCGTATTTCCTTATCCAGTGTCCCAGTCTGAATCTTTTGATAGGTGAGTTTAATCCGTTGACATTCAGTGTTATTATGTTTAGAGAGTTATTTATGGTAGCCATATTTTGGTTGGATTTGTGTTTGTTATATTTTGTTTGTATTATTTTATTTTCCCCTTCTATTTTTGTCTTTCTTGTTGCTTTTACACTCTCCTCCATCTCTGACTGTCCTGTTTTTTCCTTTCTTCCTGCAGCACTCCCTTAAGAATTTCTTGAAGGGGAGGTTTCTTGTTGATATACTATTTCAGTTTCTGTTTATCTGTGAATATTTTGAACTCTCCATCATTTTTGAATGCTAGTTTAGCTGGATAGAGTATTCTTGGTTGGAAATTTTTTTCCTTTAGTACCTTGACTATATCATACCACTGCCTTCTTGCCTCCATCGTTTCAGATGAGAAATTAGCACTTAATCTTATGGAGCTTCCCTTGTATGTGACGGTTTTCTTTTCTCTTGCTGCTTTTAGAATTTTCTCTTTCTCTTGAGCATTGGATAATCTGACAAGTATATGTCTTGGGGTGGGCCTGTTGGGGTTTATGACCAGTGGAGTGTGCTCTGCTTCTTGGATATGTACATCTGTCTCTTTCAGTAGATTTGGGAAGTTTGCATTCATTATTTCCTGCAACACTCCTTCTGACCCCTTTCCCTTCTCTTCTCCTTCTGGAATGCCTATAATACGTATGTTTGAGTGTTTTGCGTTATCATTCAGGTCCCTAAGTCCTATCTGGATTTTTTCTACCTTTTTATTGACCACTTCTACTATCTGTTTGATTTCCAATGCACTGTCTTCCACATCACTAATTCTCTGCTCTGCCTCTTCTAGTCTGCTGATATTTGCTGCAAGTGTATTTTTGATTTCTTGAAATGTGGTGTTCATTTCCATCATATCTGTTATTTTTTGCGCATGTCTGCAATTTCCCCTCCAAGTGTTGTCTTCATGCTGTTAACCTCTTTCATTACTTCATCAAATTTGTCGGTGATAAATGTTCTGAGATCTTTCATTGCTTGTGCGAAGTCCTGCCCCCCTTCCTGATTGGATTCAGCCATGTTTTCCTGATTACTGGTTTAGTTTGTAGATTTTTGTTGCTGTCTTGTCAACATTTTTTCTTGACGGGTTTAATCAGTTCCTTAGCTTCTTTGTCTAGTCTTGGAGATTAATTAGCTGTTGTTTTTGCGTAAGTGTTATATCTTCTCTTTGTCACTTTGTTCTTCTTATTCCAATTTCTTATTGCTAGTTAAGCTCACTTTAAAGGAAAGTATTAGTGCTGGGGAAAGGCAATTGTGTAAGGGAGGAAAAAGTGTGAAGTAGTATTGGTGATATATGTTAACAAAGCAACAATATGAGTTCTGGGAGGATGGAGGTTAGATCATGTAAATTGTGTAGAGTTATAGTAGTAGGAAAGTACCTATAATGAGGTAGACGACTGAATATGGGAGGAATGTGGTACGTACTAAGAGGCTATTGTTTTCGTGAGAGAGGGAAAGAGAAAAGAAAGGTAATAGTTTCAAGGACGAATACCAGGTGGAAAACTAAACAAAGGTATTAGAAATTAAGAGTTAGGCACTTTGTGGATCAAAGAAAGGGAGATGGAATATAGGAGAGATAGCAGATGGTGAAGGATATCAAGTTGTAGGGGAAAGGGGATAGTGCAGATAGGCTAAATCTATTCACAGAGAAATGAGGCAGTGGAGGGTGAGGAAACCCAGCAAATGTGAGGTATTTCCTGTAGGACCTATTGTATTGTTAAGATAAAATAGTATAAGAAGAATATTGGGGACAGGAAAGAGAGGATTAAAAAAAAACAACAACAACAAAAATAAAATAAAATAAAAAACAAAACAAAACAAAAAACAAAGAACAGAAACCCCGCCGCCAGGCTCGGCTAGGCTCGGCTGGGCTCGGCTGGGCTCCGGTCCCCCGCCCTCCGCGGCTCGGCTGGGCTTGGGTAGGCTCGACTGGGCTCAGGTCCCCCGCCCATCACGGCTCAGCTGGGCTCGGCTGGGCTCGGCTTTCCTGCCCGCCGCCCGCCGCGGCGCAGCGCGACTCGGCTCTCCCGCTCGCCGCCCTCCGCGGCGCGGCTGGGCTCGACCGAGCTCGGCTGGGCTCGGCCCCCTCGCCCTCCGCGGCTCAGCTGGGCTCGGCTGGGCTCGGCTTCCCCGCCTGCCGCCCACCGCAGCGCGGCTAGGCTCGGCTGGGCTCGGCTCCCTCGCCCGCCGCCCGCCTCGGCACAGCGCGACTCGGCTCTCCTGCCCGCCACCCGCCGCGGCGTGGCTAGGCTCGGCTGGGCTCGGCTCCCTTGTCCGCCGACCGCCGCGGCACAGCGCAGCTCGGCTCTCCCGCCCGCCGCCCGCCGCCCATCGCAGCTCGGCTGGGCTCGGCTCTCTTGCCCGCCGCCCACCGCCTGCCGCGGCACAGCGCGACTCGGCTCTCCCGCTCGCCGCCCGCCGCGGCGCGGCTGGGCTTGGCTGGGCTCGGCTTCCCCGCCCGCCGCCCGCTGTGGCTTGGCTGGGTTCGGCTGGGCTCAGCTGGGCTCGGCTCTCCCACCTGCCGCCTGCCGCGGCGTGGCTCGGATCCCCCGCCCGCTGCCCACCGCGGCCCAGCTAGGCTACCCTGGCCGCCGCCCGCCGGGGCTCGGCGCGGTGCTAGCTGCCTCGGCTCTGCCTACCCAAGGAGGGAATCCTCCACACGTAGCTGGGATCTCCGTGTATATTTCACAGACGGATCCTCTCTGTTACCTTCCCTCCAAATCGATGTCCAAACACCTTGGGACCAGGAAAAATCCTGAAACAGCCCAGTCCCAAAGAGTCTCCGACGCCTCCCAGCTGATTCCCTCCAGGAGCTAGTAACCGGGAAGTTCACTCAGCCGCCATCTTGCCTCCAGTCTCCACAATATTGTTATTTGTGTTTGTACATATGTATGTTTTTACTTTCTTCTGCTAAGCACACTTAAGATTAACCAAGACCTTTATTATTATTATTATTCATTTTTATATATGCTGTTACACAGATAATTTAGTTCAGTAAGCACATACCATAGATAATTTTGGCACTGTTTTTGAGCAGAAGACATTTGCATTCTGGTTCAGAAAAGAAAACATATAGACAAGTATTGATTTTTCCTACTGTTAAAGGATTTTCTTTTGATGCCTTACCAAGGTCAATCTAAGTTGTTAACACATTTCCCCTTATGCAGCCGTTTTCACTCTGCTGGAAAAAGCAAGAATAGAGCATAGCCTATTGAGAAATGCCTTCCCTAACATGCTTCATTTCCTGGAATTCTGCCAGCACTTATGTGCCACAGGAAAGAGTTTATTGTCTTTTAACTTTAACTTTGCCATGCCGCAATGTAACTTGGTTCCCAAATAGAAAAGTGAGAATCTTAACAGTCTGAAAGAATAAAATCTGATGCAAAGGGTGAAAATAAGCTCTATATTGCTGTTACATTTTACGTGTAATGATTTACTTTGCATTATTTATAACTATAAATGAAATATTACATTTTAGTATTAATAAAGTATCCACTTTATTGTGGAGTTGAGACGTAAAGAAATATTTATTTTACTCTAAAGAGTTTTTAATGACTCATGGGTGTTTTAATGCTTCTCTTGGGAGATTTCCTCTGTTGTTTAATGGTCCATGTTTCAAAAATAATTTTCCTACGTATTAAAAAATCTCCTTCAACAAATCTAACTTTATTGGTATATTATTAGCTATAGCCTTTTGTGTTTTTGAATATTATGTCCATCATATTGTGACCGGTTTTGATCATGTACCCAACTTATCATTCAATAGACGTTTAGTTTTTTCCCAAAATTATCTTCTAGAGCTTAATCTTCTGCTACTTTCTTTTTCATATCTTGTCACTTCCACCAACTACCTTTGTATTTTAGGATGGTACCTTCTCTTTGAAAGTTTATTTCGAAAATAATTGCAAAAATACCTTTTCCACTTATCTCTCAGAGTTATTCTGAGAATTCAATGAGATAATATGTAGGACACAGGACTCGTAAAGTCGAAGTTCTGTATAGGAAAACATCTCGCCCTTGGTGTGCAACTATTTAAAAGAATGACTGTTCAGACTTCTTCTTCCAGGTATTTTTCCATAGAAATATTTGATTAATTTTTCTGTGTTAAACCTTATTTCACTAGTTCTTCATGATATTCTTAACTTTCCATTTTTATTATTTGGTGTAATCTAGACATAGATGTCAGTTACCTTAAAATAATTTTAATTCATGGAAAGAGCATAAACTATTAGAATGTAGAGGACATACCTGTTGTAAATGTTTAAAACATGTCATTTAGAAGTGTCGCGTACCTGACTTGTTGGCTACAGTGATAAAAGAGTGCTGGTTTTAAAGCTAGTTTTGCCCCTTACTGGCTGTGTTATCTTTGGCAAGTCAAATAATATTCTTGACCAAAAATCTATTTATTTTCAATAATGAACAATATTGCTTATCTTGGTTTTTCCCGAGGCAAAGGGAGTTTTAATATTCTATAGAATTATTAGGTGCAGAATATCTAAACTACAGTGATAATTTTGATGAATGTAAATTACTTTAATTATCCTTTTTCTCATGTCATTCTCATCTTAGTAGTTGCTTCTTTTATACTGTTATTTCTTAGTTATGTGTTTTTTAACTTTTTCTGGCTTTATCAGTGTTTCAGTAGTATTTTATGTAGTATACTAGATGTGTTTAGTAAAGAAACATCCTTGGCTAGTCATTCTCATCTCGTCCTTTTTTAAAATAATAGTGTAGTTATAGCCAGTAAAACCACTGACATCCTTGAATTTGTTTGTTCTATATAGATGTAGCCTTGTGGTTATATACTTTTTTTTATGTATCCTCTCAATACTCTGCTCTTCCGTTGAGTAACCTTATAAGTACTCCTATAAAAGCCTGGGATATCTTTTATTTTTGTCAGTTTGGAGGGGGAATATCTAAAAGATCATATATTCTCATAACTTTTGTTATGTGACAGTAAACCAGTTCCCAGACAATATACCATAGCTCTGACCTTACTTTCTGGGTATTTATATGGTTGGTTCAAACCACTGATAGGAAGATTCTATTCCCCTTACAAAGAAGATATAATGTTCTTAGAGTTGTTTTAAGTTCCTGTAGAAGAACATGGTACATGATATATTAATCTGCTGATTTTAAAATATGTCATGGGTGAGCAGAGACCTGACTGTTTTACTTGAGAAGATTAGCACATGCAGTGATTAAACTGTAGACTTTGGAATCAGGTTGCCTTGTTTTAGTTTGTACATGCCAAACATTATTTGTGTGATTCCAGACAAGTTGATTAACTTCTCCTTGCTTTGGTACCCTCATAAATAAAATTGAGGTAGAAATAATACTTATATCAAGTTCTTTTGTGGGATGAAGATTAAATTATATTAAAATAACTTATTATATACTAATAAACAATTATTCTAACTAAATAACCCAAATAATAACACTAATTTGTGTGCTTAGCACATTATCTAGTACCTAAGGGGCCACTCAGTAAATATTAGGTATTAGTAACTGGAAATGGTAACTGCATTAGTAAATATTTACATAAAAAAACACCTGAAGTATCTACTTTGCATTATTGCATTAGTTTTAAAGCAGTAAATATAAAGAAACTAGAGAACAAAAATCACAAATTATATATTTAAGAATAAATAATGCTTTCAGACTTTCAGAAATCTGAAATCTCTAAAGAAGATTTTTTGTTATTTGGTTAAACTTCAGTCAAGTATTGTTTTTTTGTTGTTGTTGTTTTGTTGGTTTTTTTGAATTATGCAATAGAGTTGAGTTTGTTTTTTAAAATCTGGGGTGTGAGGGGGGATTAGCCTGTCAAACCGTTTGCCATGTATAAAGAGGTCATACATTACTACAGAGACCTAAGAGTTACTTATTATTTGATAGCCACTGCACTAGCTCCTGTGAAAATTCTAAATTCGTTCTGTTAAATTCTAACTTGGATAAAGGGTAAGATGTTTTTTCCCTTCATGCCCTATTCCCACATAAGGGGCTCAAGTTTCCAGTCTCTTATATGAAAGCGCTTAGAATAAATGTTCAGCTGGATTTTCCGCAGGTGATGGTTTGGTGCTGTCCTTGATAGCTGGTCACATTTTTCTTCCACTGCTTGTCTTCCGCCAGTAACCCTCCACCTTGCCACCTGCCATCTTCATCTTTTCCTCAGAGACCCCAACCTCAGTCCTGTCTTGTCTTTTGGAACAAAACAACTCAAGCAAACATCTAAATCATTCATATACCTCTCACACCCAGAGGCATGTGGCTTCTTTGAGTCCCTCTTTTAATGTGGATTTGAAGAAAGAAAACTGGCCCTTGAAGTATGCTTATCTTCAGATTATAGAGTGAGAAGAATGCTCAGAAATATACAGAAGAATATTCAGGCTAATACTCTGAGAAGTAACCTGCCACATATCCTTTGAAAAATGTGTTTCTTCTGTCTTTACTTGCTGTTTGGGAAATAACTCAATATTTCCATATGTGTTGTGCAACCAACTAATGAGGTATTGTGTCATATAGGAGTATAGATGAGTTTTCTTCTTTGTAAATATGAATGAAAAGCAATGAGGTATAGAAATGAAAAAAAAGACTGATGGGAAGAAAATCTCCATATCAATTTGTCTTAAAATGAAATGAAATAAAAGTAGGTAATAAGGGTTTTTTAAGACTGTAATGAAACTCGATGTTGATAAATATTCATCCATGATTCTTCCTTTATTAATTTTTCTCTTTGAAGTATTTTGTTTATTCACATCTACTTATATGTTAAAAAGAAAAAAGAAGTATATCTTAATTTGAATCCCTTTCATTAGAATTGGGTGTCTTTAGTAGTTCAGAGCTTATTAAAACACAGTCCCTACTAATAATGAATTTATTTTCCTCTGAAACCTTGCATAGGCTGATAACCAGGCCAGGTTACATTCACCTAGGCCCAGGACGTTCACTCTTCTCCTCAAGTAAAACAAAAATGGAGGTTTATATTGTTCTCTTATCTTTCAGAACAAAGCAAATGACTGCTTTACCTTTGTTATTTTCCCATTTCTTGAGAATTCTAGCATTATTTCTGATATATGAGGGCCAAGTAAAGCTTTTTAATCCAGTTTTTCTTAGCTGGTTTAGATCTCTTGCATGCAAAAACTAAAAGGAATTTGTAAATCACGATGATTTCTTTTTGTGTAAAAAGAGTCATAAGATATTTGACATGTGTGGTTAAATCACGATACTACTAAAACAAAGCAAAACCAACCAACCAATCAACCAACTAACCAGTCATCCTTACCCCATGTGAGGCTTAATTATAATGCAGAGTTCTCTGAGCTTGCCATCTGGTAACTTGTGTGTTAGATTTAGTTTATAGATATATAGAGTACCCGTAGTGTATAAATAACACGATTTTTTTTTTTTTTTTACCAATACTGATATAACTTAGAGTTTTCAGATAGAAATATAGGTTTTTGATTTCCTGGGACAATTATATTTGGCAACACCAATTACATTTGCCCTTTTAGGATGGAGCTGAATAGCATCCATCCCTTGTATCTGATTACCTTAGTCCTCGTGTATTCATGTTAGCTGTTTGGTCCATGATTTGAGTTTAGAACCTCTGCTTTAGAAATTAAAGCCACAGCCAGCAAGTACGCTTTCAGATTCTGTCAGATTTAAAAACGCATAGCAGCTGAATATACTAAGAACTGAAAAGCTGAATTTCTTCTCTGCTAGAAGTGAAAATCCAGTGTGGTGATTATCCAAGTTGAACAGTTCTTGAATGGACATGGGATATGTTTTGCTGAAGTATACCTGTCTTCTTGGGCCATCAGTCTCCATATAATAGTGTTAATTATAGATGATTTTCCGTTTTAAATGCCAGATTCTGTCTTTGAGTAGTCAATTTTCTACCATCAAATCTTTGTTAGTGTGTTGTTCCAATAGTGGGAGAAATTTCCTTATTGTTTTTTTTCAACTTTATACTGTCATTGGAAACTATTTTTAGTAATGGCTTCAGTTATTGTTTTCCTGATTGAGCATATGTTCTCAATTGTTACCAAAGATTGAAAATTACCTCCTGGTCTTTTGTAAATTTGTTCAATGCAGATTTCATATCTCATTGCACAAACTAGTATGCTAATTTCTGTTCATAGAATTTTAGCAGTATGACTAGTTAATGGAAGTCATTATTCACTAAGGATAGTGCTTTTGCTTGCTTCTTAATACTTCATTGCTGTTATGGTTACTGATGCTTTTTTAGAGAGAAATTAGAGGATTCTGGTGTTGCACCCTAGGTGAGACCTTCCAATTTTAGCATCTGTCCCCTTGGCACATTTTTTGGTGTTGACAGTTGGGTAAGATGATACCCCTGGGTTTCATGGAGCCCTCCTGCTACAGATGGTGGGCTTTTACTTTTAAAGAGTCTGTTTTAGTCCTGTTTTTAAAAATCTCTTTCCTATATTTTTTGGTGACAATTTTATATAATTACAAATTGATGTCTCACAAATAAAATCAGTATAAAAAGTGTTTCACTGGTGGCATATGATATGAGAATAAAACCGTAACTTATTTATTGGCAGGGTATACTAGTTGTGACTTTGCATTTGACTTGCCAAACAGAAAACCGGGCAAATTGCAAATAAGACCAGGAAAAAGCACTTCAGTCATTTTTCTTGAGCTCTTGTTTTGTACCAAGTAGATAAATATTTTACTGGCTACAACACAGCTTTCCAGCGAATTTTGTAACTGGAATTAATGTTGAGAGGCCAAATGCATACTCTCTGAGAAACACAGCTTTTACTAGTATGAGAAATTAGTAAATGAGAAGTTATTACATGCCAGTCCTTGCTGGCCAGTTTTAATGTATTACTTAGACCTCTCAACAATCATATTACTTAGATACTGTTATCACATTTTACCCATTATGAATCTAAGTGTCAGAGAAGTTAAGTAACTTCTTCAAAGCCCAACAGTTTTTTTCTATCTGAGATTAGAACCCTTGCAGTCTAACTCCAGGGCAGGTCATGGCAACCAGTGTGCTGTACTGCTTGAGTGTCTGAGGTATAGGTAACAAACCTGTTTAGTTCCACATTTGCCTGACAAAGGTTTCAAACTATCTAATAGAGAAGTAAAAATGTATTTTTGTTTAGCATTGTTATGTCATTTTCCAAGGCTGTATTTTAACAATTATTTTTCTTTATTTTAACAATTATTTTCTTTCACCCCACTAAGGCTTTCTTCCTTAAATAGGTAATGGAGAATCAGTTGTGTTAAAAATTTTTAGAATTTAATTTTTTCATTGATATTGCAGCATGGTCATTTCTTTATTCAAGTCTTCTGCTTATGGCAGATTGAAATTTTGAGCAGAATATATTCCAGTATCTCTATGGGAAACCATTAGCTGAAAACAGAACTTAGAGGACATGAAGACTTCAGGTTTAAGATGGCAGACTAAATATATGAATTTAGCTCCCCTCCCACATTCCCCAAATTTCATTGAAATGACAGAAAAATGTATGTGTGAAGAAATCAATCTATGACAATCCTAGGAAACAGAAAAGGGGAAAATAGTAGATAAGGCATTTTAAGAATTTCTAAAAGATGTTAAACAAATGAAATGGATTAGAAGAGAAATCAGCAGATGAATTTTAGACACAACGATTGGAGTGGAACTTTGTTTCAGTGCAAAGAGGCTTTGCTGTGGATGGAACTCATACATACACAAATAACTTCAACTTGAAGAAGGAGAGAGAGAGAAAGGGCAGTCTACTGAAGAGTTTGACTACTTCAGCCCCTCTGCCCTTGTGCTGGCTTCAGCATTTGCAACTTCTCTAAGCCTGAGAGAACTCTTCTTTAGGTTAAGGGAGGATTTCTTTGAGTGGGGAAGTGATATTATGGTCTGAGAGAGAAGAAAAACAAACCTATGGTAAAAGTGGTAAAGTCAATACTCTACACTGATAAATCAGTTCGAAAAGGCCTCTCAAATTCATAAATAAACAACAGCAAGAACAGCAACACACTCCAGCTCTATGATGGATGCTTAAGTTATTGAGGAAATGCCAGTTATGGAGATGAAGCTATTTCAGCAAATGGATAGGCAAAAATATACCTAGGCAAAAGGAACTAAATGATTTTTAAAGGTTAGATAATGTATCATTCAAAGACAAATGTATTAAATAGAAAAACAATTTTTAAAAGTCACAATCCACCAGAAGATAGTGCCAAAGTCTTCTAGCCAATAAAGAGGAGACTCAGAAGTGTATACAATGAAACATAACAGGGGAGTGGGTGTGGCTCAGGCAGTTGGGCACCCATCTTCCTCATGGAAGGTCCTGGGTTTGGTTTCCGGTGCACCCTAAAGAAGACAAACAATGAGCAGGTAATGAGCAGACATCAAGCAAAAACAATGAGAAAAAAAATAAGCAGACAGTGAACAAAACCAAAGAGCAGGAAAATGAGCAAACAATGAGCAGAGAGTGGCTCAAGTAGTTGAGTGCCTGCCTCCCACACGGGAGGTCCCTGGTTCAGTTTCTGGTGCCTCCTAAAGAAGGAACAAAGAGGCAATGAGCAGTCGATGAGCAAAAACAATGAGCAGATGACAAGCAAACAGACAAGGGAACCATTTTGGAGGCGGGGGGGTACAAAAAACATAGAGATACAAGGGCAATCTGACAAATATATAATGATACCACGTTTCTGTCAAAAGTAACAGATACAACAACTACAACACCAGAATTAAGTGGATATAGAAGATGTTATTCCAAAAGATTAGTAAATTCAATTTATTATAAATGGGAAGCAGATTTGGCCCAACGGATAGGGCATCTGCATACCACATGGAAGGTCCAAGGTTCAAACCCAGGGCCTCCTGACCGGTGTGATGAGCTGGCTCACGTGCAGTGCTGATGCGTGCAAGGAGTGCCGTGCCGCGTGGGTGTTCCCTGAGTAGGGAAGCCCCATGCGCAAGGAATGCGCCCCATAAGAAGAGTCGCCCAGTGTGAAAAAAGTACAACCTGCCCAGGAATGGCGCCGCACACATGGAAAGCTGACACAGCAAGATGACGCAACAAAAGGAGTCACAGATTCTGGATGCCACTGACAAGAATACAAGCAGACACAGAACACACAACGAATGGACACAGAGAGCAGACAATGGGAAGGGGCGGGAAAGGGGAGAGAAATAAAAAATAAACAAAAAAAAAAAAGAAAAAATTTATTATATATATTATAAAGAGTCTATTGTACCCTATAAAGAATAACTTTATAGACTTCCAGGATATTTTCAAGCATTAAATATGCTTTAGGTCATGGAGAAAATCTCAAAACATTTCCTAAATTAATGCTTATATTAGCTACATTTCTTGCCATCATGATATAAAAATAGAAATTCAGGGAAACGGACTTTGGCCCAGTGGTTGGGGCATCCGTCTACCATATGGGAGGTCCGCGGTTCAAACCCCGGGCCTCCTTGACCCGTGTGGAGCTGGCCATGCGCAGTGCTGATGCGCGCAGGGAGTGCCTTGCCACGCAGGGGTGTCCCCCGCGTAGGGGAGCCCCACGCGCAAGGAGTGCACCCGTGAGGAAAGCCCCCAGCGTGAAAAGAAAGTGCAGCCTGCCCAGGAATGGCGCCGCCCACACTTCCTGTGCCGCTGACGACAACAGAAGCGGACAAAGAAACAAAAGCAGACAAAGAAACAAGACGCAACAAATAGACACCAAGAACAGACAACCAGGGGAGGGGGGAAATTAAATAATAAATAAACAAATCTTAAAAAAAAAAAAAATAGAAATTCACAGCAAAAGGATATATTCTCTACCTGACTACTCACAATCTGTAACTTAGGAAATTTTAAACTAATTAAACAAGCAACAATTCTCTTCAATCAAATATTAGGTTAAAAAATAATACAATCTTAATTTACAGTTTGTTTCAAAATGACAAAAAGTGCCACGAATTAAATTCTATGTTATATAAAATTCCAGAGTCTTAACGATATCTATTAGCAAGTAAAAAGGGCAAAACAAATTAGACTTAAAATGGAAAAGAACAACATGAACATGCAGAAAGTATATGAAACTGTTAAAGTATAAAACTAATTAATCAAAATCCCTCTTCCCCAAATTGGAACTGGACACTGAACCCAAAACCTGATGTTTAAATGAGCAATAAAATTGGAAAACTATAGGCAAGTCTAATAAAGAAAAAAGGGTAAGGATAGTTTGTAAATTGCTTTCTGAGAATAAAAGTGAATAGCAATTATGATATCAACAACAAATAAAGATGGAGAATGCATAACACTTGCAATAGAATTGTGAAATAGAGGTTTGCTACTTAAAAGATATAATGCATATAGGTTGCTTGTTGGCTCTATTTTGACTTACTTTAGTCTTTTAAAATTAAAATGACAAAGGCTTAACTTTGAATTACTGATTTCAGATTATATAGGTTCTTAAGCAGAAATACAGACATTTATGTATTGCATGATAGTAGCTTTAGATGACAGGGTGTATTTATTTATTTATTTATTTATTTATTTATTTATTTATTCTTTATCATCCCCCTCCCTTTGCCACTTGCTCACTGTCTGCTCTGTGTTCATTCGTTGTATGTCTGCTTGTCTTCACTTTGTTCTGTCATCTTGCTGTGCTTGTGTGGATATAAATAAAACAGTGTAAATTTGCCAATGAAAAGTCTTGTAAATGAGCACAAATACCTTTTTGGTATCTCATAGCATTTAGCTTAGAGTTAGGAAAATAAATAGTGGTCTCAGTCAACAGCCCTGCAATCATGATGATGGCCTTGTGAGAAAAGTTTCTGTATAAATTTCTTAATCCTATCTGTAGTGGAACTATATTTGATATTTCCATCAGGAAGTCTAATATACATTTCACCTTGAATTGGGCTAAGTCTAAAAGGTCTGGCTCTAGGTGAACCGATACATTTGTTAGGCATTAAATAGAACACTCAGAGAAATATATATTTATTCTTTTCAAAACACAGAATTAAATTGTTTAACTTTAAGATGGTAAGACAATTTAAATTGCAGAATAAAAAAGAGAAGCTGTTGTCAAATATATCATAACCTGATAGTCTTTCCCCTCTGTAATATAGAACTGGGACACCAGACTTAAATTTAGAATTGACTTTTTTCTTTTTCTATGATTATTCAGTGTCTATTATCTGTTGATCCTTACAAAAATTCTGAATGTATTAATATTCCAATTTTATCAGTGGAAAAGCTGAACCTCAAAAAGGCTCAGTAACTTGTCTAAAGGAATATCTGTATATCCTCTTAAGTGAAATGTCTATTAATATTCTTTACCTATGATCTACTTGGATTGCTTTTTTTATTGAGTTTTGAGAGTTCTTTAGATATTCTGGATACTAGTCTTTTTTTGCAAATATTCTCTCTCAATCTGTAGCTTGTCTTTTCATCCTTTCACTAGCTCTTTTGCAGACCACGTTTTAATTTCGATGAAACCCAGTGTTTCAATTATTTTCTTTTTTTGTGGATAATGATTTTGGTGTCAAGTCTAAGAATTTATTTTTTGCTTAACACTAGGTCTAAGGATTTTCACTTTTTGTAATAAGTTTTATAGTTTAGCATTTTATATATGAGTTTATCATCAATTTTGAGTTAATTTTTGTGTAAGGTGTGAGTTTATGTTGAAGCTTATTTTATTTTTGCCCGTGGATGTTGAATTGCTTTAGCACCATTTAATGAAAAAGCTGTTTCCTTCATTTAATTGCTTTTTCATCTTTTTCAAAAATCAGTTAGGCAAACTTGTGTGGTCCTATTCCTAGATTTCTATTCCATTCCATTAATCTATGTATCTATCTCTCTCATAAATATATCTTGATAAATATAGCCAAATAAGTCTCAAAATCAGGTAGACTGCTTTCTTCCACTTTATTCTTTTTCAAAATTGTTTTAGCCATTACAGTTCCTTTGCTTTTTGATATAAATTTTAAAATATGTCACAGAGATAGTTTTGGTTTATTAGGCTGCTCAAAGCAGAATCCATTAAATGGGTTGGTTTTAACGATTTTTTTTGTAGCTTACAGTATGAGTCTCTGAGAATGTCCAAATCAAGGCATCCTCTAGGTGATGCTTTCTTCCCAGTGACCCAATGATCCTAGGCTCCTCCATGACACGGCAAGATACATGGTGGCATCTGCTGGTCTCTTCCTTCTCTTCCAGGTTTTGTTGATTTCAGCTTCATGCTTCCATGGCTTTTTCTTTCTCTCTGTATTCATTCCACTTGTAAAGGACTCCGGTAATAACATGAAGACCCATCCTGAATGACCCATACTGCTAGGCAGGGCTGAGACTCCAGCTCGTCACTAAGCCTCCAGTGATGTCTTCCTGGCTGGGAGTAAAGGGGTGCTTCAGGTGACCAACATGATAATATGGACTGAGGAGGGATGGCCTCATTATAGTTAAAAGTCCTGTCTGTTAGCTGTTCTGACACTATTTTGGTGGCGAGGGTAAAGGGCATGACTGGTTGGGGGTGAAAATCCAGCTTCCTCATGTGTCTGCATTGACACAGTGGTGGTTGGAATGTGGGGATCATCACTGTGTGGCAGGGGTGAAAGTCCTGGTTCCCTGTGTAGCCTTTCTGAGAATACCTTGGCTGGAGAGTTGGGGTCTGTCATCACAGCCTGGTGCGGGTGGAGGTTTAGCTCCCTATCCTGCCTTTGCTAATGTGGATACGAAAGGGTCATAGATGTCCTGTGGTGTTTGACTAGAGTAGAATAACAAGTGTAGTGTCTTGTTTGACTGTCCCTTTCCTTATATTTTGAGAGAACAGGCTTTTTGGGGGGCTTTTTTGTATGTGGGACCTTTGGTTTTTCCAGTTTAATTGGTTATTTTGCTTCTAGTCTGGGATACATGAGGGAAAAAGAAAACCATAGAATTCACCACACATCTTTCCTTGGGTTCTGAGTTATATTACTACTCTGTCTTCTTGTCTCCAGCTTTCAGAACCTTCTTATGTGTGTTTAACATATAATGTCCAGGGGTTTTAATTGTACTTAGCAGCAAGATCAAGTAAAGGCATGAATTCCGTCTCCTTAGGAGAAATCCTTCTAAACCTTAATTATTTTTTTATTTGCAACATATATATACATATAATTTATTTAATGATTGCCTTTCAGATAAATATATGCAATATTTTAATTCTTAGACTATGTCTGCTAAAATAATAAACACATGTAATAATGGTATTCTCATTATTGATGGTCATATATAGCTAAGACATTTAATTTTTTTATTTTGCAAAAGAATCACAGTGAACACAGAAAAATTCATAAAAATTCATAAAAGCTTTTACTGCTATGTATGAGTTTGATTGGTATAAAACTCTCCCACCTGGATTTTTTTGCTGTAGTGACTTCCTGGAAAATCATTTATGAAATAAATCCCTTAAATTATTATACCATAGCTTTATGGACAATGTTTTTATCTTAATGAGCAATAACAGCACATGACTTGGATCATAGCAATAAAATCTAGACTGTCTGTTGTAAACTGAAAGTAAGAGCTTATAACAGGCACACTACTTCCTGCTGTTGCTTTTGAAAACATAGGGAAATCCCAGAACATTATTTATATGCAATAGACAGTTTACACCAAATTTAAGTCCTTTTTCATTGCATAAACTAATTTAGGATTGTACTTTATACTCTATTGAGTATGAAGTCAATTGAAAATAATGCCTCTCTTCAGAAGTCAGGTCGTACTTGTCATAAAAAGTTTACCTTTTTAGCATTTAACAGGACCTTCTTTTACTCATTCATCAGTATGATAAAGGCTATGGGCTCTATTTCTTGTATTATTGTTTATGAAATAGAAGAGTTGTCAGAGGGAAGACTAAAACATTCTTGAGGGAAATAAAAAAAATTGAATTAGTGTACTACTTCACTTTTTGTCTTTCTGTTTATTATTTTTTTCAAAATAAAACTTTTGTAATAAAGTCTATTTTTAAGAAGAAAGTTAGTCTCGAGGATTTTTTGCTGTCTTGGACCGATTAGGAAAGAAAGGCACTGCTCTCTTTTCTACCCTTATTCCCAAAAAGGGAGAAGCAACATTATGTTTTTAAAAGTCTGACCTTTCCCTCCACTGTTCCCTACCTGCCCTCCCCTGCAAGTAAGCAGCTTTGCAGTTTCACATCTGTTTGAGATAAGAGAAAGTACAGGTTACTGCATTCATTTGGAAAACAAACAAACACACAGACTAATGTGGAGGTAATTTCTGAAAACAAGTAGAGTTAGAGTAGATGTGACCAGAACTTGGACCCAGAACCCTGCAAAGCCCTAGGGGAAGAGCAGGCATTTGATGGAGTGAGGTGTGGCTGTTTTAGTTTCCTAGCTGCTTTTAAAACAAGTGCCTTACAGTGGGTTGATGAACTGGAATTTATTGACTCACATTTTTAAGGCTAGAAGTCCAAAATGGCATTAGCCAGTCATTGCTTTTTTTTCACTGTATTATGAGAAGCACTGCTTTCATTTTGGGGGAGAGTGGGCAGTCGTGGGGCAAATTATGTCGACGTAGAGGTCAAGCTATTCTTAAAGAAGCCATTAATTTTGTATAAATTACACTTCATGAATTTAGCCACTGATCACTAAATAATAGATTCACTGACAAGTAAGAGACCTATCGAATGCGTTTAATTAATTGCTCAGTGACCTCAAAGGATTAATTAAAGCTTTCCTAAGACAGGCTCATTTTTGTGTCCATGGAAAAGTTACATGTGCTTAAAAGTTTAGGCAGCCCTGCCTCATCGTGATTCAGGAAAGTCGTTATCCTGTCCACTTCTAGGACTGTAACTAAATCCTTTGCTATTCCCAAAGTTCTACAGGTATGCTGTGGACAAAGAAGCAAAACAGTTTTTGGTATAAAACATAGAATTGTTTAACTCTATGGAAGGTAACTCATGTTAGAGGGCAGAACCCTGAGAAGTTTTATCTTTTCTTTCTCTTTATTTTAAACTTTGTTTGAATACTAGCTTTATCATTAGTTTTATGACCTTGGTAAGATAACAGAACTTATCTGAGACTCATTTCCTTTGTCTGTAAAATGAGAGAAGGTTATTTTTGAGGGATGGAGCTGAAAATGAAAATAAATGTTCATTCATATAATTTTGTATGGATTCAAACCTGTGGAAATTATGCTTAAAATATTAGTGTACTGAAAGTGTCCTATGGCAGAAAGCCCAGGGAATAGGAATAAAGCAATTATGTCCTCCAATTAAGAGACAGCATCTCTAGAAGTTACGTTTTTCTCATCTTTCTCTCTGAACAATGTTAAAGAATAGACCTATGTAAACATTATGTGCAATGAAAATATTGCACTCAAATGTGAAAACTTAAAAGATTAAAATGGTTTCTCCCAATATATTAATACAATAATAAAACTCATCATATAAAAAGATATATTATTTATTACAAACATGGCATTGTTTCCATAAAATACTTTTAATTCATTTAAAGCAATGTGTAGCTTCCTTTATTTTCATTTGAAATTAATACCTTTATATAAACTTCCATGCAAGCATAATAGTTTGATGTTCTCTTGAGTGTAGAACCAAAAATATTCTTGAATACAGAAACATTTTGGTGTACTTAAAGAATGTTTTTCTTTAAACGTGCATTATTGGTATTATGAAACCAAATCACGTTTCCTTTGCAATAGCAACAACTAATAATTAAATGTAATAAGTAAAACTCAAACCACTCTTAATAGCACATAGTTACAAAATAGATATTAATTATTTTGAGGAGGAATGTGGAAGGTCTACATAAAGATAAGTATGAAGCTGTTACAGCTTTTTAGAAGGAAGTAAAAACTCAAATAAGTGGAGAGACATATATTTCAAATTAAACGAAATTCTGTGATGTAAAATATTAATTTTAGTAAAAATAATCTATTTGGTGCATACTTAAGAATGAATCCCAAAAAGAAATATTATGAAACTTTATTTGATGATAATGATGATCACAGTAAAAACTAACCACTAACATTTACAAAATACTATTTTTAAGTTTCTAGGGTTTGTCAGATCTGTATTTGTTAGGTCCAACCATTTTTTGAATATTTACTTTTTATAAGATCTTATGTAATCCTCTGTACCTTTCTACGTATCTACATCTACTCATCTGTAAAAGAGTATAATAATTGTGCCAACAAGACATGAAATGTTAGGAAGATTGCATTCTATAAAGTTATAGTACATAAAGTTACTGAACTCTTAAGTATAGGAAGTTTTTGATAATGTGTCTAGATGCAAATTAAAACTTCCATATCATAAAAACACCATGAACAGAGTTACAAGACGAGTGACTGTCTGAAATAAAGTATAGTAAATTGTAGCAAATTATAATGTCCAAAACATTCAATAGGTGTAACCAGTCAATATATAAGAGGCAGGGTACAGGAATAATATTGAACAATTTTCCTTCCAGTTAATGTTCTACTATAGCAATCCTAATTGGTGCTATTATTATTATACTCAGATGAGGTCCTTACTTCTCTCTTATTAGACGCAGATTTTTTTCTAATAATTTATATTGCAATGACCATTTTATTTTTGCCCTAGTTTTTGTAGCTTTTGAAGTATTTCTTTGTAATAGATCACTAAACTACAATTATTTGGTCAAAGGTCAATAATATGCCAGCTCTCCATTGCTTTCAATATAGGTTATACCAGTTATGCTCCTCCAGCACTAATGTTTATTAACAGCAACATTTCTAATTGACTTTAAGCTATTTAGTAACAGCATGGTATGCTGGCTTATTAAAATTGTTTTGACACTAACAGGAAAAATGTCTCCTTTATTTCTTTTGTTGTTTATTTATTGTTGACTTTATCTTAATTCAGACTTGTAAGAAAGCATCTTAATTGTAGAATTTGTTCCAGATTTTAGCACTGAAGCGTAAATGCCTTGTCCTTCATCCAAGTTTTAATTTCTAGTGGGAATGAATTTTTTTCTCATATTTTTTCCATTTTAGCAAGCAATATTCCAGGGTCTAAATATTTGTTTTCCTGTTTTAACCATGTGTCTGGCTTTTTATTGCAGTTTAAAAACACTTTTAAAAATTAAGGGAGTGGGTGTAGCTCGTGGGTTGAGCGCCTGCTTCCCATGTCTGAGGTCCTGGGTTCATTCTCCAGAATCCCTTAAAATTTTTTTTTAAATTCGAAAATATAAACTGTAAATGACAACTCAGAATGAATGGAGATGAAAAAGGCTTCTAGAAACTGCTGCTAGTTGGAGGAGAGGAATGACTTTGGAATTAATATATGACAAATTTTAATCATTCTGGGGATTTTTCCCCAAATTTTTAAATACATTTACTTCAATTATATGATAAAAAAGATTTGTTCATTTATCCATAAAAGTTGTCATTTCTTTCTTTTAAAAAATATATTATTTTGAAATAATTTTAGAGTCATAGAAACTTTGCAAAAGTATAGATACATCCTGATTATACTTCATTCAGTATCTCTTGATGTTACTATCTTTCATAAGCACAGAATAGTGATCAAAACCAGAAAATTAGCATTAATTCTCTAATTCTGTACTACAAATGCTATTTGAATTTCACTAATATTCCCACTAATATAAACTTTTTTTTCTAGAGCAATTTGGAATTTACAGAAAAATTGTGAAGATAATATAGAGCGTTCTCATAGCCAGTTTCCCCTATTTGCATTATTATGGTACTTTTGTTTTAATTAATGCACTAATATTGATATATCATCATTAACTGAAGTCCATACTTCATCCAAATTTCTTTAGTTTTTACTTGATGTCCTTTTTCTGTTCCAGGATTCCATCCGCAGTACTACATTACATTTAGTTGTTGTTTCTCCTAAGGTTCCTCTTGGCTGTATTAGTTTCTCACATTCCCTTGTTTTTGATAACTTTGACAATTCTGAGGTGTACCGCACAGGTGTTTTGTCTGAGGTTCCTCAATTGAAACTTTGAAACCTTTTTTCATGGTAATACTGGGTTTATTTGTTCTTCGGAGGAGGGCTGCAGAGGTAATGTGCTGTTTTCATCATATATTGTCAATGATACATAAAAATAACATGACTTATCAACGTAAACCTTGATGACTTGACTGAAGAAGTGCTTGCCAGGTTTCTCTCCTTCAGAGTTACTTTTCCCCACCCTTTCCATACTGTTTTCTTTGAAATGAAGTTATTATATGCAATCAACTTTTAAGGAATATATATATATTCCTAATACTTGAGGGTGGAGTAGCTACATAAATTATTAGGAATTCTCTTGTATGGGAAATTTGTCTTACTGCTAATTTATTTATTTAATCATTTATTTATATCAGTTTGAATTCATGGATATTTATTTTGTACTTTGGGTTGCAAGTCATCATTACTTTATTTCATTACTCAAATTATTCAAGCTTTGATCATTGGGAGCTCCTTCAGTTGGCTCCTGGGTCCCTTGGATGAAATACCATCATTGTATTTTTTAAAAAAATTTTCTTAGCACTTCCTTACATTCTTATAAAACAAGATAATCTAGGCTCATCTTGTATATTTCCTGCCCAGTACTTGTATTAGCTATTTTTCCAAAGGAAACCTAATTCTTTCATTGGAGAATGATATTAGAAACCCAAGGATCTGAGTGGTACTAGAGTGTGGCTTTTAGACCCTTTTAGTAGACAAAACAAAGATATATATTTATATATAGACAGATATACATATCCTACTTCATGTATAGCCACATATCTAAAAGTATTTCTATATGTAATCATCCTTATATATATTGTGGTGAACAAGAGTAGATGCTAATGTCTCCAACTGACATCCATTACCACAATAATATTTTAAAGACAGTTTGCCAGTCAGGATCTAGAGAGATATGTTAGCTTAGCATCCATCATTTTAAAATATAAGACTATATTAATGCAATGCAGGTCAAATGCATTTATGTTTCTTTCTCCAGTGAATTCACCAGAGTAAAAATACAATTCATAAAAACTTTAAGGGAATACTTGTTATGACTAGAAAGTCTGGACTGTGTCTGAAGAATTAGAACACTCTATGCACATGTTTTTGTGTATCATTTCTCTTGATCTAAAATATATTTTCCAGAGTTTGGAAGTGCTAATATGTTACCATTATTATTGTTTAACTGGATAACAATGTCATCAAAACATAACTTTCCCCCCCAATTCATGCATCGTAGTGTGTCGTATGTACAATGATGACTATGTGCACTAAGATAGGGGAAAACAAACTCAATGATATAATTATTGCTTTTTGCCTCTACTTTTCTAATTAATTTTTTATATTGAGGTATACCATACCTAGATGAGTACAAAAATTATGACAGTATTTTATAATCATAAAATGTAAAACCACTCAACAATAAAACAAGAACACATTGTGTGCCTCTTGCCACAACATTGATGAAACTCATAGATGTAATACTGAATGAAAGAAGCTAGATACAAAATAATACACACTCTATTACCACTAAACTAACCTGTTAAAATAAAGGCAGTAGTTACTTTTGAAAGAAGAAAGAGTAATTGATATGCATTTCACCCTCCAGCACACCCTCAATCTGTCTCAGATTGTGTCCTCTCTTCTTGTCTCTTAATTTTTTTTTTAAGATTTTATTTATTCCTCCTTCATTGTTTGCTGTCCCTGTCTACTCTCTGTGTCCATTTGCTGTGTGTTCTGTGTCTGCTTGTCTTCTCTTTTGGAGGCTCCAGGAACTGAACCTGGGACCTCTCGTGTGGAAGACAGGTACTCGATCACCTGAGCCACCTCAGCTCCCTGGTTTGTTGTGTCTCTCATTGTCTTTCCTTCTTGTGTTTCTTTTGTTGCATCATCTTATGTCTCCTAACCATGTTTGCCTGTCATACCACTTCACCTTCTCCAGGAGGCACCAGCAATCAAGCCTGGAACCTCCTGTGTGGTAGATGGAAGCCCAATTGCTTGAGCCACATCTGCTTCTGTCAACTCTTTACTCCCTTGCCTACCCTATGGTGTGTCCTTAAATTCTCTTATGTGACATAAGCCAAGAACTTAGAAGCCTAGATCCCAGAGTGTTCCACTAACATATTTGGTGAGCCAGCCAGGAGACAAGGAGGCAAGTAATGCTCCCCGACCTCCGCCGAAGACTGAATCAACCCCTTCCAGAACAATATATTAGGCATGCAGTGATTTCATCCAGTTCCAACCACAGTGCTGAACTGGTCTTCCCTTAACCTCAATAGTCAGGCCTACTCCTCCTAACCATTAGGAAGCAGCTGCAGAAGAATGACCATCAATCTTCAGTTCCACCTTAAGAATAAGTGTAGCAGTTTGGTATGGTTATGAATTCCAAAAATAGATATTGGACTATGTTTGTAATCTGATTTGTACCTGGGCCTGACTGAGTTATGATTAGGGCTTTAATTGGGCCATGTCATTAAGGCATTGAGTCCCCGTCCCTTGGTGGCTGGGGATTCAAAGATAAAAGGCATGGCAAAGAACAGAGTTGCAGGTTTCTGATGTTGGAGTTTTGATGTTGGAGTTTGATGCTGAAGTCTTAAGCTAGAGCCCCGGGGAAAGAGACAGAGCCATTTGTCTGATAGTTATAGCTGACCTTGTGGAGAGAG
Source organism: Dasypus novemcinctus (assembly GCF_030445035.2). Lineage (NCBI taxonomy): Eukaryota > Metazoa > Chordata > Mammalia > Cingulata > Dasypodidae > Dasypus > Dasypus novemcinctus. Next base: position 94,629,816 of record NC_080679.1, on the reverse strand, counting down.
ACAAAGCCTAGAGAGCCTCATAGTCTACAGCAGACCTTGTGGAGGAAACAGAGGAGCTGAGCCCAGAGGAACCCAGGAAACCTGACATCAGCAGCCATCTTGCTCCAACATGTAAAAATAGACTTTGGTGAGGAAAGTAACTTATGCTTTATGACTTGGTAACTGTAAGCTCCTATCCCAAATAAATACCTTTATAACACCCAGCAGATTTCTGGTGTTTTGAATCAGCACCCCTTTGGTTGACTAACACAATAAGGGTGTAAACTTACTAAGGGGAAAGTTGAGGCAGGCTAGTATAGGGAAAAATACAAGGCATCTGGCACCCACCAGAGAACATGGCAGGCAGTGGACATGGCTGGCAGAGAACATGGCTGTGAGAACCTGCCTGGAAACCTCCTAAAGGGAAGCTGCTACTAGAGAAAAATGCTGGAAAGACCCTGCAAGACCCTAGCCATGATATCCCATTTGGATCTCTTTCCAGGTCAAGGGGAAGTCCCAGCAGATGACTTCAAACAGGCCTCCCATTGGTCTCCTGAGAGTAAACAGGGCAGGAATTGTAAGCCTACCAACAGAACAGCAAACAGCTGGGTCCCTTCCCCTACATTAGGAAAGGGGAGAAGGAAAGATTTAAAAAGGCTTAACCTGGGCTTTCACATGCACATCTCACCCTGCAGCACACCCACAATCTATGTCTCAGATGGTGTACTCTTTTCATGTTTCTTAATAAACTCTTTACTCCTTGCCTAAAAACAAAACAAAACAAATGATAAATTACTGAAAGGCACATAAGATATCTGGGATGAAGATATTCTATTTATTTACCTTCCTAATGGTTGCATGGGAGTGTTTACATGATAAATTTTCATTGAACAGTACTGTCACAGATTCATTAACATTTCAAATATGCTATTTGTCTTACCCACATGGAGATGGTCAATTTTTTTTTTTTTAGATTTATTTATTTCTCCCCCCTCCTTTCATTGTCTGCTCTCTGCATCCTTTCTTTGTGTTTTCTTCTGTGTCTGCTTGTGTTCTCATTAGGTGTCCCTGGGAACCAATCCTGGGACCTTCCAGAGTGGAAGAAAGGTGCCCATCCTCCTGCACCACCTCACCTCCCTAGTCTGCTGCATCTCTTATTGTCTTTCCTCTGTGTCTCTTTTTTGTGTGTGTCATCTTTCTGTGTCAGTTCTCTGTATGGGCAGCACTCTGCATAGCCAACTTGCCTTCACCAGGAGTCCCTGGGTATCGAACCCTGAACCTCCTATATGGTAGATGGAAACCCTATTGCTTGAGCCACACACTCTTCCCGTGATGGTCAGTTTTATGTGTCAACTTGACTATGTTGTGGTGTCCAGTTGTTTGGCCAAACACTGGCCTAGATAATGTTTTGAAGGTATTTTGTAGATGGCTTTAGCCTCTACAACCAAGTGACTTTAAGTAAAGATTACCCTCGATAATGTGGGTATGCATCATCTTATCTGTTGGAGGCCTGGTAAAAAAAGAATTGAGGGTTCCAGAAATAAAAAGCAATTCTGCCCCAAAACTCTTCCTTTCACTTCTCTCTGTTTCTAGCATGCTAGCATCCTCAGTGGATTTTGAAGTTAAGACTTCAACATCACTCTTACAAGATTTTCCTTTGCCAAGCTCTACCTGTTGGAGAACCTGACTAAAGCACACACCATCTGCTCCTAAAATGCTAAAATGTTCACTTTGTGGATAGTCTGATTTTACTTTTACTATTTGCTTTTATAAGAGTGTTCTTTATAATGGTTTTTACTAATGGTTCCTGGAGTTCCAGATAGGTTTTTATCTATATGTAAATAGCAAACCTGGTCATGCCTTTTTTTTTTTTTTTAAAGATTTACTATTTATTTATTCCAACCCCCCTCCCTTTGCGGCTTGCTTGCTGTCTGCTCTCTGTGTCCATTTGCTGTGTGTTCTTCTGTGTCTGCTTGTCTCCCTTTGTTGTATCATCTTGCTGCGCCAGCTCTTCGTGGGCACCGGCCACCAGCTCTCCACAGGTGCGGGCCAGCCTGCCTTCACAAGGAGGCTCTGGGACACGAACCCAGGGCTTCCCATATGGTAGACGGGAGCCCAGTGGATTAAGCCACTGCCGCTTCCCTGTTCATGCTTTTTTATTAGTGACACTTGATCAATCCTAGAACCTAATATCTGTCTTCCACTTACCAAATCAGTAAGAATTTCATGTTTAGATATGTGCTGCCTCTACTCTACCAGTTTCTTACATTTCAATTTTGTGTATTTACACAATAGAAGTTGATACCTAAATCAAAAGTAGATAGCTATTGCTTATTAATATGAATAGTAATGATAATGATAGTAGCACTTGTCATATATATGCATTAACTACTTCTTATATGCAAGTTTCAATGTTAAGCACTTTATGAATGTTAATGTTTTTCTAGCCTAATTGTGACTCAGTTTAGATAATCCAGTGAATATCAAATTAATTCATATTTTTATATACTGAAAATATATTTAGGGTTTCTGTAAAATTAGTGTTATAAGTAAATACATTAATATTTTCATAAGCCATTTTCGTTAAGAATTTTTATATGGCATAAGAGAACAAAGCCCTTTCTTTTTAGTCTAATTTTTTTTTTTTTAAGATTTATTTTTATTTATATAATTCCCCTCCCCTACCAACATTCAGGACAAAAAGTTGTTGTGAAATTTAACACTCTAGAAATTTATAGTAGAAAGAGCTCAAGATTTATATGGGATTTATATGGGAAGATATTTTACTCAAATCCACCCTAGGGATCAGGAAAAAATTATAGAACTTAGGATATCTGAGATCCTGTGACATTCTAAGTATAATGGATGAATAATTAAGAATGATGATAATTTTATAGGCCATTAGAAAGGCACTAAAAGTGAATGTAATTAAAAGGCACTTTCAGACATCAAAGTTTTATATAAATAGTTTCACAACAAATATCTTTTCATATTGGATAGCACTTATTAGTGGATAAAATGACAAAAGTTTATAAAGCTAGACATATTTGACTGCAACAGATTGTTCTTTCCATTGCTTTTTTTTTTTCATTTTATGACTTTCTAGACAAGCAACTAAAAACCCCACTGATTTTGTGTTTATGAACAGATCAGTTTAACAAGGTAAGTGAATATTTTGGGATGGAAAATCTAGTATTGAGACAGCTGGCTTAGACTGCCCCCTTATCAGAAATACTGCTGTTAGATTATCCAAAGTAGGAATAAAGCTTAAAATGCAATTTTCACTCAACCAAGTAAACTCTTTGCCTATTGTCCTTTCCTTAAATTCCTCTCTTTATCTTCCACCTTAAGTAGGTGCAGAGTTAGGTTTTTTTCTCCTCAAGATATCTGATAAAATAATATGAAGCAGAAATAAGAATTGGATACTTTACTCTATTGTGTAACTAAGTTTTAATCTTTGGTTTTGATGGCATCTTTAAAAATTCTGTGCTTAATGTTGAAGAAATACTCAACATTTCAAATTTATTCAACAGTATCTAGGCAAATTAAGATTCCTTCATTTCAGGCGTTTTATGAGTCTCTTGGCAATAGAATCTCTTCACTATTATTTTCTACATTTTAGCTGAATGTATTTGCATGGTTTATTGATGGAGAAAGCACCGAATTCCAGAACTAGAATTGTTTTTGCTGTGGTAAGGATGGCACATGGTGAACAACATTGTTCAGAATTTATTTAGATGTTGAAGTCCAGAGAAGTGGTAGATTTAATGCAGTTGAACACTAGCTCAAGACCTATAAGCACACATCATAGTAATGTAAGATTTGTGCTAAATCAAATATATTTATATACAAATGTTGGAATTCCATGGAGGAATTGTAGTCTTGGACCATGTTTAAGTAGAAAGCTTCTTTTGAGGGCTTGAAGCAAATGTTGATAACTTTATTGGATTAAACATTAACTGAATACATAGGAAGGTGGTTTACCAAGTTGGGAAGTGAATTATAAGAGAAAGGGTGTCTCTATATTATTCTGACAGCTCTTTTTTAGATTTTTCTTAGGGGCATTATGCTTGGTGATACGAAGTTTGCAGCTTATACTATTGATTAGCCTCTTGGATTTCCATTATGGGCCTCTGACAAAGAAATAAGATGGTGGATGGAAATTCTCTGGTTTTGCTGACTCAGGAACAGATGGTGCTGTTACTCATGTTATTAATTGCCATATTTATAATCTTTTTTTCTGCAACCAAACTAGAACAGGTCTGACTGCTGAAAAGCATAGGATTCCGTGTCCCAAACTCCCATTTTTTGAACACTGAGGTCAATTCTTATTTCTTTGTACAATTGTACCTTAGTCTAGTATTTGGACTGAGAACGATTTCCAGATGCACCAGAAGATGTTGCACTCTCGGATATCAATAGGATTGTTGAAATCCATTTACTTGCTATTGCACTGGCTCCTTTTGCTATAGACCTAGAGGACCTTCTTCATAATTGGTTTAAACTCCATTTAATTTTATTTCTAAAATATTTCAGACTTATGAAAGAATAGATACACATTTGTGTATCCATCATCACTTGCTTACTTTTTGAAATATTTCAAAATTCCTGTTTTGAAAAGAAGAAATTTTGTATTATACACACACATGCATACACATATATACTCTGACTCATTCTATCAGTTCTTTTATTTCCACTTCTTCCTTTTCCCAATGAAATTACTATTCTTTATTGACATATATCAATACCATTCACAGTTTAAAAAGTTTTATCACATAAATTTTACCCATAAAAATACATAGTATTGATTGTTGTCTATCTTGTATAATGTATGTAAATTATATAATTTGCAACTTGCTTTTTAAAAATGAGACTGTGTTTTGCCAACTTAATTTTAGTTATGCAATTTAACAGTTAAATAGTCTTCCAAGGGGTGAATAAACTGTTTATTCACTCTTGTTGTATTAATGGATCATTTGTTTGCAATTTTAAGTACTACAAGCTTTGCTAAACTGAATGATATTGCAAAAGTTTGTTCAACTGTGACGGAGTTTTGCAAGACTTCCTAACTGTTAAAAGAAGTGTTGGGTGGTAGGGAATATACGTCATCAGATTTTTTAGGTACTGTACAATGTTGGCAAATTGCTCTCTAAAGTGATTGTTCTAATTTACAGTCTTACCAGCTATTCATGAACTCTATAACCAACACATTTAAACAACCCATGGTGTTGCTAGACTTTTAAAATTTTTTACCCATCTAATGGTTGTGAACTCTTATCTTGCCATTGTTTTAATTTTAATTTTCCTCCTTTGAGTGAAATTGAACAATTTATGTATAACTGTTAATGTAATTTAAATTCAATTATATATAACCTTATTTGTAGGAATTATTTGATTATTTTGGATATATCTTTTATGGTTATGTGTTTCATAATTATTTTGTTCCAGTTTTTTATGTGTCTTTAAACATTTTTGTAGGAGTTTTTTTAATCATATAGTTGCTTTCAGTTTATTGTTAAATTTATTGGTCTTTTTCTTTAAAATTAGTTGTTTGTTTTTGTTTGAGGTATCTATTCTTAATGTAATACTTCAAGGGCATTGTTACTATTTTCTAAATTAAAGTTTTGCTTTTCAGTTTTCAGTCTTTAATCCTTTTTAAATTCATTTTTCTGTATTTGTGAGGTAACTGTCTTTTTCCATCTTCATAGTCAACTTTCGTAGAAGAAATAGTATATACACTAACTTGTAATACCACTCCATTTTCACAAGTTTCTATTTATACTTGCATCTGTTTTTAGGCTTTTACTTCATTTGAGAGGGCTAGTTGTCCATCCCTGCACTAATATCCACTATTTTAATTGGTAGAGTTTTACAATTAAGCCATACTATCTAGTGGGACAAGTACCACCATCATTATTTTTCAAAACTTTCTTGGTTATTTTTGGTCCTTTCATACTCCATATGAATATTAAGATCAATTAAGATAAACTTATCAAGTTCTAGAAAAATCCTGGATGGTAATTGGACTTGAACTGAATTTTTAAGTTGTTTGGGGGGCTTGCTATCTTCATAATATTGAAATGTCCCATCTCTATATGTCTTTTAATTTTTTCTTGTTTAATTATGTTTCTAGGGCACTCATACATGTTGAATAAAAAGTTGACAGTAACTTATTCTGTACTCAAAAGGGAATAATTTTAGTCTTTTACCATTAAATAGGAATCATATTTGTTTTTTTAACTTCTGGAAATGGCTATATCAGATCTTATGAAAATTATATAAAATATTTATTATTATTATTATATTTGCTTTTTAAAAACTTGTCCTTTGTGATATGCTGAATACTAGCTCCCAAAGATATCTATTCTTTCCCTGGGACCTGTGAATATATTACTTTACATTGCAAAAGGGACTTTGCAGAAGAGATTAAGTTAAGGATCTTGAGATGGGGAGATTATCCTATATGATCCAGATGAGCTCAGTGCAAACATAAGCATCTTTATAAGGGGAGGAGGGAAGCAGGAGGCTCAGAGAAGAAAATGAAACCTTATTAATGTGACCACAAGCCAAGAAATGTAGTAAACTGTAGAATCTGGAAAAGGCAAGGAGTGAATTCTCCCCTTGAGCCTCTAAAAGGACCACTCTTAGGCCAACACGTTGGTTTAGCTCTGAATGACTCATTTCAAAATTCTAACCTCCAGAGATCTCTTAGATAATGGCTTTGTGTTCATTTAAGCCACTGTGTTCGTGGTACTTAGTTAAAAAATGAGTATCAGCAGAAATAGAAAACTAATAATACCTTCTGAGGACATTGCTTTGGTAGGCTCTGATGTGATTCAGTCTGAGGAAGAAAGTGCTTTTATTTTTACCTGTCAAATAATAAATGTTGTATTGATGAAGAAGTTTGTTATTTTAGTGAGGTTGGTCTAGGGGGAGAGGTATTAGAAGGAGGTTCGTCTTATATGTGGTCTTAGTAACTGGCAGTACTATTTGCCACAGGTCCGTGGAGGCTGGTCAAGACTTGGGCCTGCTTGCAGCTAGGGAGGGAGGCAGCCAGTTGTAATCGAGGTCTGGGCTGGACGTTTGAAGACTTGATGGCAGGTAACTTGTTTACAAAAGGGCTTCCAGCAAAGCCAGTTCAGGAACTTGGTTTCCTCTTTTATATGACAGGATTTATATTATCTCCTACCTTCTGTGGTTGTTGGGAGAAACAAATAAAATCTCCCTATATAAACTGGAAGTGACAGAGAGGAACTTGGTAAGGGGCATTCCACTCCCTGCAGCCAACAACAAGGGAGATAATATTGGAAAGGGGAAACAGATTTGTAATGAAAGTGGATGGACCCTTTCTAAGTTGGGTTATTACATTACATTGGATGTTGACTTAAAGGTTGCAGGTAACCTCCAGTGTACTTGAGAAGGCTGGGAAACTTTAAGCTATTTGGCTTAGAGAAAAAAAGGGAAAAGAAAAACCCTGCAGGTGATCTGCTGAAAAATGCTGAAAAATCTCCAAAATTCTGCCACGAATTGTCTGCTCAGACTAGTTATTTAATTTATCCACACCTCAGTTTTATATCTATAAAATGAAAATAATTCCAATGTTTTTGCCATGCTCTTATGAAGATAAAATGAAGTAAAATGATGAAAATACCTAGGCCAGTATATTTATCTTCTTTGTGAGAATTTAACCTAATTATCAAAAACTAATATATGCTAGAGTGCACCTTCTTTATTTATTTTATACGCTGCTACCAGATTGAATCTTGCCTCTGGGTACTTGATGGGATTTAGACACGGGTGTGGTGTTGAGAAGAAATAAATGGATTCTTTGCCTTCCCCACTGAATTTCTTCTGTGTGGCCCTCTAGTTTTTGTCCTTGGTGGTTCTGTACAGATCCATGCTGTTAGGAGTACCAGTATTTCTTACTAACATGGATATTTCTTTACTTCAGTTACTTTGATTTTCTGCATGACTCTTGGTAGTGTGGAGAATCTGAGGTGGGGTGACCATATCAGTGTTGATCATATGCTTGGGCACATAGAATGAGATAGATTGTCCTTATAAGAGGAAGATCTGATGATAGGGAGGAAGTAGGGTACACTTAACAGCTGCTGGAGGGAACTTGGGCCGGAACACAGAAGAAGGATCAGTTATAGAGAAGAAACTTTTAAGGTTTTTTTCTCCAGCAGGTAAGTGCAATATGATAGGAGCTTGGGAACTAGGGGATATCAAAGATGAAATTTGGCCTCTAGCTTCTATATGCTGGACCTGGGTGCATGACTTCCCCTCATATGTGCTCAATTTTCTCTTAAAATGAGGATATTTGGGGAGCTGAATATAAACAAGTGAGAAGATTTAGCTCTGAATCTGGCATATACGAACTAGGTGTTTAATAAATATCATATCCTTTCTCTATCTTTCCTTTGTCATGCAGCTGCTAATATGAAATTTTAAGTGTATATGCTGCTTATCATAGCTTCTGTCTGAAGGTCTATAGATTATGATATGGTATTATATAGGTTATGTATACACCACCTGTTTTATCTAATGGTAATTACTCAAACAGTGAGCCATTATCTCTATCCTCAATGATTGTTGTCCACTTACTATATCATTAAATTATATAACATAAAAAATACTGTAACTATCTTAGTTTTAGTGTAGGCAACAATGAAGTATAATTGTTCAGAGTAATGAAAGGAATTATTTACAATAATTCTTAAGGGGTGAAAAGATCTCTGATTATAAAATGTCTCCCTCTCTTTACCTTTTTGGGCTTTTTATTTAACCAAGTCATGCTCGACCAACTTGCAGAATCTTGCAGCTGCTCAGTGGTCGACACAAGCCACCATGCCATTAATGACTGTGCAGTCCATTTGGTATATCACCTATTGTGCTGTGCCACATTTTCTCAAGAGAAGGAAAAGTTGAATGTCATATGCAATTTGGCATTTGCCTGGATTATTAAAGTAACAACCCCTACTCTTCCTTTTAACTCTAAGGACCATTCAGGCAGAATCTCATTTTGAAAGATGAGAATGAATGAATTTTGAGAATTTTTGCCACTATCTACACTGGGATCCGTCTATACTAGCCCCCTTTTGATTGGATGCATGCTCTTACCACCTGAGTGCCTTTGCAAATGCTGGTTGTTCTGCCTGGAATACCTACTGACTCTTGCCTTTTTTCCCTGCTACCCCCAACCAGCAAAACACCCACCTACTACACACCATTGGTTTTTCAGATTCTTCTGATATTTTAGAACATAAATTCTCAGTGTCAGCACTATTCATGCTTTGGGCTGGATAATTCTTTGTTGTGGGAGTGGCGAGGGCTGCCCTATGCATTGTAGAATTTTGCAGCATCACTGGCCTCTATCCACTAGAGTGCCAGTGGCATCTTCAAGACAGGACAACCAAAAATGTCCTCAAACATTGTTGAGGCAAACTTACCCCTAATTAAGAACCACTGATTTAGTGCTGCCACAAATGTCATTTCTTTATTAAGGAAAGCATTTTTCATCCTCTAAAATAACTTGTTCTGCTGCACCCTTTATTGATTATCAAAGAATTCTATCCCATTATTCTGCCAGTCTTTTTGGTGTCATATATCAAAGATTAAATTACAGAATGATTATTCATTTAGAGACTTTGCGTTAATTGACTCGGTTAGAATGTAAGTGCAAGGAAGGCAGTGACTTTCTTCCTGGGTCTCAACTCTACCCCTAGTCTAAGCAGGCACTCAAAATGTATTTGAAACTCATTCATCTTTTATTTTATTTTTGTTTCATTGACTTCCTACATCTGAAAGTTAATATTTTTGAAACTCCTGATTTTTTAAATTCATTAACACTGAGTTTGGTTATTAATATGATGATCGTATTAATATTTAGGCCTGTGGTCCCCAAACCGTGCTCCAAGGCACCCCTGTGAACTCACAGGATGCTCAAGAGAAAGACATTTGTCCTACACCATGTGAACTATTTGCTTGAGTTAGTTCACAGTTTCAACAATAAATGGACTTGCATACTTTTAATGATGTCATAACTTTGCAAAGCTCAATTTTTGAAAGTTGCTGTGGTAAAAAGCAACAGAAAATAGAAAATGGGGGTGGCAAATTCTAATCTGAGTCTATGATTTGTCAAACAGGTGCACACATGCCATTAGTAAGTAATTGTGGTTATTTATGAATGAAATAATATACATTTTTTTTTCAGTTTGTGTGTATTAGTTTTTAAAATGACTACTGGCATGTTAGTACATAAATAATAAGTTGCTTGAACTTAACTACATAATGAATAAGACAAGTAGATACTTATTTTGGCCTACAGGCACAGTGAGAAAAAATTGTTTAGACAGAATGGGCGTCATGAACTAAGAAAGTTTGAAAATCTCTGCGTTAGCCAATTTAAACATTTTTCATTCTAAATAATTGCTTTTCACAGCCACTATTTCCAAGTAATTTATATAAGAAACAGGATATTATAACAGGTCTGATTGTAATATATTTATGACATGATATACTATTATGCTTTAAAATAATATATGTTAAGAAACTTAAGATAGATATGAATTGCAGATTTTCTTTTGTCATGATTCTAAACCTCAGACTCAAAAGAAAAAGCAGTTGGCTTTAGGAAATTTTCAAGGTTGCCCAAAATAGATAAAAGAAATTTTAGCAGAAATGAGCCAATGTTATTTATATTTTTCATTTTCACAGCATCTATCTGTTAATGCTGAGATTGAACTATCATCTCAAGTATATGTTAGACCTTAACATTATAACTATCAGAGAGTTACCAAGCTACTCATGGAGTTTTCATATCTTGGTTGTAACAGATAAGGCTCTTAAAAGGATTTACTTAAACATATGTTTACCATCACTTTTCATTAAATTGCAAATTCCATTGTGCTTGCCTTTTCTGTGATTTTTACTCAATCATGGCATTGATTTTGTAAATGTCATTATAATTAAATAAAATTTATTTTAGCTTAAATTCAAATTCTGTTTCATTGTTTGGATATTCTTTATTTGTTATTGACTTTATTACTAGTACCAACATTCTATAGTTACATAAATTTTTGCAGAGATACATGGAATGGAAGCTTTGTGAATCCAGAGACTAGGAATACATTTTGTTTATTGGTGTAATCCTCCATTGATATTATTATGTGACAGTTTTCAGTAATAAACATGAATGTTTTAAAAAGACTCTTTCAATAAAGTGATTATATTTTCACACTTACAGTATTACTATTTCTGGAAAAGTGCTGCAGTGATAGATTAAATTTCAAAGTTAGTTCCATACCATAACTAAGAAGATAAGTATTTTATTTAGGGCAATTCCACAATCTACAGTTCTCAGTATTAAACATACCTAAAAATATATAAAGTCATGAGTTGTTAGCCTCTTTTTCTTTTTCATACCCTCCCCTTATTTCATATTTTTGCACTTCACTGCCCTCTCCAAAAACTTCTTTGAAATTCCTAATATTTTTCACAAAACAGATTTCTTCCAAATTTTTATCACTGAAACTTCTTGGAAAGATGAGTAGCATTCATGTTGGTGGAAATCTTCCTAGTGCTAACTTCCATTCTAGCACAGCTCTTGGAAACTGGAAGTGACATAGTTGGCAGGTTCAAAGAACCGAGAAATAGGATTTCCTGACTCTCTCATTTTTTTCTTCCTGCAGTGTTTTAAGGATGTATTAATTGTATAGTACCTGGATCATTTTGTGGCACTCCTAATTAGATGATTTTCTGACTTAAGGGAGTTTTCTTCAATCTGTTTAATTCATTTCACTGCTGAATTTTAAAAAATGCAGTAGTTGGTTTTGTTTTGAAGATAGTGAAATAGGAGTGGGTTTAGAATCTATAAGGTTCCATAAGTATCCGTAATTCTCAGGATGACACTTGCTCTCAGGATGACACTTCTCCTAGAGCTAATTACTGAAACCATCAGTTTTGTTTTTGCTATTTTTGAAATCATCAGTTTGAAGGTGCAACCAGGATTTGATTTATGTCATAAACTTGTGATAAAGTATTGAATTTCCTAACATAAACATTAAATCTCAAGAGGATCATATTCAAATATTATTTATTAAAAGTTATTTGTTCAGAAAAGGAAAAAAAAATCCACAATTAATGATTCTATCCCTTCCATAAAATAAGGCTTTTTGATAAATGATGTTGTGACAAGTGAACAGTCATCTACAAAAGAAAAGAAATTCGAATTCATACCTCATGTATGTGAGATAAATGGTAAATATATTAATATTTAAGTAAAAGAACATGAGAGGATGAAACTATTAAGTTCTAGAAGAAAACATTGGAGAATTACTCTATAACCTTGCACTGGTACTGTGAAAAGCCACCTTGAGTTCAGTAAGAAGGACTCTTTAGGAAAGTATGGAACTGCTGGGGTCAGTAGCTGAGCACATGAAGGTGAGTGGATAGAATAGAAGAGAGACCTAACTACATGAGCTGAAAGTTTGTATATAGTCCAAAAGGTAGAACCCTTCTTATCTCAGCCCTTGATTAAGCAGTTGCTTTTCATTATAGTGGACCTCAGGCATGTCCAACAAGGTGAGGATGCTCTGTGAGTCCAATGGAAATGGAATACTCACAATATTGTCTAGGTCCTATTGTTGTTGAATGGCCGGGCCACAGTGTAAAATTGGGGTCAGGGGCTGCACTTCTCTAATTCTTAGGAGAGGAGTTGATACTGGTGACATAGTGCTAGGCAAATTACTAGATAGTAAACCTGAGCCCAACATTGCAGGAGCTTCCTGCAAAGGGTAACTCGTTGCTAAGTATCAGAGGAATATGCTAGTTTAAATTCCAATTGTGTTTAATAATGATAATAATAATTCTTATGTTTGGGATTAGTTCGAGAAACCATGCAGGGTTGTGCGCATTTAGCCCATGAGTCGGAAACAGATGGAGAGATTCTGGAATGAAAGTACCTCTGGGGGAACATGCTGAAAATACATAAAATAATATTGAGAAAAGTGACCACTTTTGAGTGAGGCCACAAGCCAACATTGACATCAGCCAATAGCCTTCTGTAATGAAAATGTAGAGTTGGGAAGAAATCTCAATGGTGATAAAAGTTTTTCTGTTTTGAAAGAGGCAGGATACTTTGTATCTTATATAATGAAGATTATTTGCAGTGGATCAATTAGTCTTGTTCCCTTAGCCCCAAGGCCTTAATTTATTTTATTCTTGGTAAAGTACATTGAAAAGAAAGAGAGTACAAAAGATAAAAGCAGAGAATGACTAGCTAACAGTTTCTTTCCTATCTCATTTAATTTTTAGCTTTTTGTGTATTGCTGGAATATTTGAAAACCCAATTTATAATTCTTTTTCTTTTTTTCTTTTATTAGTGAAGTCCAGGGTTTGTAGAATGATCATGCATAAATGAATTCTTGGGTATTAAAATGTATCATAGAATTGAAGTTAGAATAGTTGAAACACAATTAAGTAATATAAAAATTATGTTAATAGTTGTTTTTGTCCTTGAAATGTGATGTTTGAAAGTATGATGCTGCATGGTCACCTTAGCTTTTTGCTTTCCTTTTTATTTCACTCAATGGTGGAAAAGAAAATGTATTATTAGCAAAAGAAGGCATGTCTAAATCATTTGATTGATTTTAAATATTAACTTAGAAAATCAGAGCAATCAGAAAGTTGGGAATCAGTCTAAATCAGTATCCTTAAAGTTTGGTTCAGAAATGGTTCAGAGATCATTTTTTGTAAGCCTGAGTTAGAAATGGCAATGGCAAGTCTTATTTTTACACGTCAGTGTCTACAAAGCTCAGAAGGCCTTAATCATTTTATATTCAAGCTGTGCAGCTAACCAAGTATGTGGAAAAAATTTTTTCCTCCAAAATAATTACTTTTACTGACTCAGTATTGTATTAAAAATATTATTTCCGAGTTTAAAGTTATCCAGTTATCATTCCGTGAAAATCAATGAAGAATTTAGTACTTTGTGTTGTCCAATCAGTCAGCCCTTTAGAGGTGAAGTAGCAAATTCTGCTGAATGGATGGGGACAAAGCTGTAAAGTGAATTAAGTAAGAGTCATAAGAAGAGACTCTTGATTTAAAGTTATCACATTTCAATAGGCTTCAGCTACTGAAATTAAATTTTAATTAATATTAATTACTTTAATAACTTTTAATACATTCAGGTTTCGGTTTTAATATATATTCATCTCCTTGAGTGATTTATTCTTTCTCCCCTAAATGTGACACCAGGGCAGTACTTTCTTCTTGATAATCTGTTGAGATTAGCATCAGAATATGAATTTTTAGAGTGTGTCACAGGGGAGGAGGAGGAGGAGGAGGCGGTGGTGGTGGTGGTGTATTTTAGGAGTGTGGGCTATTTTGAGAGATGGTTGGCTGAAATGTGATTCTCAAGATAGGAATTTGGGCTTACTTTAAGGCAAGCATTTGGAAATTAGGTACCTGGAATTTGGGAAGAGATTTTATGATCCCAAGATGAATTCTGCCTTTGCAGCTACTTTTCAGTTTTGTTCAGATCCATGGAGTTGCCGGATTCACCTTCCCTACCATATGCCCAGAAGTTTTGTCAGAATCATGTGAAGTTGTGTTTGAATTTATGCATTTTTATTCTGTCTTGGATATCCTTAGTAGTCTATATTTAATGGTCTTTTAACAATTCAAACTTATCCCTTTTTTGGTTGCACTTTAGACATTTTGAAGGGTTTTAAAATTGATTGAATGTCTAATATTAATATTTGAGAACATGTCTTAATATGTAAATTATATCTACTGAAAACTTTTGAGCCTTCATTATAAGATGTTACATTTGTTTCATACTATGTCAGAGAATGATTTTTACATAAAAAAATCATCAGTTCTTCAACTATTTTGTACTTACTATAACAACTACTAATACCATAAATGCATAATTGTATAGAATATCGTTATTTTATTCTTCCCATTCCTCAGAGTTCTTGATTGCATTTATGCCATCCCAAATGCACTGCAAAAAATACCATCAAATGAAGTTTTGACATTTTGAGTTGACCAAAGATGGATACTGATCTCTTATTTTACTAAATTTAAAAAAGCTTGTTAGTAATACTTTCATATTTTAATCACTTCCAAGTACATTGACCATAATTTTTCAATCATAATTTGCTTCTCTCATGTACTTTTTGAAATGGCACATATCCTTAAAAAACAACAACTCACTGGTCCAGGACATTGCCTTAAAGAAAATTTTTAGAGTAGAACAAGTCCCCTCAAATAAGAACTAATTTCAATGCTTTATTTCATCTCCAAAGGCAGGTGTTACAGCACTTAAGATAAAGAATATTACACTTACCTCTTGATAACTTGCATTGTTTCAGGGTTTTGATTATTAATTTATAATTAAATGGGTAAATTTAACATTTTACATAAAAATTTTATGTAAATTAAAATCTTTGTTACATTCCAATCATACAGGTATTCAAAAGTAAGAAAGCTGATTGACTTACTGTTTTATATTCAGAACTGATTGATGTAATTTCTTAAAACATCTTTGATTTATTTAAGGATTTAAATATTTAAATTAATCATTATGGAAAATATTTTTTAGCTTTCAGATGTGTGTTTTCATTGACTCAGAGACTAAGCAGTCTAATAAAGGGGAGAGTATTTTGATGAAGTGGTTTAACTAAGTGGGAATCCTATAATTAACAGTTGATGGAAACCGACCACACCACTTACAATTACCACCTTTAATTAAGAAACGTGTAGAAGCTATTCTCTAATACATGGAAAGAATTTAAAATTCTGAACATGATAAAAAAAGGGAGCATCTAATGGAAAATTATTTTTTTCAAACCATAATTAGTCTTTTATGATGTCACATATCTTTTAAGGTTTTATAATTACATTAATTATTGGGAACTTTATATTATTTGAATTCAGATAAATAACCCCATGAAGCTATTTCCCATCATTTTTTTTTACCTCTCACATCAAATTTTATTTTTGCTAACATTTCTTTTAGAGGTAAAAGAGTTGGTGTCTTCAAATATATTTAGTGACTACCAGAGAAAATTGTTTCTTTTCAGATGGGTAAAATTTTAAAAAATTATTTTCAAAAGTTTGGCAAATATATTTTGCAATCCAGGAATCAATATTTTGCAGAAGAGGTTTTGAAAAATCACTTGTCTGCGTTATTTGTATGAGATTTCTATATTACAATGCTGTTTGCTTCACAGAATTGGGTATTTATCATGTTCTATGATGGATTTTTCCTTAATATATAAATTTCTTTATTTATTCCTTCCTAAATGTCACAGACTTCTAAAAATTTAAAGATTGAGTTCACAACATGTTTAATGGAATAAGTAAAAATAAAACAAATAATACAATTTCATTGCATAGAAAATTTAAATTTAGAACAAATTCCCATTTTGTATATACTATTATAGAAGATAATTTTAGAATCAAGGGAATTCTACATGTGTATTTATAATTAGAGAATTTATGAATTTTCAGAATGATCATGCATAAAATACAGGATTCTTGTACACCACCCCACCACCAACACCCTACATTGGTATGGAACATTTTTCACATTTGATGTTAGCAGTTCTTTTAAAATTGTGCTATTTTTTTTTAACAGTAATTACTTTTGTTACAATTGGTGAAATATTGTTAAAATATTTCTTTTGCGTATCGTTTCATATTAAGTGTATATTTTTGGATTTATCATCTTATTACCACCTTGTATTAGTATTGCACATTTGTTATAATTCATGGAAGACCATTCTTATGCGTGTACCATCGACTATAGTCCTTCATCTGCAGTGATGTTCACTGTGTTGTACAGTCCTATGTTTTATCTTTTAATTTTAATTTTAGTAATACGTACTTCCTAAAGTTACCTCTGTAACCACAGTCACCAATATAGTTCATTGCTGTTGATTACACTCACAATAATGTGCTACTGTCTCCACATTCTGTTTTCAAATCTTTAGCATTAGCCTAAATATAAAATAAGTATAAGATAAACATCAACTCCCCATTCCCTAACCCCAAACAGTATCCTGGTAACCTATATTCTGGATTCTAATTCCATGAACTTACTTAGCATAATTAGTTCATAACAGTGAAGTCATATAATATTTGTCCTTTTTTGTCTGGGTTATTTCACTGAGCATAATGTTCTCAAAGATCATCCATGTTGTTGCATACATCAAGACTTTGTTCTTATTTTACAATTGAATACTATACCATTGTATGTATATACCACATTTTGTTTATCTATTCTTTGGTTGATGGACACATGAGTTGCTTCCATCTTTTGGCAATTGTGAATAATGCAGCTATAAAAACATTGGTGTGCAAATAACTGTTTGAGTCCTTGCTTTCATTTCTTCTGGGTGTGTATCTAGTGGCAAGACTGCCAGATCATATGGTAATTCTATCCTTTGCTTCCTGAGGAACTACCAAACTGTGTTCAACAGCAGCTACACTATATTCCCACTAAAAAATAATTAGCATTCCTGTTGCTCTCTAACACATGTAGTTTTCTGTTTTTTTAAAAATAGTGGTCATTCTAGTAGGTGTGAAATGATATCTCATTATAGTTTTAATTTGCATTTCCCTAATAGCCACTGATGTTGAGCATGTTTCCACGTGCCTTTTAGCTATTTGTACTTCCATTTTGGAGAAATGTCTATTCAGGACTTTTGCCCATTTTATAAATTGGGTGGTTTGTCTTAATATTGTTGAGTTGTAGGATTCCTTTATATATTCTGGATATTAAGTCCTTATTGAATATGTGGTTTCCAAACACTTTCTCCTGTTGAGGTAGTTGTCTTTTCACTGTCTTGACAAAATCCTTTGATGCACAAAAGTTTTTAATTTTGGAACCTCTCAAAATTCCCTTTTGTCTATTTTTTTTCTTTCATTGCTTGTGTTTTGGGTGTAAAGTCTAAGAAACCATTGCCTACCCAAAGATCTTGAAGATACCTCCACACATTTTCTTCTAGGACTGTTATAGTCCTGGTTCTTATTATTAGGTCTTTGAACCATTTTGAGTTAATTATTATATATGGGGTTAAACAGTGGAGCATGTCTTTTTTCAAGTTTGAAGATCTTCTTTGCTAAATGATTTGACATAGTAGCTCATGCATAAAACACTGAAGGACAAAACCTTAGACCACAGCAGCCTTGGGAGACAGGGGAAATACTGGGAGGCAGGGAGAGAACAGAGTTGTTAAAACTCAATTTATCTGTGAATCAGATAAAAAAATTCCTTCCAAAATATGAGTTTGGTTTTTTCTTATTTTTTTTAATGACTAGAAGCATCTTTATTTTCCAAATAAACAGCATTTTAAAAAGGACTTCAAAAGAAAATTCTTTGTTCTTCTGTCCTTCCAGTCATCATTCATGGCCCCCTTTCTTACCCTCCCTATCTGCCTAGAAGTTTGGAGTGTAGATAGGCAAGGAACTTGAGCAAAGTCAGTTGTCCACTCTTGGTCACAGTAGAGATAGGAAGGTATACGTAATATATTGATCTACATATGACTGAATTAATTCATAAACGATTTAATTAAATTTAATGGACCTGAAATCAAGTTTTTCAGTCATTTCATGGTGATTTTCTAAGCATTTAACTTAGTAGAATGCATCCTTCCCATTCTTTAATTGTAAGAAACAATTCTTTTATTATATAATTGTATCTCTACAATATGAATAAGTACTTTAGAAAACATTATGATTCTATTGAATTAATATCCTTGTACCACTTCATACAAAATAAATAACTATAATCTCAGGAAAAATTACCATATTTAAATCATAACAATCCAAAAAAAGATGGTAGTACTAGATACTTATCAATGTTCCAAAAGATTGTTGAAATATTATTTATATTTTTAATATAATAATGAAATATTATTAGTTTACAATCCTTAAGAATCTATTGGTTTGAATTGCTGGAAAGAATAGGAAAAAAATTCCACGTTAAAAAAAATTTAAGAAGAATGATATTATGTTCTAGTGTTTCTATTTTCAAATACCAGTTGCTTAGTTTCCAAATATTCCAAGGGAATCTTGTGCTATCTAAATTTTTCCAAGTCTCTTTAGCCAATTTTTGCACACATGAAAAAAATGTTGTCAAATTGGAAAGATGCCGTTGGGACATTGCTAAATTTGTCTGATGGATAAAAATAGTAAATCCAGCCTGCAAACACCTCTTCATACGTAATGAGCGTATTTGAAAATGTTTTGTGTAACTAGGGTCTTATAGAACAGTTTCCACTGAGCATATGCAGATTGAATTGCAATAGACATTTTCCTGCAAGTGCCTCATATTCTCAACTTTGTTTTTGAATGTGTGTGTGTCAAATTTAGGCAAATGTTCTTAAAAATTTTCCTTTTTAGTGAACACCACATGCGTTTCTTAGTTTAGCCAGGCTGACTTTGTCTGCTGTCAGAAATTACTGGCCCAGTGCAAGCTGTACAACCATCAACAGTGGTAGGAAATTTGTAATGTATCTTCCTTCTCGTCTGTCACTTTGACAAGTTCTCTTTATGTTTCGTTATCTTTCAGTCTTCCCCCCCATTTCTTGTCAGAGAACTGTTACTCTTCTATAGTTATGCCTGATATAGGATATTGTAAGTGATAATTTTACTAGTGGATTAAGTAACCAATCCTCATCCCCAACTGTGTGTGTATTCTGTTTAAACATGGGATTTGAGGAGCATTTAAATTTGGTTTTTAAAAAGTTTGAAGTGCATTCTCTCTATAATACTTTTTCAAAGACTCAACAAATTTTTTGTGTAGACCAGCTAAAGTTTTCAGCTCTAGCTATCTGAGTCAGTTGTCTCAATTTAATTTATAGACTAGGTTGACAAAATAAAACTGTAGGAAAAGAGGCCACTTTATGGTAGCCATTAGAAAATAAAACATCAACATAAATATTGATATTTAATGGGGAAGAACCAAAAAGTAACTCAATGGACCACATTGTGCACAAACTGTTTCCTGCTGTGCCAAGTAGCAGATACCATCTGGTGTCTTCATTGACTTACTTTTTTTTCAAAAGAAGAAGAACGAGAAATCCTAAGGGAAAGATGCTAACCTTGATATCTGTGAAATTCTGTTTTCTTGTAGCTCATTATTGTGGAAACTTTATCTTCTGATTCAGTTGGTTTATTTAAATGCTCAAGGTTTTTTCAGATTTTTCATGACCAGTGTCTTAGTTTGCATTTCACTGATGGAACTATAATTTTAAAAAAATAGGTAAATACTTCTAACAATACATTTTTATTTTTAATTAGAAAGCAGAGTTAATGATCAATTAATTATAGCATTTGATTAATACATTATCAATATTACTTATATTGAACTGAGATATTTAAAAGCCAAAGCAAAAACTAGATCAAATTACCATTTGATCTATCATTCTATCAAGGATAAATGTCAGGTTTTCATTTTGGTAATTTTTGTGGTAACTACTAGTTTGGATGGGGAACTTTTTCTTCAGTATCACTCAGTGAGTTATCTTCTTTATTTTTTTAAGATTTATTTACTTATTTATATTTATTTCTCTGCCCTTCTTTCCCCTCCCCTGGTGTCTTCTCTCTGTGTCCCTTCATTGGTGACTTTTTGTGTCTGCTTGCATTCTTGTCAGCGGCACTGGGAATCTGTGTCTCTTTTTTGGTTGGGTCATCTTGCTGAGTCAGCTCTCTGTGTGTGCAACACCACTCCTGTGCAGGCTGTGATTTTCTGCCCTAGGTGACTCTCCTTGTGGGGCGCACTCCTTACGTGTGGGGTTTCCTACACCGGGGACACCCGTGCATGGCACGGCACTCCTTGCGTGCATCAGTACCATGTGTGGGCCAGGTCATCACATGAGTTAGGAGGCCCTGGGTTTGAACTCTGGACCTCCCATATGTAGGCAGATGCTCTATCAGTTGAGCCAAATCTGCTTCCTTCAGAGTGTTGTCTTAATGATTTAAAACATTAAGCTTCTTTCAGACTCTGAGACTACAACATTAAAATGGGATTTATCATTGAGTTAGACATGGAAAGTTTTCCCTTAACACAGTTAAGTACCTTGTACATGATAGCTTTTGGAACTGAGACAATTTTATCATTTTTATTTATTTAATATTCATAACATTTATGCCTCTTTTTTCTTTTGGAGAGCAATAATCTTCCTTGCAATTGTGATGAGATTGGGGAATATTCTCACTTCTTTTTCTTCCCTATGGTCAAAGAGGAGTTTATCCCTTAAAAAATTATCAGGTTGATCAGAAAGTAGAAAAATTTCATGTTAAAGAGCACGAGCTTAGCTGTTGAACGGGGCATGAGCTAAAGCCCCTTTGCACCTAGGGGCTAGTACAGCACAGTGAACTTTAGTTTCTTTGTATTTGAAATGAAAATAGCAATATGCCCCTATGTGAGGAGTCATACAGATTAAATGTGTGTATGTCCCATAGCAGAGTGCTTGGCAAATACTAGGAACCCAGCAAAGCCTGACTTGAAAGAAAAAACAATTACTAATCTTAATGAGGGTTTATTCTACTCCTGTGTGGTGCAAAGAAACCGCAATTCATGACCCTTCATGGCATTGCATATTTTGGGGATTGATTGAATATAGAATGACTTAGAATTTTAATTATTTTGGCTGTGAATTCCTTGTATCTATCCTGGAAGTGGTTTCTGTGGAGTTTGTGCAAAGGAGTTATTGATAAGAAGAGACCAGATGGGAATGTTTAGGGACCTAAAGTTGCTTAGAACTTGCACTTGCTCCTCTAACACAGGAGGGCCTGCTGACCATCCAGTCTAATTAAATACTTGATGACTTCTCAGGCCAGTCCCTAAGAGTGATATCATGAGAGCGACATTTGAATAACTCACTGGTTAGGCTATCTCCCAGAGTATCCAGAGTTTGACTTTTCCACATCCTGTTTTGGCTTTAGGATTATAAGGATGTGTAGGATTTTAATTTTTTAAGGTTTCAAAATATCCCTCAATTAGCACCATTATCTTATAAGGAAAAGTCCATTTTTTTGTGGTAGGGATAGCTACATAATAATATATTCTTTCAGACAACAAATATTTATTAGCAGCCTTTAACAACTCCAATCATAATAAATTCAAAGAAGACAGTTACACAGTCCTTGCCCGTGAAAGGATTAAATTCCAGTCAGGAGAAAGGGAAAGACCAGAGGGGAGGATAGTGAGGATGATAAGAGAGGAGACAGAGGCAGGTGGTGTGTGTGTGTGTAAGAGATAGAGACAGAGGGGAGAAAAATATTTAAGAATAACATAATAAGCTCTATAATAGAATTGTACATCATGTTCTGTGGGAATACAGAGGAAGAAATATCATACCTTGGAAAGGTCAGAGAAAAATTTATTCATGAGGGAATATTTGTACTGAATTATGAAGTTTTTGAGGCACACAAAGGAAGGAGTTAATCAAAGAGAAAAAAGGCACACAAAAGCCTGGCACAATCTGGATACAAGGAGTATTTTGATAGGACTGTGGAGGGGTGTGTGTGTATGTGTGTGTGTATGAGTGTGTTTTGTGTGAGAGAGGATTGTTTGCTACAGGTGATATGACTGCTGGGTATTGAGGCAAAAAAGCAACATTGCTTTTTTTTTCCTTCTCTTTATTTCTCCTCCCTCTCCTTCCCCCTCCCCATTGTCTGCTCTCTCTGTCCCTTCGCTGTGTTCTTCTGTGTCTGTTGTATTCTCATTAAGCAGCTCCGGGAACCCATCCTGGGACCTTCCGGAGTGATCATTCTCTTGCTCCAGCTCAGCTTCCTAGTTCGCTCCATCTCATATTGTCTCCTTCTCTGTGTCTCTTTTTTGTTGCGTGATCTAACATTTCTTGAATGACTTAATTTTATCCTGTAGGTGATGGAGAACCATGAAATAATTTTAAGTTTCTGGGGCATCATAAGATTTACGTCAGAGAAAATGACTGTCATCAGCAAGAAGGATATTGAAAGAGGGAAAGACTGGTAAATTTAATAGGAACAGTCCAGGCTCAAAGAAGAAGGGCCTCAGACCAAGGCAATAGCAGTGTGTGATGGAGAAGAGGAACCTGATTATTAGTGAAGTGAAGTGTGTTAGCTAAAGGGAGAGAGGGGGGCCCAGTGAAGGCACCTGAGTTCTAGCTTGCACATTCTTTCAGGCATGGGGTACAAGAGGTTCGAGGTTTTTATTTTATAAATACATAAATGCCTGCACATAAAAAAACTATTTCTCAGGCATTTCTTTTTTAACAAGAGTACTAATATGAACCATGTCTGAATAACAAAGAGAAAATTGCCTGTTGTAGGCAGAATAATAGTCCTCTAAAAATGTCTATGTTCTTGACTTTAAAATGCTGTTTGACCTAAAGTAAGGGGGAAATGGAAAGGAGAAATGAGTTTATATGGCTACGAGTTTCTAAAAAAGAGTCTGGAGGCTGGCAGAAGGATTGCCCTCATGCACAACTGAGCAGAGTCAGAGAGACAGATAAAGCAGATACAACCCCCAGATATTGGTTCCGTTGAGGGCTAAAGAGACCCATGGGAGTTATGGTCATGGCCGATGGGGTTAACTACCAGGTCAGATGGCCCCTCTTTGGAACTGGTGTTTATGTGTGATGAATCTGGACTCAGATGGGATCTCCCTTCATAAGACTTTCATGCTAATGTGCTGGAGGTGCAGTTAATGTTGGGGTTTAAGATATATTTAGGGGATTTGAATCTCTGGACTGACAATGTGATAGCCAGGTCCTGAGCCTCAACAGACTCCAGCACCTACAATCTGATCTATTGGACTTACCACACTCAGCTAAGATGGAGTTGAAGAAGGACAACCACCACACCATGGAGCCTAGAGTGATTACAACTGAAAATGGGAGGATTGCATCCAGCATCCATGTGGAATCTGAGCCTCCTCTTGACATAGAGGTGCAATGGACACAACCAATCCAATGTCCACATAGAAGAGGTGGCATTGGATTGGGAAAAGTGGACATGGTGGACGATGGGTATGGGGAAAGGCAGGAAGAGATGAGAGGTGGAGGCGTCTTTGGGACATGGAGCTGCCCTGGATGGTGCTTCAGAGGTAATCACCGGACATTGTAAATCCTCACAGGGCCCACTGGATGGAATGGAGGAGAGTATGGGCCATGATGTGAACCATTGTCTATGAGGTGCAGAGGTGCCCAAAGATGTACTTACCAAATCCAATGGATGTGTCATGATGATGGGAACGAGTGTTGTTGGGGGGGGGAGAGGGGGGGTGGGGGGGTGGGGTTGAATGGGACCTCACATATATATTTTTAATGTAATATTAATAAAATGGTAATATAAATAAAATTAATAAAAATGGTGCACGGCTGAAAAACAAAACAAAACAACAACAACAAAAAAAATGTCTATGTTCTAATTCCCAGAACCTATATAAATATTTTGTGCTACGTGACTATATGGAATGAGGTTAGGAAATGGAATTAAGTTTGCTAATCAGCTAACCTAAAACAGGAAGATTATCCTGGATTATCTAAGTAGTTCCAATGTAATTATAAGCACTTGTAAATGTAGAGAAGAGAATGAGAAAAGTCAGTGTCAGAGTGATGCAGCATGAGAAGGATTCGATCTGCCATTGCTGGCTTCAAAGAGGGAAGAGGGCCTTGAGCCCAAGAATATGGGCAGCCTCTAGGTGCTGGAAAAGACAAGAAAATGGATTCTCCTGTAGAGCCCACTGAAGGAATGCAGCCTTGCCAAGACCTTAATTTTAGCCTAATGAGACCTCTTTTAGACTTCTGATTTACAAAACTGTAAGATAATAAATTTGCATTTTAAGCCACTAATATGCAATAATTTCTACAGTGGAAATAGGAAACTAATTCATCCCTAGAAAATGAGTGTTTGTAACTATTTTTCTACCATTTTCTGCTGAGTTACATGAAGATTAAAAATAATATAACAATACACAAACATTATTCACAACATTTACAGAAAAGTCTTGACTTTGTCTCTAATGCAAATGGATCATTCTCCAGGATAGACCACAAAGTAAGCCTCAATAAATTCAAAAATACTAAGATCATACAAAAGTATCTTCTCCAATCAACAAAGGAATGAAGTTAGAAATCAGTAACAGAGGGAGAATGGGAAAATTCATAAATATGTGGAAATTAAACAATGTACTCTTCAATGACTGAAGGGTCAAAGGAGAAATCACAAGTAAATTTAGGAAATATCTTTAATCAAATGAAAATGAAAATACAACATACACAAACTCATAGGAATCAGCAAAGGTAGTGCTTACATTTAAAAGAAAGAAGATCTCAGATAAGAGACCTAACCTCAAAACTTGAGGCTCTAGCAAAAGAAGTGCAAAATAAAATAGCAGAAGGGAGGAAGTGACAAAGATTAAAGCAAATATGTTTAAAATAGAGAATTGAAAAATAGTATCAAGGGAAGTGGATGTGGCTCAACTGACAGGGCATCCACCTACCATATAGGAGGTCCAGGGTTCAGTAACTAGGGTCTCCTGGCCTGTGATGAGCTGACCCACGTGCAGTACTGCTGCACGCAAAGAGTGCCATGCCACACAGAGGTGCCCCCCACAAAGGGGTGCCCATACACAAGGCATGCTCCCTGTAAGGAGAGCTGTCCCACATGAAAAAAGTGCAGCCCTCTCAGGAGTGGCGCCACACACACGGAGAGCTGATGCAACAAGATGATGCAACAAAAAGAGACACAGATTCCCTGTGCCACCTGACAAGAATGCAAGCAGACACAGAAGAACACACAGTGAATGGACACAGAGAGCAGACAGTGAGTGGGGGAGAAGGGGAGAGAAGTAAATAAAAATAAATCTATAAAAAAAATGTAATCAAGATAACTGAGAATTGGTGGTGGACTTGGCCCAGTGGTTGGGGCATCGTCTACCACATGGGAGGTCTGTAGTTCAAACCCAGGGCCTCCTTGACCCGTGTGGAGCTGGCCCATGCGCAGTAGTGATGCACACAAGGAGTGCCGTGCCACGCAGGGGTGTCCCCCACATGGGGGAGCCCCACATGCAAGGAGTGTGCCCATAAGGAGAGCTGCCTAGCGCAAAAGAAGTGCAGCCTGCCCAGGAGTGGTGCCGCACACACGGAGAGCTAATGCAGGAAGATGACACAACAAGAGGAAATACAGATTCCCATGCCACTGACAACAACAGAAGCGGACAAAGAAGAAGATGCAGCAAATAGATACAGAAAACAGACAACTTGGAGGGGGCAGGAAGGGAGATAAATAAATAAATAAATAAATAAATCTTAAAAAAAAAGATAACTGAGCATTGGTTCTTTAAAATGGCTGATAAAATCAAGAAACCTTAGCGTAACAAAGAAAAAAGGAGTAAACAAATAACAAAAACAAGAAATGAAAGGGGGGGCATTATGACAGACCCCACAGAATTACAAGGGATTATAAGAGGACAATGAAACACAGGAACTATCTACACTAACTCAAGAAGAAATAAAAAGTAAAAAGAAACTGGACCACACTAAGAATGATGATATGCTTTCATAAAATAAATAAATAAATAAATAAAAAATCTCAACAGACCAATGACGAATAAAAAGATTGCATTTGTAATACAAATTCCTCTCAACACCGTAAAGCCATGGCAAGTACAATTTGTTTCACTGGTGAATTTTACCAAACATTCCAAGAAGAATTAACACTAATTCTGCTCAAATCTGCCAAAAATATGAAGAGGAGGGAACACTCCCTAACTCGTTCTATGAGGCCAACATCACCCTAATACAAATACCAGATAAAGATAGCTCAAGAAAATAAAATTACAGACCAATATCCTTTATGAATATGAATGTAAATATCCTCAACAATATCCTTGGAAACTGAATCAAACAGCACATTAAAAGAATTACACACTATGATCAAGCAGGATTTATCCCAGGTATGCAAGACTGTTTTAACAAAAGAAAATCAATTAATGTAATACACCATATTAATAGAACAAAGGAAAAAAACCACAATCATCTCAGTTGACTCAGAAGAGGCATTTGACAAAATCCAGTACCCCTTCTTGATAAAATCACATGGAAAACTAGGAATAGAAAGATGCTTCCTCAACATGATTAAGGGCATATCTTAGATTTTCTAGGGAAACAGAACAGATAGGAGATATCTGTAAATATTATGATATTTTATAAAATTGTCATGTGATCATGGGGATGCACAAGTCCTAATTCTTCAGGGTGGGCTGTAAATCAGGAACTCCAGTGAAGGTCGTCAATGAGTTCCCTAGGAGAAGCTGGCTCTCAAAAGTGGAGATGGGAATTCTCTCTTCTGACTGCTGAAATTGTTTCTCCTTTTAAGGCCTTTAGCTGATTAGATGAGATGTCTTTCACCAATGAAGACAGTCTCCTCAGTTGATTGTAAATGTAATCAGATACAGGCAATTCAGTGATAATTTATGTCCACCGAATGTACACACAGTACAATTTGACCAATGCTTGCTTGACCAAACAGGTAATGGGCACCATTAACTGGTGAAGTTGACACAGGAGCCTAACTATCACAGGGCATATATGAAAAACTCACTGCTAAAATCATACCCAATGGCAAAAGACTGAAAACTTTTCCTCTGAGATCAAGAACAAAATAAGGATACCCACTGTCACTGCTGTTATCCAACATTATACTGGAAATTCTAGCCAGATCAATTAAGCAAGAAAAAGAAAAGGAATAAAAGGCATCCACATTGAAAAGGAAGAAGGAAAACTTTCCATTTGCAGATGACATGATCTTTTATATGGAAAATCCTAAGAAATCTATAACAAAGCTACTAGAACTACCAAATGCATTCAGCAAAGTGGTGGAGTGCAAGAACAATATTCTGAAATCAGTAGTATTTCTATATACTTATAATGAAAAATCTGAAGGGAAAATGAAAAAAAAAATCCACTTACAATAGCAACTAAAAGAATGAAATATCTAGAAATAAATTTAATCAAGGATGTGAGGGACCTATGCATTGAAAATGACAAAACATTTCAAAGAAGACTGAAATAAAGGAAAGTACATTCCATATTCATGGATTGGAAGACAAAATATTGTTAAGATGTCAGTTCTACCCAAAGAGATTTGCAAATGTATTGCAGTCCCAATCAAAATTTCTGCAACATTTTTTGCAGGAATGAAAAAGTCAAACATCAAATTTACATGGAATGATAAGGGCCCACAAATGGCCAAAACATTTTGAAAAAGAAGAAATTGGATGACTCACACTTTCAAAGTTTAAAATGTTTTGCAATGCTACAGTAATCAAAACAGGATGGTACTGATCCCACAGACATAAAGAGCAATGGAATTAAATTGAGAGTTCAGAGATAAACCCTCACATCTACTACCAGCTGATTTTCGACAAGGGTGTCAGGTCAGCTCAATTAAGAAAGAGTGGTATCTTCAAAAATGTTGCTGGGAAAACTGGCTCTCCATGATTAAATAATAAAGATGGATCCCTACCTCATGCCGTCCCATGCAGGGGTGTCCCCCACGTAGCGGAGCCCCACGCGCAAGGAGTGCGCCCTGTAAGGAGAGCCACCCAACGCGAAAGAAAGTGCGGCCTGCCCAAGAATGGTGCCGCGCACACACTGAGAGCTGACACAGCAAGATGACGCAACAACAAAGAAAGAAACACAGATTTCCTGGTGCCCCTGATAAGAATAGAATCGGTCACAGAAGAACACACAGCAAATGGACACAGAGAGCAGACAACCAGTGGGGGGAAGGGGAGAGAAATAAATAAATAAATCTTAAAAAGAAAAAAAAAGAATATGTAAAGGAAACCTACAACAAAAAGACAACCCAGTTTAAAAAAATAGGAAAAATATGTGAATAGCTATTTCTCCAGGGGAGATAAACAAATAGCAATAAGCACATGAAAAGATGCTCCACATCATTGTCCATTAGGGAAATGCAAATCAAAACCACAATGAGATACTATTTCACATCTGCTAGAATGACTGTTCTTAAAAACAGTGGAAATGAAGTGTTGGAGAGGATATGAAGAAATAGGAACATTGTTCATTGTTGATGAATGTAAAATGATGCAGCCTCTTTAGAAAACAGTTTGTTGGTTCCTCAGAAAGTTAAGTAGAGAATTACTGTAAGACTTGGCAATCCCACTTCTGGGTACATACAGAAAGGTATTGAAAGCAGGAACTTGAACAGATGTTTGCACACTGATGTTCATAGTGGCATTATTCACAATTGTGAAAAGATGGAAGCAACCTAATGACCATCAATAGATGAATGGATAAGCAAAATGTGGTATATACATACAATGGAATATTATTCAACTGCAAAAAGGAATGCAGTTCTAATACATGCAACAATTTGCATGAACCTTGAAGGCATCAGGCTCAGTGAAGTAAACCGGAAACAAAAGGACAAATATTGTATGATCTCACTGATATGAAATAATTAGAATAAACAAATTCATAGAGTTATAATCTAGAATACAAATTAGCAGGGCTAGGCAGTGAATGGGTAGTAAATGCTTAAATGGCACAGAATTTCTGTTTAGATTGATGGGAAAGTTTGAGTAATGGATGGCGGTGACTGTAATTCAACATTTTGAATATAATTGACATGACTGAAGTAAATATTTGAATGCGGTTAAAAGGGAAAATTTTAGGTTACATGTTTGTTACTAGAATTCAAAATTTCGAAAAAATGCCATACATCTATACTACATAAACAGTGAACCCTGATGTAAACTATGGACTAAAGTATTACTTAATTGTACTATTATAACAATATTCTTTCACCCATTGTAACAAAGTTATCACACTAATGCAAAGTGGTAATAATAAGGAAAGCTATCTGTGTATGTGTGTGTGTTCAGGGGGCATGTATAGGAACTCTGTATTTTCTGCATGATTTTTCTGTAAGCCTACAACTTCTCAAATAGAAAAAAAAATATTTAAAAATTAAATCTTAGCTTTGAACTTTAATTTGGTGCTAGTAGCTACTAACAGTCATAGAAATTAAAAATACACAAAATACAGAACACTAAGAAACAAAGTACACATGCAAGAAATAGCCATGAGGAGGAGCCTGTTTTGGAATTTGTACTTGAGGAATGTGTTTTTTTCATTGCTGAAATGATAAAAGAATTCAGCAACATTCAAGATCCTGACTTCTGATTAGCTTTTTCTTGTTTACAGGTGACAGAAAATTTTAGAAAAATTTTAAAATAATTTAAAAATAGATCTTTAAGGGAAAAATACTTCATAATTATTTTCCTGAAGTATTTAATAATGTATTTGCTCCAGCAATATCTGAAAGAATATTATTCAGTATTTTATCTTAAAGTATGAAAGCATATAGTGATTATGATGCAAATGTGCAGTGACTTTTTTTTTTGTTTCTCTTACTATGCCTACCTTTCACTTAGTAGACGCTCAGTAGAAACTCAGTCAATTAAATTGCATTTGTGTAGTGTTTGTTTAGGTCATATTAACAAATATAGAGCTATTTTGTACTGCTGGATGTAATGTTTAGTGTCTTTAAGTGCAGAGAAATGTGCTTAAGTGGGTGTTTTTTTCATGCCTTTTAAGGTGTTCTTGTGATTGTTTTGCCTGTCAGTGCATTGAAGTAAGTAATATTATTATTCTGTTTTGGTATTCTAAGAGCTTTATCTTTCTCATGGTCTTGGTGCTTATTGGTAAGTGATATTTGTTAAGGCATTTTAAAACAGCATTGTAGTGATTGAGAGGAAGAACTATGGAGCCATAGTAACTGAGTAAAATTTGGTTCTTCCATCTGCAAATTGTATAATCCTGAACAAGTTCATCCTTTCTATGCCTTGTTTTCCTTATGTGTGAAATGGGAATGCTAATAGTCCTTACCTCATAGGGACACAGGGAAGATTAAATTAGTTAATATAGTTAAGGTACTTAGAATTGTGACTGGCTCATAGCAGGTGCTAAAGAAACATTAGCTATAATTATTTACTTAAACATATGATTGAAAGTGGGTGAAACATATATTTTGTACTGCCAGAGAATTATTTGTATACCTACAGCAATACACAAACATATAAAACTTCCACCTCCAGCATGCATTTCATAGATCAGAATATGGATGCACAGGGACATGATAAAGTAATAAAGCTGTGTCTCCAACTGCCTGCCTGGCACCATGCTTGTGAAGTAATAAAGTGTTCCTGGTAATCTACATTCGTGAAAAGACTTGGAAGAGAGATATGACTTCTTTGCACTGTTGTGGACAGATGAAACCACCAAGACTCCTCCTTCCTATTTTGTTTATTTTCTCAGTTAATCAGGTAGTATAATGATGGAAAAAAGAAGTATAAAAGTTAAAATTGTATTTTAGACAAAACTTCATATTTTTTTTTGAATGAAGAACTCTGTGTTTAAATTGTAAAAGCGTACATTTAGTAATTTTGATGAAGAAACACCCAGAGGAGACATTGAAGCAAGCAAGAGTGGCTTGGATTTTAAAAGTGTTTGAATAGTGTTAAAGGATCCGTGTGTGTTTTCCCCAGTACATTTTGTGTGATTCAGTGTTTTGTGTGAACTTTAGTGATGGTACCAGATTTCCTTGTTTGTTGGATCCTTTGTTTTTCATGCAATGAGACAGGAACGAGGGAACATGGAAATGTACTTTTCATGTGGCTCAATGAGAGAAGGGCTCCTTAGTACATGTTCTGCCACCACTAACACCTGTGTGAACCACAAAATTATAATGTCTCCAGGTCTTTAAAAAAAAAGCATATGGAACATACATCTCCAAAGCACAGTTTTAAGTGCTTTGCAAACATTAACTCTCTAAATCCTCATAAAAAAATTTATGAGGTAAACATTATAATTATCCATCCCCATTTTGGAATTGAGAAGACTGAGGCACATGGAGGTTAAATTACTTTCCAAGGTTGATCTAAGCGGTAGAGTCAGATTTGAACCAAGGTGACATTATTCTCTACTTTTACTGACTGTAAGAGACAGTGTTTCTTTTCTAAATAGGAGACCTTTATACCTTTTTATATAAGTAACTATTTTCATTATTTTATTTTTTAAAAACTGCCTAGTTTAAATTCTATGTATAATGAAACCGTCCAATGGATTTGAATGATGCTCCTGATTTCCGGGGAAGACGGTGGAGTAGGGAGAAGCAGGATTGAGTCCTTCTTCTAAAACACCTAATAAACAGGCAAGAACTGCCTGAGACAACTGTTCTGGGCTGAGGCCAGAATACTCAACAGCATCCAGGGAAGAGTGGGAAGAAGAGGCTGATCAATGCTGTAAAAGACTGTGAGTAGGGAAGCGAACTAGGCCAATGGATAGGGCGTCTGTCTACCACATGAGAGGTCCGTGGTTCAAACCCCGGACCTGCTTGACCTGTGTGGAGCTGGCCCATGCGCAGTGCTGATGCGCATAAGGAGTGCCCTGCCACGTAGGGGTGTCCCCCGCATAGGGAGCCCCACGTGTAAGGAGTGCGTCCCGTAAGGAGAGCTGCCCAGCGTGAAAGAAAGTGCAGCCTACCCAAGAATGGCACCGCACACACGAAGAGCTGACACAGCAAGATGACACAACAAAAAGAAACACAGATTCCCAGTACCATTGATAAGGATAGAAGCAGTGACAGAAAAACACACAGTGAATGGACACAGAGAGCAGACAACCCAGGGCGGGGCGGGGGGGAGAGAAATAAATAAATAAATCTTAAAAAAAAAAAAGAACAGTGAGCAGCTCTCTCCACCAGGCAGCTGCTGCTGCCCATCCCCCACTCCGGCAGTAGGATACCTAGGGAGTCCATCCCTGGATAGCTGCTGCTGAAAGTGACGGATATAAAAATCCCCTTCCTGTCGAACAGGGTGGGCTACAACCCAGCTCTGATCACAGCCTTGCATTTGTAATTCAGATAGCTGTGCCCAGTCTGAGCTACTGTTTCAATAAAAGCTGTAGCAGCCATTGGTTCAACCCTGGCCCAGACATGGGTGGAGGTAATGGAGATTTAAAGATGCCATGGAATAGATAGATTAACGAATGGAATTGCATTGTGAGTCCAGAAATAGACTATCATATCTATGGCCAATTGATTTTTACATGGCTGCCAAGTCCACTCAACTAGGAAAGAATATCTCTTCGACAAATGGAACTGTATTTCCATATGCAAAAGATGAAAAAGGACCCTCTATTTGATACCGTATATAAAAATTAACTCAAAATGGGTCAAAGACATAAATATAGGAACCAGGAAGCAGGAGTTGCTTAGTGGTTGAGCACATGCTTCACATGTACGAGGTCCTGGGTTCAATCTCTGGTACCTCCTTAAAAACAACTCAGAAATTAAATTGAGTAGGAAAATGACACTTTAAGAGGGATAGAGAGACTTCTAAGGGGTGTGTTTTCTTTTTGGAGTAATGAAATTTTTCTAAAATTTTTGGTGGTGATGATTGCACAACACTGTGATTATACTAAAAGTCATTGGTTGTACACTTTGGATAGAATGTATGATATGTGAATATATCTCAGTAAAACTGCTAAAATAAAAAGAACCAGGATTATAAAGCTCCTAGAAGAAAATGTAGGGAAGCGTCAGCATCTTCGAGATCTTGTGGAGGCAGTAGTTTCTTAGACGTTACATGCAAAGCACAAGCAATAAGAGAAAAAATAGATAAATGGAACATCTTCAAAATTAAAAGTTTTTGTGCATCAAAGGGATTTATCAAGAAAGTGAAAAGACAGTCTACTCAATGGGAGAAGATATTTGGAAAACACATATCTGATAAAGGTTTAATATCCAGAATGAATAAAGAAATATTATGACTCAATAATAAAAGGACCGACAACCCAAATAAAAATGGGCAAAAAACTTGAATAGACATTTCTACAAAGAGGAAGTAGAAATCACCAAAAACTTGTGAAAAGATGGTCAACATCACTGGCCATTAGGGAAATGCAAATCAAAGTCACAATGAGATATAATTTCATACCTACTTGAATGGCTACTATTTAAAAAATCACTGTCCATGTGGTGCAGCAGTGCTCCAAAATGTATTCAAAATGTATTCCAAAATGCAATGAATGTGCCACAATGATGAAAGAGGTTGTTAATGTGGAAGAAGTGGGATGAGGGGGGTGGGGGGTTATATGGGAACCTCATATTTTTTGAATGTAACATTTAAAATAAAATAAAATAAAAATAAATCCAAAACAACAGTAATCTACAAGCATTGGAGAAGATGTGGAGAAATAAGAACACTCGTTCATTGCTGGTGGGAATGTAAAATGGCACACCCACTGTGGAAGACAGTTTGGAGTTTCCTCAGAAAGCTAAGTATAGATTATAATATTAAATCATTTAATTCTCATCACAGTTCACAAGGTAGGAACCATTATTATGCTCATTTTATCAGTTGGGAAACTTAGTGATTAAATAACTTGACCAAAGTCACAGAACTAGGATATAATCCCCGGGAGTACAACCCTGGGATATTCATCAGCCATTATTCAATAGGCTTTCTAAAATGTTTCTCTGACTTTAAAAAGTTAAAATTGCTTTTCATTTTAGATTGGGTACTATACTTTGATGTTCTGAGTCTGTACAAAAGTCATGCTCACTTCCCACTCTGGGGTTTTTCTCTTTTATATAATACCAATTGGATCATAAAAATGAGCTAGATCCAAAATTTTCCCAGTTTTGTGGTGGTCGTAAGTAATGTTTCTGTGATATGGGAAATTTTAAATATTAATCATTATTTGAAACTCCTTGGTAACATCACCAACTGGCTATTATCCTTATCACAATTATAATACATTCTTAAAAAAGGAGACACATTATAATCCTTAAATTTCTCTCCCACTGAGAAAAAAAATAAGGAATTGGGTTTTTATTTAAATTTATAAAATGCTCATTCTTTCATTAATCAGTGCTGCCTTTCATAAAGGTATGTGTTTCAGAATTGTTTTCTGTATCTTACCCAATCAATAATAGCAATAATCCTAATACAATTTTTTAATTAGAGAATTTGTGAGTTTACAAAACAGTCACACATAAAATACAGAAATCTGTGCACCACCCCACCACCAACACCTTCAGTTCATTTAGAACATTTGTTATTATTGATGGTAGCACTTTAAAAAAATATATGCCATATTTTAAATGGTAGTTATCTTTGTTACAATTGATGAAAGATTATTAAAATAGTTATATGGTCTATCACTTACATTATGTGTTTTTTCCCATATACCACCCTATCATTACTACCTTGTATTAATATCGTACATTTATTATAATTCATGAAAGAACATTCTTATACTTGTGCTCTTGACTATAGTCCATTGCCTACAATAGGTTTCACTGTGTAGAACAGTGGCCACAATATACTGTGTATTCAGTTTCTTGTGGTGGTGGTGGTGGTAATGGTGAGATGATAATGACAATGAGGAGGAGGAGGATGAAGGGGAGAAGAATGGTTTTACTTGGTTATACTCTCCTTAACTCAACATGCAAAATATCAGCTATGACATGGCAACATTATGCAAATTAATGTTACTCCAAATGTTGCTGTTATCAACTGTTTTCTCATAAAGAATAAATAATGACTAAAAGTGTGTAATTTTATGTAAACACCAAAGATGTGTTATAATGTCATATTTGGGGCAAGTGAATGTAAGAGTAGTGACTAAATGTTTGGACCAACTGTGAAATGTCATCATCTCTTTTCAATGGCTTGATTTTGAAATTGACAGATGTCTGTATTTTAGGACTACCTGTTGTTTTATGAGCTTCGTATCTTCAGGAAATCGACTGGTAATAATACATTCACTGTACTCACTTAATAGATTGAAGCTATAGTAAAGGGTTTCAAATGATGGTAATTTCTGAAATAGCATTTTGACTACATTATTTACTGCTGAAATGACTATGCTATGGTTGCTTTAGTTAACTCCTGATAAACTTTTTATCCTTCACTGTAGTAAATGAGGGGAGAGACTTGTAAGTTTTCCTCCACAAACACTAGGGATCTGAGGGAGCATGTAAGGTCAGGCATATCCTGGAAAAGTAAGTACCCACATTTATAAATATTTTATTTTGTTCTGAATTATTAGATAATAGACATGAGAAATGGCTTCCAAGAACAATGGTGCTATCCACCAAAGTTATATATTTACTAATTTGTTATTGGACCCCACTTACGTGAGGAAATGAGATGTCTTTCCCCATTTTACTTACAGTAAGTAAAGTTGTTTCTTAGTACTTGATGCTATTGTTTTTGCACCATTAAGGTGTAAATATAGGCAGTCAAGTCTCTTTTATTATTTATTACTCCTGAACAAAACCAAACAAACCATAACAATGTAAGACAGGTGTGGTTTTAAGAAGAATTTCATTTTTTTCAACTGAAACAATTGAATTCTAATGCCTTTGGTACAGTAGTTGAAAAAACTGAATTATGAAATTTATTGTTTTTAATTGAAGAAAAAACCAAGAATGAATTGACCACAGAAAATCAATGGCTAGTGTGCATTTGTTCAGAAGCAGCAGAGATTTGTTAATTATGCTTGAATATATAAACCAGAGAATATTAATTTTTTTCATAAAATTTACTTTGCTATACAACTTTAAGGAATCCTGAGATATCAATCGGGCTTATGCTGTTAATTAACAATATCGATTTGCTATTTTGGTGAGAATCTTCCAATAAGTGTGTTTTTTTTCAGCCACTGGAAAGAATGTATGTTTTTTAAAATAAAATAGTTAAAATTATAGTGAGATGAAAAATTATTTAGTATAATTGGAAAATAGAGAAATTTTTAAACATCCTTTTATGGAGCTAAGACTCAGAAATTTTAGATGAAGGATCCATTTAATCCTTCTTGAAGTTCTATAATATTTAGTATATGACATTACATTATCTTCCTCTCATTACTCTTCCAGTTCCATTATACACTAACAGCTCTTTCTCTTAGTGATCATTCTAAAAATTGACTTCCAATATGTTATTTTTTTTCCTTATTTGCCTCTTTTATCCCACTTTTAAAAAAAGTATTGGATAGAAATTTAACACCTTTAAATGTGTGGAATATGTGCAGAGAGAGCTGTTCTGTTCCTGGAATCAACTTGTGTATTGTGTTCTTCCTCTACTTTTTCCCTCCTCACCCCTTCTCTACCACAGCAGTCTTTATGATGCCTTTTGAAACCCCTGGGGTACCAGAAGCAAAGTGTGCTTGCAACTGCTGCAAGCATTGTGCAGGCATTTATTTCCTCCTCTTTCTTTCTGTTTCCTCAGACTTCCCCAAGTTGCCCCTAATAGCAACTAAGACATGGAAAAGCCACATCCAGATGGAGTTTGTTGTAGAAGAGTGTAACTGGGGAGTGGCTGTAGCTCAGTGTTGAGCAGCCGCTTCCTATGTACAAGGTCCTGGGCAAAACAAAGTGACATACTTTACCTACTGCTCAGCCTACATTGCTCAGGTTCCTTGAGCATGCCTACTGTTTTACATCATACATTTTCCACTTGAGTTTCTCTTTATGTAGAATGCACAATCTTCCATTCTTCCTGTTGAAAATCTATACATCCTTTGGTAGTCATCTCAAATATTCCAGATATCATTCCCTAATACTTTTCAACTAAATGTGATTCAGTGTTTTCTCATGACAATTATCTTATCTCTCCTTAAAACGTAATCTGACATATATGTAGGTTATTTGGTCAGAAATTCCTTGATAGGAAGAAATATTGTGCAGGAACTGATCTAGAAATTCATCCACACCCATTTTTTAGCTTGGAAATTTGAGAAATGGGAGTGCCTGATAAATGCATGAAAAGTGAGCTGAGAAGAGGTGCTTCGCCAGAGCCTTGAAGGTAACCAATATTTAAGATATGGAAAAGGAATCAATCAAAGAGAGTGAGAAGCAACATACACACACATATCTCTGTTTTTATTGCTGTATTAGGTAAATAGAATCAAGGTGAGTGTAATTTATCTAAAAGATGTAGCTGGTAAAAGCTGAGCTCATGAGCTGAGCAAGTGGCACACAGACTGCTGATATTCTAGCATTTCGGTTGAAGTACTTTACTGCTACACTGAGGAAAATGGCAAACTTTTTCATTCTGCAGAATAAGAAATTTACTGGCTAGAATGTTCTTGTTTCTAGTATATAGTTTTGTCATTATTTTATCTTATTCCTTTGGTATACTACCTACTACTACTGCTGGTCTGCTAGCAAAAGTTATCTTTTAAATAAACATCACTGAGAAAACTTGAAATTGCTGTAATATTGACTATTGACATGTGCTTTGCATGGTAACTATTTCTTAAAATATTGATTTCTTGTATATTTGTGCTTTCTGCTCCTAATACTGCTCTAGTTTTAAGGATAGATGAAAAATACCAGATGCGATTTTGAGATGCTTTATCAATTTAACTGTGGGAACTGCGGGCCAAAGATAAATTTTTTGAGAAAATCAGGCAGCCTATTGAATAAGAAATAAGGGTATGCTGGAGAAAAAGGTTACAAAAAATTTACCTCATTGTAGATAGTAGAGTTCTAAACAAAGCTGTGTTATCTTTTCTTGATTCCACAATTTGTATGCCTGTCACTCTGAAGGTTCAGTTTCAGAATCTGAGAAACCTTTATCAAGTGTTCAAGAATTTGTTGACAAGTGTATTAGTCAGCCAAAGGGCCGCTGATGCAAAACACCAGAAATCTGCTGGGTGTTATAGAGAGTATTTATTTGGGGTAGGAGCTTACAGTTACCAGGCCATAAAGCATAAGTTACTTCCCTCACCAAAGTCTACTTCTACATATTGGAGCTAGATGGCTGCTGACATCTGTGAGGGTTCAGGCTTTTTGGGTTCCTCTGGGATCAGCTCCTCTGTTTCCTCCACAAGGTCAGCTGTAGACTCTCAGGTGAATGGCTCTGTCTCCTTCCCCTGGGCTCCAGCTTAAGACTTCAGCATCCAACTCTAACATCAAAGCTACAACATCAGAAATCCTCAATTCTGTTCTTCGCCATGCTTTTTACTATAACGCCCTAATCATAACTCAATCATGCCCAGGTACAGGTCAGATTACAAGTATAATCTAATATTTCTTTCTGGAATTCATCAATTATATCAAACTGCTACAACAAGTGTTAACTTTGTTCTTATAGGTTGTCCTTGTTATGTTGATTCCATAACCTTTAATTTATTGAAGACACAGAATCAATCAGTGGCTGATATTTTTCTTAGCTGTATAATATTGCAAGGAGAAAAAGCACATGGATCTTTCAGTATTAGATTTCTTTCTAAACAACACCCTTGGAAGTTACCATGTACCTAGGGCTTAGTGGTAATCAGACTAAGCTTCAAGTGAAGACGTCAGTGGCCACTGGGGAAATTAACAGCACTATCTCTTTGAAATTACTTTATTTGTTGAAATTTCATGGGACTTTTATGAGAAAGCCCTAAAGATATTTACTTCATCTAAGAATCTGAATCTTACAAATTTGCATTATGGAAAGTTTAATTAGACGCTAGCAGAGCACAGGGAGCTTTCCTCCTTCAGAAATCCTAACACTGCATGGTTTGCCCCTAATCTAACTAGAAGGATCGATGGATATATCCACTGACTATTGGGATGAGGCATTCAAAAATGCTTTGAAATGTACAAAGCACCATTCAAATGTTAGATACTGTTAGTTTATTTAAAAATAAAGTATTCCTGGTAAGACAAAGAGGTAGATACAAAAGACAGAGAAATTAAATATAATTTAAAATATACTCTGTGTTAAACATTACAAATACAAATTTGAACCCTCAGATATTCCAGATTGTCACCTGGAACCTAAAATCAGTGTTGATAGTTCAGAAATATGTATTTTTGACATTAAAGTACCCAAATAGGAAAGACTTTGGGCATTCAAATATACATAAGTAGAGATAAAAAGAAAGCTTAATGAGAGTCTGATGAGGAGAATAAGGCTTTGGAAGAGAGCATCTGGGCAAAATAAAGGACTATAAAAATAATCACTAATGTGATCAGGGTTCTCCAGTAAGAATATTATTAATAACACTTTATAGTGTTTGAGAAATTCACAGAATTCAAGTTCCACCAAGTCCACAGATAACAAGTAACTTTTATTACATAAGGAAAAGACAGAAGTAACTGATCTGATGTGTTTCATATATACCATTTTCATTGGGGGGACTTATCCTGACTCTCTTTCATGACAGATAAACAGTTATCACATATCATTTTAACAGCCGAAAATAGCACACTTTCAGGACAAATTTGACAATTTATTTAAAATAGCACACAGAACTAAAAAGGCACCCTAGAATATTTATTTTTTTGCCATCACAGTTAATGCGGTGGTATGCAGAACAAACTTGAACTTTAGTGAGCTTATACTAACTACTACATTACTAGGAAGATCAAGCAGCAGACATCAAACATAACTTGTACCCTCTTCTGACACTTCTGGCCATTTCTATTTATACTGTTGCATGGACTTCAGTTGTCTCCTCCACTTCTTTCATTACTCCTCTTCCATAATTGTCCTGAATCTCGAGTTCTTGAGTTACTTTGAGTTTCCCCTAATGAATGATTAGTGGGGTATGATAGATAAATTTATAACTATACCACCTATTGTGTTAGTCAGGGTTCTCCAGGGAAAAAAAAACAACAGGATATAAATATATATCATGTAACTATTCTAAGACTTTTATAATAATTGCCTCTTGTGACCGTGGGGAGGGACAAGTCCAAATTTTGTAAAGCAGGCTTCAAGCTGGGAGCTCAGATAGAGGATTTAGATGAATTCCCAGAAGAAGCTGGCTGGCTGAAGTAGAGATGGGAATTCTCTCCTTGAATGCTGAAATCACTTCTCTTTTTAAGGCCTTCAGCTGATTGGATGAGATGTCACTCACTGCTGAGGGCAATTTTCTCAGTTGATTGTAGATGCAGTCAATCATAGATGCAATCAACTCACTGATGACTTAAATTCATGAAATATTCTTACAGTAATAATCAGGCCATTACTTGCTTCACCAGACATCTGGGAACATAATGACTGAGTTAACACATGAGCTTAACCATGACCATTATCTTTCATTATAGTTTTGCAGTGAGGTTAAACATTTTGAAGAAGTTTGTACCCAATTCAAATTTTTTAAAAAGTCAAACAGATGTATGCAGTGTAGCTTATCATAAGATGTTAGAGTGCTTTCTTATTTTTGGTGACTAAAATTTTAGTGTTTTTAAAAAAATCAGCTCCCAAATAAGAAGTCATATGTTTGCAAATCCATGTATCTTCAGTGGATGTTGTGCTGTGGTGGACCTAGCAGAAAGCAGCTATATGGAATGTAGAGCACTTGACTGACTGACCTGAGATGTCTGCTGGATTTTCTCCTCCAAGAAGGAACAGGGTATTGGGAGGATCCCTTCAAGGACTACGACAATGTTTGAATAACTCAGATAGTAATACCAATAGAGAACACCTGTATTTGACTTTCAACAGCCAAAGTTAAATAAGACTTTGAACTTATCCTCACATATATCCTCCTTTCCCGAAATCTGGGGAATCTGCTTTGCGAATGGAGAGTGGGGCTAGGAGAAGGAGGGGAAGGGCATAGAAAAGACTACTGGAAAAACAGATCAAGCCTACTCCTGCTGTTGGCTAGTGGAATTTGTTGGTCATGCCTGAGTGTAGGGAAGTGCTGCAATTTAAATTGTTATGATTCAAGTTTTATTTTCAACACAGTACATGTTCAAAAATAAGCTAAATATTAATGTTTAAGCAGTAATACCTAAAATGTATTATAAAAGGATTATGTATTAATTTCTGAAAGTGATTAAAATGCAAAAAATTATGCCTAAAATATTGTCCTGGAGAGAGAAAGCGTGCTCCAAAGTTGACTTTGGAAGGCTATTATGTTAAAAAAAAAAAGTTTCCTTTTCCTTGTTGAACCCTTGTGAGTTGAGTCTGTTCTATAAACTGAGTATGCATGCATTATTTCATTTAATCCTCATGAGGTGCATTCTATTATTATTACTATTTTGAAGTCTTTGTGTGTGAGAGAGGTTACAAAACCTGTCTAGCTCACACACCCTGTAGATGACTAACCAGATTTTGAAACCAGATACTCTGCCTCCCAAGCCTGCCTTTTAACCAAGATGCTATAGTGCCTCCCCTTTACTGTCCTGATGGTCAGGCAGGGACCAAGTGTCAGAACTGGTAAAACAAGAGGTATG
Source organism: Dasypus novemcinctus (assembly GCF_030445035.2). Classification (NCBI taxonomy): domain Eukaryota; kingdom Metazoa; phylum Chordata; class Mammalia; order Cingulata; family Dasypodidae; genus Dasypus; species Dasypus novemcinctus. The sequence goes on along the minus strand of NC_080679.1, from coordinate 94,587,552 downwards.
AATGCATACTCAGGAGAGCAGAAATAATCTGGTGGTATAAAAGCTGTGAGATAGATAAAGGTGGCAAGAGTTAAAACAAGGTCTGTGAACCAAGGTATCAAAGCAGAGAAGAGAAAGCCTTTAGTGTTGGTCTACAGGAGCAAGCCACATTTTGATATAGCCATGAATGGTGATTCAAATAGAAAGTACATAGGACCCAAGTGGTTAAATAGCAGGATGCTCGAAAGAGTGAGGGAAGTGTTCCGGCAAACGATTCATTCATTCATTTAAGAAAAATGTATTAAACCTCTACTGTGGACCATGTTCTTCATTAGGTCCTGAGGATACATCAGTCAGCAAAGCAAATGCTGGTGCCCTGCCCTCATGTGGCTTCCTTACCGGGCGGAGCAGAAGTAGAAGTGGATGATGTGTTCTTGAGCTGCTTTTATGTTTCCAGTTCTGAGCCCAGGACTTTCTGACCTTCCATATATACAAAACAACTTTCAGATCTGTTGGAAGGTAGTCCAGCATGGACTTCTTGTACTCAGACATTTCTTGCTGAGTGTGCCAAAAGTGCAAGGCCCTGGACCATTCTTTTAGCTGGGTCCTTCCTCAAGATTGTTTACGCAGCACACTAGTCTAAAAAGAGAAGTAACGCATCAGAGGAATTCATCAGGTAGTCCTGAGCTAGAGCTGCTCTCTATCTGGGAGAACAGGCTTGCTTATTGCTTGCTGTGAATATCACAGGTTCCAACCTAAGCTCAGAAATCTGCCTCTGTGGCAAACCCCACTATCTGTGAAAGCTCTTGCTAGCCCTTTGAGTTGCCCTGTGGGATTTAGGGCTCAGATGAACATTGCAACTGTTCCGATACTCCAGCTTCTGTTTTTGCTCCAACTAATACAGTCGTTGGTCCCTGATACAGGAGGCCTGAGTCTGCTGTCAGTCTCCATGGAACTGTGACAGGCTAACTTGTTAGTTCATGTAGTGATTTTTGTGTGAATTATCCTGATTCTAGTTCTCTTCCCCATACACTTATTCAAGTAGAGCACATTTTAAAATAAAATCCCATTAAGAACAATGCATCTTATCTGTCAATATACTTGTCTATTTGCCTACAAAATTTGTCCATATTTTGGTCTTAGCAAGAATCCAAGGCAGAGATTTGCAACCCCATATAATAGTTTTGCTTCTTAACTTATTTTTTACTTTGTTTGTGTATTTTTAGAACAATGCGTTTTCTACCTAAAATATTAACATAGCTATGAATACACTGTCGACTTAACTTTAACTCACTTGGAAAAATGACTTCTAAACCAGTCATGTTTTCTCATGAATTCAGAATAAGGATCACAGAGATAGGACAAAGATAAAAGGAAATCTTTACCCCCAACAAGAATCTTTAGAAGTGAATTAAAAATAAAAACATGTCTAAAGTAGTTTTTCTTTGAAATGAAAAACCCTGGAGTTATCCTGTATGTAGCATTGGAAGATATTTATGAAATGGTGAGTTTTATGGAAACAAAAATTTAGACTAAGGCAATTCAAGATTTTAGTATGGTTTCAAAAGATCTACATAATGGCATTTCAAAGTCATAGCCTTTTTCAAGTTATTGGGGGTGAAAGTGAGTTAATGAAAAATGCACACCTGGGCCATAAGAATTGTATTATATTGGTGGCTTTTTGTTGCATATTTACCCCTCTTTCTTTGAAGCAGTGCAATGCCGGCAATCCACTTTTCACCCCCACTCTTTTGTTTACTGAAAAATATGCATTGATGGCATTGAATCGTTTTGAGTAAACAAAGGCAACTGCATAAAAATGCTTTCAGCATTGTGCCTTCTAGGCACGTACGTGCTTATCAATTTATGGCAAAAGGTGGAAGCTGCAGGGATATTTCCTAACAGATTAAAAAGAGGAACACTGCAGCATATGATGGCTCTGCCTTTTATCAACATTTTCTAGGTATGGTTTCCAGGACTATACCATATCAGAAAAGTGGGATTGCTTGAGCTTACCATAACTACATTGTCCTCTGTCCTTCTTTATATTCTTTACACAAGTAACATTTTCTAAAGTGGTTTCATAAGGCTACATCTGTGGTTTAAAACCTATAAACAGGCAACTTCTGAAGAACATTATTACATCATATACAATTTATCATCTTAAGCTTTTCAAATTTTAGGCTTGCCAAGATTGGTTATCAGGGGGTTCTTGTGACTTAAGGAGCTGATATATATCATATGTGTATATATGTGTGTGCACGTGTGTGTGGTATGTGTGTGTATATAGAAATGCACAGAAAAGAAAGAAGCTGAGATGGAATTTAATTTTTGAGATTGGGTTTAAACCTTTAATATATCTCTCTGTAAACCCAGCAACTACTAGAGGAGACCTAGCACTTAATAAATACTTGGTTGAATGAATAAATGAGTGAACAAGAAATGGCTGTAGATTGAATAATGCAATTGGATTTAATGTTTCTAAGCACTCATATTGCAGATTCTGAGCCCAAACATTATTGTAATGTCTTTACTCCAAAGCACATGCTTTGTCATTTTTAGGGTTTGTTATGTGTTCACTTTCAGCAATGTAAAGTGGAAATGTTTGGAAACTCCTGAAAGCCAATTTATGAAGAAGGTTTAATTTTGCTGAATTTCAACCCTAACTGGAAAAATCAGATTAATATATTCTATAATTTTATGTCTTGCAGTACTGAGAAAAATTTCTATTACTTTATTTTTCAGAAGCTAAGCAATATATATTTCTTTTTGTTGTTCAGATGAGTTGTTTTTTTGTCAAAGAGAAAATCATACATATTTTGTTGTCATTTCTCTTTGGTATTTTTTATTTCCTTGAAGGGAACTGATTTTACCTTAGAAACTTTTGTTCTTATGTGGTATTTCCTTTCAAAGTTCTTTAAACCATATATGCCAAGGAAAATAATTCACCTTCTTGCAAAATGTTAACATTTTCAATTTTAAGTAAAAGCCACCTTTCCAACAGTGTTATTTCCAAACGTTTGATTTGTCATGATATGTTCAGGCTATTTTTAAGGTTTTCCAAATTGAATTTTGAAGTTGGTGCTTGTTCCAAGTTAAAGCAGAGTGCAATATGTTGCAGTATGACTGAGTGGAAGAAAGAAAAAGATCCAGGAATAAATATATCTAGAAGAGCACTCACAGCAAAATTCATTTTTTCGTTTCCCCAGCGATGGGGATCAACCTGCCAAATGGCATCTTGCCCTTGAAGTCATAATGAATCTCATTTGTGAACAATGGGATCATTACTTTTGATGAGTGTTTCCATTTGCATGAAGCACTGAATAACGTTGAATAATAAATGAATCATCTGGCTCTTCATTCTTTTCAATCAAAGGTAGTTTACTGCCTAGTTTATATTGAAATAAGTATGTGCACAGGGCTTAGCACTTAGTAGGGATTCAAATAAATATTAGTAAATGAATGAAGAAAATCTTGACTATCCATCAAAAGTTGCCTGATACTTTTCCTATCAAAGAATAATTGTGATGTATTGTGTTCTTTCCTAGTACCTAACACTATATGCCAGGTACTATGTAATAGGATAGCAAAATGACTGTAAGAAAATGTCCCAGCCATGAGGGAATGCCTGGTGTTAAGTGAGGTGCACAGACATGTAAAATTAACAGGTATAAGGTCCACAGGACACTAAGGAAGCCCAAGGGAGGTGTGGAGAAGTGCCAGTCTTAGCAGTCGGGAAGTCTCCATCGACCAACACTATGCTTTGAGTACCATAGACAAGTTTCCTGAAATAATCAGATTGAAACATGCCATTATGAATAATGGATTTTTTAACTTAGCAAATGAGTGTGCACTGTTGAACAGCATCATGCAAATCCCTAGGCACAAATCACTGGTCTTGAATAAATAACATTGACCGACAATGTAAATCTTTACTGGATTAGATTTATGCAATATTAATATATAGGTATTGACTTCATTTTATGCAGGACCTGTTTCAATGTTGTTAAATGCTTTTCTTGTGTTCCATGCCTTAAAAAAACCTATGATGTTGGCTCTTGTTTTGCCTTTATATATTAGATTGGTGTATAATTATGATATATTTGCCCCATTTTAGGGGTAAATTGGTGTCTTATATCATTGGGGATCATAAACTATAATGTCAAACCTAGAAAAATGAAAATCAAGTCAACCTAGCCCTTCAAGCTGAAATTATACTTCCTGTAGTATATATGCATATGGTTTATCTGAAAGCAGGCTTCTCATTTAGTGTACAATCGATGCTTAAAAGTATTTCCAATGATTGTTTCACTATTTTAATGGAATAATATTCTTTTTCATACTTTTTATAAATGTTTTAGAATCTCTAAAACTCATTTTTTGTCACTAGCCTCATGTAGAACTCTTTTTCTATTTAAAACTTTTCAAGGCTTTTGGATTATTAAGGACATTTTCTTTTCAGTATTCAAGAGCCAGTCTAATAGGTTCAAAGTCTTTTTAAAAAATATTTCATATTGTTTGGGTACATAACTGCTTAGATGAAATAAATCATGAGTGGATTTCTTTCTTATGTACAATTGGAAAGCAGGCCTTTTTTGAGTCTTGAAAGAAGACCTGGTGCTTTATATTTGCATTTCTTTGTGAATTGCTTTTCCTTTTATTTTCTCTGTTAAATCAGTGCAGAAGCCAAGGCATCATTACAGAGTAAGAAAAGACTTAGAGAATTGGATTTCCTCTTGGGAAATTGAATATTGAGGAATTTGATTTCCCAACTGGAGAATGAATGACAGCAACTCACACTCTAAGGGAAGGGCATCTTCTGGAATATCTTTGCAGATTAGCTATATTGTTTTTACTATATGGCAGAATTTTTTGTCCTTTCTCTCACTACACTAGCATTACATGAGATATGGATTAAACAGCAAATCATGCTTAATGTATTCGTAAGGATTGTGACACAGTGCTAAATTGCAGGACTGTGTGATTGTCATTTGAAAGAACTGAAGATATCTATGATGTTGTTTGCTTTTAAGGTATCAGATCTATTTGTACAATAGTAGGACTCATTCTAGGAAAGGCACTGAAGAGATGCAGTCGGTAACACAGAACTGCCATGCTGGGTAGACTCTTAATAGAGTTATGCATTTCTGTGGATATAAAATCCTTCAGGGAGTCTTCATACAAAAGTGAAAAAATATAGCTTATTCTATTACATTGTCTCGACTATATTTAAGTATGCCCTTATTATTTTTGTCAATGATTTAACTGATATATTTACATAATCTTTGTGTCTTTTAAGCACTAATCTGTTGGTCATTATTGAGTTGAGTATCCTGAGTTATGTTTTTTCATCAGATGTAGACAAAGCTTTTGGCATTTGGAAAATTACTACAGAAGTCTATGTTCCTGAGTTACTTTTCAAGTTCCTAACTTCATACCACTCTATAAAGTTTCCTTTGGGGTAATAATTATGAGCAAATATAGTGTATAACAGAATTGAGGGGCTTGATGGTAAACGTTTAAAATGGGTAACTTAGGTCTCCTGATTATACTGTTGTTACTTTTACTGCTCTTTATTACTTTATTAGAAAGGGTGCTTAAGGTGTTTAGAATAGTCTTTTTCAAAATACCTGCTCCAGAAATTATGCTGTGGGGGCTAAGACTATTCTATTCCTTCGCAGGTCTAGGAGTAGACTGTAGCACACAGCTATTGAGTAGTGTCTCACCAAAACGTCACCTATATAGGGTGTAGCAGGCTCAAACTCGATTTTAAGATTCCTGGTCTCTAGAAACATTTCTACTCTTTTTTTTTTTTTTAAAGATTTATTTATTTATTTAATTTCCCCCCCTCCCCTGGTTGTCTGTTCTTGGTGTCTATTTGCTGCGTCTTGTTTCTTTGTCCGCTTCTGTTGTCGTCAGCTGCACGGGAAGTGTGGGCGGCGCCATTCCTGGGCAGGCTGCTCTTTCTTTTCACGCTGGGCGGCTTTCCTCACGGGCGCACTCCTTGCGCGTGGGGCTCCCCCATGCGGGGGACACCCTTGCGTGGCACAGCACTCCTTGCGCACATCAGCGCTGCGCATGGCCAGCTCCACACGGGTCAAGGAGGCCCGGGGCTTGAACCGCGGACCTCCCATATGGTAGACGGACGCCCTAACCACTGGGTCAAAGTCCGTTTCCCTCTACTCTTCTTCACTCATTAAGAATTTGCTGATACTTGGTGTAGTCCCTCAGTGCCAGGGAGGCTCATCCCTGGGAGTCATGTCCCATGCTGGGGGGAAGGCAACACATTTACATGTTGAGTTTGGCTTCAAGACTGGCCACATTTGAGCAACACGGAGGTTCTCAGGAGGTAACTCTTAGGCACCCTACAGCTCTAGGCCTTCTTTTTATTTCAGGTGCACAGGCTCACAAGCATAGTCATTAGTATCAAGGGCTCATTGTTGGACCTTCCTTCTTTTTGGTCTTTGCTGTTGCACTTGGGGGATTGTTGGTGTTCCTTTAGGGACTGTGATAGAGCTCCCCTGGCTATAAAAGGGTCAACTGGGACCAGCAGAATATCTCAATCTACATATAATACCAGGAGTTAAAAATGCTTTTTGACCTGAATAAAAGGAGGAAATGGAAAGGATAAATGAGTTTATATGGCCATGAGTCTCCGAAAAGAGCCGGGATGTTATCAGAGGGGAGTCACACCTGAGCAGAGTCCCAGAGACCAATAAAATAGATACAACCCCTGGTATTGGTTCTTCTGAGGGCTGCAGAGACCCACAGGTGTTATGGTCATGGCAGATGGAGTCCAGTGCCATGTCAGTTGGCCCTACTTTGGAGTTTGTGTTTCTGTGTGATGGAGCTGGACTCAGATGTGATCTTTGTCCACAAGTCTCTTCTACTACTTTTGCCAGAACTGTGGTTGGTGCTGGGGTTTAATGTATGCCCCGGAGGACCTGAATCTCTGGACTGCTTGTGTGATAGCAGGGCCCTGGGCCTCAGCAGACTTGCAACTCCTACACTCTGGTTTATTGGACTTACCCCACTCAGCTGACATGGAGGTGAAGAGGGTCAACCACCACACCAGGGAGCCAAGAGTGCCTACAGCTAGAAGCAGGAGATTTGCATCCAGTATCCATGTGGAATCTAAGCCTCCTCTTGATACAGATGTGGAGTGGACACAACCATTCTAGGGGCCACAGGATGGAGGAATAGAGTATGGATTAGAGTGGACTTATATTCTATTCATGAACTATTGTGATTAGCCATCGAAGAAAATGTGGCATTGGTGTGGATAAAGTGGCCATGGTGGCTACTGGGAAAAGGGAGTGAGAGGAAGAGATGTGATGTGGGGGCATTTTTGGGGTTTGGAGTTGTCCTGGATGGTGCTGCAGGGACAGTTACCAGACATTGTATGTTCTCCCATGGCCCACTGGGTCGACTGTGGGAGAGTGTGGGCTATGATGTGGACCATTGACCATGAGGTGCAGCAGTGCTGAGAGATGTATTCACCAAATGCAGTGAATGTCTCGTGATGATGGAGGAGGTTGTTATGGGGAGAGGAGTGGGATGAGGGTGGTGGGGGGTATATGGGGATCTCATATTTTTTTAATGTAACATTAAAAAAATAAGTAAAGACAAAAAAAAAAAAAGAATTTGCTGAGGCAATAGCTAGGTGCTTAGCATATGAAGGATGGTAAGTTACTGTATTAGGGTTCTCCAGAGAAACAGAACCGACAGGAAATATAAATATTAAGGGATTTATTACAAGAAATGTTTCAAGTAACTGTGAGAATTAGCAAGTCCAAATTCTATACAGCAGTTCCCAAGTTAGAGACTTGGTGAAGGTGGTGTTGAAGTCCTCAGGAGAAGTCGCAAGTTGAGAACTCTGATGAGGAAAACAATGGATTCCCCAGAAGAAACTGCATATTTGGAGTGGAGCCAGAATTCTCCCTTTTTAGTGCTGAAATCCTCAGTTCTCTCTTTATGGTCTCCAACTGATTGGATGAAAAGACTCCTCTCATTGCTTAAAGTGATCTCCTTTGTTGGTTGTAGATGCAATGAGCCATAGGTATAATCAACTAATTAATGATTAAATCCATGAAATACCCTCAGAGTAATAATGAGGCCTGTACTTCCTTGATCAAAAAAACTAGACACCATGGCTGTGTGGTTGTGCGTCACAATACTGCCAAAAGACTTAAACTAGATAATTGATATTTTTTGAAAAAACTTTTGTTTAGTACATGATATATGCACAAATATACAGGCAGGCATACCTAGTCTTATTGTACCTCACTTAATTGTGCTTCACAGATACTATATTTTTCAAATTGAAGGTTTGTGGCAACCCTGTGTCAAGAAGACTGTCAACACCATTTTTCCAACAGCATGTGTCCACTTTGTGTCTCTGTGTCACATTGTAATTATGGTATGCACATTGGTTTTTTGTTTTGTTTTGTTTTTATATAGTGCTATTGCACACATAATAAACTACAGTATATTGTAAACATAGCTTTTATATTCACTGGGCAATCAAACACTTCCTGTGACTTGCTTTATTGCGAGATTTGCTTTATTGCAGTAGTCTGGAACTGAACCCGCAATATCTCCAGGGGATAGCTGCACATTTATTTACAAAAGCAAAATCTGAAATATATGCTCTCTTACTTTCTTAGGGCTGATGTAAAATGGTGGTGGTACAAATGGGGTGACGTAAAACAACAGAAATATATTTTCTCACAGTTCTGGTAGCTAGAGGTCTGAAATCAAGGTGTCGGAAGGACCCAGCTCTTTGAAATTTTGTAGGGAGGAATATTTTCCATCCTAGCTCCTTACTTTGGCAGTAGCTTACTTGCAGTCCATAGCTTTCTTTCCTTAGCTGTCACTTGCCTTTCCCCCTCTCTCTGTGTCCACAGTTCCTCTTTTAATAAGGACAAGTCATAGTGGATTAAGGGCCAACCTTACCCTAACATGACCTGATTTAACTTGCCTAATTCCACCTGTAACAACCCTATGTCCAAATAACTTTACAGTCTGGGGAGTAGGACTTCAGAATATCTTTTTTGGTGACACAGATCAATCCGTAACATATTTGTTTAAAATTATCCAATAACACAGGACTCTAAAATGAAAACTGAAACATCCCCTCCCTCAGTCACATTCACAGTTTAGTGTGCAATCTGATAGTTTTAGCTGTGGCCATGCATACGCATGCAAATACATTTAGTTTTGCTGTTGTTGCTGTTTTTGATGTTATTGTTTTTACAAAAATGGGTGCAAATTACATATGCATGTTTGTATATGTGATACGGAAAGTTGCTTTCTTTGTGAAAATTACATTGTGGACGTTCTTCCTTATGTACCATATTTTGTGGACTATATAATGATTTATTTAACTATTTCCCTTAGGTTAAACATTTAAGTTGTTTTTGTATTTTAAAATACTAAATGATACAATGGGTGTCATGGTATATTTTCCTAATCCCTTAGGTTGCAAAATTTGGAACTCTATTCTTTTTTTTTTTAAGTAGTTAGGGTTAAACAATTTAATAAAGTGTTTATGTCCTAATAACTTAGTATTCACTTGAAAAATAATACATGTAAATTGATAGAAAACTAATTTTTAAATTTTATTCTTAAATAACCACAATTACTACTTCTCAAGTCTTGCAATCAGATTGGATATTATGACCCTCATTTTCTGTTCCTCATTAACTTTTTAAAAAATATTTTATTGCAAAAGTTGTGAACTCACAAAACAATCTTGCACATGTGTAGAATTCCCATACAATACCTCTTCACCAACACCACACTGTCATGGAACATTTGTTACATTATATGAGGTAATATCATCAGACTATAACCACCAACCATGGTCCATAACGTACATTTGGCATCCTTTTTCCATATTCCCACCCCCCGCCATTATCAACACAGTACATCTTTAGCATTGATGCAAGAATATTACAGTATGCTGTTAACAACAGTTCATAAGTCATAACAATTGTATTTATTGTATTTTTCCCATGCTTCTCCATATTCCCACTACCCTGCAATTGTGATGTACATCCACTTTAGCTCACAGAAGGACATTCTTGCATCTGTACTGTCAACCACAATTCTCATCCACCTCTGGGTTCACTATGTTATTCAGTTCCTAGATTACTCTCTAGCTTTCTTTCAATTGACGTTTATATCCCTAGACTACCCTTTTCAGCCACAATCCCATTAATAAACCAGCTGCTACTTCCTATAATGTGTTCCCATCAACTATATCCATTTATACCCTTTTACAGTCAAGTTAATTAAAACTTCTACATACATTAAGCATCAGTAATCCTTTTCATCCCTCCTCTTAGCTCCTGATAACCTATACTCTAGGTTTTAACTCCATGCATTTATTCTTCATATTTAGATTATATTAGTGAAACCATGAAATATTGTCTTTCTGTGTTTGGCTTTCTTTACTTACCATAATTTCTTCTAGATTCATCCATGTTATCATATGTGCCCCAATTTCACTTCTTACTGCAACATAGTATTTCATTGTATGTATATACAACGTCTTGTTTACCCATTCGTTGGTTGATGGACATTTGGGTTTCTTTCTTTTCGTAAATGCGAACAACACTGCTGTGAATGTCAGTGTGCAGATGTCTGTTTGTGTCAACCGTTTTTAGTTCTGGATATATTCCTATAGAGGAATTGCTGAATCATATGGCAGTTCTATATTTAGCTTCCTGATGAACCACCAAACTGTCTTCCACAGAGGGTACACCATTTTACAATTCAACCATCAGTGAAGGAGTGTTCCTATTAATATTTCCCCACATCCCCTCCAGCACTTGTTTTCTGTTTTTTTAATAATGGTCATTCCATGCAGTGTGAGATGGTATCTCATTGTTGTTTTGATTTGTATTTTCCTCTTAGCTAGTGATATGGAAATTTTTTTCATGTACTTTTTGGCTATTTTTAGTTCCTCTTTGTAGAAATATCTACTTAAATATTTTGCCCATTTTTTAATTCGATTGCTTGCTGTTTTGTTGTTGAGTTGTATGATCTCTTTATGTAGAATGGAAATCAAACCCTTACGGAATATGCAGTTTCCAAATATTTTCTTCCACTGAGTGGGCTGCCTTTTCACCTACCTGACAAAGTCTTTTGAATCACAGAAGTTTTGAGGAAATCCCATTTTTCCATGTTTTCTTTCATTGCTTGTGCTTTTGGTGTAAAGTTTAAGAATATACCACATACTGCCAGATTTTGAAGATCTTTCCCTACATTTTCCTTTAGAGTTTTATAGTTCTTGCCTTTATATTTAGGTCTTTGATCTATTTTCAGTTGATTTTTGTATACATTGTGAGTAGGGGTCCTCTTTCCCCAGCACCATTTGTCGAATATATTGTTCTGCCCTAGCTGGGTGGGTTTGACCGCCTTTTCAAAAATCACTTAACCATAGAGGTGAGGGTCTGTTTCTGAACCATCACTTTGGTTCCATTGGTCTATGTGTCTACCTTTATGCCAATACCAAACTGTTTTTACCACTGTAGCTAGGTAATATGCAATCCAATTAAAAAATGGGTCTGGAATTGAGAGTCCTCCAATTTTGCTTTTCCTTAAGATGTTCTAGCTAACTGGAACCCCTGAGCCTTCCACATAATTTGATAATGGTATTTTTCATTTGTTTAAAAAAATGCTGGTGAAATTTTTATTGGGATTGCATTGAATCTGTATATCAGTTTGGGTAGAATCTACATCCTAATGTTATTTAGTCTTCCAATTCATTAACAAGGAATGTTCCTCCATATATTTAGGTCTTTTTAAAATTTCTTTTAACAATGCATTGTTGTTTTCTGAATATAAGTGTTTTACATCCTTGCTTAAGTTTGTTCCTAAATATTTGATACTTTTAGTCATTACTGTAAACAGAATTTTTTTCCTGACTTCCTCCTCAGATTGCGAATTACTAGTGTATAGAATTGCTACTGTCTTTTGTGTACTGATCTTGTATTCTGACACTCTACTGAGATTGTTTATTAGCTCTAGCAAATTTGTTGTGGATTTTTTTAGGTATTTTCTAGATATAGGATCATACAATCTGTGAACAGCAAAAGTTTTCTTCTTCCTTTCCAATTTGGATGCTTTTTATTTCTTTATTTTGTCTGATAGCTCTAGCTAGAACCTCTAGCTCTACATTGAACAATAGTGGTGACACTGGGCATTCTTGTCTTGTTCCTGATCTCAGTGGAAAGCTTTTAGTCTTTCATCATTAAGTAGATGTTAGCTATGGATTTTTCATATATGGCTTTATCATTTTGAGAAAGTTTCCTTCAATTCCTATTTTCTTTAGTATTTTTATCAAGAAATGATACTGTATTTTGTCCAATGCCTTTTCTGGGTCAGTGGATAAGATCATAAGGTTTTTCCTCTTTGATTTATTAATGTGGTGCATTATGCTAATTGATTTTATGTTGAACCAGCCTTGCATGCCTGGTATAAATTCCCCTTGATCATGATGAATAATTCTTTTAATGTGTTGGATTTGATTAGCAAGTATTTTGTTGAGGATTTTTGGATCAGTATTCATTAGGGAAATGGGTCTATAAATTTTCTTTTCTTTTAACAACTTTATCTGGCTTGGTATTAAGGTGATATTGGCTTCATAGAACGAGTTTGGTAGTGTTCCTTTTTGTTCAATTTTTTGGAAGAGCTTGAGTAAGATTGGTATTGATACTTCTTTGAATGCTTGTTAGAACTCTGTATCCATCTGGTCCTGGGCTTTTCATTTTGGGAGACTGTTTCAATCTCTTTATTTGTGATTGGTGTGTTGAAGTCTTCTATTTCTTCTAGGGTCAGTGTAGGTTGTTTGTACATTTCTAGGAATTTTTCCATTTTGTGTACATTGTCTAATTTTTTGACATACAGTTGTTCATAGTTCTCTTATGATCTCTTTTATTTCTGTGGGGTCAGTAGTAATGTCTCTGTTTTCACTTGTAATTTCATTTATTTGCATCTTCTCTTGTTTTTTCTTTGTCAGTCTAGCTAAGGGTTTGTTAATTTTGTTAATCTTCTCAAAGAACAAACTTTTGGATTTGTTAATTTTCTCCATTGTTTTTTTGTTCTCAATTTCATTTATTTCTGCTCTGATCTTTGTAATTTCTTTGCTTCTACTTGCTTTGGGATTCTTTTGCTGTTCTTTTACTTCCTTCAGCTATGTTGTTGGGTCATTGATTTAGTTCTTTCTTCTTTTGTAATGTAAGCATTGAGGGAATAAATTTTCCTCTTAGCACTGTCTTTGCTCTTTGTCATAAGTTCTGATATGTTGAGTTCTCTTTTTCATTCATATTGAGACATTTATTGATTTCATTTGCAATTTCTTCTTTGATCCATTGATTATTTAAGATTATTGTTTAATTTCCATATATTTGTGAATTTTCCCTTTTTCCTCCTCTTGTTGATTTCCAACTTTATTCTATTATGATCAGAGAAAGTGCTTTGTATGATTTTGATCTTGTTGAATTTGTTGAGATCTGCTTTGTGACCCAATATATGGTCTATCCTGGAGAAAGTTCCATGAGCACTTGAGAAGAAGAACTCAGTTCTTTTTAACTGATTTATTCCTGCACCAATGCCACAATATATTAAACAGTGTGACTTTTTGTATGTTTTGGTATCAAAAAAGGCCCATCCTCTCTTATTATCCTGTGTTTTCAGAAATATTTTGGCTGTTTTTGTACAATGTCTCTTCCAGATGGACTTTAGAATCAACTTGACAGTTTCCATACACACGCAAACATTTACAAACCTGTTGAGATTGTGATTGCTGTTGCAGTGAAATTTTTAAAAATATTTTTTAATTTATTTTTTAAAGATGTATAGATCACATAAAATGTTACATTAAAAAATATAGAAGTTTTGGAAAATAGCTGATATATTTAAACCATTGGACCTTTTGTCCAGGAAGCTTTTATGTTTAACCATGTGTCTTACAGTTGTACCCATGGTGAGCAGGAATACTGTTCCTGGAGAACTGATTCTTTGTGTGTGTGTATTGGGGTGGGATAGAAGCAAAGATGAATATGTAAGATGGTGAAACTCTAAGAACTATATGTATGATTCTTGGAATTTGACAGGCAGACTCTATAGAAAAAGGGACACAGTGTTTAGGAAAGAGGAAGTGATTGATGGGAGAGGGATGGAGAAGCCAAAAATCTAATCAAGCCACTGATATTTCCAACTGTCTGCATGCTGGATTCAAACACCCACTTCCCTCTTCCTTTATCTTGGAAAGCTCAAAGCCTGAATCCTGTTACCTGTAGAATCATACCCAGATTTCTTAGGACAAAAGTCCCTTCTTCACTGTTTGACCTCATTTTGCCATTCTAGCCACTTTTCTGGTTCTCTAAGTGCAGGGGATCAAGGCCTGCTCTTCTCTCCTGTGTACACAACCTGTCCCCACTCCTTTTCTGAATACGTCACTTCTTACTAAATCTAGAATACTTATTGATATCTTATTGTGTGCCAGGCACTTTTCTCTAGTCTTGGGCTATATCACTGAACAAATAAAAACTTAAGTGCCATTTCTCATGGAACCTACATTCTAGTCTTAAATAAGAAATTTTATACTGACTTCTTAGGTGGTAAGTGGTAACAATAAATAAAAAAATGAACCACAGTTAAATTGAGTTAGGGGGTTGAGTTGTATTTTAAATAGGATGGTCAATATAGAGTCAGTGAGAGGGTGCCACAACTTGAAAGAAAAAGGTAAATTAACAGTGCAAATATCTGGACTCTATTCTTAATTGCTGGCTTTCATTATCCTTGAAATACAAATAAAAATGTCAAAAAATACCTTTTTATTAGTTGATTTACATTATGTTGTTCTGTTTTTCAGTGTTAAATCCCACCTCCACTCCACAGCTCTGGAACATTTACTGTTATTATTTTTCCATGTTACTTACATTGTTCTAGTTTCTTCTATAGGACTCTTTGTAATTCCACTAAAATTTAAACAAAATGAGAGTAAGAAAGTCACCTCTTTCAATTTATGAATTTTGAAAAATCTGGACATACTTATAGCAGCCATAGATTTTCAGGTTTTTAGGAGTCCAAGGTAAATACTTAGTAAAAATTAGTTGAATGGAAGAATGAATGTGTAAATTTGCTCTCCATTCTCTTTCTTCTATACCTATCACTATTATTGTCGATTTTCTTTCAGTGACTGTCAGAGCACTTCTTGTCTTTTTTTTCTCTACCAACGTTCAATTTTTAAATCTTTTTTATTGCCTCCAATATGAATTTAATTGTGCTCCAGGACTTAGAATTTTTTTCACTTTTTTCCCTATATCTGCTGACTCCTTGTTTAACCTAGTTTTTCTTCTCCCCCGGCCTATTTTCCTATTTCAAAGATATTTTTTTCTTGCATCTTGATGGTTTTTGATGATACCAAACAATTATTTTCAAAAATGTCTTTTCTCTTCTTTTTTTTTTTTTTTCTGCTGTTTTCCTTCATAGTGCCTTTAGAGGAAGTTTCCTTGTTGTATAGATTATTTTCGAATAAAATATACAAAAACACAACTGTGGAAGCTGGCTGTGCAAAGCAGGATACTTGGTAGCATCTTCTATCAAAGGAGCAGCCCTCATAGGCTTCCTATCCCAGAGATCCCCCTTCCTGTCTGGCTCCCACCTGACTAGGAGGAGGCACCCATTAGGTGTTTTAGAAAATCTTAGACATTCTTACTTATTTTTTTAAACTTTAGCTCTGTAGGTAAGGTATAATAGTAAGCATATAGTCTCTGGAGCCATATAGTTGAATTTTAAATCCCACTCTTTCCCACTCTTGTCAGCTGTGTGACCTGAGGCAAGTCATTTACCTTAATTTCTCCACACTTCATTTTCCCAGTCTCTAAAATGGAACTAAAAATACTAATTCCTGTGGAGGATTATTGTTAGAATTAAGTGAATTTGATATATGTGAAATGTTTAGAAGAATGATGGCAAATAGTAAAAACTATATAAGTGTTAACAATGGCTGTTGTTCTGAATGCTATTTGCTGTTATTTATGGACCCCATACTTTTTAGTTGTTTCTGATTAACCATCCTTAAGAGAAAACACATAGTTTAGTTGCTAGCTTTTGGCACCAGAAAGGAATTGTGTCTCTCTACCTCAGTTTTCCCAGGTTGCTGAAATATTCTTCCTTTCATATTTCACCTAGAATTTAATACAACAGAAAAAAAAAACAAACCGAAATTAGCCTTAGACCCATTTTCGTAGTATGTATTAATAGTGTATGGGTCTGTAGAACTGCTGCTTTTGATTTCCTGCTCTGACTTTCTGCCCATAGTTTAGAGTCAGCAATAATGTGTAGATATTTATATGTGTCTTTAAAATTTTTTTCTTTATTTTTAAAGGAGCTTTAGATCACTTAAACATTATATAGGGAACTCCCACACATGCCATATCTGCCCTCCTCACCCTCCCACCACCAGCATCTTTCATCAATGTGGTAAGTTTGTTACAATTGAGGAACACATATTGAAGCATTGCTCCTAAGCATAGTTTACTGTTTACATTATGTTTTCTACTTTGCCCTGAACAATTGTATAGGTTTTGACAAGATGTATACTGGCCTATACCTGTCATTGCAATATTATATAGGACAATTCCAATGTCACAAAAAAGGCCCATGTTACACCTATTCTTCCCTCTCCCTTCCCTTAGAACCTCTGGTGGCCATTGTCTTTATATTAATGTTACAAGTTCTTCTATTACTAGAATAGTAATAAGTCTACTTTCATCCATATTTGCATTCCCCTCTTACGTTTGTTCATTCCTCAATCTTGAGGATTTGAGGATAGAGATGCCCACTCTGCTTCAGATTGAGAGGGGGCTTAGATCCTATGGGGTAGTTGCTTTCAGTTGCAGATACACGCTGCTTCTTGGGATGGACATTGTCTATCATCATCCTTTTGTAATAACCTGCTATCTATCGTATATTGTTAGGATTTTCAGCATTTTTTGTTTTTGTTTTTGTTTTTACAGCAACTTTCCTTTTTGCACTTTGCCTCCAGCCTTCTTGTCTTCTCATTTTCTCCTGTAATGTTGAAAGTGCTGATGAAGGCAGAAGATGTGTGTTCTTGTGGGAACCATGGTTCAGAATGGCTTGGTTGAGGGATTCTGAGCAGGAGGATGACTGCCTGGTGCTCTGGTCCCGTGGCTCCTTAGTCCTGTCATCTCTCAGAGAGTTTCAGTTGATATTGCCAGTTTTTACATTTTATGCCCCACAGTTGTGTTTGTTTAGTAAATTTAGAGTTTCAGAGAAAGAGTAAGAATGTATGGATTGCATATTTTTAATCACGGTTTTATGCTTTAAGTATATTGACACTGTGACTAAAAGATTGAATGTGTCTTTGCATCATGTCTGCATATAGGTGATTACTTTTATCTGTCATTAAATGATCTGCATCCTCACTTCTACCCCACAAACACACTAGCCCATTCTTTTAAGAAATTGATCCATCTCAATCCTTCTCACAGATTTCCTTGCTAATATAATTTATTTGCTCAATAGTTTTATTACCAAGATGCATATTCATACAGCTGTTTTATAAGATATCAGTCTGTAGGTGATACTGGTAAATTATTGACTTTTCAGTGGCTTTTCAAATGCATTGACCTGTTTGGAGTGAGGGGAGAAATGGATTGAATTCACAATGAATTTAAGCCTTACAGAATTTGAAATTCAGCTACCCACATTCTAACATTAAATGTACTATAGTAATATCATAAAGGCTCCCAAAAGCAAACACATGTGATACAATTCCACTATTAGAACTAATGAGGAAAAGATGAGACTATGGAAATAGCTGAGAATAATACTAAATTTTAACCTTCTGGTTCTCAAAGTTATGGAGGAAATGACCCCCATTACACATAGGAACCAAATTTGTAGATTCCTTAAGTTTTTTGAATTATTTCAATTAAAAGGGATTTAAAAATCTATTTTAAAAGAATTGTTTATTAAGAGAGTATATTATTCTAGAAGCAAAACATAAATTTCTTTAGTGAACAATTTACTTTCCATGTCCTCTATTATGGAATAAATGATTTACTATTAGTTTGGTGACTCATGGAATTAGAATTGAATTAAATGAACATCTGTCTTGAAAAATAAGTTTGCTTTTGAATAATTAAAAAATGCTAAAGTCAATCTGTTTTGTTTTAGAAAACGACTGGAAATAAAAAAGGTTGACACACACAGAAAATTGATAAGGATGCAATGTATTTATTTAATATCTAATGCTAAATCTATGAAGGGAAGAGAGTGAAATTTGATATTTCCAATCCAAGAGATTTATTGTTGAACTAAATTACTGTACCTCTATAATCACCTCAAAAACCTGAAATTTTAAGCCAGACTTAATTTATGACTACTAAATTGCACACATTCACAGGGATGGGTATGTCAACATTTTTTCTTGTAATGGATTTGGTCTGAGAATTAAAATGATTAATTAGAATTTCTCATTGACAAGATACATGCATAGCTTAATATATATAGTGGCATGGAAATGAAATGTAGTCAAAATTAATACTGAATTTGCATTGTAATGTCATATAAAATGAAGAAATAATGGTGATTAGGTTATAGGTGAACAATAATGCTGTTCTTGTTTTAGAATATTATGACTTAAGTACCATATTTTGATATGAAGGATGAAAAATTGAAACTAGAAGAAAGCTTATTAAAACTAATGTTTATGATAGCATTTTATTGTAAATGTAGTCCAGCTGATTTTTAAAGAGCTTTCATATTTCTAAGAGAGTTCAGTGTCCTGAGAGCCATTCAAAGTTGGAGACTTAGAATGCTGTTAGCTGTGCTTTTGTGTAAGGCATTTTATTTTTTGAGCATTAATTTTGTAAAGCATTAAACTAAAACCTCCTTCAAAGGGTAATTTTCCAGACATGATAAGAGTTAATATGTGAAAAACATAGCTCAGGACATAGGAGATTCCCAATAAGGGTTAGTAAACTTTTAATCCAGAAGGATAGACCTATGGGATGTCTCAAAGAAAGTAGTGAAAAGGGTACCAATTTAAGTCAAAATTGTGCCAGATTAGCTAAAAATCCAATCAAATGTATCTTTGGTAAAGCTATTTTGGATACTGTCATTTTCTTTTCTTGTCAATCACACAAACTTTTCTTTATTTTCTTCCTTTGTCCAAATTTGCAAAAATTATTTTCTGATTTTGTAATGTGGAGAAGTGGTCAAGTGAGTCAGAATGAAGGAGAAACCATCCACTATATTCTTATGATAAGTTTTTTGCTGAACTTCTCTTTGGTTAATAATAGTTATGATTTCTTCCATGACATATAAGTGGCAGATACCTAACAATGTGCTGTATATATATATATCACCCAAACCTGTAATGTAGGTTTTATCCACATTTTATTAATAAATGAACCAAAATAAATGGAAAATTAAGGAGCTTATCTACATTCACATGATAAAAATAATAGTGATGCTGAGGTTGAAACCTGGGTCAGTCTGATTCAAAGAACCATGTTCCCAACAAGAAGCAGTACTTGATTGTGTTTGACATGTGCCTAAAATTTTAAAGTATTAAACATAAGTAGTCTATCACATGAAATATTTATATATTATCAATTTTCCAGTGTTATATCATTTCAATATAAAATTATGGGGAGCCCCTAACTTACAAGTTCCAAAAGTTCATTTCCTGAACAGATTTTAGAGGAGGAGGATAAAAAATATGAATTAAAATTAACTTTGAAGTTGATCTTAAAACAAGTATAATCATAAGAGAATAAAAAAAGTTGATGAAAATGAGTAAGACTCCAAAGGGGGGTCTTCTGAGTACTTTGAAGAACTAACGAGTGGAATTGTAAGAAGAATGAACAATTTTCCTAAGAGATCCATGCTGCAATTGAAATATGGTGTGTAAGTGAACATCTGTAGGTACATGTTCAAAAGAGATTGAATCTTTTCCATATAATAAACTTGCTTTATAGAGAAGTTTTTGATTTTATAAAAGTTACATCAAAAAGTAGAGGGGAGGGGAGAACAAGCAAGATGGTGGAGTAAGGAGCTCCCAGAGTCAGCTTCTGCTACAGGGCAGTTAGCAAACACCCAGGGCTCTCTGGAGCTAGATGAAACACCTGTTTGGGAGCTCTTGGAGGCCAGAAGAGCATTCTGCAATGTCTTTGAAGGAGTGAAAGGAGGAGACTGCCTGTCTGCAGAGAAAACTTCTAAGTAGAGCGCTCCATGCCGCAGAGGCCAGTGCCTCTACATTGGAGGCACAAGCCGCCTCCGGAGCTGTTCTGCAGCTGGAATTGAAAACTCCACTTCCCACAAATGGGAGAAGAAGAGACAGTTGGAAATCAATTTCAGCGGGCTATAGTATAATCCTAAGAACAGCTAAAGTTTGAGCTTGTCCAAAACAGAAAGAGGCCGGGAGCCGCCATCTTAACTCTGCACCTGGCACGAGGGGAAGCGGGGTGGACTGAACATCCCAGTGCTGGTGGGGACTGGCTTATTTCCATACAGATCAGACTGCAGCTCTAGCCTAGGCCCCAGTGCCACCTCCAGCAGGGAGGAAGCTGCAGGGACCTGTGCCAGTCTCTCTGGGAGGTTACTGGCCAAGCTGCAGAGGACAGTGCATATCCTACTCTGGCAGCGTGAGCCACCCCAGGAGTTATTTTGTGGTTGGAATTGGAAGCTCCATTTCCCAGAAATAGGGGAGGAGGAGATGGTTGGCTGCTGATTTTGACTGCTGATTGGTAGACTCGATTGGCTAAGATATAACCCTGGGAACAGCTGGGATGTGAACCAGCCCAAGTCAGAAAGAGGCCAGTAGCCACCATTTTGACTCTGCCCCCAGCCTGAGGGGAAGCCAGGCTGACTGAAACTCTCAGTGACTGTGGAAACAAGTTTCTTTCACTCAGATGAGCCTGCAGTCCTAACCTAGGCTTCAGCCCTGCCTCTGGCAGGTAGGAGGCTGAAGAAACCTGCACCAGCCTATATAGGTAACTGCAGGGAACTTTGGCTGGCATAGACTGAAAATCAGAAGTCTACCAGGTCAACTGTGGTCATCTTGGACCCGCACTACATAGATTGCTGCCAACATGTGCAGCCCTGCCCCAGGTAGGGTAGAAAGGGATATGAAGCTTCATCAGTCTCTCTGGGCAACTACAGTCTAGGCCTGCACTTGGATTATTCCACACAGCTGTGACTCTGTCTCTAACCCTGGCAACGGAGAAAGTTGGAAGAAGCTTCACTGGTCCCTATGGAAATGAGGGCAGCTTGAGCCTCCACAGCTTACAGCACCAACTACATGCTTGGATCCTACTGCACAACCAGGAAGGGAGAAATGATAGGAAGCCCTAAACTAAAGAGAAAAACTGCACCCAGAAAAGATACTCTAGTAAGCCAGATGCAAAGACACCAATGAAAAGTTACAATCCACACCAAGAAACAGGAAGCTATGGCCCAGTTAAATGGACAAGATAAGCCTCCAGATGACATAAAGGAGTTGAGACAACTAATCCTAGATGTTTAAACAAATCGCCTTAATAAATTCAATGAGATGGGTAAAGAGATTAAAGATATTAAGAAGATACTGGATGAGTAGAAAGAACTTGAAAGTATACATAGAAAAATAGCATATGGGAATGAAAGTGTAATAAATGAAATTTTAAAAAATTGGAATTATGTAATAGCAGATTTGAGTAGGCACAAGAAAGGTTTGGTGAGTTTGAAGAAATGACCTCTGAAAGTGAACATAAAAGGAATAGATGAATAAAAGAATGGAAAAAATTGAACAAGGTCTTAGGAAACTAAATGACAGCAAAAGGTATGCAAAATACATGTTAAAGGTGTCCCAGAAGGAGCACAGAAGGGAAAAGGGGCAGAAGGAATATTTGAAGAAATAATGATAGAAAATTTCCCAACCCTACTGAAGGACATAGATATCCCTGTACAAGAAGCACAATGTACTCCCATCTGAAAAAATCCAAATAGACCAACTCCAAGACACATACGCATCAAAATGTCAAATGCCAAAGGCAAAGAGAAAATTCTGAGAGCAGCAAGAGAAAAGCAGTGCATAACATATAAGGGATATCCAGTAAGATTAAGTGCTGATTTCTCACCAGAAACTATGGAGGCATGAAGACAGTGGTCTGATACATTTAAGATACTATAAGAGAAAAACTTCCAGCCAAGATTCTTATATCCAGCAAGACTGTCTTTCAAAAAGGGGGGCAAAATTAGAATATTCACAGATAAACAGAAATTGAGAATTTCTAAGCAAGAGACCAGATTTTCAGGAAATACTAAAGGGTGTGCTAGAGCCTGAAAAGAAAAGACAGAAGAGAGGGGCCTGGAAGAGAGTCTAGAAATGAAGATTATATCAATAAAAGTAACTAAGCATCAAAAGAATGGTGAAAATAAGATATGACAGATAAAACTCAAATAGTCAGGAATAAACTTAATCAATGATGTAAAGCACTTGTATTCCGAAAACCAACTCAATTTTAAAACAAATTTTAAAAAAGCCCAAATAACTGGAAGAATATTCCATGCTCATTGACTGGAATACTAAATATCGTTAAGATGTCAATTCTACTCAAATTGATGTAGAGATTTAATGCAATCCCGATAAAAATTCCACCACCATTAAAGAAAAAATCGAAAACATGATAATTAAATTTATTTGGAAGGGTAAGGAGTCCTCAATAGCCAGAAAGATCTTAAAATGGAAAAGTGAACCCTCATCTCCAGACTTTAAATCATAATACCTACCTATAGTGGTAGAAACAGCGTGGTACTGGCCTAAAGACAGACACAATAGACCAATGGAACCAAATTTATGATTCAGAAATAGACCCTCACAGGTATGGGCAAGTCATATTTGACTAGCCTGTCAAACACACAACTCAGGCAGAACAATCCATAGTGCTGAAAGAATTGGACATCCATAGCTGAAAGAAGGAAAGAGGACCCCTATCTCACACCTTATCCAAAAATTAACTCAAAATGGATCAAAAAACTAAAAATAAAAGCAGGAACCATAAAACTTCTAGAAGAAATTATTGGAAAATATCTTCAAGACCTGGTGGTAGGTGGTGGATTCTTAAAGGAGATAAGAGGAAGACTGAATGGACTACTGATGTTTAATATATGTAAAAAGTTTAATTTGCTCTAATGTAAAAGTGTGGAAATGTATAGAGTGGATGGTAACAGACAGTAGTGAGTAACAGCTAGTTTATAAATGGGGATGTGACTGAAAATCGTAGTCTAGTTATGTAAATGCCAGTTGACAGAATGCTAGAGGATAATCTAGGAACTGGATAGCACAGTAAATCAAGAGGTGAACAAGAATTGTGGTTGATGGTACAGATGCAAGAGTGTCCTTTGTTAGCTAGAGCAAATGTTTATCACTACTGCAGGGTATTGAGAATGTGGATAAGCATGGGAAAAATACAGCTAGAGTTACCTATGGACTGTGGTTAGTAGTAATAATATAATATTCTTGCATCTATGCAAAAGATGTACTGTGTTGACACTGAGGCAGTATGGAAAATGTCATCCAAGTGTACACTATGGACATGGTAACAATCAGATGATGTTATTTTATCTGTAGCAAATGACACACTATATTGTGGTGTGTTGATAGAGGGGAGTTGTTTGGGAATTCTGCACATGTGCATGATTGTTTTATAAGTTTACAACTTCTGTCATTTAAAAAACTGTATTTTAAAAATAATTATATGGTGGGTTGGGGGAAAAACACACCAATGTAAGATAAGGACTATGATTAGTAGTAAGATTTTGACAATATTCTTTCATAATTTGTAGCAAACGTCTCATGACAACGCAAGGTGTTGGTGGAGGGTTGATATGTGGGACCCCTGTATGATGTCATGCATGTTTGCTTTGTAAGTTCACAGCTTTTACCATACACTTAATTGTTTATGTATGTTCATATGTAAATGTTATATAGATAATAATAGGATTGTACTTTGTTTAGTAGTAATATTTTGACAATGCTCTTTAATCATTACTTAAAAAGGTTTAACAACAGTGCAAGTTATTGGCGGTAGGATGAGTTATGAGAGTCCTGTATGGAGTTATATATATTTGTTCTGTAAGTTCACAATTATTATTATACAGTTATTGTTTACATATGTTTATGTATGAGTGATATCCTTCAATAAATTAAAAAATATATATAAATAAAGAAGTATAGGGGAGAGAAGCAGCTGTGGCTCAATCGATTGGACTCCCGTCTACCATTTGGGAGGCCCTGGGTTCGTGTCCCAGGGCCTCCTTGTGAAGGCAAGTTGGCCTCAGCTCTCCATAGATGGTCTATGCCCATGGAGAGCTGGCATAGCTAGATGATGCAACAAAGATGGATAATCAGACACAGAAGAACGTGCAGTGAATGGACACAGAGAGCAGACAGCAAGGAAGCCGTGGTGGGGGGGGGGCGGTGGATAAATTTTTTTAAAAAGTATAGAGGATTCCCATATACCCCACCTCCTCCCCCCCCACATTTCCCCCTATTAATAACATCTTACATTATTGTGGTACATTTGTTACAATTGGTGAACAAATACTGAAGCATTGCTACTAACCAAGGTCTGTAGTTTACATTATGGTTTCCATTTTGCACTTTTTAGTTTTATAGATTGACAATCTTTATAATGGTCTGTATCTGTCATTGCAATATCATGCAGAACAATTCCAATACCCTAAAAATGATTTATGCTCCACCTATTCTTCCCTCTCCCTCCCCTCAGAACCTCTGGTAACAACGATCTTTATATCAATGTTCTAAGTTCTTCTGTTAGAACAATAGTAAGTCTGCTTTAGTCCACAGTTGCATTCTCCCCTTAGGTTTGTTCATTTCTCATTCCTGAGGATTTTGGGGTGGTGGTGCTGCTGTGCTTCAGATTGAGAGGGGGATTTAATAACTGGCAAAAAATAAAAGTTTAGGGGTGTGTGTACAGTGTTTTGTATATATACGCTGACCTAACATACTAAAGAGAGGACTAAAAGGAAGTTATGGTTAATTTCTTCTTGTGTTCATGAGGTGGTGCCAACTGTCTGGGGTAGCTCAATTGCTGAAATGGTATAAGCGTTGGAGAGGAGGAAAAACTTCAGAGTGTAACAACTTCAAGCTAAGATGAAGGGGAAGTCTTGTGAAGTTGATCTATTTTGTAGTCCTAAGTAAGTATCTGTAAGCTTTTTTTTTCTGTTTCAGAAAGTATTTTTGAACTTTTTATTTTTATTTGAGAAGCTGTGAGTTAACAAAACAATCATGCATACAATATAGTATTGTTAACAAAACAATCATGCATACAATATAGGATTCCGACACCAACACCTTACATTGTTGTAACACATTTCTTAAAAATAATGAAAGAACAGTATCATAAGATTACTGCTATCTATATAGTCCATAGCTACTATTTGGTATATTTTTTATACAAACCATCCTATTTCCAACACCATGTATTAGTAATGGATATTTGTTACAGTTCATGAGAGAACATTCACATATTTTTACTGTCCATCACAGTCCATCATCCACCTCAGGGTTCACTGTGTTATACAGTCCCTTGCCTTGTGAAATCCTTATTCAGTAGCTCTGTTTCATCACAGAGTTGTGTTGTATGGGCACAGTACATTTCAGAACGTTTTCATGAATACAAAGGAAAATTAAAATATCCCCCATTATTGACCCTTAGCATTGATATACTGCTTTCTTTGCCATTGCCTTAAAATGTTACAATGTTACTGTGAACTGTAGTCTGTACATTATATTAGCTGTAATTTCCAATGTATTTCTACATTCTTAAAACCTTGTAATAGAGGAACTTACTTGTATTTGTACTGTTAACGGCCATCATCCACCACCAAAATCATTGTTGCACAGTTCCTAGATCATCTTTAGGTTTCTTTCAACTGACATTAACCTGCCTACACTACCCCTTTCAGCCACAATCACATTTATAAGTAAGCAGTGTTGATTATACTCACTCTAATGTATTACCACAAACTAACCATTTTGCCACATTTACAGTCCTTTATTTAAAAAAAGATTTTATTCCCCCCATTATTTTTATGAGCATTTTTATTGTATTTTTTTGAAGATACATAGATCACAAAAAAGTTAGGTTAAAAAATATAAGAGGTTCCCACATACCCCCCACCCCCACACACACTCCTCCCACATCAACAACCTCCTTCATCACTGTGACACATCCATTGCATTTGGTGAATATATCTTGGAGCACTGCTGCACCGCATGGATTATAATTCACACTGTGATTTACACTCTCCCCCAGTCCATTCAGTGGG
The DNA here is from genome assembly GCF_030445035.2 of Dasypus novemcinctus. Lineage (NCBI taxonomy): Eukaryota > Metazoa > Chordata > Mammalia > Cingulata > Dasypodidae > Dasypus > Dasypus novemcinctus. The sequence goes on along the minus strand of NC_080679.1, from coordinate 94,561,194 downwards.
TTATGGCAGGATATATAATGTCCAGCATCTGTCCCTGCAGTATCATTTAGGACAACTCCAAGTCCTGAAAATGCCCCACAACACATCTCTTCTTCCCTCTCTCTGCCCTCAGCAACTACCGTGGCCACGTTCTCCACATCAGTGCTACAATTTCTTCCAGTACTAGTCACAATAGTTCTATAGTAGAATAACAGTAAGTCCACTCTAATCCATATTTTATTCCTCCATCTTGTGGACCCTGGGACAGTCCCGCTTATTAAACCTTCTACATACATTCACATCAGCTCCTACTTATCAACCTGCATTCTATCTCCTAGTAGCCTATACCCTATAGTTTAACTCCATGAGTTTACTCATCATATTTAGCTTTTATTAGTGAAACCACAGAATATATGTCCTTTTGCATCTGGCTTATTTCACTCAACATAATGTCGTAAAGGTTTGTCCATGTTCTCATATGCATCCCAACTTCGTTTCTTCTTATAGCTGAATAGTATTCTATCATATGTATATATCACATTTTGTTTATTCATTCATTGGTTGATGGACACCTCGATTGTTTCCATCCTTTAGCAATTGTGAATAATGCCACTGTGAACATTGGTGTGAAAATGTCTATTCACACCCTTGCTTTCAGTTTTTCTGAATGTAATACTAGTAGTGGGATTCCTGGATCATATGGCAGTTCCATATTTAGCTTCCCGAGGAACTATCACACTGTCTTCCACGGAGGCTGCACCATTTTACATTCCCACCATCAGTGAAGGAGTGTTCTTATTTCTCCGCAGCTTCTCTAGCACTTGTAATATTTTGTTTTTCTTTTTTTAGTAAGGGCCATTCTGTAAGGTGTGAAAAGATATCTCATTGTAGTTTTAAGCTGCATTTCCCTAACAGCTAATGATGTTGAACATCTTGTCATGTGCTTTTTGGCCTTTTTTATTTCTTCTTTGGAAAAATTCTCTTCAAGTCTTTTGCCTATTTTTTAATTGAGTTGCTTGTCTTTTTGTAATTGAGTTATATGACCTCTTATAAAACATACAGATCAAACCTATGTCTGTATGTAGTTTCTGAAAATTTTCTCCCTATGATTATGATGACTTTTCACCTTCTTAACAAAATTATTTGAAGCACAAAAGTGTTTAACTTTGAGGTGGTCTCATTCATCTATTTTTCTCTTTTGTTGCTTATTCTTTGGGTGTAAAGTTGAAGAAACCACCACCTACCACAGATATTGAAGATGTTTCCCTACATTTTGTTTAGTAGTTTTATGGTTCTAACTTTAACTTTACGTCCTTAATACATTTTTCAGTTTATTTTTGTGTAAGGTGTGAGAAAGGGGTCTTCTGTCATTCTTTCATCTATGGATATTGAGTTCTCCCAGCACCGTATTTTTTAATAGACTGTTCTGATCAAGCAGGTTAGGTTTGATAGCCATGTCGAAATCACTTGACCATATAGGTGAGGGTCTGTAGCAGTTTGATACTGTTAAAGAATCCCCAAAATAGATACTAGATTATGTTTGTAAACTGGTCCATTCTTCTGGGCCTATTAGATTATATTGAATTCAGAGGTTTCACTTTTACTTGATTAAATAATGCTTCAGGCTTCGATTGGGCCATCTCAGTAGGACATTGAGTCCCCACTCACCAAGGGAGCAGAAACTCACAGAGTAAATGATATTGGCAGAAGAGTTAGTTGGAGTTTGATCCTGGACCCCAGGAGATAAACACACAGAGAAGCAAATACATGAGGAAGGAGAGAAGTCTCCATTAAACACAGGCAGATGCCAGGGGAAGAGAGATGAGTTGTTCACCTGATAGTCTTCAGCAGGCCTTGTGGAGAAAGCAGAGAAGATGAGCACAAAGAGAAACAAGCCCCAGGAAGAGAGGAACCCAGGAAGCCTGAACCCTGGACCTCCCATGTGGTAGGTGGATGCTCTATCCATTGAGCTGAATCCACTTCCCTTCTTTGGTTTCTTTTAGCAATGTTTTGTAGTTTCTGGATACAGGTCCTTTATGTCCTAGGTTAACTTTATTCCTAAATAATATTTGATTGTTTAAATTGCGTTTGTAAATGGAATTATTTTCTGACTTTCTCCTCAGATTGCTCATTAACAGTGTGTACAAACACTACTGATTTTTGCATATTAATCTTGTATCCTACCACTTTGCTGAACTCTTTTAGTTCCAGTAGCTTTTTTCTGACTTCCTCCTCAAGTTACTCATTAATAGTGTATAGAATCACTACTGATTTTTGCATATTAATCTTGTATCCCATCACCTTGCTGAACTCTATTAGTTCTAGTAACTTTGTTGTTCAGGATTTTCTAGGTGTAGGATCGTATCATCAGCAAATAGCACAAGTTTTATTTCTTCCTTTCCTACTTGGGTGCCTTTTATTTCTTTTTCTTGTCTAATTGCTCTAGCTTTAGCACTCCTTCCACAATATTGAATATTGGATAACAGTGCTGACAGTGGGCATCCTTGATTTATTCTGAATCTTAGAAAGAAAGCTTTCAGTCTATCACTGTTGAGTACAATGTTAGCTGTGGGTTTTTCATATATGCAAGTTGAGAAAGTTTCCTTCTAGTCCTATCTTTTGGTGAGCTTTTACCAAGAAAGGATGCTGTATTTTGTCAAAAAGAGTTCTGAATCAATCGAGGTGAGCATGTGATTTTTCTTCAATTTATTATTTTGGCATATTGCACTAATTTATTTTTTTTGTTTTGAATCACCCTTGCTACCTGGGATAAAACCCACTTGATTGTGATGCATTTCTCTTAATGCTTTTGGATTCGGTTAGCAAGTCTTTTTTGAGAATTTTTACATGTATATTCCTTAAAGAAATTGGTCTATAATTTTCTTTTATCATAGTTTCTTTGTCTGGCTTTGGTATTAGATTAATATTGACTTCATAGAATGAGTTTGGTAGTATTCCTTTCTATTCAGTTTTTTTTGGAAAATTTTGAATGAGATTATTGTTAGATTTTCTTTGAATAATTGCTGAAATTCACCTGTGAAGCCATCTTGTCCTGGGCTTTTCATTTTTGGGAAGTTTTTGATGACTGATTCAATCTCATCACTTGTGATTGGTTTGTTGAGATCATCTGTTTCTTCTAAGGTCAGTGTAGGTCATTTGTGTGTTTCTAGGAATTTATTCATTTCATCTACATCATCTAGTTTGTTGGCACACATACATAAAAAGGGTTCATATATAAAAGAGTTATTAATATGATTTCCTTTATTTTTTGCTGGGTCAGTGGTAATGTCCCCCTTCTCATTTCTGATTTTCTTTATTTGCATCTTCTTTCGTTTTTTCTTTGTCATTCTAGCTAAAAGTTTGTCATTTTTTTTGGTCTTCTCGAAGAATCAACTTTGGTTTTGTTGATTCTATTGTTTTTTGTACTCAATTTGATTTATTTCTGCTCTAATCTTTGTTCTTTCTTCCTTTATGCTTGCTTTGGGATTAATTTGCTGTTTGTTTTCTAGTTCCTTCAGATGTGCAGTTAAATCTTCAATTTTAGCTCTTCTTTTTTAATGTAAGCATTGAAGGCTATAAATTTCCCCCTCAGCACTGCCTTCCCTGTATCCCAGAGGTTTTGATATGTTGTGTTCTCATTTTCATTCATCTTGAAATATACTGATTTCTTTTGTAATTTCTTCTTTGACCCACTGATTATTTGAGTGTGTTGTTTATTTTTCATATATTTGTGACTTTTCCCTTTCCTGCCTCATTGATTTCCACCATTCCATCATGATTGGATAAAGTGCTTTGCAGAATTTTGTGTCTTTTAAGTTTATTGAGACTTGTCTTGTGACCCAACATATGGTCTATTCTGGAAAAGGATCCATGAGAACTTGAGAAGAATGCATATCCTGCTCTTTTGAGATGTAGTGCTCTATAAATGTCTGTTAGGTCTAGTTCATTTATCATAGTATTTAAATTCTCTGTTTCCTTATTTACCCTTTGTCCATATGTTCTAACCAATGCTGAGAGTGGTGTATTGAAGTCTCCAGCTATTATTGTAGAGATGTCTCTTTCTTCCTTCACTTTTGCTAGTGTGTGTCTCATGAATTTTGGGGAACTTGTGTTAGGTGCATAATATTTATTATTATGTCTTCCTGCTGAATTGCCCCTTTATTAATATATAATGATCTTCTTCATCTCATAACAGTTTTGCATTTAAAATGTATTCTGTACAATATCAGTATCTCTATTCTAGGTGTTTTTTTGGTTACTGTTAATATCTTCTCCCAACTTTTCACTTTTAGCCTGATTGTGTCCTTGCATTTAAGGCAAATCTCTAATAGTTTGCATATAGATGGCTCGTATTTTTGATCAATTCTCTTAGCCTATACCTTTTGACTGGTGACTTCAATCCATTAACATTCAATGTTATTACTGTAAAGGCATTAATTACTTCATCTAATTTATCCATTGACTTTCCATTGCCATATCTTATTATTGTTTATCTTTTTACACTTTTAGTTACCCTTACTAATATTCTTCATTTCTACACTATTCTATAAGTCTCTTGCCCTTGTCTTTTCCTTCCAGGCTGCAGAGCTCATTTTAGTATCTCTTGAAACTCTGTTCTTTGGGCACAAACTCTCTCAGTTTTTGTTCATCTGTTTTGTTTCTTATATTTAAGTGATCATGACACCTAAAATGGGCAAGTTACAATTAAATATTTTGCTTTAAAAAACATTTTTATATCATATGCAAATTAAAGAGAATAGTGATCATATATGTCAGGTTTAGGTAAAGTGATTACTAACTTAGAAAACAGGACTTAAAAAAATTTGATGCTTAGTGGGTTATACACAGAATTATGTAAAGTAGACATGGAAATTTTACTAAATAAAATGCAAAATATCCCATTACTTTAAAAATGCATCAGCTTATAGAGATATATAGATAAGTATTTAAATATACATGCTCTGTATCCACATTATCTGGTTCAAATCCTAGTGCAGCTGCTTTCTAGCTAGTGTGCCTTTTGCCAAATTATAAGGATATATTTATGGGTTTTTTTCCTTCATTGGAACATGATTATGAAATAAGTAAAATGCAGTTATGTTCTTGTCAAAATGCATGTTGTTTCTTTCAATTGTGAAGTTTCTGAGAATTGATTTTACCCTACTTACAAATTAAAATTCACCCTGTCACCATTCCATGGATACTGGCAGGAAACACGCTATGGCCTCTTCTGGGTTGGAGACTAACAACTTTATTATTTATGTAAACAGCAAGCAATGTGAGCATCCACATATTTGTGCCTATCTGCCTTGCCTCCCAAGTCCCACTGGGAGTGCAATTGGCCCAGATGGATGCTACACATGCAGTGGGTTTATTTCACAGCTGAAGGACTCAGGGCCAGGAACCCAGCACTTTTTAGACAAGCAGCAAACGTTATCACAAACAACAAACAAGTAAATCCCCTCCTGCTGGGGATTTACTGGGGAATGAGAAGTTTCATGGTTGTCCTAAAGTAGGTCAACTCGATCTACTTGGTTGCTTATGTGACTAGTTCAGGAGATAGAGAAGCCTTGCAGTGAGTCACACTCAGCAAAAACATACAGGGATTCTCAGAGTCCTGGAAGACTGCTGCCCCCCAAATTCCATCCATCAGCCCTTCACATTCTTGGCCAAACTCAAATTTTCACAAGTATGCTGGTACTTTAGAGGCCACTTGGGTTAATCTCCTCAACAGAGAGACTGGACTTCAATAAGTTCAATTTGTCCTATACAGTATTTAATTAAGACCGTTTTATCAATAAGACTGCAAGCAGCAGGATTGGGACGAACCTGAGTATTGACCTCAACTATGTTCCCACAGGGTCCCCGACTCAGCTAAGTATAAAAAAAATCCCATTCAAGCTCTATCTTAGAAAGAAATGTGACTTTCTCTAGGGTTCCGTATATTGACTTTTGCACTTGGCCAGAAGAATTAATTCGGTGATGGTGGAATGTATTAGTGACTACAGAGGTACACCTCGGCTCCAAAGAAGGAAGTGTTGGGTAATACTGTCTTTTCTCACAATCCTGACCAGTGAGTTGGAACTTATCTAAATGCCTTATATGTCCAAGGTGGTTAATTGATAACTTCAGCTAAAGGTAGAGACACATTTCTTGCCATCTTTTCTAATTGGATGGCTCCCATGGTAAGAATAAACTACCTGAAGAGTGTGCATAGTCTACGAGTCATTTATCCTTCTTAGAGGTGCAAATTATATTGGACTTGGGAGAAGGCAGGTTAATGTCCGGCTTCTACAGAAGCCTTGTTAAACAGGTTAATGCTTGGTACCCTGGAGGGAAAGTGCTCATTACAATCATTGCTCACTCCTAGTATCACCTACATCAACCAGTGGATACAGGTGGACAGTGCCTCAAACGTGGCCCCCTGGCCAGATGATAAATCTTAGGGTCCCTGCAATCTTAGGTAAATCTTGCTTGAGGATTTTCTTTTATTCACTGGTTTCCCTCAGAAACAGAAGGGACAGTTATGTTTGTTTGTGTCAGCATGTGTTTTTGAAGTTATTGCCTGAGAGCACTCATTCCAACCTATTATATTTGTTTACACCGCCAACCAGATGGCATTCATCCATCCCATGGAATGACCTAGTGACAGAGGTAGGGTTGGGGGTAGGGAAGACCTACAAAGGTGTGGACAGGTGTTTTGCATGAGAGGTACAGGAGCTGGGGCCTTCCCCTAATGTTTCTGATGACTTCTCAGTAAGGTTAAGGAGAATGGTGATCAAATTATGGTTAGCAACTTTTGATGGGAGATGGCAAATCCAAGAATCATTTAAATTTTAGCATCTTGCTGCCCTTTGCAGAACTGCATCAGGATGTTTTTACTCCATGAGGAAGGCTCCAGGAGTGGCTCTGAAAGACAAAAGATCATTAACGCCCCACTTTCTTTCACACCTCCTAGGTTCTAAGGTGTCCCCTCCGCAGATGCAGGATTGTTGGTTCTAAGGTGTCCCCTCCGCAGATGCAGGATTGTTGCTCTCCCTGTGCTACCATAAAATCAATGTGCTCCATTCAAGTAGCTTTAAATTCCACTTTTCTCCAGTGATCATCTACGTGCACTCAGGCCTTTCATCTAGAGGCCAGATGTTAGAAGGTGAAGGACATTTAATAAAATTTATAAGATACATTATACCCCCACCTCACCCCATGTCGGGCACTGTCATAACTCAGGAATCAGTGTACTCAACCTAATCATTACTGTCTTTATGACCTCAGGACCATGCCAGTCCAACAGGGGAATTCAAGTGGCTAAATTCTTTAGGCTGCATTTTGGCTAGGCTGCTACTTAGGGAGTATCAACCAGGCTGAGATTATTATTTGGGGACAGAGAAAAGCTTTAGGACTGGGAATGGCAGGGTGATATCCCAGATTTCAAAAATAGGTCTATATGGGTCTATATAACCCCTGAAACCTTTTGTCCTGGCGTTATCCAGGAGATGTTCAAAAAGTAATGAACTTCTTTGGATAACTGCTACATTCAGTGTCTAAACACCCTTACTAAAATGTGCTGACCAAGAGAAAGTTAGGCAGGTGGAATCAGAAAACTTTTTCCAGTGAATTTTTTAAAGACCCTTCCACTTCTTACTGAGGCCGGTGGTTTAAAGATGAAAAGGGGCATAAAATGTCCATTGAATACCTTTGCTGTTGGTAAACTGTTGGGGGCCTTTACAACAAAAGTCGCACCATTGCCAGTTGGTCATTGGTCTGGAAAGCTGAAAATATGACACTTTTGTTCCAGGGTTTGCAGTGATGTGGTGGGGGTTGACTGATCATGCTGAAAGAGTAGAAATTTTATGTCCCATTTTCTCCAAGCCCCCCAGCTTATTCTCCAAGATATTGGCATCCTTAGGCAACTGCAGGTAACCATTCTCACTGTCCCACCAGGAGCAGTCACTTTAGTACATACAAAAGGAGGAGCAGTACAAGAGATTCTGCAGCCCTCTATAAATCTCCCAGTTCTTTCTCCTGGTGTCTGGTCAGATAAGGGAGGAGTGATTAGGCATGATGTTCCTAATGTTTCTGAGAGATTGGAATTCCTTTCAATAGGCAGTAAACTGGAAAGAGGAAAGAATGATCACACCTACAAAAGGTTGTGAAAATGACTAGGCTACATAGTTAGCTAATTAACCAGGTTAATTATCAAATTGAAAGGCAAAGTGAATTGTCTGCAAAAGCAGTTATCAGAAACAGTACAAGGCAGAGAGTAAGTAACATGTAGGTTGACACAAAAGTAGTCAGCTTCATATTTAACTCCTGAGGGTTTTCTTAGCTAGCATTTATTGAGTACTTCATGGTTTATATTAGTGCTTTGAATTCAGGGTTTCTATTAATCCAGACAGTGGCCACAGGTAAAAATAATTATTATCGCTGGTTTTTCCATGTAAGAACCAATGTTAATTAAGGTTTCCTTACTAACCCCTCCTACACAGCTGGTAAGTAGCCGGAAACTCCCATTCCTAAGCACTCTGTTGGATGGCCACAGAGTTTGTTTCACACATTTGGTATTAAGCAGGGTAGTCCCGTCTTTTTATTTTTAGTCTTTTCGCCCTCATTAGTAACTAGCTTGTGGCCATGCCCCACTTTCTGCTTGGCAAACCATCTGAAGCCTCCACAGCCTGGTGCACTTGAAGAGTAGTGACAGGAACTGCAGAACACCTACCACCCCATGATCCCGCCAAGACAGAGCATCTTACTAATGGGCCCCTGAGGTTTGCTCCATTTGTTTCCTGAAAAAGCGTTTTCATCTTACATGGAGTCATGTGTCATAGGGGCCTTTCCTTCTGACTAGCTCTTCCTACACTCTGTAATCACCAGAAATTACCTCATTAAGATCCAAAGATAATTCATTTTTTCCCCCTTTATCTTATTTGTTTTTGCCTACTGCAGTGAATTCTGGCTATATGTTTAGATACTTGTACTAATATGCCATTGTTCGAGACACATTTGTTATTTTAGTTTTATGATTTGCTAAGTAAAACATGAAATCAAATAATATTTGATCTTATTATCATCCAGTGAGCTGGATTAAATTTTGCATCTAGAGATTGAAATATAGAACTCTTATTATTGATCTGTAAATTCAACCTTTGGCCATAAGGACAAAATGGTTAGAGAGTCAGAGGGTTTGCGTTATGGGCTGTGATGGTGGCGGCTAGTATCTTCCTTGTGTAAAGGATAACACATTACTGAATAGCTCCTGAATCAGAAATAACTGCATTATCTCTGTAGTAGTATGTTCCAAAATTGGGTTTACATCTCTAGATAGATAGTGGCAACTTGCATTTTTTATAATGTGCATATTAGTCAACTGGTTGTATTATCTACATATATGACACTCACTGCCTTAGTTCTGGGCTTTCCTGCTAACTAAACAGCCTCATTGTTTCTAGCCTTGGTACATTGTCTCCTACCTTGTTATTACTTCCTCAAGACTTCTGGCACAGTTATTCCCTAAAAGATAGTTTCTAAAAGTTTGATTTTCTTTATTTTCACTATATTTGGTGATTTTTTCCCACTTAGTTGTGTGACCTTTGACAAAAGATGGCACAGTTCCATCCCCAAGAGATGACCATTAATTATAAATTACTAGCAAAGGCTTCAAATATGTAGCATATAATATAATGCATAGGTAAATTAACAGTATAATTCCTAAAGCATTTGTAGAGTATAAAAATAAAATATATTAAGGAAGGAAATCCCTTGGTACATTAAGTTTATAAGAAGTATTTTATGAAAGATGTGAAAGTATGAAATATGAAAGTATTTCATGGATATATGAGTACCTAATTTGTCTTCTATTCAGAGTGAGCATTTCCTATGAAGCTATATTTTTGTATTGTGATTTTTTCTGTATTTATTATCTTCTTAAGGAAGAAGTGCTTCTCAGCTTCTTCACTGTATGATTGCTTCTCAATTTAACTCAATACTAAGTAGGCGAAAAGAACATGGCTAATCCTGCATCTTGAAGGCCAGTTCTGCTCCAAAGATACATATTAATAATTGGTAAAAGCAAACAGATTTTGCTGCCTTGGTCATTTCTTTATTTTACCTCCTTTTCTTTCTAAAACTGCATCAGACATTTGTATTGATTGGGCAGTCAGCTTTCAACAGTGTACCTTTTTGTAGTTTATTTATAGGTGTGTTATACAGGCCTATGTTGACTAGAGATGATCAGTGCTAGATAGATGGAAAATGTATGAGTAAACCTAATGTTGACCTTATGTATACCTTATACCTATGTAAATGCATATATGAAGTGCTCACGATCAGTGCTAGATAGATGGAAAATGTATGAGTAAACCTAATGTTGACCTTATGTATACCTTATACCTATGTATACCTTATACCTATGTAAATGCATATATGAAATGCTCACAATCTTTCTTTTAACTCAAGTGATTTTTTTTTTAAAGATTTATTTATTTAATCCACCACCCCCCCCCCCCCCCCGTTGTCTGTTCTCTGTGTCTATTTGCTGTGTCTTGTTTCTTTGTCCGCTTCTGTTGTCGTCAGCGGCACAGAAGTGTGGGCAGCGCCATTCTTGGGCAGGCTGCACTTTCTTTCGCGCTGGGCGGCTCTCCTCACAGGCGCACTCCTTGTGCGTGGGGCTCCCCTATGCGGGGGACACCCCTGTGTGGCACGGTACTCCCCACGCACATCAGCAATGCTCATGGGCCAGCTCCACATGGGTCAAGGAGGCCCGGGGTTTGAACCGCGGACCTCCCATGTGGTAGGCAGACGCCCTAAACACTGAGCCAAGTCCGCCGCCAAGTGATCTTCTTTGTAACCAGATTCCTCTAGGTTCTTGGCTATGCTACATAAAAGAATTTAAGAACCTGCCAGGTCATTTAGGCCAGTAGTTTATTAAGGAACTGACAGAAGAGAATAGAAATGTGAAAAAATAATACATTATGGATCCGAGGTATACTTGTGGGCCAGTTACAGCAGAAAGAGAGAGAAAAAGCTCGTGAGGTTGTTTTTGTAAGCATTAATTACTCCTCCCCTTTTAATGTTCGGGGCAGGAGTCTCAGCCCGTTTGCTGTTTTGATTGGTTACTCCACCCATCTATTCCCCTGGGGGGCCCAATGATAAGGCCCCTAGAGAATATCTGGGGCTTTTCCTTGATCCTGGACAAAATCCCGTTCCAAATGGGGAATTCTCACAAGGTTCTCCCAGTAGCCTTTTGGTGAAGGTCCTTCCCTCACGGCGGTTCCAGGTGAGTTCCATGGCCATATTTTTCAGCCCAGTCCCAGATTCATCTTCTCATTCCCTAAACTAGCCTGCCTCACCTTCTTCATCATCTTCCTTCTGGGCTGTATTTCTGTCCTTCAGTCTACAAGACCTACATTAGCAGACTCATTGCCAGTACCCTGGCCTCAATTCCTAATATTCCTTTCCATACCCTCTGCACTCTAAACTCTCTGGACTCCCTGCCATGCCAAGTTTGCACCCACCTACGGCCTTTGCATGTCAGAAATTCACTTCTAGCAGATATTTTCATAGTTTCTTTAGCTCACCTAATTCAGGTGTCTCCTCATCAGGATGGGTTTCTTAGCACTCCCAATCTGTAAATGCCTAGCCGACCTTCTTATTTTATTATTGCTCAGAGAGCTTATCACTGCTGACACTATCTGATGCAATTATTTGTTTGTTTTTATTTTGCTTCTCCCATTAGATGTGAATTTCATGAGGGTGTAATCAAAACTATTTACAAATGAAATAATGAAGAAATTCTTTATTAAATTCTAGAATATTCTAAATGTAAGGGAATAAATTAACTAATGTGATCAAACATAAAAATCTCTTTAAAAAGTAGGTGAAGTAAGTAAAAATTTGAATACATATATTATGACTTTTCCCTTCGGGTAACACACATTTTGGAATGTTTGCTGAATATCACAATACGGTATGTAGATGGATGAGATCTTTAAACTTGAAGGAGGTCATTTTTACTTGGAGGTATTAGCACATCTTATGTTATTAAAGATATGTGAACTGTTGAAAATATAAAAGCACAGTTTACTATTTTAAGCTACATACATGGTGTTATTGTAAATAATTATGTATTGATGAGTTTTATCAATGGCAATTTTTATAACTTTGGGTAATTGATAGAAAATTCTGGACATATCAGCAAATGTCATAGTAAATAACTTTTACCATTAAACTTTCAGTTTATGTAAGTCTTGGGAAAAGCAAATCTCTCTGGGATGACGTTTTTATGTAAGTGTTAATAATTATTCCATAGAAATGTTCTGAAACATGGACTTAAAGTTCAGCTCAATGTTAGCCCTTTTATCTGTATTGAAATTTCTCATTGACCTTTGCTTTAGTCACTAATAATAGTTTTACGTCTGAAAGACAAAGCTCTGTGTGAGATTTTAAACAATTTAGGACTTTGTTTTTGTTGCCATGGCAAGTCATTTAACCCTGAGGCACCACTTCTTACCCAAGCCAGTCCTCAGTTATAAAAGTGATTAATGTGAAGAAACAAGAGATTACCACAATCATTTTAGTGCATTAATTACATTCAAGATAGGATCTTTTTCTTCTCCTGATTAATATGAATCTGTGTTTGGTTTCTTCCCATTAATTTCTTATTCCTTTTTTCATTCTAATAATAACCTGCAATCTGCAGGCTTAATCATGACAAGCAGTTTCAAATCACTTTACCTCATCGCAGTGTTGGATAAACACTTTTGATTTAAATTTCATTAATTCTACATTAGCAGTGCTGATATGAGCCTTAGATGTCTGATGGAAATTCTACACAGGGAATGCTATGTAATTATTGGTTTCATTGAGGTTTATGTTAGAGCTGTAGTTAGCTCTGTGCCAGAAATCTAAACCCCAGAGAGCAAACCAGGCCACTGCTGTTCACCTATTAAATATATTATAAAAAATGAAGTTGAAGTTTCTCTACCAGGTGATCAATCTGAAAAATCTCACAGAATTTTAGAATCTTGGAAATTTAAAAATGAGACAGCTCTATTCAATTATCTAATCAGCCTCCTACCCCTATTCTTCTCTTGAGGGACTATTCTCTTAATGCCATTTTTGATTATTTTGTCTAGCTCATTTGAAATGACTTGGTCCATAAGACTTCTATACTTCCCCCAGGAGAACTTTCCCTGCTCTAATAGGTTTCATTGTTGGGAAGTGCTTCCTAATTGCTAAATTGTCTTCATGCTATTCTCTGATTGTAACCTTTGTTTTGCTCCTGGTCTCTTTCTATACGTTATATACAATCCACATCCCAAATAACTTTTGTGTTTATACAACTGGCTTAAAAATAAGACTATCAAGAGATCCAGTCCCGAAAATAAATTGTTTTATGAAATGCAAATTTTGATCACCCAAAGTCAGCTAAAAATTTCTATTATTGTGTATGTCTATTAGAACCTGATGTATCCTTTTTATGTAATTATCTCTTTCTTCATGTTCTTATATTAAAATTGCGAGCTATACTTTATCATTCAGAGATGTTTGTTCCCCCTTTTTAGTGGAGGGAAGGTTAGAACAAATATTGCACTGACAGGTATCAGGAGATGGCATATGTTTCTATCAAAAGAATGACTTTGGACTTCTCTAGGTAGTGGGGAAACACCAGAGCTTTCCTCAGTCTCCAAAACAACCTTCTTTATGGTTTTATTATCCATTGATAATCATTTTGCATTGAACAATAGTAGTCAATTTCTAATTTTTATCATTCCTTTTATATTTATCTGGAACCATTCTGTAAAGAAAAGTTTGTCCTTAACAATTAGGTTTATTTGGTTATCCTGATATTTAACCTTTACATTTAATTATTAATTTTTAGAGTAATAGTTGTTGCTCCAACTAGCTCCAATGGAAGCCAGAAGTTTTCTTTTTCTTTCTTTTTTTGAACACCTAGACTCTATATATACACAATATTTTAATATCATTATGAACTCATGGATATTAATATGTAGAATGTTTATACTACTTGTATTAATTTTTTCATATACTTTCTTTTTCGTGCTCAAATTCCCGATCTTTGATCAGCAGTACTCAATCTAGAAGGCTCCTATCCTTTGACACAACTTTATTAGATTTGTACAGTTTCCTTGCTTTTCTGCTCAAGATGTCAGAATCTCATCTTGTACATTCCTGCTCCAGATTTGGAATGAACTAATTCTTCAAAATTCCCTAGTTCCTTTTTAGTGGAAATAGTATTTAGATATCATAGACAAGACACAAGAATCAAAACATGGTCACTATTCCTTTGAATTGAATTATTTTCATGGGCGGATTACTAGGCAATTAATTGACTATTAGAAAATAATTTACTGCAAATGTTTAAGGTCATAAATTTTGCTAAAAAATGATTTCTGCTGTATCCCTTCAAAGTTAAGCTATCGACAGATCATTTTCTTCCCTATAATTTAAACAAAATTTCATTAATTATATCTTACACTTTCCTTGGGGTGGCTTTCTAATTTCAAGAAAACACAGCCTGCTCTGAGCCCTACAGAGAGTGAATGGAGATACTATCTTCAAAACTTTTCCAAAAACTAAAAGGAGAATATATATTTTTTTAAGTGCATAGATCTGACAGCAGAGTTTACGCCAAAAAAAGTCAGTCATGCTACTTTTTATTTTCTGGACATAGACCACCTCGGCATTCCATTTTTACCACACTTGTCAAACTTACTAATGTGCTACACAAAAACCTTAAAAACAAAGTAGTAGTGTAATAATATTTTTCTGACAACAATTTTTAGTTTTGGAATATATTTTCAGATATTTGCAAGTGAAACAGCCAATTTTCACATATCAGAATTACAAAAAGTCATATATAAATGCTCACTCATTAAATTTCATTGAGTTTTACTTTAATGTAAAATTAAAATTACAATACTAAAGGAGGTATTCTTGATGCTTTCATCTCCAATCTATATGCTTCATACTTATCTTGAACCACTGGGACATTTCAACAACTCTAAACTAACCTAGGATAATGTTAAATGTGTTTTATTCAGTTTCTCTCATTGACAAAATGAAATAGTGAATATGGCAAATACCACAAGAACTGGACCCTTGAAAATGTATCCATTTATTGTTATCCAGAAAGTAGGCATCTTTCTACTTGCCTTTGCTTCATTGCAAAATGAACTGTAACCAGCTTAACCAGCAGAACTGATATTGCATGTGTCACAGTTTCTGAACATTTTGCTATAGCAGTGGACCACTATAGTTTAATAGGCCTGTAACATACCTATTTAATTAGAAGAATAATTATATGCCAATTATATATATATATAGTTTAAAAATTGTTTAAATGGTTAACATAAAGAACATGCTCTCTAAAAGGGTAAGCAATTGGGTATGCATTATGGCAATAAAGAGTTAAATAAGATAATCTGATATAATAGACAGAAACACAGTTTGTAGTATTCTGATTGTAAATGCGTTTAGCTTGACTAAACAGTGGCTTACTCTTAATTTAAATTTGGCATTGTGTATTTCATTAGAATATTAAAAGTTTGGATTTTTTTTCCAACATGAAGAGTATTATTTTCATGAAGTATGTGATGACATTATATCCTATTTTTTGACTGGTTGGAACCTTAGCAGATGTTTTTAAGTAATTTCTATGGCACGATAATATTGATATGGGCAGTACGATAAGTATGCTAAATAAATCATGCATATGAAACATTGAGCTGCCTTTTACGTATTTGCTATTTATTTTTCATTAATGCAATTGTATGAATAATAATTGAAATTTAAAAAGACAATGACACAACAAGGAAAGGTGAATGGTGAATAGTGATACAGAATTAGAACATAGAAAGGTAAAAAGGGGCAGGTGAAGTACAGGAAAGTGAGGTACCATAGAAATTTCCCAGGTTCTATCTTCCCATGTCAAATCAATGACCAGGGAAACCCATATCTTTTACTCAATCAACAAATATTTTTCAGGCATTCACTCACTATGTGACGAGCACAATCCTAAAGCCTACATCTCTCAAATGCCATCTCCCCCATCTGAGTCCCTTGAATGGTGTCCCTGATTCTAACAGCCATGCTTAATATTCATTAGTTCCTATTTTGTTTTATCAATATTTACTCATATGCGTTTCTTGTTTTATGCTCTTTCCTGAGTTTTTTGTCGATATTTTGGTCTTCTTTAGAATACCATGATCTCCATGGAGTCAGGAGTTTTGGGTCATTTAATCACCTCTGGTCTCAAGATCTTTCAGTATTGGGAATAAAGGAAATACTCATCACATAGTTGTTAAAGCATGAACCGGTTTTGAAGAGCGCTGGGTCGGCACCTCTGTGAGCTCCCGAGTTACCAATCAGGCAGCTTCCCTGACTCTCCGCTTTTGTAAATTAACTCTTTTTACCATTGCTGGAGGTGTTCCACCTGCTGCTCCCAATAAAGGTAGCTGTGTTGCAGAAAACAACAACAAACAAACAACAACTTTTACAGCTAACCTCCTAGGAGGGACGGGACAAAGGAACTACTTAAAACTAATAACTAGTGGAGGCGTTCAAAAGGGATGCAGCAAAGTGCTTGCACAATCCCTTTGGGGGAAACAGGTGGGTGGATTATTTCATAGATGATTTAGTCTATGAAAGGGAAACGTTTGGAAAGGAGATAAACCAAATCTGAAAGGGCAATGATCACTTCCAAAATGAGTGCTGAAATGTTTAAAATCTTTCAATGCTTAAATATTTCCCTTAAAATACTTCATAACACTATATCTTCTTGGTTCTTCGTGACCTGGCCACTGCCTAATTACACTTGGCGCCTCACCCCTTCCTTCTTTTTCATAGTCTAGGGTTTGTCCATAACTGGTTTCCTTCAGTTCATTGGAAGAACTTTCTGACTTTCCCTCTGGGCATTCAGGCAAGCACACTTCTTGGGCTGCAACAGCCCTCACTCCCGCTTTCTGCATCATCCTTTTGAGCATTTCCTTAAATATGCTTTGCCTCGGGAAGCAATCCGACCATCCCTGACCTCTAATACCAGGGTTAATGTCCCAGCCTTCTGTTCTCAAAGTGCTTGGGAGGGAATTTATCATACTTTGCTGAAATATCGTTTTTAAATAATTTTCTTTGTTAGACCTTTAAGTCCAATAAGCTTTTTTGCTCACCAGGTTACCACCAATACTGTCACAGTGCTCAGTACCTAAATATCTGAACACATATGTTAATCACCTAGCTAAAATATCTTGAAAATTCGTGTTAAGTAGCAAGTAGCAATGTCAAGGAGTTAGTCACAGGAATGACTCAGGGACCCAAGTACTCAACTGAGATTTTTCATTAGCAATGGCCTGTTACAAACCAGCCTACCTGTGCCTGTACAGTCCACCAAGAACATGGGCTGGGATAGAAATTTTTAATAGTTAACCATCAGTGGTAAATTTACATAAAATTATCTCACTACTTGTTTGTCAAAACAAACTCTCAGTTATACGTCTCTCTGTCTATTGGTCTTATAGGGTAGGCACAGAACATATTTATTTAACTCAAAGGGGAAAGTGAGGGTGAAAGAGAGACTCACCCTCTAACTTCCCATAGCATCCTTGTTTCTTGATAGCTTGCTAACCAGGGTCAAGTATGCATTAGACTCAACTAATCATTAGAAAAGTTACAGATGAATAAGAAATAGTGTTTTACCAGTAGGATATGTAAAAATGTTCATAAAGAAGAGTTCAGAGGAGAGAGCAATTTTGGCCAACAGATTTTTCTGAAATGTTAACTTTGGCCTCTCAAAATTTTCAGATATCTAAAATCTGTTTAAAGAATTTTTAAAGTTTTATATTATTTTCTTTTTATTTATACGAAAGGGAATTTGGTGAAGACATTAGTATTTCACAGTGTCAGCTCATGATATTTTGCCAGTTTAATTTATTGAGGGAAAAGTCTTTCCTCTATATAATTTAAGAATTGTCACTAAAGATTGCTCAGATATAATATTAGAGTTAATTTTATATTGAAGTAGAAATAAATGCATGCAGATACTTTTGAATAGTTGTTTCTCTTTGACTAGGGCATCCCAATAACAGTGTACTTAGTTTGAATAAAAGGAGTTTGGATGACACTCTGCTCAAAATATTGCAAAATGAATTCAGAGAGCACCAATTCTGTTATGCATATTTTGACCAAATATTTTTCTATATAAGCATATCTCTATATGTGTGTATATGCTATTTATTTTTTGCATATTCATTTAATTTAAAACATTTTCAATATTACTCATTTAAAATTAATGTATTTGCATTTATTTGTAATTAAGGTTCAGAAAAGTTTGCACGGTAGGGGCTTCAAGCATCTTGTATGATTTCATCGTTAAAACTGGTTTAGACTGTGTATATCTCTCTTTCTTTTGTGTGTTTGCACAGCTGAGTCTCCAAGATCTCCATTTCCCTTTCTTATTTGTACAGTCTATTTTCTAAGATTAAACTTTTGCCAAAAGAAATCCTTTTCTTCTTCCAGTTTATATATCTGCCTTTATTTTCCTTACATTTTTGCATTCTGAATAGTATGAAATAAGCATGCTTTGTAATTAATTCATATTCAGTTTCAGTCTCCCTAGAAAACCTAACTCCTAGAAGTACTGTTTTCCAGCCATAGGCCGTTTTGGAGGGGTTAGAAGCCCTTTGGTTTGCAATAATTTTGATGGGTAGTTTTTCTGCCTCAATAGGTAGTACTGCTCAATAGGACCTAATTCTTTGTTTGGTTTTGCTAATTGTTTTTATTAGCAAACAAACTAGTACAGAAAAATTCTATTCCTTTTGACTTGAATATTGATAAAACCCATTACCTTTTTGAGGCTAAGCACTCTGAGCCAGAAATCTTCCTTATGATTTCTGAAAGGGTATGTTTTTCCTGATCAGCCCAACAGATGTTCTATTAATTAGGTTGCCCAATGTTAATGAGACTATTTCTATACTTAACAGGTGTGAAGATACCTTTCCATTTATGACCCCTGCTGGACATACAATTTAGAGCAAGTTTTTAAACTGTAGGGGTTTCACAATCTGTTGATATTTGGAGGATATGGGATGGAAGGGACAGGAGTAAATAAATTGAAGGCAGACATATATACGTGTTTTCTCTAGTATCCAGAAAGTTAGTCATTTTATTTAAATGTAATTTTAAAAGAGTTCATTGTTAAATAAATTTTTGCTATATTACCTGTACCTGGTGCAATATATTCAAATCTAGTATATCTTAGTAGACAATAATATAAATATATTATATACTTGCTCAGTCTATTATAAACATAGTAGTCATTTGTTTTCCATTTAACACTTAACAAGTCTAATATTCTGATTCTTAAGAAAATAATATATTTTCTGTAACTCATTCAGATTTTAGAAAATATAAGCAGATTCTTTCAGAAGTCTGTCCATGTGTTAGACTAAAAAACATGAAATTTTTAAATGCATTTCTCTATTCACTTCATATTAAATAAAAGTGGTATGTCTTACATAAGCATTTAATTATGCTAAATTCTAGTAGATAAAATAAATGATTAGGCTACAGTGACTCAATTCTTAAAAGTTGCTACTAACTACTTGTTATCTTTTAGTGTCTATATTTATAAATTATAAAGCATGGTTTTCACAAGCTCACCGGATGTGTAGGTTTCCCTGATTATAGCATCTATGAAAACCACATGCACTTAAAACTTGGCAAACCTATCCAAGAGTTCTGTATATATATAACAAACTGCAAGTAACCTACTGAGCTCCCAGGGATCTCAGCCCTGCCTACTCCCACATGCAAGGGCAACTAAGGCAGGGAGGGGGCAGTTCTCAAATGCTGGTAGAAAGGGTAGTGTTAGACCTTTCCAGTATATTTAGGATGAGCAGCTTGCTGGGGGCTGGGTGTTGGCATTTGCATAGTGTGGTTTGTCTAGAGTGGTCAGGAGACTTGAAGTAATTGGTGGATTTAGCACTGTCAGAGTTAAAAGGATGTCATTATGGGATGGCAAGAAGAACAACAATCAACACAGAGTCTTAGCTCAGCCAAAACAGAGCCGTCAATCAATTGTGAAGCATAAGCTTTGGGCAGAGTCTTAGCTCACAAACTGCTCCCTTGAATCATGCTTCCTTTGGCAGAGGTGGGAAATCTCTTGTTACTTATTCCCTCTTCTTCTTCATGCCTTTGGCTATGTAACATCGTATATCTTTTCTAAATCGAGAATTTTTGCCCTATAGGCAGATTTAGAGGTAAAATATTTAGTTTGAGTTTTTCAATAAAAGACAGTAGAAAAAAATAGAATTTACTAAACCAATTCACTACATAAAAAAATGCACTATGCCTGGTATAATCTCTCTTATATATAATAGATTTTATATAATATTTACTTAAGCCATAACTTTTAAAAATACTGTATTTAATAGTCGCTATATCTTTTCATCAGTCATACCATCTCGGTTCTATTACTTTCTCTCCTGTGCTGGTTAAATAGAGAATTGTAGTAACTGATGGGACCTCAGAAGAGGTATACCAAGCACTGAAACGCAAACCTTCTTTTTCATTTTTTAATTAGATAAGTTGTGAGCTTACAAAACAATCGTGCAGAAGGTGCAGAATTCTAGTACATCACTCCTCCACCAACACCTTACATTGTTGTGGAACATTTGTTACAGATTATGAAAGAACATGATCAGGCTATTACCACTAACTAAGGTCCATAGCCTACACTTGGTATTTTTTTCATACACCCCCTATTATTAACACTATGCATTAATATTTTACATTTGTTATAGTTCATGAGAGAACTACTGTTTGTCCAGAAAGGAGCCTTGGAAAAAGAATTGCATTCAGATGCATACCATGTATTTCAAACTCAATGTATTTAATCCGATTAGTTGGCTGAGACCCAGCCAAGTGCTCTGTCAGCAGTTTGGTAGTAAAACAAAGGCTATGATTAATGAAATTAAGGCCAGATATAGGAATTTGAGATTTGAGGTGACATTTTGGTCATAACATTTCCTTTGAGCTTAGCAGAATGGAGAGAGAGTTTAGTTGGCAGTGATTGTTTTCAGTTTAATGGTACACGCTTAGATGAGCATTGTTATTTTTCTTGTGCTACTGGCTAAGACTTTTAGTTGGCAAGTATAACAGTATGAAACTGTCAGGCAAATTTCATCAGAAAGTTCAGAAAATTAAAGAGTATGAATTGATTTACTATTTTAAACTTCCACTTAAATTTCAAGGCATGTCCATCCTCATGATTCTAACAGTACTAATTGTAGGGAGCCCAGGTCCAATTAAATTTGTCTCCTATCTTTTTCATCTATCTCTACAGCCATTTGTTTGCCATTGTCTTTTATCACAGCTTCCCAGGTGGTCTATTTGCTTCTGCCTTGCTCTCATCATATTTTCTTCACCAAGCAAAGGGTCTCTGCAAAACACAATCAGACTGTGTCACGGACTTTGATAAAATATACTTACCCCCATTGAGTGGAGTAACACATATTTTCAGATGATAAGTATAGTTTTCCCCTCAATAAATAACACCAAACACTCCTTATCTGATAGCGGTTTTCAGCATTCAAGGGAACGGAAAAGTTTAACCTTTCAATGTAGAAATAGTTTTGAATAAAACTTTGATTCTTGAAAGTAAATATTAAAATATTAATAATAGTAGTATTAGTACTAATGATAGCCAACCCTTATTGACAGAGAAGAATAGAGGTTGTGAGGAGGAGACTTTCTCTCAGGATAATTACCAGGTGCTGTGGAAAGCTATTTTCAGGACCAGCCTCAGGGTGGGGGAGCGCAGTGTGGGTTCAAGAATGGCGGGCAGTGTTCCACGGGCAGTGTGTATGGACAAGACGTGTGATTCAGGTAAAATAGAAAAAAGTGTCCGTAAAAGGTGTGCAGAATGTTTATTCTCTTTCTAAAGTTCATAAATACTAGGAACAGAAAAAAACACAAAGCAATACCACCACAGTAACGGGAAAGATTAAGTCAGTGAGTTTTGCATTGATCACTGTGGCACTTTGCAGTCACAATCCAGGTGGGACTGGCAGTCTACATCATCTGGGTTCTCTTTAATAAAATAAAAAAGAATACAAAATTAAGAAGTCAAATGAATGAAAATGGAAAGCGCCTGTGTTAGTGACAGTCCTAAGATACCATGTTAAATCCATTTCTGGAAGTTTGAAGTTTTGAATGTTTATCTTGTGTTTCTCCTGAGCAATTGTTGGCCTCCGCTGCGGCACTGCAGGCGGGTCACTGCAGGCGAGTCGCTGCCGGGGATCGGGCCTACGCCACGGCCTGACCGGGGCGGCAGCGGGCGGCTCAAGGCTTGGTGGGGACACGCGGTTCGATGGAGGAAAAACCACGGAGACGAGGTCTATGCGCAGGTCTGATTTTATTCGGGAAGTACATGGGGTTTTATAGTGTCATGGAGGCGGGGAGGTTGTGGGAGGGGCATGTCCGCGGGGCAGCTGAGGATTGGCTGCAGAGGCAAGGGCGGACCTGCGGTTTATGACGTAAGCCATTGATGGCAGAGGGGGTTGTTTCCGAGGTTGTGCCGGGGCGGATACGGGATGAGGGCGGTTGAAATGAGGCGGGGAGAACAGCGATCGGCTGGGAGGGGGAAGATAACAGTGGCTGGGAGGAGGGGCAGAGGGAGGCAGCAGCACAAACTGCTGCTGAGAAGGGCCATAATACAGGGAGGTTACGAGGAACAGGCGGGCAAAGTGTAAGGAAGCGAAAGGCAGGGTGGGAGCAGGGGACAAGCAATAATTTATGCATTTTTTCCCATTTGTCTTGATGGTGATGGGAACATTTTTCCATTAAGATCTTATCATATTCTCATAAAAGGCTAGTCTTAGGTCTTATGGGATACTACTTATGGTAAACTCTACCTCTTCTACCATTTATTCAATATTTTATGAACGTAAAGAACTGATGTCTGAAGAGGTAGAAAAACAGTGTTGCATGAGGGAAGAAGCATATTAAAAAGAGCCTGATGACAACCTATAAATAACTAGAAGTTCTCAGCATTAGAGGGAATTCAACTTTTGGAGAAGAAACAGGCAATAATGATGGTTTCAAATTACAGAGGGGACATTTCTTTATATTTTTAAAAGAATGATTACATAATTTTACATTTATGGAAACTTTGACATTAAACTTTAGGTTTTGGAAATAAGCTTAGACTATATAGAAAGTATATCTGTCCCTTGCTTCCATTCATTTTGTGCAGACAATATATAGATTCAGTGAAACAGATACACCTGTTTACGTGTATGTGAGCAGGAAAGATATTCCCTAATGTGATAAGCATGGTGTTTACAATATATGCCAATTTAAGAAAAAAATAGGGTTTGGCTTTGTGAATTCTTTTTCTGTCCTTAAATGCAATTCTTAAAAAGTTTTTAAAAGTCCTTTAATAATGCCTTTATGAATTATAATAATCAAAATTTAGAAATAATTAGAGAACAAAACAGATTTGGTGGTAAATTATTAAGTCTAAAAGTTTTCCCATAGGCAACATAGGTCCATCTTTACAGCATAGTGAATTGATTAAAATATAGCAACATACCATGGAATATTATTCAGCCATAAAAAGGAATGATTTATTGATACATGCAACAACATGGATAAACCTTGAATACATTATCTTGAGTGAAATAAGCCAGACACAAATATTGTATGATTTCATTGAATGGAATTAATTAGAATAAGCAAACTCAGAATCTAGAATATAGATTACCAGGGGATGAAGTGGGGATGAAAAATGGAAAGTTAAGGCTTAAACTACACAGTGTTCCTAATCGGAGTGATGAAAATATTTTGGTATGAATGGTAGCATAACACTGAGAATATAATTAATAGCACTGAAATATATATATCTGAGTGTGACTAAAAGGGAAAATGTTAGGTTGTATATATGGTAACAGAATAAAAATTTTTTTAAAAAATCAATGGAACTTTAATACACAAATAGCCCTAAGTTAAGCCATGGACAATCTATAGTCAACAGTACAATTATAAATATATGCTATCACCAATTATAGCAAATGTCCCATACCAAAGGAAGATGTTATTAATAGGGTGATATATGGGAATCATGTATTTTATAAATGTTTGTTCTGTAAACCCACACCTTCTCTAATATAGGGAAAAAACAATAGATAAGGTCTCTTGAGATCCAGAATAGCCAACTGGAGACAGGAGTAACCTCATCTGTCATAAGTTGTGTGGCAAGTTATTTAACCTCTCTTAAGTACAGGATTTTTACAACTGTAAAGTACATGGCTACCCCACAGGCATTTTTAAAATAAAATGATCTATTTATATTTCTTACCATAGAGCCTAGAATATAATACCTGTGCTGTATATGCTAGATGATATTATGTCATGGATTAGCTACTATTACATCATATTAACATGTCTGAAACAAAATTCTCAACCTCCCCAAACTACCTTCCCTTCCCATTTTTTAAGATCAGTACTTCCAGTATTCTTCTTTTTAATTTGGCTTAAAATATTTCTATTATTCTTGATGCATCCAGTAAATGCAGCCAAATTTCTGTCACTTTTTTTCCCCATGGAATGTTTGTTAAATAAAGATATGAATCAGTGAAATAAACAGTCTCAGAATAATTTTGAATACATTTGTGTCAGCATGTACAAGCAAGAATTTGATCACGCACAGATCATGATTTTCTTATGGTCAAGAATGCATATTAGGCAGAGCAAAACAGTACTTGAAACAAAACAATTGAAGACATTACATTTTTCAACACCTGATTTTTTTGTTGATTGTTCAAAAAGTGGTCTGTCTAAGGGTGGACATCACTAGTTCAAAAGGTATTAACATTGGCAAAATATGTAAGAATTCATTGCCTGATTCTGAATTACACAAAAGTTGATGCTTGTGGATATATTTGGCCACAAAATGAGCCTTTTCTAGACCAATTATTATTATTCATCCTATGATTTGTACGTGGCCATCTGACCAGAGAGCTTGCTTCCCAGTATTCCAGGTGGATTAACTCACCTTTCCCTCTCCCCCTCCTCTCTTTGTTTAGACCTTGGCAATGCTGTTTTGCAATATTAACAGGTCTTTGAATAATAGCAGTTTTTTATT
Source organism: Dasypus novemcinctus (assembly GCF_030445035.2). Classification (NCBI taxonomy): domain Eukaryota; kingdom Metazoa; phylum Chordata; class Mammalia; order Cingulata; family Dasypodidae; genus Dasypus; species Dasypus novemcinctus. The sequence continues at coordinate 94,536,059 of NC_080679.1, read as the reverse complement.
TATTTACTTTAGCATCATTTATATATTCTTTTCATAAATGTCAAAATATTGAGCAAAGACACAAATGAGAACATTTCCACAAAAGGTCAACAGTTCAGTTTAGAATTTTGCCTCTGGACTCTGGTTCTCTACATTAACAGAATGCTTGTTGACAGATAATTTCTCACTCTTAATCTAAGAGAAAATTCAGGATGACTTTAGGTGTTGAGCTGCATTTTAGCATAAACTTATCGAGTCTGGTTAGCATTTTCTTTTTGAAAACTTCAATTTTAATGAAGTCATTGTTTGAATTTCGACTTTGCTTTATCTTTGACTTTTTTCTTTTAAGAGGTATCCATTTTTTAATAAATTGAATGAAATTATAGTATCTATGGAAATCAGAACCACGTAGTTTAAGGAAACATTTAATGTTTTGACTTTTAAGTGCCTGTTTTTGTCATGGCAGAAAATTAATTTCCTTCATAAGACTTATATATACATGTTCAAAACAGTCTTTTCTATATTAAAATAGAGTATATACATTAAAATATAGTTTATCGTGTGTGTAAATATGATATAGTATTTTCACAGCAGAATAAAAGGCACTCTAAAATAGTTTCCATAAAATTATAGGCATTTTATTTTTCATTTAGGCAAAATTAGAAACAAAAATCTCTGACTCTTTCACTGCAAAGCATAGAACCAGAATAACTGCTGAATTGCAAATATTTGTTCAGGCTCTTTTCTAAGCCTGCAAGCAAACAAAATGTATTTGAATTTCTGCCAAAAGAGATGTTAAAAAATAGCTATAGTTTGTGATTGCAAAGATATTGCAACCTATATAAAATGTAAGCATCATGAATTAGGGAGAAAAACAATGATTAAATTGTCAGATAAAAATAGATATACTCCATTTTATAAGGTGATCAGTAACAGTGAATAAAAGATAAACATTTTAACAACTTCAAATTTAACCGGAGGACAAGTGTTTCAAAATATCCAATTAATTTAAGTAATACATGTCTCAATAATTCAATGCAAGTAACTCTAACCTCTCCATTAACTGTATCTATACATGCATTTATCTATGTATAATTTCACAAAAGTGTAAGCATGAAAATACTGGTTATCATTAAATACAGTTTATCAGCAGATATGTCTTACTTCTTAGTGCAAAGTTTATTTGTATTTTATATATTTATATATTTTAAATTTTATCATTTATTTTCATATTATTTTTCCTACTTCACTAATCAAAATGAGACTCTTTTATTGTAGATATTTCAAGGTCAGTTTTTGTGTTCATGAAATGATGTAATTCATAGGTCAGCACCTTAGAAACACAGGGAATAATGCAGATTGATTTATTGCAGATGTCTCTTTCATCAGTAATTATATCCCTTGTAGTTTTGTTAGCGACTCTCTCTAGCAGTGATGAAGAGGATTATCTACGGTTATGGAGAATCTGTTTAATTCCAAAAGTTGACTTCTTCTCCTTCACTCATGTTTCACCCTTCCATTCTTTTCCCTTTATTCCTCTTATGTCTCTTCTCAAGAATGTATTGAGCACCTAATTCTTGGAATAGTAGGAAGTACTAGATGCCAAAGTGAAGTGGAGCTTCCTCAGAGATGTTTTCTAATCTGATATGTGTCTCTAATTGCAGCAAATGAACAAATAGCAACTGTATCTTAAACTCAGGCCCAACTGGCTGTCTTTGCAAGTTCTCTTTCCCTATCCAGGTTGTAGTTTTTTCTCACTGTGGCAATGGAATGTGTGGAAAACTGCTACTAATCCTTCAAGATTAGATTTAAAAATGAAGGTTAAGGGGGCTGATCATTCCTTCCATTGCCGTTGGACCTTGTCGCACCTCTGTTCAGCACATAGGAGAATTCCTAGCCCGAAGGACATATAAAATAAGTCGATAAATGTGTAAGTGCTCTTACTGAGTGAAGTCAATTATGCATGTCTTCGAGGTATTTGCAGTCCCTACCGGGTGAGGAAAGTGTATGTGTGTGTATAAGTGACAATGGATATGCTATATTTAAAAGACAATACATTAAAATAGAAAAAGTTAGGAAAGATATCATGGAATTAATGATATTTAATAACTAAAGCATTTCATCAGCTCTTTGAATATGAGGAATTATGTCATTACTTGGAAAGACAGAAGAGGACATTTCAAGCAATTGAAGCAACGTGGACCAAGTAATATGAATGGAAAACAGTAATTTCAATGGAGATTCATTCATTCAAGAAAACTGTAACAGAACAGCATGGAGGTTAAAAATATTGTCTCTGGAGCTGAAGGGCATGAGTTTGTATCTTGACTAAAACCATCACTTGTGTGGGTTTGGACAAACTTCTTCACCTCCCTATACCATAGGAACTTTGTCTGTAATAGTAGAAAAATAAGAGTAAATACCTCATAAGACTGTGGAGAGAACTATATAATATACATATAAAATACTTAGAATCAGGCACATATTTTTACTGTGTGTTGTTGTGGTTATTTTTTTAAGGGTTTTTTAAGAGATGAAACTGTAATGGTAGTGTACAACCAGGTTTTGAAGGAACTAGGAAGACATATTTGTAAGTTTGAAGTTTATTTATTTTTATTTCTTTATAAATTTTTATTTATTCTGTGTACCATATGTTCAAAAATTAGAAGCTGCAGACCAGTAACATGATGAAAGTCTCCTTCCCTTCAACCTTTGTCACTCAGTTTCCTTTCTCAAAGGTGCCTAATGTTTTCAATATCTTGTACATACTTCCAGAGATATATTCCATTTATACAAGCAAATAAGGTGCATGTTTTTAGGTAATTTTCCCTTTTCTATATAAACGATATTGCACAATAAATATTGTTCTGCAATTATCTTTATTTTTACTTGATATGTTTTGGAGATCTTTCCAATTCAAGTACATAAATATCTTCCTTGTTCCTTTTTTACTGTGATAAAATACAAATAACATAAAGTTCACCATATTAACCACTTCAAAGTGGTTTAAATGGTATTTAGTGCATTCACAATGTTGTGTAAACATCACCGCTATCTAGTTCCCTAGTCTGTTCATCACCCCAAAAGGAAACCCCATATTCATTAAGCAGTTATGCCCTATTTCCTCTCTCTCCAGCACTTAGCAAGCTCTAGTCCTCTTTCTCTCTATGGTTTTGCCAATTTGGGATATTTCATATAAATGGAACCATACAATATGTGGCTTTTTGTGCCTTCTTTCTTTCACTTAGCATAATGTTTCAGGGTTCATCCATGTCATAGCATTTAGCAAAATGTCATTATTTTATGGCTGAATAATATTCCATTGAATGGATGTACACATTATGTTTATCCAGTCATTGGCTTGTGGACATTGGGATAATTTTTACCTTTTGGCTATTCTGAATAGTGCTGCTTCAAACATTTGTGTAGCAATTTTATTTGTTTCAATTCTTCTGGGTATATATCTATGAGTGGAATTGCTGGGGCAGATGGGAATTCTATGTTTAACTTATGAAAGACAGCCAGAATATTTTCCAAAACATCTGAAATATTTTACCTTCCCACCAGAAGTGCAAGTTCCAGTTTCTCCACATCCTTGCCAGCCCTTATTTTCCTTTTTGTATTACCATATCCACCCAAATCTCCTACAGATTTACTTATGACCTCAATCGCCATTACCGCACAAAGTGGTTTTGAATTTCATTGAAAAGCAAAGTTTTAGGAATATCTTTAAAAACATGGATTAATATAATCATTTTATTTTTGTAATTTGTTTTGTAATATTTGGAAAAAATCAGCATATGTGCTATTGCTTTAGACAGTATTTCAGGTACCTTCCCAATGACAGAGATAATGTTCTCCAATATAATTAAATGCCAGCATCCCCCAATATTTGTTCTTTATTTTTTATAGCTAAAAATCATTACATTTTTCTTTTGAAAAGTATCTTTTCTGATGTTAATTTTAAAATGTGGGGTATCCTTTAATGGTAATTGCATTACAATATAACTTAAGTATTATGATATTTTTGAAATAAAAATCATATCTTCTCAAGAGAAAACAATAGCATGAATGGATTTAAGTAGCTATTGTTTTGATATTAAAATTGGCAACACAGGGAAACATGTTTTAACCTGTACCATGAAGTAAAGGCAGAAAAGATGTACTAAGGGTGGAACATTTCCATTATTATGTTAAAGGAATGATAAACATCTTAAGTACACTTGACACAGTTTGTATTGTTTCTATATGAAATGAGAGTGGATAGCCTTAGCAACATGGTAGAGAAATTAACTGTATTTGGGGGAAGTAGTTGCTATTATAAAGTCACATTTGTGCAGAGCAGACTAGGATGACAGTGCTAAACTTGATTCAGTTCATAATGTGTGTAATTATATGTTCTACATACTTCAGATAAGAATAGGCAACATGGTCTATATCAAGTTGTCAGAAACAATAAGGGGGAAATTATTCATTTGCTTTGAGTAAATTCTGAGAAATGAGATGATCACCAAAGAACAATTTGAAATATATCTAAACTGATCTTATACCTAACTGGACCCCCAGTAATTATGGTGATAATAAAAGCTAGCAATGATTACACTTATGTTATTTACCAGGTGATATAATAGGCACACTAAATAGGTAATATGATTTGTCTTCATAATAACCTTATAAATTAGCTATTATTCTTTCTTATTACAACCTATCTTTTATAGAACAGTTCAGACAATTTAAATAATATGTCCAATATCTTACTTAGAGTGAATGGTTGAAACAGGAACAATCTCAAGCATATTCTTTTACTTAATACTAATCAATTTTTCCTAAATAGGTTTTCAACTAACTTGAGTATTGTCGTGGAGCCCCTGGCCTATTTTCTACCTGCCATTGATCTTTAGCAGCTACTCTTAAATTCCCTCTGAGGATCGTAACATTTGGTTCCCCTGTCATGGTTAAAAATCTGTTTTCCTTTCTTTTATTCTTCTGGAAACTTATAAAAGTATTACATTCGAAATCTTTGATGTTGATTTTCTTATTGAAGCTTTATTTCCTAACAAATGTAAGTGAACTTTATTTGTAAGAATTCTTTGACCTCCTTGAGAAATAATGAAAAACTGTTGTCTGAGAGCACATTAGACCAAGTGCTTGTAAATAATGGAGTGTAAGATTGGATTGAATGAATGCCAAAAACTTCTACTACTCTCTAAAAGTCTGTCAGGGAAGAATTTGTTGAGCTTTAAAGGGGCTTCTCTCTACTTGAAAACTGCAGTTTCTGGAAGCAATTTATATATTCTTAATAGCTTTGCAACCTGTATCCTAGAAGAGCCTCATGCCAGTAACCTTAGTATTATTGAACAGTCCTGTACAGAGTGTCTTTATGTTTTATAAACAAGATACAAAGAAACATCATAAGCTTCCTCAGAAAGTTTATAGTTTAAATTTGGGTTCAGCTCAGTGCAATACAATAGAGAACATGCAGAGAATGCCAAGTAAGTCCTACAGTTATTATATCTCAGGGGAGGATGAAATTTTCAAAGTACTTTAGGGAAGAAAAATCTGCAGACCTTTTTCAATAAGCTTCAGTGCAATATGTAAGGCCAACTAGGAAATTATTTTGTGATGTAGTGCATGTTACACATATTAAGCAATTGGTCCATTTATTTATTAAAAACAGCTGTCGATCTGAAGAAAAAGTAGGCAGGAGGACAGCTTTAAGGAAGTAAAACTGCATTATTTGATTAAATTTTTCAATTTTTATTTATAAGTGAAACTTATAGAGTAGTCATGTATCCATTATTTAGGGAGTCTTCTGGAGGAAAATTACTAACATTAATTGGTGGGCAATTACATATATTGCTTCATTTCATTTGATACTTACAATATTCCTGCAAAATCCATAGAGTGAGCCTCAATGTTCAAATGATGAAACTGAGGTTTGAGGATAGTAGTTTTTTCAAGGTTAGCCATTAATTAATGGTGGAGATGGGGGTTCCATCCCAATGTTAGGAGGTCCTAACATGAAAGCTCCTGCTTAATTGTCTGTGCAGATGACCTCTAGAACTCACATGGCCTGCTTCCTTTGGCTACCAGAATATCAGCTATGATCATCATATGGAGTCTACTTGGTTCAGAGCTTTATAATAATGAATAAAGATTTTGTGTAATCAGGAAGGTAGTTGAAAAATATGGACCCCACACTAGCAATGAAGAGTGTAGACTTTATTAATCAATAAGATTAATTAATATAGATATACGCATCCACATATATATTTATATGCACATGTATTTATATAGGTAACATTTTGTCCATTTTCTTATCAAATTCCAATACTCTCTCTCTAAATCATGAGTCAGTAAAGTTTGGTAGTTAAGAACTTAAGTTTGGGAGTCAGTATAGAGTTTTGTGCTTAGCTCTGTTGTTTACTCTCTGCTATGTGACATCTCCAAGCTCCAGTTTTCTCATCTTAATATGGAGATAATAAGACCCAGTTATAGGATTGCTGTGATGATTAAACAAAATAAACTATGCAAAATTTATGTGGCACAGTGTATTGACATAGTTAAGTATTCAATAAAAGATTAATAATATTTTTAATAATTTTACTAACAACTAGAAACTCTTTTACCCTGAAGTTAACACTTGAAATATTCAACTATATTTCTAGTGCTAAACCTCCCCCTGTTCCTTCTTTCTATAACACAGCACACCTTAATCTAGAGGCAGCAACACGGAAGGAATTTTCAAGTTCAGTTTCCTGGGTTCCTAGTCTAGTTTCTCTGCGTCCTCTCTCTGTGTTCTTACTATTTTGTAATTGCTCTGGGACTGTTCCCACCTCTAGTAAATGGGAAGGGGAATAAAAGAGGGATATCATTCTCAAAGGATTCTTATAAGGACCAAAGATAAACATGTAAAAACTGCTTAGAAAGATATTTAAAACCTTTAAAGACATTACCTGATAATATTTTTTAATTATTATAAGGCTAAACTGGAGGACGTTTGTTTTTATTTAGTACCTATGTGGTAAAACAGGCAGGTACCCTCACAGGGGAATGCTTCCTCTCTGTCTTCATCCCTTCCTCAAACTTTCTTCTCTCATTTCCTCCTTCCTCTCCTCACTCTTCTAAAAACAATTCTATATTGGGTGTAAGATCTGGAAAAAGCGTCCATTATGGAAGTTATTGATTATGTGATGCTTTCTGTCGCGGCATCCTGTCCATTCCCCTTGACCTGTGGATGTATTTTGTTAACCATATCATGCCCAGCATGTACACGCCATCTTTGCACAATCTCTGACCAAGAGAAACATTAGACAATAACTGAGTTACAGGTGTTTTTCTGGAAGTTTTATGAAGAACTTGTCAAATAACTTACTTTGCCATTTTCACTTTAAAAACTTTCAGACTAGATATTTGATGGAATGTTCAATTCAGTTAAGAATCTCACCAGCCTAGTGTCATAATCAGGAAAGAGAAATTTCAAAAATAAAGAGGTTAGGCTACATTGCCTCTGTCATTTTAAATACACGTGACCAACACTAAATAGTTAAAAAAAAAATAACATATCCTTTTCATCCATGAATCTATGCACAGAATAAATCTTTTTTCACAAAATGTTTTTAATCTAAAGATTCAGAAGTCCCAGCTATTTCAGTAGCAGCATCTGTTGCTTTGCCAGTTTCCAAAGAGATGAGCTTCTGTTGATTTTCACCACATTTGTTCAAATCTAGAATCTGGTTAAAACATGCAAACAGTTGCACTGCCAGTTAATAGGTGTAATTGCATAGTACCTTTTGAATAATTATATTTACCTGTGTTTATTTGAATTCAAACGGTACTTGTAATTATGAATCTAAACATAGACTATTTTAAGATAATTTGATTTACAATAAGAAATACCACATTATAAAATATTCTAGAAGATGACTATTATGATACATAGATGTTCTTAGAAAACATAATTATATCATTATATCTACTTTAAAGCCTCTCAGTTGAAATCTGTATTGTACTTTTTCAACACCATTATTTTGAACTAACTTTTGCAAAAAGAAATAGTCTCTCAGTTACATCTGATGTTAGCATGTTGACTGAACTGCAGATTGAACTTTCTTGAATTTTTTTCTGTTATCCTATTTAAAAGCTTCCATATCATCCATATATTGATTGCAAATTAAAAGGATCCGGAGGTAATCCAGATTTTCAAACTGTGATGCTTTTGGATTGGAAATGTTTGTTATTTTGTACCTACATCTAATGAAAGTGTAAAAGGAACAGCAGAACAAACAAGTAAGGTTGAAGAGCTGGCACATGTTCTCATGAACATGGTATTATCCTTGATTTTAGTCATTCAGCTAGCTGCTGGTCTTTTTCATGCAGTTTCCAAATATAGTCTCCCCTCCTCTTAGGGATACTTAATTGGAAAATGTTGAGAAGCCCTAAAGTATCTTTTTCTATAGTTCTTTGTTGGACAAATTTTAAAAGAGAATTGCTACTTAATATCCAGTGATTTTTATATTTAATTTTTTATATTATTAATATAGGACAAAATACTATGTCAACATTTCCCACTTAACAGAAAATTCAAGGGATCTTTACTAAACAATGAAACAGCAGTCTCTATAGAACATCTTGTAAATACAAAGCACAGTTCCATGTACTTTTTAAATAATGAACTGTTTTTAGAGAAGTTTTAGATTACAGAAAAGTTACATCATAAGTATAGGAAATTCCCATATGATACCTCCTCCTCTCACACACACACATATTCCCCTATTATTAATATCTTACGTCAGTGTGTTATTTTTATTACAATTGATGAACCAATATTGAAGAATTGCTACTCACCAATGACTATAAGTTATCTCAAACTCTTTACAGAGAGGCATTGCTGCCTGTTTTTCAGAAAAGAAAACTGAAGTTCAGAGAATTTTAGGTGATTTCCACATGCTATTTATTTAGTAAAGGAATTGGCAGCCAAATTCATATGCTTTTCAATTATATAAACTGCCCCACAAATAGTTTTCTATGGAAGGAAATCAAGTTAATTTCATTCAGTAGAATAAGATTCCATCTTCCTTTTTAGCCAGTCTCTCATTTGCATTTCAGTAACAATTCTTACAGATATTTTTATGAAACACACATTTGAAATACCTGTTTCCTTTGGAGATGCTATAGTACTTTAGTTATCTGTTTAATCAATACGTTGTTTCCCCAAAAGGAAAATTTTATAAAATTTTATTACCCCCATTTTTACCGTCTATTTAAGTTTTGAAGTTTTTTCCTATGGTTTCCAGTAGTTCCATAGAAAACAACCCAAGGCAGGCATTTGGGATCAGCAATGTGGTTTGCTATCATGGTAAATAGCAGGACAGACTATTGAATTTTTATTTCATATTCCATTTCTTTTTTTTTACTTTTATTTTTTATTGAAGTATATCACCCTCACATAAACATACATAAACAATAAGTGTATAATAATAGTTGTGAACTTACAAAACAAACATATATAACACATTACAGGACTCTCATATCTCACCCAACCACCAATAACTTGCATTGTTGTTAAACCTTCTTAACTAATGATTAAAGATCATTGTCAAAATATTACTACTAAACAAAATATATTTCCCCAACCAATCCTATTTTTATTATCTTTATATTATTTATACATGAAAATGCATAAACAATTAAGTGTATAGTGAAAGCTGTGAACTTACAAAGCAAACATGCATAACATCATACAGGGGTCCCACACATCAACCCTCCACCAACACCTTGCATTGTCGTGAGATGTTTGTTACAAATTGTGAAAGAATATTGTCAAAATCTTACCACAAATCATAGTCCTTATCTTACATTTGATGTGTTTTCCCCCCAACCCACCATATTATTAATTTTTTAAATATATTTTTTATGACAGAAGTTGTAAACTTGTAAAACAATCAAGCACCTGTGCATAATTCCTAAACAACACCCCTCCATCAACACATCACAATGTGGTATGTCGTTTGCTACAGACAAAATAACATCATCTGATTGTTACCATGTCCATAGTGTACACTTGGATGACATTTTCCATACTGCCTCAGTGTCAACACAGTACATCTTTTGCATAGATGTAAGAATATTGTATAATATTATATATTAGTACTACTAACCACAGTCCATTGGTCACTCCGGCTGTATTTTTCCCATGCTTCTCCACATTCCCAATACCCTGCAGTAGTGATATACATTTGCTCTAGCTAACAAAGGACACTCTTGAATCAGTACCATCAACCACAATTCTTATCCACCTCTTGGTTTACTGTGCTATTCAGTTCCTAGATTATTTTCTAGCATTCTCTCAATTGGCTTTTACATAACTAGACTACCATTTTCAGTCACATCCTCACTTATAAACCAGCTGTTACTCACTGTGTGTTACCATCCACTCATACATTTCCACACCTTTACAGTAAACCTAATTAAAACTTCTACATACATTAAACATCAATAGTCCATTCAGTCCTTCTCTTATCTCCTTTAAGAATACACCACTTACCACCAGTTCTTGAAGATATTTTTCAATAATTTCTTGCAGAAGTTTTATGATTCCTGCTTTTATTTTTAGTTTTTTGATCCACTTCTAGTTAATTTTTGGATAAGTTGTGAGATAGGGGTCCTCTTTCCTTCTTTTGGCTGTGGATATCCAATTCTTTCAACACAATTTGATGAATGGATTGTTCTGCCCAAGTTGTGTGAGTTGACAGGCTAGTCAAATATGATTTTCCAATACCTGTGAGGGTCTGTTTCTGAACCATAAATTTGGTTCCATTGGCCTATTGTGTCTGTCTTTAGGCCTGTACCATGCTGTTTTTACCACTAGAGGTAGGTATTATGATTTAAAGTCTGGAGATGAGGGTTCACTTTTCCATTTTAACATCTTCCTGGCTATTCAGGACTCCTTACCCTTCAAATAAATTTAATTATCATGTTTTCATTTTTTTCTTTAATGCTGGTGGAATTTTTATCATGATTGCATTAAATCTGTACATCAATTTGAGTAGAATTGACATCTTAATGATACTTAGTCTTCCAATTCATGAACATGGAATGTTCTTCCAGTTATTTGGGCTTTTTTAAAATTTGTTTTAAAATTGAGTTGGTTTTTGGAATACAAGTGCTTTACATCATTGGTTAAGTTTATTCCTGACTATTTGAGTTTTATCTGTCATATCTTATTTTCACCATTCTTTTGATGCTTAGTTACTTTTATTGATATAATCTTCATTTCTAGACTCTCTTCCAGGCCCCTCTCTTCTGTCTTTTCTTTTCTGGCTCTAGCACACCCTTTAGTATTTCCTGAAAATCTGGTCTCTTGCTTAGAAATTCTCTCAGTTTCTGTTTATCTGTGAATATTCTAATTTTTCCCTCATTTTTGAAAGACAGTCTTGCTGGATATAAGATTCTTGGCTGGAAGTTTTTCTCTTTTAGTATCTTAACTGTATCAGAACACTGTCTTCATGCCTCCATGGTTTCTGGTGAGAAATCAGCACTTAATCTTGCTAGATATCCCTTATATGTTATGCATTGATTTTCTCTTGCTGCTCTCAGAATTCTCTCTTTGTCTGTGGCATTTGACATTCTGATGAATATGTGTCTTGGAGTTGGTCTATTTGGATTTTTTGGATGGGAGTACATTGTGCTTCTTGGACAGGGATATCTATGTCCTTCAGTAGGGCTGGAAAACTTTCTATCATTATTTCTTCAAATAGTATTTCTGCCCCTTTTGACTTCTCTACTCCTTCTGATACACCCATGATACATATGTTTGCATGCTTTTTGCTGTCATTTAGTTCCCTGAGACCTTGTTCAATTTTTTCCATTCTTTTCTTTATCTCTTCTTTTGTATGTTCACTTTAGAGGCCATTTCTTCAAGCTTACCAATCTTTTCTTCTGCTTCCTCAAATCTGCTATTATATGATTCCAATGTTTTTTTTTTTAATTTCATTTATTGCACCTTTCATTCCCACAAGATCTGGTATTTTTCTATGTATGCTTTCAAATTCTTCTTTGTTCTCATCCAGTGTCTTCTTAATATCCTTAATCTCTTTAGCCATCTCATTGAATTTATTAAGGTGATTTGTTTAAACATCTAGGATTAGTTGTCTCAACTCCTTTATGTCATTTGGAGGCTTATCTTGTCCCTTTAACTGGGCCATAGCTTCCTGTTTCTTGCTGTGGATTGTAATTTTTTGTTGGTGTCTTTGCATCTGGCTTACTAGAGTATTTTTTCTGAGTGCAGTTTTTCTCTTTAATTCAGGGCTTCCTATCCTTTCTCCCTTGCTGGTTGTGCAGTAGGAGCCAAGCATGTAGTTGGTACTGTAAGCTGTGGAGGCTCAAGCTGCCCTCATTTCCACAGGGACCAATGAAGCTTCTTCCAACTTTCTCTTTGCCAGGGATAGGGACAGAATCACAGCTGTGTGGAATAATCCAAGTGCAGACCTAGACTGTAGTTGTCAAGAGAGACTGATGAAGCTTCACATCCCTTTCTTCCCTGCCTGTGGCAGGGATGGAGTTGCAGGTGTGGGCAGCAATCTATGCAGGGCAGGTACAAGATGACCGCAATTGCCCTGGTAGACTTCTGATTTTCAGTCTATACCAGCCAAAGTTCCCTGCAGTTACCTGTATAGGTTGGTGCAGGTTTCCTCAGCCTCCTCCCTGCCAGAGGCGGGGCTCAAGCCTAGGATAGGGCAGCAGGCTCATCTGTGTAAAAGAAACTGCTTCCCGCAGACACTGAGGGTTTCAGTCAGCCAGGCTTCCTATCAGGCTGCGGTGGAATCAAAATGGTGACTACTGGCCTCTTTCTGACTTGGGCTGGTTCACACCCCAGCTGGTCCCAGGGTTATATCTTAGCCAGCCAAGTCTACCAATCAGTAGCCAAAATCCACAGCCAACCGTCTCTTCCTCCCCTGTTTCTGGGAAATGGAGCTTCCGATTTCAGCCACAGAATAGCTCCTGAGGTGGCTCGTGCTGCCAGAGTAGGATAATCACTGGCCTCTGAGGCTTGGCAGGTAATCTCCCAGAGAGGCTGGTGCAGGTCCCCACAGCTTTTTCCCTACTGGAGGTAGCTCTGGGTCCTAAGCTAGAGCTGCAGTCGTATCTGGATAGAAAAAAGCCAGTCCCCACCAATACTGGGGTTTTCGGTCCCCCCCACTTCTCTCCTGCAGGTGCAGAATGAATATGGCGGCACTCATCCTCTTTCTAGTTGGACAGGCTCAAAATTTAGCTGTTCTCAGGATTATACTGTAGCCTGCTGAATTTACTCATCAGAGCTGAAATTGGTGCCCAACTGTCTCTTTCTCCCCCGTTCTGGGGAAGTAGAGCTTCCATTCCAGCTGCGGAACAGCTCCCGAAGTGGCTTGTGCCTCCAGTGGAGGATGGGCACCAGCCTCCAGGGTGGCAGATGGGCCATCTCCTCCTTCCACTCCTTCAAGGATGTTGCAAGATGGTCTTCTGGTCCCCTGGAACCCCCAAACAGGTGCTTCAGGTAGCTCCGGAGTGTTTGCTAACTCTCCTGTACAAGTTGCTGACTCTAGGAACTCCTTATTCTGCCGTCATCTTGTTGGTTCTCTCATATTCCATTTCTAATGTGAAAAAAAGTCACCAAATGAAATGGGATAAGATAATGGTAGTGATCAAATTTTGCTCCAGCATTTACTCTATTATTACAAACAACTGAGCAAAATTTATGATCTGAATTTATTTCAACTCTTAATGTATACTTGAGTTTAAATTGATCAAAGGGCAAACCCATGTTAAATTTCAAAACACTTTATTACATTGAATATTTACTCCTCACTTCAGGTAATTCTGACCACCATCAATCTTGTTATGTAGTAACTTTGTCTTAATTATTTTGAGATAGTAAGGGAAGTGCTAACCCTTAACAGTAAGTATGTATTTATGACTTTTTCCCTTAAATTAATGTCTTGGACTAGAAAGATACCTAAAGAATTCATTGGAGTGGTTGCTTTGGGGAGAGAAATTAAAAAGTACTTCAACAATATTTTAGTTTCCTGGCTTCTTCTACAAATATCCAGTGGGTTGGCTTAAAAAAAGGGAATTTATTGGCTTGCAGTTTTGAGACTAGAATTCATCCAAATCAAGGTCTTATCAAGGTAGTGCTTTCTTCCCAAAGAGTTCTGTTCTGGGACTGGTTACCTGCCATAATTGGTCTTTGGCTTTTCTGTCACATAGCAGCCTCTCCAGGCCTCTCTGGATTCCATTGACTTCTGGCTTCTTTCCATGGTTTTCTCTTTGAGCCCTCAGTTTCATTCTGCTTAAAGAGGACTCCAGTAAGAGAATTAAGATTCATCCTAATTCAGGTGGGCCACACCTTAACTGAATAACCTCATCAAAAGTTCCTCTTTACGATGGGTTTACACCCACAGGAATGGATTAGGATTAAGGATATGTTTTCTGAGATACCTCACGCCCATTATTGGTTATGCTACATTATCTGTAAATGGATAGGAACAATAGATACCTGTTATTTATTCCAGGTACTTTTCTTTATTTTTTAATTTCTCAAAATAAAACCAAAAAAAAATCAGGAAAAATGTTTTAACTTTCTTTAATTAAATGATGACCTAATTTTTTTTATATAAAATATTCATTCAGAGGCTAGAAAATGCCTGAAAGGTACAGAATTCTACCGTGTGTATGTGTATAAAACTAAAAATTATTGTTAAAGTAATGTTATTATCTTATTATATAAATGTTCTTGGTGGATATTCATGACATGGTATTGATTTTGAGGACTGATAATTGGTCACTGTCAGATTTGCATCATGACAGAGGTAAAGGATAAATTGTTTGGAATCAGATTCTTAATTACAACAATAGAGGCATCATGGCAAAGTGAAAAAATACAGACGTTATCATGATACCAACATCCTTTCTTCACAGCTTACTAGATCTCTGCCCAAGGAAGATCAAGAGACTTAACCTCTCTGAGCACTAATTCCTTTCTTCAAAGTGAGCATAAGAATCCTTCTTAGCAGGACAATGGTGAAGATCAGAAATAATATATATAGACCACCTGGTACAGTGCCTGATATATAGTAGGCATTTATTTTCAATGTAAGTTTCTTTAAAAACCATCTGGAATTAGACTGTATATAAGTGATAACAGATGATTTCCTTGTGGTATACAGTTGATAGTGATTATAAGAATTCAGAAGGATTCAGTGAGTAATTTATCATTAATATGCCTTTTAAAATTATACATTTAACCCTAATTCTCTATAAGTATTGTATTGTTGTGATGATTAATCAGGATAAAAAGGTAGAATATCCCTAAGGATAAGAATGCAAAGTGAATCTTTTAGGTCAAACTGGTTTTACATATGCTTTCACCATGCATAATTTCTCAAGACCTTTCTTTTTGCTTATAGGGATGACATGTCAAGCTCGAACATCATACACTGAAGATGAAGTTCTTTGGGGTCATCGTTTTTTCCCTGTAATTTCCCTAGAGGAAGGATTCTTTAAAGTTGATTATTCCCAATTCCATGCAACATTTGAAGTCCCTACCCCACCTTACAGTGTGAAAGAACAGGAAGAAATGCTTCTCATGTCATCCCCTTTAATAGCACCAGCTATAACCAACAGCAAAGAAAGACATAATTCTGTGGATTGCTTAGATGGTCTTGATGACATTAGTACAAAACTTCCATCTAAGCTGCAGAAAATCACTGGAAGAGAAGACTTTCCCAAAAAGCTCTTGAGAATGAGCTCCACAACTTCAGAAAAAGCCTACAGTTTGGGGGATTTACCAATGAAACTTCAACGAATAAGTTCAGTTCCTGGTAACTCAGAAGAAAAACTGGTATCGAAAACCGCTAAGATGTTATCTGATCCCATGAGCCAGTCCGTGGCTGATTTGCCACCAAAGCTTCAAAAGATGGCTGGAGGAGCAGCCAGGATGGAAGGCAATCTTCCAGCCAAGTTAAGGAAAATGAACTCTGATCGATTCACATAACAAAGTACACCACCTTTAGGCATTATTTAATGTTCAATTTAGTAATAGTCCAATATTTGGCCGGCAAGGTAATCCTGCCAAAGGAATCTGCAAGGTACATTTCCCCTCCCAGTCCTATATGCATATTTGATAATCCTTCCTTCTCAAGTGTTGCTCCTGTGCAGAGAGCGAAAGTTAAAAAGGGAGACATCGTAAGGAAGTTCTTATTAACAGGCATGTTTTATCACATCAAGCATGCTATAATGTGCAAATTTTGCATTTAGTTTTATGGCATGATTTATATATGGCATATTTATATTGTATATTCTGAAAAAAATATATATATATATATTTAAAGAGGTGGTACTCTTCCCTACATTTCTAATATATGTATTAAGCCAAACATGAGTGGATAGCTTTCAGGGCGATAAAACATTGTGTGTTTTATCAGACACACACACACATATCTGATAAAATTGTGATGTTTTGTTAAAACTTGTAGTTCTTGTGCATGTTTACTTTATTAGACTAGGAAGGCTACTGGCATTAATTATTAATACCAAATATTTTAGCCTTAAATTATTTGTCTTTCAAAAAACCTGGTCTCATGTTTTCTGCTCTTTAAGGTCTTGAGAGATTTTCAACAGTACTTTATATGAGAGAGTCACAAAAGTTTGTACTATTTATGGCCCTAAAAAAAATTTACCTGTTAAATATTTAACTTGTGAATTTTAGAGGATACCAATATAAAATATACCATTTAATTTTTTTCTTATGATTTTTAAAAGTTGCTAGTACTGGGGGAAAATAAACATTGAATAATTTGAGAATTTTACATATCATTTAAAATCTTGAAATCTGTTTTGTATACAATCAATAACAAATATGAGCTCTGAACAAATGCTGAATCATGATAATTGTCCATAGCCAATTTATATTGAATATATCAGAATCAGTGTGAAATTACATAATTAATTGTCCCTGT
Source organism: Dasypus novemcinctus (assembly GCF_030445035.2). Lineage (NCBI taxonomy): Eukaryota > Metazoa > Chordata > Mammalia > Cingulata > Dasypodidae > Dasypus > Dasypus novemcinctus. The sequence continues at coordinate 94,519,086 of NC_080679.1, read as the reverse complement.
TTCAAACTGAGTCTATTGAAAACATTTTAACTTCTTTTCTGGATATTTTGTCTTTTTAAAAGCCTATAATTTATCTGTAAGTAGAGATGAGGATGTAATGAAAACAGATGATAAACATTCATGCTTAAAATATGTATGTCTAATTGAGTCCCTTTATGCTGTTCTCTTGTTTATAACATTTGTTGTAGCTGGATAGACTTGGTTCTTTACCTAGAAAATCTATTCTATGCCTGTTACTTATAGTTCAGGAAGAATGTTTTGTACAGAATTGAGAGAAATTTAAATTAGATCAATTGAAGATATTTTACATGAGTTGTTTTTATAAACACTGATTTTATTGGTGTCTCAGATTTCTGGCTTACCCAGGTAATGTTAGCAGTACTATTTTCTTAACCCCCAAGGTCTGAATTTATTAGGTGTTCAAAAGAACACCGACAAAATAAAGATTTAAAATTGAGAGATTTTTATGAAAATTTAGAAGAGATCCTTGTCAGATTATCATGAGATTTCCCAGAAAACTTCTTTGGGCAGTACAATTGTAAGTTTCCACCTTGATACATAAATCCTGAGTGGCTGGCTTGGGCTCTCATCATTTCCCATTTTATACCTACCCTGTGATGATTTTTTTTATTGGCGAAGTATTACATCAACAACTCTATCATTGACTACAATGATACCTTCTGGCTACCTCTCTGTCAACCAAATTCTGCAGGTGCAAACATAATATGAGGGCGTTTTTACTGGCAAAATGATCAGCTTTGAGCATTCATCCACTGTGAATAAGTGAGTTGCCCTACTCCTTGATCCCCAAACATTCTTATTTTCTGGATGTAGAAAATGAATTAGTGTCAGAAAGGAATGGGGTCCATTGGGAATGAGTTATTAGCAGTGGAAGAAACCACAGAAATCCTTTAGTCCTACCACATAAAATGAAACAGAGCCATAATTTAATTCAGAGAGTCATTTTAATTTGTCTTTGATGCCAAGGAGAAGATGGAACCAAAAGAAACTCTCTGAATGCATTCATTCATTCAACAAAATTTTTGCATGCCTTTTATGTTTTAGGCCTTTTTTAAAAACTCCTGGGAATTTGGACACGGTTAAGATAGAGCAGGCCCCTGCTTATCATGAATGCTGCATTCCAGTAGGGGAGTGAGAAGGAAGCATTCAGGAAATAAACAATGAACAAATGAGATTATTTCAGATACTCAAAATAACAAATAAAGGAATGATAGCAAGGTAATAGGATGGAAAATGACCGGGTGGGGTAAGAATTGATCGTTTTAAATGGGGCGTCTGGCTTGGAGAGGAGGTGATATTGAACAGAGGCATGAACATGAGAAGGAACCACTGTTGCCAAAATTCATTTATCTGGATGATTGCTATTCTGCTTTTTATTCCAGATATATATGGGAAAGGTATGATTTCTGCATGTTATTGCAGCCTAACGGTTATTGTTAGGTTAATCATAAGTCCCAATTTTCTGAAAGAGAGTCCCAGTTCATACCTATGGTACCAATGTAATTATTATTACTAGCACTCTTTCACTATCAAGATGTCCTGGTTTGAATGATATATTATATGGTTACCCTACTTTTTTTGTTGAAACTAATGATAAAATCTGTTATATTTGGTTAAAAATTTAAAAAAATTGCTTTTTCTTCTCCTTTTGCTGAATTTTTTGACTCTGAATATTCTAAGTGAAGTCATCTATATCATGTGTTTTAACCTGGAGGACTTCCTATCAAAGTGATTTCATGTAACATTTTTAAGTCTGTACATGATTAGTTTTCTCAGAAGTGAAAAGTTATACCTTTTACTGACTGAATTAAAAAAAATAAACTCTAGCATTTCCATTTCAGGAAATTATAAGAGTTAAAATCAAAGAGAGTAAAAGTCAACTTAAGACAGGTAATTTGAAACCTGTTGATGTGGTGGCTATTGGAAAGCAAAACGCAGTGTGGTTATTGAACTGAATAATAATTCTACTTAACAGTTGAAAATGAGACCTTTTTTAAAGTTTTTTCATGGTGTAACTCCTGTCATGGTAGAATATTACATTCTATATATCAAAATGATGTGAATAAAAGAAATAAAATTATTTCAATAATGTTTTCTCTCAATTTAAATAGTCATCCTTCTCAACATTATGTAAATATACTTTGTAAATATATACCAAATGAAAAATCAGGATATTTTGTCATTAATTATTTCTATTCAAATTCTTCTTATACTGTTTTAAATTTATTCATATATGGCTTTAAATACTATAAATAGGATTCAGTTGTCTCTGTAATTAAGATATGCTAAAGAACTTTAGAGAGCTACTTTGGACAGGATGGAGTCATATGCATTATTTCTATTGGGAGAAAAGCTGTATTTCTTTTGTGACAATTTCTCCCACTTTCTACTACAAGGGAGTTCAGCTTGACTGCACAACAGGACTGTGAGCTGTATTTCAGAATTTATGCTTTGAATTACATTGTACATATTAACATTAGCATCAAACTAATTGCATTTTCTAGCATGTAATCTGCAATTATTTAGATGTACAAGGTAATTTAGGCTGCAAAAATAAGCTCCTGTATTAAATACTGCAAGTACAGTTTTATAAAACCTATATTAAACTTTTGAAATATGATTGGATTTAATTTTTAGTGTGCTCGTCCTTTTTTCACTTTTGAACAGTTAATGGGTTCCATCCATTGGTTCAGTTTGTTTATTATAAGGCCCCTCACTCTTGGGAGACTGATTCAATCCATCACAAGTCATTCTCTGAGGATTACTTTTATTTTTGTCTCTCTATTGGGGGAAAGCTTTAGCATTATGGAACCTGAACTTAATGCAGATTACTTGAGAGCAGCATTCCTTGGAGGAAACTTCATGTCCATCTCAACCTTTGCTGTTCCAGTTTCAAAAAGCCACCGTAAGTAAAGACAAATGCACAGTTTTCCTACTTTTGCTTAAATTCTAACTCAACTTTTAATAAAATATTCTTTTTCCTTAAAAGTGCTTCAAAGAAAAATTCTGTCCCTAATCTTGGATCAGATGAGTTCTGTAATATGCAGTTGTCCCCAACTTCCAAGAACTTCATGGAGTTTATTTAAAAAGCAGTTTCTGCATTTGACCTCTAGAGCCCCAAAGAAGATGGCCAGTATCTTTATATAGAATTGTTTGGTTTTTGTCCCAAATTTCAGATTTCCTCTTCTGAAAAGTTTTCTTGAAATCATGGCTGTATCAAAAAGTCTGGGCTATGGATGACTAATGAATGCTCAAATATAATGCAGGCTCCACCATAATATTGCTTGCTAAGTATCACATCCAAAGCCCCTGTTTATGCTTTCTCAGATTTGCATGTCTCTATCACTTGCATGGTGCTTTGCATACATTATTTAAATCTTCACAACATCTCTTCATGGTAGAGATTACTACCACTTTACACTTGAAGAAACTGATTTGCAGAGAGACTGTTCAGTAGGCCTTTCAATTAAATTAAATCCTTAAACATAATGAGTAGTCCTGTCCTCTGGGAGTAGAAAGTCAATGGATAATCCTCTTTTTTTTATACAACCCCATATCCCAGACAATTTGTAGGCATGAACATAGATTTTCAATGGCTGTGCTCAGTGGTTCCATGCCTGCAGGATGGCTTGTGTGGCGGTGTTTGCATTTTTTCTTGCTGCGACTTGGAGAAATGGTGGGTGGAAAATAGGAGTGTGCAGCATAGATGTGACCCAATTCATATACTGATTAAAGAAGAAAGAAAAAGTAGAAGAAAAAGATAAATTAAAAATGAAGTAAAACTGAAGGAAGATGGAAATTTTAAATGAAGCACAGAGAAACTCCTGAATGGCAAAAGGTAAAAGGAAAGCAAAGCTTTTTTTTTTTTTTTACCAACTAGATACTTGAAAAAATAATCATAAAATATCTCAAATAAGCATAGAGTTGCCTCATACTCAGGTACCTTATGCCCAGATGTAAAAAGAAAGTATATAGTAATATTTTGTTATATGTATTTTAAAGAAATAAAATATGATAGAAATAACTAAAACAGCCACCTCCTTTCCTTCCACTATTTCCTTCCCTATTTCATCAGAAGTCAACACTATCTGGAAATTTCTGTGTATATTCCCCATACTTGTTTTTATGTAATAGATGTATGTTTATGCACATTCATGCTCAGACATATACATATATATATACACACACACATATAGACCTAACAGTATATAGTTTTGTGCATAATTTTGTTTGTGGTTTTCCTGCTTTCTCTTGGTCAATATTGAGGGATTTGGGATGATGTACACTTTACTTCAGGCTGAGAAGGGATGGAGATATTATGTGGTAGAGGAGGAGAATTTTTTTTTTTTTTGCTTGCATTTGAAGATACTCTTGTAATTGGGATAGGGCTGGTCCATCATCACTGTTTTGTTAGTTGTCCAGGACAGGATTGAAGAACTAGAGTAGGAGTTGGTCGCGTATCTGCTGGGTTTCAGGGCTCTACCAGCATAGGAACAATTGGAAGGCTTTAATTTTCTGATAAATAAACTAATAAGTAAATTAAAAATTATTGGTCCAAATAAAATAGGTAGACAAATCATGATTAGGGGATTTATAAATGAGTATAACTATGTTATGTTGGGGAAATAGCTTTTCATATGTCCCTAGATAGAGCCCACTGAAGAAGTGTTCATTTCATGCGGTCATCTGGCTTGCCTATGGTGTCTGGACATCCTCAGGGCTCCCAAGAGCACTTCAGTTTGAGGCTTTGTTTACTGTGGCAGTTTTTTTAAATCTGGCCGAGACCTGCATAAGTATAACCTTGGGAATGACCTCCCAACTCACTTTGAAATCTCTTAACCATAAAAACTCTATTTTATTTAATATTTCCACCTTTTGGTCAAGGTCTTTCTCCAAATACATTGCTGATTAATGCTTAGTAATAATTACTGTGCCAGGGAGGTTCATCCCTGGGAGTAATGCTTCACATCTGAGGAAAGGTAATGAGTTTATTTGCAGAGTTTGACTTAGAGAGAGACTACACTTCAAGGAGATTTTCAGTAGATAACTTAGGCATTATTTAAATTAGACTTAGTTTCATTATTACAGGAATAAGGTACAAAGGTACCAGCATTAAGATTGTGGGGTTGGTGTATTAGCCCATGGTCTTTTATTAGTGAGTCTTACATATTCCAGAGCTTTTAACCATCTTATTTGAGAAAATAGCAGGACTTCCCCAAGAGGGGAAGTTTAATATATTTTTTAGCATCTTTGAGGGCCTCTATCTATCGAAAAAAAAATACCTATGGCAACAAACACATATTTATAACACATAGAAGTATGTAGTTAAATAATGTTCAAGAGCTTCAAAAGGTCCTGTCAAGACTCTTGACCCTGTCCCACCTTTACATTCTTACCAGGGTTATGTTAATTGACAGGTAGAACATAGTTTACATACTTGCCTTGCTTCTTGTGTAAAGTTCTTTTCTTGTGTTAAAGATGAAACTTTGACCTGCAGCTGGCTGCATGTACTTTGAGAGAAGCCTCAGAGTAAATCCATATAACTGACAAGGAAATTTGGTTGTTTCTGGGGCGTTAAACTTCTTATAAGAATAAAAAAATACAACGTTCCCATATATCCCCCATTGTTGAAACTTAGCATTGTTGTGGTACCTTTATTACTATTGATGTAAGAATATTAAAATATTACTGTTAAATATAGTCCATGTCTTGCTTTAAGTGTGCTTTTTCCACATTTACCAAACTATTATTAATACCTCGTATTAGTGACATACTTTACAATGTCCTGAAAGAACATTATTTTATTTGTGTTATTAACCACAATCCTCATCCACAACAGTATTCTTTGTATTATACAATTCCATGTTTTATCCTCTAGTTTTCCTTCTAGTAACATACATGACCCAAAATTCCTCTTTGAACCACATTCACAAACATACTTCAGTGCTAATTATATTTACAATAATCACTTCTGTCCATTTCCAAACAATTTCAACCAGCCCAATTTTAAATTTTGCATAGAATAAGCATCAGCTCCCCATTCTCACCTACATTCTATCTCCTGGCAACCTATTTTCTAGATTCTACCTCTATGAGTTTACTTATTATAATTAGTTCATAACATTGAAATCATACATTAGTCCTTTTGTGTCTGGCATATCTCACTCAACATAAAGTCCTTAAGGTTCATTCAGGTTGTCACATGTGTCAGGACTTCATTTCTTCTTAAAGCTGAATAACATTCCATTATATGTATATGCCATATTTGGTTTATCCATTCATCTGTTGGTGGACACTTGGGAAGCATCCATCTTTTGGCAATTGTGAAAATATTGGTTTGCATATCTCTATTAGAATCCCTGCTTCCAGTAGTTCTGGGTATATACCTAGTAGTGTAATTTACAGATCATATGGAAATTCTTTACTCAACTTCCTGAGGAACCTCCAAACTGTCTTCCACAGAAGCTGCACCATTTTATATTCTCACAGCAGTAGAAATGAGTATTCCTATTTTTCCATATCCCCTCCAACACTAGAAGTTCCTATTTTTTTTTAACCCGCAGCCAGTCTAGTAGGTTTGAAATGATATCTCATTGTGGTTCCCTCTTTCAAGATGGCTCCCTTGTCCGTTTGCGTGTTAATTTTGCTTATTGTTTGTGCTTGTTTCCTGCACTTTTTTTTTTTTTTTTTTTGCTTCTTGTCTGTTTATTTGCTTGCTTTTTCTTTAGAAGACACAGAACTGAACCCTGGACCATCCATGTGGGAAGTAGGTGCTTAACTGCTTGAGCAACATCTGCCCTCTGCTTGTTATTTTGTTTTTGCTTGTTGTCCGCTCATTGTTTGCTCGTTTTCTTGCTCATTGCTTTTTTTGCTCATTGTCTACTTGTTGTTTTTGCTCAATGTCTGCCTGTTATCTGCTTATTGTTTGTCTTCTTTAGGAGGCACCGGGCACCAAACCTGGGACCTTCAATGTGGGAGATAGGCACTCAACTGCTTGGGTCATGTCTGCTCCCCCTTTCTCATTGTGGTTTTGACTTGTATTTCTCTAATAGGTAGTGATATTGAGAATCTTTTCATGTGCCTTTTAACCATTTGTATTTCCTCCTTGGAAAATGTCTATTCAAGTCTTTTGCTCATTTTTAAATTAGGTTGTTTATCTTTTTATTATTGAATTGTATGAATTCTTTATATGTATTGGAAATTACCCTTATCAGATATGTGGTTTCCAAATATTTCTCCCATTGATTAAGCTGTCTTTTACCTTCTTGAAAAAGTCAATTTGAAGCACTACAAGATCTTGAAGATACATCCCCACATTTTCTTCTACTAGTTTTATGGCTCTGGCTTTTATATTTAGGTCTTTGATTCAGCTTGAGTTAATTTTTTATTGGCATGGTACAGGGTCCTCTTTCATTCTTTTGGATATGGATATCCAGTTCTCCCAGCACCATTTATTGAAGAGACTATTTTCTCCCAGTTGAGTGGACTTGGCAGCCTTGTCACATATTACTTGGCTGAAGAGTTGAGAGTCTGCCTGAACTCTCAATTACATTCCATTGGTCAATATGTCTATCCTTGTCTATTCATATTCAAAATGAATATGTCTATTCATTTTGACCGTTGTAGTTTTGTAGTATAAAGTCAGGTAGTGTGAGCCCTCCAACTTCATTCTTCTTTTTCATGATGTTTCTGGGTATTCAGGGCCCCTTACCCTTCAAATAAATTTGATAATTGGCTTTTCCATTTCTGCAAATTAGGCTGTTGGAAATTTTATTGGGATTGCATTGGATCTATGAATCAATATGAGTAGAATTGACAACTTAATGATATTTACCCTTCCAAACCAAGAGCATGAAATGTACTTCCATTTATTTAGGTCTTCTTTGATTTCTTTTAGCAATGTTTTGTAATTTTCTGTGTACATCTCTTTTACAGCCTACATTAAATTTATTCATAGATATTTGATTATTTTATTTTATTTTTTTTAGAATGAACTGTCCTTTTTTAAAAAAAAATTATTTTATTTATTTCTCTCCCCTTCCCTCTCCACCCCACCCCCCACTGTCTGTTCTCTTGTGTCCATTTGTTATGTGTTCTTTTGTGTCTGTTTGCATTCTCAGAGGCACTAGGAATCTGTGTCACTTTTTGTTGCATCATTCTTGCTGTGTCAGCTCTCTGTGTGTGCGGCACCACTCCTGGGCAGGCTGCATTTTTTTCATATGGGGTGGCTCTCCTTGTGGGGTGAATTCCTTGCACATGGGGCTCCCCTACATGGGGGACACCCCTATGTGACATGGCACTCCTTGCGACGGCAGCACTGCATGTGGGCCAGCTCACCAGAGTCAGGAGGCCCTGGGTTTCAGTCCTGGACCTCTTATATGGTAGGTGGATGCTCTATCAGTTGAGCCACATCCACTTCCCATGATTATTTTAGTTGCTATTGTAAATGGAGTATTTCCTGGATTTCTTCCTCAGGTGGCTCATTACTAATGCATTGGAATGCTACTGATTTTTGCATGTTGATCTTATATCTCACCACTTTGCTGAATTCATTTATTAGTTTTAGTTGGCTTTGTTGTAGATTTTTTGGAAATTTCTATGTATAGGATCATATCATCTGCAAATAGTGAAAGTTTTACTTCTTCCTTTTCAATTTGGATGCCTTTTATTTCTTTTTCTTCACTAATTGCTCAAGCAAGAACTTATACGATGCTGAAAGAGTGGTGACAAGGGACATCCTTTCAGTCTTTAAGCATTGAGTATGATGTTAGCTGCAGGTTTTTCATATATACCATTTCTTATGTTAAGGCAGGTTCTTTTTATTCTATCTTTTGGAGTGTTTTTATCAAGAAAGGATGCTGGATTTTGTTAAATGCCTTTTCTTCATTGATAGAGATGATCCTGTAATTTTTCCCCTTCTATTTTAAAATGTGTATTACATAAATTGATTTTCTTGTGTTGAACCACTCTTACATACCTAAAATAAACCTACTTGATCATGGTATATAATTCATTTAACATGCTGTTGGATTTGATTTGCAAGTATTTTGTTGGGAATTTTTCTATCTAAATTCCTTAGAGAGATGAGTCTGGTCTCTAATTTTCTTCCCTTGTAGCACCTTTATATGGCTTTGGTATTAGGGTGATGTTGACTTCATAGAATGAGTTAGGTGATGTTCCCTCCTCTTTAATTTTTTGGAAGAGTTTCAGCAGGATTAGTATTAGTTTTTCTTGGAATGACTGGTAGAATTCACCTTTGAAGCCATCTGGTCCTAGGCTTTACATTGTTGGGAAGTTTTTGATGACTGATTCAATCTTTTTACTTGTGATTTGTCTTCTGAGGTCTTCTATTTATCCTAGAGTCAGTGTATGTTGTTTATGTATTTCTAGGAATTTGTCTATTTCATCTAATTTGTCTAACCTGTTGGTAGACAGTTGTTCATAGCATTCTCTTATGAGTCTTTTTATTTCTGTGGGGTCAGTGGTGATGTCCCCCCTTGCATTTCTGATTTTATTTATTTGCATCTTCTCTCTCTTTTAGTCAGTGTAGCTAAGGGTTTGCCAATTTAATTAATCTTCTCAAAGAATCAGCTTTTTGGTTTGTTTATTCTCTCTTATTCTTTTTCATTCTCAATATCATTTATTTTTAATTTTTTTATTTCCTTCTGCTTCTTTGTGATTAGTTTGCTGATTGTTTTGTTTTGTGTGTGTGTGCATGAGTGTGTGTGTGTATTTCTTAATTCTTCCAAGTGTGCGTTAGGTCCTCTATTTTAGCATTTTCTTCTTTTTTAATGTAAGCATCGTGGGCTATACATTTCCCTCAGCACTGCCTTCACTGTATCCCACAGGTTTTGATATACTGTGTTCTCATTTTCATTCATCTCACGAAATTTACTGATTTCATATGCAATTTCTTCTTTGACCCACTGATTATTTGAATAACTTGTTTAATCTCCATTTATTTATGAATTTCCCCTTTTCCTGTCTTGTTAATGATTCCTAGCTTCATTCCATTATGATCAGAAAAAGTGATTTGTATGATTTTAATCTTTCTAAATTCATTGAAACTTGTTCTGTGACCTAGCATGTGGTTTACCCTGGAGAACAATCCATGAACACTTGAGAAGAATCCCGCTGTTTTGGGGTGCAATGTTCTGTATATGTCTATTAGGCCTAGTTCATTCATCATATTATTCAAGATCTCTGTTTCCTTATTGATTACCTATATAGAAGTTCTGTCCAATGCTGACAGTGATGTATTGGAGATCTCCATTATTATTGTAGAGAAGTCTATTTCTCCCCTCAGTTTTGCCAGTTTTTGCTTTATATATTTTGGGGCTCCCTGATTAGGTGCATAAATATTTATGATTCTTCTTTCTTCTTGTTAGATTGTCCTTTTATTAATATATAGTATTCTTCTTTTTCTCATATAACACTTTTCTGTTTAATGTCTTTTTTGCCCAATATTAGTATAGCTACCCCAGATCTTTCTGGTTACTGTTTGCATGGCATATCATTTTCTAAGCCATTCAATTTCAATCTATTTGTGTTCATGGATCTAAGTTGAGTCTTCTGTAGGCAGTATATGGATGGATCATATTTTTAAAATCTATTCTGCCATTCTGTGTTTGGGGAGTTTAATCCACTACCATTCAGTGTTATTACTGTAAAGGCAGTACTTCAACCATTTTATAATTAGGCTTTTATGTGTTATGTCTTATTTTTGTCTCTCCTTTCAACCTTTTAGTTGCTTTTACTATTAATCTTCTTTTCTATACTCTCGTCCAAAGCTCTCTCTATTTTCTCTTTTCCTTTCAGTCTACTGATCTCCCTTCAGTCTTTCTTGTCAGTCAGGTCTCTCATTGATAAATTCCCAGTTTCTGTTTATCTGTGAATATTTTAATCTTTCCCTCATTTATGAAGTCAATTTTGTGGATACAGACACCTTGGATAGCACTTTTTCTCTTTCAGTACCTTAAATATAGCATGCCTCTCTGTGCCGTCTCACCTCCATGGTTTCTGATGAGGAATCAGCACTTAATCTTATTGAGCATTATTTGTATGTGATGGATTGCATTTTTCTTGTTTCTTGATCTTTGATATTTGATTACTATGTGTCTTGGCATAGTTCTGTTAGGATATATTCTGTTTGGAGTATGCTGGGCTACCTGGACATGCACATTCATTTCCCTAATAAAAGTTGGGAAATTTTCAGCTATTGTTTCCTCAAATACTCCTTCCACCCCTTTTCCCTTATCTTCTCCTCTGGGATACACATCACACATATGTTTGTGTGCTTTGTGCCATCATTCAATTCCAGAGACCTTGCTCAATTTTTATCATTTTTTTCTCTATCTGCTCTTCTGTTTGGTTTTGGATGTCCTATCTTCTAATTCACTTCTCCTTTCTTCTGCCTGTTTAAATCTGCTGTTGTGTGATTCTAGTGTATTTTTAATCTCTTCTATTGTGCCTTTCATTACTATAAGTTCCGTTACTTTCCTTTGCATATTTTCAAATTCTTCTTTCTGTACAGCCAGTGTCTTCTTAATATCCTTTATTTCCTTGAATTGATTTAAGAGATTTCTTTGGACATCTTGGATTAGTTGTTCCAAAACCTGTGTCTCCTCTGACTTTTTCATTTTTTCCTTTGACTGAACTGTATCTTCCTGTTTCTTAGTATGGTTTGTAATTTATTGCTGATATCTAGGCCTCTGATTATCTTGATGAGTTTATTCTGATGGTCAGTTTTTCTCTCTTGTTTAGGTTTTTATTTTTGATTGGCTTTGTGTTAAAGTTCTTCTTTGACAATTGGTTCAACTTTTCTAAATCTTTATAATTGCCTGTGCTTAACTCATGAATACCAGGCCAAAAATCCAAGAAGGGAGCACAGATTAGTTCCAAAAGGCTCTTGGGAGAGGGATGGGAAAGACTCTAGAAAGTCTGTTTGTTTTTGTCTTCTTGGCTACCTGAAAGTCTGTTTTCCTGCCCAGGGGGTGGTGCTCTTCAGTCAGCTGTTCACCACATCCTTAGGAAGGGTAGCTTTTTTGTTTGTTTTTTTGCTTGTTTGCTTTTATTACCCCTCCAAAGGCTCTATGCCTGACAGGTGGTAGTGTTGAAAACAATGGCTGGGAGGAACCCTGACCTAACCAGGTGGAACCGTGACTCAGCAGGGTCCCAGCAATCCATAATTGTCCAGAGTATCACTTGACCTTTTTAACCTTTGCTCCTGAGGAAGAATGCTTCTCTACCGCTCTCTGTCCAGGGCACCTAACCAACCCCAGTCAGTGCGGAGACTGCTTGTCTCAAGGGTTGGAGATGGGTGCCAGGTACTGCTGTGGAGCAGATAACTCACAGGATCTCTGTGAGTTCTTCTGTGAGCTCTGTGGTAGCTTCTTGTATCCATGGTAGCTTCTTGTATCTCCATCCTGCTCTTTCCTGGATGTTGTACCATGGACCCCTGGTCTCTGGAGTCTGAACTTCTCTCTGTGCTGCCTGTACCATGACTCTCCTGGATTTCACGTTTTCCTCATTTGCCTTTTTAAAATTCTACTTCTATTATTTAATACACCTTAAAATTTAAACTTGCATTATGTGATCTAATGAAACTTAAAGTTAAGGAATAGGGAAACAGATTTACTCCTTGCTGTGATGAACCACATTTTTCAGGAATTTATAATCATGGTATTAAACTTTTTGAGACTTTTCATATCTGTAAATACATAATTTCTCCCTCATAACTAATTAATAACTTTGTCTGGGTTGTAAAAATTACTTTTCTTATGGATTCCAAAGACATTGTTCCACTTTTTCTAGTTTCTAATGTTGTGACTGAGAAGCTGAATACCATACTATGTTTGATCTTTTGTATGAAATTAATTTTTCCATTAAAATTTTTTAGATATTATTTTTTTTGACAGTGTTCTCAAATATGAAGGTATTCTGCCTAGCTGTCAGCCTATTGTGCATTTTGCTAGAGCTTTCTAATCTGTCCTTTAGGAAAATTTTCTTAAGTTATTTCTTTGATTATTAAGTCCATTCTATTTTCATCTGTTCCTAGCATCTTTTTATGTACTTATTTTGGGACATATTGTTCATGTTAGATGATTTTCTCATATCTGGTGATTGTTAGATTTGTGCTTTTAATAGTCAAACATTTACAAGGACCACTGAGGCTTGGTGCAAATGTATGAAGCAGTTCCAGGCCAGGTTCTTGGCTGTAGACTAACATAGTTGGACAATTTATGTAAAGTTATTATCTTTAGGCATTTACTTTTATCTCAGCAACACTGCTCAGATAAGTCTCATAATCTTATCCATTCAGGGTAGGAATCTGGGTGCCTTTTGTTCTGAGAACTGAGGGGGCTCAGGAAAAAACTGTCTTTATTCCCCAGGTTTCAGAACGGTATCCGCATCCTCAGAGTTTCAAGAGTCCCACGTTCTAAATTCGGTCTCTCTTATCTTCTCCCAAGAACAAACCTTCAGTCTTCTGCCAGGGTGCAAGATGGACAATCAGCAAGTTGAATTGATTAGGGTGGAGAAAAGAATCCAGAGTATGTGCTTTTAAACAGACCTCCAATATACTCTTTTAACCTGATCTTTCCTCCTAACCCCAGAGGCACTTGGGTTTATCAGTCAATGAAGCCCACCTTTGGAGGAAGGGCAAGAGGTAGAGGTGGCAGTTCTGTGATGTGAAAGTATTATTTCCTGGAGTTTCATTAGTATGCATATTTTGTGGGTCTGTTAAATCACCAAGTGTTTTTCATGTTTCAAAATTGCATTGTTGGGAAGCGGACTTGGCCCAATGGATAGGGTGTCCACCTACCACATGGTAGGTCTGTGGTTCAAACCCCGGGCCTCCTTGACCCATGTGGAGCTGACCCATGTGCAGTGCTGATGTGTGCAAGGAGTGCCATGCCATGCAGGGGTGTCCCCCACGTAGGGGAGCCCCATGCACAAGGAATGCACCCTGGAAGGAGAGCTTCCCCACGTGAAAGAAAGTGCATCCTGCCCAAGAACGGCGCCGCACACACGGAGAGTTGACACAAGATGACACAACAAAAAGAACCACAGATTCCCGGTGTCACTGATAAGGATAGAAGCAGCCACAGAAGAACACACAGCAAATGGGCACAGAGAGCAGACAACTGGGGTGGGGGGGGAGGGGGGAATAAATAAATAAATTAATCTTTTTAAAAAATTGCATTGCTGTTATGTTTTCTTCTGTTCTTTTTGTTCTCATACATCTTTAAAAACTCTAATTTTTTTCTGTTTAGTGGAGCTTGGAAAGAAGCCGAGATAATGATTATATTTAATCTGCTACCCTGAGCAGAAATTCTAGGCTAACTCTGGAAGTGATAGTTTCTATCACTGTTGTAACAAATTACCACAAATTTAGCAGCTTACAAAATGCAAATTTATCTTGCATTTTTGTAGATAGAAGTCCAACACAGGTCTCATTGAATTAAAAATTAATTCCTATAGTCTTTGTCTTTTGATTGGGGAGTTTGAATCCATTAACATTCACTGTTATGGCTGTAAAGGCAGTTCCAGTTCCTACTTTTTTCACTTTGACCTTTGAGTTTTATCTGTCATCTTATTTTCACCAGTCTTTCTTTTTCACACTTTTAGTTACTTTTTACTGATATAATCTTCATTTCTTGACTCTCTTCTAAGCTTCTCTATCTTTTCTTTTCAGCCTTCATATATATGATGTGAAATTGTGGGGGATATAAAGCAGGTGGGAAGATCTTGAAATTTTTTTTTTTCAGTAAAGCATAGTGGAATTGTGTTTTAAGAAAATTTGAAGAAATTACATAGATAATGAAAAGGACACTACGTAAAAGAAGTAATGGGTATAGATTTATGAAGTTTGGAAATCATATTTTGCTAATGAAAGTTCAGAAAAACTAGAACATTGTGTATAAGAAGTGAATTAAGGTAGGAGAAAATTTGAGATATAGGTAGGGGCATTCATGAAGGTTATTATAGCACATTTAAGTTTCCTTGACTGTTCAAGCAGATACCATGAAATGGGTAGGCTTAAATAATGGTAATTTATTAGTTTATGGTTTTGAGGCTAAAAGAAAGATCCAATCAAGGTATCAACAATGTGATGCTTTTTCCCAAATATTGGGATTCTGGGGCTGGTGAGTTGTGATCCTTGGTCCTTGGCTTCTCTGCACATGGCAATACACATGGCAGCCCCTCCTGATCTCTCTGTTTTCTGCCAGATTTCATTGAATTTAAGCTTCTTGCTTCTGTGGTGTTCTTTCTTTTGGTCTGAATTTCATTCAGCTTATAAAGGATTCCAGTAGAAGAGTTAAGGCCTACTCTGATTTAGGTGGGCCACACCTTAGCTGAAGTAACCTCTTAAAACAGTCAAATTTACAATGGGTTCACACCCACAGGAATGGATTACATTTAAGAACATGTTTTTCTGGCATCCTTACAGCTCAAAGCACAGTGTAGCCCATAGAAAATATTGGGTTTTTATGCTGATAGCAGCTTTTAAAGATTTTAACAGGATACTGAGATCCAATATGTATTTTAGAAAGTTCACTCTGCTAGCAGACACTAGGGATAAATGAATTTTCATTTTATTAGAAACAATATATTGCTTACAAAACTTTATTTATTGCTCACATGCATCAGAAAAAGTATTTATGAGTTTTATAAAATGTTACAAGAAAAGATGAATAAAAGTGAATACAAAAGAGATAGGAGGCAAAAAGCTCTGAAAACATCTAACTGCAAAGGTTAATATAGACACTGTAACTGAATGTAATATTTCACATCTGGCAACCAAGACAAACTAAAGAAAAATAATTTTATATAGTTTTTCTTATCTGAAAAGGAGAATGGCAACAATTCCCCAAAGAAAAAGTAATAATTTTAGATAATTTTAGCTCTCATTAGACTTTCACAACAATGTCTCTTTTCCCCACCATTGCAATCAAGCACTCCAAATCATCTGAACCATTCCCATATGAAAAGTCTTATTTGAAGCCTTATTTACTCTCCCCTCTTTTCTTTTTAAATTTAGAAACACTAGTTGGTTTTAAGCAAGACAATGCTGTGAAGAAGCAAAGATTTTAAAATGTAACGATTTGATATTTGGAAGCTTGCTAATCAAGAAATGATATATGGTGTATGTTCAGAAGAAATATCAGATATATGTTCAGAAGAAGTGTTTTATCTTCATCTCCATATGAATTGGGATAAAAATAACTACTATTGTCTCATAAACTAATGTCATCTAAAATATTATAGACTTCTCATTATTTGAAATTTCATAACTAAAGCTTCACTGGTTAAATTATTAGAAATTTAAAATATATGCAACAAAAAGTGTTTTTCCAATGATTATTTTCATAGAAATAAAAATTTTATTTTTACGAGATATCACCCTAAACCATAACTGTTCATACATCTTACCAGGTATTCAGCATAGTGACTGGTGGAAATAGAACACATGTGGACTGATAATCACACATAAGCCAGTACATGTACATTCCTGGAACTTATACAAGCTTTGATGAAATACAAATCAGAGTTGCTGCTTTATAATTTTAATTTATGATTAATTTCCCATACCAAGGGAAACCATTGGCCAATCAGTGGTATCTATCTTGAGGTGACCTAAATTATATAAATTATTTGTAATATCAATAGGAATCTAAATTGAATTAATTTGACCATCCTAATTAATATCTGGAAAGATGGTGTGACAGTTTGAATTTGATGAATCCCAAAAAGAAAAGTATTATTATTATTATTATTTTTTTTTAACCAATCCATTCCTGTGAGTGTGAGACCCTTTTGGTTGCACAACATCAGTGAGGTGTGACTCAGGTTGAGTCTCCACCCTCTTGCTGGCTCTTATATAAAAGAACAGAGAGAAAGAGAGAGAGAGAAACAGGAAAAGGCAGCTCTGCCATTTGGACCTGGCTATATGTGAGAGAGGATCCCAGGCTCACCTAGTGTTGCAGAGAGGCAGAGAAGCCCTGAGAGGCTGAGAAAGGTCCCAGAATCTGGAAGCAACAGTACACAGAAGCACAGAAAGAGGCCGGGCCCAAGGAACAGCCCAAGGCCTAGGAGACAAGCCTTGCCATTTGCCTGTCACCACGTGGCAGGTCACCAGGATCACCACTAGCTGACTTTTGTGAGAAAACATTTCAGATGGTGCATTGATTAGGACATTTCATGAAGTCAGAACTGTAAGCTTTTAGCCCCAATAAAATTCACATTATGAAAGACAGCCCATTTCGTGTACTTCGCATTGGCAGCCCTGTGGAAAAGATAGATGGGTAGAGATGCAGTATATTCTTTGAGTAGGGTGGCTGAGTTAGTGATATGCCAGCCCCCATTCAGATTCACAGCTTATAAATTTCATTTTACATTATATCTAATGAGCAATGAAATAAATATGATATATATTTTTGGTCTTACTAACACAGAGTTTTGCATTTTTTTTTAATTGGAAACATTCACTGTTACATTGTTAGAAGGGTCACTTGGAAGAACCTGATTCCTGGAATTATCTGAGTACTCAGAATGATGACTGGCTACTGATTTGCCTTAAACCCAAAGGGAAACAATACTGAAAAACCTCTCAATAAAAAGAAACATCAGCTCAACATCAGCTCAAATCAGGTGTTTTTATTTTTAATTTAATCTATATTGCCATATCACTAAGCCAAGTATTTTCTTTAATTAGTGTTAAAATTCATTCTTAAATGCATAAAACTAACTAAACCATAGTTTTAAAATAATAAAATGATTTTTGTATTTTCGTGTAAATATATTTGTACATATTCTTAAGACATTTGAAACATGAAAATTATGCTATCCTCATTATAGAAGGAAGAAGCACGCTACAAGTATTATTTTAGATGCTTGAACTCACAGAAATGATTTCAAAAAAAAAATATATATATATATGAATAGTAGGAGGGTATAGGAAATAGAGTGCTCAAATAATTCTTAGACATTACTTTTAAATGAGATATTCAAGTCATGGACTATTTCACTGTAACTTGAATGTTTGTTGGTAATTATTTTCAGTATATAGCTGATAACTTATTTGTCAAACTGAAGAACCATTTTCTTTTCCATAGCCATTTTCCTACTTAGTGATGAATAGGAGTAGTCTGATGCCAATAATAGGATGTATGTGGTACTTAATTACAGAAGGTTTTCTTCCATAACTATTGTACAAGGAACTCATTCCTTAGCTAATAATGAGTGTGCAGTTACCATTACAATCATTCTAAAGAAAGTGTTAGATGAAAGATAAGCCCAATAATCTCTTCCTTAACCTATATTCCTGTCACATCCAATAAAATGGAAGATTCTAACATAAAATATACAATGTAGTTTCTGAGTACTCTTTTTCTAATAAAGAGGAATTAAAATGACTCTTTTGATCTCCCACCTTTGGGTGAGAAATATATAAGCCTGCTCATCTTTTAATAATAATTGTTATTCATGGTGAGAACCCTATTTCTCAGAGGTAATATGACCAAGCAAAGAAAAAATCCTTTCCTTGTGGCTGTAAGATTCATGGCAGTTTACTTCTTCAATGCCGGCAACAGAGAGTTAAGACAGGTGCTACACTGAGATGCTTAACAAACTCCAAACAAGAGAAACCCAGAGGGACTCAGACCATGATATACATACATACATACATACTTACATATATATATATATATAAAGATTTATTTATTTATTTCTCCCCCCTCCATTGTCTACTCTCTGTGTCCATTTGCTGTGTGTTCTTCTGTGTCTGCTTGTATTCTCATTAGGTGGCTCTGGGAACCAATCCTCCTTCCGGAGTGGGAGAAAGGCAATCATGCTCTTGTGCCCCTCAGCTCCCTGGTCTTCTACATCTCTTATTGTCTCTCCCTTGTGTTTCTTTTTGTTGCATCATCTTGCTGCATCAGCTCTCCATGTGGGCCAAACCTCCTGCACATTGCAGCACTCCTGTGCAGGGCAGCACTCCTTGCACGGGTCAGTGCTCCACATGGGCCAGCTCGCCACACAGGCAAGCTTGCCTTCACCAGGAGGCCCTAAGATTGAACCCTGGACTTCCTATATGGTAGATAGGAGCCCAATCGCTTGAGCCACATGCACTTCTCACCATGATATATTATAATCAAACTGCTGAATGCCAAGGAGAGGATTCTGAAAACTACAAGAGCACTTTCACAGTACATGAGGACCTCAAAAATATTAAGTGCTGATTTCTTATCAGAAATCATGGAAAGAAGAAGGCAGTAGAATGACATATCTAAAATGCTGAAAGAGAAACATTGCCAACCAAGAATTATACATCTAGCAAAATTGTCTTTCATAAATGGGAGAAAGATTAAGACATTCCCAGATAAACAAAAGTTGAGGGAGTTTGTCACCACTAGACTGACCCTACAAGAGATACTACTAAAGAGAGTTCTGCAGGCTAAAAGGAAAAGAAATTAGACGTAGATGGAAGCCACATGAAGAAATAAATATTTCCAGTAAAGGTAATGACAGGGATTAACATAAATAACAATAATATTGCATTCTGGTTTGTAGCTTCACTTTATTTTCCCTACAGGATCTAAAATGCAAACACATAAATTTAATGATAAATCAATAGTTTTGGATGCATAATGTATAAATATGCAATTTCTGACAAGAACTTACATAAAGATGGGGTCAGAAGGGTATAGAAACATAGTTTATGTATTGAAGTTAAGTTGATATCAAAGCATATAAGATAGTTATAGATTTCAAATGTTAAAGTTAAGCCCCATGATAACTACAAAGAAAATATCATATAATATGGACAAAAAAAGCATTTAGAGACAGAAATTAGAGTGTGGTTTGCCATGGGCTGAGGATAAGGAGAATGAGGAGTTAATGCATAATAAGCTAAATAGCTTGAACTTGATAACTGTGATTAAAGTAGTTACATAAGTAGTAAATATTCAAGGAGCATGAAGTATACAATCTACATTCAAGTTTCAGAAAATGGTTTGATAAATAGATAGCAGAGAGATAGATATATAAAGAGATGGGCTGATAGATACATGCATATATAGAAATGATATGGCAAATGTTAAAATTGGTTTATCTGGGTATCTGGAGGCATAGAGGTATTTGGACTTCTCTTTATGAGGTTTGTGCTATTTTTGTAAATGTCTTGTAAGTTTGAAAGTATTTCAAAATTTAAAAAATTAAAACATAAAATCATGCCCAAACCTAAAAGAAGGGGAAAAGTAAACAGAAATACATAACTGACAAGGACTCACATTGTGTTTTAATTTGAGCTGAGTATAACCAAGGTGAAATGAAGAACATTTATTTCTTTTCATAAGGAAAAAGTCATAGGAATATATGGCCATATGTATTTAAGTTAAGGATGTATATATATATAGTCCCCATTTCCACTCTTACATGTACACACTAGAGAAACTCAGGCTCATATACACCACTATACATATTTACATTAGCTTCATCCACAATGGTGAAAACCAAAAAGGCCCAAATGTCCTTCAGCGGCAGACAGGAAAAAAAACCCAAATTGTGATAAATCTATACAATTGAATGTTGTGATGTAAATGAAGGCTCTAGACTACAGATAACGGAGATTAATTAGCAAACTTTATGTGTAAAAGAAACTAATTTTAAAACAATAACTTTTTCACATGCATTTTCACAAAAGACCCCTTGAGAGATAACATAGATGATATTGGTTATCAAATTCTGTCAGCAACCATTTTACAGTAACTAGGCTTGTATAGTATAGCACTATCTTGTAGCTACCCTTTTAAGTAAATAACAACAACAACAACAACAAAGCCCAACAAGCTAAAACCGAAAAATTGTCAACATATTTATTTGGATAATAACGTAAAAGTTCAGCAAAAAATATATAATATTGATATCCTTGTAAGAATGGCCAATAAGATGGCAATTTTTGTACATCTTCATGGACTAAATATTATATTCCTTCCAAAGTAAAATGTATCTTTGTATTCCTTTTGAAGTAAAATGTACTTTTGTCATATATCTTCCATGTTTTTAAAATTTTCTGGCATTTTGTCTATGTAAGTGTTTAGATTATTTTTTTTTCCTTTTTATCTTTTCATTTCCCTTTAAAATCTTTCCCTATAAATATAACTCCCATATAAACATAAACTTTTCTCTACAAGCCCATTCATTCATTGAACTCAACAATTATTTTCAACTGGGAAGCACTTTTAAAACTACAAACATCTCTCCTTGTGGTTATTTCAAAGTGCAAATAATCTTTAAAACTATCAATAAGAGAAATGTTTATTTCACAAGATTAATAAAACAATCTATGGCAGTGGCCTTAAAACTATTTTTTTTGGGCAAAAACAATGTAATTCTTTCTGGTGCACACATTCAAACCACATTGAAAAAAATTGTTTATAAAATGGGTTATGTAAATATTTCAGACTCTAAGATAACTTTTTAAATCTGGTATTCAAAACTTAATTTGGAAAAATCAATACAGAAATTCCAATAGAATATATTGAAGACAATGTCTTTTTTAATGTTGTGGAATTTAAGAGAAGTTCAATTATTTGAGTATAGAGAGGCCAGGACTCAGGAATGATTTTGAGAAGGAAAAATGGTTTATTGACGGACGGCCGGACTCGGGAGCTTTCTGTTTGAATCCCGAGCCCGGAACAAGATTTTCAAACGTCTTTTATACAGAGAGGAAAGGCCAAATGGTCCCTTTGTTTCAGTTCTCAATAGGCTTCAATTAGCATATATCTCTTTCACATCTTAGGTAAGCTTTTAGCAAGGACTCCAGACATTTTAGATAAGCCTTGGTTTTTGCATTTCCCCTAAATACTTAAAGTTTATAGCCCTTGCATTGTTAAACATTTCCTGGGACTGGAGCCTGCTGGTCCCTAAGAGCAGGACTGCAGCCTCTTACCGTTTCACACCCACAAGTCAAACAACTTAGTTATCTCTGAAGAGACAAAGAGCCTTCCACCCATAGCCCACATCATTCCCCCCCTTTGTCAAAGTTTACTTGCTAAGCTTTGGCATAATTATTGTTGTAGCTATGAGGTGGATGACTGTTTGTTGTCTTGACTGATTATTTATCAGTCTTTAGTACAGCATCAAGGACCGTTTTTAGAAGTTTAGAACTTTTCATTCTGGACAGCAGAATCTTGGGCAGGGGCCTCCCGCAGTTATTCTGCTGCCACTGGCACTCACGTGGATTTCCAGTCAGGTTCCAGATCCATCTATTACTTTTATTTTACTCTTAAAGAGTTTACACCTTTAATTTAAAAGGGGTGCTGAAGGGAGACGATCTCTTTTCTGTAACTGCTTCCTGCTGGCCATGGGCTGTAGTCATTGCCTAATAAGGTGTAAAACTCTTTAATTTATTCTAACTGGAGGAAGATGGATCTGGCATTCTGTACGAAGTTGGATGAAGTTTTCATATGGTTAATAAGATGTTCACTCTGAAAGAAACAAACTTAATCAAAATTTTGGAATACCTGCTTTCAAAAGAGGACACATTGGATTACAGAGGTAGACAAGGTTAGGTGCCTATAAAGATGGCATTCCCCAAAAGCTGGTGGGAACAGCATATACGCTCTTTTTTAAGTTATCCATCTTTAGAGAGAAATTGCAACAGACACTTAGCTTTGTCTGAAGACACATTCCAAGCTGTTCAATGATCGACACTCATTTGCTTTGTCAGATGCTCCTGGTGAACTGGCACTCCCTGGGCAACTGGCTTCACTCAGGATTAGAACACTAATTTGGAAATATTCTTAGTTTTCACCTGTGGGAGTGATCAGAACTACAGAATAAAGATTTTTACACCTTGGTTTTCATTGTACAATTTCTAGCAATTTTGACTTGTTCAATAGGTGACTCACCATCAGCACGCAAGCCTCACTTTTGCTAACTGAGACTGGCTGAGACTGCCACCTTATTCTATAGACATGTTATTAACTGTTTAGAAAATGATTTTACCAGGAATTTAACATGTCTAATATACTTCTGCACTTGATCCAAAATAGAAAAGATAACATTACAATTATTAGGCATATATTTAGTACAGGATAAAAGTACAGCACTTAATATTAACTAATGTATTACTTAATGCATAAGGATTCAGAGTTGCCATTATTAGTTTTGAGTTTCAGGTTTGTAATACTTTACATGTTATCTCTCCATGAGAGCAGGCCATAATGCCAATTGTGCTCAAGTTTTACTTACAGTCTCCTGGTATTATGGCTCCACTCAGCATGTTCTTCAACGCAGTGAGCAAGTTGCAGCATCCTTCATCTTAGAGAGATTTTCCAGTATTCTACTAGCCCGGTGCATAGCGCTCTCTGGCACCATGGAACAGTGCCAGTCTGGAAGCGATATCCACTGTACACTTGGCTGTACCGAGTCATTATTGGCTGCAGGAGCTTGAAACTGCAATATAGTTTCCATCAACTTCAGGAGCAGAACCAGAGACTGATATAGCACATATTTTCAATTGAGGGGTCAGTGACCAGCCCAGCCAACAACTCACATGGAGAGGCCACCTGTAATGTATACAAGGCCTGGTTCGAATGCACAAGAGTTTGACAATGTTAAAGTCTATTCCTTGTTTTATATATATTTTAAACAACTTAACGCAATACATATATCAAATGACCATCTACTTACACAATTTTACTATGAAGATAACAGTAGGTACTTCACTTTAGTAATAGAGGAAAAATATTATTTTTCATTGTTAGAATGAAAACAGAATATTTCCAATAGAATCAAGACAACCTTTTATTACCATTTACTTAAATGTGTATTTTGCAGTGGCCTTCAGACAGCTTTATTATCATGAAGTTATTTCTGCTACCAATACCAATCTAAGTTTCTTTAGTTAACAATGACTTCTACAACTAGAACTATTTAAACATTTTCAGTTTGGAAGATGTTTTACAAACTCTTTATAATTGACTATAACCGCATTGACTAGCCACCTCATGTTTAAATAAACTTACTAAATTACAATTACCAATGAAAGAAATTTACTCTCTATTTAAGAGAGCATATCTACAATCTTTTCCCTTTAGCCTAATTTCACCAATGTGAACTTACAATTTTCACTTACAATTTTCATTACTGTAAAGATTTTGTACATATGTTAATTTAGTTTATAAATTAACTATGGGAGATTACACTCAAGTTAAATAAAATTGAAACCATAATAGTTTATGCAAGGAATGTTCTCTTTTTCCCTTACAGGAAGCTAAAAACTTCTTTTCTTTAAGTTATGAAAATTATTAATTTAAAAGCATAACTGACTACCAGGTTTTAAAACACATGCATACTGACTACCAGGTTTTAAAACACATTACACAATTACTTAATTTTTTAAAAATCATAACCCAGGAAAGATCTCTCCATAGTTTTTATGGACTTTCCTTTACTTACTGAAATTTGTTAATAGAGCCACTAATTACCTTATTTTGTTGGAAAGAAATCTTCTGGAAGAAAATAAGGCTCACCAGATTGTGGAGAAGAAAATAATTTATTCTCAGTCTTGCAAGAAGGGGTGCAGAGCCAGATATGGCTGGTGCCCCGAACAAAGAAAAATGACACAATTTATACCCCTAAGCCTAGCATGCAAGCTCTTCCTCTGTTTTTCCATAGATTGGATACTTCAGAAGTTACAGCTTATCTGAGATTTAACTTTCCCACGCAAAAGTTTGATTTAACTGCTTCTTCTATCACATTCCAACCATTTTAGTTTTTACCTGCTCCCCCCCTTTGTCAAATAAGGAATAGAATTTAGTGCTGAAATGGCACCGACTTAGTTAGCTCCTTCTTGGGCATCCTTCCACTGCCCATAGGACTGGCCTAAACTGGTCTCCTCCACTGCTGTCCAACCCGGGAGTGGGAGACTGAGGCAGCAGGCCGCCGGGTTACATCAACATTTTTCTTATGTGAAAATTAACCTAATTTGTGTGTTTTTTTTTTTTTGCAATTTATGGCTGACAAAGGTTTAAACTGGGAAATTACCAGGCAAACTGATTCTTAATTCCCTAGCCTAGTAAGATAGGTTTAATCTGCCACACCTAGTCTTGCCTTAAAAGCTCTTGCAAAGAGGAGGCCCTTTCCCAATTGTTTCCATAATCAGATTTCTATGACTTTTTCATCCTGCTTAGTTCAATTTGGGCTTTAAGAATATTTATAAATATAACTGCATATTTAATTTTTAACAATTTGAGCAAATAGGCAGACATGAATAGTTTGACACAACAACATGACTTTAGTTACTTTAAACTTTTCAAAGACTTTTGAAACTCTTCTTAATTTGCACTATGACCATGCAGTTTACCACAAGAATTTTCTTTCTTACTTAATGGATTGTAATAACCAAAATGTTCTCAATGCCTTAGCACCATTGTTTTAGAACTTTATATTTTACCTTGAAATTAGCAGAATTTTGGATAAGCAACAAGATTAGTTTTATATATATTTACTGAGGCTATTTGAAGCCTCAGGGAGACAGACTGCTTTCTCTCATGAATTGCCACTCTTAGGAACACTGACCGTCAAGGCAGGAGACTTCTCCCCCTCCACCCCCCTTTTGGTTTTGGAGATAATAAAACTCCAGTGGTCATTTAACCTTATTCTATCAGGCAGCAATTTATTTAGTTTACACTTGAATTCATGAGAGAAAGGGTTACTAATACCAGAAGAGGAGACAGTGATGTCCCAGCTCTTCTCAATTATGAAATAACCACAGGCAAAGGCAAAGGGGGAGGTTAGGCCTGAAGCAACCATAAACAAAGGAAAGGTTAGTGTAGAATTTACACTTAAATAATAGTTTCAGGCTAAATTCACCCAGCTATAATCTCAGTTATTGTCTTTCCACTGTTTTACAATATAAATGCATTTATAAATGATTTTAACTCTTAGTTACAGTTTTCATTAATTTTTTTAAAACCTATTAATTTTATAACACCTTTAAATACCTTTCATTCAACTTATAACATATTAAATGAACTTAACCATTACTTTAATTTTTCCTTTAAAGTGAAAGAATAAATCTCTTGCAGTTAGTTTGAAATAAAAGGCTACTTTTCAGGATTTGATTTCTAGAACATAAAATGTTCTTTTAAAAGAGGTAAGACTCTTCTTCAAACATTGAGGATATAATGAGGTTAAAGCACAAGAAGCGATTGATAAAATATTTTCTTTTTATATTGATCTTACTCAATTTAATCATAAAAATTTCCCTTCCACAAACCTTCTACACTTTCAGTATTCATTCAGGTTCTGTCCCACACTCTACTCTTTCCAATAATCAATCATTTTATCTTAGGACAAAATCATCTTCTGTTGCCTTAACAATAAAAACACACTCCATATATCCCACATACTAAGTTACCACGCAAACTTCTTGCAACATATAATTACCATTAATACTAAACAAGTTTGTTAAAATAATGAACTTTTCTTCACTTTAAATACTTAGTAGCATGTAATACCAGAAACAGTTTTTTTGGAAGCAAGTTGGCAGGGGAGAGTGGCTGCCGAATAAGTTTGTTATAAAATTGCCTTTTATTATTATTATTATCAATTCAGTTTTGTTAAATAATGACTTTCTGCAATTAGCCACTTAAATACCTTAAACAATGCTTTGTAAAACTTTTATATTTATACCCTTAACACAAATTTTACCTTCACAGAACATTCTCTTACTTAAGGTTACTACAATACCTTCTAAGAACCTGAGCAGAATGCAAACGTATTTTGGCTTTGACACCCTAAGGAGGGAAATTTACTGCATTTATTCTGATTCTGCTTTTCACCTCCTTCACTTCCCCCCCTTCCAGGCAGTCGGGTGCACAACAAACAGGAATGCGGCTTATGAATAGAAGGGTAGACTCACTGGAAAGGGGCAAGCCGCTCCCCCCTTTCCAGCTTTCAGCCAAAATGGGCAGACAGAACCTACTCAAATTTGGCAACTCTCCCAGGAACCCAGCCGCCCTGACTGGGACATTCCCAACAGACTTGGGTGCTTGGCGCGGACACAGATGGCCTCCAAGCCGGGGCAAAGGGCCAGACCAGAGACAAGACACCAGAACATGCACAAACATCTAGACTCCTCAGCTTTTGCCCCAGAATCATTTCACCCCCTTGCCAATGGCAAGGGAGGGCTCCAGCTCAGCTGTAATTCTACTTCATGTAAGGACACAACTCCAACACTAACATTGAGCTGACACAGACAGAAGCACAAAGGTCACTAATCTGACTCACAAGTTTATATATTTATTTTCACCACGGCTACCCCCACAGCCATCACAAACCTCAGAACACTTAACATTTGGTATAAAGCGAATTCATTCACAAATTAGCACCATAACAAAAGATTTCAGCTAGACTTTTCCACTGTTTAAACTTTACACCCAGACCAAGCTCCACCAGAAAAGCCAATCCATTTTCCTGTAACCAAGTTTTGTTTTCCTTAATCTAGACCAATTTCCAGGATATTAGGACTCGAACCTATAAATACCCTTCCTATTAAAATCGAGACTCCACTCCTTTAGTGGATATAAGACCAGTACCAGATTCTAACATGCAGTTAGACAAACCCAAAACACCAGGGCTTTTCCCCGGTTTTCCTCCTTTTCCCAAGCCTAGAGAGAACGGCTTCCCCCCAGCCTTCTGGGGCTACTAGGGTTCTTTCGGGAGGTGATCAGCCTCCCCTTCCTAGCAATTAAAGCTAGGGCCTTCCAGACTCTGCTCACCCGGGGAGTCTTACCTTCTTCCCTGTTCGGAGCTCTTTTTCGTTCCCAGAATCTTTCTCTTTAGACCTTCCATTGCCCCTTGATTTTGTCAGGAAGATTCTGGTGGAGCCCACATCTTTTCTGGATTAAATTTAATCCAGGGGCGCCCAGATTTGGGGTTCACCCGAGTCCTCCCAGCTTCCTCGGGGATTTGGAAGGGGCAGCAAAATGCTACCGTTTCTGGCCTTCATTTATTGTCCCTTCGTGGTCGCCATTAATGTTGTGGAATGTAAGAGAAGTTCAATTATTTGAGTATAGAGAGGCCAGGACTCAGGAATGATTTTGAGAAGGAAAAATGGTTTATTGACGGACGGCCGGACTCGGGAGCTTTCTGTTTGAATCCCGAGCCCGGAACAAGATTTTCAAACGTCTTTTATACAGAGATGAAAGGCCAAATGGTCCCTTTGTTTCAGTTCTCAATAGGCTTCAATTAGCATATATCTCTTTCACATCTTAGGTAAGCTTTTAGCAAGGACTCCAGACATTTTAGATAAGCCTTGGTTTTTGCATTTCCCCTAAATACTTAAAGTTTATAGCCCTTGCTTTGTTAAACATTTCCTGGGACTGGAGCCTGCTGGTCCCTAAGAGCAGGACTGCAGCCTCTTACCATTTCACACCCACAAGTCAAACAACTTAGTTATCTCTGAAGAGACAAAGAGCCTTCCACCCATAGCCCACATCAATACCATACCTCAAACCAAGTATAATCTTTATGTAAAGCTGATTGCAGAATAGTAATAATGTTAATCATTTTAACACATGCATTCTTAATGACTTTTGGTAAAGCAATAATGGTATCACCAATTTGCTGGTACACTTCTAGTCAGTTCTCCAGATATTGATGTTTTATACAATGCAGGAAAGTATAAAAGCAGAAAATTGAAGATTACAACAAGAATGAGTGGACAGATAGGAGCATTCCAATAATGTGGAAGTGAAATGGTTTGTTATCAAGCTGAAATAGAAAAATATAGGCTACAATTGCCTGTGAAAATTAAAGCCATGGAAAGATCAAGTGTTTGCATATATGTTTTGAACTGTACAGCTTGAATATTGAAACAGGTGAAAGGACAATTCTTTCCTTCCACAGATACCTTTTTTATTTGACAATATACATAAAAAGAATTATAATAAAGTGAATAGTGAGGTAGTGTTGTGGAATGTAAGAGAAGTTCAATTATTTGAGTATAGAGAGGCCAGGACTCAGGAATGATTTTGAGAAGGAAAAATGGTTTATTGACGGCCGGCCGGACTCGGGAGCTTTCAGTTTGAATCCCGAGCCCTGAACAAGAATTTCAAACGTCTTTTATACAGAGAGGAAAGGCCAAATGGTCCCTTTGTTTCGGTTCTCAATAGGCTTCAATTAGCATATATCTCTTCCACATCTTAGGTAAGCTTTTAGCAAGGACTCCAGACATTCTAGATAAGCCTTGGTTTTTGCATTTCCCCTAAATACTTAAAGTTTATAGCCCTTGCTTTGTTAAACATTTCCTGGGACTGGAGCCTGCTGTCACCGTCCCTAAGGGCAGGACTACAGCCTCTTACCGTTCCACACCCACAAGTCAAACAACTTAGTTATTTCTGAAGAGACACAAGTCAAACAGCTTAGTTATTTCTGAAGAGACAAAGAGCCTTCCACCCATAGCCCACATCATTCCCCCCTTTCTGCCAAAGATTAACTTGCTAAGCTTTGACATAAATATTGTTGGAGCTATGAGGTGGATGGCTGTTTGTTGTTTTGATTGATTATTTATCAGTCTTTAGTACAGCATCCAGGACTGTTTTTAGAAGTTTAGAGCTTTTCATTCTGGACAGCAGAATCTTGGGCAGGGGCCTCCCGCAGTTATTCTGCTGCCACTGGCACTCACGTGGATTTCCAGTCAGGTTCCAGATCCATCTATTACTTTTATTTAAAAGAGTTTACACCTTTAATTTAAAAGGGGTGCTGAAGGGAGACGATCTCTTTTCTGTAACTGCTTCCTGCTGGCCATGGGCTGTAGTCATTGCCTAATAAGGTGTAAAAACTCTTTAATTTATTCTAACTGGAGGAAGATGGATCTGGCATTCTGTACGAAGTTGGATGAAGTTTTCATATGGTTAATAAGATGTTCACTCTGAAAGAAACAAACTTAATTAAAAATTTGGAATACCTGTTTTTAAAAGAGGACACATTGGATTACAGAGGTAGACAAGGTTAGGTGCCTATAAAGATGGCATTCCTTAAAAGCTGGTGGGAACAGCATATATATTCTTTTTTAAGTTATCCATCTTTAGAGAGAAATTGCAACAGACACTTAGCTTTTTCTGAAGACACATTCCAAGCTGTTCAATGATTGACACTCATTCGCTCTGTCAGATGCTCCTGGTGAACTGGTACTGTTTGGGCAACTGGCTTCACTCAGGATTAGAACACTAATTTGGAAATACTCTTAGTTTTCACCTGTGGGAGTGATCAGAACTACAGAATAAAGATTTTTACACCTTGGTTTTCATTGTACAATTTCTAGCAATTTTGACTTGTTCAATAGGTGACTCACCATCAGCAAGCAAGCCTCACTTTTGCTAACTGAGACTGGCTGAGACTGCCACCTTATTCTATAGACATGTTATTAACTGTTTAGAAAATGATTTTACCAGGAATTTAACATGTCTAATATACTTCTGCACTTGATCCAAAATAGAAAGATAACATTACAATTATTAGGCATATATTTAGTACAGGATAAAAGTACAGCACTTAATATTAACTAATGTATTACTTAATGCATAAGGATTCAGAGTTGCCATTATTAGTTTTGAGTTTCAGGTTTGTAATACTTTACATGTTATCTCTCCATGAGAGCAGGCCATAATGCCAATTGTGTTTAAGTTTTACTTACAGTCTCCTGGTATCATGGCTCCACTTAGCATGTTCTTCAACGCAGTGAGCAAGTTGCAGCATCCTTCCAGTATTCCAGAGATTTTCCAGTATTCTACTAGCCTGGTGCATAGTGCTCTCTGGCACCATGGAACAGTGCCAGTCTGGAGGCGATATCCATTATACACTTGGCTGTACCGAGTCATTATTGGCTGCAGGAGCTTGAAACTGCAATATAGTTTCCATCAACTTCAGGAGCAGAACCAGAGACTGATCTAGCACATATTTTTAATTGAGGGGTCAGTGACCAGCCTAGCCAATAACTCACATGGAGAGGCCACCTGTAATGTATACAAGGCCTGGTTCGAATGCACAAGAGTTTGACAATGTTAAAGTTTATTCCTTGTTTTATATATATTTTAAACAACTTAACGCAATACATATATCAAATGACTATTTACTTACACAATTTTACTATGAAGATAACAGTAGGTACTTCACTTTAGTAATAGAGGAAAAATATTATTTTTCATTGTTAGAATGAAAACAGAATATTTCCAATAGAATCAAGACAACCTTTTATTACCATTTACTTAAATGTGTATTTTGCAGTGGCCTTCAGACAGGTTTATTATCATGAAGTTATTTCTGCTACCAATACCAATCTAAGTTTCTTTAGTTAACAATGACTTCTACAATTAGAACTATTTAAACATTTTCAGTTTGGAAGATGTTTTACAAACTCCTTATAATTGACTATAACCGCATTGACTAGACACCTCATGTTTAAATAAACTTACTAAATTACAATTACCAATGAAAGAAATTTACTCTTTTTTTAAGAGAGCATATCTACAATCTTTTTCCTCTAGCCTAATTTCACCAATGTGAACTTACAATTTTCATTACTGTAAAGATTTTGTACATATGTTAATTTAGTTTATAAATTAACTATTGGAGATTACACTCAAGTTAAATAAAATTGAAACCATAATAGTTTATGCAAGGAATGTTCTCTTTTTCCCTTACAGGAAGCTAAAAACTTCTTTTCTTTAAGTTATGAAAATTATTAATTTAAAAGCATAACTGACTACCAGGTTTTAAAACACATGCATACTGACTACCAGGTTTTAAAACACATTACACAATTACTTAATTTTTTAAAAATCATAACCCAGGAAAGATCTCTCCATAGTTTTTATGGACTTTCCTTTACTTACTGAAATTTGTTAATAGAGCCACTAATTACCTTATTTTGTTGGAAAGAAATCTTCTGGAAGAAAATAAGGCTCACCAGATTGTGGAGAAGAAAATAATTTATTCTCAATCTTGCAAGAAGGGGTGCAGAGCCAGATATGGCTGGTGCCCCGAACAAAGAAAAATGACACAATTTATACCCCTAAGCCTAGCATGCAAGCTCTTCCTCTGTTTTCCCATAGATTGGATACTTCAGAAGTTACAGCTTATCTGAGATTTAACTTTCCCACGCAAAAGTTTGATTTAACTGCTTCTTCTATCACATTCCAACCATTTTAGTTTTTACCTGCTCCCCCCTTTTTCAAATAAGGAATAGAATTTAGTGCTGAAATGGCACCGACTTAGTTAGCTCCTTCTTGGGCATCCTTCCACTGCCCATAGGACTGGCCTAAACTGGTCTCCTCCACTGCTGTCCAACCCGGGAGTGGGAGACTGAGGCAGCAGGCCACCAGGTTACATCAACATTTTTCTTATGTGAAAATTAACCTAATTTGTGTGTTTTTTTTTTTTGCAATTTATGGCTGACAAAGGTTTAAACTGGGAAATTACCAGGCAAACTGATTCTTAATTCCCTAGCCTAGTAAGATAGGTTTAATCTGCCACACCTAGTCTTGCCTTAAAAGCTCTTGCAAAGAGGAGGCCCTTTCCCAATTGTTTCCATAATCAGATTTCTATGACTTTTTCATCCTGCTTAGTTCAATTTGGGCTTTAAGAATATTTATAAATATATCCTGATGTATGAAGACATACATTGAGCATTTTTTTAAAAAAATGGGCAGACACAAAGAGTTAGACACAAACACAACTCATTGATATTACTTGTAATTTGCATTATTTTATATACTGTTTAGCTTAATTAATTAGGGGTCCAGAAATACATATTACTTATATAACTGCATATTTAACCTCAACAATTTGAGCAAATAGGCAGACATGAATAGTTTGACACAACAACATGACTTTAGTTACTTTAAACTTTTCAAAGACTTTTGAAACTCTTCTTAATTTGCACTATGACCATGCAGTTTACCACAAGAATTTTCTTTCTTACTTAATGGATTGTAATAACCAAAATGTTCTCAATGCCTTAGCACCATTTTGTTTTAGAACTTTATATTTTACCTTGAAATTAGCAGAATTTTGGATAAGCAACAAGATTAATTTTATATATATTTACTGAGGCTATTTGAAGCCTCAGGGAGACAGACTGCTTTCTCTCATGAATTGCCACTCTTAGGAACACTGACCGTCAAGGCAGGAGACTTCTCCCCCTCCACCCCCCTTTTGGTTTTGGAGATAATAAAACTCCAGTGGTCATTTAACCTTATTCTATCAGGCAGCAATTTATTTAGTTTACACTTGAATTCATGAGAGAAAGGGTTACTAATACCAGGAGAGGAGACAGTGATGTCCCAGCTCTTCTCAATTATGAAATAACCATAGGCAAAGGCAAAGGGTGAGGTTAGGCTTGAAGTAACCATAAACAAAGGAAAGGTTAGTGTAGAATTTACACTTAAATAATAGTTTCAGGCTAAATTCACCCAGCTATAACCTCAGTTATTGTCTTTCCACTGTTTTATAATATAAATGCATTTATAAATGATTTTAACTCTTAGTTACAGTTTTTATTAATTTTTAAAAACCTATTAATTTTATAACACCTTTAAATACCTTTCATTCAACTTATAACATATTAAATGAACTTAACCATTACTTTAATTTTTCCTTTAAAGTAAAAGAATAAATCTCTTGCAGTTAGTTTGAAATAAAAGGCTACTTTTCAGGATTTGATTTCTAGAACATAAAATGTTCTTTTAAAAGAGGTAAGACTCTTCTTCAAACATTGAGGATATGATGAGGTTAAAGCACAAGAAGCTATTGATAAAATATTTTCTTTGTATATTGATCTTACTCAATTTAATCATAAAAATTTCCCTTCCACAAACCTTCTACACTTTCAGTATTCATTCAGGTTCTGTCCCACACTCTACTCTTTCCAATAATCAATCATTTTATCTTAGGACAAAATCATCTTCTGTTGCCTTAACAATAAAAACACACTCCATATATCCCACATGCTAAGTTACCAGGCAAACTTCTTACAACATATAATTGCCATTAATACTAAACAAGTTTGTTAAAATAATGAACTTTTCTTCTCTTTAAATACTTAGTAGCATGTAATACCAGAAACAGTTTTTTGGAAGCAAGTTGGCAGGGGAGATTGGCTGCCGAAAAAGTTTGTTATAAAATTGCCTTTTATTATTATTATTATCAATTCAGTTTTGTTAAATAATGACTTTCTGCAATTAGCCACTTAAATACCTTAAACAATGCTTTGTAAAACTTTTATAATTATTTATACCCTTAAGACAGATTTTACCTTCACAGAACACATTCTCTCACTTAAGGTTACTACAATACCTTCTAAGAACCTGAGCAGAATGCAAACGTATTTTGGCTTTGACACCCTAAGGAGGGAAATTTACTGCATTTATTCTGATTCTGCTTTTCACCTCCTTCAATTCCCCCCCCTTTCAGGCAGTCAGGTGCACAACAAACAGGAATGCGGCTTATGAATAGAAGGGTGGACTCACTGGAAAGGGGTAAGCCGCTCCCCGATTTCCAGCTTTCAGCCAAAATGGGCAGACAGAGCCTACTCAAATTTGGCAACTCTCCCAGGAACCCAGCCGCCCCGACTGGGACATTCCCAACAAACTTGGGTGCTTGGCGCGGACACAGATGGCCTCCAAGCCCCGGCAAAGGGCCAGACCAGAGACAAGACAGCAGAATATGCACAAACATCTAGACTCCTCAGCTTTTGCCCCAGAATCATTTCACCCCCTTGCCAATGGCAAGGGAGGGCTCCAGCTCAGCTGTAATTCTACTTTATGTAAGGACACAACTCCAACACTAACATTGAGCTGACACAGACAGAAGCACAAAGGTCACTAATCTGACTCACAAGTTTATATATTTATTTTCACCACGGCTGCCCCCACAGCCATCACAAATCTCAGAACACTTAACATTTGGTATAAAGCGAATTCATTCACAAATTAGCACCATAACAAAAGATTTCAGCTAGACTTTTCCACTGTTTAAACTTTACACCCAGACCAAGCTCCACCAGAAAAGCCAATCCATTTTCCTGTAACCAAGTTTTGTTTTCCTTAATCTAGACCAATTTCCAGGATATTAGGACTTGAACCTATAAATACCCTTCCTATTAAAATCGAGACTCCACTCCTTTAGTGGATATAAGACCAGTACCAGATTCTAACATGCAGTTAGACAAACCCAAAACACCAGGGCTTTTCCCCGGTTTTCCTCCTTTTCCCAAGCCTAGAGAGAACGGCTTCCCCCCAGCCTTCTGGGGCTACTAGGGTTCTCTCGGGAGGTGATCAGCCTCCCCTTCCTAGCAATTAAAGCTAGGGCCTTCCAGACTGTGCTCACCCGGGGAGTCTTACCTTCTTCCATGTTCGGAGTTCTTTTTCGTTCCCAGAATCTTTCTCTTCAGACCTTCCATTGCCCCTCGATTTTGTCGGGAAGATTCTGGTGGAGCCCACATCTTTTCTGGATTAAATTTAATCCAGGGGCGCCCAGATTTGGGGTTCACCCGAGTCCTCCCGGCTTCCTCGGGGATTTGGAAGGGGCAGCAAAATGCTACCGTCTCTGGCCTTCATTTATTGTCCCACCAGAGTCGCCAAAAATGTTGTGGAATGTAAGAGAAGTTCAATTATTTGAGTATAGAGAGGCCAGGACTCAGGAATGATTTTGAGAAGGAAAAATGGTTTATTGACGGCCGGCCGGACTCGGGAGCTTTCAGTTTGAATCCCGAGCCCTGAACAAGAATTTCAAACGTCTTTTATACAGAGAGGAAAGGCCAAATGGTCCCTTTGTTTCAGTTCTCAATAGGCTTCAATTAGCATATATCTCTTCCACATCTTAGGTAAGCTTTTAGCAAGGACTCCAGACATTCTAGATAAGCCTTGGTTTTTGCATTTCCCCTAAATACTTAAAGTTTATAGCCCTTGCTTTGTTAAACATTTCCTGGGACTGGAGCCTGCTGTCACCGTCCCTAAGGGCAGGACTGCAGCCTCTTACCGTTCCACACCCACAAGTCAAACAACTTAGTTATTTCTGAAGAGACACAAGTCAAACAGCTTAGTTATTTCTGAAGAGACAAAGAGCCTTCCACCCATAGCCCACATCAGTAGAAGAGACATGGAATTGTAGAATTGTAATGTACTGGCCAGGTAAGCATGTCATGACAAGCAATTACAAAGAATTTCTGAGAATATGAGTCTTTTCTAGCTAATCAATTTTTAGTTGTCCAAGCCCAAAGAATACTCAGTAGACATTTTTCAAATTGTTTTCTGTGTTTCTAAGAAGCCAAATCCAACTAAGTACTCCCATTGTTATTTATGGAACCCTTAGTATATGTCCAATACAGTTCCAGCTCCTTATGTGCAGTTTCTTCTCTTTAACCTTTACAAGCATTCAGTGGAATGAATGTAATTATCCTCATTTTGAAAGTGAAGATTTTGACACAAAGAAGTGATAAGTAGCTTCACTATTGCTCTTCTAATGCAGGAAATACATGACCAATATATGTTTTGTTTTTAATATATGTTATATAAATATTATATATATATATATTGTAGCAGAGACAAAAGACGCAAAACAAAAAGAATATTCTCTCATAGAGTTTATCCATAATTTAAGTGAGCAGAAGAACATAATCTTACCAAGTTGTGTAAAACATAAGTTAAAGTTATGCAGGTTGAAAGATTGGAGTATATAATTAGAAATAAGGTGAATGGGACTAATGCCATAAAATAATTTCTCTCTCTCTCTTTTTGTCTCTGTCAACAGTGATTTAATAACATTTTCTTATCCATGTGATTTTCTTGCTCCTATATAACAAATGATTAGAGACATAAATTGACTATCATATTTCTTATTTCAGAAGTTTATTACATCTCTTGGAAAAAAATCAAGAAGTGAGAGCAAGATTGTAAATGGAAAAAATGACTTTTTGTTTTCTAAAATTCTTCCCACATATTACACATGACAATCCTGTTTTAGGGTCAATAGCATTTCTTACTTTTGTTCCCTTTCTTTTCTCAAAAGTCAATGCCTTTATGATTAGGAAGGACAAAATTTAATGTTTGTTTTTTATCTGCCCCTTACAATGACCAAAGCTTCGATCTTCACAAACCCATCTCTGTTGCCACTTAAAATCAAACAGGGTTTATAAACAGATTTCTGATAAGATTAGAAGAAGGTGAAGGCCTCATGTAATTGTGGTCATTTTGCTGATTTTTATCTTTTAAGTTTACTGTACTTCTGCACTTTTAATTATGATCCATTGTTAGATAAATATACTATCCTTACTACTTAGTGGGTAAAGAGTGACTGGCTGCCAATAATCAAATGTTCTACTTAAATTTCATTTTCAGTAGAAGAATTTTGGCAACACCAAGTTCTTAACTCCAAATAGTGAAAATAATAAAGAAAAGCCAAGTATCCAAAGATAGACCTCCTTGTTTTCCTAAAAGCATGGTGTATGTACATGAAAAAGTAAACAGAATTCTGTCCATAAGAGTACCATTTTTTTCAGTCTCCTAAAGAAAGGGTAGATTTTCTAGTGACTGAATAATCTAGGAGTGCATCTATACTACTGCCAGCAAGTGTACTGGTGGTTAAAATACCCCATATCAAGAAACACGTATACCAGGACTCAAACGTTTTAGGACTTTGGTAATTCAAGAGTAGATGTGATTCCTGTCTTCAAGGAGTTTTCAGATGGCTTCCATGTATAAATAATGTGCTAAATTAGAAAGAAGATACATAGAGGATTAGTAAGGAAGAAAGAAAAAATAAAAAGATAAAAAAGAAAAGGGGGGAAGTGGACTTGGCCCAGTGGTTAGGGCATCTGTCTACCACATGGGAGGTCCGTGATTCAAACCCTGGGCCTCCTTGACTCATGTGGAGCTAGCCCATGTGCAGTGCTGATGCACGCAAGGAGTGCCCTGCCATGCAGGGATGTTCCCTGTGTAGGTGAGTCCCATGCACAAGGAGTGTGCCCTGGAAGGAGAGCCGCCCAGCGCAAAAGAAAGTGCAGCTTGCCCAGGAATGGCGCTGCACACATGGAGAACTGACACAACAAGATGATGCAACAAAAAGAAACACAAATTCCAGTGCCACTGACAACAACAGAAGCGGGCAAAGAACATGCAGCAAATAGACACAGAGAACAGACAACTGGGACAGGGGGAGAAGGGGAGAGAAATAAATAAAATAAATCTTTAAAAAATAAAAAGGGTACAAATAGTGCTCCTAGTAAAGGACAATTCTCTATACAGTTTGATGACTCTATTTACTAAGCATGTTCTTTTATCCAGTGTATTTCATTAGATCTGTATCTGACTTTTCTAGATCAAAAAAACAATAAGAAATGTATTCAGATTAGTTTCTTTAAATGTAATGAAGAATATTGTAATTCTATCAAATGATACGGAAATTCTAATGTATTTCATGTGATGGTTCCCTGACCTATGAGCAGATCTTTTACTTCTAGGAATTATAACTTCCCTTTCTGTGTCCTTTCCAATTATTACTTTAGTGATATATGATAAAGGACAAAGTAAAAACTGATGCTCAATAGAAAAGTAGCTATGGCAATTGAAATTATTTATAGACAAACTAATATATTTAAACTACTTTCTATTGTAAGGAAGTTCTTGATAAATTTTAAATTTCTCCCCCCACCTTCAGTTACAACACGTTCAGCAATCAGCCAAAATATATTTCTTGAAGGAAAACAAGTCTATACAAGTAACAAGAAAGATAGATAGAAAAAAGAAGGTTTAGTGGATATGGAATTGTTGGAGCAGAGAGTCATATTCAGGTATAAAATGATTGAAAGCACAGAGAAATCATACATAGTTCTCTAAATAATGAACAACCATGAATTATGAAATACAGGCTCATGACAGCACACTAATTATATTCTTTGTATTTCTGTGCAGAATTCAATCATTATGCTTTGGGCTACACATGGAATTTTTTAAAAACACTTTTATTTCAATTTTATAGATTTTACATGTGAAATTCCATCATTTTTAGTAAATTTACAAAGTTGTACAATGATAACTTTAGAACACTTCCATTATCCCCAAAGTCCCCTCATGCCCCTTTGCAGACATTTCTCTTTCCCTATTCCTAGTCGTAGACAATCACTAATATCTTTTCTGTCTCTATAAATTCATCTTTTATAGGCATGCCATGAAAGAGGAGTCATCAAACATGTGGTCTTTTGTATCCGATTTCTGTCATTTAGCACATTGTTTTTGAGTGTCAACCATTTGTAGTGTGATGAATCAGTAGTTTGTTCCATTTTGTGGCTGAATAATATTCCTTGTATGACTATATCACATTCTATTTACCCATTCAGTTTGGCTATTATGAATAATTCTGTTATAAATATTCTCATACTAGTCTCTCTATGGACATACATTTTCACTTCTGTTGATGGACATTTGGGTTGTGTGGCAATTTTATATTATTTATGAATTCCAAAAAGAGAGATTGATTATGTTTGTAAACTGGGCTGTTCATCTAAGCATGACACCCTTTGATTGTATTAGATTCAGCTGAGATGGCTTTGATTAAATTATGTTAGGATTAGGGCTTTAATTCGACCACCTCATTAGGGTGTGCAGGGTTGAAACCCCACCCCCTTAGTGGGCTAAATAAACGGATGCTCAATCAAGAGCACAGTAGATAGATTCACAGAAGTAAATAGATACACAGAGAAGATACACAGAGGAAGAGAGACATCTCCGTAGATATGACAGTGACCCTGGGAAGACAAATGAGTCATTCACCTGATAGTTTACAGCTGACCTTGGGAAAAGACCAGAGCGGCTGAGCCCAGAAAGAAACAAGCCCCAGGAAGAGAGACGAGCCCTATGCGAGCCTGCAACTGACTAGAAGAAGCTGGACCCACAAAGCCTTAAGAGGGAAGAAGACTGAACCCTCGCAGATGTCGCCAGCCATCTTGCTTCAACTTGTGGCAACAGAGTTTGGTAAGGAAGTAACCTTGAGTTGGTTTAAGGTCTTGTAACTGTAAACTTTTATCCCAAATAAATACCTTTTATAAAAGCCAACAAATTTTTGGTACTTTGCATCAGCACCCCTTTGGCTGATTAATAAAGATTGTTTCCAGTATTGGGCTATTAGGAAAAAAAATGCTCCTCCAAACATTTGTGTACAAGTATTTCCCTGGACCTATTAAT
This sequence comes from Dasypus novemcinctus, assembly GCF_030445035.2. NCBI lineage: Eukaryota > Metazoa > Chordata > Mammalia > Cingulata > Dasypodidae > Dasypus > Dasypus novemcinctus. Next base: position 94,478,815 of record NC_080679.1, on the reverse strand, counting down.
ATATTTTCATTTATCTTGGGTAGATTTCTAGAAGTAGATTTGCTTGTTTGTGTGTAAAATTATGTTTAACAATTTGAGGAACTGCCAAACTGTTTTCCAAACGGCCCCATTTGACATTCCTACAAGTAATAAAAGGTTCCAATTTCTCCACATCCTCACCACACATACTATTGTCTGTCTTTTTTATTAGAGTCAGCCTAGTGGGAGGGAAGTGTTATTGTGATTTTTAATTTGCATCTCCCCAATAAATAATAATGTTGAGAATCTTTTCATGTGCTTAAAGGCAATTCTTATTTTTCCTTTTATGGAATATTAATAGAAATATTTTCCCACTTTTAAAAAATTGGGCTAGTTTTTTGGTATATTTGGTATACAAATATTTTATTACATATGAATGATAAACATTTCTGCCAGTATATGGCCTGCTTTTCATTTCATTAATGGTGTCTTTAAAATAAAATTTTAAAAATTTTGTTGGACTCCAATTTACCATTTTATTTTTTAAAGCCAAGTTTTAATGTCATATCTTAAAAATCTTTGACTAAATCAAAGTCATGAAAATTATCTCCTATGCTATGATGTTGCCTGCCCTGTCTGTTTGCCCGTAGGAATGGAATCTCACACACTACGCACCAAATTGTTAAGCTTTCTCAGGCAACAGATTGCCTGTCCGCCCAGCTCATCCACACTGATAGAACTCTATTCCAAGAAGCTGAGGGGTGGTTTTCTCTTTTTCTCCTGAATTTTGTTGCCCTGTTTCACTTTTTCTGTCTCTTTTAGATTATTTGAACATAGAGTACCATTTAAATATATCTATTATGTTTTGTGGCCATATCTCTTTGTATCTTTTTTTTTTTTGGTAGCTGTCTAGGGATTATTATGTGCATTTAAAATTGTTTCATTCTATTCAGAATCAATATTTTACCACTTGAAGTGGAATGCAAACACTTTTCCCAATACAGGGCCTTTTGCTCTCCTTCCTCATGTTGTTTCTGTCATGCAGTACATGGAAAACTCCATCAGATACTGTTGTAATTTTTGCTCTCAGGCATGAAACATCTTTTAAAGGATTCAAGAGGGGAATCATAGATTTTTTTATATTTAGTCATAGATTTACCTTTTTTTTGCTTTTGCTTCATTCTTGATGTTTTAGTTTTTTCTCTTGCATCATTTCCTTTCAGTCCGAGGTATCTAATTTAGCAAATCTCAATCCATTTTCTTATTTTTCTTTCACCTGACAATCTTTTCATTTCATTCTCTTTCCTTAGGGATATTTTTTGCTGTAAATAGAATTCTGGATTTGTGGTTATTTTCTTTCAACATTTAAAATATCTTTCCATTTTTTTCTGACTACCATGGTTACTGATGGGAGTTCTGAACTCAGTGTTACCCTTTTAGTGGTGTATTTTTCTCTGCCTGCTTTCAATTAAAATGTTTTTAAAATATTCAGATATTGATTATGATGCGTCTGGTCATATGTCTTTAGATTTATACTACTTGGGGTTCACTAAACTTCTTGAATATCTAGGTTTAGTTCTTTCAACAAATTTGGGAAGTTTGCAAGTGATATGTCAGTTATTGCATTTTTCATTTTTTGTTTGTGTTTTCTTCACATCTTCTATTTTTTTTTTTTTGCTTAGAATTTCTATCTTTCATTTGTGTCAAGTACGCTTACCTTTACTAGAGCATTTTTTATAACAGACCCTATAAGTTCTTTGCCAGATAATTTCAACATCTCTGTGACCTTGGCTTTGGCCTCTGTTCACTGACTTTTCCTATGCTAGTTGAGAATTTCCTGGTCCTTTGCAGGATGAGTAATTTGGATTGTGTCCTGAACATTCTGAGTATTAAATTATGAGGCTCTCAGCAAGTTCCAAGCAATCTTCTAAGGGTTATGGTTTCAATTTCATTTTCATTGCTGAATCCTTTGCAGTACTATTTTAATTTATCTTGTGTAGGTACCACCCAAGAGTCAGTCTGGCACTTTGTGGCCTATTACTCTCTGTTGTCTGAAGATGCTTTCTGCCACCCTGGCGCTCCCCCTTTTTTTGTCTCTTAGCCAAAATGCTGGGGTTTTATTTATGCCACTCTGGTATCCACTTCCCACAACTGTGCCCACTTCCAGGAACAAGCCACAGAAGGACACTGGAGAGAAAATAGCAATGAAAGAATCTCACCATCTTTTTTTTTTTTTTTTTTAAGATTTATTTATTTATTTCCTCCCATCCCCTCCTCCCACCCAGCTGTTTTTGCTGTCTGTGTTGTCTTTTCTTCTCATTTTCTCTCCTCTAGGATTCACTGGGATTTGATTCTGGAGACCTCAGAAAGGGAGATAGGTTCCCTGTCAATTGTACCACCTTAGTTCCTGGTTTCTGCTGTGCTTCACCTTGACTCTCTTCTTGTCTCTCTTTTGATGTGTCATCATCTTGCTGTGCGACTCACTTGCATGGGGCACCGGCTCACCACATGGGCACTTGCGTGAGCACTCACGTGGCACTGGCTCACCACGCAGGCAGGCACTGGCTTGCCGCGCAGGCACGCTTTCTCTTCTTTTTCACCAGGAGGCCCCAGGGATTCAACCCAGGTCCTCCTATATGGTAGGTGGAAGCTCTATCACTGGAGCCACATGAGACCAGGTCCTTCTATAAGACAGACATTCCCTAGAGGTCTCTCAGTTTGCACTAATGCCTATGTCAGATTTTGGTCTGCTTTGATTGCCAGCTAGGGATTACAAGAGGAAAAGAAACTAGTAAAACCAGTGCTGGGTTGGTGTTTTTTTCCTGATTTTAGTCTTGCTGCTTCATGAATTCTGCTCAGGTTTTAGACCTTCATTCTTTGGAAATAACAGAGTGAACTGTCTCCAATGTCTCCAGAACCAGAAATCTGAGATATGATTTTTTTGAAGAATAAAATATGATAAAATATATAGGAAATTAACAAGTTGGTATTTTATAAAGACTCTTATCGTTCTTCATTTTGGGATAGTAGATTTTAATAAAATATAATTAAATGACACTTTGCACAGCAAATCCTCAAAGTGTATACATAATTTTAAAAAGACAATACAAATAATAAATTATCGTGTGGACATATACAAACTAGCTATTCCTGAAAGAAATGCAAATTAAAATAATGTTAACATTCAAATAAATTCTTATTACATGAAAATAATTCATTAAAATAATAAATTACTGTATTTAGCTCATGATGAAAGAGATATGTGTATGGAGGGACTATATAAATGTTATGGAACTAGGATTGATATCAGAGTCAGAATCATGGGAAGATATTAATTGATGACATTTGATTAGGAGAGATAATGTATTTAAACTTCCTAGGATAGTTCCCAGAATTTATTAAGCACTGCACAAATGGTTGTTATAATTATTATATCTAGCAGATATTATACATCTTTGGTAGGACTAAGTTTGGGTTGTCTTTCTGAAATGTGAGGTATAATATTAATAAGTGTAATAAAACCAAATATAAACTTTAACTTTGCAATTTCACGTTTGAGTCCATATCCTAAAAATATATCTGAATGAAAAAATATTTTTTAAACAAGGAAAGTAAAAGAAAAAAAGTAGTAACTTCCAAGTAACTAACAAAATGGACCATATGGAATACCACAATGACATAAAATGACAAGACTGTCAGAAATGGAAATGCATTATAAGAATAAAGTTAAGTGGAATAAGCAGAACTGAAAATAAAATAAAAACAGTTGTTAGAACATTTTACTATATTGCTTTGGATAAGTGACAGATACCTCATGCAAATTTGGGTGATTTAATAGATTTGCTTTATGTTTGGTTGCTTTTCAATAAAAAATTGTCTAAGTTTCATTAGGCATGTTTTTTCCCTGCAGTCTTGTCCAAGTTCACGATTACCATACAAACATATCTGTTTAAAAACATGAACTTAATTTTACTGACATTAGCCTCTTTTCCTGTATGTTTGTGTGTGTATATGTGTTTATGGTAACAGTAATGTGTGAACCATGGAAACAACAAGAATACTTCTTAAGTCTATTGGCTAACAAGCCCACAGCCCTCAGCACTGTGGAGCAAGAGTTTGGAGAAGGAGTATAGATTTCAGGTTTTAGCTCAGATTTATTGAGTCAAGAAGAAAGATCAATAACCACAAGGTTCTGGAGAATCCTCAGCAGTAGCACTTGCAATTTTATCGGTGTTATTATTTGTTTTATCTTCCACTTGTTGCTCTTTGTATCACTCCATTTCTCACCTTTCAATTTAGTCTCACTATTCCTTACTGCCACCATACCTCGTTCTCATATATATTTTCTTTCCCTCATTTCTCATATTGTCCCACACTATTTTTGTTTGGAGTCTAGTTTTTGAAAGGAATAATGCAACTGCAGTTTAGGGTCACAGCATTACAGAGCTGCTATTGGCAAGAAACCCAAGGGATAAATTACAAATGAATAGTGTTTCTTATCTGTCTTCAGAAGCAAAGATAGTACTGCTAGCTTTTTTTCTGACTGTGGAAAGAAAGACCCAGGGCCAAGTTAGGACCTGGAACAAGAGATTCCAGATAAAGATTTTTTGCAGAAGCACAGTTCACTCTCCAGTATTCCAACACACAGCATACAAAAACATTGTGACATGCTCTGTTAACAATCCAGTAATCTGCTATCAGGAGTTTTCTGTCTTAGGCATTGAGATATAAAACATGATGGTCTTTTACTGACCAAGGTGAGTATCTCTGGTGCTCTCCTAATGAGTTACTGCTGTGCCGTTGGGAGCAGAAATATTTATTTACTGCTAGAGAAGTGACCATATTTTAAAATCTTGTACAAACACATGCTGTGTTCATTGTAATTAGACTCTGGCAATTATGATGTTTCTTTTTTTCCCTCCTGTGATCATCATAAGGCCTGACATGTTAGCTTATTATTCTGCATTGTTAGTTGAATGTAATAATAACTAGTGTGCAGAGGGTTCTTTCTATTGATAAATAAAATTTAGCAGGTCCAACATGAATGCACTTGCGCTAAGTCCCATGTCAGCAAAACCAAAATCTAAGTTTCTAGTCCCTGTAAATTTACATCTTGCCCAGAAAACAGAATTTAAATCAGCCAATCAGCTATGCCGACTCCCTATTCTTAGGCCAGCTAACTTCCTCATTGCTAAGTATATACCTGCTCTTACCGTATTAGGAAACATAGTCTGCATTAACCAATGGACATTTCCTCCCAAATGTTCTCCCCCTTTCTCTCTATAAAAACCTGTTGCTCTTGACTCAGCAGAGTCCCTAGGGCCCTGCCTACCTTGCGGTGATTAGAATCTCCCCGATTCATGAACTGATTCAATAAAACGCTTTGATACATAACCAAATTTTGCTCAAGTTTTTATTTTAACACTATGTTAAACCAAGCTGAATTCAACTCACAATGCCCATGCCTCATTATGACACTGTCATTATGACATTATAACTGTAGGAAGAGTATTTATAATCTTTGTCTGGTTAAAGAAAAAATTATTGCCTCACCTAGTTATGTAAAGAAAAAAGAGAAAAGCATAAGTCTTTCAAAAGTGGGGCTTCATTTCATAGTCACAAATAGTTTTATCTCTAAACCTCTCTCCAAAATAAACCATGATTACCTTCTGCAAGTAAACTTAACAATAAGCAACAGCTTTGATTTTAGGTTAGTGACCAGAATATGTGGTGAGTTCTTGTTTTCTTAATGATTTGGGTATTTTCTTTTATGAAATAATTTTGGGTTTATAAAAGACATGATATTTTCCCCCTCTGCCAGTTATCCTGGGGTGAATTCATTGTTTTGGAAGGTGGGATGTTTGATAGAGATTTTTATTCTTTACTCATTTATAATTTTATTAAAAGATTTATTTTTTATTTACTTTTAGATATACCCCCTTTCCCCCAGATGGTTTGCTCATCTGTATGCTCATTGTTTTGCTCACCTTCTACAAGAGGCACCAGGAACCAAACCCAGGACCTCCCACATGAGAGGTAATTAATGGACTGAGCCACATCCACTCCCTGTGGACTGTGGCATTCACTGGCTTGTGGCCTCTGCTTGTTGTGGCAGGGGCAGAATCTAGCTAGCTTGTGGCATGAGGTGGCATCCAGCTCTGTTGTGGCAGTGTCTAGCTCTGTTGCCACAGAAGGTGGCATCTGCTCTTCTTTTAGAGGCACCAGGGTTAACGGATTTTGTCTAGAGTCTTGACTATGCTGCAGAAATGAATTTCAAGAGCATATCAGGTGAGTTAGGCCAGTAATTTATTCAAGTAGGGATGGAAGAGAAATGGGAAAAAGTAACAGATCATGGGTCCCAGGTAGAGAGGAAGGGTCTGAAAAGTGATAAAGCGGGCTGGTTTATAGACGATAATTTCCCATTATAGATTATAAATGCCCAGGTTTTACTTGCTTAGTGATCCTTGCAGGGGGAGAATGCAGCCAGAATCGGGGTCCCAAGGCAAGAGAGAGCAAAAGTTAAGGCCTTGCAGCTGCCTTTTGAACTGTTCATTATTCCATCCCTTTGCTAATGGCACTGGAGAAGTCCTAGCTATTTACTGTTTTCATTGATTGTCCCACCCATCAATCCCTGAGAGGATCCAGTGATAAAGTCCCTGGGGGAATATCCGGGGCTTCTCCTGGCTTCTGGAGGAAGTCTTGTTCTGAATGGCAGAATCTTGGGGAGTTTTCTTCCAGCAGCCACCTTGGGGTTATTGATGTGCATGTGAACTTCTTGCCAGGTTCCAGATCCATCTATTGATTTCCTTCTTACTAGATGGTTGCTTTATTGCTATGTAAAGGTCCTTCACTTCCCAATATCTTCACTAAAATTTGCTATGCATCAGATGAGCATTTTTGGTAAATGAGGAAATATGCTTAAATTGCTCTTCTACTCAGTATGGTGAAACAGGAAGTGAGTGTCCGTGGAAGGAGGGATTCAAGTCAGAAATTGTTCAGTAATGGCAGTAACTTGAAGTATAAAATTGCCATCAGAATTTAGTCTAGCTTCTCACTTGTCCTAGAATAGATGTAAGACAATTTAATTTAAATCTCAAAAGACTCAACAAAAAGACAATCAACCCAATTGAAAATGGGCAAAAGCTTGAATAGACATTTCTCCAAAGATATACAAATGGCTAATAAACACATAAAAAGATGCTCAATATCATTAGCCAGTGAGGAAAATACAAACCCAAATCACAATGCGATAACCACTTCACACACAATACAATGACACTTCAGGGGGAAAAAAACCCACAGAAAATAACAAGTGTTGAAGAATATGTGGAGAAATAGGAATACTCATTCCTTGTTGGTGGGAATGTAAAATGGTGCATCTACTGTGGAAGACAGTTGGGCTGTTCCTTAGAAAGTTAAATATGGAATTACCGTATGACTCTCTTCTAGGTATACACACAAAAGAATTGAAAGTAGAGGCTCGAACAGATATTTGTTAACTGATGTTCATGTTAGTATTATTTACAAGAGTCAAAAGACAGAAGTAGCCCAGATGTGCATCAACTAATGAGTGGATAACCAAAATGTGGTATTTACATGCAATGGAATTCTTATCAACCATAAAAAGGAATGAAGTTCTGATGTTTGCAGAACAGGATGACCATGGAAGACATCGGGTTGAGTGAAATAAGCCAAGCACAAAAGAACAAATATTTTTTGACCTCTTCTATAAGAAACAGTTAGTGTAAGCAAATTCAAAGAGTCAGAAACTACATACACATTACCAGGGACCAGGGTGGGGGCAGGGAATGGAGAGTTAATGCTTGATTGGTACAGAATTTTTGTTTGGGGTGATGGAAAAGTTTTGGTAATGGACGGTGTTGATGGTAGCATGACGAGAATGTCATCAACACCACTGAGTTATATATTTGAATGTGAGTAAAGGGAAATTTTAGGGTGTATATGTGTTGCTACAGAAAATTTTTAAAAAGAAAAATATCATAGGCCTGTACAAGACAAACTGTGAATCTTAATGTAAACTATGAGCTACTGTTAATAGTACAATTATAATAATACTGCTTCATTAATTGCAACAAAGTTACCAGACTAATGCAAAATTTTAATAATAGGAAAAGGTGTGTGTAAGAAGGGGGTTCATGGGAACTGTACTTTCTGCATGATTTTTCTGTAAACCAAGAACTTCTCTAATAAAGATATTATGTTTGTAGATCAAAAAAGGCATAAAATAATAAGAATAGGCAAACAAAGTGTGCAATTACAAAAGCGTGAAAATTATAATAGAAGACAGATTGCTATGGTAATAAGAAAAGATGGTGTTATGAGCTAATATACGGGTTAGAAAAACCTTTAAAGGTTCCATAAGCTCTTCACGAACTCTTAATTACAAACAAGGTTGCATTAACAGCAATAATATAAATCTTCCTTGCTTCTTAATAACACAGGAAATCTAGATCACCTGAAAGCCTCACTAAAGTATTTTTGGCTTCCTCAGGTGCTTCCCTTGTTCTATTGAAAATAGCCTTCCTGGATTTTTGTTTGTTTGTTTATTTCTGTCACATTGTTGATGGTCATGCCCTGCAAAACTACAAAGAAATCATCATCGTTATAGTTATAGGGGCTCCATGCTGGTGTCATTGTCCAATGTGCTTAAAACGCAAACCTTAAAAGAAAAGTCCTGTGGTGTTCCTGGAGCCTTGCTATTCTCAAAGTGCAATCCATGGTCCACTTGTCATAACATGATCTGCGTGCTTTGTGTAAATACACAACCTGGGGCCCACCCCAGACTTTCTGAATCAGAATCTGCATTTTGTAACAAGTTATGATTTATACCACAGAGCATTGTTATAGAATACTCTATAAAGAAGTGAAATAAATGTTGATCTCCTGATGCTTTGTTATCTGGAATTCAAGAGCTGTTTATGCCTCGTGCCTCTAAGATTCTCTTGTAAAAACGGCTCTTTACATTCAGTCTAGAGTTCCTCTTTCCATAAGCCTCAAGCACCAGTTCTTTGCCCTGCTGGGGAACTGTTAGCCAAGTCAGACAGACACTATGCTATCTTCTGCAATCCTTTCTAAGTCCCCCAGACACCTGTATAGAAATCTGTTCTCTCTTTTTTTTTTAGCTTAAAAAAATCCCTCTGCAAATAACTCCTGGTGGACTCACCAAATGTTCATCAAACAAGCCTAGAAACAGGCCAAGTCAAAATTATAAGGTGATATAGTGTAGTGGTTGAGAACACAAACCTCTAAAGCTACATTGCCTGGGTTTGAATCCATGCCTGTTCATTTTCTGTATGATCCTGGGAAAGTACATAGCATCTCTGTCTCAATTTCTTCGTCTATAAAATGAAGATAAATATAGAACTAGATGAAATGAGTTAGCCTTTGAAAAGTTCTTAAAAAATTTCCAAGGCTACTTTCCAAGGATACAGAGGTAATATTAAGCATTAGAAATACTTACTACTTATGTGATAATGTTAAATAATGATAAACATTAGATAATACTAGTGTCCTCTAGCACAGAGATATGATTTAGTCACTGACAGTACCTGTATTAGTCAGCCGAAGGGGTGCTGACGCTAAGTACCAGAAATTTGTTGGGTTTTATAAAGGGTGTTTACTTGGGGTAGAAGCTTACAGTCACAAGGCCATAAAGAGTAAATTACTTCCCTCATCAAAGTCTGTTGCCACGTTTTAGAGCAAGGTGGCTGCCTGTCTCTGAGAGAGGTTAGCTTTCCTCTTCAGGCTCCACAGTCCTAGCTTCTTCTGGTCTCAGCTATAGGCTGGTATAAAGCTCATCTCTTTTCCCAGGGCTCTTTTCTTCCTGGGCTCAGCTGCTCTGGTCTCTCCACAAGGTCAGCTGTAGACTATCAGGCTCTCTCTGTTCCCGGAGCCTCTGCCATGTCTATGGAGCCGCCTCTATTCCTCCGTGTTCTTCTCCTGTGTATTTACTTCCCAGGTCTCCAGCATGAAAATTCAAACTCTTTCCTCTGCCATGTCACATTTTCTCTTACTGACATGGCCCAATTAAAGCCTTAATCATAATTAAATCAAGTAAAAGTGAAACCTCCAAATTTAATACAATCTAATACACCCAGAGGAATAGACCAGTTTTACAAACTTAATCCAGTATCTATTTTTGGAATTCATTTCCAGGGACCTTGGTTCCTTTTGCCTCCTTACCTCTGTGTGTACTTCATGCTATTGGGGTAGGAGCTAGATGGCATCTGCATATAAGACAGCCAGGGAATATGTATTGAGCTTTTTTTTTTCATACCTTTGCATATAAAAACACACATGAGTGGACTAAACAATGAGCTATCCATTAGGGAATCCGATTAGGACGTAAAGGGTAGCCCAGGGCTTTCACATGTTCATGCACGTTCAGGTGTGTATAGTTTAGTGGGAAGATATATATATATATATAACAAATTTATAGCAACTCTAATAATAATGAGAATGATGTATAGGCAAAGTGGGAATATAGTCACAGAAGATATTAGGTCGATTTTTAAGAGCCACATAGAGTTTCACAGAAGAGGTGGCATTAATTTAAGAGTTGAAAGAAGAGGAAGCTTTTCTGGGAAATAAGTCTAGTTGAATATTTAAAATTAAGGAAGAACAAATGCAAAGATGATTCCATGTATGTGAATTGTGCTTTGGAGAGAGAAAATAATTAAAATAATTCGTTATTCCTGTAGCATAAAATTTGAGAATGGTGGTGATGGGATCAAGAGTCAGATGTCAAATCACCCTACATGTTATATAGATAGCATGAAAATTTATCTTTCAGTGGTTTCAGGAAGCCATTGAAGAAGGACATGATACAAGGACACAATATGGTATGCATGATGAATCTCTCTAACAGAAGTGATGAATGACTCAGATATTAGGAGCCAGTGAGACAGCTACTTGTTGTTCAGGCAAGGGATGACAAGTTCCTTAGTTAGAAAGAAAGCAGTTGGATATGATAAGATCAAGAGATATGTAGGAGGGGGAAGAGCCACATCCTCATCTCTGCATTAGGGTTGTAAGAGAGAACACACGAGGAAAGAACAGCTTTCATATTTCTAGCTAAATCATGTTGAATAGATGATTGTACTGGAATAATGTACGAGCTTCCCTTCCCCTTTAGCCTGAAACACTCACCATTATGGATGGCTCTTACATAAAAGGTCACTTAAAAATGCACAGGATTGAGCTGCACAAAGAGTGTTACCTGCCATTTCTATGTCAGAACATTTTGATACAGATAGATGTGATTTGTGTTTTTCTTTTTTTCTTTGTTGTTTTTACCTCTCTTTGGTGATTTATTGTTTTGTATTTCTAAAGCACTTTTTCTTATTCTGAAGTTTTGAGTTTGGAGATGCATAAATTATAGTTAATAATCTAATACATAAAATATAACACTAACACAAACTATTGTTACAATTTTATTATTAATATTATAAATATACTCACTATTCACTTGCATATATTACTTACATTTTACATATAATATTACTTAGATTCTTAAATTCACTTTCATATAATAGAATGCATTACTTACTATTAACTTGCCTAAAAAATCACATAGATTCACAATTACACTGTGAAAATTTTGAAATCTTTTGGACTTTTTTTGTCTTCTTACTATTTGTAATGGAAATAGTAAGTAAAATAGTTTGTAAAAACACATGATTCACCCACCTCTTCTGCTATCATTTTATTCCTAAACTTTCACAGTGAGTATCTATTCATACGTTCACATCTATCTGAATTCCCTCAACCGTCTGGTAGAATCTGATGTTTTTCACAAAGCAGTGTTCTTTTATTTCTCCCTTCCAGACTCAAATGTGCCCATATGGTTCATACATCCAATTTCCTGCTATCAAGATATATTTCGATATGGTGATTAATGTAATAATCTGTATCAAAATGCTCTGACATACAACTGCAAGCAAGACAGTTTCATGCATCTGCCACAGAATCTAAGCCCCCTCTCAATCAGAAACAGAGTGGGCATCACCATCCCCAGATCCTCAAGTCTGAGGAATGAACAAACTTAAGAGGGAATGCAACTATGGACCAAAGTAGAATTATTATTATTTTAGTAATGGAAGAACTTATAACATTGATATAAAGACAGTGGTCACCAGAGGTTCTGAGTGGGGAGAGGGAAGAAACAGTGTTAACATGTGGGCATCTGGGGACATTGGAATTGTCCTGCAAGACATTGTAATGACAATTATATATTTTGTCAAAGCCTATGAAATTGTGTGGGGCAAAGTATAAACTATAATGTAAAGTATACTCCGTGGTTAGTAGCAATGCTTCAATATTTGTTCATCAACTGTAACAAATGTACCACACTAATGAAAGATGATGTTAATGTGGGAAAGTGTGGGAGGGGGGAGAGGGTGGGGGTATATGGGAATTCCCTATTTTTTTATGTAATGTTTATGCAATTTACAGCTTCTTTAAAACTAAAATAAACAATAAAGAAATGTAAATAAATAAACATAAGGCCTAGATTTAAATATCTTAGTATATAACAGTTGAAAGTTTAAAAAATAGTTTAAAAAATAGATCAGATATATTCCTATAACTGCTGCTGCTAGTGAAAAAATGTTTATTGATTTTAGTTTTTCAATACCCTTTATAGAAAAGACCAAATGGAATTAGGTAAAGAAAATGCAAATAAAATCACCTATTTAGTAGAGAATTTGGAGTAGTGGCAAAGTATTCCACCCATGATTTCAGATATATTGCAATTTTAGACTTCTTCATTTCTTATCTCAATACAGTCTTGTGAAATGGAGACCATAGTTGTTAAGAACATTTAAATTTAGTTTCAACTAACACTGATTGAGCACCTTCAAGGGCCTGGTTTGTTAGTTTTTTTAAAGATTTATCTTATATATTAATACCCCTCTCCCCCCACTGCTTGTTTGCTGTCTGCTCTCTGTGTCCATTCACTGCACGTTTTTCTGTGCGTGGATGCCTCCCTTTGTTGCGTCATCTTGCTGCGCCAGCTCTCCGCAGGGCATGGGCTGTCAGCTCTCCATGAGGTGTGGGCCAGCTTGCCTTCACGCATTCGGGATGTGAACCCAGGGCCTCCCGTATGGTAGGCCAATCGATTGAGCCACATCTGCTTCCCCAAGTGCCTGGTTTTTAAAGAATATTTCCATTCATGTAGTATTTAATTTTTAGCTGGCCTTAAGGAAAAGCTGCTCTGAATATACTAATTGGTATTCAGAGAAAAAAATATTGCTCTGTTCAAATATATTCCTAAGTTTAGCCATATAACAACTTTAAATAGATTATTTTATACTATGGAAATTTTCAGAAGCTTTAACATATTAATAGATGTTTCCAATTTTCAGGGATCTAGTTCTTATGAACAAGAACACTTTGTCCTGAGAGCAGGAATAACATTGCTTCTCTTAGAACTTGACATGATCTTGGATCATACAGAATGCCAAGTTAAAATTGAATTTCAGATAAACAACCAATAATTTTTATCATAAGAATGCACCATGCAATATTTGAACATACTTACACTAAAAAAATTATTTGTTATATGTCTGACATTCAGACTTAACTGGGAGTCCAGTTTGGTATTTGTTTATTTTAGTTTTCCTTTGTTCATTTGTTATTTGATTTTTACTAAATCTGGTAACTTTAATATGGGATTAAAACAGGATATTTTGATTTCTACTTGATGCAAATGTTTTAAATAGGGAACTTTGTGACGTTCCTATTTTGAATACATGATGGTAAACTATAAGATGTAAAAACATTAATTGTAATTATAACTTACCTTGCAATAGGCATCCCTGTTCCATTCCTTGACTGACAATCAGTGGAATAAAGACTGGGGATAAGAGCACAAATAAGATGAATCACAAATGATGAAATGAAGATATCTATTTTTTACAATATTTATGACTGAATTTTCCTATGGCATTGCCCTATAATTTCCTCACTTTTCAGTCTGTATTTCCTCACTATGTATTATGTACCCCAGCTCCTAGAACAGTGTCTGGCACATAAGTTGAGTTCAATATGTATGTATGTATGTTGTATATATGTTGAACTGTCCAACTTAATTGATCTATATATTTTATATAATATATATTTTATATTTTAAGTGTTTGACAGGATGTTGTCTCAGAGTAGGTATTTCTAAATGTTTGTTAGAAGAATGAATAAAAGGTTTTTAAAAGAAATAAAGGATTATTTAAATGAATGTTTTCCCATATGTGACGCAAAAGTCCATATATCAGTTATCTACTGCTGAATAACAAATCATTCCAGAATCAATTTCTTAACACAGTAACAATTTAAAATGTCTTCTGATATTGTGTATTGTTGCTTCTTTTTTCTGCTGATCTTTACCCGGGCCCATTCAGGCAACTGCACATACCTGGCTAGTTAGCTGGTAGGTAGGTGTGCTCATCTTATTAGGCAAGGACAACTGGTATTTTCTGTCCATATAGCCTAATCCTTGGCTTTTTTCATGGAATGGTGGTTTCGGGCCTGCAGTCCAAGATGTGGAGGTGGGTACTTAATGCTTTTCAGGTCTAGTTTCCTGAACTCACACAACAACATTTTCTTTGTCTCTTTCTAATCAAAATAGTATATAAGACCAGCCCATATTCAAAAGGTGGGACATAGACTCCTACCTCTTGATGGGAGGAGCTGCAAAATATTGTGACCAGGTTTTTATATTCTTATTTTTTAAAAATATACCATCCAAGACTTAGGCCAGCTAGAGTTAGGGGGAGCAGTGTTCATAGAAGAAACCATCATCACTTCTGACTTCAATTCCTAGTTTGGGGGATTTCCAAAATCACCCTCATTTTCAATAATTCTCTAGAAGAATTCAGCACTAACTGAAAGCTGTTATACTTACAGTTGTGACTTATTAAAGGGAAAGGATACAAATCAAAATCAGAAAAGGGAAGACACACTTATGGAGAAGTACCAAATATAAAACTTCTGTTGTCCTCTCCTCATGAAGTCATGGACAGTCATAGAGAGATAAGAGATCCCTCTATGACTATCATCTCTCTCTATCTAGCTCACTATCTCTCTATCTACCTATCATCTATCTCTTGTATATTTTTAATTTTGAAAGAATCTTAAAGATATATAAAAGTTGTAAGAGCATAAAAAATAATGGTTTTAAAGCTCTTTGTAAATATGTTGCAAATACTTTAGTATATGTGTATATACTTGTCTACAGACAAGGGCATTCTCCTACATAAAATCCAACCATCAATATCAGGAAAGTAATATCCAAGTATTACTAATTAATCTAATCTTCAGACCCCATTCAAACTTTTCCAGTTGTTCCAATATCTTTATAGCAAAATCATGTACTATATTTGTTATGGCTCTTTAGACTCCTTCAGTTTGAAACAGATTTTCAGTCTTTCCTTAGCTTTCAGTGACCTTGACACTTCTGAAAATTACAGCTCATTATTTTGTAGAGTATCCTCCATTTGAGTTTGAATGTTGATTTCTCATGATGAGATTGTTGGCAGGACTATCTAGATGCATGCTTATATCCTATCAAGTTGCACCCGATTTTCATTTGTAACATTAATAGTGCATGTAGGGAAGCAGATGTGGCTCAAGCAATTGGGATCCTGTCGACCATCGGGAAGTCCAGGGTTCAATTCCCGGGGCCTCCTAGTGAAGGCAAGCTGGCCTGCACAGCAAGCTGACTGGAGTGGAGAGCTGGCACAGCAAGATGATGGAACAAAAAGAGACACAGAAGAGAGACAAGAAGAGACATAGCAGACCAGGAAGCTGAGGTGGCACAAGATTGAGTGCCTCTCTCCCCTTCCAGAAGCTTCCAGGATCATTTTCCGGTGCTGCGTAAAGAGAAGACAAGCAGACACAAAGTGCACAGCGAATGGACATAGAAAGCAGACCATCAGTGGGGGGGGGGGGGGGGGGGGGAGAAATAAATAACTCTTAAAAAAATAAATAGTCCATTTAAGGAAACCTTGCTCTACCCGACCAAATAGACTAGGACTGTTTGTTGCTGTTTTTAAATATAGTCAGAGAAGATTAAAACTGTGATTTTCCATCTGCTACATTTGGATTACTTAGACTGCATTTGAAATCCCTATCTGTGTTTGTGTATATCTCTACCTATCTATCTTTCTGTCTGTCTTTCCACAAACACATATGAATACATGTACCAAACAATATACATTACGTTAAAATATTTATGACACGTGAAAGACAAAGGATACTAGCATTATTGCACAATAAGCAGTTGAAAATCAACGTGAAAAAGATGGACATTCAAACAGAAAGCCGAGTATGGGATTAACGTAAGTGTGCAGCTCAGATCTCTCATCAAGAGAGAACCTGCTCTGTGAATTGTGAGCCTCCAGCTGTAGCACTTTTTGCATCTATCACAGCATTTAAGCCAAGACTTTATTTCACAGTCCACACACAAACAAGCTATGCTAAGATAGCAATAACAACCCTCTACCAACAATATGATTACTGAAATGAGTTTAATTTTTCTTGCAGCTATATTCTACTAGAAATGTACCTTAAAACTATTGTATTACCAATTTACTTGAAAATGTCCCTGTGTGGTAGTTACACCCCCACCACTGTATAAAGTTAGATTTATTGTTTCACTTTATATTATTCACTTTATAAATATTTTATTATGTAAACTAATCTGCATAGTTGAAAGAATAAATCTTCAAAAAATTATATGCAATGAAATTTAATTTTTATTACTGTCCCCTTCACCTAATTACTCCCTTAGCCTATAGAAAGCCATTAATAGAAGTTTTGGTTTTGTTTTGATTTTTTAATATAATCAAATATGTACACATATCATTGGCTAAGCCATAAGCATGCTGTATTTTTTTGCAGAATTTTAGTGAGACTTTCTTTCAAATTTGTGACCTATTTCTTTTTTATATTCAAATTTACCACTCTAAGCACCTAACTTCTTCAATCAAAAGAAAAATATAAACACAAGCACAATTCCCTATTAATGTTCAAATTATTTAGTTCATTTTCACAAATCATTGTTAGTAACGATAGCAGAGGGAGCATATGCACCAGGAAAAAAAAATACAATAATATCCCTCTAGATCAAAGATATATGAGATTAGCTGACTATTTAGGTAGACAAAATAATTTACATGATGAAGAGTCAAATTTGTAATTATTAATGCTATTATATAAGAGTATAAATATCCAACTCAATATCTTTTTTTTTTTTTTTTCAGGATGTACCAGGGATTGAAACTGAGACTTTGTACATGGGAAGCAGGCACTCAACCACTTGAGCTACATCCACTGCCCTCAATTTCTATTTTATAGAGCATTTTTTCATAATTGCTAAATGATGTTTATACAACTTAAATTTATTTCACATCTAGATCAATGAGCATTTTCTCTCAAAGTCACGATAGATTATTACATAATTTTTACATCAATTTTATTTTCCAAGGCATTTCATTATCAGTTTCTAAATATGGAAGCTGCTTCTTCAAAAACATGTTATTACTTGTTAAAATGCCAGGATAAAAATGTGATTTTATTCACACATTAAAACTAATCGAAGCATTTAATCATAGCTGGATATTTGAGTAAGTGCTAATGCAGGCTGTTTTGTACTATATACCACTGCTGACCATTTTTGCCATCTTGTTGCAGAAGCATAACTAAGACCAGCATTTAAGCTGTAATATTTTTCATCATTAGTTCATTATACAAGTAGATTTTAAAAGATCATACCTAATATTTATGGGCTCCATATATTCTTCTTTTTCCTTCAATAATAAATTTTCTGTGAACTTGGCTAAAACCCCTCCTGCTGTACAATATCCTCCATCCCCTCCGTACTCAGGACATTTCTCTTGGTCTGGAAGAAATAAAACTGACTTTATCTGAAGGGAACATTATCATCTATGAAGAAAACCCCAAAAAGTCTACAAAAACCCACTAGAAATAAAGAATCTAGCAAAGGACAGAAAACGAAGACAATATGGAAAAGTTCATTGTATTCTGATACAATGAGAAATGAAATTGGGAATTGAAATTAAACTCTAACTTTATAACTGTGTTTTAATAATAGTATCAAAGAGATGAAAGATTAAGGACTTTCTACACTAAAAACTACTAAGCATTATGAAGAGAAATTAAAGACAACCTAACTTAATGGAGACATATACTGTGTTTGAGAATTGGAATGCTAAGATTGAATTTTTATCTAAATGATCTATAGACTCAAAAGCAGTCCCAAAGTTCACACAGTTTTTTTTTTTTAGACATTGAACCATCTGATTATAAAATTTAATTATGGAAAAGCAAAAGATTCAAGATAGCCAAAACAATTTGGAATATAGAAGAAATAAATTGGAGGACACACACTGTCAGATTTCAAGACTTAACTATAAATACAATTTTCAGAAAAGCAAAAGTAGAGAGAATTCAAAGCAGTGTAGTTTTGGAAAAGGATAGACATAGAAATCAATGGAACAGAATTCAGAGTCTTGAGATAGACTCATATTTATAAATTTATTGATTTTTGGCATTGGAACCAAAGAAATTCCTAAAAGGAAAAGAACAGACTTTTCAAATAGTGATATAATAATGGCTTTCCATATTAAAAAAAAAAATCCTTTACCTTTATTTCATACCATTTACAAAATTAACTTGAAAAAAATATACCTAAATGTAAAATATAAAACTATAAACTTTTGTAAAATGTAAGTGAAAATATTTGTATCTTAGGTTAGGCAAATATTTCTTAGAAATGATTAAGTGAATGTGAACTATTAAAATTGGTAAATGAGGGAAACCAATGTGGCTCAGTGGTTTGAGTGTTGTTTTTTTCCAAATACAAGGTACTGGGTTCAATCCCTGGCCCCAGTACCTCAAAAAAATTTTGAAAAATCAAAATTTAAATTGTCTGCTCTCCAATATATAATGTTAAAAATTAAAATGTAGGGGAGAAGATGTGGCTCGGGCAATTGAGCACTTGCTTCTCACATAGGCGGTTCTGGTTTGGTCTCTGGTGCCTCCTTAAAAACAAACAACAACCAAACAAATGCAAAAAATAACTCAGGGAGTCCATGTGGCTCAGTTGTTGAGCACTGGCTTCTCACATACAAGGTCTCAGGGTTCAATCCCCAGTCCCAGTACTTCCAAAAAAAGAAAAAAGAAAAGAAAAGTAAAAGTAAGACATGGTGTAGTAGTTTGAAATTGTTTATGACTTCTAAAAATAGATATTGGATTATGTTTGTAAAGAGGTCTGTCCCTCCAGGCATATTGAACTATATTGGATTCAAAGGTTTCACTTTTACTTGATTAAATATTGATTGAGACTTTGATTGGATCATGTCAGTAGGACAAACTACACAGCAGAGAAGGGAGTTTGGAGTTTTAATGCTGGAGCCCAGGAAGTTAAGCAGACAGAGGAGCAGAGAGAAGGTTCCATTAAACATCACAGAGTCCCCAGGAAGAGTGATGAGCTGTTTGCCTGAAAGTCTACATCTGGCCTTGTGGAGAAAGCAGAGCAGCTGAGCCCAGAGAGAAACAATCCCCCAGAAGAGAGGAACGCAGGAAGCCTGAATGCTTGCAGATATCAGCAGCCATCTTGCTCCAACAAGCGGCAATAGACTTTGGTGAGGGAAGTAACTTATGCTTTATGGCCTGGTAACTGTATGCTTCTACTTCAATAAATACCTTTTATAAAAAACAACTGATTTCTGATATTTTGCACCAGCACCCTTTTTCTGACTAATACACATGGATTGGCAGAAAATAATTGCAAATCACAAATCATATAAGGACTTGTATCCAGACTATGTGGAGAACTCTTACAACTCAACAATAAGAAAAAAAACACCTTAAAAATTAAAGGACCAAAGAGGTGAACAAAAGATATGGATAGCAAATAAACTCATGAAAAGTTACTCAACATCATTAGTCATTGCAAAAATGCAAATTAAACTTATAATGAGATACCTCCACACACCTGCTAGAAGCTTAAATTTAGAAGTAACTGAAAATTCCCAAATCCTGGCAAGGATGCACAGCAACTGGAACTCTCCTGCATTGCTCTTGGGGATGCAGTATGGCACAACTACTTCAGGAAACAGTTTGGCAGTTTCTTGTAAAGTTAACTATACACTGAACATATGAATCTACAATTCAACTTCTAGGTGTTTACCCAAGAGAAATGAAAACATACGTCCACATGAAGACCAATACACAAATAGTAATAGCAGCTTTATTCATAAATGCTGAAAACTGGAAACAACCCAAATGTCTACCAACGTGTGAATGGATAAACAAATTGTGTACCTTCATATTATAGAATACTTTTCAACAATCAAAAGGAATGAACTACTGCTGTGTACAACAATATGGATGAATCACTAAAACATTATGCTAAGTTAAGGAAACCAGATTTAAAGGCTACATAATTTCTGATACCATTTATATGACATTTCTGGAAAAGGCAAAATTATAGATGCAGAAATCTGTGTTTGCCAGGGACTGGGGAGGGGAAGAAGGGATTGTCTACCAACAGCAGGATGGAATTTCTGGGGGTAAGGAAATATACTTTCATCATGGCATGGTTATACTATTGTATAAATTTAGTTAAACTACTCAAACTGTACACTTAGAAATGGAATCATGAGTATGTAAGTTATATCTCAAGAAATATGACTTAAATTAAGGATTTTAAAAAATAACAATACTCATAGAATTGGGAATTGTGTTTCTAATTTGGGTTAATTATAGTCTGTCTAGCTGTTTATTTAAGATTATAGTCAAATACTAATGGTACTTCACACTACAGAAAAATTCTGAAAAATAGATTGTATAACTCTTATCCTTTAGTAACTTACAATATACCAAATATCATTGTAACTGAAGACACCTGATTATTGTCAAGGCTTAATACAGTGTCATGAACAATTGGTTCATTAATAAATGCTTTGGGGGTGGTAATGCTATACATATTTTTGTCATTAAAATTTTTTAAACCATTATTTGCATTTCATTATTAGGATTCTTAAAATTAATTGTGTAGTTCTTTCTTATTTCAGACTGTCTTTTCATTTTGTGCAACACAAGAGGCAGAGAGCTAATAGCTCTTACTCTAAAATTTAAATCAAGAACAAAATACTTAAGAAAAGGACTAAGCATTTGTTCTGAAACCATATTTAATTTAAAATTATTTTTCCATTATGCATTAATCTTAGTTTTAATGCTACCATATATACCAAAATTGAAAATAAAGTGAAACATTTTCTCTTTCTAAAAAAAATGCTAAGGTTATGTTAAAGCCAAGAAAATGTCAGTGTGTAATTGGCACGCAAGGAGTGCTGTGCCACACGGGAGTGTCCCCTGTGTAGGGGGGGCCCCACGTGCAAGAAGTGCGCCCGGTAAGGAGAGCTGCCCCATGCAAAAAAAGTGCAGTCTGTCCAGGAGTGGGGCCGCACACGTGGAGAGCTGATGCAGCAAGATGACACAACAAAAAGAGACACGGATTCCCAGTGCCGCTGACAAGAATACAAACAGACACAGAAAAACACACAGCACTGCACGTGGGCCAGCTTCACCACACAGGGCAGGAAGCCCTGGGTTTGAATCCTGGACCTTGGACCACCTGGTAGGTGGATGCTCTATCCATTGAGCCAAATCTACTTCCCTCCCTATAGTTTTGATAGATTTACCATAGTTATTTCTTTCCCTTCTCATACTTTATACTAAGAACATTTTCTGTTCTTTTGTTTTCAAATATGAAACTGAGGGATTATCCCTAAGTAGAGTCTCAGTGCTTTGTTATTTATAGTTATAATAACAAAATACCTCTTTTAAAATGACCACTTTCTGTCTCATTAGTTAAAATGAAATATAAAGACATCCTTTTAACCAAGAATAATGCCTGTATTATCAACTAACATTAAATATTGAGAAAAGTACTGAATTCTTGTTCAGAGTTGGCTTTATTCGTTAAGGAAGCTAGAATGTTCTTTAATAACTAGATATGCTTAGTTTTATCACTAACAAGGATTAAGAAAGAGCATTTCTTTTCATTGATATATGAAGGAATCAATCTGAGATATTTACTCAATTACTTCCCCGAACACTTCCTACAAATATTAAGGAGAAAGAATTTTATGATTTAATTTTGTATAGGAAGTAAGTTTTCTTCTCATAAAATTTTAGCTAGATATCAACATTTAAAATATTTGTCACAAGTGACAAGAAACATAGTCTAGACTATACATGAAAAAATATGAAACATATAATCAGACATGGTCTCAGACAATTTTAACTATCAGTAGTTTTCAGTTTACATTATCACCCCCTCATATTTAGTAAAAAAAGAGTACCCACCTTACTTCTGGGTCTCTTCCCCCTTCCAAAAATACCCTATTTCCTTGCATTTCCTGCAATCGAATCATATGCCCGTCCTTAAACCAATTGTTGGGCTATGGGACTGTCTAGCCATGCTCACCTATAGAGAAATGAATAGAGTCTGCTACTCCAGAAGCACATAGACTGAAGGTATCTCCTAGTAAAAATCAGCAGGAGATTACCTAAAGAAAGGTAAAATAAAAAACCAGATAGGAAATAAGGAAACAGTTCATTATTCTGGGGATTTAATATGTGCCAGGTCCTGATATAAACATGTCACAGGCTTTGGTTTATTCAATCTTCAGAAAAAGTCTATGGGATATATCTTTTATAATGAAGAAACCCAGACACCGAGATTGCAATAACTTACCTGAAGTTACATGGATATATGTAACAGAACTCATATTCCAACCTTCACAGTCTGGCTTCATAGACACAGCACCTAGGGCTGTATGGAGAGGGTGGAATATTCATTTCTAAATATTCCTACCGATAATATGATAGTATATTAGTTGGAAAGACTCATCATTTCCTCCTTTCTCCTTACACTGTTCGAGGGCATCTGCTGAGATGTAGTGGATCTAATCACTCCTCTACAGACAAGGAGAAGAACCTCTGACAATAAAGTTTCAAGCTGTGAAATTTGAAAAACATAGATGACAAGGAAATAACAGAGAGGGAGAGAATAAAGGAAGACTATATGGAACATACCCTAACATTTATGTTTCTTAATATTTATATATCCTAAAATTTATATTTCATTCCAAGCCATTTATCACTTACAGTCATGTGATATTGTTTGGGAGTAGAGGTCATAATTTATATATAATCTTCCAAACAAAGTTACAGGAAGTAAATACTTTCTTTGTAGTTGTTGATTAAAGAAGCAGCTATAATTTATAATAGGCAAAAGGGCATTCATTATGAGTTGCATTTATTATCTAAAAGTCCATTTACTTTGCTACTTTGAACATTAAGATTAGCAATAAAGTACAGAATAAAATATAACCAAATCCATGTACATACCACAAAGATTTAGCAAATGTTTATCTATCTATCTATCTATCTATCTATCTATCTATCTATCTATCTATCTATCTATCTGCTTCACATTTTTTCATGAAAGAGGTAGACTATTATACATACATTTAAGAGCTATTCTCAACATTCCCATTATTCTTTTATTATGTATTTAGGAAGTTTCCTTTCAGATCATAAGTAAAATAACATCTAGTTAATCCATCTAGTATTCCATTTATGGCTTTGTCAAAAATTTGTATAAATTAATATAAATATATATATAAAACCCTATATGTACTTTGACCAGGGGAATACACATATGTTGAAACACATCACACACATACACACACACACACACACAATTTATACATTTTTCTCCCTTTCAAACACGCTGCACCTGACATTCTTTGCACCTCTCCCTGTATACATAAACCAAATGCTTTTAGAAGCAGAATGGCTACAAGAATTGTGTTATATCCATTGCAAATACCTCCACACGGTATTTCCTTTTCTTAATGGGGAATTTTTTGGTTTGTTTTGTTTCAAAAAAATTCTCTTTGCATTGGTGTCACAAAGACACTTTCATGTATTTTCTCCTGAATGGTGCAATACTTACTTCGTTTTTCACATATAGGTATCTAACTACCTAGAACTTATTTGGGAGTTGATATGAGGTAGTAACCTAATCATCCTTCATCATATGGAGAACAGTTGTCCTGTACTAATTTTGGGAAGAGTGCATCCTTTTCTTTCTGATGCAAAGCACTTCAGCCAAAACCACCTTTTACTGTAGTCAGGGACCTGCTTATGCCACATTCAGTTTAATGTTTTGCATCTTTTACTGTACTCTCAATTTCATAACAAATATATATTTGACTAATACTACTCTGAAACCACATTGTTTTGAAATAGTCAATAAATCTTTAAATCTGATGGACAAATTCCGATTCCTTATTGCTCTTTGAAATTGTTCTGGCTACTCCTGCATACCTGTACATGCATTTGAAATAGGTTGGCAAGAAGAATCAAAATACTATTTAGATTTTTTTTTTGAAATATGTTAAATTCATCTGTTAATTTGGGGAGAATAAATATCTCCAAAATACTGAAATTTTCCATTCAAAAACATGGTATTTCTCACCCTTTATTTAGGTCTTCTTTCATTCCCTCTAAAGTGTTTTATTAATTTATCCTTTATGGTGTTGGATAATGCTTGGTAACTCCTATTCCCAGATATATGATAGCAGTTTAGATACATAGAATGGCACTTAAAAATTATATAATCTGATTGTTCCTGATGTATGAAATAGTAGTAATTTTCATATGTGGATTTCATAGATGACAACTTTACTTAACTTTCTTATTAACTTTCATGATTTTGGTTGATTCTTAGGGATTTTTTGTGCAGAAAAGTATGTCATTTCTTACTTTCTTTTAACTACTTTGTTTAGGTGTGTCTCTATTTCTAGCATTATTTTTAAAAATGTTTTATTGAAGAGTAATTACATATACAAATTATAGGTGCATGACTTGATGAATTTTTAAAAATTTTACTGAAGTATATCATTTATACATGAACATAAAGAAACAGTAAGTGTATAGTAAAATTTGTGAACTTACAAAATGAACTCGCATAACATCATACAGGGGTCGCATATGTCATCCCACCACTAACACCTCGCATTGTTATGAAACACTTACTACAAATTGTGAAATATATATATATATTTGATAAAATTACTGAAATGTGCACTCAGAATTGGTGCAATTTATAGATACAGTTTATACCTTAATAAATTGATTTTAAAATGTTTATTGTTGTTTAGATGTCATTTTTTTCCAGGAGATGTCAGAATGTACTAGAGAAGAGAGGTAGCTGATTCCTACCTTCTCACTCTCTCCGCAGGTGTAAGTAAGAAATGTTTTGAAGGAAATGCTAATAGGAAGAACAGAAGTTTTTCAGACTACAAAAATGGAGGAGTGTTCAGAGCAAAAGGAAATATTTAATAACCTTCCGGCCTCAGGCTGCTTCTCAGGAGCAGGATAAGTCACAGGAAAATCACTCTAAAATGTTGGGGTTCTGCTAGTAACATGTGCTGTTTTTTGCTATGCCTTTCTGTATAAAATTTATTTTGGCCTGTACAGTTGGAATATCTCCTCCTCAGGCTTAATGACATCTATGCCAATAACTTTATATTTACAAATAAGGATAGCTTCTGAGGGGGCCAATTTCAACCTTTCTTGCATGATCATGCACCATTTTTTTATCTATTTTGTGCCAACTATAGTATTGATGGGTTCCATGATCAATAGCAAATTTTCCCCCAATAATTAAAATGTCATGTTTTAAGAAATAATCCTCTTTGAAGATTTCTCTTGACCTTGACTGGATGCTTACAATATTTACAATACCTTTTAACAGTTTTTAAAATTGAACCCCCAAAAATCTATTCATATAGAGCACTGTGGCAAGTATTTGAATTTCTCTTGATGCAAACATAACACAAGTTAGAATTCCATTTTCTCAACAGTTGGGGACAATTAAACAATGTTGTCTATTGTTAAAAGTATGCTAAGCTGAAACACAAACAAACTAATTGTTAATCTATGATTATGAGGTGATTATCAAGATATTCTGGAATGTGTGCTTTGTGTTTTTTAAAAATATATCATCGAATTGTAGAGACAAAATTTAAAAAAATATTAGTAGAAAAATTGACAATCCTTACAAGTATATTTGTTCATGAAACATAGTTTAAATATCTCATTCTAGCTGACTAATTATAAGCACGGGAATTCCTTAAAAGCAAAGATTGTTGACTTAGCTGAACAGAAATGGAGTTGTCAAAAGCAATTTAACAAAAGGCCTTCCGTTGTTGCTCACAGTGGTTCTTTCCAGAAGAGAGTCTTCTATGTTCAGTCTTCTATGTTCTACTGTCAACATGTTCTTCATTTTTCAGGTAAGCTACGAAATAGTAACAGTGACTGAATATGCAAAGACAATCTATCAAGATATATTGACAATCACACGTTCTTCCTAAATAAAACTTTTATCTATCTCCTCATAAAAATTTGTTATGAAACATTATTGACTCAGAATTAAAAGCATTTGTGTGCCTTAGAGTTGCAATTTATTATATGATTTACTATTTGTTTATATAGTGTTTATATAAAAATATTCCCATAAGTACATCTTATTTAAAGAAATAGAAAAATTAGCCAAATCTACATAAATTCTAATCAAATCATATAAATTTGGCATAACTGAGACTATATACTTTGGCATAAGCATAACTCACATTTATGTTTAATATACTATTTTATAAAGATAATAGAATTCTAAATCTGATTATTTAAAACATTGGACACACAAGGCTAAAAATGACCAATGAACCGTCATTGTCATTTTCTCCTAAGTGTGTTTTTACTTTCAGTTGATGATTCAATATATCTCATTATCATCCATCTGTTAAATTAGCCTTACTTATAATTAATGTCATCTCCAATCAAAACCTCCTACACTTAGATAGAATGACATATAAAAAAGCAGAAGTGCTCTTTTAATAAATGGAAAACAGTTCAATTTGGAATTAAAAGCAGTGTGCCGAATACCATTTCCTATTAGTAGGTTGCATAAGAATTTTATGAAATGAATCAGAATGGTTTGTGTCTACACCACAGAAAAGAAGCTAAACTCTAATGGAGGTGGGATGACTACAATTACTATGTTAAACTGACTTCCAACTCAGAACCCTGCCCTGGGTAGACCCAAAACTCTGTAATGATGTTAATGGTAGAGAGTGAAATTCCAACAACTGATTTCCTGGATTCTTCTGCTCTGGGGTTTCTAATTTCTGGGATTTATTCTTTAAAAATAAGTCCCAGTTGACCAATAAGGCAATACGGTAATATAACCACATGATTTATTATTGAATATTGACTCTTTCTAGAGTCTTCATGTAAAGAGAAAAAAAAAATAGTAGTATACGGAAAGTTCTTTCTAGACCACTGTATTAGTCAGCCAAAGGGGTGCTGATGCAAAACACCAGAAATTGGTTGATTTTAAAGAGGGTGTTTATTTGGAGTAGAAGCTTACAGTTACCAGGCCATAAAATATAAGTTTCTTCCCTCATGAAAGTATTTTGCTATGTGTTGAAGCAAGATGCCTGCCAACATCTGCCAGGTTTAAGGCTTCCTATGTTCCTCTCCTCCCAGGGCTTGCTTCTCTCTGGGCTCAGCGGTCCTCTCTTCTCGGGGCTTGTTTCTCTTTTCTCACAACCGAGCTCCTCTATGTGCTTACTTCCCAGGGCTCCAGTTCAAGATTGCAGCATCAAAAAAACTCCAACATCAAAACTCCAACTTTAAAAACTCCAACTCTGATCTTTGCCATGTCTTTTATCTGTGAGTCTCCACCCACTACTGATGTGGTCCTAATCATAATTTAATAAAGTAAATGTGAAACTTCCCACAGACAGTTTACAAATACAGTCCAATATCTATTTTTGGAATTCATAACTATATCAAACTGCTACAACTACTTAGGCTCAAATTAACATTATGGTACATAAACATCATTCTCCTTTTTCAATACATTATTTTTTTGTATGGGGTCCTAATAACTTCCCATATTCCTCCCTAGATTTACTCCAAGGTAGAAATAACTAGACCACATTCATGTCTGTTCCCTATTACTGATTACTTCATCTACATATGTTTTTATTATAGTGCCATTACTATAAAATAACTACTTATTGTAAAGGCAATTGTGATTGGAATATATTTCACAGGGTTTAAACTAAAACTAACTCTACCTAGTTGAATGCTCACTATGCTGTTATCTAGCCACAGTCTTATATTTGAAGCAAGCAATCCATGCCACAATTCTATGTCTCATTTTCTCTTTCACTCTCTCTTTTGCTTTTGTTTCATTATGCTCATTTTTTTTTCTCTTAGTATACACATGTTTTCTCCTGAATATATTAATTTAATTATTTTCATGGTTATTATCTAACCTTGCTGCCTTTCTTTTCTTTTATATTACTGGTTTTCCAAGTTGATCAATCCAATCAATTCCGTAGATAACAATATACTATATTAATTTCCTAATCATTTAATATAGTGTGTTTCATTGCAGCTGGATAAAAACTGTATTTTTGATGTGAATATTTCTAGGAAATAAAATAATTGGTTGAATAGAAATTTTTTTGTGATCCTTAGTGTCAATGAATGGAATTTGTTATCATGTATAGGACATTGGTTGAAAAGATGAGGTCTTGTTTCGACCAGGAAACTTGTTTTGTGGAAAGAGAATTAAAAACCTTCAAGAACTGGTTTTTAATCTAAAATCATACTGGAAGTTTTTAGCATATTTCCAAAAAATGTTCACTAAGGAAAAGTGCCACAAGTGCCTTGATACTTGCTAGCATAGACATACTTAAGTACTTTAATATCTCTTTTTGAGGGATATTACCTAAGATATTTTAGGACTAAATTTGATCCTGTAATATGGCAATAATTCTGACATCTCTTAAGATATAGCACATATTTATATTTTGAGAATTTAATTGTCTTATAAATAAACATCAGTCTTCTTTTTACACAGTTATTTTGAGGTGATCTTTGATATGAACAAAAGAAGGGCTAAAGGGAGGATGGAGGGATAAAAAGAGAAAGGAGAAAGAAGAAAGAAAAGAAGGAGAAAAAATACCATTCATTGAATAATTATAAATTTGCATGGCTTCTGTTTTTATATGAAGTACTATGAGACAAAGTATAAAGTATAGTCTTATAATAGCATAATAGGAATGGGCTTTTAGAGAGAAAGTAATATTACTTGAATTGGGGAAAGAGATAAAAATATATGAATTTGCCCTGGATGGAACTTGAGTGAACCAGAACAATTAATGATAAGAGGAAATGATTTGCATAGTTGTTCCTAACATTTGCATGGAAGTGAACTTCTTAACACTAGGTACCAGATACTTTAAAGAACTGAAAGAGAAGTCTGTTTTTTTTGGTTGCAGTGAATGAAGAAGGAACATGCACCATTATTCACTGCCCCTTTTTTATCAACCATTCTGCCACCAAGCAAATAATGATGTTAATAAAGGGCATGGCAATATTAATGATAAATGTTTTATTGTGCACATATTACATGTGATAGTTTGGAGCTGTATGTACCCCAGAAAAACATACTCTTAAATTTAAACCATTCCTTTGGATGTGAACCCATTGTAAGTAGACCCTTTTGAAGACATTACTTTAATTTAGGTGTAGCCCAGGATGGATTTTAATCCTAGTACTGGAATCCTTTATAAACAGAATAACATTCAGATAGATAGAGGAAAGCCACAGGAAGCAAGAAACTGAAGGTCAACCAAACCCAGAAATGAAGAGGGAGAATGGCCAGGAGAGGCTACCATGTGCATTTTTCATGTGACAGGAGCCCAGGACACAGGCATGCTCAGAACACCACGGTCTTCAGAGAGAAAGCATAGCCTTGATGATGCTTTGATATGGACTTTTTCCTGGCCTCAGAACAAAAAGTTATTAAAATTTTCATTGTTTATACCATCCCTTTGCATGATATTTGTTTGAGTGGCCTAGGAAACTCAAACATGATGTAACAGGCATCATGCTAAGCAGTTTATTTTCATTATCTCATTTAGCTCTGAGGAAACTGTGACTAAGAACAGAACAATGTTAGACCCATATTTAGCAAAAGGAATAAAAAATATTTGATTTAACCTGTAATAAAAATTAATGTAATAAATAGCAGCTAAACAATATAGAAGAGTTTACTGCTAAAATCATGTCTTTAAAATCACTCTTCTCTTTCCAAAACGCCAGTGTTCCTACCCTGAGGCAATTTTATAATGGGTTTTCTGTTTCAGTTTCTGCTACTAATTTCTTCCATAATTCTAAATAATGTGTTTTTACCAAAATTTCTTAATTCATCAACTTTAGACAACGCTTACTGATTCCATTTTAAAAATAAGGATTTAACTCATATCTTCTTTCTTGTCTCCACATCTCCTCAATACTTAATAATTATATTATTTTATTTGTATTGATTGCTTGTATATGTTTAAATATACTTAAATTTCTGTATTTCTTAACTCCCTCTTTTTAAATATGTTAATAATAGTTCCCCCCAAAATTCTTTCTCTTTTCTTCTCCCTTTGCATGTACCATTTCTATCATTTTAATTCTATGTTGTCAAGGTGGTTAACATTTATATTACATCTTCAATTACAGCAAAAACTTCCTTACTTTTTCTATAAATTAGCTCTTAGATTTGAGAATAGAATTAGTATCATTTTGATTAGGTAAATATTGTTTGATTACTAGGACACATAATATGCAAGGAGTCAATTTAATTCTGTCCAATGTCACTGTCATTGGACAGGTGATATATTTAATCCATGATAGATATTCAATTTACTGCATGCAACCATCGCCATTTTTGGCAAACTCATTATTCCAAACTCCATTCAGAGCATGATTCCAAACCTTTACATTCTCGCCAACAGCATATCTTCAACATATACACAGCAGCTTCCTGTTCATACCTTCTAGAAAGTATTGAAATCTCCCTGTTTAGTGACTACTCTCTACCATTCTCTTTGTTACTGGTTTATTGCTTTTGTATATATGTCATTTCAGTAGGGTTTTGTGGTTAAAAGGAGGGTAATGCTGTTACATAGTCTGTCATCTTGAAAAGAAATCCCTGAATATTGCAACTCTGCTTGGCTGTCTCCATTCTCTTAGCTATCTCCTCCTTCTAAATGAGTAGAGTAGTGATGGATTTAGCATCTTGCCTTTCTTTTTATCAGGACTTGATGGCAGTGGATCTTTGCCAAAGTCACTCATCTAGGGAAAGTAAAGAGCTTGTATCAGACCTTGAGGTATTAGGCAAACAAGATATACACTACAGTGGGCCCTTGTGATGGTAAATCAGGCATCACTCAGTACTTCTTTCATATAACCCTTCTGAACTGCTCACCACTACTCATCATTTCTCCCAAGGTAGGAAACTTAATTCTCATTATTATATTTACTCATATGATCAGTAATGCATTCTGAATTATTATCAGCTTACTTCTCTATTTTGCTTAGGGAGACTAAGAATAAAAGATTCATGCTATTTTTTTTTATTCAGATATAATTACCAGTTAGAGGTTATTAATTGATATTTTTTTCTTTTTTGCCTGACGGCATGAATATAAAATCACTATCATGTACTCATCTCCCAGACAAAATAATTATAACCAGATTCCATCACTGCTGTTTCTTACAATAAGCAGGCATGTTGCTGGCTACAGTGTATCAGGAAAGTGGTGACTTGAGGAAAGTAAGCTAAAGGAAAAGGAGAAACACCAGAACAGAAAAGGTGACTTCTTGCGTTCTGGAAGAGAACCTGAGATCCAAAGGGTAATGGAAACTAAAAGCAAAACAAAAATCTCAAAGAAACTAGCTTCAGGATTTTCAAAGACCTGCTCTGAAAGGTCATGGTTCAAAATTGGGCAAAGGGGATATGAACTGAAAGATGTGTCTCTCAGCATTTGGGAAGTATACTAAGAACAAAACATCAGTTTAACTGATAACAAGATTTCCCAGTGAAGATATAAGAAGAATGAATAAATAAAACAGAACAACATTCAGCACGAGGAATTAAGGCTGAAGACAAATGAACAAAAGTGAAAGAGCTTGTGCTCTTTGACCAGTACACAGACTAAGATATTTAAACCACAGAGGTGAGGAAACTCTGGAAGAATCTAGTAACACAAGGTTAATGCTTTTTGTGGCATCTGGTTTCTGTTAATATGTAGGCCCTTAGTTTTAGTTCATAGCACAGCAGACTGTTTACAAATACACTGCAGTTCCATCTTCTTTTATTTTAGGGAATTAGGCTAGGAAATATGTAGATTGGTAATTTGCCTTCTAGTTCTTGCAAAATTAAAAAAAACTTACTTAAGTGTGTGATCATAAGATACTTCTTTAAATTTTACCCAACTACATCGTGCTAGTAATATTTTATTCCATTTCTCCCTTTTAAACTCTCTATTACAAATTTAAAAATAAATGCTTTACCATGAAATACTTTCAGCAGGTATACACAAGGACAAATCAGTCACTCTTTCCTTCATTCTCTATGATACTTTATATGTAAAGATGAATTTGGCATAAACAGCCCTCTCTCTGATTGTCTATTTTCTGACATTTTTTTTCACAGATCACATTGAGCAACAAAGAAAAGCATCACCAGAAAATTTACAACATCAAGAAACAGCTTGATTATTTAATGCTTTAAGAGTTGATTAGTTGTAGAAAGTGAAAACTAGAAGTCTAGACTAAACTTCAGTGTCTAATGAACAAGTAAAAATCAATACAACAGCCTTCAACATCAAACTCAATCTAAAAGCTTATGGAGAATCACTTGGGTCCCCATCATAATTTGTCTAGAAGTATTATTTGATGTTGTTATCCAATATTTAAAACATCCCAAAAAGGGGATCTAATTTAATGGCAAGATGGGATTATCAAATCTAAGGTCCTAGATATAAACTAAAATTGAGAAATTGTATACTCTTGGATAAAAAACTAGAACAGAAACATGTTGAAAGATATTTTAACAAAATATATTTTTTTCATTTAAAAATAGCAGCATGTGTTTATGAGAGAAAACTTGGAGAATATAGAAAAAAGAATATCAGAATATTTAAAACCTATAGAGAATAGCTTTTCTTTCAACCACTATTACGCCTAGGGCAATAACTTTCATTGTGAAACTTTGAAATTTTGCAAAGAATCCAGTTCTAGAAGGTAACTTGCATTGGGGCTAATGTTTAAAAACAGTTTGAATTTTATAGGTAAATGGTGGTAAAACTACTTTAATAAGGCTTACTCCTGCTGTTCTGGCTAATGATACCTCCTGCAATGCATTAAAACTTCTCTGCATGCCAAATGACTGTGGTTTTAATCCACAGTCAGTAGAATACCGAGCTTTTAAAATCCTGAGGCACGGAGCTTGTAACTAAGGAACACAAGAAGAGAATAGTGGTTTTCCAACTGGGAATCCAGTTATCTCTAAGTTCTTCATATAATTATGTCTAATTGTTCAGTTTGTAGACACAAATACCAAAAAGAATTTTAAAAACAGGTTTTTCTGTATTGTCATTACCTTTTGGTTTTGTAAACATAGATGGCATGTATTTGATTTAGCATGAAAATTTCAGGTTTGTCCTATAGTGTACTACCAGAAATTTACAAACAGAAGAAACTCTAATTTTCCTAGATAAGGAAGAGTCATAACTAGGGCTAACGCGAGTTGACATGAGCCTAAGAAGAGTTCACATTTGATAGTCATACTGATACTTCAGAATTAATCATTATCTCACTAGTTGAAATTTTCCTGGTAGTCAAAACAAATAGTGTGCAAGGGTTGGCTTAAACAATGGGACTTCATTATTCATAGTTTTGAGGCTAGGAGAGATGCAAAATCAAGGGGTCATCAAAACAATGCATTTTTCCCAGACGGCATTGGCATTCTGGGACTGGCTGCTAGCAATCCTTGGTCCTTGACTTTTCTGTCACATGGCAATGCACATAGTAGCTTCTTCTGGTTTTCACTTCCTCTTCTGGGTTTTATTGATTTTTTAAAAATCTCTCTTTGTGACCTTCTCTATAAAGCCCTGAGTAATTGGATTAAGACTTCTCTTGATTCAGCTGGGCCACACTTTAATAACCTTATCAAAAGGTCCTATTTATAAGAGCTCACACCCACAGGAATGGATTAATTTTAACATGTTTTTCTGGGCTAATAATGCCAAACCATCATACCAGCATAGGTCCTTTTTTATATTTCAAGTAACATGGATTTATTATACATCACAAGTGACACTTTTTCCTGTTTACATAACCTAATTATGGACCAATAACCATTATCAAGTTTAAACACATACCGTGACATGAATGCCCTATCTAGAATTAGACTGATTGTGCATTTCACTACGAGAAAAAACACTTTTAATTATCTAACACTTAATATGATCTTAAATGACGGTAAATGAAAAGTAATTCTGTGTCCTTTGATGATTCCAAATATATATAGGTAATACATCTTTGCTTGTAATACAACATTTACAATAATTAAGCACGTAAGTTTCTTGAGTTTGAAATCTAAGTCTTTGGTAATTTTAGCTAACAAATGATAGGTTCACAATTCATCAACCATTTAAAATTGTTTCTAATTCTTATGATATATTTTCTGAGTTATAGACAAGTTGCCACGTGGTATAGTGCATGCTTTTATTTACCTAGAATATGATTTTTTTTTAGTCTAAAGTTAATTTATTTTAATTCTTCATCTTGGGAGCATATACAAATCAGAGATTTAAAAAAAAAAACAAATGAACTTGAGCAATTCTATCACCAGCTGCTCGAGGTGCTCTGAACACACACTATAACTCTGGTTTAAGGGAGGGGGGGAAGAAAATTGAAGAAAGTAAGCAAATAACAAAAAAGGATAAATATAAAATAAAGGTTTAAGTTCAGATATTGCCTATAAACCATATGTGTAATTGTATGAGGAGGTATGTTGTTACCATAGTTAATTGTCATTGTTGGGACCGCTATCATGAACACCAAAAACTATAAAATGAGAAATAAATCAAAGATTGCCATAATAAGAGCACACAGTTGAGAAGTAGAAGAAATATTCTTATGTAAGTAACTTGGTTTACTGTCATATCTGTATTGTAACCTTGTGCTTTGTTTGTTTGCTCATTTGTTTTGGTTTACTTATCATATTTTGAATTTAAGGTATTATTTTATTTGCCAAAATTGGTTATTCAATATTCAAGATAATTCATATTTAACAAGAAGATATATGATGATAGGGAAATTTTTGTTAGCTTTAAGCAGATCTATCTCTTAAACAAAGTGACAATGTGCATTCTGAGGGAGGATGATGTCATTTGTGATAGGAGGATATATGATTGGAACATGAGCATTAAGACATAAAGTTTTGGTTCTGTTACTAAGTCTTTCAAAGAAATTGGACAATTCCCACACGTGTATAAAATTGTATTAGAATCTTTTAAAAGAAAACTCTCATTAAACTTTTAAGGGGAAAAAAGCAATATAAAAATGAATAAGTATAAGTCAATATAAGCACATGGACTCCTGAGCCAAACAACATGGATTCTAGTCCTAGCTATAGAATTGCTATGCAAACTTGGGTCAATTTCTTACCTGCTCTGAGTTGTGTTTACCATAATTATCATTATGTGATTTTTGTTTATTGTTATAATAATTATTTTTTAAACCAGCTATTTGTCTATATTTCTATATAAGAGGAGTCCCAAATTAGTGGTTGGTGGACTGACTACAGATCAAATCTAAATGCATGGGTCAAAAGGATTCACACGGGGAATTACCACTTCCTGTTATTTAAGACCTAGCTTAATCCAAATGGTCTTGGCAACTGTGTGGTGTTTGCTGTCATTTAAGTTTATGATATGATACTATGGAGAGAAATTTCTACTAAATCAATCCTCTAGCATATCAGAAATTGGAACTCTGTCTTTTTGAAAAATAAGAACTTCCAAATAGTATCCTTCTTTCCTGCATGCTCTCTAATTTACCTATCCCTCTCTTTTTTGGGGAATACTTCTTTGTACATGGTATGATAAGCTAAGTAACTGTTATAGCTGATAGCAGTTCTGTACTATACCTTTCTATTCTTCTATTGAAATCTCTCTGTGTCCTCTGCAACATAATGATCAAAAATCCTGTTTATTTTTGGAGGCATCAGCTCATTTTTCACTTCTAGACTTAGCTCCCATAAAGGCTTTCCTAGTGTAGACCCCACATTATAGTTTATTTATTTATAATCTATTTGTTTTATATTTTATAACATTTTATGTGTTTTATTTCAGGAAGTGATATTTCAATGTATGACCTATTAATAAATTTCTAAATATCGTTATTTAGAGAATGTTAATACCATTAAAAGATTACCTTTTAAAAAGCACCTAGTCTATTACTTAAGAATGGTGCTCATGGGAGCAGCCTTCAGGAAAAATAATAGATTTTCTTGCAAATTTAACAATAATAACTTTAGTAATAAATGATTTCATTGGTGTTATATTATTGATAAAGAAAAGAGATTGTAATGGTACTTTTGCATATGATTTGGCATTATTGGTTTAAAAACACCATTGGACGGAATCTCTTGAAAATTACAATCCTTAGGGAAATTTAAAGCTTCCATGTCCTGTCCAGTATTTCTTTATTGCTTTGCATTGCTCTTATGTTTCCATCAAGGAAGAAGCAAGTGGCCACAATATGCTCTTGAGACTCTGTTCTGCTCTATTTGTCTGGGACCCAAAGTTAGAGAACTATTGCCTTAGAGATGACAATTTCTTCAGGAGGCAAATGCATATAAAATAAAGCAAATTGGATCTTTCTTGAGCTGTACCCATATTTGTACTGTGAACAGGAAATATCAGTGGCATCAGAATCTTTTTGTTCTTCCCATTTCTTTTGCCCCTTTCAGTAATGTCCCTGCCTAGGGTAAAGACAGACTTTACTCCTCTCAAATTCAAAGCTTATTTAGAAATAAGGATGAAAAACACCTCCATGCCTCTAGATTTAGTATTGCTTCCAAATGGTATAATAAAATCCAGTTTTTTAAAAAAAGGATTTGTGATTAGGGGTCATTTTTAAAAACATTCTAAGACCTCAATTTAGATGAACAAAAGTTCCAAATTACATGAAATGCAATATTGATAGAAAGACTTCACCAATGATCTGCTCTGAAGTGTCGATCCTTAATTTTCAGTATTGATTTTTATTTATTTTTTGGCCTTGTTTTGCTAGAGGTTTTAGGTTGTAGAAGAGTTGCGGCTCTGGCAGTGGAGGATCACTGGTGAGGAATATCGGTAGTGGGGGGGATGTGGGGGGGGGGGTGTATCTGGGGCAATTCTCTAGGGAAAGTGAATTTGGTCAAGTGGTAAATGTGTATTGTCTTGGTGTATGGAGACCCACACAATAACCAAAGAATACTGAATTCCCATCCAGAGGAGTCCTGCTACATTCTCTAATAGAGTGACAAGAATCTCCAGAGTACATGGACATTGCCTACTGAAGGAGGACAGACCAATACTCCAGGCCCTTGATATTAATGATTGAACTTATGAAACTTATAATTGTAAAATTGAAACTTAGCCTACTAATAGCCTAAGAGTTACCACCTAAAATCTTCCTTGTTGCTCATATGTGACCTCTCTCTAAGCCAAATTCAGCATATAAATTCACCATCTTCCCCTTGGCATGGGACGTTACTCCTAGGGATGAAGCCTCCCTGGCACTGAGGGTTTATCACTGAGTGCCAACTAGGATGCATTTGGAAAAAGACCTTGACCAAAAGGGGCAAATATTAAATATAATGAGTTTTTATAGTTATGAGATTTCAAAGTGAGTTGGGAGGTCATTCCAGAAGTTATGCTTATGCATGTCTCTGGAGGATCTCACTGACAGCCACAGCAAACAGTGCTTCAAGCAGGGGGAGCTTCTGAGGTCTTTAGAGACATCTGGAAACTACAGGCAGGGCAGACATTACCATGAATTTGGCACCCTATCAGAGGGCTTTTCCTTGGAATATATGAAAACTTATTCCCCCAATGTAATGAAATTAGGCTCATTTATAATTTTCCTACACATGGCTATTATGCCTATTTTATTTGAACCCATAATTAGAACTGTACCTGCTAAATATGTGTCCCAGAGATGTAAATCTTAGGTCTGTTCTTATGCTGATTGAACCCCTGAATCTCAGCAGAGTTGCAGTCAATACCTACTCTCTAGTTTATCGAACTCACCCAAGACAACTAATAAAAGGATGATGATGGACAATGCCCACCCCACAAAACAGAGTGTATCTACAATTACAAGCAAGACAGTTCCATTCATCTGCCCCATGGGATCTAAGCTCCCTCTCAATTGGAAGCAGAGCGGGCATCACCATTTCCAAATCCTCAAGATTGAGGAATGAACAAAGATAAGGGGAATGCAACTCTGGTCTTTTTTTTTCTTTTTAAGATTTATTTATTTATTTCTCTCCCACCCACCCCCACCCCAGCTGTCTGTTCTCTGTGTCTACCTGCTGGGTCTTCTTTGTCCGCTTTTGTTGTTGTCAGCGGCACAGAAATCTGTGTTTCTTTTTGTTGCGTCATCTTGTTGTGTCAGCTCTCTGTGTGTGTGGCACCATTCCTGGGCTGCACTTTCTTTCGCACTGGGCGGCTCTCCTTATGGGGTGCACTCCTCGCACCTGAGGTTCCCCTACGTGGGGGACACCCCTGCGTGGCACGGCACTCCTTGCGCACATCAGGACGGCACGTGGGCCAGCTCCACACAGGTCAGGGAGGCCTGGGGTTTGAACTGCAGAACTCTCATGAGGTAGACGGACACCCTAACCACTGGGCCAAGTCCACGGCCCGCAATTCTGGACTAAAGCTGATTTATTATTGTTCTAGCAATGATATATGGTCAGTGGTCACCAGATGTTCTGAGGGGAGGGAGAGGGAAGAATAGGTGTAACACGGGGCATTTTGGGACACTAAAATTATCCTGCACAACATTGCAGTGATGGATACAGGTCATTATACATTTTTTCAAAACCTATAGAGTTGTGTGTGGTGTAAAATGTAAGCCATAATGTAATTGGTACATAGGTAGCAGCAATGTTTCAATATGTGTTTACCAATTGTAACAAATGTACCGCACTAATGAAAGATGCTGTTAATGGGGAAAAGTGTGAGAGGCAGAGGGGGTGGGGGTAAATGGGAATCCCCTATGTTTGGATATAACATGTATGTAATCTAAAGCATCTTTATAAATAAAAACAAAACAACAACAAAACACCTTTCTACTTAACACAGAAAATAGAGACAGGAAGACATTCATAAGTATGCAACCAAGCCAAGCTACAACAACAATATGAGAATCATTTAGGTCTTTGACAATACTATAGGCAATACTGTTGGCAGCAGAGAGAAATGCATAAAAACTAATGACACAAATATTGGACACATTCCAGATAAGGCCACTTGTAACCAGAGTGCAGGGGTATACATTCTGCACATAAGGCTTGAAAATGAAAATAGATTGAGATAAAACATATTGACTAAGAAGGTTATTTTATGAAAACTCAAATCATAGAGGGTTCTCCATGACCTAGAGAGAGTAGTCACAAAATTGTGCAGCAGGGAAAAAATCACATTTCATCCTTTCATGGTTCAGCAGGTGAGCACCAGATCAGAGGATGTAGGTGTGAATCTTGGTTCTGCCACCTACTACTTGGATACCCCTGGGATATTTATTTAATGCCTCTGTGTTTCACTTTTCTCAACTCTACAATTGGGAAGAAAATTATAATAATACTTTCTTCAGTAATAGTACTGCGAGCAAATGAATTATGTAAAGTGCTAAAATGTCTGGCTCTTGTAGGAAATCTGTGGTTCAAGGTTAGTAATGGGTGATGAAAATAATGAACAACCAGCTAATGAGAAAAAGAATGAACCCATAAGACCTAGGCAAACCTTAGGTGACAACACAATCAGACCTTAGTCATTGTTTTTGTTTCATTTAATTTAATAATAAATATAATAATCACCTTTAAAATGAAAGATTCAGAACCATTAAAAAATGTCACATGCACTGATTTAAAGTGGGTTTTTTTGTTTTTGTTTTTAGTTTAGTTCTTAGAGTATGTACAGATTGGAATTACAGAAAAATTTATTATATACTGTTTTTTCAAGGTTTCTTAAATTTTGGAAAGTTTATGATTACCCCTTTCCTCTCCTGTATCTCTTCACCTTATCCTTTATTTTGCATTTTACCATCATATCTGTGTTTATTTTTTGATTTAAATATATTTAATTATCTCAACACTTCACACTGAAACAAAAGTTATTTTCTCCTGCAAATTTCCCTCAACATGTACTTTGTACTAATGAATTTTTGCCTACGTACTTGATTTTATTTTGGTCAGATATAGATATCAAAAGTAAATCCTAGCCTATTAAATAATCTATTCAAAAAATCACAGGTAGGTGGGACCTGCTGGTTTATAGTTCTTCAATTGTTTGTGGGTAGTTCTATTTGCATCAACATTTATTAGTTCTCCTACATTATTACAAATTCCTTAGAGCATTTTTGATATAAAAATTTCCCTATTTTCTTTTATGATTTCACATTATGATCTGCATCATTTAAACCAAGTAAAAATAAAGCAACGGTTCTGAACAAAGCAGACAAAGGAAGCGGTTGCCTAGCAACAGAAATCACAGAACAGACCCTGAACTCCTACACAGATGGAAGCTTTGTACCCCAGCTCGGTAGTGAAAGCGTTTCTGGGTATCCATTCTCTCACCACGGATGCCCCTCACACTAGCAACAGAGGCAGCTTTGATCCTGCTATTTAGTGGAATTGGAAATTAAGACCCTTGAGTAGAGTTTGTGCCATTTTTTTGAGGTTCACAAATTACTGTATTGAAGATGATGAATAAGTTCCACGCCTGACATGCTCATACTTTTTTTAGAGCTGAGTAACTATGTACCTGAGAATTATTCTGAATGCTCACGGGGTGACCATATGGGCTGAGCTGGAGATTAAAATGCATCTGATTCAGTGTGTGAACAAATCCGCAACAAGCACTGGGACATCCTAGAAACCAAGTCAGCTTGAATCTCTCCTATTGGGAATGCAGTTGTGCATAGCTCAGGGAATTGAATATGAGGTTTGTAAACCCAGGCAAAGTACAACTAATTTAGATTTTAATTTATGTCCTAATTCACTGTTTTTGAATAATGGAATCTTAACAAAAATGATGAGAGATTGATTTTGTTCTCTTGTCTTCTTTTCTGTGTGTATTTTAAAAAATTCCCTCTGAAAATATTAGTATATTAAGAAAAACTAGTATATTTTAAATTTATTTTGAGACTGTGATTTAAGCTTTTTTATTTCTTATGGATGTCAGGTGCACAGAACTGGATCCATCTTCCTTTCTGTTTCATTGTGCAATATCTTCACTGGCCCTTGAAAAGCCTCCTGTATTTTAAATATTTATCTAGGCAGTAGTATTTTTGAGTGCCTGACATGTTTCTGGCTTTCTCCCATGGACAAATCCTTGATGCCAAATCCAAGGGCCAACTCATGAACAGATTCTGAGAAGGATGGATAAGGCCAGCATGCACTCTAGAGAGGTCAAACTAGATCTAGTCAAGCTATAAGTACCAATCTGAGTGGAAGAAAACCAATAAAAGAGAATTACAGGAACAATAGAGAAGCAGAATAAAGCAGGATAAAATATCATTTGTAAGAGGAGAGCATGTGAAACACAAAGACAGGGATAAAGAATAGGAGTCAAGGTGTTCATAAAGACATGGTGAAGAGGGTCTGTGATGGGGTGAGGAAAGTGGTTGAGGATCTAAACCATGAACCAAGTGAGGGTGCCAGTAGCTAATTCTTAGTGGGGATGGTCTGTGTATTAGGGCATGTTAATGGTTGAATTTGTGTATGTATGTACATGTATTTATATATGGATTTATTTATTTAATCTGCAAAGCCTAGAACATACCATGTTCCAAATGTTCCAGTCATTGTGTTCTAGGCTTTGAGGATCAAACAAACAAACAAATGAATGAGTAAATAAATATGATTGCTGCTCTTAGGAGTTCACATTCAAATGGTGGAGATGAGCTTATGTGGCTGGTACAAGAACAGAGATGTTTTCAAGTTATATTACAGAATAAAGGGGCACAGGGATGAAAAATTCTTTGGGAGATATGGAGCAGTCTTTGCTTAGTTAGATACTATTTCCTATCAGTATGAGCCAAAGAGGTGCTGATGCAAAATACCAGAAATCAGTTGATTTTTAAAGCGGGTGTTTATTTGGGGTAGAAGCTTACAGTTACCAGGCTATAAAGCATAAGTCACTTCCTTCACCAAAGTCTGTTGCCTTGTGGGGGAGCAAGATGGCTGCCGACATCTGCAAGGTTTCTTTCTTCCCAGGACTCCTTTCTCTCCCGGCTCATCTACTCTGCTCTCTGCTGACACCAGTTCAAAAACTCCAACACTCCTGAGCCTTGTCCTACTGATGTGGCCCAATCAAAGCCCTACTCATAATTTAATCAAGTAAAAGTAAAATCTCCCACAGACCAGTTTACAAACATAACCCAATATCTATTTTTGGAATTCATAAATAATACCAAACTGCTACACTATCAGTTTCACAATAACTACCATTCAACTCAACATGCAGCCTAAGAGTTTCTAGGCCCGTCTGCACAGAGATTCAATATCTACTTCCTGGCAGAGTCTTCTTTCCAAAAAAGACCTTGCTTCCCACAGTTCCTAGAGCTCTGTCAGCTACTATCAATTATGGACCTTTTCTCACCTGTCCCAAAGAGGATCAGTTTAGATCTTGCCTTCTCAGGGCAGTTGCCTCTTCCTTTCCAACACTGATGCATACATTCTTTTCCAAGGTTCTCTTTCACTTCAGTAAAGTATGTTCTTTCTCTGAAGACCTACAGCAACTACACAAAATAATGCAGTATGCCAACAGTTTAGAGGCATTCAACTAAGTGTTCTCTTTGGTTTTGTGATTGTTTTCAGTTTCAAATTTGTTGTGAAATGAAAACATACATATAGCTAGACAGAAAATCCTACTGGATTTGGCCAAAGTGCTAATTATTTATTTCCCTCTCGCCTCTCTAATTTGTTGTGGTGAAATGAATGTGATCAGCATGGGGATTCACAGCAGGTAGGTGTCTCTGCAGTTAGATTGTTCAAAATATGCCTAGATAAGTAAAACTCTCTACTGATTTCTTAGTCACATTCTGTTTGTACTTCCACGCTCTGCCTTGTTTAGGACTGTAGAGTTCATCTGGGTTGGGACATGAGGACATTTTCCTATTCATAATTGTCTCTCCTTTCTGTATGGTTTATAACATTAGAAGGCACCAAGGTTCTGTGAGTTGGGTGGATGTTAAAAGTGAGACCAGCTGTGTCAGAAATTATTCAGCTATCTGTGCAGCAATTTTCTTCCTTGAGAGATAGCAGAGAAGAAAAAGCACAGGAAATTGAAAAATCAGAATTGACGTTTTGGCTCTATCATTTACTAACCATATGGTTTTATGAGGCATTTGGGAGACATACAATTTCCTTTTTGAAAAATTAGAGTAATGCCTACTTCTCAATGATGGTATCAGGAATAATTGAGATAAGAAGAATGAAAGAGCCCAGCACATAGCAAGCTCTCAACTAATGCTGGACCCCTCCACTTAGTTTTCCCAATTTGTTCTGTTCCGATGTTATCAGTCTTATTCTTGAAGGGACTTTGAAGGTTTGAACATATCTATTCATTAATGTTAATGCATTGAGCCTATCCACATCTGTGCTCTAGTGAAAAACTCCCAGCTGATAAAGTTGCATTGCATTTCTTACTATTCCAGTGTCTAGAATTCTTTTTTATTGTAGTCTTGACACACGAATGATTCTCCTCTTTTCTTAGGCCCCACTCACATAGCTGCTTATTTGAATTAATATGGTAATTTACTAAAATCTTCAGTCTGTGCTTTAACACTTATAGATAGTTGTATCTATGACAATTAAATTTAACATTCAGTATTCTTCCCCTTACAAGGCAGGGAGAGACTTTTTTTTTTTTAATAATTAGCTTTCTTTTTTTATTTTATTTTATTTTTATTTATTTCAATCCACGCCCCCCAGTTGTCTGCTCTGTTTCCATTCGCTGTGTGTTCCTCTGTGACCGCTTCTATCCTTATCAGTGGCACCGGGAATCTGTGGTTTTTTTTGTTGCGTCATCTTGTTGTGTCAGCTCTCCGTGTATGCGGTGCCACTCCTGGGCAGGCTGTACTTTCTTTTATGCTGGGTGGCTCTCCTTAAGGGCCACTCCTTGCTCGTGGGGCTCCCCCACGCAGGGGGCACCCTGCGTGGCACGGCACTCCTTGCACACATCAACACTGCCCATGGGCCAGCTCCACACGGGTCAAGGAAGTCCGGGGTTTGAACTGTGGACCTCCCATGTTATGGCGGATGCCCTATCCATTGGGCCAAGTCTGCTTCCTGGGAGAGACTGTTGATACCTGAGAAGAAATGTTTCATACACCCCAACTCAAGACCATTGATAGGATATGCCCTCTCCTGAATTTTGACAGAGTTGTTATGCTATATTTCTACTTGTTCATTTATTCATTCCTTAATTCACTACTACTTATTTATCAATTGCTCAAAGAATGCTTATTATATTCTACATGTGCATGTAGTGCCAGGCTTTGTGCTGGAAGGCATTGGTGTGACCTTAACTATCCCATAATAACATATCTAGTAAATACCTTACATGTTGTGATTACTCAATTCTATTGAAAAAGATTCTTGGGGAAAAAAAAGTAGTGTTTTCTGGGTCCCCATGAAAGGATGAGTGAAATAGTGGAAAGGAGAAGGGTTGGTAGTTTTCATTAATATGTACACAATAACTTTGTTTTGCATATTATAT
The DNA here is from genome assembly GCF_030445035.2 of Dasypus novemcinctus. NCBI lineage: Eukaryota > Metazoa > Chordata > Mammalia > Cingulata > Dasypodidae > Dasypus > Dasypus novemcinctus. The sequence goes on along the minus strand of NC_080679.1, from coordinate 94,433,822 downwards.
GTACTGTTCTTTTATTATTAAAATTGGCCTTATATATTGCACTATACTCATGCCACATCTTTGCTGATTCAATATTCTATTGTATCTTCTTTAATAAATAGCAAATTTCAATTACTGACTCTATAATGCAAATGCCAGTTTGCTTTGGGCTCTGACAACACTCTTAAATGAATTTTACAAATAATATCAGTAAATGCAAAAAGACAACAGGATCAATAATTGACTGTGTTACGATGAATACCATATCATATTTTATATCATATATATAAATAATATAGAGAGAGAAGCAGAAAAAGATTTTTATGAACAAATTATATACTTTCACAATATAAATTAGAGATTAAAAATTTTTAAAGGTGTGCTATGTATGACATGATATCAAAATGCTAACTGGATTTCTAATTTTGGTTGTATTTCTTTCAAGCAACAGTGAATTCTAAACACTGTATGCCACCTAATAATCATCTAATTTACATTATTACTGATGGAAAAAATTTAAAGACTTAATAACACCATTTTACAACACTTGAAAGTAGATTTTATGACATTCTAGTGAGGCAAATGTTTTTATTTCATTTTATGCATGCTAATACTGAAATTTTGTCCTATAATTTGTAAAATTAGGAAGATACAAAACTTACGTCTCTTTCCAAAATAATTCCATCTTTGATTAGCTCCTTATACCAATTTGTGCTATGCTTATATGAAAATGTATATAGGCTTAATAAACAAATACATAAAAATATATCCTGGATTCTGATTAATGATATCTATAATATTTTTGGGACATTTATGTGCCCTGCTTCCAAGTGCATACACAGCCATTTCTTTACATAAGAATTTCAAAGAGGGTGGTCTCTAGCTACATACTTTAGAACCATCTGAGATGTCTGACCAAATGAATATTACTGGATGGTATGCAAACCTCCTGAATTGACTCAATGGAAGTGCAAACCTGGGAATTTATAATTTTATCACACTCCCTTCCTAATTGGTATGTACCCTAAAGAGTGAAGACAGCTGCTAAATGATTTCACCATTCCTCCAAAATAACAATGTAATTCCAGACACTTTTTGATTACGTGGAGGAGCTGTCCAGTCAGGCAGAGCTTGCAGGTGTTGAGAGTTTTGCAGTACAAATAATCCTTGCAAGAACAGATGATGCTTGATAGGATAGCATAGTACCGTCATTTCAGAGAAAAAAGAAAGCCATACAGCATGGAATTAGATGTCTCCTCAGGTGGAAAATGGGAAGCACAGTCTTGGGGAAAAAACTGATTTTCATGCACATGTCATCGGTCATGTAAATAAGACCCATACATGTAATTTTAGGTCAAAATCACTTTTTAACCATGTTTTCTCTTTTCTTAATAAGCCAGTAGATAAATAACTGAGAATTTTTCTAGAGATTTATATAGCATGGCCTAGTAAAGTGCTGTCCAAATACAAACACAATATGAACCCCAAATTAGAACCACCTATTTACTTTCAAAGTGTTTGGAACTGCATTGTAAAAAACGTAAAAAGAAACAGGTGATATAAATTGTAATATTTTATTTAACCTAGTATATTAAAAATGTTATCATTTCAATGTGCAATTAATATAAAATTATGAGATATTTTACATTCTTTATTTCATTTCATGTTTCCAAATCTCTTGCACATTTTGCACATACAATGCATCTCAGTTTAACTAACCACATATAAAGTGTTTAATAACCACATGTGGCTAGTGACTATCATATTGGACTGTGTATGTCTAATAGAGAACATTTGTGTTCAAATTTTTTGCTTGTCATTGGATGCCTGATGATATCCAGCAAGTTATATAACTTTTGAGTCTTGGTTTTCTCATCTGTAAAAATGTAAATTAGGAATAACACCTAATATCTACCTATTAAGATTGTTATATCAGTTACTCCATAATCTGCAAATATCATTTCTATATATGATGGTTATTAGAAAATGACTACAAGAGGAAATTTTCACCATATTCCAATTCAAGAAAAGAATGAAATTACCCCGATAGTTAAAGACACAGAAATCCTCTTTGCTGGGTAGAGACAGTTGGTATAATTCTAATATTTGAGTTGCAATATTACTTTTTCGTACATGAAAGCTCTTTATTCTCACATATCATGGAGTGTAAATAGAGAAAAATGGATCGGCTGCGTACCGACTCACACCAATAGGGACTTAGTTATCTCTGTAATTTGCAATACTTATATACTAACTGATCACCCTACATAGAAGAAGTATTTTATTACTCATATTTTGACTGCATAGCATTGAAGAAGTTCGACAAATTACTTTAGGTTACCAGAATGGAAAGCGTGGGCATTATAGAAAGCATACATTGGAAAATTCCATTTTTATGTTTTAAAGATGATGCTGTCTTTGAATACAAAGAGATCAACTATGCTTTAATGTGTTCTGGGATTGTATCTTCATAGCACATTTTGTTTATCAAAATGAAATGGCAAAGTCATTCTTACAGTTTATAGCTTTTCAGTAAGGTGAAGAGAATGGATTCTAGTGGTGTTTTATTTATTTATTTATTTACAAAGGGGATGTGTGCAATGAACCAGAAATTGTACAAAATGAAATGTTAGTAGGTTTAATTATTATTTATTATTTTATTTGTGAACTATGAAGGAAGAGGGAAATGGGGAAATACTGAAAAGTTTAGATTTTCTCATTTGGAGAAACAATTTTAAGTTTAAAATGTCAATTGGCTATTTTTCTTCAGTCTATTCAAATTCATGACATTTTGCTATAAAAATAATTTTCTCTATTATTTTTGTTAACACAGGCTAAACGTTTTTATTTCAGAGTACATCTAATTTCTGATTTTTTGGAGACAATCCAGAAGTTTTATTTTTTCATCCTTCTCTTTCTAGGATATGAAAATGCAGATTGGTTAATAACTGGAATTATGTATTCATGGCTTCCCATAGTTTTGATTGTCTATTCAGTTTTCCAAAAGCTTCCTTTTGGACCTTTTGGACCAAAATAGAAAACAAATTAATGTTGCTTTTGTTTTCAGCAGCACTTTCTCCAGATACAATTGTCATTACATTAATGATTTAGGCTATTCCTCCCACGCATGTCACGTGCCATGGCTTGACATGACTTCATTTGCAGTTCTTATGATAGGAGACCCAGACAGCATGTACAATATTCACAGCAAGGATTATAGACACCTTGCTGAAAGCAAAACAAAGAGTTGAAAATAGCAAAACTCACATCCCACTTTTTCTTCACTTTTTTTTTCTTTCTCATTAGACAGATTATCTTCCAAAAATGACTTCTTACCAGATGATTCTCTGACAAACATCTTTTAAGAGTTCATTTTCTGCCTCTTGAGTCAGTTCTAATTTAGGATCATTGAAAGTGTTCATGGTTAACACTGCCCTGTTCAGGTAATTCAGTGACATCTTCGAGAGTCCAGAGGCACCTGATGCCTCAGTGGAGTTGTATAAGCAAAACAGTCCACCTTAAGGTAGTTTAAAGTTCTGGGTTATGTGCCAGCATGCTATTTTTATACTAAATTCCCCTACATTATTCTACGGTATTGCTGAACATATTTCTAAATCAGACTTTGTTCCAAGCTCTTTCTTCCCCTGCTAACTTCCAATGATTTATTGTGTTTATGTGGGTTCAAAGATTTTTAGTTGGGAATATGGAAAAAAAAAAGACTGAAGTTAGATATCTCACAGAATACACAGACAATTGGAATTGAGCAGGTGATAATTGGAATGTTGGTGGGACAATGACTGTGGTAGGAATTCATTCTAGAGATGCTCTGTGGACTGCCAGGCTGTATTACAGACTATGGGACAAAGCACTAACTAGATTTTTCAAAAGTATGACTTGTAGACTCAATCAGGGATTCTTAAAAATGCTGAAACAATAGCCCAATTAACCTAGTCACTAAGCCCAGTTTATTTGAATGATGTTTTTCATAGCCTGTCATTTCCTCTAGAATGAGAAATGGGTGAACCCAGTTGCCTTATGTCCTTGTGAATGGGTCCATAGATTTTATGAATTTACAATAGTGCTGTAATCACGAAATCTCAACAATCAGGAGCAGAAAAATTTTGGTAATGCAATTGTGACCTGCAAACATGCCATGTAATAAACATTTTGGCAGGGTCAAGAGATGGTTGAATTAAGAGTCTAATGGCTTTCTAGGACAGAGAGATTGTAAACAGCTGTAGAATGATAGAAATGCTTTTCTAACTCCCTGTTTAGTGCATGAATCCCTCTGCCTTTTTTATACAATTTCTTATCTGACGTGATCAGATGTTGCATGCACTTGGGGACATGGCTTTGTTATGTCATTTTAAGCAACACTAGAAATAAGCCAATTTTATCTTTAGCATCCAAGCTTACACTTTTCCCTTTCTTTCTTCCCAGACACATTGACTGCCTTCCACATCAGCCCTCTACAGACAGTATGTGCACTCAGCATTGAACTTTCTTATTTTCTCTATATTCAGTCTTACAAGAGCTTCTTTCAGGAAGGCATTTAATAAATAATTGTAGCCATTTGATATAGTTATGAATTCCAAAAATAGATATTGATTATGTTTGCAAACTGGTCTGTGCCTGGCCATGATTAAATTATGTTAGGGTTTTGATTGGGCCATGTCAGTAGGGTGCTGAGTCCCCACCTCTTGATGGGTGGAGACTCACAGATAGAAGGCATGGCAAAGGACAGAGTTGGGGGATTTTGATATTGGAATTTGATGCTGGAGTCTTGAGCTGAAGCCCAGGGAAGTTAAACACACCGAAAAGCATGATTGTGAGTAAAGAGAAGCAAGTCCTGTGAAGTGAGGAACCCTGAGTCTGGAAGGAAGGAAGACCCTGGAAGAGAGGAAATCAGGAAGCCTGAATCTTGGCAGGTATCGACAACCATCTTGCTCCAACACATGGAAATAGACTTTGGTGAAGGAAGTTACCTATGCTTTATGGCCTGGTATCTGTAAGCTCCTACCCCAAATAAATACCCTGTATAAAAGCCAACAGGCTTCTGGTATTTTGCATCAATTCACTCTAAGTTGTATATTTTTTGATAAGGCTTAAAGTTTTAACCCTTTTTGTTAGATCAGCTTTTCCTTCAGTCAGAGGAATGAGATGTTCACAAGGAAGGGATTGTAAGAGGCCAGAAAACAAGGTGGGTAGCGGGAAGACCACTCTGGTCGTATTTCTTGGTTCTGACTACAATCACCTTACTCCTGTTTGCAAGACAGATGCTCCTTTCAGCTCTCTGCTTCTGTACCTGTAAGTAAGAAGGTATACTAATCGTGATGAAGATCACCAAAACTTGCCTACTCCCCCAGTGCCAGGTGGGGATATTTCAGTTGACTTTATGCTGTTAAATCAGTTCTCTTGATTTTTTTTTTCTTTTTTTTGCATCTGGTTAGTAACTCAACATATTCTCCTTTCTTCTATAAATGTTCTACCATATACTTTCTCTTGGAATTCTTTTTCTCTCCAAACCTTTTTCCTCTTCCCCCTATCTATACCAAGTTCCTCACCATTTTTTTAATTGTCTTTAGAGCTCAGTGCTTCAGGACATTATATATATGTTAAGGACAATAACAGACAGGAGTTAATTTCTAAAGAGCAACCCCTTTGAAGCCTCATAAAGGATTTGCCCAGTATTCTATATACCACTTATAAAGCCATGAAATGTCTTTTTCCCTGGTTTGGAAAGAAGGTATTGATTAAGTTGAAAGCAATTGTGGAAAAAGCAAAAATATTGTCACTTTCTAAACTAAGGGTTAGGAAACAAAAATCAGTTAATGTCAAAGAGAAGCATCCTAAATAATTTTAAAATGATTTTAAAATTTTAAAAAGATGATATATGGCACAAAGTCATTGAGAATCTCAATAAATAAACAAATTTAATACACTTAAATTTTATATCTTCATTTTAAATATATATCAATCTAGTTCCAATGAATGATTAAATTAAGTAACTGTGTTCAGAGGGTTTACATTTTTGCCAAGATTTCAAAGAAGACCCTAATTATGAATGTATATATATTATTCAAACAAAAATAATAGAAACAATCATAAAACAAATGAATACTTTTATTCACTTTTTAGTCCTTAAAGTTCTCTGCTACAAAATCATGGAATGAGTATGTTCAAAAAAAAAAAATACACCAATATTTGTATTTATTGGGAGTCTATTCACTGTCAGTAACAAATTCTCTAAATATTCTGCCTTTGAGCCAATTTTCTGCCCAAACAATAAAGTACACAGGGAAGAGACTGTCCCCATTAGGGGCAGGTCCAGTTATACCAAACAGAAGTGTCCACATTTTTCAACTCTGAAGTGGAAGCTGGTTTTGTTTGAATGGGTATTTTCATCTTTAAAAATGCATACCCAGGAGACTTAACATAATCTAGGCAGAAAAATTTTCAGAGATTTCTATGCCAAGTTATTTTTCCCTTATGATTGTCAATTTTAAATTGTCATCCAAAGACCCAAAGAAATGACTCTTAGGAATTTAGTGAAACCTAATTTCTTTCCAAGGATCATTAGCAGAACACTTTGTGGGCAAAATCAAGGAAAGCTCTCACTGGTAAAATGATTGCAGAGGAATGGCCATCTTCTCCCATTATAACAATTGATTATGAGAAGCCTCAATAAATGAAGAGAGAAATCCAGAACAAAGATTGCTGTAGATGATGCAGCAGAAACTGAATGGCTTTTTCATTAGAGGATCATTACTTTTGTGCAATGAGAGCTGATGGTGAACAGAAAATAATTTTTGAATTTTCAAATGCCTCAGTTGTATTATGAAATATAATTTCCTGACTGATGATCAAGAAATAGATGGCACATTTAAAGCAATTTAGCTGGAAATAATTTTATGAAGGGACCACTTACAGAAATGTGGGCAGGTTTACAGAAACCAACCAGGTCAGGTGACACATTCAAGGATTGCAATAGCAGAGTAGGAAGTCATTTACCCTCCCTCAGTCTTAAGGAGCAAGGGAAATGGAACCCAGTGAAATTCAAATATGTGGAAGAGGGTAGTCCTCCAGGAAATGTGGCCATAGAGGGTTATAGATGCTGGCATTGCTGGTAATACGAGTGGAGACAGGGGAGAGATAGGCCAACCTTCAGCTCGCTCTCCTCCTTTTGTCTGCTTTCCTGTCAGTCCTTCAGGTTGGCCAAATTGAAGTGAAACCCCAAAGGCAAAACAGAGGGGAATGACATAGTCTATATATGGCAGTCTCCAAAATTGCCATGTAGGGCATAGAAGAGCACATCTTGGATTATGGGGGTTTGGAAGAAAGGAGAATAACAGAATAACTGGTATGTTTATAATACTGCTAGTCTCATTTTGAGTAACCTGCAATGAATTTCAAGGTGGAGAGCAGAATGCTTGGTGGCAGGGAGTAGTGAGAAATAGGAAAGCCATTTTAAGACACACACATTCTCTTTCTGCTGGAAAAATAGATTCTACTTATTTCCATTATCTTTAAAATTAATTTCCTAAACATTATGAAGGTAATAAAGAAAAACATGGTTGTTGTAAATGAGTTAAGCTAGGCAGTTTATAAATGAAATTCCCCTTCTACCCCCCCTTCATTCATTAATTCATAAAATCATTCCTGCATTCATTCCCTCAACAGATTTTAGCATAATAATAATTGCTGACATTTATAAATGCGTATGTGCCAGACAGACTTCAAAATGCTTTACATATAGTTAATAATCAAAATATTAAAATATGTGCTAATATTATGCCAATATTGTTGAAAAAGAGAGATGAAAGTGAAGTAACTTGCTCAAGCTCATAAAGCTGTTAAATGTTAGAGATGGAATTTAACTCAGGCAGCTTGACTCTTAAGCTTTAGCTATTAAACAGTATGCTATATCGTGATAATACATAGGTATGGTCACCTACTATGTGCTAGGAACTTTTCTAGACATTGAGGATACAGGGATAAATAAGATAGAAAAAGTCCTTACCACTTGGAGAAAATATTCCAGTGATGGAGATAAGCAATAACCAAGTAAATGAATGCATTATAATACAATCTTAGGCTGAGATAAATGCTATAAATATAAATAAAGTAGGCTATAGAGAGAGGAGGTGTGGCTATATTTTAGCCAGGATGATTAGAGCAGCCTCTTTGTCGGAGTGACATTTGAGCAGAACTAAATGGTATATACCTATATAAGAATGTGAGTGAAGACCCTTCCAGGCAAAAGGAACAGTAAATGCAACAAACTTTAGGTTGTCCAAGGAAAAATATGGTAAGTGAAGACATGAAGGGGAGAATGAAAGGAGAATCAGTAGTCAAAGAGTAGGCATGCATCAGCTCACTAGAAGCTCCACAACTTTCCTACCCCATCCTAGCAAGAGAGAAATGTGATTTGATTTCCATTTTTTAAAAAGTCCCTGTTTCTATTGTGGAGTTTACTGTATAGAGGGGGAGGAGTGAGAGTGAATGTTGGGTGACTAATTAGGAGGCTATTGAGTAGTCCAGGTAAGAGATTCCAGTATTGGCTTGGGGTGTAATGGAAGTGATGGTACTGTCACTTTTGAAACATTGGCCTGTATTCTGATAGATATTTCTACATAAGTACCCATACCTATATATTCTTATTTATTTTTGCAATAAAGGAAGTAGAGTTTTATGTACTCTCCATAGCTTGAATTTTCCTCTTAACAACGTGTTATGGAGGTATTTCCATGTTAGATACTATGGAACTGTTTTATTCATTTTAATTGATAAATAATATTCCATCAGTATAGGTTATATACATTTTCCTTAACATTTCCTCTACTGCTAGAAATTTAGGTTTTTTAACATTTTTATTATAACACTTAGTTCCTCAGGGAAGATACTTATAAATATTTATGTTGTATATCTGAAAGCATTTTTGTACAGAGGAAACATAGAAAGAGTATTGCTAGTACTAAAGATAACAATAGTTTTCTTTTTGTCATATGGTACATTGACGTGGCCATAATATTCTACTCTATAAACTAAGGTTATTGAGAGTTCTTGTTTATCCACATTCACTTTGTGACAAAATTTTGTCAATACTACAGATGATTATTAATTTAATCAGGAAAAACTAACTCTTTTTTTTTGCATTTACTCAATTATTATTTAATCAGAACATTCATATTCTTAGATTTGTTTTCCATGTAAATTTTTCTGTAAATTGTCAGTTCATGTTTTGATAATATTTTGTTGTGTTATTTTTCTTTGTTAAAATCAATTTGAGAGTAGATGTGGCTCAAGTGTTTGAGCTTACCCCTTCTACATGGGAGGTCCTGTGTTTGGTTCCCAGTGCCTCCTGAAAGAGCAAAAACAAAAACAACCAACAAGTAAAAAAAATGAAAAAACTAATTCAGGGAAGCAGATGTGGTACAGTGGTTGAGCACTGGCTTTCCATGTACAAGGTCCTGGGTTCATTCCCCAGCCCTTGGTAAGTAAAAAAAAAATCAATATGTAGGGGTAGTGAGTGTAGCTCAGTGGTTGAGCATCTGCTTCATATGTATAAGGTCTCAGGATCAATCCACGGTACCTCCTAAAAAAAAAATCAATTTGTAGGATTTCTATCCATAGAAATTAATGATTTATTTGTTAGACATCAGGAAAATATGCACTATTAGTCTTTATTTATATTTATCATTTCTATAATTTATTTTTATTAGAAATTTCTTCTCCAACCCAAACCATAAGAAATATTTTTAAAATGTGAGTATATATATTTCTTCATCTATTTGTGTATCTGTAAATATCTATACATTTTATCAATATCTGTATGGGCAATACTGGAAGAATATAGACATCAAGGTCGAATTACTGATATCTGTGTGGTGGGACTAGAGCATGTGATAATAAAATTTTGGAGATTTACTTTTACTCCATACATTTTTATGTTTTTAGGACTTTTGGTTAATTAACTTTTAATTTTAGTCAAAGTAAAACATGGTCATAATTTAAAATATTCAGAGGAATCGAAAAGACATATCTAAACACTTAAAGAGAGCTCACTGCTCTACAGAGATGGCCATTTAATCACTTTTAGAAGTTTCTTCTAATAATCAATTCCATTCTATGAAATAATATGTTACAACTGTACTCTGACATCATAGGAGCAAAAGATTTGCCTAGTTTTCAACTTGATCCTGTCAGAGACGAAGGCAATTGAAACATTTGAAAAACAGGAAATTTGCTGTCAGGGCCATTTTAAGCACTGTAGTGGCCGCTTTCTACTCCCCTATGCTTGCCTCACTCTACATTGATTCCTCAATTCCACTCAAGTTTTCTATCCATAGGGAGGAACTTCTAGCTGCTTGACCTTAATGGTAATCAATGATTCTTACACTCCCAGAACTGTGAGGCTCCTTGGGACATTATTTCTTCTGTAAAAATCAGGCCTTCTCTTGTCTTCCCCTATCACTGTAACATGTACATAGAGGACATTACTAAGAGACTTCCAAGTATTCAAAACAGCTCTCCTTGCCTCTCCTCCCCAACCTGGTTGAGCATATTGCATAATGCTGAGTAAGTCAGGCTTTCCAAAAACAGGCAGCCCATTTACTTGGGATAGTTGCCAGGTAGCATTACTGGCTCAGTGTATGCATATGTTCTGGGAAGTTATTTCCACTGTTGGGTTCATCCAATCAGAAAAGGACTGTTCAACCTGTCCTGACTCTTACTAAGGATAATAATAATACTATCTCAATTTTGGAAACACAGCAGAGCAGTCTTAATTCTTTAACAGTGTTGGCGAACCACAGAGACCTCAGCTTTCTGCTGGCTGATTGAGGAGGGCCCAACTATATTATCAACATCTCCTGTTGTACCTGGGTCAATAAAACTAGCAGAATTTAAAAATAAGGCCTCCTGGCTCTCTACAGTAGATCCTAATGGTCTAAGGACATCTTTTCCTGGTTTGACAACACATGTCTATGTTCACTCCCCAAGGCAGGCCTGTTCATCCTGCTTAGAATGATTTTGATCCCTGCCCTGGTCTGCTGTTGCCTCAAATGGTCAGCCAGTTATGGTCACAGCCCCTCAATGCCTGAGCCATTCCAGTACATAAGGGATACCCTATGTTTATCACTTGGATTCTGAAGGATTAAGGGGTGGATTTAAGAAGACTGACTCCAGGTCAAAATTTTACATAAGAGCCTTCAGGATTCACCTTAGGGAATTACAAAGATTTTGCCTAGGTGTCATGGGAGGAAACTGGCCTTCCTACACCAGACTTGGGGCTTGGCTAGTGCATTGCTGTCTCTGGAAGGAATTGGTAGTTAAGGACTCAGTCCTGCCCCTCATCCCCAAACTGGCCAGACTTATATGCTTATCTGCATTCCTATCCCAGGTGCCTCCATCAAGACTTCCTTTTGAGGGGTGGGGTTGGGGCCTTGGCTAAGGCACTGTTCTCTGCTTTCACTCAGTAATTTTCCTTTCCTAACCCTCTCTCCTCTCTTCTCCCAGGAGTCTTAGTTCAGTTCTCCTTGGCTGTGAGACAATTGTCTTTTTCTGTGCTACATGCCATCTGACTGATTTTGCCCAGTGCTATTCTGTAGGGAAAAATAAACACCTCTATTTTGGACTTTTGCTTATGCTATCATAGTAGGTGAATAAAGACGCAATTGCTTCTTTCAGTTTGGCTTGTTGTCCTAACTGACCACCTTGATACATGGCAACTTCATAATAACTGATTTGATGGTACCTGTACCATTCCAATATTGTTCTTCTTGCATTGATTATCTAATTCAATCATGTTTTCTTTTCAAACATCTATATCTTTGTACCATTGTTAAATTTTAGTAGAGATTTTCTCAGTGCTGTTTTATTTGTCATTGATATCTAAATTTTAATTATTTAGCTTACATTTCAAAGAGCTGCTTTTGTCCTTTGTTCTTTTTCTGTAATGTCCTCATTTTATTTTATTGGTGGACTTGGAGGATTTTATAGATTTTGAAGTCTTCTTTTATCTTTTGTATTGCCTTGGCGTCTTTTGATTTTTTTTCCCATAATTCTTGGAAACTTTCATGTAGATAATTCTCCAAAAGTCTAATGATCCTTGGCTGTCTGTTCATATTTAAGAGTAAGACACTTAAAATCTGATTGGAGGGACAACCAGCAAGATGGCAGTGGAGCAAGGAGCTCCTAGAGTCAGCTCCTGTTAAAGGACAGTTAGTGAACACCCAGAACTATCTGAAGCTAGCCGAAGCACCTGTTTAGGAGCTTCAGGAGGCCAGAAGAGCACCCTGCAACATACTTGAAGGAATGAAGGAGGAGACTACTCATCTGCAGACAAGATTAGTAAGCAGAGCACGTCACAGCACAGAGACCACTGGAGGCACAAGCCAAGTTGGGAGCTGTTCCGTGGCTGGAATTGAAAACTCCACTTCTCAAAAATGGGGGAGGAAGAGACAGTTGGGTACCAACTTCAGCTATTGATGAGTAAATTCAGCAGGCTAAAGTATAATCCTAAGAACAGCTAAAGTTTGAATCTATCCAAGTCAGAAAGAGGCTGCTAGCTGCCATCTTAACTCTGTGCCTGGGATGAAGGGAAGTAGGATGGACTGAAAATCACAGTGCTGGGGGGGACAGGCATAGTTGACTAACAATTTTGGTTACTAATTGGTAGACTTGACTGGCTAAGGTATAACTCCAGGTATAACCCTGGAGTGTGAATCTATCTAGGTCAGAAAGAGGTTGGTGGCCACCATTTTGACTCCATGCCCAGCATGAGGGGAACCCAGGACCAAAAATCACAGTGATGGTAGGAACCAGTTTCTTTCACCCATATCAGCCTGCAGCCCTAGCCTAGGCTTCAGCCCCACTTCTGGCAGGTAGGAGGCTGATGAGCCCTGCACCAGCCTATCTAGGTAACTGAAGGTACCTTTGGCTGGCACAGACTGAATAACTGGAAGTTTATTGGGGCAACTGTGGTCATCTTGGGCCCAAACTGCATAAATTGCTGCCCATATATGCAATTCCATCCCTGCCCCAGGCAGGGGAGGAAGGGGTGTGAAGCTTAATCAGTCTCTCTGGGCAACTGTAGTCTAGGCCTGCATGACTTGGATTATTCCACACAGCTGTGACACTGTCCCTACCCCTGGCAAAGGAGAAAGTTGGAAGAAGCTTCATCAGGCCCTGAGGCAATGAGTTCAGTATGAGCCTCCACATCTTATAGCACCAATTATATCTTTTACTCCTACTGCTCAACCAGCAAGGGAGAATGGACAGGAAGCCCTAAATTAAAGAGAAAAACTGCACCCAGAATAAATACTCTATTAAACCAGATGCCAAGACACCAACAAAAAATTACAATCCACACCAAGTAACAAGAAACAATCCACACCATGACCCAGTTAAAGGAACAAGATAAGCCTCCAGAAGACATAAAAGAGTTGAGATAACTAATCATAGATGTTCAGATAAATCTCCTTAATAAATTCAATGAGATGGCTATAGAGATTAAGGATATTAAGAAGACACTGGATGAACAGAAAGAAGAATTTGAAAGCATACATAGAGAAATAGCAGATCTTCTGGGAATGAAAGGTGCAATAAATGAAATTTTAAAAAAACATTGGAATCATATAATAGCAGATTTGAGGAGGTAGGAGAAAGGATTGGTGAGCTTGAAGAAATGGCCTCTGAAAGTGAACATACAAAAGAACAGTTGAAGAAAAGATGGAAAAAATTGAAGAAGGTCTCAGGAAACTAAATGACAGCAAAAGGCATGCAAACATACATGTCATGGGTGTTTCAGAAGGAGAAGGATAGAGAAAAGAGGCAGAAGGAATATTTGAAGAAATAATGGTAGAAAATTTCCTAACCTTTTTGAAGGACATAGATATCCCTGTCCAAGAAGCATAATATACTCCTATCAAAAAAAATCTGAGTAGACCAACTCTGTGACCCATACTAATCAAATGTCAAATGCCAAAGACAGAGAGAGAATTCTGAGAGCAGCAAGAGAAAAGTAATGCATAGCATATAAGGGATACCCAATAAGATTTAGTGCTGATTTCTCATCAGAAACCTTGGAGGCAAGAAGACAGTGGTCTGATATATTTATCTACAAGATACTACAAGATACTACAAGATGCTGAGTTCCTGGCCAGGGAAGCTCTGTAATATTCCCCAATGGAACAGCAACAACCCCCCGAGTGCAATGGCTATGACCAATAAGGAAGAATTGTCCAACAATGAGCCCTTGATGCTAATGACTATGCTTGTGAGCCTGTGTGCCTGAAATAAGAACTAGGCCTAGAGCTGCAGTGTGCCTAAGAGTTAGCTCCTGAGAACCTCCATGTTGCTTAAATGTGGCCAATCTCTAAGCCAAACTCAGCATATAAATGCTTTGCCTTCCCCCCAGTGTGGGACATGACTCCCAGGGATGAGCCTCCCTGGCACTGAGGGATTACTATCAAGCACCAGCTGATGATGTAACTAGAAAATGACCTTGAATAAAAGGGTCAACTCAGACCAGTAGAATATCTCAGCCTACATGTAATATCAGGAGTTAAAAATACTTTTTGACCTTGAATAAAAGGGGGAAATGGAAAGGACAAATGAGTGTATATGGCTATGAGTCTCCAAAAAAGAGCCAGGAGGTCATCAGAGGGGTCGCCCTTATGCACACCTGAGCAGAGCCCCAAAGACAGCTAAAGTAGATACAATCCTAGGTATTGGTTCTTCTGAGGGCTACAGAGAGCCACAGGTTCTATAGTTATGGCAGATGGACTTCAGTACCATGTCAGTTGGCCCTACTTTGGAGTTTGTGTTCCTGAGTGTGCTGAGTGTGATGGAGTTGGACTCAGATGTGATCTTTGTTCACAAGCCTCTCCTAGTCACTTTTACCAGACCTGTGGTTGGTGCTGGGGTTTAGTGTATACTCAGGGGATCTGAATCTCTGGACTGTCCATGTGATTGCCAGGCCCTGAGCCTCAACAGACTTGCAACTTCTGCCCTCTGGTTTATTGGACTTACCCCAGCCAGCTAACAGAGAGGTGAAGAAGGCCAACCACCACACTAGGGAGACAAGAGTGCCTACAACTGCAAACAGGAGAATTGCATCCATCATCCAAGTGGAATATAAGCACCCTCTCAATACAGAGGTGGAGCATACATAACCATCCCAGGGTCCACAGAATGGAGGAATAGAGTATGGATTTAGAGTGGACTTACTGATATTCTATTCTGGAACTAATGTGATTAGTAATAGAAATAAAGGTAGCATTGAGATGGAAAAAAAAAAAAAAAAGATAATACAAGAGAAAAACTTCCAGCCAAGATTCTTATATCCAGCAAGATTGTCTTTCAAAAAATGAGGGCGAGATTAGAATTTTCACAGATAACCAGATACTGAGAGATTTTCTAAACAAGAGCGCAGATTTTCAGAAAATAATAAAGGGTGTACTAGAGCCTGAAAAGAAAAGACAGGAAAGAAAAGCCTGGAAGAGAGTCCAGAAATGAAGATTATATCAATAAAAGTAACTAAAAGTGTCAAAAGAGTGGGGAAAATAAAACCTGACAGCTAAAACTCAAATAGTCAGGAATAAACTCACTCAATGATGTAAGGCACTTGTATTCAGAAAACTGTAACTCAATGTTAAAGGAAATCAAAAAAGGCCTAGAAGAACATCTCATGCTCATGGGTTGGAAGATTAAATATCATTAGGATGTCAATTCTACTCAAATTGATATACAGATTCAATGCAATCCCAATAAAAATTCCACCAGCATTTAAAAAAATTTGAAAACACGATTATCAAGTTTATTTGGAAGGATAAGGAGTCCTGAATAGCCAGAAACATCATAGAAAGGAAAAACAAACCCTCATCTTCAGACTTTAAATCATATTACCTAGCTATAGTGGTAAAAACAGCATAGTACTGGCATAAAGACAGACACATCAGCCAATGCAACCAAACTGATGAATCAGAAAGAGACCATCTCATGTATGGTCACATGATTTTTGACTTGCTTCTCAAACCTACACAGCTAGGGCAGAACAGTCCATTCAACAAATGGTGCTGAAAGAACTGATATCCATAGCAGAGAGAAGGAAAGAGGACCCCTATCTCACACCTTATTCAAAAATTAACTCAAAATGGATCAAAAACATAAAAACAAAGGCAAGACCATAAAACTTCTGGAAGAAGTTGTAGGAAAATATCTTCAAGACCTGGTGGTAGGTGATGGATTCTTAAAGGAGATAAGAGAAGGACTTAGAATAATGATGTTTAATGTATGTAGAAGTTTTAATAGCTTCACTGTAAAATTGTGGAGATGTATAGAGTGGATGGTAAGAAATAATGTGTAACAGTTTGTTTATAAATTGGGGCATGGCTGAAAATGGTAGTCTAGGTATTTAAATGTCAATTGACAGAATGCTAGAGAATAATCTAAGAACTGAATAGCACAGTAAATCAAGAGGTGGATGAGAATTGTGATTGATGGTACAAATGCAAGAGTGTCCTTTGTGAGTTAGAGCAAATGTACATCACTACTGTAGGGTGTTGGGAATGTGGAGAAGCATAGGAACAATACTTATGGAGTGACCTATGGACTGTGGTTAGCACTAATAATATAATATTCTTGCATCTATGCCAAAGTTGTACTGTGTCAATAATGAGGCAGTATGTAAAATGTTAGCCAAATGTACACTGTGGACATGAGATGATCTTATCTTATTTGGAACAAATGTTCCACCACAATATGGTGTGTTGATAGAGGGGTGTTGTTTGGAAATTCTGCACATGTGTGTGATTGTTTTATAAGTTTACAACTTCTGTCATAAAAAACATATTTAAAAAATAATAATTGGGTGGGTTGGGGGAAAAACACACCAAATGTAAGATAAGGACTATAATTAGTAGTAAGATTTTGACAATATTCTTTCATAATTAGTAGCAAATGTCTCAGGACAATGCAAGATGTTGGTGGAGGGTTGATATATGGGACTCCTCTATGATATTATGCATGTTTGCTTTGTAAGTTCACAACTTTTACTATACACTTGTTTATGTATGTTCATATATAAATAATATAAAGATGATAATAATGTGGGTTGGGGAAAATACTTTGATTAGTAGTAATATGTTGACAATGCTCTTTAATCATTAGTTAAAAAGGTTTAACAACAATGCAATGTATTGGTGGTAGGGTGAGTTATGAGAATCCTGTATGATGCTGTATATGTTTGTTTTGTAAGTTCACAATTATTCCTACACACTTATTGTTTATGTATTTTTATGTATGAGTGATAAACTTCAATAAACTAATTTTAAAAATCTGATTGGAGGCTCCAAAATGAGTAGTGGGTTTCATACCATGTTGGTTAGGTCCAAATAAGAGCATATGGAGGTTTTAATCTCAGGATATTCAACTTTTGTAGAGATGAATGTGCCATGTCCCACCTATTGGTAATTATAGTGGTGAGAATGATATCTGTTTTATTGGCATTCCTAAAACGGAATGAGAGAAGAATGCTGTGAAGATTAAGCTCTTGTGTCAACTCAGCCAGGTAATTGTGCCCAGTTGTTTGGTCAAGCAAGCACTGGGCTAACTGTAATACAAGGGCATTTATGGGCTTTAGTCACCATTGACTTTACTGCAGTGGTCAATCATAGATAGCTGGTTATAATTACATCAATCAGGGAGATTGCTATCAGCAAGAGTGATGCTTAACCAGATCAGTTGAATGCCTTAAAAGGGGAAGTGATTCCAGTAGTGGGAGAGAATTCTCTGCCGGTGTCTGGAAAAGTGATATCTCCCAGAACTCATTAAGAACCTTCATTGGACTTTCATTGCATCCCCTGGATGAAGCCTAACTGCAGAACCAGGACTTGCACATCCCCACAGTTGCATGAGAGACTCTTATAGAATTACATACTATTGACAGATATCTCTTATTGATTCTGTTTCCCTAGAGAACCCTGACTAATACAGATGCTATGGTCTCAGAGTTCAGTGTGTAGGCTTCCACGTCTTTTCCTGTTTTTAACCCAGTGTTTACCTCTAGTTACTATAAATATCCTCAAGTCTGGGACTTCTCTGCTCAACATTTCCAATTGCATCCTAGGAAAAAAATATATAGGAGGTATAACTCAAATTTTACCTTAAATTCTGGCTTGCAGCCAATTCATTGGACAGATATTTATTTAGCATACTCTTTGCCAGGTACTACTCTAGATGCAAGGAATACAGCATCACACAGATGCCTGGATAGTCCTTCTACTTAAAGTGCTTCATTACTTATATAGTTTTTGTCATTTTGATTTACATTCTATTATATTGTGGTGGTGGTTATGTGGTGTGAGGTAGGAATCTAACATCTTGAAATTTTCTTACTTTATTTTAAAAGATTTTATTTAGATTTGCTGTTTTCAATTTTGAGATCTGGATTTAATCGCAAAATGTGATTTCCTCTTGGACATTCCTCCAGAAATAACCATTTTTAAAATTTTTATATATTCCTCTCATTCTGATATTGTTTCTGTTTCCTTGAAGTTAATTTTTTAATTTGGTGATATTGATTAGTCTTTTTTTATACCATTGTAACAGTTCTTCAAGTGTTGATGATTGTTTTGGTCTCTACATGTTTACAAATGAGGAAGTAAATTGAACAGAATTGGAGGATGGATTCATTTCTTAAGTTGTATTGAGTCTCATTCTTTATCTGCCACATCTTTTGATTATTTCAAATTTTCACAGGTGATGGCTTAAGGAAGTTATGGATATCATTAGAGTACACAAAATGAATTATCTTGGGCACTGCCCTGATTCTCTGATCCTGGTACTTGCACTCACCCTAGGGGTCTCCTGTCTGACCTCCTACCTCAGAGAGCACTGCTTACTGCTTTAGCCTTGGGTCATGTTCTGGAGTTCACTGCTCTGAGAGTAAGCAAGGCGATTTACTCCCTTTTTCCACACTTTATTAATGACTACATCTTATGTTCTTCCAGCTTCCAATTCTTCCTTTGCTGGATCTCTCAAGTACTGTTAGGAGAGAGGTTTGTGGGTTTTTTTTTGTATTACCTTTCGTGTCCTCACACCCCCCACCCCCTTTTTTTTTTAATATCCTCTGGGTTTCTTGTTAGCTGGGGTAGGTAGTAGGAAGGTTGCTCTTCAGATTCCATAATAAAATTGCCAGTGCTCAGTAGGCATTCATTGAATTTGCCTCTGTATCTCTGAAGTATATATCCTGTACCTCCTGTTTAGTACTCCAAACCTCTGAGATACTTGAAGACATGGAAACTACAATCTCCAGGTATATCAGAAAGCTACTTCCCAACATACTCTTATGCATACACAAATATATATGCCTTGTCATTTTTACCCTCCTGGGGATTAGGACAACTTAATTATTCTTCAAACAGAAGTACTGTACTGTCATGGATATGGAATCTAGGAAACAACGTTCTGATCAATTCAAATATATAATATATAGCATGAAGGGATAGCTTTCCATCTTCTGATAAATCACTTGCTTTTTCTTAACTCAGTTCAATATTTTTGTTGTTAGTGGAAATATCTTATTATATTTACAATCAGTTCTAAATTTCCATGGTTTGGGGTTTTCTTTTTTTTTTTTTTCCTTATAACTAACAGGTTTATTTTCAGGAAAAGTTGTTAGATGTAATCATGGATACTTGAATTAAATCACCTCCCTATACACTCTGCCTTAATTTCCTAGGGTTGCTGTAGCAAAGTATGGTAAATTCATGTCATTTCTCTGTCCAAAATGCATTCACCTCATTCCAATGTGCCCAAAAGTCACAGGCCATCTGACATCAGCGCTAAATCCAAAATCTCATCTTCTAAACCATCTAAATCAGGTAGGACTCTTGGTATGATCCATCGTGGAGTAAAACTACTCTTATCTGTGGACCTGTGAAACTTTAAAACAAATTATCTGCTTCTTTTTTTAATAATGTTTGCATTCTATTGTTTAATGAAAAAAGGCAGATATAAAGCAGCATGGACAATATGATTTATCGTTTTAAAAAACCCAAAAACATCTACACATATGCAAAAGTAATATACTGGAAAACAAAATGTAAACCCAAAATTTAATATTGCTGTTTTGTGTGCGAGATTATGGGTAGTTTTTAAATCCGGTTATTTTTGAATTTCCTATTACGATCATTTTTTCTAATCAAAATGTATTACACATCACTTATACATAAATTCGAGGGGGAGGAGCAAGAGAGAGCAGGTTTACGGAATCTGAAAAGCTTAACAACCCTCCAGGGGGAAAAATTTATGCCTCTATTTCTACAATTCTTTTGTTAAAATCGGCTCCACCCTGGACCTTGAAGGCGCCTCCCTGGACCTTGAACGATTCCCTGTACCTCCAAGTCACCACCCGGTCTCGGAGAGTGTCATTCTCCCGGCTGGAGTAACATCTGAGAAACAATACCTCTTTTTTTTCAAAAGATAATAAGCATCAAAGAAAGACCCATTTCAGCATCGGAGCAGCCCCTGACAGACCTGGGAAACCCCCAGAGGCTGCAGTGCAGGACACAGCCTGAGGTCAAGAGCCTTCGACCTTGCCCGGATCCAAAACGCAGCCCTCCCAGATGCCGCTCCCGTTATCTGCTTCTAAAATACAGTAACAAGATGGAATAGCATAGATATTTCCCTTCCAGAAGGAAGAAATTGGAAGGGGAAAAAGAGGACAAGTCCAAAACCCAGCAGGGCAAATTCCATTAGATCTCAGGACCTGAGACCTGTGACTGTGTGTGTGGAGTGAGTTGCTATATTGTGCATTGTGAGCACACAGGCTTAGGCACAACACTTTTAACAACTGACTTCCATACTCGTTACACAGCACAAAGGGTCCAAAAAAACAGGAGAAGAGACCCCATCGTGGCTGGGTTGGTGGGTGGCAGCTCCGCATACCTGTTTCACATCGGAGAGGATGGGTCGCCCGTGCTCCTTGAGGACTGAGTACTAGCGCGCCCCAGGGGGCAGCGGCACAGTTTCCGCCCTGATAAGCAGTTGGGACTGCCTGTTCTGAGTTTCAGGTTCTAAGTACAGTCATGCCATTCCATTTGACCTAAGGTCTCCAATGGGCTGAGGAAAGGAAATATATTGAAACATCTGCACAATAGAAAAGGAGGCAAGATAGAAGAAGGCCTGGGCGATGGCAGCTCTTTCTGCCTGAGATATCCCCAGCTCTACGATCTGTCCTTTAAGTCCAGTGAGGCAGTAGTCTGATCCTTTCCAAACACTAGGGCAGTGGCCATGCCTTCTCCAAACAGCAGTGTGGTGGCGCTTCTCTCTTGATTTAAGTAAGCTCCTTTCACCCAAATCTTGGCTCTGCACTGAACTCATTCTTCCTTCATTTTCTCCTTCTCTATCTTTTTCAGTCCATGCTGGCAGTGTTTCCCCTAATCTTGTTGATTAGATCCATGAGTCCCATGCCTAATCTATTTAGCAAAATGTTCAGCCTCATTCTGCCCTGACTACAGAGCCTCCTATCTAGATAGACTGAGAATTTTTCAAGTCATCAATTACTTGTTCCTTTTTTCCTGACAATTCAGTCCTCAGTTTACCTCTTTTCTATTGCATTTTACTTTAAGTAGCAAGGAAGAATTAGGCTGCACCTCCCACACTTTACCTGGCAATCTCAGCTAAGTGTTCAAGTTCATAGCTTGCAAATTCTACTTTCCATCCAATAGTAGGATGTAATTCAGCCAAGTTTCTGCCACTTTATAACAAAGATTGCTTTCCTACATACATAGGCATTTGATTTTGTCTCAATTAATAAAAGCTATTGAATTAATATTATTTGCTATTTGATGGAAAAGTTAAATGCTTTACTTGGTAGCAGATCATAATTTCAACAATTTTATGTAATTTTATTTGTATTATCTATCTATATAGCATTGAGTTTCACATTATTAATGAAATGTCTTGTGAAGTTTTTCTGTTTTAGACTCTTTGACCTATTACATGACCACTTCATCAAATATCTTCTTAATTCTGTTTCTTGTTTCTCCTCATTTTAATTCATAATTGTGAGACTGATATTGCTGAGATTTAAGAGTGCCAATCTATTGTTCAAAACTTGCTAGAGATCTGCTACTTTTTATTTAAAAGGTCACATTTTCACTTGATATTTCACTTGATATATTCAGACCCAAATTACCTTTATGTTCTTTTTTCCTACTCTTCTTCAAGAACTAAATAGGACTGCTTGTCTTTCCCCAAACACAAAAGCACCAAACATTTATTTCATATGCTAGAATATTCCCTATCTTATTGTAGAGATCTCATCAAGTTTTGACATTCCAGAATAAATATCTCTGACCTCCACAAGCATTGTCCATTCATACAAATGGCTTTCCTGCATAATTATATATCTTTGCCTTAAAATATGCAGTTAATTTTCTCTAAAATATCCACATCTGCCAACATAAATTGGAATAAAAATGTAAATACATGTTTCTTGTGTGTTCAGGGAGGGATAATGAATGATGTAGGTGATTGTGCGACACAGGAAGTAATCATAAAATGTATCACTTTCACTAATGGTTTGACCCTCATCACATAAATTGTCCCAACCTCTACAAACCAGAGTATTTCTACAGAATATGAAATATGGAAAAAGCCATTTCTGGTAATAGCAAATAGTGCAGTATTTAATTTGCAGAACTAAACTAGAGTTGGATTCCAGAACTTCAGAATTTGTATAAAACTGATAATTAACCAGAAAATCAACAACTATAAACAATTCTTTGAAGTCTCGGTAAATAGGCCAAAATCTTGAGCAATTGTAGACATTGATTTTGTAGACATTGCAAGTGTTGAAAATTTTCATTTTTTTGCTATCCCTTTACTAGTATAAAATGTATGAATGTATCAGAAGCAGTCCACCAAAGACGAGGAATTGGGCAGAATCAGGATGGAATCAGGCATGTTATTCAGGCTGAATAAGAGACTAATAAGTCATTCCCTTATTTGATAAGATTAATGGAACTAGACTGTGTTTCATTTGTGCATGAAATAGCTACACTCAAATTAACTGTTATTTATGTTTGGACAATTTTTGTTTTCTGCTCTGAGACATGAGAGTTCAAAGGGCCAGAAGCAGTAGTGGTCATGGGTTGAGAATTGAATCTAGTTCTCAATCTTAGCTCTCACGTTAGGGAAGGTATTCGCCCATGATTCCACACTGGGACATTCAGCCAAAGATCAAAAATGATAAAACATATTAATTTGTTGGTCCTGGTCCTTTATTTTCTATGTGTTTTACATTAAGGGTAGATTGTAGGATGGAAATAAACATTAATAACATCTTAAACTTTAATTCCTCAAAATAATAATAGTATCTGAAATGTGTCTATATTGCTATAGAATTTGGGAATCATTTTTGTATAAATAATCTTATTTATTCATCATACAACATTTTAATGTAATTAGGGAAAAAGGTTTTCTGGATATGTGGAACCCCTTCAGGGATGTTGTGAGATCATGCAGTTAGTTAGGTAGCAGAGATGAAATTTTGCAGGAATTTCTGAAAATGATAACTAAAATTTGTATAGCCCTTTCAAAGTAACTTCATGTGTATAATCTCATTTAATAAGCACTCTATGAAGTGAAAACCTTGGGAGATGATTGATAGGTAGAACATTTGCCATCTTCTTTTTGACTTAGATTCTGTTAATTGCGAAGGAAAGAAATCTAAGACTAGGTAAATGACATCTTGATTGGCATATGAATTGTTTGTAGGTAAAATACTTATTAAGACATTTCCCACTTGAACAATATTGAGAAAGAAGGCAACCCCCAAATATTCAGAAGTATATGATTAAATGCTAATCATTTACCTTCATTGAGTCTGCCTTGTGCTTGGAGTTTTATGTGAAGGTATTTAAGAAGAAAAGAACTGCAGATATAAATATGTTAAGTTTTAAAATATTCTGAAAATCTTTCACTGGGGACTCTATACACACATGTTTAAATATTTCTAAGCTGTAAATATATGCATATAGTGTGTATATACATACATATTTACATTTTAAATATATCCATTTTAAATAGTTCTAGAGCAACACATGCCGCATATGTGCAGATATGTATAAATAGTTGCATTTGTTTAGAATTATTTTTAAATGTATGCATAACCAACTGACCATAAGTATGTTTTAGTTTGTAAAACTTCTACGAACTTTCTCTCCATCTAGTAAAATGAAAATTCATATTAGCTATTAAGTGATGGCTAAGAAAATTATTAATAGATTTAGTAGAAACTATGTCTAAAAATCACCATTAAATTATGGGTATCTATATTATTGAATTCCAGAAACATTAGTTTTACACTTTTCTGAAATAATTTATTCATGTAGTTATACTTTCAAAATATCTCTTGTGAACATTCTTTGTGTTCCATGTTCAAAGGTAGAAGTATGTACATAACAATCAATTTTATTGTATATGTTTCTCATAAACCATCTTAAGTCATATTCTTTTCTTCACTCTTGAAACTTTATAGTTTTTTCTCTGCTCAGCAATAGGAGCCCTTTTAATGCAATGAAATGTGTTTGAAGAAGGTCTGTGAATGGATATGCAGAAATGCTAAGTGTGATGTGTTTCTTCCAATTGCCACTATAATATTCAATTCTAAATCTCGAAATATTTCACAGGCACCCCATCTCACTCAGAATAAAAGCCAAAGTGTTTCAGAAGACCACAGCACTACATAATTTGCCCCCTCAACTAGTCTTATTTCATCTTTTACTACCTTCCCACATGAGCAACACTACTACAGCCACACTGGCATCCTGTTTTTCCTGTAACACACCCCAAAAGCTCCTATCTTTGGGTCTTTATACTTGCTCTTTCCTCTGCCTGGAGAAGTTTTTCTTCAGATATCTATTTCAAGTGCGGTCTCATTTCCCTCAGGTTTCACTTCATGCCACCTTATCAAAAATGTCCTTTTTCATTACACTACGTCAAGTTGAACATACATTTATCTGGACTTTCCTAATTCTGTTTTGCTCTTTTATTATTCTTCATGATGTTTTCCACCACCTGAAAATTATTATTTTTAATTCCTCTACTATAATATAAATACATGAAAGTGGATATTTTGTCTATTTTGGTTGTGCCAAATCCCAAGTATGGGGAAAAAGTAGAGGCTTAATAAAGTAGTGTTGAATGGATGAATGATTCAGAATATTATAAAAGTGTGTTGTGAAGGGAAATGTGGATAAATTCTTACTATCCCAATTGATACCTCTTTATATAAATGGTTTATCTATAAATAGGGGAAACACTGTGTTAGCAGGTAATCCAACATTTCTTGGCTTGTGGAAGAGTGATATACTTAGCATTCATAGTACAGAAGCAAACAGTGAATTTTTTTGGAAGAAAATTTTACCTATAGTCTTCTTTTGGGATAATTCTATCTGATCATTTTGAATCTTGGAAATTTACTCAATGCTTTGTGGAAAGAGTCTCATACTTTGCCACTCTAAACATGAAAATAAAATAGTTCATTCAAGTTAAAAGAAGAAAAATTTAAAATGATGAATAGCATTTTTAAAAATTTAGAATAAACATAAAAGACTAACCTAGAGCAAGAATAACACAGACTCATTTTTCCAGAAAGGGTATCTTTATTTAAACATCATTCATCTCCTGTAACAAGGAGTGACAAACACTAATGAATGCCATAGAAAAGCAGACTATTTTTGGAAAAGTACATACATTCATTTATTTTTTCATTCCCCAACAGGGGAAAAAAATCATAGAGTATTAATCAGTCAAGGACCTTAGAGGTCACCTACAGCTCCCTTATTAGTAGAAGGATAAGACTGACACTTACAGAGGCAAGGTATGGCTGAAGTAAATATAGCTGATTGGCTGAGGAGCTAAGGCTAGCTTACACTGCCTCCTGCTTATCAGTACCAGACCTATCACTGAGCCATCATTCTTGTCATAAGGCAGTGGAACATTACAAATCAATTGAAATAAATTTTACAATGATAGATTAATAAGGTAAGAGCATCAAGCCTAAACACAATAAACAGACTAAAGAGAGCTGCTAGAAAGCATTAAGAGAAATTGACACTTTGACAATAGCTAAAAATCTTCTCTTTAAGGCAGTATTTGTTGATCTCAGTCATTTTCTATCCAGAGGTACCAATTTTTATAGTTTCAGATAACCCAAAATCTTTTTTCCTATTTGGATAGGCCTGTTTGAGAAAAGACAGAGTGACTAACTTCTTGCATTTCAGGACTTTTATGGTTCACAAGTTTCCCAAAGCCTGCATAGTTATGACCTCAAATTTATATTATGTCTAAAGGCCATTCATAAGAACTGGCATAAGTATATTATTAGTATTAATATTTATGGACATTTCTCCCATTTAGACAAATGCAAGAATTATGAGAATTAAGTATAAATACACCTTTAGGGTTAACAGAAGAAAACATAATTTGTACGTTTTTGTTCATTTTCAATGTATATTGTATAAAGAAAGCTAATTTCACATTTTCAAACTTAGATTAGCAATTAACACATGTATTAGAATTGATGAGACATTTTAAGTTATATGACAAATGTCATGAGGGGGAGAATAAAAAGCAAAATATGGGTAATAAATATTATTAAAAACATGTATTATACAATTACAAAAAAAGCTGTAAATGATTTTATCATAATTCTTCTTTGCCCTAACCTTTTATAAAATAAATAGTGTACAAAACAAAAATGACAATAAGGTAAGTTTGTTTAAAATGTATTTTTTATTATTTAAGAACATCTTTTAATTCTTAGAAATAGCTTGAGTCCATAAAATATGTTTCTAGTAAGTTCTTATTATCTAAATGTAGGTGTTAACATAGTAGGGCACAAGCTAATGGAAAATGGTAAAATTACAAATGGGTTTATGGGAAAAGACTTTAGGATAATGCAAACAAAGAGCTGATGTGCTGATAATGAGACATAAAGAGTCTCTATTTCCTCATAGGGAAAAGAGAATTGACTTAAATCTCTCTAAGAGTATGCAACAGAATTACTGAATGAATATTTAGATTACATGAGCTATAAGAAAGTGACCTGCAATCTAGAATGGTTAAGAAGCCTACTTTTCAGTGGAACTTTTAACAATGGGGAAGAGGATTTTCTTTGTGGAAGATTTACATTGAATATTTACATTAAATTTGAACAGGAAGTTTGAGGTTAGATGATCTTTTAGAGTTTTTTGATATTATTTTTTATTTAAAAATATGTCTTAGAGAACCAAATCCTCTTTCTGCACATGTCAGCTGTGTGCCCTAGAGTGAGTTAGTTAATCACTTAGGTCTGAAAATCAGTTTCTTCATATATAAAGTGGGAAGGGTAGTAACACCTCTGTCCTGGGTTGCTGTGAGGACTGGCTGAATATCTGCAAAGAACTCGGAACAACGCCTGGCACATGGTAGGTAAAAATAAACGGTTTACTACTACTATCACTACTACTGCTTTTCTGCCACTCTTGTTATTGTTAAATTTGTTGTTGTTGCTGTTTCAGGAATTGAGCAAATCTGAAATTGTTACTCAAAAGTTTTGTCCCTCCTCTCCGGTTTTCTTCGAAACGTAAATTCTCTCTTACATTTGAGAAGGGGAGCCAGGAAAGAGAGAGAGACGATAGTAAGGAATATAAGGAGAAGGAAGAAGAGTAGAAGACAAAAGAGAGAGGGGTTAATAATTAGAAGAAGAAGAAGAACCCAGGCAAGAATTTTGGGGAAAGGAGGTAGAGATATGGTCTGGAGGATGTTTGATGAAAAACACAGGAAAGGAATTGGGTAAGTAGCTTTGTCTGACTAAAGTAAGAGAAGGGTTTAATTCCTTGGAATCCCGGTGGACTGTAACTCAAAGCTGTTTTTCTCTCTTTTAGCATGCATATACTGATATATAAGGGATCACTTTGGTATCTTTAAATAATGGACTGCAGAGCCCTCCAACTTTCCTTCCTGGAGAAAGTGAAACTAACTTGTCACTTCCTAGTACTGTATCTGAGACTGCAAGTACACTCTTCTGATGTCTTCTGCAAATGTTAGTCTGAATCATGAGGTAGGTATAAGCAGCATGACAAATCTAATTGCATGTTTAAATGTAAGACAAATCCCTTCCAAGTATGGCTTACTTGGACGTTATATGAAAATTTACAAAATCATGTTGTTGTAGAATTTGAGAGAGGTTCAGTTATTTGGGTATAGAAAGGCCAGGACTCAGGAATGATTTTGAGAAGGAAAAATGATTTACTGATGGCCCGCTGGACTCTGGAGCTTTCTGTTTCAAACCCAAGTCCAGAACAAGATTTTTGAGTTCTTTTTATACAGAGAGGAAAGGCCAAATGGTCCTTTTGTTTCAGTTCTCAATAGGCTTGAATTAGCATATAGCTTCCATATCCTAGGTAAGCTTTTAGCATGAACTTCATACATTCTAGATAAGTTTTTAGCACATTTGGCTTGCATTTTCCCCGAATATTTAAAGTTTATAGAGTTTGCATTGATAAACTGTTTCCTGGGACTGGAGTTGTTGCCATGGTTACCAAAGGCAGCCTCTCACCATCCCACACCCATAAGTCAGGACACACAGCTTAGGTTAAGGTTATCTCCAGAGAGACAAAAAGCTTCCCACCCATAGCCCACATCAATGTAATACATGGGGAAAAAGATGTATCAGAGACTGAATTATGGTTTACTACCTGGAGCCATAGATCTAGGAAGTAATTGTGAGTTTCATTCAAGATGCTAGCTGGAGATATGACTTGACCGCCATATAATTTCTAAATAATTGCATTTATTATGACATAAAAATATAACATTGTAAGATAAAAATAAACTTCTACACACCTTGGAAAGGAAGTAAAAGCAGGAAATTAAATCGTTTATTTGTAGGCACATTGATTCATGCAGCTGCACTATTGAAAATGATTACATAGAAATCAAGAAAAAACATAGGAATTACCAGAAGCTGACATTTTGAGATAGATACACATTTTAAAGACTGACATCTATTGCAAATTGGCACTATTTATGGATGAATTAAATTTGATTTCAACAAAATTTTGGAGGCAAATAGACTGAAGAACTAAGGAAGTAAATGCCATGTTAATTTCAGACCAAGTTTTCTTTTTTAACTTTTTTATTTTCATCTTCATTTTATTTATTTATTTTTTTACAGCTGAGAGTAGGAAGGAAAATTGTAGTTCACTCTTAATTATAGAGTTGCAAAAGCAAGGCTTTATTTAGAGCTGTGAAAATTGTCTGGCAACAAATTTTCTTTGTAGTTTGAAGGAGTGAAAAATCCTATTGATAGTATTTGATAGGAGTTTCATCAAAGTGCACCAAAGGGATACACTGACTTCTTCATATTTCTCTGATACTTTGAATGTGACAGCCGCTAATTGTTATCATTCCAGTATGTGGTAGCTGTTTTAAAATAGTCAGTCTTTCATTTATGGAAGTTTTAATACATTTTTTTTCCTATCCTGGAACTTTATGTTTAAATGATAAGAGAAATGGACAGGACTGAACATTAGACTCAAAGTTTTTATGCCCTAACTTTTATGTACACCAAAATATGCTCTGTGTGTCAATTGCAGGTAATAATTTATAACTAGTGATTATCTGATACAGTCCCTTGAATCAAAAAAAAGTTTATGCATGACAAATGATTACTTATCTGGTCTAAAAATCTTTAGAAACTTTATTTTTGGCCTGTTCTAGTGCTTATTTTTATTAAAAGTATTGTTGATTTTCTAATATACTATGACATTCACTGAGTCAACTAGGCAAAACTATGGAAATAAGAATATGGATTTAATTTTTATTTTAAAATTAGATGTATTGATTTGGACCTCCTGGTTTAATTAAGTTTAAATATATAGGGATATATTTGTTTAATATTTTCTCATCACAATCGGTACAGTTCATAGGAAGAAAAATTTTGAAAGTAAGAAATTGAATAAACTGGTAGGATGTTAATAATATTGTTCTTCCTCTGTAATTTTGTTGTTATTTTAATATGTAATCTGAAATATATAGAATTTGCAAGTATAATTTAGAAACAAACTATGAATACACTGACATTGAATCTAAGTGTTCACAGGATTTTTGAAGGTATTTTGTTCAATTACTCATGCAGGTTTGGAATTCATTCCAATCTCAATCTGAAGCAGAATCTTTAAAGCCGGAGGGAGATGAGGAAATATTGGCCAGAATACAGGTAGGGGCAAGTTCTGTCCTGCCATGCCCTAGAGTACTGGTAAATGGAATTGCTTCTTTACTTTCTATTCACTATTGTTTAAGAAATAATAAAGTAACAATGAAATAGGTTTGCTTCATATTAAATAAAAATTAACTCGTGCTCTATTGGAAGGCACACATAACCACAAACTCCCCTGACTGGTCTTACCACCCTAGTTCTTTCCCCACCCAATAAAAAAATACATTGCCTTCACATGTGAAAAGCAAACCAAGAAAAGGTTTAGAAGTTTCCTACGGAAGCAGGCTTATTAGAAAGTGATTATAATTTAAAACATCAATACAATATTCTTATGTTACATATCTTGGATGTCAGAGATCCATGACTTACTCTGTATGTGGCAATGTAGCAATTTATTATACTATTCTTTTTTAAAAACCGAACTGTTGTCTCCACCTAACATTTTGAGTCAAATTTACAAGTTAGTTTATAGATCTATGGTTTCAGGAATTAAACTGTGATAAACACTATGAGACATTTCTCCTCATGTATACATGATTTGATAATTTTTGGTGTAACTCCCAAGTTCTCATACACACACACAAATACACACACATACACATGCAAACATTTACTATTGATTTATCATCTACGTATCTATACCTATCATCTCTCTATATAAAAATCATGGGGTATATATATATATTTTTTTAATTTATTTTATTTATTCCTCTCTCACTCCCCTCTGTTGTCTGCTGTGTTCATTCATTTGCTGTGTGTTCTGCATCTGCTTGCATTATCCTGTGGCACTGCGAAACCATGTCTCTTCTTAGTTGTGTCATCTTGCTGCGTCAGCTCTTCGTGTGTGTGGCACCATTCCTGGGCAGGCTGCACTTTTTTTCAAGCGGGGTAGCTCTCCTTGTGGGGTGCACTCCTTGCGTGTGGGGGGCCCCTATGCAGGGACGCCCCTGCATGGCACAGCACTCCTTGTGTGTGGCAGCACTGTGCATGGGCCAGCTTACCACATGGGTCAGGAGGCTCTGGGGATCAAACCCTGGACCCTTCATATAGTAGATGGATGCTCTATCAGTTGAGCCATGTCCACATCCCTATGGGGTATATTTTTATAGAACAAATACTATAAGGTTACTTTTATCTCTTATAAAAAGGGGGTTTCCTACTGTTTAATGCTTTCTTTATGAGAAAAATGATATACTAATGATGGATTTCCCACATAAAATCTTTAATTCCTAAAATTGAAAGCAGTTTTAAAAGTCATATATCACTTTCTTTTATAAGCAGTCCAGGCAATATTACATTCATTTCCCAGATGGCTCAGTCTTTGAGTGATGAAGTGATTTGACCTATTTTACCCAGGTATTGAAAGATTAGATATGACTAGAACATGCTTCTCTACCTTCTTGACAGGAGTCCTTCTAAATTATACCTGGCCTTCTCTTCCAAACTGAAACACTAGGCCATAGTAATAACAACTGCCATTCCTTCATATGATAGAGTTTACAAGATCAATATAAAACTATAGATGTGAGGAAAAAGAATTTTTCACACAGCCATTTATTATATTCCACGATACCACCGAGATATACAATATGAATGTCTTGAACAAGTGATTATATAAACTCATTAATGTCTTACATTTGTTGCTGATAAACATGTCAATTTAGAAAATTAAAATTCAAGTAAAGTTTATGTGCTTATAAATATCTATGTGATACCAATTAAAGTGAAATTCAACATGGGAAATTACTAGAGAATTCCTTTATTGATTGGCAGTCTTTGTGTAGGGGGATAATTTATCCCCGTTGAATAGGGGGATAAATTATCCCCCTCTCTGTCTTGCTCTGTCTGTCTCTTTCTTGATACGTGTATAACATAGGTGCGGCTGGGGCGGCTTGCACCCCGATGCTGACGGGGGGGTTTGGAGGGGTCAGACTAGACCGCAGTGGCGTCTGATGCTACGGCAGACAGCATCAGAGGGGCTCTCAGGCGTGGAGGACGCACGGCGAGGGGAGGAAGAATGCCGCGGAGACCAGGTCTGTGCGCAAGTCCGGTTTATTGCGGAAGGGGACACAGCTTTATAGGGTTAGGGACTGCGTGGAGGGATTTGATAGGTGCGGGCGGGTACTGCTTCCTGATAGGTGATTGTAAGTGGTTGCTAGGCAGAGGGCTGGCTGAGAGGTTTGGAATAGGGGAGGGGAAAGGGGGAGTGAGAGCTGGCCGGATGTTGGGCTAGGCGGGAGATAAAAAGCGGGAGGGCAGCGCCGGCCAGCCGTTAGCAGCAAAGGCCTAGTCAGGCGTGGTCACCTTATCTAGGCCCAGTGGGCAGAGGCGGTATCACTTCTTGCCGCACCATTTGCTACTGTGGCAAGCCAGGCGCCCTTCCTCCCACACATAGGTACACAAATACTGTGGTTAGTACACTAGAAGAATCTGTGATTATGGAAACCATTCCAAAAATCAGATCTAATTAATTATCTTTGCTAGTTTGTTTAATAGTTATACTGGCTTGGCTAATTATTCAACAATCAATTGATTTCTTGATTACTAATTTGATGTTTGTTCTATACAGATCACTGTGCAAGATTCTACAGGGGAGATTTTTCAAAAACTAGATTAGAAATATCTTGCTTGGGAAGAATTTACAAGCTTGAAAAAAAAAATGTTACCTGATGTGAAGAATGCAGGTGCTTTCTTAACATAAAAGTTTAGAGGATGAAAAGTAGAAGGTTTTTCTGAATGGGATTAAGTTAATCCTGAAATCATTGGCTAGAATTTTAGGAGTGTGCTTCACAATGAGCAACTATTAAGGTGGAGGGTACAGATTTTCCATTAATTATCTTGCAAGTGAGAGGTTTGGGAAAATGGAAAAAAGAATGTTATGTACAAAAATTATGCTCTACTTGTGGCAAGCTGTTTTTGAGAATTAATTGTTTATAGGGTTAAAGTGCTACTCATTCCTTCAATGCAGGAAAAGCACATAGAGCAATGTCAAATGGGAAATTATGGACAGCTTTATTATTATAGGCAAGCACCCACTAACCACAAATCAAATTATGGTTCAAGCTGAATTGGAGAATGTTGTTTAAGTCAGTTTTGAAGTGGGGTTCACTAGTTATACACTGAATCCTAGGCATTAATGTATACACCCTAAGATCTATGTATTTGGAGATCATGCCCCATATCCACTTACCCAACTAGCCACAAATTATGTGGAGACAGATGACAAAATCCTTTGCCTCTGTGGGTATAGGGTACCAGAAAAGGGAAGTGTATGTGTACCTCCTTTTTCCAAAGACAGCCTGCATTTACATTTACATGTAAATTAATTCTATGCCACTTACAATTATTTTTGTCAAATATTTTCTAAACTAACCATAATAGCAGAAAGAACTAACCTGTAATGAATGAAGTGACATTTTTACTTGTAATATTAAAAAATGAAATATTTATGATTGTAAGTATTTCTTTTCTTATTCAAAACAAAATCATTATTTTGCTCATAGATTCTTGTTCTTATGATATTTAGAAGCTCTAGGGAAAAGTAATGAACTTTAGTGAGGTAACAGAACTCTAAGAAAGTATAAAAAATGGAGAATGTGCTTCAGAAAAGCAAGATTCAAGAAGTAAATGAAAGGATGACAAATTTCTGGTACAGATTTTCACAACAGGAGTCTGGTTAGATCTAGAATCTGGTCAGGATTTTGATATTTGGAAATAGGTATGATAAACTTGCTAGTAATTTTTGGAAGAAGAGTTAAGATATGTATGCAATGAGTATAATTAAACAACCATAACTTCATAGAAATTGACACAAACTTACAAATAAATTTCCCACTAGGTTTCTTTTTTTTCTTTATAATTTTCTATCATTTCAGAGAAAGTATTTACATTTTTAAAAGGGCAGACATTTAAATAAATTAATACAAGGCCCTTTTAAATATGAAAACTCAAAAGGAGTTTAACACATAGACACACACAATATATTCATACTTTAATCTTCTGCTTTCCAGTTATAATTAAACTTCAGGTGCTGTCATTTTAATGCCTGCAAAAACTATGGGAGGTATTGCTGTAGTGAAAGACACATGAAAGCTTCATAACTTCTTAGTCTGACATTTCACATATACACACAGACATATACTGAGAGAGAGAGAAAGAAAGTCATCCTTCTACTAGAAAACAAGTGTTAGAATGAAGTTTATGTGGG
Source organism: Dasypus novemcinctus (assembly GCF_030445035.2). Taxonomy (NCBI): domain Eukaryota; kingdom Metazoa; phylum Chordata; class Mammalia; order Cingulata; family Dasypodidae; genus Dasypus; species Dasypus novemcinctus. The sequence goes on along the minus strand of NC_080679.1, from coordinate 94,399,359 downwards.
TAGCAAATAGATTGTAGATCTATATGTAAAAGGGAGAAAAATAAAGATTTTAGAAGAAAATAAGGAAGTATCTTCATGGACTAGGAGATAAAAATAACTAACCATAATGGAAATATTATAAAATGTATTAAAATTTAAAACATCTGTAATAAAAAATCAAGAGTAAGTGAATGAAAAGTCCTCCCACAGGGGGAGAAAAGACGTTTGCAGTATGTCTAGTCAACAAAGGACACATGCCCAGAATATTAAAATTATAAATAAACATATACATGTATATACTGTATTACATATTATAAAATTAGATAATTTACATTATGCTATCTATTGTATCTTTTTATTTTTTATTATGTTACATTGTTATATACACACATATGCCTCAGTAAGAAAACATAGACAGCTCAATAGAAAAATTGGCAAATGACATGAAAAACTTTCTTTTTTCATCACCTTAAAATTTTTTTTATGAAGTTGTGAATTTTCAGACCAATCATATATAACATACAGTATTCTCATACACCACCAACACCAACATTTTGCATTGGTTTGGAACATTTATTATAACTGATTAAAGCACTTTTTAATAATTATATCTTTTTAAACAGTAGTTACCTTTGTTACAATTGATGAAAGATTATTAAAACTGTACTATTAACTATCATCCATAGTTTACATTAGGTATATTACTCCATATATCACATTATTAATACCTTGTATTAGTGTCATACATTTGCTATAATTCATGAAAGAACATTTTCATACTTGTACTATTAACTATAATCCATCATCTATAGTAGGGTTCACTGTGCTTACAGTCCTATGTGTTATCATTCAATTTTTATTCTAGCAATACATATTTCCAAAAATTTCCCCTTTTAACATTTATCTATATAATTCAGTACTGTTAATTATACTTACAATAATGTGCTACCGTCACCATCATCCATTTCTAAAACTTTACAATCAACCTAAATAGAAATTCTTTACAAATTAAGCATCAACAATCTGTTCTCTAACCCCAGCCTATCCCTTGATAACTTATATTCTTGATTCTAACTCTATGAGTTTGCTTATTATAATTAGTTCATATCAGTAAGATCATATGATATTTGTTCTTTTGTGCCTGGCTTATTCTACTCAGCATAATGTCCTTAAGGTTTATCCATGTTGTCACGTGCATCAGGACTTCATTCTCCTTTACAGCTGAATAACATTCCACGGTATGTATGTATTGGATTTTGTTTATCCATTGATCGTTGATGGACAATTAGTTTGCTTCCATCTTTTGGCAATTGTGAATAATGCTGTGTGAATGTGGGTGTGCAAATATCTGTTCAAGTCTCTGCTTTAAATACCTAGTAGTGAGATTGCCAGATCATATGGTAATTTTATACTTAACTTCCTGAGGAACTGTCAAACTGTCTTCCACAATGGCTGCACCATTTTACCTTGCCACTAGAAATGAATAAATGTTCCTATTTCCATTCATCCTCTCTAACGCTTGTAATTTTCTGTTGTTGTTTTTAAGATTTATTTATTTATTTATTTCTCTCCCCTTCCCCCACACAGCCCGGTTGTCTGTTCTCTGTGTCTATTTTTACTGCATCTTCTTTGTCAGCTTCTGTTGTTGTCGGTGGCACGGGAATCTGTGTTTCTTTTTATTGCGTCAGCTTTCCGTGTATGCAGCACCATTCCTGGGCAGGCTGCACTTTCTTTTGCTCTGGGCGGCTCTTGTTATGGGGCACACTCCTTGTAGGAGGGCTCCTCTATGCGGGGGACACCCCTGCCAGGGTGCTCCTTGTGCTCGTCAGCACTGCGCATGGGCCAGCTCCACACGGGTTAAGGGGGCCTGGGGTTTGAACCACGGACCTCCCATGTGGTAGACGGATGCCCTAACCACTGGGCCAAGTCTGCCGCCTGTTGTTGTTTTTTAATAGTAGCCCTTCTAGAATGTGTAAAGTGGTATTTCATTGTGATCGTGGTTTCGGTTTGCATTTCCCTAATAGCTAGTGATATTGAGTGCCTTTCATGTGCTTTCTAGCCATTTGTATATCCTCTTTGAAGAAAAGCCTATTCAAGTCTTTTGCCCATTTTTTTAAATTGGGTTGTTTGTCTTTTTTATTATTGAATTGTAGGATTTTTTATATATTCTGGACATTATGTACAAATAGACAATAAACAATTTTAAAAGCATTCATTTTTATTAGTAAACCAAAACATGCAAAGAAAAACCATACATCATTGGCATTAATACCTACCAGAATGAATAAAAGGAAAACTAAAATGAAATAGAATAAAATAAAAACAGAAAATAGCAAGTTTTGGCAAAGATGCATAGCAAGTGCTTTTGGAAAGAAGATTTTGGAAACTACAGATAGTTTCCAAAATTAAACTACTTTTTAGTAGTCTTTACTAAACTAGAACATATGCATATCCAATACCAAGATATATTACTCCCAGATATGTACCCTAGTAGAAATATGTACATATATTAATAAAAGTCTTGTACAAGGAATCTTCTCAAAAATACTATTTATATCCCATATGGCTGATGAATGGGATTCTCCTGCTTGCAGTTGTAGACCCTCTTGGATCCCTGGTGTGGTGGTTGACCATTCTCATCTCCCTCTTAGCTGACCTGGGTAAGTCCAATGAACCAGAGAGTAGATGTTGCAACCCTGCTGAAGCTAGAGGTAGAGTGGACATCACCATCCCAGGGTCCTCAGGATGGAGGAATAAAATATGGATTAGAGTGGACTTACTGGTATTCTACTATAGAGTTGACTGTAGCAATGGAAGAAAATGTATCATTGATGTGGAGACAGTAGCCATGGAAGTTGCTGAGGGCAGGGAGAGGGAAGAAGAGGTGTGATGTGGAGGAATTTTCAGGACTTGGGAGTTGTCTTTAATGATATTGCAGGGACAGATGCAAGACATTATATATCCAGCCATAACCCACGGAATGGACTGGGGGAGAGTGTAAATTACAATGTAAACTATAATCCATGCTATGTAGCAGTGCTCCAAAATGTATTCATCAAATGCAATGAATGTGCCAACCTGATGAAAGAGGCTGTTGATGTGGGAGGAGTGTGGGAGGGTGAAGAGTGGGTTATATGGGAACCTCTCACATTTTTTAATGTGACATTTTGTATCTTTTTAAAAAGGTAGTAAAAAAATAAATCATAAGTTATAAAAAAACACTATTTATAGAAACCCCTAACTTAATCCAAAATTATAAGAAAGGAAAAATAAAGACATTACAGGTCTTATATTCATACAAAGAAATTTTTAGACAAACAATGAGGATGAATGAACTATATAAAGTGAACAAAAAGGCCAGACACAATAGAGTTGAAATAGAATGGATTAATTTATGCAAAGTTTAATAGCAGGAAATGTCCTAGTTGTTTGAAGTGAAGGTGATGTTTGCCCTTGGAGAAGGTGAGGCTGGAAGGGGGCTTGCAGAGAGCTTCTTTTTTTTTTTTCTTCCCCTGGGTACTGATTATTCAGGGATTTTAACTTTGTTTAAATTCATCAGACTTACATTTATAATTGTTACACATGTCCGTATATAAGCCCTACTTCAATAAACTTTTTTTTCAAATCTTAATATTCTTCTAGCTCTCTGCTTCCAGTCATTTCCATGTAACTATAATGACACCCAAAGTTATCTTCTAACGATAGTTCTTAGCTTGTTTTATTTCATTGCTTACTTGCACAGCTGCTTTTATCTCCCTTTCTGCTTAATGACAGGTACCTTGAAGTCATCTGAAACCACTGGATTGAAAGGAAAGGTCATATGCTTCATCTAACTTTTTTGCCACAAAGCTGAGGGCCTTTCTTTGACAATTCCTTAGTCTTTTTACTCAAAGCATTTTGGGGGTTATCTTATTTGACTGTCTTTAAGAACCTTTGTTGTTCAAAGTTTTTTTCACTTTTTGTTTGGAATAGAACAAATGTGAGCACAACCCTGGGAAGAGCATCTTGACTCTCTCTGTTCTAATTGATGTTTTCAGATCAGCTATTTTTTTCCCCCTCAGTTCATTGTTTTCTTGAAATACCTTGTTAAAAGCAGCAAGGAGAAGCCACCTTTCTCTGACCTGTTGACTCTTTCTCCAACCATTTCTTCTAAAGCTCCACATGCAGTGGGTACTTTGTGAGCCTTCCAATTTACAATAAGCTCCAGTTTTACCAAATGTTCTGCTCGCTTGTAAAAAAGGATTTTCAGTTTTCCTATTGGTTGTTTCTGTTTCCTTGTTGCCCAGTGCCTAAAATCTAACTCAAAGCCACAAATTTTAATTATTCATTTTCCAGCCCTATGTCTTTCTCATGGCTTGTAAATCAAAATTTTCCATGTAAAAGAACAAGTCCTTTTCTTTGACTTTTTTCCTGATACTTTCCAAAAAGTTAAATAAAACATATATCCTTACAATTTTTTATGTAATTGTTTGAAGAATGACATACCAGAGCTTTTCAAACAGATTATTTTCTATCTCAAGGCTTATGTTAAATATCCTATTGGTCTTAGTTTAGAAATTTGCAAGATACGCAGAGAGCTTGTTCTTTTTTTACAGAGTGGTGATTACAGACAGAGCTTTTTGATAGATTTTCTTTAAAGCATTTCATTGTGAAAAATCTAGTTTTGTCTTTCATGTTTAATAAAAATGAAATTAGTCACACATTTACATATAGGTAAAGCAGATTTAGGATTTTTTTAGGTTTATCTTCTTAAGAGACAGGTGTTTTTCTGCCATGTTTTCGAGAAAAATTGACATTGTAGAGAAAATCAGTTGAAAATGGATGAAGATTATTTTGCAAAACTCAGCCCACAGGGAAAGCTTACAAATTCCTGGATTGGTTAACAGAACAAAAAATGTCCTAGAAGTTATTATTTTTCTTTTCTTCTGTTATCCAAATAAACCATCTCCAATTCCTGGGCAAAGTTAGTATATAAGCAAAATTAAATAAATTTTATCATTGAGAAACCAAGGATGTTTACTGTGTAATGTTACTTTAGGAATGTTTTAAAATCAATTTCAAATGCTAATATTCTGTTCTTCAAAATGTAATTAAATTTTAAAATGTGATGCAGGTTGAATAACCTATTTAATTCAGAATTGCTGGAATTGCTGAGGTTTGGGGCTACTTAATATTAGTGACATATCTAAGGCATAGGTCAGAGGCAGAAAATAATGTTAAGTAAAAGAAAATAATAATAGAAAAAAAACTAGAAGAAGAGAAAAAATAAAAACAAGAGGAGTTTTAAAAAGAAATGTAATGTAAGCCAGCAAAAGTTTCAAAAATTTAATATTTTGGATGGAAGATAACTCTCCCAGCTCATTTCCCTTTTCATAGTTCTTTTGTTCCTCAGGAAGCACTTACCCTTCAGTATCCAGAATGTTGCCGTTTAATGCTGTGCTCATTTCCAAACCTTTACTTTAAAAAAAAAGTGCTTTATAAAAGTCAAATGTACCTAATGTGAATAAGGACAAGTGTGAAAGCATAAGGAATATCTGCATTTTATCTTTTGCCACTACTTTTGAATAAAAGTTTTCTTCTACTAAATAATTTTAATTAACAAGCAATTTGGAAAGGGCATTTAAAGAATCACATGAGCTTTACATGGCAAAAAGAAATTCCATATTAAGCTACTCTGGCTTCAAGATATATGAAATTTTATAGACTAAATAATATCTGGGAATCATATTTTTGTTAGATGCACATGACCTTCAAAAAAAGTATCTGATGGAAAGTTTTAAATGGAAGGAAAACCATTTTTGGAATATAAAGTTATACATATAACAAAAAGAAAAGGTGTTTCTTAAAATAAAAAAGCATAGTTCAAAATAAGGAACATTAACTAGGGCTAAAATAGTCAAGAGGAAAGTATTATATCTTAACAAACTACAAAAAAACCAAAGTAAATAGAAATGCAGAATATAGTTTTATTTATTTATTATTTGGAAAAAAATTCAATATCTTGATTTAAAAGAAAAGCCAACACCTTACAAATATAAAGCTAGATTTTTTAGTTGAGAACTATGGAATTTATTTTGCTAAAGATCCATCTGTCCTGTCCCTTTCTAATGCCTGAAGAGGATGGACCCCAAGTCAAAGCAATGAGCAGTCCTACAGCCTGACACAGAGGGGCATGCTTCGTCCACCTTTGCAATCCTCCAACTATAAAACTTTGACCAGTTAAATTCTCTGGTCTTCAGTTTTTCTTGTGAAGATTATGATGACTGCATTACATTTACTGGTCTCAGCTGGAGGGTTCTTGGTTGGGGTCCTTCATGTGGGTTGTGTCAAGGAGAAGGCTAAGACTAGAGTTACTGAAGTAACTGAGCTTAGAAACTCCTACAATGCTCTATTTGTCATAGCATTATTAAATAGGCATTAAAGATCTTATTTGTTGTCATTAGGTGATACACACCTTGGGCTCTGAAGGTGTTTAAAGAGCTGTCTCACTGTCTCTCTCTCTGTAGGACATGTTCTGAAAGTCTCTCTCTCTGTCTCTGTCTTTCTGTCTCTCTCTGTCTCTCTCCCTTTCTCCAGATGTTCAGACACCTGTCCACATAAAACATAAATATTTGATTTCCTTTTGGTAGGAAAGCAGTTACTACTCATACATGGTCCTTCACTCTGCTGCTTGCTACAGGCAACTTCATTCAGCCTTTTGCACTCGAGGTTTTTTCTTAAGGATGGAGGTAGACCTGTGTCTACTGTGACCTCACATCCCACCCCAAACTTTTTCCATATTTGTTTATACGCTGGTGCTGGGGTGTTACCACCTGTAGATAGATAACCGAGTCTCACTTTGGAGAAAGGGAATATGTTTTAATTATCCATTCAGCCTAACAAATCACCCCAATCTAAATGGGTGATTTATGATTATCCTAGAGGGATGGAAGCCATCTTTAATTGGGGAGTCTCAAGGTTACTTTGTTGAGGAGCGAATGAGATGGGAGATATTGTTTTGGAAAATACAATTTATCATAGAAAGTTGTTGCCTATTTTCTTGGGAAATTAGTTGAAATAGATACATTTTTATTTTAAGGTCCTGTTGTGTTGGCATTCAATGGATGTTATTAATAGCTACCTATACTGCACTTTACCCCTTTCAAAATGCTAACATTATTTGAATACGGTTACTAATCTTATGAGTTATTAAAGGATAGACATCAAAGTGTTCCCAGTGTTAAAAAAAGCATTCAGATTCTATCATCTGAATATGTTGTTGTTGTTCAACCCCTTATCCCATGAAATCTTATATGGGAAGAAATCTCCTAGAATGGAAGAGAAGAGAGTTTAATTTTCTTTTCTTCTTAAGAGTGTATTTTATTTTTTTTAAATTAATGTGCATTACAATAAATTATTTTGCTGTATAGACCTTTGAATATTAAGTAACCCATGCATAAATTCCTGTAGTCTCCACCACTACCACCATCATAACTAGAATGCAGAGCAAATTCGTGGGTCCCCCAGCAAACTCCCTCGTGCTATTCATTTACAGTCACACCCTCCCTAAACTCTAACCCCTGGCAACCTTTCATCTCTTCTCCATCACTATTGTTTTGTCTTTTTCATAATGTCAAATAAATGCAGTTGTGTACTGTAGTATGTAAATTTTTGAGACTGGATTTTTTCACTCAGAGTAATGCTGTTAAGATCTTCCAGTCATTGAGTGTCTCAATGGATTATTTCTTTTTATTGCAGAGTGGTATTCCAGTGTATGAATGTGCCACAGTTTATCCATTCACTAGTTGAAGGATATTTGTAATGTTTCCCAATTTTAGCAATTATGGATAGAGCTGCTAAAACATTAGGATACAGGTTTATAAATATATATTTGTTGCTGAGGAGAGCAGCGAGGCTTGGGTTATGTGCATATGAGAAGGAAGGAAGATGGACATTGACTTTTTAATCTGTAAATTTCTGGATTCTTAGAATAGTTTACAGTGAGATACATTTATGCATTATTTTTCTAATGTAAATTTTAAGAAAAATGAAAACCCAAATCCTAAATCAAGTGATAAACTTGCAATTGTTAGTCCTTTCCTCCACTTGGTTTAAACTTTTTCAAATAAAGCATTCCTAACCTATCATTCTGTCTTCTTTTTCACTCTTTCTTGCAATGAGGATTATACAAGCATTGTGTTTACTCATTTAAATTTTGACAGTCAATTGTGATGAAATTCTTGTTTAGAATGTATGAATCTTGCCGTATTCTGATGATCAATGTGAACTGCTGACTTCTATAACTCCACATCACTAGTAATTGTAACCAGTGGAGTAGAGGCAGGCTTAGCTGACTTCATTTCAATTTTATGTCTGGACTTGTGTCATTTTCCCTTCTTTGTGTCAAGCAGGTGGAATGAATAATACCTCCCATCTGTGACCTCCAGTGGCTTGTGATAGTCTGAGGCTGATTTGAAGTGATGATATTGGCCTACATCCCATGTGTTATTATGTGGCTCACAATAATAACAGTGGCTTATCATTTTTCATCACCACACAGAATGCAATCTTATAAAACATACTGCTGTTATGCCATATGGGCAATATAATTATGCACATTTCCCTTTTTAATTTAAATTTCCAATGTGAATATTCTAAACTGTGTGCCCTTCTGATCTGCATGTGTTTTTCAATTATTAGTAAAGTTACGTTTAGGGTATATTTAATAATTGCCTTCCGTAAGAGACTCATATCTTTAGTGGTATATCACATGGGATGTTTCAGATGAAGTTAATATGATTTTGCTTCAGAAAAACTAACAAACTAACAACAATTAGTAAATTGAGCTATCAATTTTGGTTCCTGACATTTTGATCCATGATGTGAGCACACATTGCTTATCACGGGAATCTCTGTGGTACTAAGAGTGACCATCAATGCATCATTCTGCTGGGAAGAGAAACTACAACAGCAGAGGAAAAAGAAAAACTCAGTTAATTCTGGGCCCATGTTGAGGATTATACTGCAAATCCTTGGCAGGGAATTAATAAAGAGGAAAACAACTCTATCTGTGTCCCTGAATACTCATATTCTGTTTATTTTGATTCAGATAATACCTAATTATGAGTTTCTTCCCCTCCTCCTACTCTGCTACTCACACATGTGCACTCATACATGAAAGGATGCCCTGAGAATTTAATATATGAGGGCTTTGGTATAGTTGGTAATGACTACTAACTTAGTGATTTAACTATGTCATATTCTGGTGAATCTCAGAAGACCCAGGGTTTTTCTTTTAGAATGTTATAAATTAATTCAATCTTTGACTCTTACAGTCCAAAAAACCTATGAAAATTCTTTTGGTCTCACAGAGCCTGGGAAACTGATGACTTGTTCTTTTTCACCAGAGTTTTCTTTGATGACTTTCATGTTCAGGGTCACAAAATATTCCCACCCAATCTTGTTGTAAACAAGCTTTTTTTTTTTTTTTCAGATTTACCATGCAGTCACACTGGTACTATACAGAGAAAAAAAAATGGATAAAAAATTAGAATGAAATATTATGAGCTAATTATAATAAACTCATGGAATTATAATCTAGAATATAGGTTACCAGGGGATAGATTAGTATTAGAAAATGACAAATTGATGCTTACCTTGTACAGATTTCCTATTTAGGGTGATGGTGAAGGTTTAGAAATGGATGGTGGTGATGGTAGTCAGTTACTGTGAGTGTAATCAATAGCACTGAACTTTAGAGGTGAATGTGGTTAAAAGAGGAAAGTTTAGGGCATGTGTGTGTGTATGTGTGTGTGTGTGTCAGTAAAATGAAAATTAAAAGATAAAGCATAGGTCTGTCCAATATGGTGAAAACCCTACTGTACACAATGGACTATAGTCAATAGTACAAGTATAAGAATGGTTTTTCATGAATTATATAACAAATATATGATACTAATACAAGACTGTAATAATAGGGTGGTATGTGGGAAAAATACACAATGTAAATAGTAAACAAAAGATAGACTTATTATTTTTTTAAGGAGGTACCAGAAATTGAACCCAGTGCCTCAGACTTGGAAAGTATGCACTCAACCAACTGAGCTATAGTTGCTCCCCAGAACTATTTTAATAATCTTTCGTCAATTGTAACAAAGGTAATTACTGTTAAAAAAACATTACTATTGTTTAAAAAGTGCTGTCATCAATAGTAATAAATTTCTTCCACACCAATGCAAGGTGTTGGTGGTAAAGTGGTGTATGGGGATCCTCTATTTTATGCATATTGGATTGTAATCTCTCAGCCTCTCTAATAAAAATTAAACAAAAAAATGAACAAAAATTATAATAAAATTTGTTTTTATAAAAAATCTTTCAACTTATTTTCTAACAACATTTTCATAGTTTAAACTTCCCCATTACTATCCCTTTCCTCTTATAAATTGATTCTTGTTTCTTACATGTTTTTTTATTGTATTTCCATAAGACTAATGTCCTGACTAATGTAGTAAAATTAATTTTCATATTATCCAAACATTAAATTGGCCATATCCTTTCTGTGTTTAGGATTCCATATGTGCAATTTTATTTTTAGTGAATGTTATTTATGTGTGAAAGCAACACAACTTCTGTTTCTCTAATTTAAGAAAATTATGTATTAATTCCAATGAATTTCCCCATTATCTTGTAGTCTGAGTGTCTTAAGTGTGTGTGTGTGTGTGTGCTCGTGTGTGTGGTTACACTCTATTTCCGAAGAGACTTTTGTAACTGATACTCTAAAACACATTGGGGAAATAAGCACACTAAGGAGCTAACCAAAATGGAATACATTTATAGAAAAGAGAAGGAGTAAATGTTTCTAAACACTTGAGATAAATTGATAGGCACAACATGGCCCTGAATTTATTCTTAGTTTTCTTGTAACAAAAGAAAAGAGAGAACATATTGGATTGTAACCTTTCATCTGACAGCATATGCATGCATACACAAAGACAAAATATATTTGGATCAAAATCCAAAGCAAACAACATTTACATGTGCTAAGAGTCTATGTTTAAAAGTTATGTATGACCAAAATAAAAACTACCTCACGATATCAAGACTCAATAGGAAGGGTTAACAAGAATGGGGGGAAAATATTACTTATTTGAGGTTACCAAATTCCCCTGGGGAAAAGAAGAATTTTGGCAATCCTGAACATACCTAATATTAGGATTAGAAAGAAGAAGCAAAACAAAGCAAACTAGTACATGACTACAAAGAAGAAAAAAAATAAAGGAATAAAAAGCTATTCCAATTTCTGAGAACTCATTCCAATTTAGTAGAAAAAGAACCAGCTATGGTAGTCTGAGAGCCAATTTTAAGGACATAAAAGTTTCTAGAAGGGCAAAACACAATGATACCACTTATACTTTTTGGTCCAGCCCCAGTGCCCATTCTTTAAATTCTCTAAACAAAAGAGACAATTTTTTTTCTAAGTTTGGATGTTTCAGCGAGAAGGGATCTATTAAGCTTCCAGAACCTAGCTAATTTGCAAAAAGTGAGCAAGGGAAGAGTCAGGGCAGAATCAGTGGTGGCAGATGTGGATACAGGTCACTGTACAGAAGACGAGGGTTGTGTCCAAAGCAGAACCTGTAGTAGGAATTGGCAATGCTACAGAGGTGATGCTTACAGCATCATTGTATTGTAGAATAGCAGTAGCACATGCTGGAGTGTTTTTCATTGCTGACTGCACTATAGAAAGGAAAGCATGCTTTCAGTCTACACACTTATGCCTGGGAATTCTTAGGAAAAAAATGCAATGTCCCTATGCCTTGAATAGAGTGTGGGGTGGAGAAGAAAGGAAATTGAGTCATAGATCTTTATTATTTACAGAAAGTTTCAATTGTTTTCTATGCACCTGGGTCTGTAGGAAAAGGGTTAAACCAATTGAGTAGAAGGCATTATGTTGTGGGAGAAATAAAGAAAATTTATTTTAGTTAAAAAACAATTATTTAACAACTCACACATACCAAGCACTGTGCTAGAAACAACCTTTATACTGGTGAGTAAAACAGATAAAGTATTTACGTTTCCATGGCTTCATTCTGGAATATGGGATGGAGAAGCAGATAAAGAAACATAATCGTATAATTAAAAGTTATGATAAATGTAATGAAGGAAAACAAATAAACGGCACAGATAGAAATAATGGGGTGGGGTATTGTTCATATAGATTTGTCAGATATGTATGACCACAATATAAAAGGGAAATGTGTTTAGGTACATGTGTAGGCAGGGGAGATTGGGAGCAGGGGTACTGACGGAAGAAAGAAATAGTGTAATTTGCTAAGATAACATCATGTGTGAAGGTCTTAATGTAAAGCACTTAAGATAAGTGTATAAGGGACTGAAAAACAGTGTAGGTGCAGTGGAGTATAAGATGAAGTTAAATCACTAAGTAAGGATAGTATTATGAAGTTCATTGTAGGAAATGATAAAAAATTATTATTTTGTTCAAAATGTAATGGGAAAGATAGTAAATGCCATGATAGTGACATAATAATGATTTACATTTTAAAAATTTTCTTATTTCTTTCTTTGTTTTTTTTATTATGATTAATATTGAAATAATGAAAATGTTCTAATAATGACTGAAGTGATGAATATACAACTATGCGATTATACCATTGATTGTAACCTTGTAGGAATTTTATGCTTTATTAATACATATCAATAAAATTGATTTAAAAAACCATCAAAATAAAAAAGATAAAGATTTAAAATAAAAGGATTTTCTAATATATAAAACATAAATACAAAAATAAACAAACAAAATATTGATATCAGATCAAATAAAAATCAGAACAATAGATTTCAAATAGGGCAATAATCACACTTCTTTAATGCAAAGGGCTGCAATTTACAGTGAAGTTAAATTTATGTATACAAGAACACAGCAATGATTTTCATAAAGCAAAAACTGTAAGAGGTGAAACAGAAACATATTGGTAAAAGTACAGAGATTACCACACTTCTCACAATCAAAGCAGACCAAGCTAACGAACATGAGTAAAATGACATGGAAGAAATAACAAGTAAAAGAAATGAAATTTAGACTATTTGAATAAAACTATGTAAATAAAAGAGAAAATGTAGATGAAATAAATAAGTTTGCTCAAAGTAGAACTAGAACAATTAAATTGAATAATTAAGGGAAATATGTAAAGAGTGCCCCTACAAAATATCACATTGACCTGATGATTTTAGAGGGAAATTCTCCCAAATCTTTAAAGATCAGATAGCACCAATGCTTATCAAATTACTCCAGAACATACAAAAAGGAAAACTTCAAAATTCACTAATCACTTAATTCAATAAATTCATATTACAATCCAACCTGAAAATATTTAGCCACTTGTGGGCATAAGTATACAGATAAGATCTAGTCCAAGTAATTTGACTGAAAACCCTTAGTGGTAAATACCTTCAAGCAAACAAAAATACCCCCCAATGGATAAGCAAAAAAGAATTCTGCATCTCCACAACTTAGTATTCATAATGTCTGGGACACCATCCAAAAATTATACAACACATAAAAAGCCAAGACTCATAAGCAAAGAAAATCAATTAAGTCTGATCTACAATGAAGCAGCTGTAGGATCTAAAATAATGAATTTTAAAGCAGCTATTATATACATACTTAATGAAGTAAAATTAAACGTTTTCAATGAAAATAAATCTTAGCAGAGAACTGGAGTTTCGAAATAGAAATACAATTAAAGAGAACCAAAATAAAAAGTTAGAACTGAAAAATACATTTGCTGAAATTAAAAACAACAACAACATTGAATGGACTTAACATCCACCAACCTAAGACAGAGCAAAGGGTAAAGGAAGTTGAAGGTAGAGCAATAAATTATCTCAGTTTAAGAACAAAGAAACAACAGGTCAAAAAAAATTGATGGAATTTTATGGACCTGTTAGATAGTATTAAATTGTTAATTATAGACAACTGGAATAAGAAAAAGTGGGTAGATGGAAAATAGAACAGAAAATATATGTGAAGAACTAATGGTCGAAGTTTTCCCAAATTTTATGAAATATATAAGTTTTCAGATATGAGATGATAAAAACCATGCAGAATAAACATAAAGAACTCTATATCAAGGTGTATTATAATCAAAATGTTGAAAATCAAATATAAACAGCAAATCTTTAAAGCATAAAGAAAATTGAAATTACCTACAGAGAAGCAATGATTCAGTTAAGGGTTGACTTCTCACTGAAAACTATATAGGTTTGAACGGAGTGGAAGAATATTTTTAGTGCAGAAAGGAAAAAAATCCCCAAATTCTATATCCAGTCAAAACATCATTCAAGAATGAAGATAATTGCCAAGTATGTTAGCTCCATCTGAGAACAAAGTGTGAGAATATTTATAAGAATACAAATATATCCAGAAACTCATAAATTAAAATTTTCAATCATTAAAAAGTTACTTGTCATGGGAAGTGGGTGTGGCTCAATCGATTGGGCTCCCATCTACCATGTGGGAGGCCCTGGGTTCACTTCCCAGGGCCTCCTTGTGAAGGTGAGCTGGCCCGTGCCCATGGAGAGCTGATGGCCCATGCCTGCAGAGGACTGGAGTGGCGAGATGATGCAACAAAGGGAAACAAGCAGACACAGAAGAGCACATAGCGAATGAACACAAAGAGCAGATAGTGAGCAAGCAGCAAGGGGGTGTGGATAAATACATGGAATGGATCTTTAAAAAAAATGTTACTAATCATGCAAAAGATTAAAAAAATACAGTACAAAATGATAGGTAAAAATCAATAGAAATGGATCCAGATAAACACAAATGTTAGAGTTAGCAGGCAAGGATATTAAAACAGAATTATAACTGTATGCCATATGTTCAGAAACCAGGTAGAGTCATGGAATGTATAAATATGGTCCAAATCAAACTTGAGATGAAAGCTACAATATATAAAACTAGATGTGATTAATATCTATCAGATTATATCACAGAAGAGTTAGTGAATTTTAAAACAAAATAAAATATTCAAAATAAAATGTAGAGAATAAAATGAATATTTTCTTTAAAAAAAGAAATAAAGGGCAGAGCATTTGTGAGTTAGAAGTGGGAAAATTTCAAGCAGCCTAATTGCACATAATTGGATTCCCCTCAAGTAGAGGAATAGGAGCAAAAATATATGCTTAAAGAAATAACAGCTAAACATTTTCAGAAAGGAGAAAACTATAAAACCAAAGGTAAATGAACTCAATGAAATCCAAGCACAAGAAATATGAAGAAAACTACCTCAAGGTACATTGTAATTAAATTGCTTTCAATTTTTCCTTTTTATACGGGGAAATTTTAATAACAGCTAGAGAAAAAAGACACATTACATACAGAGAAATGAAGATAATGATGACCACAGATTTCTTGTTGAAGAGGATACAAGGGAGAACACAGTGGACAACATCTTTAAATTATGGAAAGAAAAACTCTTATCCTAGAATTCTATATTCCCAAGAATTTGGCAGCTTTCTGTGGCATCTAATATAAAGGCTGAAACATTATTCCTAGAATGTGTTGCCTTCCAAATCCCTAGCGCCTACCAGGCACTGAACTTCATTTTTTTGTGTTAGGAGATGCAAGATCCAGCAATTTATAATTTACTTAGAAGTAAGTCTATTTAGATATGCTCCTGACCATTGAACTCCTAAAACCTTAAACAAAACATAAGTTCCTGACTCTTCCTAACAGTTATCTTTCACCTTCTGGAGCTCATGTGTCTTACCAAGTTGCCTCTTAGTGTCTGGTCAGCATTATGTATATGATTTATTGGATCAGTGTGATGTTCTGTGAGATCACCCAGTTGCCAGAATCTCTTTAGAGTATATTATTACAAGGGTGGGAGACATGAGGTAGAACTGAGATAAAGTCTAAGTGAATACTGTTACCTGTCCCATGAGAATAGGAACAGTTTCTCCTCCTTTCGTTGAAACTGAATAGAAAATAATACATTCTCCAAATCAATGCCCATATATCATGTACCTGAGGCCTTATTAATCTTCTATAGCAATGATATCATATACTATACAGCAGCAGGTATCAGGGCCATTACTTGGTTAAGCCATGTAACCTACAGTTAATCTCCAGGATCCTTCTAGTTTCTACAGAGGTGAGATTGGTGAACCAAATGGAGATATGATAGAGAACACCAATCCAGAATTCTTTAGGTTTTTAACGGTGACACCAATATCTACATCCCCCAAACCCATGATACAATATTGTTTCCTCTTTATTACTAGACTTGAAAGTGGGGAATAGTTTCAGAGGTTTCCACATATGCCTGGGAATCAATGTGGAAGTAACACCAGTTTTAAGTACATTCATTCCAATTATACTCAAGACATTAAAAATGAGCCAAGTGGCCCAGATTTTAGCTAGAATTTCATTTATTGCCTGGTCTTCATACTCTCCCACTCTAAGAGGGAAGGCTTGATTGATACTTTGTGTTTCCAGGTGTCAGTATTAACTCAGATCTTGTGTCCAATCATCCTGGAAATATCTGGACATACTCCTTTTTTCAAAGTTTAGTCATCAGAGTAAATGTCATAGGTCCTTTAGGGGGAAGTACATGGAAATCACTGTGGTAAGGTATTTCAGGGTTCTTCTTCCCAGGGACCTGGTCACCTTATAGTCAATAGGTTTTGGTTCTGAAGATTGATTAGTGTGTAGGAAATGAGCAATGAATCATGACTTTTTAATGGAGTGGCTATAGTCAGCCTCTCATTTCTCCATTCTCGCTTTCATTTGATTATGAGTTCTAGACTGCATCCCTGTTGGCTGCCCAACGATTTTGTCTCTAGAGACACCATGCTCTGTTGATCATCTCCACAACTCTTTCCAGAGCAGATCTCTTAGCTGCCCTTCTGATTTTTCTGGTTATAATGGTAATTGCAATTCCTGGCTTCTGGCTGTTATGTGATGCTACTTATCCTTATTATCTTGGGACCCATAATCCCCATGGATAATAACAAGCACAGATACGAGATACCATCAGCCCTGGTTGACAGAAGAGAGTGACCACAAAGCCTTAGTGATGCTGGTGCCTCTCTCACCAACATACTCTTTACTGTATTAGTGAACAGAGTGTCCTTTGGGCCCTCTGGGCTCTCCCATGGAAACTTGTCCACTGGTGAGTCTTCTGGCCTTGATATCCTCTCCAGCATGCTCACCCTCTCTTCCTTCCTCTGCTGCCTGCCAGAACACCTCAGTCATACCCACTTTGCTGAGTGTTGTCTATCACTTGTTTCAAGTGTCTAAATACCACTCCAACAGCAACTTAGCCCCATTTCCCAGGGTCCTTGGTAGGGTGGCAAAACCCATGTCCTGAAAAGTGCCAACTAGCCAATGAAATCTTGTTTACCCAATAATACATCCCAGCTCCCTTCGTGAAACAACTTTCAAAATGAAATCCCAGGAGTCTTTGGTTGGTTCATGTTGGTATATGCTGACTAATTCTTATAACACTTTGGTGTATAGGTTTATAGTCTATTTGTTTCCTTATTAAGCACAGAATATTATCAGAGGTCAATGCCATGTTCTTCTATAAGGCCGTTGAATAGATTCCTTACTTGGGAGAAAATAGTTATTCCAGTTTATCCCATAAAATTACAGTTTGAAAAGAAATATGTTAAAAATCAATTGAAAGCACTTCTTAAGTCTGTCTAAAGAATTTTGTGGTATAGGTGGTGCACTGCATCTCTAAGAAAGAAAAACATATAAAACACATAATAGTAAATCAATGTAAAAATAAATTAGTCAGTTCAGATATGGTTTTGTGTTTTGAAAAAAGCAGTTGAAAAATGTGAGAGCAATAAAAGTCACAATTGCTATTACTGATTGAGTGATCACAATGTGCCTAAAGTAAGTGCTCTTTGTGTATTAATTCCTATTAAGGTGAGAAGGAATATAGATTTTTTTTTTTTAATTCAAGGGATGAGGCAACTAAAGCACAGAGAGGTTAGGTCAAAGTCAGATTACCATCATACTAATAAAGCTTAAGATTCAGGGACCATGAGTTTCACCGATCTCTCTAAGTTCTGAAGTTGTGGAGGAGATGGTAGCCATTTGTGGAGTGCAGCAATTTTCTAGGGAAAGCCCAGTTAAAATCAGGAAACATATCTTTGTAAGCATGTCTGGTAAAGAGCCTAAATGTATCTCAGAGGCAAGGAACTGAAATTTCAAGGGTTCACGTAATTTTTAGTGACTTCTCTTCTCATATTTTATATAGTAATTGCAATTTAACATTTTTTTAATTAAAGAGGAACCCCACAAACACTGGACCCATCCCTGTTTTAGGTCATTTGCTCAAAGTTAAATGGCTAGTAAATGGTGGAACTAAATGTAAATGCTGACTGAATCCAGAGCATGTACTATTAATATTAAGCCATATCTTCTCAGGTTATAGGATGAAACATTTTATTTATATGGTATTTCTCATTATCATAATTACTTGAAAGTCTACTTTTGGTAAACAATTGTAGATCATATGAGGGAAGGTTCCATCTCACCACGATGCCCTCAGAAAATTAAAGTATAGGAATATACTGGACTGTGAAATACTAAAATGAGAGTTCATAGAAAGGCAAATGCCAAAACTTACAAATGTATTACAATCATTGAGAATTTCCTTACATCTCTGCACACACAACAATACAGATAGAAAAGCTGGCATAAAGGCATAACCAAAAGTTTTATTGCTCAGAATTTAAGGGAAACATTCATCTGTGATAGGTGAAGAACATCACCATTGCCTTTTATTGCAAATTCTAGTGACAAGATTTAATCATTAATTTTACACAATTTACTGAAAAACAAGATTGTCTGAGCCAAACAGTAGAGTTTTATAGAGATCTGTCTAGTGCTCTCCACTGAAAGCATTAAATGTGATACAATATTTTTTTTTCTTTTTCTTCATTTTCTGGTTGGATTTGCATTATTGTTATGTATTAACACTAGGCTCTCAGCTGAGCTTATGTGGCTAGGTGTTTTAGGCCTAGATCCCATGGTTATTACAAATTTTAAGCTTCTGTACAAAAGTGACTTGAGCTTCTTTTTATGCTGTGTTGACCTGCCAATGCTTCCCTAGACAGACTCTTATATTCTGCACAAAACTGTGGAAATATATCATTGCATTTTGTTGCCCTTTCCATCTTATAATTTATAAAACTTGAGCAAAAATTTTACCTGCAAATATGAGATTAACTAAACACTTCCTCTTGGGAAGCAGATGTGGCTCAAGTGATGAGACCTCCGCCTACCATATGGGAGGACCCAGGTTCAATCCCTGAGGCCTCCTGGTGAAAATGAAGAAGAGACAGCATGCCTGTGCAGTGAGGCAGTGTCCGTATGGCAAGTCAAGTGCCCACATGGTGAGCTGTGTGCCTGCGCAGTGAACCAAGTGCCCATGTGGAGAGCACTCTAGCTGCTGTAAAGAATGAAGTTCCTGTGTAAATAAGAAAATTGCTAAATACCTAACTTTTGCTTCATATGGTACTATTTGATTAGTATTCCAGAGCAAGCACTGTTTTGTGTTCTGTTATTTAATGTATCAAGTCCCAACTATTTTTTCTGGCTCTTCTTCCCCTAATCCCCATCACCTTTGCTTTAGTTATGCTTCGTAAAATATCCTTTTCTCCACTTACATTAGAGACACCTTAATTTCTATCTCCTCTATTGTGGGTTCACTGATTCCATTCTTGAATAACCATTGTCTTCCCAATTAGTTATTTCTTAGAAAATATTGATCGAACATGTAATTTTTATGTGTACGCTGTGAGCTGAGCCTGGTTATACACCCACATGCAGATGAATATTTTTAACAGTTGAAGGAGGATAAATGGTGTTGGCAAATGTCTGGGACAAAAAGTGCTATAGTGGAAGTCCTTGGCCATGTCAATAGCAGCCAGTGGCTTGAGGTACTTAAAGAGAGATTGAATGAGGGTTGAAAGCATCAAAGAAAGCATTTACTTGGTTCTAATTTTTCTTCCATAACTCGAAGACACAAAATCCATTATGTTAATAATATTGATTAAACATTACATGAAAATTAGCCTGTTGTGTTTCTTTTTTCACTTTTATTTCATTGAAAACTAATAGAAAACCAAATAATTCTCACTTCTCCCTTTTCATCAATCCCTCCACTGTAGTAGTAGAAAAAATGCATAGGACTTCTAAGAGTCTCTCTCATCAATTTTTTTGTTTTAAAGGAACAACTTCTAAAATTACCCAGAAGAGATGTAGCAGGATTACAATGTAATTTTTAAGTAACTGTTTGTTATATAAAATAGGACAGTATTAACATTATTTTTCTTGTTTCACACTTCACACTGCACATCAGGAAGCAACCACCCACTATGGTTCTAAGTATTCTTTACAGTAATTTTACAGTGGAGAATCTGGCAGATTCCTCCTTAGGCACGTGCTTAAGGTCAATGTCATCAGTAATAAGTCATTTGACAGCATGTATATCCTGATATCATGTAATGAAAAGGGCATTTTATCCCTATTGTAGTCTCCCCCTAAATCTATACCCCTAGTCCAATCATGAAAAACCATCAGACAAATGCAAACTGAGAGACATCCTATGCAACTCTAGAACAGTAATGTTCAAAAAGGTTAGTATCATGAAAGAGAAGAATGACAGAGAAACTCAAAGATTGGAGAAGACCGAGGAGACACAATGACTAAAAGCAACATGACACCCTGCATTTGATTCTGGAATGGGGAAAAGACAGTTGAAAACGGGTGATAGCCACATAAAGTCTCATTTCTTAGGTGATAGTAAAGTGGTAATGTTAATATCTTAGTTTTGATAAGCATAACATGGGTATGTGAGATATTAACATTAGAAGAAGCTATGGAAATGGCATGCAGAAACTCTTTGGGCTATCTTTGCAACTCTTCTGTAAATTTTAAGGTTTATAAAACAAAATCTTCAAAAAAGTCTTTAAGTAGATAAACATTTATATCTTTTGCTTAATGAACAACAAAGCTCCCATAATTTATCATAAATGCCATGTATATTGAACTAGTGAATATTTATATATAATTAAAATTGGTTGAAATCCCAAGAACTCTTTTGCTAGAAAAAATTCAAACAATCCCTTAAAAAGATACCTAATATTACAGATATCTCCAAAGAGCTGATTTCACCAAAATGTCTTCTGTATCAAGAATGTAAAATGCTAAAATAGGAAACAAAAATCTAGTGCCCCAATTAAGAATTGTCCAATAGACAATCAGCAAGATGGCAGCACATTAAGGAGCTCCTAGAGTCAGCTCTTGCTATAGGGCAGTTAGTAAACATCCAGGGCTATCTGGAGGTAACTGAAGCACCTGTTTGGGGACTTCAGGAGACCAGAAGAGCATCCTGCCACATCCTTGAAGGAGTAGAAGGAGGAGACTGCCTATCTGCAGAGAAGACTTGTAAGTAGAGCACTCCATTCCATGGAGGCTGGTGCTCATCCTCCACCAAAGGCACAAGTCACCTTGGGAGCTGTTCCGCAGCTGGAAATGAAAGCTCCACTTCCCCAAAAACAGGGGAGTAAGAGATGGTTGGGCACCAACTTCAGCTACTGATGAGTAAATTCAGCAGGCTAAAGTATAATCCTGAGAACAGCTAAAGTTTGAGCCTGCCCAAGTCAGAAAGAGGTGAGGAGCTGCCATCTTAACACTGTGCCTGGTATGAGGGGAAGCGGGGTGGGCTGAACATCCTAGTGCTGGTGGGGACCAGTTTCTTTCCATCCAGGTCATATTGCAGCTCTAGCCTAGGCCCCAGTGCCAACTCCTGCAGGGAAGAAGCTGCAGGGACCTGTGCCAGCCTCTCCAGGAAATTACTGGCCAAGCTGTGGAAGGCCAGTGATTACCTTACTGTGGTGGTGCAAGCTGCAACAGGAGCTATTTTGTGGCTTGAACTGGAAGCTCTATGTCCCCAAAACAGGGGAGGAGGAAATGGCTGGCTGCTGATTTTTGTTACTGATCAGTAGCAAAATTATCTTATGTCTAAATTATAACCCTAGGAACAGCTGGGGTGTGAATCTGTCCAAGTCAGAAAGAGACCAGTGGCTGCCATTTTGACTCTGCCCCCAGCCTGAGGGAAAGTCGGTCTGACTGAAAATCACAGTGATGGTAGAAACCGGTTTCTTTCACCCAGATCGGCCTGCAGCCCTAAGCTAGCCTTCAGCCCCACCTCCAGCAGGGAGGAGACTGGCAAGCCCTTCACCACCCTATCCAGGTAACTTCAGATACCTTTGGCTGGCACAAACTGAATAATAGGAAGTATAGTGGGGCAAATGCATTCATCTTGGACCCACACTGCATAGATTGCTGTGCACACCTGCAGCTCCATCCCTATCCCAGGCAGGAGAGAAAGGGGTGTGAAGCTTCATCAGTCTCTCTGGGCAACTAAAGTCTAGGCCAGCACAACTTGGATTATTCCACGCAGTTTTGACTCTGTCCCTAACTCTGGCAAAGGAGAAAGTTGGAAGAAGCTTCATCGGTCCCAGGGGCAATGTGGGGAGCTTGAACCTCCACAGCTTATAGCACCAATTACATCCTTGGCTCCTACTGCACAACCAGCAAGGGAGAAAGGGCAGGAAGCCCTAAACTAAAGAGAAAAACTGCACCTAGAATAAATACTCTAATAATCCAGATGCCAAGAAACCAACAAAAAATTACAACCCACACCAAGAAACAGGAAGTTATGGCCCAATTAGAGGGAAGAGATAAACCTCCAGATGACATAAAGAAATTGAGATGACTAAACATAAATATTCAAACAAATCTCTTTAATAAGGTCAATGAGATGACTAAAGAGATTAAGGATATTAAGAAGACACTGGATGAGCACAAAGAAGAATTTGAAAGCATACATAGAAAAATAGCAGATTTTGTGGCAATGAAAGGTGTAATTAATGAAATTTAAAAACATTGGAATCATATAAAAGCAGATTTGAGGAGGCAGAAGAAAGCATTGGTGAGTCTGAAGAAATGGCCTCTGAAAGTGAACATACAAAAGAACAGATGATGAAAAGAATGGAAAAAATTGAACAAAGTCTCAGGGAACTAAATGACAGCAAAAGGCATGCAAACATACATGCCATGGGTGTCCCAGAAGGAGCAGAGAAGGGAAAAGTGGCAGAAGGAATATTTGAAGAAATAATGGTAGAAAATTTCCCAACCCTATTGAAGGATACAGATATCCGTGTTGAAGAAGCACAAGGTACTCCCATCCAAAAAAAAATCTGAATAGAACAACTCTGAGATACATACAAATCAGAATGTCAAACGCCAAAGACAAAGAGAGAATTCTGAGAACAGCAAGAGAAAAACAATTCATAGCATGTAAGGGATTCCCAATAAAATGAAGTGCTGATTTCTCACCAGAAACCATGGAGGATAGAAGACAGTGGTCTGATATATTTAAGATACTACAAGAGAAAAACTTCCAGCCAAGAATCTTATACCCAGCAAGGCTCTTTTTCAAAAATGAGGGCGAGATTAGAATATTCACAGATAAACAGAAACTGAGAGAATTTCTAAGCAAGAGACCAGATTTTCAGGAAATACTAAAGGGTGTGCTAGAGCCTAAAAAGACAAGACAGGAGAGAGAGGCTTGGAAGAGAGTCTAGAAATGAAGATCA
The DNA here is from genome assembly GCF_030445035.2 of Dasypus novemcinctus. Taxonomy (NCBI): domain Eukaryota; kingdom Metazoa; phylum Chordata; class Mammalia; order Cingulata; family Dasypodidae; genus Dasypus; species Dasypus novemcinctus. The sequence goes on along the minus strand of NC_080679.1, from coordinate 94,375,698 downwards.
TATCAATAAAAGTAACTGAAAGTGTCAAAAAAGTGGTGAAAATAAAACATGACAGATAAAACTCAAATAGATAGAATAAACTTAACCAACGAGGTAAAGCACTTGTATTCAGAAAACTTCAATTCAGTGTTAAAAGAAATTTTAAAAGTCCTAAATAACTGGAAGAGCATTCCATACTCATGGACTGGAAGACTAAATATCACTAAGATGTCAATTCTACTCAAATTGATATACAGATTCAATGCAATCCCAATAAAAATTCCACCAGCATTTTTTAAAAAATTGAAAACAAGATTATCAAATTTATTTAGAAGGGTAAGGGGTCCTGAATAGCCAGAATCATCATAAAAAGGAAAAGCAAACCCTCATCTACAGGCTTTAAATCATATTAGCTAGCTATAGTAGTAAAAACAGCATGGTACTGTCATGAGACAGATATATAGATCAATGGAACCCAATTGATGGTTCAGTAACAGACCCTCACCTGTATGGTCAACTCAGTTTGACTAGCCTGTCAAACTCACACAGCTCAGGCAGAACATTCCATTCAACAAAATGTTGCTGAAAGAACAGGATATCCATAGTTGAAAGAAGGAAAGAGGACCCCTATCTCACACTTTATCCAAAAATTAACTCAAAATGGATTAAAAAACTAAAACTAAAAGCAAGAAACCATAAAACTTCTCAAATAAATTGTAGGAAAATATCTTCAAGACCTGGTGGTAGGTGATGGACTGTTAAAGAAGATAAGAGGAAGACTGGATGGACTACTGATGTTTAATGTATGTAGAAGTTTTAATTAGTTTTACTGTAAAAGTGTGGAAATGTAAAGAGTGGATGGTAACAAATAGTAACAGCTAGTTTACAAATGAGGTTGTGGCTGAAAATGGTAGTCTAGGGATATAAATGCCAATTGATGGAATACTGGAGAATAATCTAGGAACTGAATAGCACAGTAAACCAAGAGGTGGATGAGAATTGTGGTAGATGGTACAGATGCAAGAGTGTCCTTTGTGAGCTAGAGCAAACGTACATTAGCATTCAGAATGCATGGAAAAAATAAACTGAAGTAACCTATGGATTGTGGTTAGCAGTAATATAATATTCTTGCATCTAAGCAAATGATGTGCTATGTTGATAATGAGGCAGTATGGAAAATGTGAGCCAAATGTACACTATGGACATGGTAACAATCACATGATATTCTCTTATCTTAAACAAATGTTCCACAAGTGTGGTGTGTTGATAGAGGAGTGTTGTTTGGGAATTCTGCACATGCACAAGATTGTTTTTATAAGTTTACAACTTATTTCATAAAAAAATATATTTAAAAAACAATAATGGGGTGGTTTTGGGGAAAAACACTCCAAATATAAAATAATTAGTAGTAATATTTTGACAATATTCTTTCATAATTTGTAACGAATGTCTCATGACAATGCCAGGTATTGGTGGAGGGTTGTATGATGTTATGCATGTTTGCTTTGTAAGTTCACAACTTTTACTATACACTTAATTGTTTATATATGTTCATATATAAATGTTATAAAGATAATAATAATAAGGAGGATTGGGGGAAAAATACTTTGTTTAGTAGTAATATTTTGACAATGCTCCTTAATCGTTAGCTAAAAAGGCTTAACAAAATGCAAGGTGTTGGTGGTAGGGGTAGTTATGAGGGTCTTGTATGGTGTTCTATATGTTTGTTTTTTAAGTCTGCAACTATTGCTATGTACTTATTGTTTATGTATGTTTGTATGTGAGCGATATATTTTAATAAATTAATTAAAAAAGAATTGTCCAATAAAGTTAAATAAGAGTAATAAAAAACAATCAGATGCTAAACCAGATCACCAGAGACAGTATAAAGATTTAGCAAAACCTTTGTTCAAACATTCAATCATTCATTTGACATGTTTGCTTTATTTCAGTCATTGTCCTAAATTCTGGCAATCCAGGGCAGAATTGATTATGAAAGAGATGATCCCTCATGAGTGATAATATCAGGAAATGTACATTCCACTGATGAGTAATGAGGAGTCATAAGAAACAAGTAAACAGGAAAATAAAATAATTCCTGATAAAAATAATGGTTATGAAGAAAGTAAATTCTATGGAAACTAATAATGGGAGGCATCTTCTTATAGTTTAGTAGAGAACGATTTTCTGAGAAGGTGATTTTTGCATTGTGACTTAAAGAAAAAGATTTAGTCAACTGAAGATCTGGGGGAAAATAATCTGGGCAGAAGAAACATCAAGTAAAAATTTTTTGAGACATGGAAGAACTTCAGTTATTGTATTATGGTACTGACAGAAAAGAGAATTTTATGAAGATGTCTTGAATGAAGAGACTATTTGCAGAGGGTTGGGAAGTTGACCCACAAAGAAAGAAACAAGAGTGGGAAGGTTGTTACCTCCAGGAAAAGTAAAGAAAGAAATAACAGTTACAGGAGTCCAGTGAAAATTGGATCTGACAGTAGATGCCTGGGGCATCTCACATGATCTGTATCCTGGAGAAATCTAGAAACAACCAGAATCTTTTTGTCAGAGCAGGAAGGGATGTGATAAGAAATATCCTGCCCCTTCTCTCTTTGCCTTCAGAGCTCCTGTTTCCTTATTCTTTTGAACTGACCAGTCGCTGTCCTTAGAGGTCAAGTTGTTCTCGTCAGAACAGGCAGAGAAGGGCAGGAAATGGGTGAATGAAAATTAATTTTTTAAATTATTTTTTTAATTTTTAATTTTATTTTTTTCAGGGGGTACCAGGAATTGAACCCAGCACCTCACGCATGTGATGCCGGCATGCTTTCCATGAGTGAAAATGAAAAAGAAACAGTGTAAAATATTTGAAATATAATTCTGGAGTGACAGAAGCCTGATGTTATAAGGAGAAAATGACATAAGATACAGTGGAGTTTTAGACAGAGATCAGCTTAGACCACAGCTTAAGAGTTTGGATTTCACTCTGAGCGGTGGGATGCTGCTGAGAAGTGTACTTAGAAATTCAAGGAAGAAGGAAGGAACTGATAGAATCAAGAAGGAGAAAATGTGTATCATGGATAACTCAGGAAAAAAGCTTCAAGGAAAATTGGAAACAAGAATAGAGAAGGACTATACTGCTTATCTTTATGATGGGAAAGAAAAAGAAATTGTGGTGTAACCTTACTGAATGCATATCTTGGACTGTAAATTCATTAAAAACATGTCTAAGATGATGTAATATGTCCTGATAGAGTCAGAGAAAAAGAAACCTATGAAGGAGTTACAGGATATCTATTAAATATCTCATTTTTCAGGTAAGTTAATTTAGCCAGAATGTGTTTTCTTAACTCTACCAACTTTATAAAACTAGTATATAATAAAGCTTTTATTAAAAAATGTTATTGTTCCTAGTTTACTGATATACTTAACCATAAATTTCACTGTGTTCTTCTAAATGTATGCGAACAACAACCTATTCACAAATTACTGTTGTATATTTAGGTGTTTGAAATCTGTTATTCAATGTCTGCTCAGTAGACAAAAAACCTCTAGAACTTCCACAACAGATTCTGACACCCACTGTATTGGTATCAGAGACTTCAATCAGCAGCTCAAATAGCTGCCAAGTCCCTTAGTCAGTTAGGCCAGTGGCCACAGGGTGAGGGCAATTTTCCACAAAATTGTCCTTCAGGTACCAGTCGCAAGCTTGGGAGCACAGTCCATGGGTACTTCTGACCAACTGGCTGCAAATTTGGGGGTTCCCACCACTACCTGGGGTTGAAAAAATTCACTGAATCACGGAACTCACTGAAAGTGCTATACTTACGATTATAGTTTTATTATAAGAAAAAGGTGAAAATAAGAAGAAGCCAAAAGAAGAGACTCAATAGGTGAGGTCCGGGAAGGACTCAAATGCAAACTTTTATGTCCTCTCCATGTGAAATCAGAACATGTCACGGTCCAGCACAGCAGCAGTATATTTTCGCAATCATGGAAGTTCTTTCCAGCTTTCAGTGCCCCTGTATTATGTAGGCACGGCACGAAGAATAGAATCAATACCCACATAGCTGAACTTACTCTTTAAGCGCCCCTCCCCTCCCACAGGTCAGGGAGGGGGACTGATACGGCCTGGCTCAAAGCCTTTCTGGTCTGGCCAGCCCCTTAAGGCTGCAAGTGTGGCTGGCCTCTCCCTGTCACCTCAAGAGCATTTGAACTATCAGGTATTGTCCTAGGCTCACCATAAAGAACAAAAGTCATTCCTATCATAGGAAATTCCCAAGTTTCAGAGGCTGCTACCTAAGGAATTGAGGACAAAGACCTTCCAAGGTTTTCATTTACATTGCACTGATATTCTAAAAAACAACTTGTATCATGACTAGATATATCTTATATTGAGTCAATTTATTCATTTCTCTATAATTTTACCATTCCAATTAAATAAATACTTCCTACCTTTACGGTTTACTTTACAAAGGAGATAGACATTGTAATCAAAGAATTCTCACAAATGCTGAATAGAAGACAGAGGCTATCTCTCAATTATTCCTGCTTATCTAATACAAGGGATTCCAGTCTAAACTCCTATCTTTCTGTAGCGTTACAATTTCACTTGTTGAAATCAGACTTTCCATGATCAAAAGCAGAGTTTCATGCATTAATGAAAGGCTATGGTGGTTATTAAAAATCCCTTTGGCAAAAAATTGAAAGTGGAACTCTGAGAAGTATAATAAAAATGTATTATAAAGTAACCATTTTCAGTTGATTTGCAATAGATAGTACAGGGCTGTAATCCAGGAATTTATATTAGGTCTCGAAGTCAGAAAGGGTGAATCCTCCAACTTTGTCTTTTGAAAAATTGTTTTGGCTGTGCCTGTTCCTTTATCTTTCCATGTAAATTTTAGAATCAGTTTGCCTATATATATATATATATATATATATATATATATATATATATATATATATATATCAGATTAAGGAACTTCCCTTTTCTTTCTGGTTTCCAGAGAGTGGGTTTCATAAATGATATGAATTTTTTTTTTGCCAAATGAGTTTTCCACATCTTTTATGACGATCATATAGTTTTTCTCCTCTAGTCTGTTATGACGGTTAATTTCAGAAATTGATTTTTGAATAGTGAACCAGTTTTGCATTTCTGGGGTAACCTCCACTTGGTTATTGTGGAAGTTTGAAATTTTTTTATGAATCCTGAAAAGAGAAATATCATGTTTTAAACTAATCCACCACTATGGGTGTAAGACCCATTTCACTGGATTGTATTAGTGGAATGTGATTCATGTTGACTCTTTACCCTCTTGTGGGCCTGATATAAAGGGACACACAGAGATTCAGACAGAGGTAAAAGGGAACCAGTATATTTAATTCTATAATGTGAGAGATAGGAATGCAGGGAAACGGAAGCCCCTGAGAGACTCAAAGAGGCTGGGCCCACAGAGCAGCTCAAGATAATACCAGCCCTGCTATAGGTCTGATAGCTTACTCCTGAACTTGTGAAGAAAGCAGAACAACTGAGACTGATAAAGAAGGTCCAGAAAGAGACAAGCCCTATGCCTGTTGCTCAGTACACTGAGCTCCAGGAGACAGTAGCTTCTGGAGGAGAAGGCAGAGACATTCACAGAGATTGGTAGCTATCTTGCTTCACCATGTGGCAACAACACCAGGATCAACAGTAGCTGATGTTGGTGAGAAGGTATCTCTGCTGATGCCTCTATGTAGACATTTCATGTCCTTGGAACTGTAAGCTTTTACCCTAAATAAATCCCCTTTATAAAAGTCAACATATTTCTGGTATTTTGCATCAGCATCCCTTTGGCACACTAAAACAGTCATGGGGTATTTATCTTATTTATATTTTGTTGAATTCATCTTGCTAATATTAAAATTTTGTTGAATATTTTTCAATGCAGCTCATGAGTGATATTAGACTGTGATTTTTATTTCTTAAAATACATTTGTACGGTTTGGTATTATGACAATACAGGCATCTTACAATGACATTAGAAGTGTTCCTTCCCCTTCTGTGTTTGGGAAGAAATTATGTAGAATTGATATCATTTTTTTCTTAACTATTTGGTACAATTTGCTAGTGAAGCAATCTGGTCCTGCAATTTATTTTAACTATGAATTGAAAATAGTTATGGAATTATTCAGGTTACCTATTTAAGCTAGATGAGTTTTTTTAGTTTGTATTATTCAACAAATTTGTCCATTTGACTACTTGTCAAATTTATAAGCATTGGGAAGTGGATTTGGCTCACTGATAGAGCACCTGCCTACCACATGGGAGGTCCAGGGTTGAAACCCAGGGTCTTCTGAATCGTGTGGTGAGCTGGCCCACATGCAGTGCTGATGTGTGCAAGGAGTACTGTGTCACACAGGGGTGTCCTCTGCATAGGGGAGACCTACACACAAGGAGTGCATCCTTAAGGAGAGCACCCCTGTGAAAAAAGTATAGCCTGCCCAGGAGTGGTGCTGCACACACAGAGAACTGATGCAGCAAGATGAAGCAACAAAAAGAGACACAGATTCCTGGTGCTGCTGCCAAGAATACAAGTGGACACAGAAGAACACACAGTGAATGGACATAGAGAGTGGACAACTGGATGGGGGGGGGGGAGAAATAAATAAAAAATTAAAAAATAAACCTTCAAAAAAATTTATGAGCATAGTATTTCTAGAAGGTTTTTTACATCTGTGGTGTCAGTAATGATACCTCTTCTTTCATGCCTGATATTCAGGATTTGTGTCCTCTCCTTTTTTTCTTGGTTACTCTGGACAGAGATTTAGCATTTTCATTCATTTTATTCAGAGATCCAGAGGGGGATATTGTTTTCAATTTTTTATTTAAAATTTCATCAATTTTTTCACTTTTTTATGCCATATAGTTTGCTTGCTTTGGTTTCAATTTTCTCATTTTTCCTCTTTTTATTAAAGTAGAAACTGAAATTACTGACATGAGACTCCTTAATATTATAAAAATTTAATACAATAAAGTTTTCTTCTAAATATTGCTTCAACTGCAACCCATAAATTCTGATATGTTTATTTCCATTTTTCATCAAGTTCAAAGTATGTCCTAATTTTACTTATGACTATATCTTTGATCCATGGGTTATTTAGAAGTGTGTTTTTCAATTTCCAAGTTCTTTGGGATTTTCCATTGTATTTCTGTTATTGATTTCTAGTTTTTTTCTCTTATTGTCAGACAACATATACAATATGATTTCTTTTCTTTAAAAGTGTTAAGGTTTTTTCCTGGCCTGGAATATGTTCTGTCTTGGTGAAGATTCAACATTTTCATCTTAAAAGTGTATGAGTTATTCTGTTTAGGGGAAAGTGTTCTATAAACGTCAATTAGGTCAAGTTGATTGATAGTGTTGTTTGGTTATAACAAATACTTATTAATCTATTGTAGATATTATCTAGCCCTTTTCTGGTTTTCTACCAGCTCTATTAGTTTATATTTCATAGATATGGATACTTTTTTTGATTTATATACATTCAGAATTGTTTTCTCTTTTCAGAGGACTAATCCCCTTATTAAGTGATATCCCTCCATACTGATAGTAATGTAGCTACTCCCAGATTTCTTTTGATTAGTGTCTGCATAACTGTTTTAATTTCCTGGCTGCAAAACCAAATACCATAGAATGTGTTGATTTAAGCAACAGGAATTTATTGGCTCAAAGTTTTGAGGCTTGAAGAAGTCCAAAATTGAGGCGTCAGCAAGCTGATGCTTTTTCCCCAAAGACCGTGACATTCTGGGGTTAGCTGGCAGCTGTCCTTGGGGTTCCCTGCCTTTTTGTCACATGGAAATGTCCTCTCCTTTCTTTTCTGGGTTCAGTTGGCCTCTGGATTCTAGATTCTCTCTATGACTTCTCTCTCTGTAGCCTTCTCTATGAGCCTTCCAGAAATAGGATTAAGTACCCTCCTGATTCTGTTGGACCACACACTAACTGACGTAACATCATCAAAAAATTCTGTTTACAATGGTTTCAAACCTACATGACAAAGGTTTGGGACCTGAACTGCCTTATGTGGGGGACATGCTTCAATCCCCAACAATGGTATGTCCATTTACATACACATCTTTATATATATAGCAGTTACTTTAGTTGAGTTGCACTGTTTTATCCAGCATGACAATCTTTAATTTTTAATTGGTATGTTTAGACTTTTAATATGATTACTGAGATAGTGTGTCTAAAATCTACCATCTTGCTAGCTATTTTCTATTTTTAAAAGCAACTGTAGGGGGAGATAAAACCCAGTAGTTAAATGGCCTAAGAGTCCTGGATACCTCTTGGCTATATCTGGGATATAGTGACACAGCATAACTGCGCTCAGCTTCTGAGGGGTGAACTTGATTCCAGCCGACACATATACCAGCTAATCAGTATTTGTAACATGATAGGTATGCCACTGTAAGAGCCAATCATATATTCTGATAGTAGCAACATAAAAGCAGCAACCATGTAAACAGAGGAGCAGAGAGAGAACAAAGGAAAGTGAAAAGGAACATGGAATAAACTCAATATGTATAAACTCCCCGTGGCTCCACTTGCCTTCTTTGCAAACAGCCCTGACTTCCCCACTCTGGCAGAGGTTCTCAGACCTGACATTTGGCATGGTAGCAGAGTCTTCTAAGCATAGTGAGTGGATCTTCAGCCCTGGTGGACCCCACATTGCATGATGGGGATGGGCTGTGACCCCCTTCGGGTCCCAGGTATACAGTGGCAGTGATTCTCCTATAATGGGGCCCTCTGGAGAGCTGGGATATGATTCATCCCACTCTGGAGTTTATTGTGAAGCCATTGGGATCCTTGGGAGCTATGCTACCCCCTTTCCCAGAAGGAATGGGCTAGGAAAGTGCCCTGGTTGTTCCTGACTATGCTACAAGAAGAGCACAAGGAAATTTTGGCTGCACAAGACTGCATTCAGAGACTTACAGGGCAACAGGAGGGACTGGAGGCCTGCTTGAGTGCATTGGAGGAAGACACAGCTCTCGGGCAATAGTACTGTGAGTACTTGTGATGCAGGCTGGGTCCCCACACCACCCCCAGAACTCTGTGCTGGATTTTATGACTGTGCTGGGAGCTTCCAGAGACTGTTAGTAAATGGGCCACTTAAATGGACCTGGTTCAGATTTTGCATGAGATGGGAATGCACCAAATGATGTTCCAAGCAAATTACATGGACCTGGACAGTGAACTCTTTTCCACCCATATGAAGGGCATGATTCTGGATGCAACTCCACCAGGTACTTTTGGTTCCTTCGCAGCTTTCTTAGCCCCATTTGTGGATAAAGCAGGTCTGTGGAGTCTAAAATGTCCCTTTCCCTTCTGGAACAGCACTAGGAGGGGGCCATATGGGGGGACAAGGGACTGGCCCAACTCAGGTCAAGGGGAGCAAGTCCCTGAGGCCGCTGAAAGTGTTTTAACTGCAAATGTTGGCAGACCTCATTGCTAGTGCTATGAATCCAGATAAAATAAATCAGCAACCTAATGAAGTGCTATTAGCTCTCTGGAAGGAGCTGATGTCAGAAGAGCAGTACAGAAAGTTATGGGGGGAAAAGCCCCTGCTAATGGGATGTCTTTTCCCTTTACAAGATGTTTTATGGGCAGAACCAGAGGATAATGTCTATGAAAATTGACAAATGGGCCAAGGAATCCAACTGGGGAGGTCAGAGGACTGGAAGCTGCACATAGTTCCCTGAATGGCCTGTCCAGAAGCCCAACGGAATGTGGAGCATGATGGTAGGTTACTGTGAACTGAATAAGTGATTCCCCCTTACACACAGCAGTCCCATCAGTGAGTGAGATCATGCATCAGCTATAACATGTGTTAGGACAATATCACTATGTGGTAGATTTGTTAATGTTTTTTTTCTCTGTAGATATTACACCAGAGAGTCAAGAACAATTTGCCTTTACATGGGAAGGACACCAGTGGACCATTCTAGTGCTTCCTCAAGAGTATATTCATAGCCCAGCCATCTGCCATGGTTTGATTGCACAGGATCTCTCTACTTGGATGCATAGATCCTGTTATGTTATGCTAACCTTTGATTCTTTTTCAGATTTAGAAGCAGCCAAGGACCTATGAGATAGTCTGATGACACCAGGTTGGGCAGTCAACAAAGCAAAGGCCCAAGGGCCCGGAGTATCTGTTAAATTCTTGGGAGTTTTTTGGTCTGGTAAGACAAAAGTTATCCCTGGGGCAGTCATAGATAAGGTACAAGCACACCTCCAACCTATTACTGTGAAACAGTTACAGGCATTTACTGGCCTATTAGGATATTGGAGGGTATTTATACCTCATTTGGCACTGAAACTCCACCCCTTGTATGCCCTCCAGAAGAAGGGAAGTGTTTTGGGATTGGACCGATACCCATGAACATGCTTTTCAAGCTGTCAAGTGGGCAGTTGGTAAGGCTCAGGCCTTGCAAGTTATTGGTCTTTCCTACCTTTCCAACTTAATGTCACTTGTCATGATGCCAGGTATGGCTGGTTCCTCTGGCAAACACATGAGAAATGCAGGATGCTCATAAGGTTCTAGTCTTAACTGTGGAAAAGGACAGAACCTTGCTATTCTCTCACTGAGCACTGGTTAGTAGCAGTGTACACCACCCTTCAGGCATGCGAAGTGCTTACGGGACTGCAATGAGTCTAGTGTGAACTTCTCTCCCTGTGGCAGGATGGGTACATTCATAGCTGAATGCCCCCAGGACTAGGGTGGCTCAGACACCCACATTGGCCAAATGGGGTACATACCTGAAACTGTGGGCAATGTTGAGTATTAGCCCCTGTCTGCACAGTTGCAGAAAGTGTTAGGACCAGTAGTGCATTGAGTTGACCCTTGGCCAGAGGGCTTCCTGGTCTCCAGGCTGTAGAGCCTACCCCATACAAGGATGGAATGGGGACTATACCTGCTGATGCCTGTAAACAGAGGGGTCCAGCAAACGCATGGTGGTATCTAGGACCACTGTAGGTACCTGAGTGGATACAGAAGATATCTGGTTTGAAACCAGGTTTGGTCAAAGCAGCCAGAGGGCTGAACTGAGAGCCATTTGGCTCATTATAATGCATGATCCCAGCCCCCTTCCATGTGTACAGATAGTTGTGCCCTATACAAAGGACTAACTTAATGGCTGCCACAGTGGGAGCAGCAAGAATGGATGATTGGTAAAGACCTCTCTGGGACAGAATTTGTGGCAGAACTTGTGGTCCAAAGGGCAAGAACGTAGTATAACTGTTTATCATGTTACAGGGCATAAACCTCCCAAAAGCCCAAGAAATGATACTGCAGACAGTCTAGCACACGTAAGAGCTTTATATTGTCCAAGAGATATATAGACCACCTGGTTACATAGGCTCATGGGACATGTGAGGGCTTGAAACCTCCAGCAGATAACCAGGCGATATGGTATCCCATTAACAACTGCAGATGCAATGAATACAGTAATAGCCTGTGAGCTGTATGCAAAACAATACCCATGTAGATGTCAGGGGTGCCCGTGAAAGAAGGGGTTGTAAAGCAAGGAGACAGGCCCCTACAGGTATGGCTGGTAGATTATAGTGGACCCCTGCCTTCTGGTAAAGGATATAATTTCCTGTTCACAGCTGTGGATACTAATACAGGTTTAGTTTTTGCCTTTCCATTCTGAATAGACACCCAAAAGAGTACCACTGTGGCATTGAATATTTTAAGTGCCCAGTATGGACAGCCCCTTGAAGTGTGGAGTGACAGAAGCACCCATTTCACAGATTCAAAAGTGTAAACCTGGGCAAAAAATGAAGACATTGATTGGCACTTAAATGTTCATATTAACCACAGGCTGCAGGCATGATTGAATGGTATAATGGTTTTTTAAAGGACAAATTATGCATGACATCTCCAATGGACCCGACCTTGTTGGGGTGGGCTACCTACCTGCTGTGGGCAGTATGCCTTCTAAATGAGCAGCCACGTAAAATGGGGCAGTTACCCCTAGACTTCGTTGTACAAGGACGTGCTTTACCCTTACATGTAATAATGGATACCTCAGAGTCTCTTGCATTTCCTAAAGTTTTCGATGGAACTTTGGTATTGCCTGCTCCCACTGCCTTGGGGTCAGGACAGATGGTGGTATGGACATGGCCATGGACTATTGTAACTGAAGTGCCCACTTGGACAGCCATCCTGTTACCATCTGGAGACGGGGTAAAGAGGGGATTGACAATGGCATCATGGGTTTGTAAATGGCTATCTGAGGTACAAGTTGCCCTGTCTGAAAACTCAAGGGGAACCCTTCTAAGAGGAACTTTTGTCTTACAAAAGTGGCCCATGCTATTGCTCCCAGTGGAGCTTATCCCCTTTGCCGTAGACTTTAGTGCATGGAGACAAGGCATGATATTCCAGACCAGGGCAGCCACCAATGCCTGCCACCATTCTGTTCTCAGATAACAGGTTGCATATATTTTTCCTGAGGGACATAATTTGCCTTTATGGTATCTTTAGCCCTACTGTCTTTCTACCCATGTTGACAGCAGCTAAAACTACTGTCATGGGCTCATACCTATGCCCATGTTCACAACATAACTCACTGCTGGGTATTCACTGACCTGCCAGCAGAAGAAGCAGAAGGCCTTCCATGGACCATTGCTCTGGTGATCGAGGCTCAGTGGATATGGCTTCAGACAACTGACTGGTCCACACCAGAATTGGAAACAATGCAAAGACAAGTAGAAGCACTACTCCACAGAGATATGGACAATATCTGCCCTCCCAATGGGTTGTGCTGTCTATCATGGAGGGGGGGAGCCTCCAGCTGAACATGTAGTATTAGGGAAATAGTACCCCAGTGAATTGAACAGGATGCCAGTGATTCCCAGAGAATAGCAGAATGGATTCCCCAGTTTCTTTGTAATTGTACAGTAGTCAATAGTTGAACCAGGTATTGGTGGGAACTTCTGGGATCCACTTGGAAATGGGTTGTGCTAATCAGCATTGGTTTTGTAGCTTCCTTAGTTTTGTATGTGTGTGTGTGTGCCTTATATTGTTGCTGTAGCCTTTTGGCCAGGGTGCAGCTCTGTGGCAGTGAGCCCTTAAGATGCTGACCATTTAAGGGGTGAAGTGAGGTGGAGCTAGAGCCCAATAGTTAAATGGCCTAAGCATTCTGGATACTTCTTGACTATATCCAGGATGCAGTGACACAGCATAACTGTACTCAGATTCTGGAGGATGAACTTGATTCCAACTAACACATATACCAGCTAATCAGTATATGTAACATGATAGGTATGCCACTGTAAGTGCCAATCATATATTCTGATAGTAGTAACATAAAAAGCTGTAAACAGAGGAGCATAGAGAACAAAGAAAGGTGAAAAGGAGCATGGAATAAACTCAATATGCATAAACTCCCAGTGGCTCCATGTGCCTTGTTTTTTGCAAACGGCCCTGACTCCCCCACTCTGGCAGAGGATCTCAGACCTGACAGCTACCTATTTTTTTTTTTTTCTTTTTTCCCTCTCTTTCTGCCTTATTTTGAGTAAATTGTGATTTTAAAAATAAGTCATTTGAATATCCAGGACTGAATTCATACCTCTTTTTATTCATATATTTTTTAAAAATACCTTAGTAACTTTCCCATGGTTTCAAATGTATGCATTTGATTATTCAGAATCTACCTTCAAATAATACTACTACTTCATGTTTCAGTGTAAAGAATAGAAAACCATATGTTCCTAAATCCTCCTTCTGTCCTTTGTGCTATTTTTGTCATACTTTTTACTTTTAGGTATGCTATAATTTCACAATGCACAGCTCTAATTTTTACTTTGAACAATTAGTCATGCTTTATATCAATTATAAATGAGAACAATTGAATTTTATTTTTATCTTCATGAATTCCATATCTAGTATTCTTCATTTCTTCTGTGTTGATGCAAGATTTTGTCCAGTCTAATATTCTTTCCATCCAAAGGACTTCCTTTTATATTTATCTTAATGCAGATCTTTTGGAAATTCATAGTCTCAGTTTTGTTGCTGTTGTTGTTTTGTTGAAAGTCTTAATTTAAACCTTCAATTTTGAAAGAAATTTTGCTGGGTAGAGATTTTTGGTTAATAGTGTTTGTGCTTTCAATACTTTAAATATTTTGCTGCATTGTCATCTTACTTGCACTCTTTGGAGGAATAGAAGTTAGAGGTAATTTTTCCATTGTTCCTTTTCCTTTCTATTTAATGTGTTTAGCTTGGTGTGTGTGTGTATGGGTGTGTGTGTTTATTGATGTGGGCTATGGGTGTAAGGCTCTTTGTCTCTTCAGAGATAACTAAGTTGTTTGACTTGTGGGTGTGGAACAGTAAGAGGCTGCAGTCCTGCCCTTAGGGACAGTGGCAGCGGCTCCAGTCCCAGGAAATGTTTAACAATGCAAGGGCTATAAACTTTAAGTATTTAGGGGAAATGCAAAAACCAAATAAGCTAAAGGCTTATCTAGAATGTCTGGAGTCCATGCTAAAAGCTTACCTAAGATGTGGAAGATATATGCTAATTGAAGCCTATTGAGAACTGAAACAAAGGGACCATTTGGCCTTTCCTCTCTGTATAAAAGACGTTTGAAAATCTTGTTCGGGGCTCGGGATTCAAACAGAAAGCTCCCGAGTCCGGCCGGCTGTCAATAAACCATTTTCCTTCTCAAAATCATTCCTGAGTTCTGGCCTCTCTATACTCAAGTAATTGAACTTCTCTCAAATTCTACAACATTTTTGGCGACTCTGGTGGGACTACAAACGAAGGCCAGAGACGGTAGCATTTTGCTGCCCCTTCCAAATCCCCGAGGAAGCCGGGAGGACTCGGGTGAACCCCAAATCTGGGCGCCCCTGGATTAAATTTAATCCAGAAAAGATGTGGGCTCCACCAGAATCTTCCCGACAAAAATCAAGGGCAATGGAAGGTCTAAAGAGAAAGATTCTGGGAACAAAAAAGAACTCCGAACATGGAAGAAGGTAAGACTCCCCGGGTGAGCACAGTCTGGAAGGCCCTAGCTTTAATTGCTAGGAAGGGGAGGCTGATCACCTCCCAAGAGAACCCTAGTAGCCCCAGAAGGCTGGGGGGAAGCCGTTCTCTCTAGGCTTGGGAAAAGGAGGAAAACCGGGGAAAAGCCCTGGTGTTTTGGGTTTGTCTAACTGTATGTTAGAATCTGGTACTGGTCTTATATCCACTAAAGGAGTGGAGTCTCGATTTTAATAGGAAGGGCTATTTATAGGTTCAAGTCCTAATGTCCTGGAAATTGGTCTAGATTAAGGAAAACAAAACTTGGTTACAGGAAAATGGATCAGCTTTTCTGGTGGAGCTTGGTCTGGGTGTAAAGTTTAAACAGTGGAAAAGTCTAGCTGAAATCTTTTGTTATAGTGCTAATTTGTGAATGAATTCACTTTATACCAAATGTTAAGTGTTCTGAGGTTTGTGATGGCTGTGGGGGCAGCCATGGTGAAAATAAATATATAAACTTGTGAGTCAGATTAGTGACCTTTGTGCTTCTGTCTGTGTCAGCTCAATGCTAGTGTTGGAGTTGTGTCCTTATGTAAAGTAGAATTACAGCTGAGCTGGAGCCCTCCCTTGCCATTGGCAAGGGAGTGAAATGATTCTGGTGCAAAAGCTGAGGAGTCTGGATGTTTGTGGAGTCTAGATGTTTGTGCATGCTTTGCTGTCTTGTCTCTGGTCTGGCCCTTTGCCGGGGCTTGGAGGCCATCTGTGTCCGCGCCACGCACCCAAGTTTGTTGGGGATGTCCCAGTCAGGGTGGCTGGGTCCCTGGGGAGAGTTGCCAAATTTGAGTAGGTTCTGTCTGCCCATTTTGGCTGAAAGCTGGAAAGGGGGGAGCGGCTTGCCCCTTTCCAGTGAGTCCACCCTTCTATTCATAAGCCGCATTCCTGTTTGTTGTGCGCCTGACTGCCTGGAAGGGGGGGGGGGGGAAGTGAAGAGGGTGAAAAGCAGAATCAGAATAAATGCAGTAAAGTTCCCTCCTTAGGGTGTCAAAGCCAAAATACGTTTGCATTCTGCTCAGGTTCTTAGAAGGTATTGTAATAACCTTAAGTAAGAGAATGTGTTTTGTGAAGGTAAAATTTGTCTTAAGGGTATAAATAATTATAAAAGTTTTACAAAGCATTGTTTAAGGTATTTAAGTGGCTAATTGCAGAAAGTCATTATTTAACAAAACTGAATTGATAATAATAATAATAAAAGGCAATTTTATAACAAACTTTTTCGGCAGCCAATCTCCCCTGCCAACTTGCTTCCAAAAAAACTGTTTCTGGTATTACATGCTACATGTTCATTATTTTAACAAACTTGTTTAGTATTAATGGCAATTATATGTTGTAAGAAGTTTGCCTGGTAACTTAGTATGTGGGATATATGGAGTGTGTTTTTATTGTTAAGGAAACAGAAGATGATTTTGTCCTAAGATAAAATGATTGATTATTGGAAAGAGTAGAGTGTGGGACAGAACCTGAATGAATACTGAAAGTGTAGAAGGTTTGTGGAAGGAAAATTTTTATGATTAAAATTGAATAAGATCAATATACAAAGAAAATCTTTTATCAATAGCTTCTTGTGCTTTAACCTCATCATTTCCTCAGTGTTTAAAGAAGAGTCTTACCTCTTTTAAAAGAACATTTATGTTCTAGAAATCAAATCCTGAAAAGTAGTTTTTTATTTCAAACTAACTGCAAGAGATTCATTCTTTTACTTTAAAGGAAAAATTAAGGTAATAAGTTCATTTAATATGTTATAAGTCGAATGAAAGGTATTTAAAGGTGTTATAAAATTAATAGGTTTTCAAAAAAATTAATAAAACTGTAACTAAGAGTTAAAATCATTTATAAATGCATTTATGTTATAAAACAGTGGAAAGGTAATACCTGAAATTATAGCTGGGTGAATTTAGCTTGAAATTATTAAGTGTAAACTCTAAACTAACCTTTCCTTTGTTTATGGTTACTTCATGCCTAACCTCACCCCTTGCCTTTGCCTATGGTTATTTCATAATAGCTTCTGCTCCTATAGGCCAGAGAAGAGCTGGGACATCACTGTCTCCTCTCCTGGTATTAGTAACCCTTTCTCTCATGAATTCAAGTGTAAACTAAATAAATTGCTGCCTGATAGAATAAGGTTAAATGACCACTGGAGTTTTATTATCTCCAAAATCAAAAAGGGGGGTGGAGGGGGAGAAGTCTCCTGCCTTGACGGTCAGTGTTCCTAAGAGTGGCAATTCATGAGAGAAAGCAGTTTGTCTCCCTGAGGCTTCAAATAGCCTCAGTAAATATATATAAAATTAATATTGTTGCTTATCCAAAATTCTGCTAATTTCAAAGTAAAATATAAAGTTCTAAAACAAAATGGTGCTAAGGCATTGAGAACATTTTGGTTATTACAATCCATTAAGTAAGAAAGAAAATTCTTGTGGTAAACTGCATGGTCATAGTGCAAATTAAGAAGAGATTCAAAAGTCTTTGAAAAGTTTAAAGTAACTAAAGTCATGTTGTTGTGTCAAACTATTCATGTCTGCCTATTTGCTCAAATTGTTGAGGTTAAATATGCAGTTATATAAGTAATATGTATTTCTGGACCCCTAGTTAATTAAGCTAAACAGTATAAAAAATAATGCAAATTATAAGTAATATCAATGAGTTGTGTTTGTGTCTAACTCTTTGTGTCTGCCCATTTAAAAAAAAAAAAGCTCAATGTATGTCTTCATACATCAGGATAAATATCAAATTAACAAATAAAAATTCTTAAAAGAGGTCTATTCAAATTGTTAAAAATTAAATACGCAGTTATATTTATAAACATTCTTAAAGCCCAAATTAAACTAAGCAGGATGAAAAAGTCATAGAAATCTGATTATAGAAACAATTGGGAAAGGGCCTCCTCTTTGCAAGAGCTTTTAAGGCAAGACTAGGTGTGGCAGATTAAACCTATCTACTAGGCTAGGGAATTAAGAATCAGTTTGCCTCACAGCCAAACTCAGCGTGTAGATGCGATGCATTCCCCCCAGCGTGGGACAAGACACCCGGGGATGAGCCTCCCTGGCACCGAGGGATCACTACCACATACCAGCTGAAGAAGCAACTAGAAAATGACCTTGAATTAAAGATTCAATGTGGAACAGCAGAATATACCTGTCTACATATAATGACATGACTTCGGGAAGCTGTTTGACCTAATGTAAGGGGGAAATGGAAAGGAGAAATGAGATTATAAGGCTGTGAGTCTCTAAAAAAGAGTCTGGAGGTTGTCAGAAGGAATACCCCTATGAACAACTGAACAGAGTCTAAGAGACAGATAAGGTAGATACAACCCCAGGTATTGGTTCTTTTGAGGGATAAAGAGACCCACGGGTTCTATGGTCATGGCAGAAGGGGTTCACTGCCATGACAGATAACCCTTCTTTGGAGCTGGTGTTTCTGCGTGATGGAATTGGACTCAGAGGGGATCTCTTTTCACAAGACTTGCATGCTACTTTATTGGAATTGTAGTCAGTGCTGGGTTCAAGATATATGTAGGGGATTCGAATCTCTGGACTGATAATATGACACCCAGGCCCAGAGCCTCAACAGACTTCAGCTCCTACACTTTGATTTATTGGACTTACTCCACTCAGCTAACATGGAGTTGAAGAAGGCCAACCACCACAACATGGAGCCTAGAGTGTCTACAACTGGAAGCGGGAGGAGTGCATCCAGTACCCATATGGAATCTAAGCCCTCACTTGACATAGATGTGCAATGGACACAACCAATCCAATGTCCACAGAGAAAATGTGGAATGGGTGTGGGAACAGTAGCCATGGTGGCTGCTGGGTGTGGGGAACGGGAGGAAGAGATGAGATGTGGAGGCGTTTTCGGGACGTGGAGTTGTCCTGGATAGTGCTTCATGGACAATTACGGGACATTATAGATCCCCCCAGGGCCCACTGGATGGAACATGAGAGAGTCTGGGCTATGATGTGGACCATTGACTATGGGGTGCAGTGATGCTCAGAGATGAACTTACCAGGTGCAATGGATGTGTCATGATGATGGGAGAGAGTGTTGCTGTGGGGGGAGTGGGGGGCGGGGGCGGTGGGGTTGAATGGGACCTCATATTTTTCATAATGTAATTTAAAAAAATTAAAAAAATAAAAAAAAAAAAGAATCAGTTTGCCTGGTAATTTCCCAGTTTGTAACTTTGTCAGCCATAAAATGCAAAACAAAACAAAACAAAACAAAACAAAGATTAGGTTAATTTTCACATAAGAAAAATGTTGATGTAACCTGGCGGCCTGCTGCCTCAGTCTCCCACTCCCGGGTTGGACAGCAGTGGAGGAGACCAGTTTAGGCCAGTCCTATGGGCAGTGGAAGGATGCCCAAGAAGGAGCTAACTAAGTCGGTGCCATTTCAGCACTAAATTCTATTCCTTATTTGACAAAGGGGGGAGCAGGTAAAAACTAAAATGGTTGGAATGTGATAGAGGAAGCAGTTAAATCAAACTTTTGCATGGGAAAGTTAAATAAATCTCAGATAAAATGTAACTTCTGAAGTATCCAATCTATGGAAAAACAGGAAGAGCTTGCATGCTAGGCTTAGGGGTATAAATTGTGTCATTTTTCTTTGTTCGTGGCACCAGCCATATCTGTCTCTGCACCCCTTCTTGCAAGATTGAGAATAAATTATTTTCTTCTCCACAATCTGGTGAGCCTTATTTTCTTCCAGAAGATTTCTTTCCAACAAAATAAAGGTAATTAGTGGCTCTATTAACAAATTTCAGTAAGTAAAGGAAAGTCCATAAAAACTATGGAGAAATCTTTCCTGGGTTATGATTTTTAAAAAATTAAGTAATTGTGTAATGTGTTTTAAAACCTGGTAGTCAGTATGCATGTGTTTTAAAACCTGGTAGTCAGTTATGCTTTTAAATTAATAATTTTCATAACTTAAAGAAAAGAAGTTTTTAGCTTCCTGTAAGGGAAAAAGAGAACATTCCTTGCATAAACTATTATGGTTTCAATTTTATTTAACTTGAGTGTAATCTCCCATAGTTAATTTATAAACTAAATTAACATTATGTACGAAATCTTTAGAGTAATGAAAATTGTAAGTTCACATTAGTGAAATTAGGCTAAAGGAAAAAGATTGTAGATATGCTCTCAAATAAAGAGTAAATTTCTTTGGTAATTGTAATTTAATAAGTTTATTTAAACATGAGGTGTCTAGTCAATGTGGTTATAGTCAATTATAAAGAGTTTGTAAAACATCCTCCAACTGAAAATGTTTAAATAGTTCTAGTTCTAGAAAAGTCATTGTTAACTAAAACTTAGACTGGTAATTGGTAGCAGAAATAACTTCATGATAATAAACCTGTCTGAAGGACACTGCAAAGTACACATTTAAGTAAATGGTAATAAAAAGTTATCTTGATTATATTGGAAGTCTTCTGTTTTCATTTTAACAATGAAAAATAATATTTTTCCTCTATTACTAAAGTAAAGTACCTACTGTTATCTTCATAATAAAATTGTGTAAGTAGACAGTCATTTAATATATGATGTGTTGCATTAAATTGTTTAAAATATATATATAAACAAGGAATAAACGTTAACATTATCAAACTCTTGTGCATTCGAACCAGGCCTTGTATACATTACAGGTGGCCTCTCCATGTGAGTTATTGGCTAGGCTGGTCACTGACCCCTCAATTAAAAATATGTGCTATATCAGTCTCTGGTTCTGCTCCTGAAGTCGATGGAAACTATATTGCAGTTTCAAGCTCCTGCAGCCAATAATGACTCGGTACAGCCAAGTGTACAATGGATATCGCCTCCAGACTGGCACTGTTCCATGGTGCCAGAGAGCACTATGCACCAGGCTAGTAGAATACTGGAAAATCTCTGGAATACTGGAAGGATGCTGCAACTTGCTCACTGCGTTGAAGAACATGCTAAGTGGAGCCATGATACCAGGATACTGTAAGTAAAACTTAAGCACAATTGGCATTATGGCCTGCTCTCATGGAGAGATAACATGTAAGGTATTACAAACCTGAAACTCAAAACTAATAATTGCAACTCTGAATCCTTATGCATTAAGTAATACATTAGTTAATATTAAGTGCTGTACTTTTATCCTGTACTAAATATATGCCTAATAATTGTAATGTTATCTTTTCTATTTTGGATCAAGTGCAGAAGTATATTAGACATGTTAAATTCCTGGTAAAATCATTTTCTAAACAGTTAATAACATGTCTATAGAATAAGGTGGCAGTCTCAGCCAGTCTCAGTCAACTTCTATATTCTGCTGTACTCTGCTGTGTAGCAAAAGTGAGGCTTGCTTGCTGATGGTGAGTTACCTATTGAACAAGTCAAAATTGCTAGAAATTGTACAATGAAAACCAAGGTGTAAAAGTCTTTATTCTGTAGTTCTGATCATACCCACAGGTGAAAACTAAGAGTATTTCCAACTTAGTGTTCTAATCCTGAGTGAAGCCAGTTGCCCAAGGAGTGCCAGTTCACCAGGAGCATCTGACAGAGCGAATGAGTGTCAATCATTGAACAGCTTGGAATGTGTCTTCAGACAAAGCTAAGTGTCTGTTGCAATTTCTCTCTAAAGATGGATAACTTAAAAAAGAATATATATGCTGTTCCCACCAGCTTTTAAGGAATGCCATCTTTATAGGCACCTAACCTTGTCTACCTCTGTAATCCAATGTGTCCTCTTTTAAAAACAGGTATTCCAAATTTTTAATTAAGTTTGTTTCTTTCAGAGTGAACATCTTATTAACCATATGAAAACTTCATCCAACTTCGTACAGAATGCCAGATCCATCTTCCTCCAGTTAGAATAAATTAAAGAATTTTCACCTTATTAGGCAATGACTACAGCCCATGGCCAGCAGGAAGCAGTTACAGAAAAGAGATCGTCTCCCTTCAGCACCCCTTTTAAATTAAAGGTGTAAACTCTTTAAAATAAAAGTAATAGATGGATCTGGAACCTGACTGGAAATCCACGTGAGTGCCAGTGGCAGCAGAATAACTGCAGGAGGCCCCTGCCCAAGATTCTGCTGTCCAGAATGAAAAGTTCTAAACTTCTAAAAACAGTCCTGGATGCTGTACTAAAGACTGATAAATAATCAATCAAGACAACAAACAGCCATCCACCTCATAGCTCCAACAATAATTATGCCAAAGCTTAGCAAGTAAACTTTGGCAAAAGGGGGGGAATGATGTGGGCTATGGGTGTAAGGCTCTTTGTCTCTTCAGAGATAACTAAGTTGTTTGACTTGTGGGTGTGGAATGGTAAGAGGCTGCAGTCCTGCCCTTAGGGACAGTGGCAGCGGCTCCAGTCCCAGGAAATGTTTAACAATGCAAGGGCTATAAACTTTAAGTATTTAGGGGAAATGCAAAAACCAAATAAGCTAAAGGCTTATCTAGAATGTCTGGAGTCCATGCTAAAAGCTTACCTAAGATGTGGAAGATATATGCTAATTGAAGCCTATTGAGAACTGAAACAAAGGGACCATTTGGCCTTTCCTCTCTGCATAAAAGACGTTTGAAAATCTTGTTCGGGGCTCGGGATTCAAACAGAAAGATCCCGAGTCCGGCCTGCCGTCAATAAACCATTTTCCTTCTCAAAATCATTCCTGAGTCCTGGCCTCTCTATACTCAAGTAATTGAACTTCTCTCAAATTCTACAACATTATGAGCACTCTCAAGACACTTTTGTCTTTTGTTTTTAGCAGTTTTGTATTTATTTTGTGTATTTAATATTTATCCCACTTGATTTATCTGAGACTTTTAGATCTGTGGTATGGTGACTGTTCAATTTTGAAATAGTGTCTAGGAAATATTTTATATTTTCTCAGAGATCATTTGTGCATTGTTCACTTTTTCCTTTGTGTTTTAGTTTGGGTAATTAATTTTTTTCTGTTTTCAAGTTTACTAGTTCTTATTTTGGCTGTGTTGAATCTACTGATAAGCCCAAAGAATGCATGTTTCAACTTTGTTCCTATATGTTTCTTTTCATCTTTTCTTTTGATTCTTATTTATATTTTCCAGCTGTCTCTTGAAATTATCCACCTAATCTTCTGTGCTGTTCACTTTTTCCATTAGAATTTGTTACATTAGTTATAATCATTTCAAAGTTCTCTCTCTAATGATTTCAATACCTATATCATATCTGAGTTTAGTTATGTCAATTGTTTTGCTACTTGGCAGTGTGGTTTTCATTTTTCCTTAGTTTTTCTCCTTTACTTGCAATTATTTTGAGAATCAGATATCTTTGTAGGATGGTAGAGACTTATGTAATTAGATCTTATGCCAGGAAATGGATACACTAGTCTATCTACTAGGTTTTTGTGTCAGGGTTTGACTAAACTTAGTCAGAGTTTTGGCTATGTTTCTAATTGGTATGGTTTCCCTAATTGCATCACAAGCTTCATATTCTTGTGATACCTTGTGTTTGTGGTGGGTGTTAATTTGGTAGAAGGATTTTTTCAATGTCTGCTTTATACTAAGCTTGGGTCTTCCCTTATAGTACCCTTCAGAGTAGGTAAATATGCACTCTTGTAATGATCTCTGTATTATTCCAGTGTTACTTGTTAGCCAGTGCTGGTGGCCTCGTGTTGGGAGTGGGGAGCAGTCTCTATTGTCCTGATTAAGCTTCAGTCTTTGAGTAAGCACTGTGCATCTGGACTTCATGGATATGGCCATCTTAATATTTCTACCCATTGCCCACTTTAGTTCTTGCCTTAGCATTTTGAAAATAATTTTTATCAGTGTCCTAAGGGAAATCATACTTTTTTACTCCTCCTTCTCAATTTATGACTTTGGTCTATAGGGGAGATAAGAGAAGTATTTCTTGTGGTCAGGAGTGTTGTCTTTTCCAAAGTGGCTGCTATTCCTTTCCCAACCCATGGACTATAAGTGACTCTTTATCAGAACTGTCACCAACTTTTTTTTCTGAACACCTGTGAAGTTTGTGTAATAGAACCTGTAAGTGGATGTCTGTCTCCTTATAACTGTAGTTTGCAGGGGTTCTATATTTTCCTACTGTCCCACAATATGCATTTACTAATTCATTAACATTTGTATCTGATGTCTTCTTATTGCTGTCTGACTGCTTATACCCTAGACATGGAAATGCTCATTTCCCATCTTTCTTTTGCAGACATTTGCCTTTTATTTTAGATTTCAGCTTACTTGTTGTTCTGTGACCTCCAATCTGTAATGAGTTCTAGGGAAGCTGAGTTTACAGATTGTCTCTGTTTTTCGCTTGATTTATTATGATGTAAGAATTCAAGCAATCTTTCCAACCTTCTACATTACAAAAAGAAGTAACAGCACTCTTTTTAAAAGGAAAGTAAACATCAAACACTCACAAACAAAATGTTCACAATGTCCTATTCATTTTTTATGAATCAAAATGACATAACCCAGTATAATAAGAGTCAATAAAAATAGATTCAGAAATGACATATGGGACTTGGCAGAAAAAATGATTGAACTAGCTATTATAAACATGCCCAATGGTTTGAAAGAAATAATGTACATAAGAAGAGAACACTTGGAGAATGCAATCCAAGAAATGTAAACTTTTTTTAAAAAGTGCTAAATTAAGAATATAGCATTTGCAATAAAAGTTCCCTGAATGGTCTTAACAGCATATTAGAGCTTTCAAAAAGAAAATAAAATCAGTGAACTTGAAAATTTTCTATTTACTAACAATGGAATATAGCCTTGGGTTTTATAAATTTGATTTTATAAGTCAATCAATCATTTATAAAAATTTTAGTTTTGGTCTGTTATTTTGCTAGCAGTGGGTCATTTTGAATGTACATATAAATAAAAGAAATTTTCCCTATTTAAGGCATTAATAATTTATTTGCATAAATAATGATAAAATGTATGACACAATTAGCAAATCACTAAGTACAAGCAAGCAATGTTGTCAAAATACTTTAGAAATTTGGAAGAAGTTAAAGTCTGAATGGGCTACTGTAGTCAGACAAGCTTATGTGAGCCAACTGTCAATTGAAATATGGAAAAGTATTTGAACAAATTAATTGAAGAATCACTTAAGTAGCACTTACGGCATCTCAAGTCTTATTGTAAAATCTGTCTCTATATAATATGATTTAATTTTCATTCCAATCTTATGAGGAGGAAAAATTATTGTCTCTCACCTAGAGA
The DNA here is from genome assembly GCF_030445035.2 of Dasypus novemcinctus. NCBI lineage: Eukaryota > Metazoa > Chordata > Mammalia > Cingulata > Dasypodidae > Dasypus > Dasypus novemcinctus. Next base: position 94,350,498 of record NC_080679.1, on the reverse strand, counting down.
CGTGAAAACAATCTCAAAGTGGGTCACTGACAAACTGTATTAAGTGGGAGACTTAGGATTGGATTGTGGCTCCAGGATGTCTGACTCCATGATGAACGCTCTTAAGTTCACTATATTGTCTCAACAGGTTGACTTTCAGGCAAGGGTAATGGACAGTGTAAGCAAAAGCAAAGGGATGGAAGCCTACCTGTTACAGGCCAGGGGCAGCAAAAGGATTACTCTGACTGTAATAAACGATGTGAGTTCAGATTTGTTGGGAATTATTTGTTAGGTAAGATAAGGTGAACATAGTGAAGGTCTTCTCTGTTGTTTGGCAAAACTGCTGAGAAGCTTCTCTGGGGATAAATCGAATTCCCCATTCTTTCATTCACTTTCAACTGCTTTCTGGGCTAAGATAGAAAATGGAAACTGCCTTGGTTTAAGTGAGGAATCGTCCTCTTTTGATGATTAACTTAGAGCTAAACATAGCAGGGACATTCAATTCCCAAGCACTACTTCACAGGACACCCAGCAAGTCATTAGCCCAATGGGTATTTTTTAATAGAGCTGCCTTATCTTGCTTTAGTGCTGGGAAACCAGCACAGGGAAAACACTGCTAATATACATAATGTTGATTTATTTCTGATAGGCATATATCCTCCTACAACCTAGATTTACTTTTATTTTCTAATTGCCCTTGACATAATGAAAACTGTCAAGTTCTGCACGAGTATTATATATTGTATATATGTGTGCATAGCAATTAAGACATATTTAAATGGCATTGCTACTAAAAAGAATCATCATAAACAATATGTTTGTATGATAATTGAATGAAATTCAGGAGATACTTCTTGGGAACCTGAATTGTGCTAGGTACTATGAATAAGCACTTTCAATTCAAAGGTCAATGTGAAATGGTTCCTGTGATAGGTTGAATTATGTACACCCAAAAACACGTTATTGATCTGCACTCCTGTGGGTGTAAACTCACTGTAAGATCTTTTGAAGATGCTTTTTTAGTTAAGATATGGCCCCAGTGAATGAGTTTGGGCCTTGATCTGGATTACTGGGGTCCTCTATAAACAGAAGAAATTAAGATATAATAAAGAGAGAAAGTCAAGGGGTGGAGTCATATGGTGGAAGTCAAAGGAGCACAACAGAGCTGGCAAGAAAGCAAAGTGACATTAGGCAGAGATACAAAGCCAAAGAACCCCAAGGATCACTGATAAGCCAGCATTGGAACACTACTGACTCCAGGAGGAGGCAAGCCTTCTAGCCTCGGAAACCGTGAGTCAATAAATGCCTGATGTCCAAGCCAAAACTATTTTGTGGCATTTGTGATAATAGCCTAGAAAAACGAATGCAATTTCTACAATAATAAGTAAACAATCACATGCAATCCAGTCTGTGGAACTAGCTATCTTGATTCAACCATTTTGAGTTATTTTTCTGGTTTTAAATATTCACTGTTTGGTATGCATGCTGACAATACAGAACCCTCTGCTTAAAAGAGTATCTTTTTTTTTAGATTTATTTTATTTATTTATCTCTCCTCCACCCCATTGTCTGCTCTCTATGTCCATTCGCTGTGTGTTCTTCTGTGTCAGTTTGCATTCTTGTCAGGTGGCACTGGGAAACTGTCTCATTTTGTTGTGTCATCTTGCTGCACCAGCTTTCCATGTGTGTGGCGCCACTCCTGGGTGGGCTGCATTTTTCATTCTGGGTGGTTTTCCTTGTGGGGCACACTCCTTGCACTTGGGGAACCCCTACATGGGGGGCACCCCTGCATGGCACAGCACTCCTTGCATGCGGCAGCACTGTGCATGGGCCAGCTCACCACATGGGCCAGGAGGCCCTGGGTATTGAACCCTGGACCTCCTATATGGTAGGTGGACGCTCTATCAGTTGAGCCACATACACTTCCCTTGAAATGTATCTTCGCTTGCATTTCCGAGTTTGATGAAAGTCTCTGTATCTTTGTCTTCCAACTATTAGGAATTTCATTTATGGAGATGAAATGATTATAAAATTTCTGTAATTCAAGGACTTTTGCTTATGTTTAAATGATTTTTTCAAAACTCCTAAAATTTCACAGTCTATAACAAAAGCTATATAAGGTATTAAAGAATTGCTACACTAAACACAGACCTGCATGGAATGTTACTCTGATTCTCTTCTTTCTGCATTTTGTGAAATAGAATGCAATATCATTCAAATGACAAGTTTGGATAATTCCTAGGGTCCTTTCTACCATAATACTGCCATAAATGACTGCAATTCAATTGGGGTTTGGAAAGAATAATGAAAAGGAAACCAAAATGTAAAGACGACTGTCTGAATCATAGAAGGACCGAATAAATATATCTATTCTCTAATAATAATAATAAATTAGCATTTTTATTTTACAGTATGATGCTTCGTTTCTTGCATAACTAGTATTTAATGTTCTATGAAATTCTTTTTAAGAATGCCTCTTTTATTAAAATGCATATTTGAGTTATTATAAGGTATATGAACTTAATTTTTATTCTAAAAGGCACATATATAACAAATTCTGTTGAGAAACTTTTGCTTTCATTCTGGTATCAAAATAAAAATTCTCTCTTCTCAATATATATATATCTTTTATTGTGATATAGTATGCATACTGTAGAATTTATTCCTCCCCATGTATAGCCCTATGAGTTTTTCCAAATTATTATAGTCATGTAACCACCACCATTATCAAGACACACAGCAGTTTATACCACACTGATCCAAAACATCTTTGTGTCTTTCTGTAAAACTCTTTTCCCCACCCACAACCTTCTCCTACCATTAATTGGTTTTATGTCCCTGTGATTTTGCCTTTTCCAGGATCAATCATATATAATCATTTCACTGCCTTCTTTGATTTATCATAATGCATTTGAGAGTTGTATGTATTCTTATACGCATCAATAGTTTGCTGCTATTTATTTCTCAGTATTATTCCATTCCATTGATATACCACAGTTTCCCTATCCAGTCACCTGATGAGGGAAATTTGAGTTTTTTCCAGGTTTTGGCAATTATGAATAACACTACTAAGAATATATGCATATAGCATTTTTTTGTGAATATGAATTTTCATTTCTTTTGGATAAATATATAAGTTAGTGATTGCTGAACCATATGATATGGAATATGTGTTTTGCTTCATAAGAAGCTGGCAAAATGTTTTTAGCAGTCTATAACATTTTGTATTCCCACTACCCAACATCCAAATATGAGTTCCAGTTGCTCCAAATAGTTGCCAGGACTGGGTATTTTCATCTTTTATGTATTTTAGCTAAATATATGTATATAAAATTTTAATAAATATATAGTGGTATCTTCTTCTGGTTTTAGTTTTATTTCCCTAATGACTAATGTTTTGCCAACAGACTTGGATGAATTCTCTGGGATCTTTTTTTGGGGGGGGTTGTATACTGAATCTATAGATCTAAAGATATTTCAGAGAGAACTGATGTTTTAACAATATTGACACTTGCAGAAAGAAAAATATACCAAAGGGAAATCTGGACCTATACAAGAAATGAAGAACACTGGTTCTGGTAAAAGCATGAATAATATAAATATTTTTAAAAATAAATTCTTTAGAAAGATAACTATTTAAAGTAAAAATAAAAACAATATATTGTTATAACACATGTAGAAGTAATATGTATGAAAATAGTAATACGAAAGGTTAGGAGAGAACAATTCAAATATACTGTTGAAAATTTCTTATACTATATGTGAAGTAGTATACTATGATTTGAGAGTAAAATATAATATAGTAAAGATATAATTTATAAAACAATGAAATCACTAAACTCAGTGACATATCAAATAAGACAAAAAGTAATAAAATTATAAGAATAATTAATATAATAGGATAGGTTGGAGGAAAAATACAGCAAATGTAAGATATTTTGGTTAGTAGTAATGTTTTGAGGATGCTCTTTAATCATTAGTTAAAAATTTTGACTCTTCCGGCAAGATGGTGGCTGAGTGAGCTTGCCTTGCCGTCTCTCCTGGGAAGAGGCAGCTGGGCACCGCTGGAGGTTCTCCGGGACCAGGCTTTTTCAGGATTTTTTCAGGGCAGGAAGTGTCTGGACATCGATTTGGTGGGAAGGTAACGGAAAGGACTGGTCTATAAGATATAATTTGGGACTTTTCAGGAAGGGGAGGCAAGATGGCGGCTGAGTGAACTTCCCGGTTACTAGCTCCTGGGGGGAATTGGCTGGGAGGCGTTGGAGACTCTTTGGGACCGGCTGTTTCGGGATTTTTCCTGGTCCGGAGGTGTCTGGACATCGATTTGGAGGGAAGGTAACAGAGAGGATCCATCTGTGAAATATACACGGAGATCCCAGCTACGTGTGGAGGATTCCCTCCTTGGGTAGGTGGAGCCGAGGCAGCTAGCACCGCGCGGAGCCCCAGCGGGCGGTGGCCAGGGTAGCCGAGTCCGGCCGAGCCCGGCTGAGCCGCGGCGGGTGGAGGGGCGGAGCCCAGCTGAGCTCGGCTGAGCCCAGCCGCACCGCGCCGGGTGGCGAGCGGGAGAGCCGAGCCGCGCTGCGCCGCGCCGGGCGGTGGGCGGGAAAGCCGAGCCCGGCCGAGCCCAGCCGAGCCCAGCCGAGCCACGGTGGGCGGCGGGCGGGGGACTGGAGCCCAGCTGAGCCCAGCCGAGCCTGGCGGCGGGGTTTCTGTTCTTTGGTTTTTTTTTTTGTTTTTTTTTTTGTTTTTTTTTTTGTTGTTGTTGTTGTTCTTTTTTTTTTTTCCAATCCTCTCTTTCTTGTCCCCAATATTCTTCTTATACTATTTTACCTTAACAATACAATAGGTCCTACAGGAAATACCTCACATTTGCTGGGTTTCCTCATCCTCCACTGCCTCATTTCTCTGTGAATAGATTTAGCCTATCTACACTATCCCCTTTCCCCTACAACTTGATATCCTCCACCATCTGCTATCTCTCCTATATTCCATCTCCCTTTCTTTGATCCACAAAGTGTCTAACTCTTAATTTCTAATACCTTTGTTTAGTTTTCCATCTGGTATTCATCCTTGAAACTATTACCTTTCTTTTCTCTTTCCCTCTCTCACAAAAACAATAGCCTCTTAGTACGTACCACATTCCTCCCATATTCAGTCGTCTAACTCATTATAGGTACTTTCCTACTACTATAACTCTACACAATTTACATGATCTAACCTCCATCCTCCCAGAACTCATATTGTTGCTTTGTAAACATATATCACCAATACTACTTCACACTTTTTCCTTCCTTACACAATTGACTTTCCCCAGCACTAATACTTTCCTTTAAAGTGAGCTTAACTAGCAATAAGAAATTGGAATAAGAAGAACAAAGTGACAAAGAGAAGATATAACACTTACGCAAAAACAACAGCTAATTAATCTCCAAGACTAGACAAAGAAGCTAAGGAACTGATTAAACCCGTCAAGAAAAAATGTTGACAAGACAGCAACAAAAATCTACAAACCAAACCAGTAATCAGGAAAACATGGCTGAATCCAATCAACAAACTGAAAATCAGGAAGGGGGGCAGGACTTCGCACAAGCAATGAAAGATCTCAGAACATTTATCACCGACAAATTTGATGAAGTAATGAAAGAGGTTAACAGCGTGAAGACAACACTTGGAGGGGAAATTGCAGACATGCGCAAAAAAATAACAGATATGATGGAAATGAACACCACAATTCAAGAAATCAAAAATACACTTGCAGCAAATATCAGCAGACTAGAAGAGGCAGAGCAGAGAATTAGTGATGTGGAAGACAGTGCATTGGAAATCAAACAGATAGTAGAAGTGGTCAATAAAAAGGTAGAAAAAATCCAGATAGGACTTAGGGACCTGAATGATAACGCAAAACGCTCAAACATACGTATTATAGGCATTCCAGAAGGAGAAGAGAAGGGAAAGGGGTCAGAAGGAGTGTTGCAGGAAATAATGAATGAAAACTTCCCAAATCTACTGAAAGAGACAGATGTACATATCCAAGAAGCACAGCACACTCCACTGGTCATAAACCCCAACAGGCCCACCCCAAGACATATACTTGTCAAATTATCCAATGCTCAAGACAAAGAAAAAATTCTAAAAGCAGCAAGAGAAAAGAAAACCATCACATACAAGGGAAACTCCATAAGATTAAGTGCTGATTTCTCATCTGAAACGATGGAGGCAAGAAGGCAGTGGTATGATATAGTCAAGGTACTAAAGGAAAAAAAATTTCCAACCAAGAATACTCTATCCAGCTAAACTAGCATTCAAAAATGATGGAGAGTTCAAAATATTCACAGATAAACAGAAACTGAAAGAGTATATCAACAAGAAACCTCCCCTTCAAGAAATTCTTAAGGGAATTCTGCAGGAAGAAAGGAAAAAACAGGACAGTCAGAGATGGAGGAGAGTGTAAAAGCAACAAGAAAGACAAAAATAGAAGGGGAAAATAAAATAATACAAACAAAATATAACAAACACAAATCCAACCAAAATATGGCTACCATAAATACCTCTCTAAACGTAATAACACTGAATGTCAACGGATTAAACTCACCTATCAAAAGATTCAGACTGGGACACTGGATAAGGAAATACGACCCATCTATATGCTGCCTAAAAGAGACACATCTTAGACCCAGAGACTCATGGAGGTTGAAAGTGAATGGCTGGAAAACAATCATACAAGCAAACAACAACCAAAAAAAGGCAGGAGTAGCTATATTAATATCAGACAAAATAGACTTTAAATGCGAAAAAATTGTGAGAGACAAAGAAAGATACTACATTTTAGTGAAAGGGAAAATCTGTCAAGAAGATCGAACAATCATAAATATTTATGCTCCTAACAAGGGCGCCTCTAAATATGTGAGGCAAACACTGGAAAAACTAAGTGAAAGAATAGATGCATCTACAATTATAGTGGGGGATTTTAATACACCACTATCAACTCTGGACAGAACATCTCAAAAGAGAATCACTAAAGAAACAAAACATTTGAACAGTATATTAGAAGAGCTGGATCTAATAGATATATATAGATCATTACACCCAAACACAGCAGGATATACATTTTTCTCAAACGCACATGGAACATTCTCCAAGATTGACCATATGCTAGGCCACAAAGAAAGGCTTAATGAATTCAGAAAGATCGAAATCATACAAAACAATATCTCTGACCACAGTGGAGTCAAGCTGGAAATTTGCAAGGGACAGAGACCCAGATTTCACATGACAATTTGGAAATTAAACAGCACACTCTTAGAAAAACAGTGGGTCAAAGAGGAAATCTCAAAAGAAATCAATGACTACCTTGAAACAAATGATAATGATAACACAACATACCAAAATTTATGGGATGCAGCAAAAGCGGTACTGAGAGGGAAATTTATAGCCATAAATTCATATATCAAAAAAGAAGAAAGAGCAGAAATTGAGGAATTAACTGCACATTTGAAGGAATTAGAAAAACAACAACAAAGTAACCCAACAGGAAGAAGAAGGAAGGAAATAACAAAGATAAGAGCAGAACTAAATGAAATAGAAAATAAGAAAGCACTTGAAAAAATAAACAAGACCAAGAGCTGGTTTTTTGAGAAGATCAACAAAATTGACAAACCTTTAGCGAGACTAACAAAGGAAAAAAGAGAAAAGATGCAAATACACAAAATAAGAAATGAGAAAGGTGATATCACCACTGACCCCACAGAAATAAAGACTATCATAAGAGGATACTTTGAAAAACTATATGCCAACAAAAATGACAAATTAGAGGAAATGGAAAAATTCCTAGAAATACATAAGCAGCCCATACTGACAAAAGAAGAAATTGATGATCTTAACAAACCAATCACAAGCAAAGAGATAGAATCAGTCATTAAAAATCTCCCAACTAAGAAGAGCCCAGGGCCAGACGGCTTCACAGGTGAATTCTACAAAACATTCCGGAAAGAACTAACACCAATCCTGTTGAAACTATTCCAAAAAATCGAAACAGAAGGAACACTGCCTAATTCCTTCTATGATGCCAACATTACCCTAGTACCAAAGCCAAACAAAGACACCACAAGAAAGGAAAATTACAGACCAATTTCTCTAATGAACCTAGACGCAAAAATACTTAACAAAATACTTGCTAATCGTATTCAACAACACATTAAACGAATTATACACCATGACCAAGTGGGATTTATTCCAGGTATGCAAGGATGGTTCAACATAAGAAAATCAATCAATGTAATACACCATATAAACAGATTGAGAGAAAAAAACCACATGATTATATCTATAGATGCAGAAAATGCATTTGACAAAATACAGCACCCCTTCCTGATAAAAACACTCCAAAAGATCGGAATACAAGGAAACTTTTTGAACATGATAAAGAGTATATATGAAAAACCTAAAGCCAACATTGTTTACAATGGCGAAATCCTGAAATCCTTCCCTCTAACATCAGGAACAAGACAAGGATGCCCATTGTCTCCGCTCCTATTTAACATTGTCTTGGAAGTACTGGCTCGAGCACTGAGACAAGAACCAGATATAAAAGGCATTCAAATTGGAAGGGAAGAAGTCAAAATTTCATTATTTGCAGATGACATGATCCTATATATAGAAAACCCTGAGAGATCTACAACAAAGCTCCTAGAACTCATAAATGAGTTTAGCAAAGTCACAGGTTATAAGATCAATGCGCAAAAATCAGTAGCATTTCTATACACCAATAATGAGCAAGATCAGGAGGAAATCAAGAAACAAATACGATTCACAATAGTAAATAAAAAAATCAAATACTTAGGAATAAATTTAACTAAAGAGGTAAAAAACTTATACATCGAGAACTATACAAGATTGTTCAAGGAAATCAAAGAAGACCTAAATAAATGGAAGAATATTCCCTGTTCATGGATAGGAAGACTGAATATTATTAAGATGTCTATCCTACCAAAACTGATCTACACATTCAATGCAATCCCAATAAAAATCAACACAGCCTTCTTTAAGGAACTAGAAAAACTAACTATGAAATTTATTTGGAATAAAAAGAGGCCCCGAATAGCCAAAGACATATTGAAAAAGAAAAACGAAATAGGAGGAATCACACTTCCTGACTTCAAAACATACTACAAAGCTACAGTAGTGAAAACAGCATGGTACTGGCATAAGGAGAGACACACAGACCAATGGAATCGAATTGAAAGTTCAGATATAGAACCTCATGTATATAGCCATATAATATTCGATAAAGCCACCAAACCCTCACAACTGGGAGAGAATGGCCTATTCAACAAATGGTGCCTGGAGAACTGGATAGCTATATGTAGAAGAATGAAAGAGGATTACCATCTCACACCTTATACAAAGATCAACTCAAGATGGATCAAAGACCTAAATATAAGAGCCAAGACCATAAAGACCTTAGAAAGCAGTGTAGGGAAACATCTACAGGACCTTGTAATAGGAAATGGCTTCATGAATATCACACCAAAAGCACGAGCAGCAAAAGAACAAATAGATAAATGGGACTACCTCAAAATTAAAGCCTTCTGCACCTCAAAGGAGTTTGTCAAGAAAGTAAAAAGGGAACCCACACAATGGGAGAAAATAGTTGGCAACCATATATCTGATAAGAGACTTATAACTTGCATATATAAAGAACTGATAGATCTCGAAAACAAAAAGATAAACAACCCATTTAAAAAATGGGAAAAAGATTTAAACAGACACTTCTCCAAAGAAGAAATACAAATGGCTAAAAAGCACATGAAAAAATGCTCCAAATCCCTAGCTATCAGGGAAATGCAAATCAAAACTACAATGAGATACCATCTTACTCCCATAAGATTGGCAGCCATGAAAAAAACAGTAGAATACAAATGCTGGAGAGGATGTGAAGAAAGGGGAACACTCATCCATTGCTGGTGGGAATGCAGAAGGATCCAACCATTCTGGAGGACAGTTTGGCAGTTTCTCAAAAAATTATCCATAGATTTGCCATATGACCCAGCAATACCACTGCTGGGTATATACCCATCAGATCTGAAAACAAGGACACAAACCGATATATGTACACCAATGTTCATAGCAGCATTGTTCACCATCGCCAAAAGTTGGAATCAATCCAAAAGTCCATCAACAGATGAGTGGATCAATAAAATGTGGTATATACACACAATGGAATACTACTCAGCTGTAAGAACCAATACACTACAATCGCACGTGATAACATGGATGAACCTTGAGAATCTTATGTTGAGTGAAGCAACCCAGGCATTGAAGGACAAATACTATATGACCTCAATGATATGAAATAAGTTAACTGCCTCAGAGAGCTAGAGTCTGGAAAAGTGGCTTACAGGAAATCGGGGGGTGGAGGAAGGATGTGAGTTAATGTCTGCAAGGGTGGAATCTGTGATGAGCTGGCGGTAAGTATGAGCACAAAGAAGGGACAAAATGGGGGCAAGGGGTTACCTTCGGGTGGGGTTTTCTGGGTTTGAGGGGGGCTGGGGATGGGAAGAGGGGTAATATGGTCCAAGAAATAGGTGGGAGGGAGGGGAAACATACAAACATGGGAGAGTGCCAGAAGTTCATTGAGAACTAAATGTTGAGTAAAACGTATCAAAGTATAAGTAGGAGGGTTACCTGGTTAGGACGCTCAGGGGGTATGGTCTGATGCGGGACGGACTCCGGAGGGAATAGCTGAAGGCTCATTTTGCCAAGGTGGGTTCTACCATTGGGTGGGGTGGACCCATATCCTGGGGAAGACTAATGCCGTCGAATAGAGAGAACTGTATCTCTCGTGAGAAAGGACGGCTCCCAGGGCATTACATTGGCAGGCGTTGTGGGCCCTAAGGGGAGGGGAAAATGGACGTGCAATGGATGGAACAAAGGTAAATAAGGGGGCAAAAGAGGAGTTATGTGAGAGTACACGAGGATGAATATAAAACAGCTAATATTACACCAAAAACATATAGGGGACGACAGACTAATAATGAAAACCATAATACAAAACATAGGATAACTAAAAAATTTAGAAAACTGTACAACCTAAAGTATGGACCACATAGTAAGCACAAATGTTACCTTGTTTGAAAACTATAGTTTCGGAATCTGTACATCAGTTTCAGGAAATATGATATGAATAAGTTAAAAGATTATTGCTGTGGAAGGGAAAAGGTTTTATGGTGGATCTGGGGAAATACTGTATATTGTATATATGAATTTTGGTGATCTAAGACTCTTCTGAAGCTGACATTATGTTGGGATTCACCTTACGGGAAGTTTTGGATCACAGAGTGGTTCAACAATGGCAGCAGAGGAATACTGATATGGGATGTTATTGACAGGATATATATGGTTGACAGGGAGTTATACAGGGCATATGCCCAGGGTATATGGTAATGTCTATATATACTCATAGTGGAAACAATTAAAAACAACAGCTGGGGGGGTACTGGGCTCCTGGCCGGGGGGTCACTGTTGTGGGCCCTGGGAGAGCAGCGGCAATCCTCCAGGTGCAACGGCAAGAACCAGGAAGGAAGGAGGGCCCAACAGTGGGCTCTTGATACTAATGGCTACACTTTTGAGCCTATGCACCTGCAATAAGAACAAGGCCTAGAGTAGCATTGTGCCTGGGGGTTTCCTCCTGACAGCCTTCATGTTACTCAAATGTGGCCACTCTCACAGCCAAACTCAGCGTGTAGATGTGATGCATTCCCCCCAGCGTGGGACATGACACCCGGGGATGAGCCTCCCTGGCACCGAGGGATCACTACCACATACCAGCTCAAGAAGCAACTAGAAAATGACCTTGAATTAAAGATTCAATGCGGAACAGCAGAATATACCTGTCTACATATAATAACATGACTTCTGGAAGTGGTTTGACCTAATATAAGGGGGAAATGGAAAGGAGAAATGAGATTATAAGGCTGTGAGTCTCTAAAAAAGAGTCTGGAGGTTGTCAGAAGGAATACCCCTATGTACAACTGAACAGAGTCTAAGAGACAGATAAGGTAGATACAACCCCAGGTATTGGTTCTTTTGAGGGATAAAGGGACCCACGGGTTCTATGGTCATGGCAGAAGGGGTTCACTGCCATGACAGATGGCCCTTCTTTGGAGCTGGTGTTTCTGCGTGATGGAAATGGACTCAGAGGGGATCTCTTTTCACAAGACTTGCATGCTACTTTATTGGAATTGTAGTTGGTGCTGGGTTTAAGATATATGTAGGGGATTTGAATCTCTGGACTGATAATATGACACCCAGGCCCAGAGCCTCAACAGACTTCAGCTCCTACACTTTGACTTATTGGACTTACTCCACTCAGCTAACATGGAGTTGAAGAAGGTCAACCACCACAACATGGAGCCTAGAGTGTCTACAACTAGAAGCGGGAAGAGTGCATCCAGTACCCATGTGCAATCTAAGCCCTCACTTGACATAGGTGTGCAATGGACACAACCAATCCAATGTCCACAGAGAAAATGTGGAATGGGTGTGGGAACGGTAGCCATGGTGGCTGCTGGGTGTGGGGAACGGGAGGAAGAGATGAGATGTGGAGGCGTTTTCGGGACGTGGAGTTGTCCTGGATAGTGCTTCACGGACAATTATGGGACACTGTAGATCCCCCCAGGGCCCACTGGATGGAACGTGAGAGAGTCTGGGCTATGATGTGGACCATTGACTATGGGGTGCAGTGATGCTCAGAGATGAACTTACCAGGTGCAATGGATGTATCACGATGATGGGAGAGAGTGTTGCTGTGGGGGGAGTGGGGGGCGGGGGCGGTGGGGTTGAATGGGACCTCATATATTTTTTTTAATGTAATTTAAAAAATAATAATAAATAAATATTTAAAAAAAATTTTTTTGCAACAATACAAGGTATTATTGGTACAGTGAGGTGTGAAGGTACTGTATGATGTTATGCATGTTTGTTTTGTAAGTTCACAACTATTACCATACACTTATTGTTTATGTATATTTATGTCTGAGTGATATACTTCAATAAATTAAAAATTAAAAATTAAAAAATTAATATAAATAAAATGGAAATAAGAGAGAAAAATGGACTAAATTACAGATGGGACAAATAGAAAATAAATAACAAAAGACTTAAAATCTAACCATTCATTAATCACATTAAATGGCCTAAATACTCCAGTTAATATGCAGATGTTATCAAAATGGAATAAGGGAAACAGATGTGGCTCAATGATAGGGCTTCCAACCACCATATGGGAGGACCTGGGTTTGATCCTTGGGGCCTCCTGTTGAAAAGAAGAAGAGAAAGCATGCCTGTGTGGTAAGCCAATGCCCACGTGTTGAGCCATGTGCCCACAAGGTGAGCCGAGTGCCCACGCGGTAGCTGAGTGCCCACGTGGTGAGACGAGTGCCCATGCAAGGGCCTGTGTGGTGAGCTGAGTGCCTATGCAGTGAGCCGAGTCCCCCACAAGTGCCGGCATGGTGAGCCAAACACCTGCATGAGTGCCCACATGGCAAACCAGTGCCTGAGCAGCAGACCAGTGCCTGCATGGTAAGCTGAGTGCCCAACGGTGACCTGAGTGCCCGCATAGTGAGCCAGTGTCAGCACAAGTGAGTCACACAGCAAGATGATGATGCAACAAAAGAGAGATGAAGGGGAGAGTCAAGGTGAAGTACAGCAGAAACGAGGAACTGATATGGTGCAGCTGACAGAGAAACTCTCTCTACATCAGAGGTCCCCAGGATCTAATGCTGGTGAATCCTAGAGGAGGAAAAAATGAGAAGACAAAAAGTGAAATAGATACAGAAGAGCACACAGTGAATGGACACAGACAACAAAAACAGCAGGGCTGGGTGAGGGCAAGTGGGAATGGGAGGGTAAGGGGAAGGGGAAGGGGAAAAATAAATAAATCTTTGGAAAAAAATGGAATAAAAAGCATTACCTAATTATAGACTGCCTGCAAGAAACTCATTTTGAATATAAAGAAATGAATAGGCTATAAGTATAGAAATGGGAAAAGCTACAACATCCTAATGTTAATGAAAACAAAACTGGAGAAATTATTTTAATATCTGACTAAATATATTTCAGCACAAATACTACCATCATGAATAAAAGAGGATCATTCCATAGTGATGAAATATCAATTTCTCTTTAATAAATGTTTATCTAATCAATAGAACTTAAATATACATGAAATAAAATTTGTTGGAAATTCAAAATGAAATAAATGCATCCACAATAACAGTGGATTATTTTGAGGTAACTGGGCAAGGAATAGAACCCAGGAGGACCTCACATTTGGGAAGCCAGTCCTCAGCCAGTGAGCCACATTGGCGCCCTTGAGTTGTTTTTGTTTTGTGTGTGTTTGCTTGTTGTTTGTTTTTTGTTTTTAGGAGCACTGAGAACCAAACCCAGGACCTCCCATGTGGGAAGCAGGCACTCAGCCACTTAAGCCACATCCACTCCCCAAAGTCAGAGATTTTAACAGATCTTTCCAAAATTGATAGAAGAAAGAGAAAAAAATGAATAATGATAGAGAATTGAACAAAACTATTGACTAGCTTGGCCTTATTGAAATTTATAGAGCACTATGCTCAACAAAAACATAATATGTCTTTTTTACAAGTGCATTCAGAATACTTATCAAGTTAAGCCATTATTGTGTAGTATAAAATAAGTCTTAATAAATGTAAAGGACTTTAGTTGAACAAAGTTTATTCTCTAACAACAATGGAATATAATTATACATCAACAATACAAGATATTTCACGAGTTAGAACCCCACACATATCCAGGCACAGGGTCCAAAGTCTGCAGAGGCCCAAGGCAGAGCACATACCACTGAAGAGTGCCACATTCAAAAGGGCCCCGGGTTGGTGAAGGGAAGGGATGAAAGATTATGGCAGAATCGATGGTAAGCAGTGCTTTCTTTCAATCCATTCTCTGTTTGTTGGACCACATAAACAACAAATGGACCTTTCTGGATTGACCCTTCCTGAGTCTGTGGGTGAGATACCCTAGCAGGGAAGAAACACGGCAGAAAAGCCTCACAGCAAAAAAGAAAAAAAAAGAAAAACAAAAGGGGCATACTTAATTATTTTAAGTCAGGATGGGCCCCAGAACTGAAAAGAGTAGGGAGGGTGGGGGTACCGAGTGAAAGAGAGGACTTAAATAAATCACAAGAGTTGGGGAGAAAATTCTACACAAAAACAAACAGAGCACATAAAGATTTCTAGGGAAGCAGCAAGAGAAGGGATCCAGTGAATAATCCATCTGGTACCTTGTGATAGGGAACTTATAGACAGATTTTTTTTGTTTTAGATTTTTTTAATCTATTTTGTATTTATTATTATTGTTCTATTCTTTATTTTATTTTCTAAAATGGGGTAACTTACCTGTGGAAGGCAGGCTGCAGGATAATTGATTGATTGCAGCCTAAGACTTTTCCTAGTGGTCTAAGAGGGAATCCTTTTTCTCCTGGGTTGTTTTTGTTTTTTCTCTTTCTTATTCGCTTTTTTCTTTTCATTCTTTTTTCTCCTTAGTTTCTTTATCTCTTTAATTTCTTTCATTTTCCCCTCTTTCATTGTTTTTCTAACATTCCACCTTCTCTTATTGGGTCTTCAATTTTTTTTCTTCTTCTCATCTTTTTTGTCTTTCATATTATTCTTTTTTTTTTTCTTGTTTATTTTTTTATTCCACCTTTTTAATTTTTATGCCTTTGTAGTTTTTCTGATTTTTCACTCTTGTTATTTTTCCTCTCTGGCTCTTTTAGGGTTCCATTTCTATTATTATTATTATTACTATTACTACTACTGCTACTACTACTATTTTTCTCTTCTTCTATCTTTCCTTTTCTATAGTCTCAATATTTTTTCTGGGAAACATGGGCAATTACAAGAATATAGAATAAGTGAAACCAAGTGTCAAAGAGGAACCTTAACATAAAACAAAACAAAATAATATCCTAGAGTAAAAAGAGAAGCTAACCATCTGAATAAGCCCATCAAGATAAAGAGATGCCTAGATACCAGTGAAAATTACAAGTCACACTAAGAAACAGGAAGACATGGCTCAGTCTAATGAACAAACTAAAAAGCAGGAGGAGATGCAGAACATGGAACAACTAATCAAGCTTGTCCAAACAAATAACATGAATCAACTTAATGAAGTGAAGGAAAAGATTAAAGATATTAAGAAGACACTAGGGGGAAGCAGATTTGGCTCAACTGATAGAGCATCTGCCTACCACATGGAAAGTCCAGGGTTCAAACCCAGGATCTCCCGCCCATGTGGTGAGCTGGCCCATGCACAGTGCTGATGTGCACAAGGAGTGCTGTGCCATGCAGGGGTGTCCCCTGCATAGGGAAGCCCCATGTGCAAGGAGTGGGCCCTGCAAGGAGGGCATGAAAAAAAAAGTACAAGAGTGGCACCACACACACAGAGAGCTGATGCAGAAAGTTGACATAACAAGATTCCTGGTGCCACTAAAAGAATGCAAGTGGACACAGAAGAACACACAGTAAATTTACACAGAGAGCAGACAATGGGAGGGAGGGAGGAGAAATAAATTTAAAAAATAAATCTTTAAAAAAAAAGAACACCCTGGGGGAACATACAGAAGAAATCATGAACATACATAAAAAGATAACAGATCTGATGGTGATGAATGACACAATGCAAGAAATAAAAAATATGCTAGAAGGGAAGCAGCTGTGGCTCAATCAATTGGGCTCCCATTTACCATATGGGAGACCATGGGTTCATGTCCCAGGACCTCCTTGTGAAGGCAAGCTGGCCTGCTCCCGAAGAGAGCTGAAGACCCGCATCCATGCCTGTGAAGAGCTGGCAGAGCAAGATGACACAACAAGAGGGGAGTCAAGCAGACACAGAAGAATGTGCAGTGAATGGACATAGAGAGCCGACAGCAAGCAAGCAGCAAGGAGAGGGGGAGTGGGTAAATAAAAATAAAATCTTAAAAAAATACATGCTAGAAGCACAAAACAGCAGATTTGAATGGGCAGAGGAAAGAATTAGTAACATCAATGATAGTATTTCTGAAACCACACAGATAGTAGAACAGATAGATTAAAAGACAAAAAAAATTCAGTAGGAACTCAGGGACTTCAATGATAACACAAAAAAAAATAAGCTTATGCATTATAGATATCTCAGATGGAGAAGAGAAGGGAAAGGGAGCAGAAGGAGTGTTGGAGGAAATAATGGCTGAAAATTTCCTCACTCTTTTGAGGGATATGGATGTACATATCCAGGAAGTACAGCACACTCCTAACAATATAAATCCTAATATACCTACAGTGAGACATATACTTATCAAATTATCAAATGCTTAGGACAAAGAGAATACTGAAAGCAGCAAGAAAAAGGAGATCCATCACGTACAGGGGAACTTAAGAAGATTAAGCACTGATTTCTCATCTGAAACCATGGATGCAAGAAGGCAGTGGTATGACATCATTAAGGAGCTAAAAGAAAAAAAAAACTGCCAGCCAAGAATTCTGCATCCAGCAAAGCTGGCATTCAAAAATGAGGAAGAATTCAAAATATTCATTGATAAATGCAATTAAGAGAGCTTGTCAACAAGAAAGTTTAAGAAATACTAAAGGGAGTTCTGCAGATTGAAAGGAAAAAAAAGAGAGAGACAGGGTTGGAGGAGAGTAGAGAAAGGAAGATTATTAGTAAAAATAACTAAAAAGATAAAAGGAGAAATAAAAACAAAATATGGCATATATAAACCTAAAGAAAAAATGGGTAGTGTAAGTACTACCTTGACAATAAAAATAGTGAATGTTAATGGATAAAACTCTCTGATCAAAGGACACCATTTGGCAGAATGGATAAGTAAGTATCACTCATCTATATGCTGTCTACAAGAAACTTACCTTAGACCCTGGGATGCAAAGAGATTGCAAGTGAATGGTTGCAAAACAATGGTATGTGCAAACAATAACCAAAAGGAGCAAGAGCAGCTATACAAATCTCAGGCAAAATAGACTTTAAGTGCAAAACTATTGTAACAGATAAAGAAAGATACTATAAATTAATAAAAGGGGTAATTTATCAATAAAACAGAACAATCATAAACATTTATTTACCTAACCAAGGTGCCCCAAACTTCAAACATCAAATATTGGAAAAACTAAGTGGAGAAATATCCCTACAATTATAGTGGGGAACTTTTGTACACCATTATCACCATTAGACAGAACATCTCAACAGAGGATCAATAAAGAAACAGAGACCTTGAATAATATGTTAGAGAATCTAAACCCAATAGACATATATAGAACATTACACCTATATGCAGCAGAATATACATTCTTCTTGGGTGCACATGGATCATTCTCCAGGAAAGATCACATCCTAGATCACAGAAAAAGTTGCAACGAATTCAGAAAGATTGAAATTATGCAAAGTAATTGATCTGACCACAATGGAATGAAGCTGGAAGTTAATAAGGGGCAGAGAACTAGTATAGGCACAAAAATATGGAAGTTAAACAAAACAATTTCAGACAATCAGTGGGTCAAGGAGGAAGTTGCAAAGAAATTAGTAAGTATCTTGAAATGAATAAAAATTTGAAAACCACATATAAAAACCTATGGGATTCAACAAAGCAGGGCTCAGAGAGAAATTTATAGGCATAAACACTCAAATTAAAAAAGAAGAAAGAGCTAAAATCAAAGACCTAACTGCACACCTGGAAAAACTAGAAAAAGAACAACAAAATAATCCCAAAGCAAGTAGAAAGAAGGAAATAACAAAGATTAGAGCAAAGCTAAAGGAAATTGAGAATTTTAAAAACTTAACAAAACCAAATGGTAGTTCTTTGAGAAGATTAATAAAATTGAAAAACCCTTAGCTAGAATAACAAAGAAAAAAGAGAAAAGATGGATGTAAATACATAAAATAAAAAATGAAAGAGAGGCTATCACCACTGATCCTAAGGAATAAAGAGTATCTTGAAAGGATACTTTGAAAAATTATATGCCAATGAGATGGATAATTTAAATGATGGAAAATTTCTGAAACACACAAGCAGAATACATTGATAAAAGAAGAAACTGATGAATTCAACAGAATAATCATAAGTAATGAGATTGAATTAGTCATCAAAAACTTCCAAAGAAGAAAAGTCCAGGACCAGATAGATTCACAGGTGAATTCTACCAATCATTACATAAAGAACTAACACCAAGCCTGCTTAAACTCTTCCAAAGAATATAAGTGGAGGGAATATAACCTAACTCATTCTATGATGTAAATATTGCCCTAATACCAGAGCCACATAAAGATGCAAAAAGTAAAGAAAACTACAGACTAATCTCTCTAATGAACCTGGATGCAAAAATCCTCAACAAAATACTTAATAATCAATTCAACAACACATCAAATGATTTATACACCATGATCAAGTGGGTTTCATCCCAGCTATGCAAGGGTGACTCAACATAAAAAAATCGGTGTAACAGACCACATTAATAGATCAAAAGATAAAAAATGATCATCCTCTTTGATGCAGAAAAAGCATTTGACAAACTACAGCATCCTTTTTTAAAAATATATTTTTATTGAAGTACATCACTCATACATGAACATGCATTAGCAATGTGTATAGTAAAGATTGTGAACTTACAAAATGGTGAATTCTTAAAGGAGATAAGAGAAGGACTGAGTGGACTACTGATGTTTAAGGTATGTAGAAGTTTTAACTAGCTTTACTGTAAAATTACGGAAATGTATAGAGTGGATGGTAACACAGTGAGTAACAGCTAGTTTATAAATGGGGATGTGACTGAAAATGGTAGTCTAGTTATGTAAATGCCAATTGACAGAACGTTTGAGAATAATCTAGGAACTGGATAGCATGGTAAACCAAGAGGTGGGTGAGAATTGATGTTGATGGCACAAAAACATTCTTTCTTGATAAAAATATTTCAAAAGATAGGAATAGAAGGAAACTTCCTCAATGTAATAATGGGTATATATGAAAAACCCACAGCTATCATCATACTCAAGGGTGACTAAAGGCATTTCTAAGATCTTGAACAAGACAAGTATGCCCACTGTCACCATTTTTATTTAACATTGTGTTAAAGTGCTTGCTTGAGCACAGAGGCAAGAAAAACAAATAAAAGGCATCCAAATTGGAAAGTAAGAAATAAAAATTTCACTATTTGCAGATGACATCATCATATGTGTAGAAAGCCCTGGAAAATCTACAAAGCTTCTACTGCTGATACACAAATTCAGTAAAGTGGCCGGATATAAGATCAACATGCAAAAATCAAAAGCATTTACCTCACAAATGAAGGATGTTGTTATTGTGGGAAAATGTGGGACATGTGGGGAGCAGGGCATATGGGAATCCCCTATATTTTTTTTGTGACACTTGTATAACCTAAGTATCTTTTAAAAACAAACAAAAAATCAATAGCTTTTCTGTTCATGAATAATGAGCAATCTGAGGAGGACATTTTAAAAATTCAATTTAAAATAGCAGTTAAAAGAATCAAATATCTAGGAATAAAGTTAACTAAAGATGTAAAGGACTTGTATGCAATAAAACTGCACAGCACTGTTAAAGGAAATCAAAGAAAACGTAAATAAAAGGAAGAATAGTCCATGTTCATTAATTGGAAGACTAAATATCATTAAGATGTCATTCCTTTCCAAATTGGTTTACAGATTTAATGCAATTCCAATTAAAATTACCACAGTATTTTTTACTGATTTGGAAAAGCTAATTATGAAATTAATTTGGAAGGGCGAGGGGGCCCAAATAGCCAAAAACATACTGAAAAAGGAAAATGAAATTGGAGGAATCATGCTACTTGACTTTGAAGTATGACTACAGAACTACAGTGGTCAAATGGCATGATATTGGCACAAGGATAAGCACATTGGCCAATGGAACCAAACTGAGAGCACTGATATAGATCCTCACATACCCAGTCAACTGATATTCAACAAGACCACAAGCCCCACTCAACTGGGACAGAATGGTCTCTTCAACAAATGATGCTAGGAGAACTGGATATCCATCTCCCAAAGAATGAGAGAGGATCACCATCTCACACCCTATAGAAAAATTAACTCAAGATGGATCAAAGACCTAAAAATAAGAACCAAGACTATAGGAAAATAGCTTGACTTTGAATGTGGGAACCTAGCTTGAAGTTGAAACATTTCCATAATGCTGATTAAAAAATGTGGGCTCAGGAACACTTGCCTTGACTAGACAGAACACTGTCTGGTCAGCATGAAAATTGTTTGCATGTGGAGATATTTGAACTCTGTTATGGCCTGTTCCCTAGCATTGCTGGTGCTACAGCTTTAATAATAAGCAGCCTTAAAAATAAACATAGATAACCACTGCTTTGTAATTTCTAATAAATACAATGTGGAAACTAGTGTTGAGGCTCTTAGTTCCAGAAGCTGTTGAGCCCCCTGGTCCTATCTTTAATTTCTCCCTTGTGTCTTTCTTTCTGTCTTTTTATTTCTTCAGGTCTGCATCACCTTCCCTTCATGCAAACCTATTGCTGAGCTGGTCTCAGCAACTGGCACCCAAACAGGGACTTGAGGGGGAGAAGAATCGCTTCAAATGAAACCAAAGGTGTTGTCATAGTGCAGAGCCTGAGTGGTTTAGAAGGCCTTCCAAGTCCTCAGTGAGTAAGGACACTCTCAGGTATTTTAGCAGGGTTATGATGGGAAATGGAGACAGTTCTCCCATGTCTGTCTCCTAAATTGAACAAGACAAGTGTGCCCTCAGGGCAAGAGGAGCCGAGGCCAGTGAGTCTCATAGTTTAGAACTCTTACAGATTATAGAAAAATATTGCTCATAGCTCCCAGCAATAGGAAGTTTAGAATTAGGAGATTAGGAAAGAGTAGAAAGAAGAGTTAAAAAGTTACATGTACAAGGTTTTTCGCTCCCTCTTCCTATTTGGCCCACTTGGACTATTATTAAATCTGTTTTGATACTAAATCTAAAGTTTTGCCTTCAGCTCCTTCATTTGTTGACTTTAGAAAGTCACTTTCCCCTCCACTGATACCTCCTCCTCCTCCCATACCTGGAGATTCTCAGCCAAAGTTGTCAGCTTTACAACAGGGCATCTTGAAGGCTAGAATGGAGGGAAATCATGTTGAGCCATTTGTGCAAGGCAAGGTTAACTCACAAATACAATGTCCTGTGCAGGCAAGAATGCTAAATAAGACCCTTGTTAGTAAAATCATGTTTGTAAGAAAGCTCTCTGCTAAAGTGTTGACTAAGATAAAGAAAATATTCTGGCAGTAACTGTGCAAATCCCCTGCTGCCTACATGCTAATGTGGCTGTGGGCTAGTGGGGGATAATAGAATTAAGCTGCTGGAAGAGGAGGAAAATATGGCAACACTGGTATTCTGTTTTGTTTCCATACTGATTCTGATTCGGTCTATTTAGCCAAATTAATGAAATTAGTACAAAATATTTATCAAGTTGTTCAAAGGAATTTTCAGTTTTGAAACAATAGCTTACTCCTGAACTTCAAGTCTCATTGTAGTCTTCAAGAGTAGTAATCCAAAAAATGTGTGTTACTGTCTGTCTAAACTGCTAAATAAGAGCTTAAGTGCATTTATGCTGCTCAAGTTATTCTAACTGGTTGCTGGTTACTAATAAAAGTGTTTCCAAAAACAAGCTTGTATGTTTCAGTCAACATGGATTCTAGAAGAACTCTTAAAAGCAGCAAAATCTAAGATGTGAAATGATGGAGAACTTAAAAACAGCTATACCTGAAAAATAAGAATTATGAGTCAATTTGTAAATTTTGTTTGTCTGTTGGTGTGTTGTAATTTGTTTTGTGCTTGTCTATTTGTTCAATGTTGGTTATATTTTGATACCTCTGGATGATAATATAAATTAATAAATAAAAATTTCTAAAAGAGCTCTATTCAAATGGCCAAAAATTAAATAATACAGAAGTTTAAATGTTAATAAGATCTCTACAATGATAAAAATTGTAAGTCTTGATTAACAAAATTACTATAAGTCTCTTCATAAAAAATAGTTCTTGCCTAAATTGAAAGGGATAGTTTATTTTTCTTCACAGGATAAAATGAAGGATATAAAACTTAAATGAATATTAAAGAAGGTAAAAAGTTAGTGGGAGTGCTGACTGAAATTTAATAAGTTGTTCAAAAAAAGTGTGTCCTGTCCTAAAATAAGATGGCTGGTTTTCATAAAATCAGAATGAACATATGCAGGACAGGACTTGAATGCATATGTCAAGTTGTCGAAGGTATTGTGGTAACATTAAGTAAGGGAATGTATTCTGTGAAGATGAAATTTGTCTTAAAATAATATAATTATAGTCTATACGGTTATAAATAATTAGAAGAAGTTTATGGAAGCATTGTTTGAATTAAAGTGTTTACATGGCTAATTCTAAGAAGTAATTATTAAACGGAAACTGAATTGATAATAACAAAAAGTAAGTTTATAACAGGAAAAGTTATTGGCAGCCAGTCTCCCCTGCCAACTTGTTTCTAAAGACTGTTTCTAGTATTACATGCTACTAGGTATTTAAAATAAAGTTATTTTTGCATATAACCAAACTAAATCATTATTTTTAAAAGTTTTAGTGTTAATGGTGATTGTATGTTGTAAGAAGGTTGCTTGGAGACAGTTTCCAAAATCATTTTCGTAACTTACATATGTAGGATGCATAGAATATGTTTTTATTATTACAGAAACAGAAAATAATTTTGTCCTAAAATAAAATGATTGGTTATTAAGAAAGAGTAAAATGTGGGACAAAATCTGAATGAATACTGAAAGTGCAGAAGATTCGTGGAAAAGGAATTTTTATTGTTAAAGTTGAGTAAGATTTGATGGGTCTATCTATAAAGTTTTAAAAGCTTTAGTACCAAATAGTATATTGATGCAAAGTTAAAATTTTGTTCTTTCTCAAAGTTTCTCAGTTATACATCTGTTTTAGTAAAAGTTTATAAAGAGTTTTTCTCTTGAGTAATCAGTATTGAAAAAAAAGGCTGTTTTATCAGAATAGCTTCTTGTACTTTAACCCTATCGTTTCCTTGGTTTTTTAAGAAGCAGCAAGTCTCATCACTTTTAAAGGAACGTAATGTTCAAACCTGCTTTCTCAAAGTCAGATCCTGAAAAAGTATCTTTTCATTTCAAACTATTGCAAAAATTTGTTCTTTTACCTTGAAAAAATTAAAGTAATAAAATAGTTAAGTTCCTTTAATATAAGTTGAATGGAAAGTGTTTAAAAGTGTTATAAACAGTGAGCCCCTGACGCTAATGACTATGCTTGTGAGCTGATAAGTCTAAAATAAGAACAAGGCTTAGAGCAGCATTGTGCCTGGGAATTTCCTCCTGTCAGCCTTCATGTTACTCAAATGTGGTCAGTCTCAAAGCCAAACTCAGCATGTAAATGCAATGCCTTCCCCCCAGCGTGGGACATGACACCCAGGGATGAGCTTCCCTGGCACCGAGGGACCACTATCAACTACCAACTGATGATGCAACTGGAAAATGACCTTATATGGAAGGTTCAATGCGGATCAGCAGAATATCCCTGTCTACATAAAATAACATGACTTTAAAATGCTGTTTAACCTAATGTAAGGGGGAAATGGAAAGGAGAAATGAGTTTATATGGCTATGAGTCTCTAAAAAAGAGTCTGGAGGCTGGCAGAAGGATTGCCCTTATGCACAACTGAGCAGAATCTGAGAGACAGATAAAGCAGATACAACCCCCAGATATTGGTTCCTTTGAGGGCTAAAGAGACCCATGGGAGTTATGGTCATGGCCGACGGGGTTAACTACCAGGTCAGATGGCCCCTCTTTGGAAATGGTGTTTATGTGTGATGAATCTGGACTCAGATGGGATCTCTCTTCATAAGACTTTCATGCTAATGTGCTGGAGGTGCAGTTAGTGTTGGGGTTTAAGATATATTTAGGGGATTTGAATCTCTGGACTGACAATGTGATAGCCAGGTCCTGAGCCTCAACAGACTCCAGCACCTACAATCTGATCTATTGGACTTACCACACTCAGCTAAGATGGAGTTGAAGAAGGACAGCCACCACACCATGGAGCCTAGAGTGATTACAACTGAAAGTGGGAGGATTGCATCCAGCATCCATGTGGAATCTGAGCCTCCTCTTGACATAGAGGTGCAATGGACACAACCAATCCAATGTCCACATAGAAGAGGTGGCATTGGATTGGGAAAAGTGGACATGGTGGCTGATGGGTATGGGGAAATGCAGGAAGAGATGAGAGGTGGAGGCGTCTTTGGGACATGGAGCTGCCCTGGATGGTGCTTCAGAGGCAATCACCGGACATTGTAAATCCTCACAGGGCCCACTGGATGGAATGGGGGAGAGTATGTGGGCCATGATGTGGACCAATGACCATGAGGTGCAGAGGTGCCCAAAGATGTACTTACCAAATGCAATGGATGTGTCATGATGATGGGAACGAGTGTTGCTGGGGGGTGGGGGGAGAGGTGGGGTGGGGGGGTGGGGTTGAATGGGACCTCATATATATATTTTTAATGTAATATTATTACAAAGTCAATAAAAAAAATAAAATTAAAACAAAAATAAATAAATAAATAAATAAAAGTGTTATAAAATTAAAAGGATTATTTAACCCTGTGTTAAATAAAGTTATATGAGTAAAAAGTTCATATGAATAGTTAAAGAGTGTATAAAATTCCTGGATATTTACCAATGTTTCAGCATAATATTAGACAAAAGTACGATGTTGTTAATCATGGTTGTAATTATTTAATAGCATGTGTTACAGAAACAACCTCTTACTGTAAATTAAAGTAACACCATTGTAGTATGCAGCAGTCCCAAATATTGCTAATTTGTTGCAAAAAAATTCATATCCAACTGTGTCACTATCACTTTGTTCTAAAACTTGCTAGGCCTTTCTTTAGTATTTCCTTAGGCAAGTCAAGCCAGCCTGCATTCTCCTACCTGTAGAAAAGTCAACAATGGTCTTTCCAAGTGTCTCTCCAAAGCTGTATGCATAGCCCAACCATCTTCTCTCAACTGATGGCAAAGAATCTGGCTGCGCAGAAGAAATCTATGGCTGAAACCCTACTGATGACATTACATTCACCAGTAATCCTTTTTTCAGAATGAAAAGAAACATCAGAGACAATAGTATCTTATCTTAAGAGCCTAAAATAGGCAAACAATTGGGACAGGCTACAAGGACCCTGCTGCTCTATCAAATTCTTAAATGTTGTTTAGTTGGGTAAGATGAAACTATAACCTCTGCTGTAATTGATAAAGTACAATGCTTTCTCATGTTAATGTAGTTTGTAATATTGTTAGAATACTAAAAATCTTTCATCCCTCACTTAGCTCAAATATTAAAACTGTTGGATGTGTTATTTGGGAAAGGTCCTTCATGGGAGTAGGAGGACCTCCAGCAGGCTGCTTTAAAGAATAAAAAAAAAAAGAGGGAGAAGGTGGACAATGACTTAGCCTGTGAATTGGATGTGGCCAGTCCAATAATGGCTTTGGGCAGGGTCTGTGGCAAAGGCAGTATTCTAAACAAGTACCCCTTGGGTTTTAGTCACAACTCTGGGAAGGGGCCAAAAGTATAATAATTTTTAAAAAAGCAGTTGTGTGCAGCATAGGAAGCCCTGCTGAAAGTAAAAGGCTTAACCCAATAGTGTCTGATCATTCTGAAGACTGCCATCCTTATCTAGGGGTGGATTGCAAATACTAAAAACAAGACAGAAATGATGGACTGTTGTGACCCTCTGGGGGAGAGATCTGTGGAAGAACACCTGGGACACCTGCCTGCAGTGACAGGTAACTGTCTATCATGTCCCTGCCCACTCCTCTAACATCCTCTTAGGACTGCTGAGGCAGATGCCTTCATGAAGATTGGACCCCTCCTGCTCTTGGGAGAGATGAGGTATGCTTTCATTGAGGCAGACACTGCATCGGGGCTCTTATAACAAGACAGCTACTATTTTCTGACTAGAAAATGAATCCTCACAACAATGGACTAAGTTTAAATTCAACACTGAGTTGTGGCTCCAGGTCCAATGAAGATTCTAAGAACAGGACCAATGAAAGCATTGAAGTTATGAGATAAACTTCCAGCTGCCCCACAGCTCAAAATGGGGGAGTAACAATAATTTGTCACTGCCTATGCCTCAAACTATACAAAATGGGAAAAATGAGGTCATTTTTGATTGAGTACTAGCCTGTATAACCTTGCAGGTTAGGAATCTTAAGCCCATGAGAAATGAAAGTCTATTCATTAAATGTCTGCTAGTTGGAAGTCTTATTGTTCGTTGTTGTATAATCTGCTGCAATTATAGATTATGTATAAAATGCAGTTTTTAGCTTGGTAGAAAAATTACAAACTGTAAGTATGTGCTTATGCCTACAATGTGATTGGAATATATCTAGTTTCTGTGTGACCCCTATGTATATAATAGCAGTAATATTCCTTAGAAATCAGTGAAATGTCATTTGTGTGGTCATAAAAACAATTTAAGCTTAGGTATTTCTCAATTACAAGCCCAATTAACAAGCATTCAACATGCTCATTTGCCATTGCTTCCTGCCTCACAAACTATGACAGGAATTGTGGGTGGATTAATATCTCTGAACCCTGTGATATGGATTAAGAGTTGGGCAAGGAGTCTTCTAGGAGGTAGATTAATTATCTTTTCCCATCTGTTTTGTATGTATTTAGTCCTCAGATGCATGCTGCAAACCCTCCGGTATATGAAGAAGCAAGAAATCTCCAAATCTGCCTTCACTGCTTTGCAAAAACAAAAAAGGGGGAGATGTGGGAAAATAGCTTGAATTTGAATGTGGGAACCTGTCTTGAAGTTGAAATGTTTCCATAATGCAGATAAGAAGTGTGGGCTTAGGAACACTGGCCTTGACTAGACAGAACACCGTCAGGTCAGCATGAAAATTGTTTGCATGTGGAGACGTTTGAACTTTGTTATGGCCTGCTCCCTAGCATTGCCGGTGCTACAGCTTTAATAACAAGCAGCCTTGAAAATAAGCATAAATAACTACTGCTTTGTAATTTCTAATAAACATGATGTGGAAACTAGGGTCAAGACTCTCAGTTCCAGAAGCTATTGAGACCCCTGGTCCCATTTTTAATTTCTCTCTTGTGTCTTTCTTTCTGTCCTTTTATTTTTCAGTTCTGCATCACCTTCCCTTTGTGCAAACCTATTGTTGAGCTGGTCTCAGCACAAGACCATAAAGCTCCTTGAAGATAATGTAGGGAAGCATCTATGAGATCTTGTAGTAGGAAATGGTTTCATAAACTTTACACCCAAAGCAAGAACAATGAAAGAAAAATATGGGTAAGTGGGACCTCCTCAAAATTAAACACTTTTGTGCTACAAAGGAGTTTGTCAAGGAAATGAAAATGCAGCCTAGTCAATGGGAGAAAATATTTGATAACTATTTATCTGATAAGAACCTAATACCCAGTGTATATAAAGCAATCCTATATCTTGAAAATAAAAGACAAACAGTCCATTTTAAAAATTGGCAAGAGACTTGAATAGACACTTGACCAAAGAAGAAATAGAAATGGTTGAAAAGCACATGAAAAGATTCTCAACATCATTAACTATTAGGGGAATGCAAATCAAAACTGCAATGAGATATCATCTTACACCTATTAGACTGGTGGCTCTTAAGAAACAGAAAACTGGAAGTGTGGGAGAGGATGTGGAGGAAAGGGAACCCTGGCCCACTGCTGGTGGGAGTGTAGAATGGTGCAGCCATTGTGGAGGATACTTTGGTGGTTCCTCAGGAAGCTAGCTATAGAACTGCCATATCATTTGGCAATCCCACTCCTGGGTATATACCCAGAAGATTTGAAAGCCAGAATTTGAGCAGATATATGCATACCAATATTCATAGTGGCGTTATTCATGATTATGAAAAATTGGAAGCAATCTAAGTAACCATCAACAGATGAATTGATGAGTATATGCATACAATACTGTGCATTGTGGTATATGCATACAATGGAATATTACTCAGCTGTAAGAAAAATGAAGTATTGACACTTGGACAACATAAATAACACATGGACAACAAATTCTTGAAGACCTTATGTTGAGTTAAGTAAACCAGTCGCTGAAAGACCTCATTGATATGACCTAAGCAAGACCTAGAGTCTGGAAAATAGGCTATGAGGAGACAGAAAGGCAATAGAGTGTGGTGAGCTGATACTCAACATGGGAAAACATATACTAAGGTGGTAGGGGGTAGTTTGACAGTGAATGGGGGTGATAGTGTACAAGGATGGGAGTGGGTTTGATGGTAGTGGAATGTGAAGGTGTGTAGGATGAGTTGAATCCATGGAAATGGAGGCCTGCTGTAAGGAATAGTGAACTCTGGGGATTTATAGGTCTGTGCTTATGTCTACAATGGTGAGAATGTTCTTTTAGCAAATATGGCAGGGGAAGGTTACTGGCACAGGGCTTCAAGTGCAGGAGAATACACACGATAGGGTGCACCTGGGGCATCTTTCTATGGACTACAAAATTTTTCATCTTGTCATAGGGTATTATCAAAGGGGTGGGGATCCACACAATAAACAAGAAAATATGAAACTTCTATCCTAGGAAGTCCTGTTATGTTCTCAATTAGAGGGACAAGAATCTCTTGAGAACATAGGCAGTGCCTAATTAAAGAAAACAGACCAATATGTAAAGCCCTCAATATTAATGTATAAGGTTCATGTAACTATGAACCTTATTCTTCAAAAATAGAAACATAGCAGTTAATATAGTTTCTGAGATGGAGGAGGGAAGAATAGATGGAACACAAGGCATTTTTAGGGCACTGTAATTGTTCTGCATGATATTGCAATGACAGATACAGACCATTTTATTTGTCAAAACCTATAACAGTGTATGGTGCAAAATGTAAACCATAGTGTATACCATTGACCATGGTTAGGAGCAATGCTTCAATATTTTCATTAATTGTAGCAAATATATCATTCTCCTGTAAGATGCTATTAATAGGGAAAAATGTGAGAGGGAAAAGGAGTAGTTTATAAGGGAATCCCCTACATTTTCTATGTGACTTTCTGTAACCTCAAGCTTCTTTGAAAATAAAGTGAAAAAATAAATAAGATACTGGGAGAATGACAGAAGGAATTTTCATTGTACTTAAAAGATAACAGATCTTACAGTGATGAAAAACATAATGCCAAAAAACTTTTCTTTTGTATTTTATTCCTTATTTTTATATTTTTTTATACTTTACTATCTTTATTTATTTATTTAGCTTTGTTTTTTGAGGAGGTTTTGGATTGCAGAGAAGGGTGGCAACAGTTGCAAGGGAGGATCGCTGTTGCAGGGTGTTGGTAGTGGGGAGCAGGTACACCTGGGCCATGCCTCTATGTATTATGAATGTGTTCAAGTTATCATGGAGTGTTTTCTTGGTGTGTGGAGTCCCACACAATAACTGAAAGAATATTGAATTCCCATCCAGGGTAGTCCTGCTACATTCTCTAATAAAGTACATGGGCAGTGCTTAGCAAAGGAGGGTAGACCAATATGTTAGGCCCTTGATATTGATGCTTGTACTTATGAACCTCATTCTTGTGAAACTGAAACTTAATCTAGTGTTATATATTGCCTAATTTTACCTGTTCAAAGCCTCATTGTTGCTCAAATGTGCTCTCCAAGCAAACTCAGCATATAAACTCACTATCTTCCCCCCAGTGTGAGACATGACTCCCTGGGATAAGCCACACTGGCATCAACTAGTGATGCATTTGGAAAAAGACCTTGGAACAAAAGGGGGAAATAGTAAATTCAAATGAGTTTATATGACTTAGAGATTTCAAATCTAAAAGTTATGCTTATGCACATCACAGGAGGATCTCACTGACAGCCACAGCAAACAGTGCCTCAGGCTGCAGTGCTCCTAAGGGCTCTAGAGGCAGTCAATCAATATTGGTATGGCAAATAATCCCAGGAATTTGACACCCTTGTAATATATGATAACATATCCCCCATTGTATTGGAATTAGACTTATAATTTTTTTATACATGACTCTTATGCTCCTTTTATTTGAACCTATAATTAGTACTATACTTATTAAATATGTGTCCCAGAGACTTAAATCTTCTGGATATTCATATGCTCATTGAGCTTCAATCTCGGCAGAGTTGCAGCCAACACCTACTGTCCTGTTCATTGGACTCATCCAGGACAACTAACAAAAGAATTATGATTGACAGTGTCAATCCCAAAAAACCAGAGAGTATCTACAACTGCAAGCAAGACAGTTTCATCAACCTGCCCAATGAGATCTAAGTTTCCTCTCATTTGGAAGCAAATAGGCATCACCATCCCCAAATCCTCAAGAATGAGGAATGAGCAAGCATAAGGGGAGAATGCAACTATGGTCTAATGTAGACTTATTATCATTCTAGTAATGGAAGAACTTGTAACATTGATTTACTCAGTGTCACCAGAGGTTCTGAGGGGAGGTAGAGGGAAGAATAGGTGTAACATGGGGCATTTTGGGACATTGGAATTGTTGTGCATGACATTGTAATGATGTATGTAGGTCATTATACATTTTGCCACAATCTATAAAATAGTGTGGTACAAAATGTAAACCATAACATAAACTATAGACCATGGTTAATAGCAATGCTTCAATATGTGTTCATCAGTTGTAATAAATGTACCACATTAATGAAAGGTGTTAATGGAGAAAACTGTGGGAGGGGGAGGTGGTGGGGTATATGGGAATCCCCTATATTTCAATGCAACATGTATTTAATATAAAACTTCTTTAATAAAACAATAAAAGAAGAAAATATGTGCACATAAAGAAAAATTTAAAAGTTTAAAAGAAATGTAACAGTTATTAGGAGAATGAAGGGCACAATAATGGAGATTAAAAATGTACTAGAGGGGAGCAAATGTAGCTCAAATAGTTGAGCTCCTGCTTCCATATACGAGGTCACAGGTTCAAGCCCCCAGTACCTCTTAAAAACAAAAAAACAAATTAAAAAAAAAAAAAAACAAATTGGGGAGCAGATATAGTGCAGTGTTTGAGTGCCATGTATGATGTACTGGGTTCAATACCTGATACCTTCTATAAAAAAGTGTCCTAGAAACACATGACAACAGATATGAACAAGAAGAAGAAAGAATCCATGAACAAGACAATAGGACAATCAAAATCATATAGTGAGAAGAAAAGATAGAGAAAAATATAGAAAAAAATTGAGCAGGGATTTGTGTGACAGCATGAAGTGTACAAACATACATGTCCTGGATGTCCCAGAAGGAGAAGAGAAGGGAAAAGGAGTAGAAAGAATATTTGAGGAAATAAAGAATGGCCCCAAATTTCCCATTCTTATTAAAGACAGAAATTACAAGTCCAAGAAGAGAAATGTTTTCAAGCATAATAAACCCTGTCAGACACACTACGAGACATATACGTGGTCAGAATGTCAGATACCAAAAATAAATAGTGAAGTCTGAAAACAACAAAAGTGACTTGTTATATACAAGTAATCCTCAATAAGACTAAGTACAGATTTCTCATCTGAAACCATGGAGAAGAGAAGTCAGAGACATGATATATTTAAGATATTGAAAGAGAAGAACTGCCAGCAAAGTAATCTTCATCCTGTAAAGCTGTCCTTCAAAAATGAGGGGGAGTTAAAAATATTCACAGATAAAGAGAAAGTGTGAGCATTCATCAACAAAAGACCCACCCTCCAGGAATTACTAAAGGGAGTTCTGCAGGCTGAAAGGAAAAGATGAGAGAAAGTAGTGTGGAGCAGTGTGAAGAAATGAAGAATTTAAGCATGGGTTACTTAAAACCCTATGTTACTGGGTCCTTAATTTACAAATTTACATTTTAATTCCTATGAGCAAGAATACAACTGAACAAGAAAAAAGCATTTCCAGATAATGGACACACAAAATAAAGAGGGGAAACAGAAGAATATAGAATCAGAGAATGTGTATGCCTTTCGAGCTAAGTTGGTATCTTTTTAAATGAGTAGGTTACAGATGTAGGTTGTGTAATACAAACCTTATGGTAACAACAAAGAAAGGGTTTTAAAAATATACAGAAAGAAAGGGGGAAGTAAAGATGGCAGCAGAATAAGGAACTCATGGAGTCAACTCGTGCTACAGGGCAGTAAGTAATCACCCAGCGCTATCTAAAGTACTTGTTTGGGGACCCCAGGAAACCAGATGAGTATCCTACAACATTCTTGAAAGTACAGAAGAAGGAGACTGCCCATCTGCAGAGAAGATTATTGAGTAGAACCCTCCACGCTGAGGAGGTTGGTGGTTGTGGCATAAGCCTCCTTGGGAGCTATTTCATGGCTGGAGTTGGAAGCTCCCTCTCCCAAAAAAACAGAGAAGGAAGAAATGGTGTGGAATCAACTTCAGCTACTGATTAGTAAGTTTAGTAGGCTAAAATAACATTTTAGGAACAGCTAAACTTTAAGATCTTCCAGGTCAGAAGGAGGTTGGTAGCTGCCATTTTGACTCTGCCCCTAACATGAGAGAAAGCAGGGCTGATTGAAATTCACAGTGCTGGTAGGGACTGTCTTCTTTCCACCCAGGCCAGATTACAGGTATAGTCTAAACTGCAGCCCCAGCTCCAGCAGGGAGGAAGCTGGGGGTACCTGCACCACCTCTCTGGGAAACTGCAGGCCATGCCACAAAAGCCAGTGCCTATCCTACCGTAGTGGTGCAAGCTACCTCAAGAGCTATTCCATGGCTGGAGTTAGAAGTTCTATTTCCCATAAATGGTGGAGGAAGAGACAATTGTCCACTGACTTCTACTGATTAGTGAACTCAGCTGACTAAAATATAATCCTAGAAACAACTAGGGTTTGAGCCTATCCAAGTTGGGAAGAGTCTAGTAGCTGCTATTTTTATTCTGCCTCCAGAATGAGGGAAACCCTGGCTGACTGAAAATCCAGTGAATGGCTTCTTTCCATCAAAATTGGAATACAACCCTAGCCCAGGCTCCAGCCCCAACTCAAGTAAAGAGGAAGTTGGCGGGACCTGCACCAGGCTCTCCAAGAAACTGCAAGGGCTCTCTGCTGGCACAGACTGAATAATCAGTCACCTGGGATTGTAAGACTGCACCCCAATAGGATAGGAGAGGTGCTGGGTATCTTTGTCCTTTCCAGGTAACAGCAGGAGTTTTCAGCCCAGATGAACTAGTTTGTTGAGTGCCTTCAGTCCATCTCCACCTCTGTTTCCCCATAAGATAGGAGGGGGCAGGTGTTCCCTCAGCCTCTCAGGACGACTGCAGGTGCTTTTGGCCTGCACAGAGCTAATTATTGGGCACCTGTGTTTCTACCCTCATCCCCAACAGCACAAGAGATGGACTGTATTTGCCCAGCCTCTTTGGGTAACTGCAGGTGTTTTTGACCCACACAACCTGGACTGGTGGGTACTTTTGGACCCACCCACAATCCCCAATTGGAAAACAGGAGCCTGGTGTTTCCACAGCCTTTCCAAGCAATGGTAGACAATTTTGGCCTGCATAGACTGGACTGTTGGATCCTTATGGATACACTTCCACCTTCAATAGGAGAGGAGGGGTCTGGTGTCTGTACAGTCTCTCTGGAAAAGAACAAGTACTTTTAGCCTACAGGGACTGAACTGTTGGGTGCCTGTGGATCCAGCCCCATTCCCTAATAGGATAGAAGTGGTCTGGGTTTCCTTCAGCCTCTCAGGACAACAGCAGGTATTCTCAGCCTAAAGGAACTGAACTTTTGGATGCTCATAGAACCATCCCCACTACCCAATAGTATAGGAGGGGGCTGGTGCTTCCTCAGCCTCTCTGGACAATGGTGGTTACTTTCAGCTTACAGGGACTGAACTTTTGGGCATTGGTAGCTCTGTTCCCACCCATAAAGGGCAGAAGAGACAGTACTTCCTCAGTTTCTCTGCAAAACTGCAGGCATATTCAGTCCACACAGATTAGATTGTTGGGCTCTCTAGAGTGTCCATTCCCACCCTTGGCAGGGAGAGGGTCTGGCATTGCATCAGTTTACCTGGGCAACTGTAGTGATTTTGGACCCATATGGCATAGACTGCAGCCCACAACTATAGTTCCATTCCCACCCAAGGTAGGGGAAGAAGGAGTGTGAAGCTTCATCAACTTCTCCAGGCAACTATGAACAGTCTTGTCCTGTCCAACTTGTATTATTATACAGAGCTGCAGCTCTGCCTCTACCCCGACAGAGGAGAAACGTGGGAGAAGCTTCATGAATTCCTAGGGCAACATGGGCAGCTTCAGCCACCATAACTTACAGCACTAACTACATTCTTGGTTCCTACTACATAATCAGCAAGAGAGAAAAGACAATAAAGCCCTAAACTAAAGGGAAAAACTACACTCAGAATAAATACATATTGCAAACCAGACATGAAAACACCAGCAAAAAATTACAATCCATACCAAGAAACAGGAAGATATGGCCCAGTTAAAGGAAAAGGATAAGTCTGCAGATGACATAAGAGCATTGAGACAACTAGTCATAGATGTTCAAGCAAATCTCCTTAATAAAGTCAGTGGGATGGATAAAGAGA
Source organism: Dasypus novemcinctus (assembly GCF_030445035.2). Taxonomy (NCBI): domain Eukaryota; kingdom Metazoa; phylum Chordata; class Mammalia; order Cingulata; family Dasypodidae; genus Dasypus; species Dasypus novemcinctus. Next base: position 94,314,843 of record NC_080679.1, on the reverse strand, counting down.
TTGAGGATATTAAGAAGACATTGGATACATACAAAGAAGGATTTGAAAGGATACATAGAAAACTTGCAGACCTTATGGGAATGAAATTTGCAATAAATGAAATTAAAAATACACTGGAAGCATATAATAGCAGATTTGAGGAAGCAAAAGAAAGCATTGATGAGCTCAAAGACATGGCATCTGAAAGCAAACAAAAGAATAGATGAAGAAAAGAATGGAAAAAATTGAAGGCAGCATCTCAGGGAAATAAATGACAGCAAGAAATGTGCAGACATATGTGTCATGGTTGTCACAGAAGAAGACAGGGAAAAAGGGGCAGAAAGAATATTTGAAGAAATAATGGTGGGAAATTTCCCAATCCTATTGAAGGACATAGATATCTCTGTCTAAAAAGCACAACATAAAATCAAATAAATCTGAATTGACCAACTCCAAAACACATACTAGTCAGAATGTCAAATGCCAAAGACAAAACAGAATTTTGAGAGTACCAAGAGAAAAGCAACACATAACATATAAGGGATAACCAATAAGATTAAGTGCCAATTTCTCACCATGGAGGCAAGAAGACAGTAGTATGATACATTTAAGGTACTGAAAGAGAAAATCTACCAGCCAAGAATTTTATATCTGGCAAGATTATCTTCCAAAACTGAGGGCAAGATTAGAATACTCACAGATAAACAAAACCTGAGAGAGTTATAACAAAAAAGACTAGCTTTGCAGAAAATATTAAAGGGAGTGTTAGAGCCTGAAAGAAGAGACAGGAGAGAGAAGTTTGGAAGAGAATCTAGAAATGATGACTGTATCAGTAACAGTAACTGAAAGTGTCAAAAATAAAATGACAGATAAAATGCAAAGGTCAAAATGAATGAAATAAGAACTGCCTTTATAGGAATAACACTGAATGTTAATGGATTAAATTCCCCAATCAAAAGACACAGACTGGCAGAGTGGATAAGAAAATATAAGCAATCTATATGATGTCTGCAAGACACTCACTTTAGACCCAAGGATACCAATAGATTGAAAGTGAAAGTTTGGAAAAGTTATTCCATGCATGCAGTAACAAAAACAAACAAACAAAAAGAAAAGCTGGAGTAGCTATACTTATATAAGATGATATAAAGCAAAACAGTTATTAGAGACAAGGAAGGACATTATGTATTAATAAAAGGGATGATTCACCAGGAAGAAATAGCAATCATAAATATATATGCATCTAACCATGATGCCCCAAGATACATGAGGCAAACACTGACCAAACTGAATGTAGAAATAGACATCTTTAAAACAATAGTTGAAGCCTTCAATACATCTTTCTCAGTGTTGGGTAGAACATCTGGGCAGAGGATCAATAAAGAAACAGGGAGCTTGAATAGTATGATAAATGGACTAAACTTAATAGATATATATAGAATATTGCACCCCAAAACAGCAGGTATACATTCTTTTCAAGTGCTCATGGATCTTTATCCAGGATAGACCATATGTTGGGTCACAAAGCAGATTGCAATAAATCCAAAAAAAATCGAAATTATACAAAGTACTTTCTCTGATCATAACAAAATGAAGTTGGAAATCAAGCTGCAATAAAAGGGAAAATTCACACATATATGGAGATTAAACAACACATTCTTATATAACCAGTGGGTGTGAAGGCAGTGTTGATAGGAAAATTTATAGCCCTTAATGCTTACATTAAAAAAGAAGAAAGAGCTAAAATCAGTGACCTAACTACACAGTTAGAGGAACTAGAAAAATCAGTAAACAAATCCCAAAGCAAGTAGAAAGAATGAAACAACAAGGATCAGAGCAGAAATAAATGAAATTGAGAACAAAAAAACATTAGAAGGAATTGACAAAACCAAAAGTTGGTTCTTAGGGAAGATTAACAAAATCAACAAACCCTTAGCTAAACTGACTAAGAAAAAGAAAGAGAATATGCAAATAATGAAATAAAAAATGAAAAGGGTAACCTTACTACTGACCCCACAGAAATAAGAGAACTCATAAGAGGATACTATGAACAACTTTGTGTCAAAAAACTAGAAAATGTAGATGAAATGGAAAAATTCCTAGGAACATGCAAATAACCTATGACGGCCTTAAAAGAAATGGAAGACCTCAACAAACCAATCACAAGTAAGTAAAGAGATTGAAAAGCCCAGGACCAGACAGTTTCGCAGGTGAGTTCTACCAAGCTTTCAAAGAAGAGTTAATACCAATCTTACTCAAGATATTTCAAAAAAATTGAACAAGAAGGAACACTACCAAACTCATTCTATGATGTGAATATCACCCTAATACCAAAGCCAGATATAGTATGAAAAAATAAAATTACACATTTCTCTAATGAATACAGATGCAAAAATCCTTAATAAAATACTTGCTAATTGAATGCAACAGCACATTAAAATAATTATTCATCATCATCAAGTTGGTTTTATACCAGTAATGCAAGAATATTTCAATACAAGAAAAAAATCAGCATAATACAACACATTAATAAATCAAAGAAGAAATATCACATGATCTTATCTATTGACACAGAAAAGGCATTTGACAAAATACAGCATCCTTTCTTGATAAAATACTACAAAAATATGATTTGAAGAAAACTTTCTCAACATGATAAAGGTCATTTTTTAAAAATCCACAGTTAACGTTGTACTCAATAGTGAAAGATTTAAAGTTTTCCTGTTGAGATCAGGGACAAGACAAGGTTGCCCATTGTCATCACTGTTTTCAATATAGTGCTACAGATCCTAGCTAGAGCAATCAGGTAAGAAAAAGAAATAAAAGTTATCAAAATAGGAAAAGAAGTAGTAAAAGTTACACTATTTGCAGATGATATTATCCTATATCTAGAAAGTCCCAAAAATCTACAACAAAGTTCCTAGAGCTAGTAAATGAATTCAGTAGAGTGTCAGGATACAAGATTAATATGCAAAAACCAGTGGCGTTTCTATACATTAGTAACGTGCAATCTGAGGAGGAATTCAGGAAGAAAATTCCATTTACAATAGCAACTAAAAGAATCAAATATTTAGGAATATACTTAACCAAGGATGTAAATCACTTGTATTCAGAAAACTATAATGCATTGTAAAAAAAATCATAAAAGACTTAAATAATTGGAAGAACATTCCATGTTCATGGATTGGAGGACTAAATATCATTAAGATGTCAATTCTACCCAAATTGATATACGGATTCAATGAAATCACAATAAAAATTCCACCAGCATTTTTTAAACAAGTGGAAAACACAATTGTCAAATTTATTTGGAAGGGTAAGAGGCCCAAATAGCCAGGAATATTTTAAAAATGGGAAGTGAATTTGGAAGACTCATTTCCGGACTTTAAATCATATTACCTAGCTACAGTGGCAAAAACAGTATGGTATTGGCAAAAATATAAGCACATAGACCAATGGTACTGAACTGATGCTTCAAAAACAGATCCTCACATCTATGGCCAAGTGATTTTTAACAAGCCTATCAAACCCACTCAGGTGGGATAGAAGAGTCTATTCAACAAATGGTTATGGGAGAAATGGGTATCTACAGCAAAAAAAAAAAAAAAAAAAAAGAAAGAAAGAAGACCCCTATCTCAATCTCACACCTTATACAAAAATTAATTCAAGATGAATCAAAGACCTAATTATAACAGCAAGTATCATAAAGCCTCTTGAATAAAAGTAGGAAAACATCTTCAATACCTTGTGGTAGGTGGTGGATTCTTAAACTGTACACCAAAAGCATGAGCAATAAAAGAAAACATAGATAAATTGGACCACCTCAAAGTTAAACACTTCTATGATGTAGAGGACTTCATCAAGGAGGGGAAAATGTAGCCCACTCAATAGGAGAAATTACTTGGAAGCCACATATCTGATAAGTGTTTGATTTCCATTCTATATAAAGAGATCATACAACTCAACAATAAAAGAGCAAGGAATCCAATTAAAAATTGGGCAAAATATTTAAACAGATATTCTCCAAAGAGAAATACAAATGGCCAAAAAGCACATGAAAAAATGTTTCATATCAGTAGCTATTAGGGAAATGGAAATCAAAAGAACAATGAGATATCCTCTAACACCACATAGAATGGCCATTATTAAAAAAAAAAACAAAAAAACAGACAACAATAAGTGCTGGAGAGGATGTGGAGAAATAGGAACACTCCTTCACTCTTGGTGGGATTGTAAATTGGTGCAGCCTCTGTGGAAGACAGGAAGCTAATTATACTATTGTCATAGTAATCATCAATTCCTCTACTAGGAATATACCCAGAAGAACTGAAAAGTATGACACAAACAGACATCTGCATACTGATGTTCATAGTGACATTATTCACAATTGCCAGATTATGGAAACAACCCAAGTGTTCATCAACCAATGAATGAATAAACAATATGTGGCAAGTACATTTGATAGAATACTATGCTACAGAGAGAAGAAATGAAATTGGGACACATATGATAACATAGATGAATCTTGAAGACATTATACTAAACAAAGTAAGCCAGACACAAAAGGACAAATGTTTTATGGTCTCATTAATATGAACTAAATATGAAGAATAAACACATGGAATTAAAACCTAGGCTATAGGTTATTTGGATATAAGAGGAGGGTTGAGAAGAACCACTGATGATTAATGTATATAGAAGTTTTAATTAACTTGACTGTTAAAGTGTGGAAATGGATATAGTTGATGGTAACCCATTATAGTGAGTAGCAACTGGTTTATAAGTAAGATTGTGGCTGAAAAGTGTAGTCTGGGGAAGTAAATGTCAATTAAAAGAAAGCTAAAGAATAATTTAGGGACTGAATAGCACAGTGAACCCAGAGGTGGATGAGAACTGTGGTTGAGGGTACAAATGCAAGAGTGTCCTGTGAGCTAGATCAGTATGCATCACTATTGCAGTATGGTGGGAATGTGGAGAAGCATGGAACAACTACAATTGATGTTATCTATAGACTGTGGTTAATAGCAATACTATAATATTCTTGCATCAATGCCAAAGATGTACTGTGCTGATAATGGAGGTATATGGAAAAAGTGTGCCAAATGTATGCTATGGACCATGATTAGTGGTAATAATCTGATGATATTATCTCATAATCTGTAACAAATATTCCACCATGGTGTGGTGTGTTGGTGAAGGGGTGTTTATGGGAATTCTACACATGTGTATGATTGCTTTGCAAGTTCACAACCTCTGTAACAAAAATACATATCTTTAAAAAATAGGGTGGGTTGGGGGAAAAATACACCAAATGTAAGATGGGGACTATAGTTAGTACTAATATTTTGACAATGCTCTTGCATAGTTTGTAAGAAATGTTTCACAACAATATAAAGTGTTGGTGGCTGTATGATGTGTGAGACCACTATATGAGGTTATGTATGTTTATTTTGTAAGTTCACAATCTTTGCTATACACATTGTTTATGCATGTTCATGTATGAATGATATACTTCAATAAAAATATTTTTTAAAAGGACAGGGAGGAATGGGAAATGAATTTTCATAAATTGTTATATTTCCATCAAAATAAAAGCTTGCACAATTGTTATATATATATATATATATATTACACAGACACACAAATAAATGAGAAAGGATCAATCTGATACTTCATGAAAGATCAACTATAAAAACAAGGAGGTTGCAATAAAGGAGCAAGATAAAAAAAGCAACATTACATATAAAAACCAGAAGACAAAATTGCTGAAGTAGTGCCTTTGGAGTAATAACATTGAATGTTAATGTTTAAACTCCTGAATCAAAAATCACAGATTGGCCAAATAGATAAAGAGCATGATGCAACTATAATATTGTTTGCAAGAGACTCACCATAGATGCAAAGACACAAGCAAATTGAAAGTTAAATGTTGGAAACTGAGACACAGTGGCCTCTCAAGGAGAGACGTGCTGTCTCCATACTAGTGCTGTCTCCATGGCTATGCTTGCAACCTAAGGAATGCGGTAATTAAGAGTTCCTGGCAAATGGGATGAAGCTGATAAAAGCTGATAGAAAAGATGAGCACATACCTTTTGTAGTGAATAGAACACTTAGACATTGCACCTTGAGATAAGATTTTTAAAATTCCTTAGACTACGGGTAATGCTGATAGTTAATACGTGTTGTTGCTTGATGACACGTAGGCTACGTAGGCTATGTACTCCTGCTTCTTATCATGTACCCTGGGGTATATAGAGAGCCCCTGGTAAACAATAAAGTTGTCTGAGGAATCATTACTCGCAGACCCCCTGATCCCAGCTCTCTCGTTCTTTCTCTTTGTTTCCTTCTCCCTTTTTTTCCTTCTTTCATTCCTGATAACTTTCGGGTCCAAATCTCCAACAGTTAAAATCTGGAAAAAGATATTCCATGCAAACTGTAACAAAACAAAAGCTATAATAATATTGGATGAAATAGACTTTAAGTGAAAAGCTGTTACAAGAGACAAAGAAGGACACTATATATTAATAAAAGGGACAATCTACCAAGAAGAAATAATAATCATTTCTATTCATTCAGCTCTCCAGGGTACACCAAAATATATGAGATAAATATTGACAAAACTGAAGGGAGAAATAGACACGGCTACAATAAGAGTTGGAGATTTCAATACACATTCTCATCAGTACAGAGTATCTAGACAAATCAATAAGGAAACAGAAAACTTGAATTATATGATAAATGAACTAGACCTAACAGACATATAAAGAACTTTGTGCCCCAAAACTGCAGGATAAACATTTTTCTCAATTGCACATGGATTGTTCTCCAGGATAGACCACAATGGATCACAAAATAAGTCTCAATAAATTTTAAAAGATTAAAATTATACAGTGTCTTCTCTGAACATAATAGAATGAAGGTGGAAATCAATACTAGGCATAGAACTGGAAAATCCACAAATATCTAGAAATTAAATGTCACATTGTTAAACAATGAATAGGTCAAAGAAGAAATCACAAGGGAAATCAATAAATTTCTTGAGATGAATGAAAATGAGAATACAACACATCAAAACTTATGAGATGCAGCAAAGACAGTGCTGAGAGCAAAATTTATAGCCCTAATTTCCTACATTAAAAAAGAAGAAGGAGCTAAATATCAAAGACCTAATTGCACACTTTGAAGAACTAGACTAAGTACATCAAACTAAATCCAAAGCAAACAAAAGGAAAGAAATAAAGATTAGAGCATAAATAAATGAAATAGAGGAAAAAATAGAGAACATTAACAAAACCAAAAGAGGGTCTTTGAATATACCAATAAAATAGTCAACCCATTAGTCAGACTGACAAAGATAAAAAGAGAGAAGACACAAATGAATAAAATCAGAAATAAGAGGGGAACATTACCCCTGACCCCACAGCAATTAAATGGATCATATGAGGATACTACAAGCAACTCTAACTCCACAAACTAGACAACTAGAACAAATTCCTAGAAATAAATGAACTACCTACACTGACTGCAGATGCAATTTAAGATCTCTACAGACCAAGTAGAAGTAAAGAGAATGAGTCAACAAAACTCTTCCAACAAAGAAAAATCCAGGACCAGATGGCTTCACAGATGAATTCTACCAATCATTCCAAGAAGAATTAATATTAGTCCTGCCCAAACACTTCCAATAAATTGAACAGGAGGGAACACCACCTATCTTATTCTGTGAGGCCACCATCACTCAAATACTAAAGCCAGATAAATTAATATAAGAAAAGAAAAGAATTTATACACCAATTTCTCTTATGAATATAGATGCAAAACTCCTCAAAAAATACTTACAAATCAAATCCAACAGCACATTAAAGGAATTGAACACCAGGATCAAGCTAGTTTTATCCCAAGTATAAAAGTATGGTACAACATAAGAAAATCAATTGATATAAAACACCACATTAACAAAATGAAGAGGAAAAAACGTGATCATCTCAACTGACTCAGAAAAGGCATTTCACAAAATCCAGTACCTCTTCTTGATGAAAACACTTGTAACACTAGGAATAGAAGGGAAATTATTTGGGCATAAAAAACTGGTTTTCCACTTGCAAATGAAGAAGAAGGAACCCTACCTCACAGCTTATACAAAAATCAACTCAAAATGGATCAAGATTTCAATGTAAGAGACAGAAACATCAAAATTCTAGAAGAAAATGTAGAGAAGCATCTTCAGGACCTTTGTTGGTGATTGCTTTCTTAGACTTTACACCCATGGTACAAGCAAAAAAAGAAAAAAATTGATAATTGAGACCTCATCAAAATTAACTCTTTTTTACATCAAAGGTGTTTCGAGTATAGCTGGGAACCATGTAAAATGACAGCTTCCCATCAAACTGAGAGGAATATATCAGACCAAAGAATGATTCAGGTAAGTCTAGCTGGACAAGTAAGTGAGTGCTTATTAGGGGCAGGGAAGCTCTTCCAAGGTGGTAGATCCCAGCCTGGTCATGGCCTAAAATCCTTGTCTTTGGCGGTGGAAGGAGAGCATGGAGCTTCCAAGTCTTGATGTCTGCACTTGCCACAAAGCAAGAGAGGTCTTTTATACTAAATGTCTACGTGCAGATGGGGAGGGCACATGACGGGGTGCATGCTTTAAAAATGCTGTACTCAGGACAAATATTGAAGGAATGGGCATTCACAATAGTTCCTGGCAGAGCAGAGGTTACACTTTCACAGTAACTACGTAAAATGAACATTTATAATGTTTGTCAGTAGGACTGAAGTTACATCTTTACAGTAGTTACATAAGGAAATCTATTCATATGAAGGTGGTTAAGCAGTTCATAGAACAGATTATTCTTAAGAGTTTCTGGGAGAGAAGTCTAACCATACAAGATTTACTTATTAGTCACGAGCTCACTAACAGTTATTTCTCAAGGCTTGCTGTGTAAATATTAAGAAACAAAATGCTGCTGTGACTAGAAGGGGAAAGAACTGGAAGGATTGTGGAAAAAATGCAAAGCCATATATGCTACAAAAGGATTTTATCATGAAAGTAAAAAGACAACCTAGTCAATGGGAGAAAATTTTGGAAACCACATATCTGAAAAAGGTTTAATATCCAGAATATATAAAGAAATCCTACAACTCAACAATAATTAGACAAACAACCCAATTAAAATATGGGCAAAGGAATTGAATAGTTATCTCTTGAAAGAAGATATACAAATAGCCAGAAAGCACATGAACAGATGCTCAACATAATTAGCCATCATGGAAATGCAAATCACACCCATTAGAATTACTACTATTAAAAACAGGGAATTTCAAGTGTTGGAGAGGATGAAGAGAAATAGGAAGACTTATTCATTTCTGGTGACAATGTAAATTGGTGCAGCTGCTCAGAGAGTTAAGTATTGAATTACCATATGACCCTACACTCCCACTACTAGGTATATACCCAAAATAATTGAAAACAGAGACTTGAACAGATATTTGCACATCAATGTTCACAGTGGCATTATTCACATTTGCCAATAGATAGAAGAAACCCAAGTGCCCATCAGCCAATAAATGGATAAACAAAATGTAGTATATAAACACAATGGTATATTATTCAACTGTAAAAAAATATCAAGTTCTGATACATGGGACAATATGGATGAATCTTGAAGACATCATGTTGACTGAAATAAGCCAGGCAAAGGACAAAAACTGTATAATCTTGCTGATATGAAATAATTAGAATTACTGAACTCATGAAGTCAGAATCTATAGTTTACCAGGGACTGATTTGGGGGTAGGGAATAGGGAGTTAATGCTTAATTTGTACAGGATTTCTATTTGGGTTGATTGTCAAGTTTTGGAACTGGATGGTGGTAATAGTAGCACAACGTTGTGAGTATAATTAACAGCACTGGATTATATATGTGAGTGTGGTTAAAAGTGTAAATTTTACATCATATATATGTTACTAGGATAAAAACTAAAAGATAAAACATGGGACTGTATAATACAGTGAACCCTACTATATGCAATATACTACAGTTAACAGTACAATTAGGAAAATTTATTTTCTTGAAGTATAATAAATGTACCACACAAATTCATAGTATTGATAATAGGGTAGTATATTGGGAAAAATACATCCTAATGCAAACTATGGACTATAGTTAATACTACAAGTATAATATTCTTTCATCTATTATAACAAAGGTATTATACTAATGCAAAGTGTTAATTATGAGTAGTATATGGGACCATTGTATTTCTCACATGAATTTTCTGTAATTCTACAACTTCTCTAAATAAAAATAGAAAAAAAAATAAAGGGGAAACATTACTACTTATCCCATAGAAATTTAGAGAAAGAGAGAGAGAGAGAAAGAGAGAGAGAATACCATAATATACCAGGACCAGATGAATTCCTTGGGGGAAATAATTCTACGCAAACTTTTTCGAAAAATTTAAAGATTCTCAACTCATTCTATGAAACCAGTATTAATCTGATACTTAAGCCAGACAAAGATATAATAAAGAAAATTCTGATACCATTATAAATAAAGATACAAAATAGCATAACAAATTTAACAAAATAACAATGTAAATGGGGAGCTGAACCATCAGGAATTGGAAGACAATGTTGAAAGGCATCAAGTCTTCCAAATCAATCTCTAGATTTCAGTTTCCCAATCAAAATCCCTGTACATTTTTTTGTTGTTGAAAATAACAAGCTGATTCCAAAATCCATATAGAACTGCAAATAACCTAGAATAACCAAAGTAACTTTGAACAAGAGGAAAAAAGATGATGAAACTTAATAATATATGTGAAGACTTGTAAAACAACAGTAATCAAGACTGTCCTGTGGCTGTCAAGACAGAAAAATAGGTAATGGAAAAGAATAAAGAGTCCATAAATAGAACCATCTATATTGACCATTCAATTGATTTTTAAAGAAAAGGCAAAGGCAATTAAGTGTAAAATTATAGTCATTTCAATTATAGGTGCAGGAACAGTAATTAGACATTCATATGCAAAAAAAAAATTAACTTCAATTTATATCTGACACCACAAACAAAAGCGAATGGAAAATGGACACAGATTGAAATTTAAATCCTACAAATATAAAACTTTAGGAAAAAAGAAACAAAACAAGGGAAAACCTTTGTGACCTTGTGTTAGGCAAAGATTTCTCAGATCTGGTATCAAAGGTATGATCCATGGGGGCTGTGGGAAGATTGCAACAGATTAGGCAGGCAGGGCTCAATTCTCTCATGTCGCAGTGTGGGCTCACCTGGAGGGCCGCTGCAGGGGCGATGTGGGCTCGGGCGGAGGGCTGCAACACACGGAGGGGCCTTCCGAGAAGGCACTCCGGGGCTGGCAAGGTGCGGAGGACGCGCGGTAGGAAGAAGACTACCGAGGAGACCAGGATCTGTGTGCAAGTCTGATTTATTCAGGAAGTACAGCGGTTAATATAGGGCGAAGATGGGGGAGGGGCAGGGGGCGTGGCCTGGGGGCGGCAGACGGCTGATAGGTTCGTGCAGGGGTGCATCACTGGTTGCGGGCAGAAGACGGGGTAGCCAGGGTTCTCGGTGGCAGCGAGGCGGGGCTGTCATGGCGCGGCGGTGGCCCTCGGGGGAGAGGCGGGGTTAGGCCACTGAGGGGGAAGCAGGCGCAGCTGGGCAGAGGGGCGGGCAGTATGCCCAAACCCCAGGTGGAGGGCCTTAACGCCCGTTCCCGCCACCCAGGTCCAACTCGCACCGGCGCCTGGAGACGAGCCGACCCTTGCTGTCGCCGCGCTCCCACACGGTGCCACCCTACACTCTCATACACACACAAAAGGAGAAAGGGCCAAAAGCAGTATTTGTCTGAGGGACCTGCTTTTGAAGTCAGCAGACCAGGACAGTACATCACAACTCCCAGGAGGATGAGAGACAGAGAGATGAAGAGCTCAAAACAACAAATGTGAGATACCAACACCTGTGGCAATCTGGAAGGGCTCTCTTTTCCCACCTCCAAGAAATTAAGCTGGGTAAAACACCTTGCTCACTGCAGGTAAATGAGAAAGGAACAGATGTCTTCCTCCGTGTCAGCTTTTACAAGAGAAGAGGAAGGAGAAGTCAGGGGGCTTTTCTTCACAGAATTCAGCCAGCTGAGTCTGCTCTGAATCTCCACTCTGACCAGACTGAAACACAGGAGAACAGAGCTTGAAACACCTCTGTAGAAAGGTGTGCTGACAAGTGCCATCTGCTGGTCTGTCTGGAAAATGCACAGAAAAAAACTGCTGTCTCCTGGGAGAAAGTCTGTGCCATTTTAGTGAACCCCTGGCATGATTTTGATAACTTAAACTGGGCAATTTTAAAGTCTTAGAATAACCTGAATCAACTATCAAAGAAGAGCTGTGGAAAAAAAAGCAATTAGCAAGAAAGAGAAATTGGCAATCAGGGTAAAGTGAACAACATATTCAGATGCCTAGACATCAGCAAAAAATTACAAACCATACTAGACACAATAAGAGATGGCCCAGCTAAAGGAACAAATTGAATATCCTGAGGAGATACAGGATTAAGACAATTAATCAATGATAATCACACAAATCTAAGTCTTGAAAGAAAACATGACTAAAGATATAAAGGATATTAAGAAGACACTAGATGAACATAAAGAACAATTTGAAAGACTGCAAAGAAAAGTAACAGACCTTATGGGAATGAAAGACATGATGAATGATGTTAAAAATACATTAGAGACACATAAGAGCAGATTTAAATTGCTTGAAGATAGAATTAGTGATTTCGAAGAAAGAACTTGAAAAGACAGGAAAATAGAAAGAGAAAAGAATGGAAAAATTGGAACAGTGTCTTGGGAAATTGAATGACAATGTAAAACATACAAACATACATTATCATTGTTCCAGAAGGAGACGAGAATGGAAAAGGGGCAGAAAGAATATCTGAGGAAATAATGACTGAAAACTTCCCAACCCTTATGAAAGACATACATATCAGTATCCAAGAAGGACAACACACCCCAAACAGAATAAATCCAAATATACCTACCCTGAGACACCTACTATTAGAATGACAATTATCAAAGATAAGGAGAGGATTCTGAAAAAGCAAGAGAAAAGCAAAGAATCATATACAAGGGAATCTCTATAAGATTAAGTGTTGATCTTGCATCACAATCCATGGAAGCAAGAAGAGAGTGGTATGATGTTTTTAAAGTACTAAAAGAGAATAACTGGCAGCCAAAAATTCTGTATCTGACAAAGCTGTCCTTAAAAAATGAGGGTGAGTTCAAAGTCTTCACAGACAAACAAAAACAAAAAATGAGCCATTTATATGTTGTCTATATGTCTCACCTCAGATGTAAGGCACAACCAGTTTAAAAGTGAAAGGTTGGAAGAAGATATTCCATTCAAATTGTAACCAAAAAAGAGCTGGAGTAATGATACTATTAACAGACAAAATAGATTTTAAATGCAAAACTGTTTCAAGGGAAGAAGGTCATTATATACAAATAAAAGGGATAACTCATCAAGGAGAAATAGCTATACTAAATATTTATGCACCTAACCTCAGTGCCCCAAGATACATGAGACACACACTAGCAAAGCTGAAGGGAGAAATAGATGTCTCTATAATAATTGTTGAAGACTTTAATACATCACTTTCAGTATTGGACAGAACATCTGGACAGAGAATAAGTAAAGAAACACAAAGCTTGAAAAATATGATAAATGAACTAGATCTGAATAACATCTATAGAGCACTGCACCCCAAAATGGCAGGATATACATTCTTTAAAGTGCATCTGGATCCTTCTCCAAGATAGACCACAGTTTAGATCACAAGACAATCTCATTAAATTTGAAAAGGTTAAAATTATACAAAACACTGTCTGATCATTACAGAATGAAGCTGGAAATCAATAATGGACAGAAAATAGGAAAAGTAATAAATACACTGGGATTAAACAACATACTCTTAAATAATCAGTGGGACAAAAACATACAGGACACTGCAAAGACAGTGGTGAGAGGGGAATTTGTAACCCTCAATGTTTACATTAAAAAAGAAGAAAGAGCTTAAATTGAAGATCTAACTGCACACCTGGAAGAACTAGAAAAAGAGCAACAACTAATCCCAAACCAAGCTGAAGGAAACAAATAGTAAAGATCACTCCCTCACCAAACTACCCCCCTGTCAGACCTGAACCACCCAACCCATTAGTATAACTACACTCCTGCCATGTCCCTTAACTTCACAACTGCATAGTGCCATCCTATCACAGATTTTGCCCACATGGATGTTGGTTCACAACCTTCTTCTCCCTTTCTATTTCCTATAAAACTGTCTTCCATACTCTAGCTCTGCTAGTTTGCTTAATTTATATCCATGAGATCATGTCATATTTGATCTTCAATGCCTGGATTGCTTCACTAAACATAAGGTCTTCAAGATTCATCCATGTTATCCCTTGTGTCAATACTGTATTCCTTCATACAGCTGTGTATTATTCCATTGTGTGTGTATACCACACTTTGTTTATCCATTCATCTGTTGATAGGCATTTGGGTTGATTCCAGCTTTTGGCAACAGTGAATGTGGGAAAATGTGGAAGGTATGGGGAGTGGGGCTAATGGGAATCCCCTATATATTCTATGTAACTTTTATGTAATCTAAGAATCTTTTAAAAATAAAAAAAAATATTTTTCTAAGAAAATAGAATTAAAAAAACAGAAGTTGGTTCTTTGAAAAGATCAACAAAACTGATAAACTCTTAACTAGATTGACAAGCAAAAGAGAGTAAACTCAAATAAGTAAAATGAGAAATGAGAGGGGGTACATTACCACTGACCCCACAAAATAAGAGAGCTCATAATAGAATAAGAGAATACTATGAACAATTGTATGCCAAAAGCTAGACAATGTAGATGAGATGAAAAAATTTGTAGAAGCACACAAATCACCTACACTGACTCTAGAAGAAATACAAGACCTCAAGAAATCATTCACAAGTGAAGAGATTGAAACATCAAAAACTATTCCAAAGATGAAAAGCACAGGAACAGATGACTTGACAGGTGAATTCTACCAATCACTCAAAAATGATCTAATACTTCTCCTGAAAGCTCTTCCAAAATATTGAAGTGGAAAGAAGATTACTAAACTCATTTTATGAAGCCAACATCACCCTAATACCAAAATAAGATAAAAATACTATGAAAAAATGAAAATTATAGACCAATATCTCTAATGAATATAGATGCAAAAATCCTCAACAAAATACTTGCAAACCAAATCCAATAGCACATCAAAAGCACTATATACCTAGATCAAGTAAGTTTTATCCCAAGTATGCAAGTTTGGTTCAACACAAGAAAATCAATTGCTGTAATAAGCCATATTGATAAATTGAAGAAGAATACTCCCATGATCCTCTCGATTGATGCAGAAAAGGCATTTGACAAAACACATCAGCATTTCTTGATAAAAACACTACAAAAGATTGGAATAGAATGAAGCTTTCTTAACGTGGCAAAGTGCATATATGAAAAACCTACAGCTAGCATTGTTTTTAATGGTGAAAGACTGAAAGCATTCCTGCTGAAATCAGGAACAAGATGAGGATACCCACTGTCACCATTATTATTCAGTACTGTGCTAGAATTTCTAGTTAGAGCAATTAGGCTAGATAAAGAAATAAAAATAACCCAAATTGGAAAGGAAGAAGTGAAACTTTCAATATTCACTGAGATATGATCCTAGAATTAGAAAATCCTGAAAAATCCACAAGAAAGCTACTAGAATTAATAGAAGTCAGCAAATTGGTAGATACAAGATTAATACACAAACTTCAATAGAGTTTCTATACTATACTGATGTGTAATCTGAGTGGGAATTCAGAAAAAAAATTCCATTCATAATAGTGACTAAACCAGGAACATAAAGGGCCTGTATTCATAAAGCTTCAAAACACTGCTAAAAGAAACGAAAGAAGACTTAAAAAAATAGAAGGACTGTCTGTGTTCATGGACTGTAAGATTAAATATTGTTAAGATAGTAATTCTAACCAAACTGATTTAAAGATTCAATACAATTCCAATAAAAATCCCTACAGACTTTTTTGCAGAAATGGAAAGGCCAATAATTAAATTTATTTGGAAGGATAGGGGCCCTGAATAAACAAAAATGCCTTTAGCAAGGAGAATAAAGTTAGAGGTCTCTCACTTCCTGACTTTAGAACATATTACTTAGCTTCAATGGTAAAAACAGCATGGTACTGGCATAAAGACAGAAACATTGACCAATGGAAGCAAACTAAGAACTCAGAAATAAATCCTCACATCTTCTGCCAAGTGATTTCTGACCAGGCAGTTTAGCCCACCCAGCTGGGCCAGAACAGTCTATTCAACAAATGGTGCTGGGAAAAGTGGATAGGCATATTCAAAAGAAAGACCTTATATAAAAATTAACTCAAAATGGATCAAGGACCTAAATATAAAGGCAACAGCTATAAAGCTCCGAGAAGAAAACATCTTCAAGATCTTATGGTAGGTGGTAATTTCTTAAACCTTATATCCAAAGCAAAAACAACAAAAGAAAATACAGCTAAATGGGACCTCCTCAGAATTAAACACTTTTGCACTTCAAAGGACTTTGTCAAAAAGATGAAAAGAGAGATGACTTAATGGGAGAAAATACTTAGCAATCACATTTCTGATAAAGGTTGAAAGACAATTGTCCAAAGAAGAAATACAAAATGGTGAAGAAACACATGAAAAAATGTTCAACATCACTAGTGATTAGGGAGATGCAAATCAAAAGTAAAATGAAATGTCACTTCACACCGACTAGACTGGCCACTATTAAAAAGTAGGAAAACTGTAAATGTTGGAGAGGATGTGGTGAGATAGGAATGTTTATTCACTATTGTTGGGAATGTGGATTGGTACAGCCACTGTGGAGGACTGTTCTTAAGGAAGTTACATATAGAGTTGTCGTGTGACCTTGCAATACCTTTGCTAGGTATATACCCAGAAGAACTGAGAGCAGTGGCATGAATAGACATCTGCACACTGATGTTCATAGTGGCATTATTCATGATAGCCAAAAGTTGGAAACAATGCAGGTGTCCATCAACTAATGAATGGAAAAGCAATTTATGGTGTATACACTTGATGGAATGTTATGCAGTGGTAAGAAGAAATGAAGTCATGAAGCATAGGACAACATGGATGAAACTGTAGGACATTATGTTACGTGAAGCAAGACAGACACAAAAGGACAAATACTGTATGACTGCACTATTAAGAACTAAATATATTTATGTAAACTCATGGAGTTAATAATTAGAATATAAGTCACCAGAAAATAGGATGAGAGTAGAGAGTGGAAAGCTGATAGTTAATCTTTACAGAATTGGTTAAAAGATTATTTGGAAATTTTTGGAAATGAGTGGAAATGGTGAGAACATATCATGGTATTTGTAACTGGCAGAGCTATTATATGGGTATGACAGTGGTTGAAAAGGAAAGCCTAATGACATGTATATTACTAGAAGGAAAGCTTAAAAATGTAACATGAGGGGAAGCGGACTTGGCCCAATGGATAGGACATTTGCTTACCACATGGGAGGTCTGCGGTTCAAACCCCAGGCCACCTTGACCCACATGGAGCTGGCCCATGTGCAGTGCTGATGGGTGCAAGGAGTGCCCAGCCATGCAGGGGTGTCCCCCACTAAGGGAGCCCCACGAGCAAGGAGTGCGCCCCGTAAGGAGAGTCGCCCAGCACAAAAGAAAGTGTAGCCTGCCCAAGAATGGCACCACACACAAGGAGAGCTGACACAACAAAAAGAAACACAGATTCCTGGTGCCACTAATAAAGATAGAAGCAGTCACAGAAGAACACACAGCGAATAGACACAGAGAGCAGACAACTGGCGGGGGTTGGGGGGAAGGGGAGAGAAATAAATAAATCTTTTAAAAAAATGTAACATGGGACTGTATAACAGTGAAACCTCATGTAAAATATGAATGTAGGTGATATTGCATATATGGCTGTTTTTACAAGATACAAATATAAATAAACTAGAGAGAAGGAAACCAAATAGCAGCTATGAACAGAAGAGGAAGCATAGAGAGATTGAGAGGTGATGAATTTTGTTTGGTTGGTTTTTGGTTTTTAGTATTATTATTACAGAAATAATGAAAATGCTCTAAAAAATGATTTAGGTGATGAATACACAACTATGTGATTATACTAAATACTACTGATTATATCCTTTAGATGGATGTATACTTTATTAATATGTATTAATGAAATTGATTTGCTAAAAAATAAAGTATGATCCTGAAAGGAAAAAACATTGAGAAGAGAGACAAGGCACAGAAAATATTTACAAATCATGTATGTTATAAAGGATGTATACTCAGAATATATAACAACTCTAAAATCTTAATAATAATACGTAAAGAGCCCTATTAAAAAGTGGATGAATGCTTTGAACAGGCAATCAAACAAAATAGACACATGGATTTCAAACGAGCACGAGACACTCAATATCATTAATCCTTAGGGCAATGCAAATTTAAACTGCAATGAGATACAATTTCATTCCTCTTTAAATGTCTAATATTAAAAGCACTGATCTTTCCAAATGTTGACAGGGAAGTAGAAGAGCTGGAGTGCTTATACATTGCTGGTGGGAATGTAAAATGGCTTATTCACTCTGGAAAACAATTCGCCAGTTTCTTAAAAAGTTAAACATACAATAATATATGGCCTAGCCATTCCACTCCCATGTATTAACTCAAAAAGATTGATAGTATAAGTCCATAAGAGACCTGTGCATGAATGTTCATAACAACTTTACACCAGTAGACAAAAAGTAGAAATTAAAAATCCAAATATCCATCAACAGATGAATGAATAAACAAGTTATTGTATATCCATAAATTGAATACAACGCAGCAATATAAAAATGAATATTCTGACATACCAGAATATGGATGGACCTCAAAATAGTCAAAATACAATAAAAGGGCAAGACAAAAGTAGTACATACTTCATGGTTACATTTATAAAAATTCAAAGTAATCTAAAATGAAAAAAGTAGTCATTGCCTGTGGATGTTGGTAAGGGGAGGCAGGGATTGGAGGGATTTCTAAGTGTCATGTGGAAACTTTTGGGTGATAATGGAAAAGCTCATTATCTTTATTGTGGAGATAGTTTTATAAAAGTTTATGTAATTGTACACTTTAAATAGGTGCAATTTATTATATCTATAATCCTATAAAAAATAAATCCTGGCAATTTTTATAATAAACAGATATATATCATCTATCTGTCTATTTAAAGGCAAAGGAATTAGAAGACACAAAAATTTTTAAATGGAAGAAAAATTGATTGACTTACATTAGCCTAATTTTAAGATTTAATATATAAACTACAATAGTCAGGACAATGTGGCATTAGCAAAAGAATAAAACCTTAAAGCTCGGTATGAGTCTTTATTACAGTATTTTGTAGCTGCCTAGATAGATAGATGGATAAACATGTATAAATATAAATATAGATATGATACAGATATTGATGTAGATATAGACAAAGGGGTATTTACTCAGAGCTAATGCTTATTGCCATCCAAGATATTTCCTTAAAAATGAAGTATGCTTCTACATGTAATGTAATATCACCATTCTCTTTCTGATCCTTCACTTATTTCTCTCAGGGAGGAAAGGAGTGACTTTTCTGATCACTTGGAATATCCTAATGCATATGTCAGATTTTCCTTTTTTTCTGGGAAACAAGCTTCTTTCAAGACACAGCCATCTTTCCTAAAACTCTTAAGGTAAATTCTCATCTTGAGAGTCCTGCCCCTATCCAGCATTACTTAAGATTGGAGGATGTGTCAATCTCATAGTCCTATCAATTATTAATCTCTGTAATATTTAAACTTTAACCAGAACAAGGGCATATATTGTTCTCTATTTGCTATAGTTGTTTGTCTTATTTTTCAGTGGTTATAGAATTCAGATTGGTAAGTGTAACAGTATTTGGAAGGCCCTTTCAAAAACTCATAAAGTCTCATTCTCTGGTCTGAAGGTCAGCAGTAATAAATACTTCATTTAAAAAATTTCTTTGGTGAGTCCATCAATGTGTCAACAAACATTCATTTTCAGCATCTACAGTATTTAGCTTTTTCCAGGTGCTAGTATATATTGTTAAATTTATATCTCTCTTGACTTCGAATGTTTTTTTTTTTTATAGTGGTAGCTTTGGTGGCAAGCAGTTGTTTCATGGACAGGCTTTTTAAGGAGCATCAGTGTTGACTAATTTATTAGCAATTCTCATAAGCGTAGGTCAATAGTTGGCATAATGTTGTTCTTTCAAGGGCAGCACCATTCTGTATATTGGTATACTGGTAGGTACAATACTGCTAAAGATTCATTAGGGACCCATGTTTGAGTAACCCACAGTGTCTCATTTCTTCCCCAACTGTTCTTAAATTTCGAGAAGAGATCTCGCTTCAGAATTTGGGAAGTAAACCCTAGCTCTGTTTTCTTGTAGTTACTGAATTAACAGAAGAATTGTTAGAAGTCTCCATTTCTTTTTCAGGAGGCACCTCTTCCCCACAGGGCATCTAAACACATAAAATTAGTAATTAGTTACTGCAAAATTCCTCAAGCTGGAAAGGTACAGTAAATGCTAAGAGGGAACATAGACAACACTGAATTTGCACTGACCTCAGTAACAATAGAAAATTCGCCTCAGCACCTGCCACAGAAATGAAATATATGCATTATTCAATAACTTTGTTCCAGCTTTAGCACTATTGTGAACAGATCAGCAAATAAAGGATAGCAGAACTCAAGAATTATAAAACCCATTTCAAAATTGGGGTGGGCATATAAATGTTTAGGATTTTTGTGTATTTCATATATATTTTAATACATTTTTTATAATTTTCATGGCAGAACATAAAATGATTTTATTTAATAACCTAAATACACATATATACCTCTCCATAGAAGTGAGGAGAAATATTCCAGTATATTGCAGTTGAGAAGAAAAGCACTAAATTATGAACCTGGAAAATGCACTTATATGGAAAAATATATATATCACCCAAGAAACACTATCAATATGGGCTTCAGTGATAGAATTCTTAAAATTCTGTTACTTTAATCATAATTTCCAAAATACTTAATAGTCTTTTAGTTCTCTCTATTAGGTAAAAGTGAAACGTATTTCACATATGTCACTTTATTTGAAGCAGTATTTTTCCCATTATTTTCTATAGCTATTGAGTGTGATTTTTATTGCCATGGTATCCATAAAGATAGTGGAGTTGCATGAGATTGAGTGATGTTTTGGAGATGAACACAACAATCACAAGCTTCTTAATGAAAGGAAGGGCTCATCATTTACTACATAGTCTAACTGTACGATTTCTTCTTCAGAACGGTCTCCTCTTAAGAGCTGATCTGCTTTAGGAGCAGGAATTTAACTATCCAGGAGATGCTTCCTTGTGAACCCATTTATCATTTTGAGGTTAAACTCCTGTAGAAATTGGCATCCTGTCACAAGTGAACTAATATTGAATGAGTCTTCCAGTTCTTTGTTATAAAAGATTACAAAAACACATCTAGGTCAGATTGGAACTATTAAAAAAAGGTCCAGTGCTCCTGGAAAGGAATTCTACACTCTTCAATGGGGATTTAAGGTAGAAACGTACAAATGGAGGCATCATATTCTTTAGGTTGTTACATCTATACATTTGTGTTTATTGACTACAATCTCCAAGGCAATGGTTGCTACTACTTTTTTTCAATCTCTTTATATGCAAGTTCTCTAAAAGGAACCAATTTCACCTATTTTGTTTACTCTTTTATAACTGACTCCACTACCAGCGTCATTGAGGACAACTGAAAAACCAGATCACATTTAGATTATGGACAAGCATTAAAATGTTATACCATTACATGTACAATTTCAGGAAATAATCCACATTGATTTTGTGCATATATGTATGTGATGTAGAGAGGATAAGGGTGCAGGTGGAGCTAGGGGAGGATGTAGAGGAATAAATCTTTCATAACATAACTGAACATCTCCAAAATTCTGCTCCTTTAACATCTGATCTTTCTGGAATTGTAAACCAGGTAGAGGGGAGCTAAGTCTTCACTCTGATTTCTGACTTTTCACTTATCTTCCATTTTTGTTAGATTCATTACTCATTAGATACATAGCATCAAAGGAAGGGAAGTAGTTAATTACCTAAATATATTGGGAAAACTCATTATATAAGGATATTCCTTAAATATGTCACCAAAATTTAAAATTTCTTCTCCTGATTTTATTTTTTGAAGCTGATATATAATTTTGGAAAAGGACTTGCAAAAATATGTTCAATTCCAATAGAATTATTTTATTCCATGTCCCTTGATAATCTTGCCCTCTTGCTCTCTCTCTCACTCTCTCTCTCACACACACACAAACACACACACAAATGCGGCGGCTTGCTCTATCGGTGGCGGTGGGGTCTGGCTGCGGATGAGGGGTAGGTCCAGCTTGGGACGAGGGGTCGGTCCAGCTTGGGACAAGGGGTTGGTCCTGCAGCAGACAAGGGGTCGGTCTCACAGGGGTTGCGTGGTTCGGCTGACGGGGTCGCCCGGCGAAGCCAGCGACGAAGGGGTTGCCCGGAGAAGCAGGCGACGAACTGGGGACAAGGGAGGCCGGGCCCTTGTCGGGGGCTCTCAGGACTGGAGGGCGCACGGCAGAAGAACTACCGCGGAGACGAGGTAAACACGCAGGTCCAACTTTATTGAGGAAGTGGCTACAGTTTTATAGGGGCTGGGGAAGGCTGATTGGTCGATGTTTATGCCATGTTCTGATTGGTTGTCGCAAGCAGTTACTGGGGAGAAAGGTCGGTGGGAGGTACTGGAAGGGGGAGGGGTGGTGATTAGGGATTGGCTGTTGCTGTTGCTGGGGGAAGTGGCAGGGTTTAGGGATTGGTGGCTGCTGTTGCTGGGGTAAAGGGCAGACTTGAGTTTCCCACCTTACGCCTGGCTGTTGCTGCTGTCGGGGGGGGGGGGGGTAAAGCAGACTGGAATTTTCCGCCCTGCGCCTGCGCAGGGAGAAAGAAGAAGAAGGGTGTTGCCTCATAAGGCATCGTGTGGCTCTATCCGGGAGGAGGGGCGGCCATGGAAGCATGGCTGCCGAGAAGGGGAGACCCGAGGGCACTCTGCGCCCATGCCGAGCTCCCTTCAGGGGTGGCGGTGAGTCCGACCAGCCACCCTATTATGGGGGCAGTGGCTAGGAATTAGGCCTACCGCAGCCGCTCCCCTGCCAGGCCAGCAAACCACACTTCAGCCCGAGGGGTGACCGCACACAAATATACTCTCAATGTTGTTTGGCATTTCGGAGAAAATTTATGTAAAAGAGCATGTTGTTGCTATTTTGGGGATTGCCTGCTGTCCCAGTATTAGTGCCAGCTCAATTCTACTAGCCAGTACTGTAATCTTTTGAGAGAGAGCTTATTTTTGTTTCGAATTTTTCTTATTATGCCTGTTGACTAATAATTGCAAAATATTTATATCAGCATTTTGGATAAAATTACTTGGGGAGAAAACAATTCAGCCAGGGGCATTTTTGTATAAGCAGTAATAATTTCACCATAACTAGGTCAATATGAGAATTGTCCTAAAAAGCAGTGTTTTCTTTGAGGAAGAACGTGTTTTTACTTCTGACTAAAGAGGTTTGTATTCAATAAATAAGAAAACTTTGATAATGGTTGTTAAAATAAGAAATATTCAACAATTCTATTAAATGAACCATATGGCTTAATAAAAACTTCAATGAAATGGGAGGATTGCATCCAGCATCCAGGTGGAATCTGAGCCTCCTCTTGACATAAAGGTGCAATGGACACAACCAATCCAGTGTCCACATAGAAGAGGTGGCATTGGATTGGGAAAAGTGGACATAATGGACAAAGGGTATGGGGAAAGGCAGGAAGAGATGAGAGGTGGAGGCATCTTCGGGACATGGAGCTGCCCTGGATGGTGCTTCAGAGGTAATCACCGGACATTGTAAATCCTCACAGGGCCTACATGATGGAATAGAGGAGAGTATGGGCCATGATGTGAACCAATGTATATGAGGTGCAGAGGTGCCCAAAGATGTACTTACCAAATCCAATGGATGTGTCATGATGATGGGAACGAGTGTTGTTGGGGGGGGGGAGAGGGGGGGTGGGGGGGTGGGGTTGAATGGGACCTCACATATATATTTTTAATGTAATATTATTACAAAGTCAATAAAAAAAAAAAAATTAAAAAAAAAAATAAAAATAAAAATAAAAACTTCAATGTATCACAGACTACATATTGTTCATGAAAATAAACCTCAATTTGTATCATGCATGTAGCCAAACTAATATTATTTTATTACTCTGGGTACAAAATGCATTTAATAAATAGCTGCTAATATATTAAAGGATTTTAATAATATTACCTATCTGAAGATTTGGATGGAATTCCATGAGATAGTTTGTATGAAAATTTCTTATTAAAATACTGTCCAATCAAGTCAGAGCCTATGGTCTCATTTCCCCAAATCACTGCCATATCTAAGTGTAGTTCAAATGCTTATTTTGTCTCTTCAGACTTTACTTTTTTACGTTTTAGTATGTCTTGTAATTTCTGTTAACAACCAGTCACAATGTACCAGGTAAAAGGGATTGAGGTTATACATCTTTTCTCAATCCTAATATTGTATTCTTTTATTCTCTATGCCATTTTCAATGATCATTATGAAGACCTGATCTATTTTATTGGCTTTCATTAATTTCAGTTTATGTTTCCCTAATATCTTTTATTTATTTTAATTAATTTTTAATAAATTCTTTAGTAAATATATGCTTCTTTGTTTTTATCATTTTTATTAAAGCCTATTTTTGTCTGAATAACATGGCATTGGTATAAACTCCTTTCCTTTGCTTTATGTATTTTTACTTTAGACTTCTTCTTTGAATGGTTATATAGATGTTTACCAATATTCAAGTAGTTAAGAATTTTTATTTACTTTTTAAATATTTATTAGTAATTTTATTTGTTATTATCAGAGACAGCAGTCATTTGCATGGAATGTTTTCTTAAGGCACAGATAGATCTTGGCTTTGTGATCACCTGCAATTTAGGATAATATTAAATTGTGGAGCTGAAAAATATCCAGACCTAGTTCACTGTGAGGAGGTTGGATTAGGCTTACAAATGAATGCAAAAAATCTCAGTTAAGCATATATCACACTACTTCTCTTGCAACGAAGTTGAGTCCATAAAGAGGTCTGGGAAACCATTCTGCCACCATTGATATTTCTTTAATATGTCACTAGTGGCCTCAATATAATTAATAGGTTTTTGAGGGAGAGTAAGAAATAGGCAAGACTATCGAAATGCTTTATTGGAGGCTTAAAATTCCAGCCCGCACTTGCCAGACTTGCTGAGATTAAGGAATTTTTTTTTTTTTGCCTGCTTCTTAAATCAGAACTACAAGAATGCTCCTCGAGGTATCTGTCTGTGCCACTTCCTGGTTTTGGAGTAATATGTTACCTTTCTATGCCTCAGTCTACAAATACAAGTCCAATGTGAAGCTATAAATGCATTGGCAAAAAACATCCATATAACAAAATTGTTTATAAGAAAACAGATTCTGTTAAATTGCACTATCCTCATTCAATTAATTGCAATTGGGATAACACACCTGTATTAATAGGTTGCAGTTTAACAAATATAACTGTAAACATATCTGATATTTCCAAGCATGGGCTATGTATGAAATGAACTTTAGATAAGATTGACATTTTGCAACTTCCCCAGTTCTTAAGCATTTTCTTTTAATTAGGTCATGTTTAAGAGTGAAGAGAGATTTTCTCAGACAGTGGACTCCTTTATTTGACTTTTATTCATACTCTAAATGGAAAACCAGGCAGAAATTCAAACTACAAGTGAATATAGTTTAAATTAAGAATAGAAATGTTATGATAAATTTATATGAAAGCTAAATAAAAATCCTCAAGCATACTGATGTTTTTGTTCTAGGTATAGGAAGAATTTCATTATCAATTCATTCTAAAGCCTTTCCAATGTATGCTACATTTAATACATAATGGAATTTTAATTTCTTAACATGTCCTCTAGGAATCACTCAGTAAGGATCAGGGTCACATAGCACCATGCCTGTAATGCAGAAGGCACTAAATAAATGTCAAATGAACATGAATCTTGACTAACTAAATGGGACCATGTATTGGTATCCTCAAAGAGAAATTTAGGAGTCACAGTTCATTAACATGTATGAAAAATCATTTTCCTTTGCCCATTGTTGTGTCATGTGTTAGTTTAGTTGGATACATAGAGGAGATTTTGAAGCTACGTTACTTAGAGCTGAGTTATATAAATTACTCTACATTTTCTCTATCACTGATTTAAAATTTGGCTTCGATGAAATCAAATCTGCTCCCAGGTATTGATAATTATTTTAATTTGCACCCAATCCACATGATAAAATGTTAGGAGAATGCTTGCAAAAGCAAATACGCTAAAGTGAGTGAACAAAAAGCCCTACTAGATTGATGATTGAGTAATCCATTTTTTTCATCAAACATGTTGAAAATTTACAATTGAAAATTTATTATTTAGCAAATTTGTTGATAATATGCTTATGTTCTGGATTAAAAAAAGTTTTAATTTGACCTAAAGAGCCTAAGAGCAGATGGATGATTAGACAAATAACTCTAACATGATAAATACTAGTGGAGGAACAAAGATTAGGGAGTCATTTTCATTTCAGATGTAATGGAAAATCTTACAAATACAAATTTGCTAGCCAGATCTTAAAGGAAGAGTAGAAATTTTCTAGGAATTATAATGGGGGAGGAAAGATACAGGACATTGAAGGCAGTATCTTAAAGGTATATAGCATATCAGGGGTATTACAAGTTGTTTGCTGTATTTAGAGGATTACGTGGAAATGAGCCAAGTTACAGAAAGTTTTGATGCTATATATAAAATTACATATATATCAATAATATAAATCAATTTCCAGCCTTTCTTCAGTTTTATAACAATAACTCTCAGATCTTTATCTCTAGGTGTGGACTATGTCTTGATCTTCAGATACATATTTCCAAATGTTTTCTTAACATTCTCATGGGCACTTCATCATTGTTTTAAAGGCAATATATTCCAGCTGGAACTAATTCTTTCCTTCCCTTCCTTTCCCAGACCTTTTCAAAGTAGAATCCCTGCATATGTGACTACAGTGGCAAACTTTAGCAAAGGTCCTTAACCCAAGCATTCACGTGAAGATTTGTGTATGTATTAGTAACTCACTTTTTTCTAAACTTCAAACTTTCCAAAGAATCATTTCTCCACAAGCTTTTGACATAATACTGGATTGAAAATTTGTTGGAAAGAAATAGTAGGGAGACTATGATGATAACAAATTGGATTGTGCAGGCAGATTTCCCTGATCAATTGAAAGATATATTCTTTAATTTTAGAGAAGGAGAACTAGTTTGGTCTTTTCAAAGAATCTTGAATAAACCGTCACAAATCTCTCTGTTTACAAGTATCTGAATGCTCATCATTTGTCGCCATAATAATAAACTTTTCTTCAAGAAAACAAACAAACGGGACAGTGGACAAATAGCAGAATTCAGGAACTCTTAGAAAAGAAGAGCAAAATTTGTTTGAGTCACAATGGAATTAGAACAATTACAGGTATGTTCAAAACAAAAATCATAAACCAGGATAGAATAGTAGAGTTAGGGTTGTTTTGGATGGTGTTACTGTGATGCCAACATTAATTATCCAACTTGACGTTTTAGTCATTACCTAGGTGAATATTCATTCTTAGATAGATTAAAG
The DNA here is from genome assembly GCF_030445035.2 of Dasypus novemcinctus. Taxonomy (NCBI): domain Eukaryota; kingdom Metazoa; phylum Chordata; class Mammalia; order Cingulata; family Dasypodidae; genus Dasypus; species Dasypus novemcinctus. The sequence goes on along the minus strand of NC_080679.1, from coordinate 94,286,927 downwards.
AGGAGAGATTTGATGCACTTCTGATAACCTACGCTAAGCAAAAAAAGCACTTCACAAAAATTCTATCTTGTGTGATAGATCCATGTTTTCATATCCTTGCAAGTTCAGAATGCAACACAGTAAGTGCTTCATGGAAATAGTCACTCTACAAGCACAATTTGATTCTTCTGGAATATATGTTCAAGAAATATGAGCCTAAGTATATGCTAAATATGTTTAAAGTGTTAAAATTAAAGAAATATATCTTAAGAAGTTTTAGTTATATATTTTTAAAGTTGTGTTTAGTTGCAAATTTTTGTAGTTTAATATGTCTACAGAAAATAGAAGAGATAATCTAAATATTTTCAAATTTTTGAAGTTACACTTACACCACAAAACGTATAATGTTAAATGGTATATTCTTCTATACACATTGATGGTTAAGTTCATGTTTCAACTTGACTAGGTTATGGTTTGCACTTTTTGGTCAAGCAAACACTTGCCTGATTGTTTCTCTGAGGATATTTTTGAAATTATATCATCAGTAAATTGATTTCACCTATGGCTGATTACTTCTACAATCAGCTATGTAGAATTAGTCTCATCAAATCAGTTGAAGGCTTGAAAAGAATTGGTGATTTCAGCACTCAGAAGGAAGAACTTTCATCTGTTTCAGTTAGCTAGTTTCCCTTGGGGAATTCATCGAAAACCTTCATTCAAGTTCCCAGTTAATGACCTACCCTATGGATTTGGACTTGCCCTTCCCCACAGACATGTGAGCCAATTCCTATAATAAATTGCACAATATTTAATATATCCCATAGGTTCTGTTTCCCTGGAGGACTCTGCCTAATACAGGGGACTAAGTTAACTTTCTTAAAGCCGTGTCACTCCGGTATTACTGTATATGTTTTTCCTCAGAAGCCTGATATCTGAACTATTGTATGAAACATCTTGGTTGTTAATTGTTGATTCAAATACTAAGTCCTGTGCAAGAAAAATAAACTTGTCTGCATGCCAGACCACTACTCAGAAGGCCATTTGTGCCCTGAAAAGTAAAAAATATCTGTAGACTATGAAAAGTACTCCAAATAGACTGGGAGAATAAACAGGCCATGTTTCCTAACCAGTCAGCAGGCCAGTTTCAGTGGTGGCTTTCCAGAAGAGGAAATACCACACTGAATTGAATGGATGAATAGTATTTAACCAGAGATAAAGAAAATGAAAGGTCATTCCTGGTAGAAAGACCTGCATGTGGAAAACAACAGAAGTAGAAGAGATGATGATTTTCAAGAAAAATTAAACTTCCAGATTTGGAACATAGATGATGTACTTAGCACTAGCAAGAGATTAGAGTGAAGAAAAAAAGAAAACATTTGGTTGCTTATACTGCAAAAACTATGCTTTGGCATATTCCTATGTTGAGGGATAGGGAACATTCCATAGGTGGCCATATCCTATATCCCCTGCCCTGCATTCTGTCTAAAGATGAATGGACTGGGCAGAGCATCAGTACACACAGTGCCAATTTATGGAATTGATGACACTTAAGATTTTGAATTTAGTATTTCTGGACCTCTATGAAATTAATGGTTCTTATCTCCTTTGTCAAAATATTTAGTTAACAGTTACAGTCACAAAGATTTTCAGCTGAATTCTGAATATATTGGCCATAGAAAGAAACCCTGAATATGAAAATAAGGCACACAGCAAGAAGAATGTGAATGGGCATATCATGGAGGAGGTATTATGTAGTCATAGTAAAAAAAATGTATTACATTTAATAAGCAAAAAGAAATAGTGGTGAAAATTAGAAATAGTAATTGCATAACTGATATATTTCTGAAATCCTTACATAGCTGTTATATAAATGACAATGAATTAATATTTGATGAATTTAAACATATTAGAATAATGTTGATTCTACAATACTTATGAGCAGGTCCTTTTATAAAACAACTTCGTTTGACATTTCAATGATCAATCTTTTATTAGTTTAATTACTTTAGAATAATTAGTGTGTATTGTCTATGTGAAGTTCAAAGAAGAGGCATACATATCTTATTCTAAGCTATCTGACTTTTAATTGTGCAATTATTATAATTTTCTAAAGCACAAACAAAAACCAATAAAACATTCTTGGGGATGGGAAGTGGTACTAACATTTATTAGGTAACTTCTGTTTCTTTATTGCTTTCAGTGAGGGATTCTTTCTTCGTTCCATGGACCCCTTTGCCAGTCAGGTGAAAACCATGGTCCTCTTACTAAGTCCATACTATACTGTGAATTATTTAGTAAATATATCACACCTGCACAAACACGTCCCCATAAGAATAATGTTTTCTTGAATTTTCACTTCAAGCTCACGGACCCTCTGAAATCTCTGTGGACTCCTATTTAAGAACCTCTGTTTTAAATTAATCTTCAAGCTGACTACAAGTGCAAATTTCATTTTACAAATGAAAAAATCAAGGTTTAGGGGAAGTAATTTGCCCAATATTAAACAATAGACTGTGTTCCACATTTATCTAACTCAAAGACAATATTCTTTAAGATATCAATCTGATTTCATTTACAGAAATGAAAAATAATGTCCTTATAAAGAAACACAGTTTTCCAACATATTGAACTTTCAACTTTCTTTGAAATTCTTATTTTTTGGAAATAAGTCACTGTGAAACAGAGTTGAACTCTCCTTCTGTAAGAATTAAAATGCTCTACTGACTTCAAAGCTCACCAAACCTGGCTTTGAGAACAATAGATGTAATAACTGTACTCATTTTAACTAAAATTATGTTAAGAATAAATACATAGCTGATTTTTAGGGCCATGGTGCACAATTCTGGCTATGTATTATAATTGTGACAGTACTTTATAGAAGTATACCGTCTCCCAGGCCCACTGCCAAGCATTTATTTCAGAATCACTGAAGAAGGAGCCCAGACATCAGAATGTTTACAAAGTTCCATCCATGATTTGATTATATAGCCAGCATTAAGAACCCCTCCTTTTAAATTTGAGTCTGAGTGATATTGTTTAAAACTTTATGAGATAATACTCTAAGTAAGTGGCAATTTTCTTTCATTTGTTTAATCCTTTGTAGCTTATTGTGCTGTAAACAGTATTTGGAACAATACAGTTGTAATGTGCTATAACTTAGTGGATTAATAGATTCCCCGGAAAGGAAATATTTCAAACTGTGTTGCTAATCTATTCAGTATATGACTTTCAAATTGATCTGTGGCATTTTCTCATTTTAAAGACATTTAAATGGCAGCACTCTATTTCATTAGGACACACAAACAAAATTTCGTTTCTTTAAATTATAACATCACTTAATTAAATTAATTCTTTCTAGCTTTCTGTTTTAGTCAGTGTAGAATATATATTTGATGTAAAGCAAATGTTTTCATTATGTGATTTGTTATTAACAGGTAAATGATCTATTTTTAAAAGTACGGATGTATTTACAAACACAGAATTAAAAAATAATTTATGGAAAGCCATCTCATTTTCCCCCTTTAGGGAAAATGACATTTTTAAAGTGCAAATGCATACATGAATTAGGAAAAAAATAAACATTATTGAATTTGGAAAAAATGGCCAGATCAGATCTATAATTAATGGAGTTGTATGGTGTTTGTAGTAAGAATGTAGAAATATGCAGAAATCTTGAAGCCTTATTAGCTTGTACATTTTCCACTAATGTAGTTGAAGCATATTTGGAATTCACATAAGAAATCATTTTCATTCTTACTTGTGTACATTTTAAAATGTTTAAATAGAATCTATCTGCAATTTATGATCTATTGTATAATTTCTAGATAGTTTACTATTAATAATATCCTAAATTTCATTAAGTACAGAATGAAATTTATAACTTTCACTCATAACTTCTGCCCTTAAATGCCTCTTCCCAATGATTGTATTCCAATCTTCCTGCTCTTCCACAAGTATAAACACTAATCTGATTTATCACACAATAAATTTATATTGCCTCTTTTTAAATTTATATAAATGTAATTATGTACCATGAATTACTTTGTGCTTGACTACTTTCACTCAACATTATGTCTTTGAGATTCATTCATTTTCTATTTTATAACAATGCTTCACTCATTTTCATGGAGTATATTAATCCATTGTATAAATACATAAAATATTTACCTATTCTACTTTTGATCCATTTTTGGATGGTTTTCAGGTTTGGACTATTACAAATAAAGAGCCCAAGAACATTTCAATACAAAGTATTTGGTAAACATATACATGCAATCTATTCATATTTAACTTTACATGAGATTGCCTGGTTGCAGAATATGCATATATCATATTCACCTATAGTCAATATACCTTGACAGTAAAGAAATAAAGGTTGCAAATCAGTTTTCCAAAGTATTCCAATTTACATTTGGAACAGAGTGCGAGTTTCAGTTTCTCTACATCTTTGTCAATGCTAGGTTTTCTTAATCTGTGATGTCTTTTCACTGTCTTAATGGTTTCTTTAGAACAACAAAAGTTCTCAATTTTAAGAGAGACAAATAACATTTTACATTATGGTTACTATATTTTGATTCAGTTAAAGAACGTTTTGTCTCACCTCAAGGCCTGAAGATATTCTGCTATGTAATTTTCTAGAAGCTATATGATGTTGCCTTTCATATTTTGGTATAAAGTCTAAGGGATTGAATTGGGGTTATTTCCATTTTGGATAGGGATCAAGGTTCTAATTTAGTCTATGATTGAATTGAGGTAGGAGTACTTATTGCAAATTGCATCTGTTGTACTATTTTGCAATGCTACTTGTGTGGTATGTCAACTGTTTATACATGTGTGGCTAAATTTTATAACTTCCTATTCTGTTCTATTTCAATATGTCTATCCTTTGACAATAGTTCAACATATTAAGTAGATAGTTCATAATAAACCTAGATATATTATAGCATTGGTCTTTTCATTTTGTTTTTCTTTAAAATTGTCTTGACTATTTTTCTTTTGCTGGTATGTAAGAATGCAGCATTATTGCCAGCAGCCTTGCTAAATTTACTTATTAGTTGTAAAAGAAGGTCTATTGATTCATTTGGACAGTTTAACTTCAAATTATTATCTATGAATAACTGGTCTTTTATTTTCATTGGCCAATTGTTTAACTTATTTTTTCTGTTTGTCTTCTACACTGACTGTAACTTCTGGTACAATGTTAAATATAACTGATGATTCCAGGCCACCTTGTCATACACATAATTTCAAGTGTTGGGAGATTTTTTTTTTATTTTTACACCATTAACTATGAAGTTAATTGAGTCTCAGTCTAAGAACATTTTGTTTCATATTTAAAATCTTTCTTCAGTATTTACATTCATGTCAGTTTTCTGGTGATAAAATTCCCCCAGCTTTTATTTGTCTTTACTTTGCCTTCAGTTTTGAGGGCTATACTCATATATATTATTTTAGGTGGTACTGAGGATTGAACCTGGGACTTTGTACATGCAAAGCAGCACTCAACCATTGAGCTGCACCCACTCCACTGAAGAATATTTTTTGTTGAATCTATGCTTCTAGTTTGACAGTTATTGTAGCAGTTTGATATTGCTTATGAATTCCAAAAATAGATATTGGATTATGTTTGTAAACTGGTCTGAGATTTCACTTTTACTTGATTAAATTTTTATTAGGGCTTTGATTGTACCACATCAGTAGGGCATTGAGTCCCCGCCCCATGGTGGGTGGAGACCCACGAATAAAAGACATGGCAAAGGACAGAGTTGAGAGTTTTTTGAGCTGGAGTCTGGGAAGTGAACACACAGGAGAAGCACACAGAGAAATAGACATGGCTTCTTACACATGAGAGAAGCCCCAGCGAAAGAGACAAAGCCATTTGTCTGGTAGTTTATAGCTGGCCTTGTGGAGAGAGCACAGAAGCTGAGCCCGGAAAGAAACGAGTCCCGGGAAGAGAGGAACCCAAAAAGCCTGAACTCTTGACAGACTTTGATAGCCATTTTGCTCCAACACATGGCAACAGACTTTGGTGAGGGAAGTAACTTATGCTTTATGCCTTGGTAACTCTAAGCTTCTACCCCAAATAAATACCCTCTATAAAATGCAACAGATTTCTGGTATTTTGCATCAGTACCCCTTTGGCTGACTAATACAGCTATTTTCTTCCATTACTTTGAAGATGTCATGACTTCTTTTTATCTAGCTGTGTTTAAATTTTACCTTTAATTTTATTTTCATTTGGTAAGTTGTTTCTCTTCTCCTTCTCCTTTTCCTTCACCTTCTTCTTCTGGGTGAGGGCTTGATTTTCTTGATTTTCATTGTGTCTATCCTGCTTGAGGTTATACCCTTTCTGAAAGTATAGCTTGATGATATAGTTTTAGAAGGTACTAAAATCTTATCTATTTTTCTTTTTTTCTTTTGCCTACATTTCAACTCTGCTCACCTCCTTGGAGGTGATCTAATTTCATGTATTTTAGATCTCTCTTCTTTTTCCTTTATTTCATTTACATTTTTTGTATAGTTTGTTACATTTTTGTCACTTGTTTATTAAATCTGAATAGTTTTCTCTTCACATCACTAATATGCAATTCAGCTGTGTTGAATCTCTGATTACAACTGTCCATTGGGTTCTCAGTTTTAATTTGCATATTTTCAAGTTTTGAAATTTCCACTTGATACTTTATTAAGATTTTTTTCGCTCTGTTGATATCTCCATATTGGCATTTAATTTCTTCAATATTAATCACAATTATTTTAGTGATTATATCTATTAGCTCCAATAACTGAATAACTCTATGTCTGTTTCAATTGGCTATTCATAAAAATTTTGGTCCTTTCTTGTAATTTTGCATGCCTGGTTATTTTTTCATTAAATATCAAGCATTGTGTATTTAGGCACTTTTATAGACAATTTGAAGAGATGACAGCAGTGAACTGCCCAGAAATCTCATTATATTTACCAGGATTCCTCCTAGTGATTTGCATATTTTGAGCTCCAGTTTTGCCCCTCAGCCCATAGATTTCCAGTTCAGTGTCTCAGCTGCTGTTTTTTTCCATGGATTTCACAGTCTCTTTATGGTCTGCTTTTAAATTGGCACAACTCTTCAGGAGAAAAGCAGTACCAAATATAGTATTAACCTCTCTGGACTTCCTTTTTCTTTTTAGAATCTTTCATGCTTTTACAACACTTCAGTGCCTTTGAAAAATATATACTGTCTTTCTAGTCATTTTTAGTGAGAAGGTTGTCTGAAATAAGCTATTCTACTATTATCACCAGCAAAAATCTGTTGGATTCATTATAATTTTCTTCCTCCAGGATCTTCAGTTTCAACTGATTCTATATTTAGTAACATTTTATGTGTTGGCTCACCATACTAACAACAGTGATACCTGTCAGTTTTCAGGTTATGTATGGTATGATTCCATTTATAGAACATTATTGAAATGACAAAACTATAGAACTAGATAAAAGATTAGTGGTTGCTGTGGGTTAGGACTGTGAAGAGGAAAACAGGAGTTGGGTGTGATTATAAAAGGGTAAGACGATGGATGCTTGTGATGATGGAACTGTTTTATTTCTTGACTTTGGTGATGACTAGATGAATTTACACATGTGATAAAATTCATGGAAGTAAATACACATGAACACACACCTGAATGTAAGCAGAACTGAGGAAATGATTAAATGAGTCATGGTCATACCAATGTCAATATCCTGGTTGTGATATTTTTAAACAAAAAATAATGCAGAGAAATGTTGTATATCCCTTATTCAGTTCCCCCCAATGGTGATATCTTGCAAAACTTAGTACAATATCATAACCAAGATAAGTTATGGACTCATGACTTAATGTGAGTGGTATCAATCAACTTCAGCTAAATTAGGCTGAAGAGCAACACAGCAACAACAAAAGATTCCCAATACCAAAAGAGTAAAACAAACGCTAATTTCTTTCTACTATTGCATATTTATCATGGGTCAGCTGGAGGTCTTTTCCACCTTAGAACTCAGGTGTTGAAAATAGAAAAGGAGAGCTATAACAGATCATGAGATGGTTCTTAATTTTCTAAATTGGCACATGTTCCTTATACTCACATTCTAATAGGCAAAAGAATTCAGATAGCCAAATTTGAATTTAAAGGTTTGGAAATATATAATCCTTCTGTAATTAAGGGCTTTATAAAGGCATTGACTATTTTGAACAATAGTACTATCTACCAAAAAGAATTATAACTTTAATTTTCTCTCTTTTTTAAAGCTACTGTCTAAGGATCTTCAAATTCAGGGCTTTCTAATCAATAAATTTAGCTGCCACTCCCAATTTGTATCCATTTGGTGCTGATAAATCAGAAGATGAGGTGACATTGATGCATTATGTAGAACATATTTTATATTTTTGCCTTATATGATATGTGCTTTAAATGATTGAGAGTCTACAAGAGTAGCACAATTCTTTGCTGGTCAAAAGGAAAGAAAAATTTAAGGTATAGGTATTCATATCACAGTGAAGCAAAATTATCTTTGGGTAGTTATTCTTTAAGGTAGAAATGAATTGCTGATATTCTTTCGTTATCTTTCTTAAAACTTTATTTTACATCTCATTTTTCAGTTAATTTCCTTCCATTCATACTTTTTCTGTTACTCTGGCACACTTTACACAGTCCTATGTGTTTCCAGTAGCATATCTTTAATTCATAATATCTTTCTTCAAAGCTCTGAACTCATCATTCCTGAGAAACTATATTTACTTTGCTATATTATCTTTTAATAAACAATGAATTTGAGACTTGGCACTTTCATAATGATATCCATGAGAGAAAATGAGGTGCTTAAAATTAGTTTCACTGGTGCTAGCTTTGAAAGGATGATGACTCTTTCAACCATTTGACAAGACTTAATTACATACTAATGTTTTTGAATCTAAGTTGAAAGATAAGATTGCGACATTAGGGTAAGGTTTTAGGAGAAAAATGTCAAGCACGTTAAATATGCAGCAGTGTTCTGTTAAGTATGAATGTTGAACAAATGTAAGGTATTTGAATCCATAAATCTTTTGCAAAAAAAAACACATACTTCAGTGATGAAAGAGATGAAGGGAATAAAAACAGTTCAAAATTTGCTATATTTGTTGAAAAAGTCTATCTATTCAAATGAATTCATGTCCATAACATGAATTTTCTAATCCTTCTCCCATGTGCCTCCCATTCAGGAGTCAACTTTGCAAAAACTGTTAAAATTATCTAACCTTGTCTCCAGATCTCATCTATACTCACCTTTAAGACTCTTCCAAGACATAGGCTGATGAAGAAGTTCTAAGCTATTAATAGCCAATATACTGAATTTGTTGGGTTGTCAGTTTAAAAAGCAACAACTTACTTTCACTGTGACTGGGTCTGCAGAAGGATCTGTGAAAGCATGTCCTTGTCTTCAAGTCATTGAAATTTTAAACAGGGTACACTCTTATTTTGTATCTTTTCTTCCAATCTCTGACAGTTTTTAAGTACATAATTTCTCTTTTTTCAGTTGTTCAATTGCTCTTTTAAGAAATTGATGGTTTACCATTATTAGAACTACAATCAACATTTATGATGCTAGAGCCAAAAAGTACAATTTTTTTTTCTACAATTGAGTTAATTCAACATGATTTCCTTTTCATTAAGGATTATATTATTCTGTTTCCTTCTCTACTCATATCACACTGTACTTGAAATTAGAAGTGAACATTCCACATCTCTGGCCTCAATGGTCATCAGAGACCTGACCTTTTAGTTTTATTGCTTTGACGCCATTGCACTGGTGAGAAAGGGACAAAAAATAGCTTGTCATGGTAAGATCATGGAGAACAGCAATGTTTCACAAAACATGTTTCTTTGTGGTACAATTTTCATAGATATAAAATATGGAAAATTGCTACCTAAGCACAGACTAAAAGTTTCATTATTGGTTTAGATATTGCAAAATATAATATATATAGATAGAAAAGATGAGTACATACTAAAAATATATATTAAGCACTATTTGAAATAAATAATAATCTGTCTTCTTGAGAAAAAGCACAGATTACAAATTATTTTTCCACCTCAATATAAATTCTGAATTATGTTCTTTGGGTATACTTTTCCTGAGCACATCAGATTTTGATGTAATCTTAACAAAATTTTTAATAAGAGGAGAAACAAAACACTAAAAGCTAGTAACTCTTGTTGGAGGCAAAAATTATTCATAATTTTAACATAGCTGGAATAGACATTTAGAAGTAGATTGAGGAATAACTTTTAGCTCAAAAAGTGCACAAATCATAAATGTACATGTCAATGAACTTCCTTAAACTATATATATATATATGTATATGTATAGCAAGTATGTAAATCAAGAAACAGAATTATAACACAACTTTCAATTTTAAGTCCCCATGAATTAGTTCTGCCTTTTTCTGTTTTTCATAAAAGAGAATCCACCATTGGGATTTTTCTGATTTTTTTTCACTATTAGCCTGGGGTTATGTGTTTTGTGTACACTGAGGTAATTTCAGGATTTCAGCTATAAAGTTACTCTTTTTCCCCTTTTCCATGCTGAATTCTTAGGAAGTAGTACATAAACTATTTGGAATTCTGCACAAAGACTTATATAATCTCACTGGTTTATTTTATTATTCCCTTGCTTATTAATATTAGCATAAAATTGTGGATGTTTCTTTTATACTTTGAGTTTTAATCCAATATTACTTTATTTCATTTGTTACTTAAATGTTTTAGCCTTGGCCATTGGAAGCTCTTTCAATAGGCTCACATGCCCTTTTGATGTACCTCCATCATTTCGTGTTTGTGTTTTGTGGTGGTGGGATGGTGGGGGGGATATGCATGTGTGTACTTGAGCACTTCCTTACTCACTGGCAAGATGATTCAGGATCATCTTGTAATATTGCTTGCCCCAATACTAAAATTAATCCCTTCGCCAAGGAGCCCTGTTTTCTATAATTGTAAAATAGTATTATAAACCAATTTCTGGGCACTAGGTGTGCTCATTGCTACTGGGTTGTCATTGATCCTAGGTTTGCTTAGCCTACAGAGCAATGAAATATATGTGTATGTATTAACATTTGTATATACACATATCTACAAATATTTCTATATGTAGCCATTTCATTTGAAGCTACACAGGAGTTCATACTGATGTCTCCCATTCTAATCCATTACCACAGTGATCATTCTAGCCTATTTGTCATAAGGCTAGAATTTATCTTCTACTACAATAGTGAGATCTCTGACTCCAACTGCCATTCAGTTATTTTGTTGTTTGTTCTCAGTACATATGTATAGCAGTATAAGAAGTGTAACTTGTACTCCTATGTGAAAACCAACTTGTTTATAGTGCTCAAGTGCAGATTATTTGAACTTTACTCATACAGAATCTCTTCATTTTCAAAGTTACTAAAGTCAGCACAATTTTAATCCCACTCCCTTCATTTTTAAAACAGTTAAATATTTTTTTAACACTTCATGTATTTCATCCTAGGATCCTATAACTTACTAAATTATTTTTGTAAAAAATTTTGATATGGTGAGGTTCACATTTTGTGCTGTAATGTTCTATCAGTTTTGACAAATGCATATTGTCATGTATCAAAGAGTATGATACAGAATAGTTTCACAGCTGTTTAAAAATCCCTCTGTGTTTGACCAATTTTGTCCCCAATCCTGAAATTCTGAAAACCATTGAAATTTTTACTATCTCTATTGTTTTTTCTTTTCCAGAATGTTATACACTTGGAACCATAAGGTATATAGGCTTTTTGGAGTGGCTTACTTCACTTAGCAATACATATTTAAGATTTGTCCATGTTTTTCTTGGCCAGGTAACTCAATTATTGCTGAATAGATTCCATTGTATGGATGGTTTGGTTATCCATATACTTGTTGAGGACATCCTGATTCTATCCAGATATTGGAGACTATAAATACTTTGTACAGGTTTTAATGTAGATAAAAGTTGTCAGCTCAGTTGGGTAAATACCTCGGTGCATGATTAATGGATCTTATGGCAAGATTCTATTTACCTTTGTAAGAATCTGCAAGATTGACTTCCAATGTAGCTGTACCATTTTGCATTCCCATCAGCAATGAATGAGAGATCATGTCGCTTAGCATCATTACCAGCAATTTTAATTGCTATTTTTAAAATTTTAGCCATTTGCAATCCAATGACAAATATTTTTATTTTAACATGCTTATGTACCATTTGTTTATCTGTTTGGTGAGATGTTGTTCAGATATATTGCCCATTTTTACTTGGGTTGTTTTCTTGTTGTTGAGTTTTAAATGTATTCTATATATTTTGGATGCAGTCCTTGAACAGATAAGTGCCTTGAAAATGGCTTTTTCCATGTGGTTTGTCTTTTCATTTTTGAAACAGTGTATTTTGCAAATCAGAAGTTTTTCATTTTAATAAATTTCAGTTTATCAATGTTTCCTTTCATGGATTGTGTTTTGGTATCATATCTAAAATCTCACCCCAAACCCAAGGTAACATAGTTTTAAGAATGTGCTGTATTTTTTTATTGGAGAAGCTATGGGTTTATAAAACAACCATGTAAAAAATACAGGAGTCCCATATACCATCCTATTATTAACTCCTTGCATTGGTATGAAACATTTGTTACAGTTGATGAAAGCATATTTTTATAATTGTAGACTTTAATGATATGCTTTCTTCTATAAATTTTATTATTTTGCATTTTATATTTAGGTCTATAATCAATTTTGTATTAATTTTTGTGAAAGGTATAAAATCTGTGTGTTAGGTTCTTTTTTTTTTTTTTTTAATGTGGACACCTAGTTGTTCCAGCAACATTTGTTAAAAGACAATTTTCATCTGGAAGACAGATTATCAGGAGACAGAAAGGGAGTAGAGGGTAGTGAGCTGATGTTCAAAATGGGCAAAATCTGTGATAAGGTAGAAGGGGTAGGTGGGCAGTAGATGGGGGAGATAGTGGTGCAGTGATGTGATAGTGTTCGATGGTGCTGGAATGGGAGGGGGAGTAAGGTGGGGGCTGGGTTGGATTATCCAGGGAACTGAGGTGAGGGCTGGAAGAAGGAGCAGGTGAACTCTGGGAATTTGTAGGTTTGTGGATAAAACAACAGTGGCGGGAATATTCTTCTGACAAATATCGCAGGGGAGGGTTACTGGTGCAGGGCATTGGGGGTGAGGGGAGATACAGGATAGAGTGTAGCTGGGACATGTTTCTATGGAATATGAGTATTCATCTTGTCATGGTATATTATCTCAGTAAACAAGAAAATATAAACTTCCATCCTGGAGAGTCCTGTTGTGTTCTCAATTAGTGGAGCAAGAATCTCTCAAGAACATAGGCAGCACCTTATAAAACAGACCAATATATCAAGCTCTCAATATTATTGCATATAACTATGAACCTTATTCTTCAAAACCTGAAGCTTAGTGGTTCAGAAGCATAGGTTCCAAGGGGAGAGGGATGGAAGAATGGAATAGATGGAACATAGGACATTGGAACTGTTCTGCATGATCTTGCAATGATGGTTACAGGCCATTATATATTTTGTCAGAACCTATAAAATGGTATGGTGCAAAATATACACATTAACGATAGTAACAATGCCTCAATATTTGCAACATGAATTGTAATAAATGTAGCATACACATGTAAAATGTTATTAATAGGGAAGGGGAAGAGAGTAGGGGGTTGAGTATTTGGGAATCCCCTATATTTTCTATGTAACTTTACTTTAACCTAAAGCTACTTTGAAGATAAAGTGAAAAAAATAAGACCCTGGGGGAACATATGGAAGAAATTGTCAATGTACATAAAAGATGACAGATCTTACAATGATTGAAGAACCATGGGAAAAATTTTATTGTACTTTATTTTTTATATTTTTATTTTTCCATTTATTTTTTATTATTTTATTTTATAAATTCTTTTTATTTCTGTATTTTGTTATTATTTTATTTGTTTAATTTTTTAGCTTCATTTTTGGAAAAGTTTCATTTCACAGAAGAGTCACAACTGTGGCAGGGGAGAATCCCTCGTGCAGTGTTGGTGATGGGGGGTGTCAGGGTGGGTGTACCTGGGGCATGGCTCTATGGCACATGAATATATTTAAGTGGTCATGGGGCATTGTCTCGATGGGTGGAGACCCACACAATGACCAAAGAATATTGAATTCCATCCTGGGAAATCCTGTGACATTCTCTAATGGAGCAGCAAGAATTCACCAAGTACATGGGCAGTGCATAGGGAAGGAGGAAAGACCATTACCCTAGGTCCTTGATATTGTACTTATGAACCTTTTCTTGAGAAATTGAAACTTAGTCTAGTATGAGATATTGCCTAAGAGTTACCTCCTGAAAACATCCTTGTTGCTCAAATGTGGCCTCTTCCTAAGCCAAACTAGGCATATAAATGCATTACCTTTGCAGTCTGATATTGTTTATGAATTCCAAAAATAGATATTGGATTATGTTTGTAAACTGGTCTGTCCCTTAGGACATATTAGATTATATTGGATTTATTTATTTTTAAAGATTTATTTATTTCTCCCCCGCCCCCCTCCCCCGTTGTCTGTTCTCTGTGTCCATTTGCTGCATCTTCTTCTTTGTCCGCTTCTGTTGTTGTCAGCGGCATGGGAATCTGTTTCTTTTTGTTGCGTCATCTTGTTGTGTCAGCTCTCTGTATGGCGGCGCCATTCTTGGGCAGGCTGCACTTTCTTTCGCACTGGGCGGCTCTCCTTATGGGGCGCACTCCTTGCTTGTGGGGCTCCCCTATGCAGGGGACACCCCTGTGTGGCACGGCACTCCTTGCGCGCATCAGCACTGTACATGGGTCAGCTGCACATGGGTCAAGGAAGCCCAGGGTTTGAACTGCGGACCTTCCATGTGGTAGACAGATGCCCTAATCACTGGGCCAAGTCCGCTTCCCCTATATTGGATTTAGAGGTTTCACTTTTACTTGATTAAATAATGATTGAGGCTTTGATTGGGCCACATCAGTAGGACATTGAGCCCCTGCCCCCTTGGTGGATGGAGACTCCCTGAGAAACCACACCAGAGGGAAGGAGGTTTAGAGTTTTGGATGTTGGATCTGGGGAAGTAAGGACACAGAGGAGCAGAGAGAAAGTTTGATTAGACATGGGAGAGACCCCAGGAAGAGAGACGAGCTGTTCACCTGATTGTCTACAGCTGGCCTTGTGGAGAAAGCAGAGCAGCTGAACCCGGAGAGAAATGAGCCCCAGAAGAGAGGAACCCCGGAAGCTGAACCCTTACAGACACTGGCAGCCTTCTTGCTCCAACATGTGGTGACTGATTTTGGTGAGGGAAGTAACTTATGCTTCATGGCCTGGTATTTTACCCCAAATAAGTACCCTTTTAAGAACCAACTGATTTCTGGTATTTTGCATCAGCATCTTTTGGCTAACTAATACAACTACATCCTGTGTCCCCTCCCTGTCCCCAGCATGGGACATGACTCCCAGGCATGAGCCTTCCTGGTACCAAGGAATTATTTACCAACTGCCAACTAGCAATGCATTTGGAAAAAGACCTTGACCAAAAGGGGAAATATTAAATACAATGAGTTTTCATGGCTAAGAGATTTCAACGTGAGTCAGAAAGTCATTCCAGAGATTACACTTGCACCTCTCACCAGGAGTTCATTGATTGCCACAGTAAACAGTGTCTCAAACAGCAGGAATCTCAAGGGCTCTAGAGACATCTAGATGCTATAGACAGGGCAGATAATCTCAGAAATTCAGCACCCTTTCAGGAGGCCTTTCTTTGGAATATATGCTCCCCAATGTAACAGAGTTAGACTCATTTATAATTTCCCTATACATGACTCTCTTGCCCCTTTTCTTTGAACCTATAATTATCAGTATACCCATTAAATATATGTCCTAGAGACTTAAATCTTCAATCTCTTCATATGACAGTTGTTCCCTGTATCTCAGCAAGTGTTGCAACACCTACTTACCAGTTCATTGGACTCCCTCAGGACAACAAACAAAAGGATGATAATGGACAATGCCCATCAAAAAACAGAGTATCTACAAATGCAAGCAAGACATTTCCATTCATCTGCCCCATGGGGTTTAAGCTCCCTCTCAATCAGAGACAGAGTGGACATCCCTATCCCTAAATCCTCAAGACTGAGGAATGAACAAACATAACAGGGAGAATTCAACTATAGACTTAATCAGAATTACGATTATTCTAGCAGTGGAAGAACTTGTGTCACTGATATAAAGGCAATGGCCACCAGAAGTTCTGAGGGGAGAGAGAGGAAAGAATAGGTAGGACATGGGGTACTTTGGGGACATTGCAACTGTCCTGCATTACATTGCAATGATGGATGCAGGTCATATACATTTTATCAAAACCTATAAAATTGTGTGGTGCGAAATGTAAACTATAATGTAAACTATAGTCCATGGTTAGTAGCAATGCTTCATTATGTGTTTGTCAATTGTAACAACTGTACCACCCTAAAGAGAGATGTTGTTAATGGGGGAAAGGGTGGGAGGGGGAAGGGATGGAGTATATGGGGAAAAAAAGAATCTTTTCTCCATTGAATTGCCTTGGTCATTTATCAAAAATCACCTGAAAAAATATATGTGTAAGTCTACTTCTGGTTCATTTATTCTGTTCCATTGATCTGTTTCTCTACACCTTATTATGTGAATTTTATCATAAATCTCGAAATCAAGTAATGTAATTACTCCAACTTTGTTATTTTTCTGTATTGTGCTGGCTAATCTAAGTCTTTTGCTTTTCCATATAATCTTATGGATTTTCCATATAAATCTTATAATACATTTGTTGATACCTACAAAAATAGCTTGTTTGGAATTGTGTTGCAACTATAGATTAGGTTGGGAGAAAATGATATCTTAGCAATACCAAGTCTTCCAATCCATGAAAATTTAGTATCTCCATTTATTAGATCTATGTTGGTGTGTTTCATTAAAGCTTTTAGTGTTCCTCATTTAAATCATGAACATATTTTGTTAAAGATATACCTAAGTATTTTATTTTTGGTGCTGAGTTAAATGATTTTTTCTTATTTTCAAATTCAAATTCTTCATTGCCAATATAAAGAAAAGCAATTGACTTTTATATATCAACCTTGTGTCTGGCAACATTGCTATATTTGATTAATAGTGCTAGTAGTTTTTTGGTTGAGTCTTTTGAAATTTTTCACACAGACCACCATGTCATCTGCAAACAAAGACAGAACTATTTATTCTTTCTAATCTTTATATTTTATTTATCTCTTACTTGTTTTAAAGTGCCAAGTACGACTTTGATTATAATAATGAACAAGAGTAGTGAGACAGGGTATTCTAGTCTCATTCCTAATCTTAAGGAGAAAATGTTCAATTTCTTTCAGTTAACTATGATGCTGGCTGTAGGGATTTTTTGTACATGATTTTTTATCAAGTTGAGGAAGTTTCTCTCTGTTTTGAGTTGGCTGAGAATTATTTTCATGAATGGTGATAGATTTTGTTAAATGATTTTTTTGCATAAATTAAAAGATAATATGATACTTTCCTTAATTTGTGAATGTGATAGATTACATTGTTTGATTTTTGAATGTTGAACCATAATTGCAGATCTCAAAGAAATTCCAGTTGATCCTGCTGTATAATTATATTATGTATTTTTGGATTCAATTTACTAAACTTTTTTAGGACTTTTGCATCTATGTTCCTAAGCAATATCGACTCTGATTACTCTGTAGTTTTCCTTTCTTACAATGTCTTTATCTGGCTTGGTATGAGAATAATTCCAGCCCCAGAGAATGAGTAAGAAAGTGTTCCTTCTCCATTTATTTCTCTTTAGAGAGGTTGTAGAGAATTAGTATGATTAAATATTTGGTAGAATTCTCCAGTGAAATCATATGGGCCTAGTGCTTTCATTTCTTAGAAAGTTATTGATTATTAATTTTATTTCTTCACTAGATTGATTCTGCTTTTCTGTATTTTGGTAGTTTGTTAAGGAATTGATTCATTTCATCAATTCATCGCATTTGTAGGACAAGTTTTTAATAGTATTCCTTATTATCCTTTCAATGACCATGGAATCAGTAGTGAGAATCCCCTTTTCATTTTTGAAATTGGAATATGAGTGTTCTCTGTTTTGTTTTTTGTTTTTTTGTTTGTTTGTTTGTCTAGTTGGAGGTTTAACAATTTCATTGATGTTTTAAAATGTCTTTTTTTTTTTTTTGGTTGATGTTCTCTATTGCTTTCCTGTTTTAAATTTCACTGTATTTTGGCTCTAAATTTTGTTATTATTTCTTTTCTTCTGCTTGCTATGGCCTTGAATTGCTCCTTCTGCTTTAGTTTCCTAGAGAAGCATGTGAGATATTTAATAGAGATCTTTCTTCTTTTCTAATATATACATTTAACACTCTAAATTTCCATCTAAGCACTGCTTTTACTACATCCCACAAATTTTAAATACCATGTTTTCATATTTGTTTAGTTTAAAATATTTTTAATTTTCTGAAGCTTCTTCTTTGACCCATCTGTCATTTAGAAGTTTGCTGTTTAATTTCTAAATATTTGGAGATTATCCAGCTATCTTTCACTTACTATTTTCTAGTTTAATTCCATTGCAATCTGATAGCATATATTGCAGAATTTCTAGTCTTTTACATTTGTTAAATGTATTTTATGGCCCAGAATGTGTTCTATCTTAGTGAATATTTCAAGTACACTTCATAAAAATGTGCATTTTGCTCTTCTTGGATGGACTGTTCTACAAATGTCAACTAGATCAAGTTATTTGACAGTGCTATTCAGGTCAACTATATTTATTGTTGTGCTGGTTTGGACCATCAATTACTAAAAGTGATACTGAAACTGAGATGGTCTTAAAATGGAAGAAAAACCATCATACTGTGACCCCCAACCTCACTCCAGCCGTTACCATTGCTGCCAGGGAGGATCATGATTCAAAAGAACCAGGGCAGTTGAGAAAACTGTTTATTTGTGGTTCAAGCTTTGAAACTAGGGATGATAGATTATGTGAACATTTTGAGAAGTTGGGCTTACTCACAGATTGTGTGGTGATAAGAGATCCCCAGAAAAATGTTCTGGAGGCTTTGGTTTTGTGTCTTACTCTTGTGTTGAAGAGGTAATATAATAATGTGTGCTCAACCATGCAAGGTTGTTGGGTGTGTAGCAGAACCAAAGAAAGCTGTTTCTAGAGAGGATTCTGTAAAGCCTGATACTCATCTAACAGTGAAGAAAACTTTTATTGACAGTATTAAAGAAGATACAGAAAAATATAATTTGAGAGACTGCTTTGAAAATATGGCAAGATTGAAACCATAGAAATATGGAAGACAGGCAGAGTGAAAAAAAGAGAGAATTTGCATTTATGACTTTTTTTTCCCATGAGGTACTGGAGGTTGAACCTAGGACCTCTTACTTAGTAAGCAGGTGCTCAACCACTGAGCTATATCTGCTCCCCATTTGTGACTTACCAGGAACATGATAAGTTGATAAAATTGTTGTCCAGAAATATACTATTAATGGCCATAATTGTGTAGTGAAAAAGGCCCTTTCTAAACAAGAGATGCAGTCTCTATATCACAATGAGGTCATAGAGGTGGATCTGGCAGCTTTATGGGCTGTGGAGGGACTTTGGAGGTGGAGGGAACTTTGGAAAGTTTGGTGAAAGAGGAGGCTATGTTGATGGAGGTAGAGCAGCAGAGGTAGTTATGAGAGAAGGTGATGGTGGATATAATGGATTTAGGGTGATGGTGACAAATGTGGTAGTGGTCCTATATGTTAATGAAGGGGGCTACGGTAGTGGAGGACCAGGATATGGAGACCAAGGTGATGGATATGATGGCTACAATGAAGGAGGGGATTTTGGCTGTGGTAATTATGGTCGTGGAACTATAATGATTTTGGAAATTATAGTGGACAACAGCAGTCAAATTATGGACCTGTGAAAGGGGGCAGTTTTGGTGGCAGAAGCTCAGGCAGTCCCTATGGTGGTGGTTATGGATCTGGTGGTAGAAGGGTAGAAGTGGTGGATGTGGTAACAGAATGTTCTAAAAACTCAACCAAAAATGGCTATAGTTCTTAGCAGGAGAAAGAGAAGGAGTTGTCAGGAAACCTGCAGGTTACTTTGAGACAGATGTCCCAAATGCATTAGAGGAACTCTAAAAATCTGCCCCAGAAGGAACAATGAACCATAGTCAGAAAAAGGCTGCAGCTTAAACAGGAAACCCTTCTTGTTCAGGACTGTCAAAGCCACAATTTACAAAAAGTAAGCTATTGATTAATGCAATGTAGTGTCAATTAGGTGTACATTCCTGAGGTCTTTTATCTATTGTAGCTTTTTCTTTTCATTACCTAAGGTATATTTCCCTATAAATTATGGCAGTGGTATCAAGGGTAAAAAAATAAGGAATTTTTAACTTTTTAATATTTGTGTAGTTCAGTTTTTCTACATTTTAGGTCAGAAATTTAACAAAATGCAGTTTTGAAGGTGTTTCCTTGTGAGTTAATAAGATGATCATTTTTAATTACTATTTTATATGAATTTTACTAAAGTTTACTATAAAGAAACACATGCTGACTTGCATTTAAGGGGAATCTATTCTCCTCATTTCCAAACCATGATATGAATGGACACTGAGATGTGGAGAGAATAGACATTTCTAGGTTTGCAATGTGTGTTTTAGATAACAGCCAGGATTGGGTATTTAAATTAGCATATTTATGAATTTAATAGCATAAGATTTATGTTCAAATGAAAAGATCTCAAAATTCCTATTTGATTTTTGTACATTTTCTTCAAAAATTGTCATCATCTATCATTTTAGTGTGTTAAAAAAAACCATTGCTAAAAGCCCCAGCTGTATTTAGAACATCCCCTTTCTACATTTGCCTTGGTCACATGTGAACTGCTACCATAATATTATTTGGGTATAAAGAAGGCCAACTGCCCTCTGCCTAAATTCTAGAATGAGGAAGTGATTTTTTCCTTTCTTACTTCTTTAAAAACCATTCTTTAAAACTTTCCGAAATATAGGACCATTAAGCCTGCTATATACAAGCAAATTAGTAGCTTCCTTTGCTTTCCTTTCTAAAGCACAAGAGGCCCATGTGTTTTCATTTATTTTCCGAGGTTTAATGTTTGTAAAATTGATACAAACTTTCAGAGTAAGAGAATATAAATCATGCAGTGTTGAACTCTTTAAAAAATACTGAAAGAAGGATGTTGAAGTCTCCAATTATAACAGTATATCTGTATATTTCTCCTTGGAGTTCTTTCAATTTTTGCTTCATGTATTTTGATACTCTATTGCTAAGTGTATATACATTAAAATTGTTATAATGTCTTGGAAAATTGAGTGCATAATTAATATATAATACCTCCCCCCCCCACTATCCCTGGTAAATTTCCTTGTTCTGAAGCATGCTGTTGGGGATTGAATCATGCCCCCCACAAAGACGCATGTTTGGGCCCCAACCCTGGATCCTGTGTGCATGAGCCCATTTGTAAATAGAACCCACTAAGATGTTATCTAAGGTGTGCCCAAACTGAATGAGGATGGGCCTTAAACTAATACAGCTAATGCCCTTATAAGCAAAAGGAAATTTGGTATGAGAGAAGCAAGAAGTTGGAAGTCAAAGGAAACTAGAGGAAAAATAAGATCACTATGTGCATTACCATGGTTCAAAAAACAAAGGACCTGACTGCCTCTGATTGCCAGAAGCCAGCCTTAGAATATCACTGTCTTTGGGAAGAAAGCATTTTCTTGCTCACGTCTAGATTTTAGACTTCTCCTAGCTTCAAAACTGTAAGCCTTGTTTAAGCCAACCCATTGCATAGCATTTGTTTTAGCAAGTGAAAAATTAAAACAACTGCTTTATCTGAAATTAATATAGTTATACCAGCTTCCTTTTAATTCATGTTAGCATGGTATATCTTTCTACATCACTTTATTAGAGAAGTTGTGGGTTTACAGAACAATCTTGCATTCCCAAATACCACCCTGTTATTAACACCATGCATTGGTGTGACAAATTTGTTACAATTGGTGAACGCACATTTTTATAATTGTACTATTAATGAAAGTCCATGGTTTACATTACAGTTTACGGTTTGTCTCATCAGTTCCATTATTTTTTTTTTAATTATCCTATTACCATATATACATTCTATTTTCCTTTTAACCACATTCAGATATATATATTTCAATATCATTAATTATATCACAATGTTGTGCTACTATCACCACCATTTATCACCAAAACATTTCCATTATTCCAACTAGGAACCCTGAACATTTTAAGCTTTAACTTCTTATTCCCTACATTCTATCCCTGGCACCAAGGAATTACTACCAAGCACCAACTAGCAATGTATCTGGAAAAAGACCTTGACCAAAAGGGGGAAACGGTAAATTCGAATGAGTTTTTGTGGCTAAGAGATTTCAAAGTGAGTCAGGAGATCATTCCAGAGGTTGCACTTAAGCAAGTCTCACCAGGATCTCATTAACTGCCAAACTAAACAGTGCCTCAAATAGTGGGGCTCCTGAGGACTCGAGTGATATCTAGAAACTATAAGCAGGGCAGACAGCTCAGTAATTCAGTACCCTGTCAGTGGGCCTTACTTTGGAATTTTGCTCCCCAGGGTAACAGAGTTAGACTCATTTATGGGTTCTCTACACATGGTTCTTCTGTCCCTTTTATTTGAACCCATAATTAACACTGTATTTGATAAATATGTGATCCAGAGACCTAAATCTTTGATCTATCCAAAGGCCAGTTGAGCCCTGAATGTCAGCAGTGTTGCAAAACCTACTCTCTAGTTCACTGAACTCACCCAGGACAACTAACAAGGAGATGATGGTGGACAACACCCATACCAAGGAACAGAGAGTATTTGCAACTGCAAGCAAGATAGCTCCATCCATCTGCCCCCATGGGATCTAAGCTTCTTCTCAGTTAGAAGCAGACTGGGTATTACCATCCTAAAACCCTTAAGATTGGAATAAAATGGACTAAAGTAGACTTATTATTATTCTACTATAGACTTACTATTTTTCTAGCAACGGAAGAACTCTTATCATTGATATAAACACAGTGGCCACCAGAGGTTCTGAGAGGTGGGAAAGGGAAAAATAGGTGTAATGTGGGGACATTTTCAGGACATTGGATTTGTCCTGCATGACATTGCAGCAATGGATACAGGCCATTGTATATTTTGTCATAACTTACAAAATTGTGTAGGACAAAGTGTAAAGAACAACATAAACTGTAGTCTATGGTTAATAGAAATGCTTCAATATGGATGCATCAATTGTAACAAATGTACCATACTAATGAAGGATGTTGTTAATGTGGGAAAGTATAGGAGGGGATGGCGGTGGGGCATATGGGAATCTCATATTTTTTATGTAATATATATGTAATTTAAAGCTTCTTTAAAAATTAAAAAAACAATTATAAAAAAATAAAGGAATTATGCATTATGATCAAGTGGGTTCTGGTATGTCCGGAGAATTCAACATAAGAAAATCAACCAATGTAAAACATCACATTAACAGAATGAAGGGAATAAAAACAAACATGATCATATCCATTGATGTATAAAAGGCTTTTGACAAAATGCAGCACACTTCTTGATAAAAATGACTTAGAACAATAAGAGTAGAAGGAAACTTCTTCAACATGATAAAGTGCATATATATATATGAAGCTCACACCTAGGGGGAAAGGGTAAAGCCAAGTGAGTTTATATGGCTAAGAGACTTCAAAGTGAGTCAAGAGATCATTCCACAGGTTATGCTTATGCACATCTCAGCAGGGTCTCATTGATTGCCAAAGTAAATATTGCCTCAAATAGCAGTACGCTTGAGGATTCTGGAAACATCCAGGCACTATAGGCAGGGCAGACAGCTCAGGAGTTTGGCACTCTGCCAATGGAAATTTGTGTTCCCCAGTAAGGCAGAGTTGGACTCAGTTGCGGTTTCCCTACACATGGCTCTTCTGCCCCTTATATTTGAACCTATAGTTAGTACTACATTTGATAGGTGTATGTCCAAGAGTCTTAAATCTTTAGGCTGTCCATGTGCCAGTTGCACCCTGAATGTCAATAGAGTTGCAACACCTACTCTCCAGTTCATTGGACTCACTCAGGACAACTAACAAGGAGATGATGATGGACAACCACCATCCCAAGGAACAGAGTCTGTAGCTGAAAGCCAGATAGTCCCATCTGCCCCATAGGATCTAAACCCCATCTCCATTAGAAGCAGAGAGGGCATCACCGTCCCAGAAAACTCAGGATTGGAGAATGAACAATTCACTAGAGTTACTGTTATTCTATCATAGACTGATTGTGATTCTAGCAATGGAGGAACTTTTATCATTGATATGGAGGCAATGACCACTGGAGGTTTTGAAGGGAGGGTGAGGGAAAAAGAGGTGTAATATGGGGGTATTTTTGGGACTTGGGAATTATACTGAATGGCATTGCAGTGAAGGATACAGACCATTGTATATCTTGTCATAACTTACAAGATTGTGCAGGGGTGCACAATCCAAGGTGCAATGCTCCAAGGTGAATTCATCAGTTGTGGCAAATGTACCACAATGGTGAGGGATGTTGTTGATGTGGGAAAGTGTGGGAGGGATAGGGAGCGGGGCATGGGGGAAATCCTCTATATTTTTCATGTAACATTTATGTAATCTAAGTATCGTTAAGAAAAATAAAAAGCATATTAAAAAAAAAAAAGCCACACCTAGTAACCTCCTTATTGGTGAAAGATTGAAAAATTTCCCTGTAAGAAGAGGAACAAGACAAGGATGCCTAAAGTCACCATTGTTATTCAACATTGTACCAAAAATTCTAGCCAGAGCAATTAGGCATAAAAAGAAGTAAAGTCTATCCAAATTAGAAAGGAAGAAGTAAAACTTTCCCTATTTGCAGATAATGTGATCTTATATACAGAAAATCCTGAGAATTCTACAACATAGCTCCTAGAGTTAATAAATGAATTCAGCAAAGTGGCAGGGAAAAAGATCAACGAACCAAACTCAGTAGTGTTTCTACACAAAAGCAATGACAAATTGATAGAAATCAAGGGGAAAAAATCCATTTACAAAGCAACTAAAATAATAAAATATCTAAGAATAAATCTAACCAAGGATGTAAAGGACATGTACACAGAAAATTACAAACATTGATTAAAAAAATAAAAGAAGATCTAAATAAATGGAAGGATATTCCATATTCATGGATTGGAAGACTAAATATTGTGAAGATGTTAATCCTACCCAAAGCAATTTGTAGATTCAACACAATCCCAATTAAAATAGTATCTTTTAACCCATCAGAATGTTTACATTTTTAGTGAGTTCCTTGTAGATAATGTATATTGGGCCTTTTTTTTTTTTAACAATCTGTCTTTTGATTGGTGTATTTAGAAGATTCAGACTTGCAGTGATTATTAATAGTATAGGATTGATATTTACAAGTTCACAGATCTTGCATATTCATTGCATTTGTTCTGTTCTCTTCTCTTGTCCCTCTTTTTCTGCCTTCTTTGGTTTTACCTTAACATTTTATATGATTCCATTTTTTTCTTTTTTCTTATTGAATCAGTTATACTTCATTTTAAAGTTTTATTCATTGGTTGCCCTAGAGTTTTCAATGTTCATTTTTAACTAAATCCACTGTCAAATAATACTGCCACTTTTTGTGTAGTTCTGACTTTTGTAACATAGTATTCCCATTTCTTCCCTCATCTCTTATGGCACTTCTGCTTTTCATTTCACTTATCCACATTCTATGAAAACCCAGCATAGTGCTACTAATATTACTTTAATCTGTTAAACTTGGATTAACTAAAGAATAAGAAAAATTTAAAAAAAAAATTATTTCACCATCATTTATACCATCTCTGATATATATAATCTTTCTTTATTAAGTATTCCTCTCAACATTTCTTGCATAGAAGTTATGCTGTTGAATAATTTTCTCAGTTTTCTCTTACATTTTTGAACTGTAATCTCATTGAGTATATAGTTTGGTGTTTTATTTTTCCTCATAGCCCTTTAAAAATTCACTCTACTCTCTTGATTTCTAAAGAAGTCTGCTCTAAGTATTATACTTTTCTTCTATAGATAAGGTATTTCACTCTAACCTTTCTGGTTCCTTTGAATTTTCTTTCTGTCTTTTTCTTTCTGCAGTTTGGACGAGATATTCATATATGTAAATATTCTTGATTTTTATTCTGCATGGTGTTTCCTGAATTTCCTGGATCTGTTGGTTTGGTTTCAGTTAAATTTGGAAAGTTCTTAGCCATAACTACTTCAAATATTTCTTCTGTTATATTTTCTCTTTCCTTTCCTTCTGGTATTCCAAATAAGTGCATGTTATACCTTTTGGAAGTGTTCACAGTTCTTTGTATTGTGTTTTATTTTCCACTCTGATTTTTATTTGCACTTTATTTTGGGAATTTTTTATTGATTTATCTTCAATCTCACTGATCCTTTTCTTGACCATTTCCACTCTATCGATTAGTCAACAAATGAGTTCTTAAGTTCTGTTACAGTGCTTTCTATTTCAAACATATTCTTTGGATACTTTCTTAGAGTTTCCTCTCTGCTTATATTACCCTTCCTTCTTGCAGATTATCCTCTTCTTCCATTAGAGCATTTAACAAATTAGACTCAATTATTTTAAATTTCCTGTCTGATATTTTATCCCAGATATATAAAATCTATGGCATATATAAATTTGGTTTCAATGCTTACTTTGTATTTTCAGTCTGCTTTTTTTCTTGCCTTTCATCATGTCTTAGACATTTCTGTTGAAAATTGTGCCATACTGAGAAATAAAACAAAGGTAAATAAGCTGTTAGTATGTGGTTTTACATTAATCTAGTTAGGAGTTTGGGCAGTTTAATATTTGTTGTAACCATAAGGGCCAGAGACTTCAATATTTTCTGTCCTTGTTTTTGTCTCAAATTTTTGTTTTGGTTTTTACTAAATTGTATTTTTCAAGAGAGTCTGTGTCTTGTAGCTATTTAAGCTGCAATATTCTTAATATACTGGACCCTGTTAGTATGTTGGGAAGGAATGGGGGAAGTGGGTCTTCTGTAATCTTACTAAATCTCAATTTTTAAGTGTGCTAGTGTTTCACACTAGTTTTAGAAATGTATCTCTGTTTCTATGGCTCCCTATCCCCTACCTTATAGCAGACAGGAGGCTAGAGAGAACTGGAATTGGTAAAAGAGATAAGGTCCTGGTGAAGCTTCCTCCTTGGATAGCAGGTCTTTGCTATGGAGAACAGGATGTATTATTCTTTAGCTCCCCCTTTCAGAGTCATGAGGCATATTTTCTTTGATCTTCACCCTGAGAACACAGCCGGGTTCCTGGAGGGAAACCCACCAAGATGTATGGGTATCCTAAAACTGGGCCGCTAGGAATTTTTAACTGTGTGCTATTCAACACTCAGTTCCTAACAAGTAATAGAAGTTACCACCTTATTCTTGCTAGTTTTCATGATGTTACCGTTAGCAGTATAGTTTTAAACTTTATTTCTAACACTTATTTGCAAGTATAGAGAAATAAACTTAGACTTTATATTGACATTGGATCCTGCAATAGTGCTGAATTTGTTTATTAATTCTCATAGTTTGTAATATCAAATTCTTAACAAATCCTACATTCCCGGTACAAAATATACTTTGTCTTGCTTTATTTACCTTGGTATATATCAGTGGGTTCTATTTTTAGGATATTTGCTTCACTTTCATGAGAGATATTGATCTGTGATTTTCTTTTCTAATGTCCTTGACAGCTTCTGCTTCAAGGTTATGCTGGTCTCATAAAATGAATCAGAAAGTGTTCCATCTTTTCTTTTAGAAGACTGAAAAGATTGATGCCTTTCTTCCTTAGAACTTTCAAGAGTTCTCTAATGAAGCCATGTGAGCTTGAAGCTTTGTTTGATGTTTTTAAAATGTGGATTCTATTTATTAATAAATGATTATTTTATTTTTTTGTCAATATTGAAAGCAGTTTTTATTTTTAAAATTGTCCATTTTCTTTAGATGTTCCACTGTATAGGCATAAAATTGCTCACAATTTACTCAACCTTTTTCATGTTTGTATGACATCATTATATGCCTCTTTCCCCAGATAGCAGTCATGTTTGTTTGTTTTTTTCTGTTTTCCTTGATCATTCTTGCTACGTGTTTATCAATTGATTAAACTTTTTAGATTTTTAGATCTACTGATTTTTTTGCCTGCTTGATCTATGCGTTACTGGAGAAGTATTTAAATCTCCAAATATGATCATGGATTTGACGGACTTTTTTGACCATTAATTTTTTATAACTTTTGAAAGTATCTTTTTAGTTAAATACAAATTGAGGATTGTTATATCTTTCTGGTGAAATGGTAATTTTATCATTATGAAATGTCCTTTTTCTCTTGTAAAAGTTCTTGCCTTAAGGTGTAGTTTGTCCAATATTCACATAGCTACACTAGCTTCCTTTTGATTAGTAGTTACATGGCATATATTTTTCCATCTGTTTATTTTTGAGCCTTTGTATCCTTATATTTAAATTGTGTTTCTTATAACCAGCATATAGTTATTTTTCTCTTCATCAATCTGACTGTCTTTTAATGGGCATTTTAGAATATTTAAAGTGAATGTGATTACTGATATATATTTTGCCTATCACCTTGCTGTTTCTGTTCTTTGCTCCTTTATTCATACTTTCTCACCTCTTTTGTATTAATCAAATATTTTTGTTCCATTTTTCCTGTATTAACATTTTGGTTGACCATTTTTTTGCTGTTATTCCATGGTTATTCATAAGTTCTCAGTAAGCAAAATTTATTACAGTCTGCTTCAAATGAATACTTTTACGACTTTCCAAACAATGCCAAAATCTTGTGAAGTGTCTGATTCCATTTACCTCCACCCATTCTTTTTTCTGGTTTGGTAATAAATGCTATTTTTATATGTTATATATCATACAAAACACTTTTATTTTCATTTTAAATAATCAATTTTCCTTTATAATCATTTACCTATTTACCACTTTAGATGCTTTGCACTCCTTCCTGTAGTTTATTACAGAATCATTTTTCCAGAGCCTGAAAACTCCTTCAATATTTCTCCTGGTCTATATCTGCTTGCCATATGTATCTTTGATAATTTTTTTTAAACATCTTTATTTTTTCTTTATTTTAATGGATATTTTCCCTAAGAATAGAATTCTAGATTGGTATTTATTTTTTCTTCATGCACTTTAAACTTGCTATTCTACCATCCATTGTATTCTATTTATTGTGTAATGAATGTTGTTGATGTCCTCAGGAACAAATTAAAGCTTAGCATCAAGTGCATTATGTTCTCTCTCTCTCTCTAAAACATACTCCTGTATTTAGTGCTCTCTGACATTTGTGAAGAGGAGTTTTAAATAATATTTTATTCCACCTTTGTATTTGTTTATGGCAGCTTTTTCCTCACGTGAAGAACTGAACATCTATTTATTCTTTTATTTTAAAAAATTGTAGTCATTCTTGATTAAGGCAACGTTTAATTCAGTATTTATGGTGCTCACTCTCCAAATGAGTAATGATTGATATCATAATATATAAAACAGGTTATGTAAATCTCTTTGCAAACTTCTGTTATTTAATTGGTATCCAATTAGTGATATTGTTGAATTGAGGAGAGTTTTATTCTGTTTCTTTTACTTTCCTCTAAGAAAAAATGTGAATTTGTTTGATGATAATATGAAACATTCCATTATTATTTCTGTCTAAAATACAATATAACTGAAGAATTTAGATTTCCATTAATATTTATTTAAATGGCATAAAAATTAAAATTGGACAGAGGGATAGATAGATGAGTAGATAGTATATGAAACTCTAATGTTAGAATTTTGTTTTGATTATATATTTCAGTGTTAAAGTCTTTCAACTTTGTTCCATTTTGAAAAAATTCAAATAAAATGATGAAAAATAGTGCATGAGGAAAGTAGCTCCTGGTCTCTTCTCTTTCTCTGTCCTAATCATTTTTATAAATAAATAATTTTTATAAATAAGCATCTATTTAACGTTCATATCTTTCAACCTCAGCTTTCCTACATTTCCTTAAACTGTGGATCTGCTTAAATGTAAAAATAAAATTGCTGTGGGGGTTTCCATTTGGGGATGTAATAGATATGGTGAGCCCAGAAATAAGTTTCTACTTTATAGTGGGGTCTGTAGCAAGTTTTTCTTAGATTCCTTCTATATGACAGATAATGAACATGCAGTAGTTAGTATATGAAACATCTTTCTAGGAACACAATTGTCCTTCCTCTTACGTTTCAGAGGCCAACAATACATTAGACAGCAGTTTCTCAATAGGGCCATAAATAAACTTTGTTTGATATATATTCCCTATAGAATCTGAAAATAAATAATTATTTTTCTTAGTTTCCATTGATATTGTAGTTATTTGCCAGTCTAATACATTATAATTTCCAAAGATTATCAATGTGCTTTTCTGCTCTTTCTGCTATGAATACTCATGTTATGACACTGATGTGTCTCTATTAAGATCTATTTTTCCAGCCCTTTGAAACTGAAAGGATCTTTTCACAACAAACAAAATACTGCAAAAATGATATTGCATGATACTTCCAGGGATAGGTTATAAATGATAATATGGTTTTTGCCTGGCTCTGCCTGAAGCAAGTTGTTCTTGGAATCTAGTCACCAAGTTGAGAGGATTCCCGGTCTAGATGGAAAGGCTACATGTGGTTGTATTGGCCAATAACACAGCTAAGCCCACAGATAATGAGTGCCACTTCAGGTCAATCTGGTCCCAGCTGTCAATAATTATCTTCCAGGTGAAGACTTGAGTATCATCAAAGAGAGATAAGGCAATCAAAGTCATGCCCTGTCTTAATACTTGACCCAAAGAAATCATGAGATGTAATACATAATTACTATCATTTTAAGGAAATAAATTTTGGGGTAATTCATAACAATAGTATAACTAATGAATAGTTTAGTGTGCTTTCATGTGTATTTTTCTTTTATGTTAAAAAACTTATTGATGTATATCCACTCATACAAAAATATACATAAACATATACTTTTAACTAATGATTTAAGATCATTTGATGTATTTTCCCCCAACCCACCCCATTATTATTATTATTATTTTATATCATTTATACATGAACATACATAAATAATAAGTGTGTAGTAAAAGCTGTGAATTTATAAAGCAAACATTCATAACATCATATAAGAATCCCATACATCAAAGCACCACCAACACTTTGCATTGCTGTGAGAAATTGTTACAAATACCAAAGAATATTGCCAAAATCTTACTACTAACTACAGTCTTTATCTTATATTTAGTGTATTTCCCCCTACTCCATGCTACCATTATTTTTAAAATATATTTATATGACAGAAGTTGTAAACTTACAAAACAATCATGCACATGTACAGAATTCCCATACAACACCCCTCAAATAACACACTATACCATGGTGGAAACTTTTTTTACAGGTTATGAGATAATATAATTAGATTATTACCAGGTCCATAGCATACATTTAGCACACTTTTCCCATACTCCCCCATTATCAACACAGTACATCTATGGCATAGATGTGTGAATATTACATTAAAATAAAAATTCCATTGAATCTGTATATCAATTTGAGTATATTTTACTTCCTTTTTTTTTTAAGAATTGATATCTTAATGATATTTAGTCTTCCAATCTGTGAGCATGGACTGTTCTTTCAAGTATTTAGGTCTTTTTAAAATTTCTTTTCACAATGAGTTGTAGTTTTCTGAATATAAGTGCTTCACACATTGCAGGTTAAGTTTATTCCTAAATATTTGAGTTTTATCTGTCATATTTTATTTTTTCCACTCTTTTGACAGTTTCTGTTACTTTTGCTGATATAATCTTCATTTCTAGCCTCTCTTCCAAGCATCTCTCTCCTGTCTTTTCTTTTCAGGCTGTAGCACACCCTTTATTATTTCCTGCAAAGTCAATCTCTTGGTTACAAACTCTCAGTTTTTGTTTATCTGTGAATATTCTAAACTCACCCTCATGTTTGAAAGACAATCTTACTGGACATAAGGTTCTTGGCTGGGAGTTTTTCTCTTGCAGTATCTTACATATGTCTTACCACTGTCCTTTTGCCTCCATGGTTTCTGATGAGAAATTGGCATTTAATCTTATTAATCTTATTGGGTGTCCCTTATATATTATGCATTGTTTTTCTCTTGTTGCTCTCAGAATTCTCTCTTTGTCTTTGGCATTTGACATTCTGATTAGTATGTGTCTTGGAGTTGGTCTATTCAGATTTATTTGGATGAAAGCATGTTGTGCTTCTTGAACATGGATATCTATGTTTTATAATAGGGTTGGGAAATTTTCTACCAGTTTTTCTTCAAATATTCCTACTGCCCTTTTTCCCTTCTCTTCTCTTTCTGGGACACCCATGACACATATGTTTGCATGTCTCTTGCTGTTGTTAATTTCTCTGAGACCTTATTCAATTTTCTCCATTCTTTTTTTTTTTTTTAAAGATTTATTTTTATTTTTATTTATTTAATTCCCCTCCCCCCCCCGGTTGTCTGTTTTCTGTGTCTTTTTGCTGCGTCTTGTTTCTTTGTCCGCTTCGGTTGTCATCAGCGGCGCCAGAAGTGTGGGCGGTGCCATTCCTCGGCAGGCTGCTCCCTCCTTCGCGCTGGGCGGCTCTCCTTATGGGTGCACTCCTTGCGCGTGGGGCTCCCCTACGCGGGGGACACCCCTGTGTAGCACGGCACTCCTTGCGTGCATCAGCACTGCGCATGGGCCAGCTCCACACGGGTCAAGGAGGCCCGGGGCTTGAACCGCGGACCTCCCATGTGGTAGACAGACGCCCTAACCACTGGGCCAAAGTCCGTTTCCCTCTCCATTCTTTTCTTCATCTGTTCTTTTGTATGTTCACTTTAAGAGGCCATTTCTTCAAGTTCACCAATCCTTTCTTCTGCCTCCTCAAATCTGCTATTATATAATCCCAGTGTATTTTTTTATTTCATTTATTGTGCCTTTCATTCCCATAAGATCTGCTATTTTTCTATGTATGGTTTCAAATTCTTCTTTGTGCTCATCCAGTGTCTTCTTAATATCCTTAATATCTTTAGACATCTCATTGAATTTATTAAGGAGATTTATTTGAACATCTATGATTAGCTGTCTCAACTCTTTTATGTCATCTGGAGGCTTATCTTATACCTTTAACTGAGCCATATCTTTCTGTTTCTTGGTGTGGATTGTAATTTTTTGTTGGTGCCTTGGCACCTGGCCTAGTAGATGTATTTATTCTGGGTGCAGTTTTTCTCTTTAGTTTAGGGTTTTCTTGCCCTTTTTCCCTTGCTGGTTGTGTAGTAGTAGTACCAAGGTTATATTTGGTGTTGTAAACTGTGGAGGCTCAAGCTGCCCTTATTGCCCCAGGAACTGACGAAGCTTCTCCCAACCTTCCCCTCTGCCAGGGGTAGGGACAGAGCCACAGCCATGTGTAATAATCCAAGTCATGCAGGATTAGGCTGTAGGAGCCCAGAGAGACTGATGAAGTTTCATGCCCCTTTCTCAAACCCTGCCTGGGGCAGGGATGGAGCTGCAGGTGTGGGTATCAGTCTATGCCCTGCATGTCCAAAATGACCACAGTTGCCCCACAGACTTTTGACTCTGTTCAGCCAAATGTATCTGCAGTTACTGGGAGGGGCTGGTGCAGGGCCCACCAGCTTCCTCTCTGTCAGAGGTAGACCTGAAGTCTAGGCTAGGACTGCAGGCCAATCTGGGTGAAAGAAGTTGGTCCCTATGGTCACTGTGATTTTCAGCCAGCTTGGCTTCCCTTCATGTTTGGGGAGGGGTTAAAATGGTGGCTATCAGCTTCTTTTCCACTTGGACAGGTTCAAACTGTTCTTAGGGTTATACTTAAAACAGCTGAATTTATTAATCAGTAGCTGAAATCGGTGGCCAACTGTCTCTTCCTCCCCTGTTTTTGGGAAATGGAACTTCCAATTCCAGCCACAGAATAGCTCCCAAGTCAGCTTGTGCCTCTAGTGGAGGATGGGCACCAGCCTCAAGGGTGTGGAGTGCTCTACTTATGAATGTTCTCTGCAGATGGGCAATCTCCTCCTTCCATTCTTTCAAGGATGTTGCATGATGCTCTTCTGGTCTCCTGGAGCCCCCAGACAGTTACTTTAGATAATTCTGGGTGATTATTAACTGCCTTGTAGCATGAGCTGACTCTAGGATCTCCTTATTCTGCCACCATCTTGCTGGTTGTTCTGCTTTCATTTGTATTTTAATGGCAGTTAGGCATTTCTGAATTGCTGCATCATAAACTGGAAGTTCTTTTAAACTTGCATAGCAGAAATTCTCTATTTGAATCTTGATGAAATTTACACAATCTTTCTAACTTTTCTGTCATTCTTTTCCCTGTGTTCTTTAGGTCAGATAATTTATATTAATCTGTCTTTAATTTCATTAACTCTTTCAGTTTCCATTTCCATCTAGCTATTGATACAGTGATTTTTAAATTTTAGTTTTTTAAATATTTTCAGTTCTAGAATTGCCATTTGATTCTTTTATGTAGTTGCTATTTTCCTGCTGATATTCCTCATGTGTTCAATTATTGAGCATACATTTCTTTTAATTCCTTAAGAAAATATTTTTTAAATTTTTTGAATATACTCATTTAGCTGCTATAAAGTCTTTGTTTACTAAATTTAACTATTGGATTAATTTCTCTTTTCTCTTTTGTTTTTGTTGGCTGTAGGTCATATATTCTATTTTTTTCTGTTGAAGAATACCTATTTTCATTTTGTATTGTACAATTTTATATACTGAAGAAGTTATGGACTCTGGATTCTGGATTTTGTTTTCTTCCTCTGAAAAAAGTTAATTTTTGTTTTACAAGTCAGTTCAATTTTTGAATGATTGCTTTTTGATATGTGTAGGCTTCTTTATATGTACTTTCAGGGTGGATCTATACAATGTCCAGATTAATGAAACTCAATTTCACTGCTTTGTCTCCCATACAGATCTTGTCATGGATTGGGATTGGATTTCTTTTTAACAATGCTCAGTAAATCTTCACATTGAAGAGCTGACCTTTGTTTTGCCTCAGCTGTATTCAAGAGTATTAATGAATTGTTGATAACATCTCTACACTTGCTTAGAACCAAATTTACAAAATCCAGGAGCACTGTTCAGTTTCTAGTATTTGCATTTTGTTCTCAATCCTGTAGTAGCTGTTCTCTAGTAAGTCTCAGGTTATCATACCCTGATTACAATTATGAGCAGACCAGCCCTCAGCCATAGACTCACAGATGACCCTCACATTTAGTTCAGGGTGGAACTTAATTCTGTGCAGCTCCTTTCTCTTTGCTATCACTTCCAGTTTCAGTTCTCTAGTTCCTCATCTTGAAGGGAATGTCATGATCATTTAGACTCCAACTCAATGATTCACAATTGGGAAATTATCCTCAGATAGAAAGTTAGGAAGATTATTAGGGAACCATGATTTTTCTTCCTCTCAGGAACTGTAGACTTGAACTTGTCATACAAGTTTGAAAACAACTGTCTTATATATTTTATCCAATTTTATGATGCTATTCAATCCCATGTTATTGGTGAAGTTAAAATTCTTCAAGACTCCTTTCGACATTTGTCGAAATATGTCACATTTGACATATTAATATTTATTAATAAATATTTAATTCTGTAAATAAAATATATATGCATATGTGTGTAGTTATATAGATACACACACATATACACACATATTTAGTTTCACTATAGTCAGAAAAAATGTTGATTTGCTATGCTTATATATATAATATCATTTCTATCACTTTGTGGCGGATGCTATCCCCTTTTTACAGTGGGAAATATTTTTGCAATATGAATGTGTATAATGTGGTCACATATATAGTCTTTAGGGCAGCAGCATTGATATACTGAGTGTTTCTGATTTTCATTTCTTTGTGTAGATTAGGAGGGGAACTAGGGGTAATTTAATTCTAGCCTTAGGTTGTAGTTTTAGTCTCAAGGGACCCGGATGAACATTGCATTACAAGTACTCTGGGGAGTAGGCAGACTCTGTATTACACCAAGGATAATGCAACTTGACATAGGTCACTAGGACTATCTGGGAATGTTTAGCAATTTATTCATGTGCAAATGCAACAAAATGTTATCACTTTTTAAAATAGTGTGTCACATCTACATGCATTTAAGTGGCAAACCAAGGCATTAGATGTAGAGATATTTTTAGAAAAAGGAGTTCTTAAAAGAAGTCTAGTACTCAAAAAACAACTTGAGTGTGAATGAAGCTTTGTGTTCCAATAGACCATACACAAAATTGAAATTTCTAATAATAGAAAGATTATTATAAAGAGCAGCAACTCTATAACAGATAAAGAAACTAAGACCCAAGGAAATTAGGTGAAACTAAGTCTACAAAAATTAAATAATTTGGGCAAGGTACATTCTATGCTAAATCCAATTCCCCAGTTTGTAATCCTGGATGGGGATGGTTTTTCTCACTAGCTTATTTACTCTATGGTTAACTAAAATTTTTATTTTTATTATCTTCCCTGCAACTTGCTAGGTACAATCATTATGTTTTTCTTTCCAGCCATTAACATTTCTCTCTTCTCCAATTCCTTATTCATTTACATTTTCACTAGAAAATATAGAACTAGACACATTTTTGTTTTTGTTAGTTCAAGGACTCATATATAACATGCAGAACAAATTTTACTTACATATTAGATCACATGAACTTGAAAGACCTTAACATATATCTTTGACTGAGTATACATTTTTGTTGCAGATCATTGTGTAGTTGAATAGTTTTGTGGATCTAGCTACTGTGACTTATGCACATTGTATCCTCAACAGCTGGCACTGCCACTTCAGTTTCTCTGTCACCTCAAGAATCATGCAGACTCTTTCTAGCAAATTGGCCCCCCTGAAATGTATGGATCATTACATGTAGGCTCAGCCTGAATCTGAATTTGTTTTTTTAAGATTTATTTTACTTATTTCTCTCCCCTTTCCCCCATTGTCTGCTCTCTGTGTCCATTCGCTGTGTGTTCTTCTACATCTGCTTGCATTATCTGGCAGCCCTGGAAAACTGCATCTCTTTTTTGTTGCGTCATCTTGCTGCATCAGCTCTCTGTGTGTGCAGCGCCACTCCTGGGCAGGCTGCACTTTTTTCACATGGTGCAGCTCTCCTTATGGGGTGCACTCCTTGTACGTGGGATACCCCAACACAGGGACACCCCTGCATGGCATGGCACTCCTTGCACGCAGCAGCACTGTGCATGGGTCAGCTTACCACATGGGTCAGGAGGCCCTGGGGCTCGAACCCTGGAGCTTCCATATGGTAGACTGATGCTCTATCAGTTGAGCCATCCCTTTCTTGTCACTTTTGTGCCAGCAGGAATGTAGTGGAAATTCTAGTGATCAGGAGAGAATGTGATTCTCTAATTAAAAATGATTTAATAACCAAGCAAATCTATTAATTAAATTGCTATAGATCAAATGCAAGTTTAATTCTGAAAATGATTTTTATATTTTGCATCTGTTATTTGAGCTCTGGGACAAATTCTATTCCCCAAAGATTTTAATGTAGGAATGTTTTTTTAACACCTCAAAATTATTCTATATGTGGATATAAGTGTGTGAATAATATTTCTGGCATAGGATGTAACAAATACATGTATATTCAGAATTTATTTCTAGTGACTAAAATCTTGGACAAACCCAAATAAGATTAATAATTCATCTATACCAAGTACACATGAAGTGCAATTAAAAGTAGAGCTATAAATACCAGAAAGAGAACATAAATCCTATGTAGAGAAAAAGAAAAGCGCAGTTAAGGTTCAACTGAGTAAGAGTTTATCACCAATTGAAGTGTTAAGATAAAGTTTTTTGACAGATAAATTCTGAGTAGGGTTTTGGGGTACCAGGTAATAGATGGTATTGATTACTAGACTAAGTAATCTGGGGGTTATCTTCTGTAAATTTTAAACAAAGGGGTGGCATGACCAATCTGATGCTTTAAGCAGAGTGCAAGATAGATTAGGAGGCCAGCGGTTTTAAGGTAGTGACCCTCATTGGGGGCAGTATAATTCCTACAGGACATTTTGGAATTTGGGTGCCTCTTTTGTTTCAGTGATAGGAGGGGAATGCTGAAATTTAGTGGGTGTCAGACATAGAAAACATGCTGCTTAAACAAGAGAAGATAGTTTTGTGTCCCAGAAAACTTTCAAATGCCCTGATGTACATTAAATACCATTTAAAACCTAAGATTTAATATGTAAATCCACACACAAAAAATTGTATGGTTTTAAAAGGCATAGAATTTTCTAGAACTAAGTCTAGTAAATAAATTGAGGTGTGGTTATATTTTAATTTGTTCCTAAATTACCAAGAGTCATTGAAGATATCAGAAGTCATTCCACTTAAGGCAAAACTACTTGAAAGAATTGAGTTGCTAGTACAGAAGGTCAGTGGGATTCCGTGTTGGTGTGTGATTGACTTATTATTTTTATCTGAAAATATTTATTTCTTACTGATTTACTGCGTATTTCTAATTGCTAAGGACAAGTAAAACGCATCAAATTATTAGGTTGTATACTTCAAATTGGATTTTAAATATCTAACACAAATAACAGTTACCAAAATGCCTACTCTGCCAATACCATGTTAATTCTAATGAAACAATGAAATGTTAAATTGACGGGAATATTTTTCAAAGACACGTGCTGATGGAATTGGCAAATTATGTTATGCTTCCAAGATACAAGGAAAATTTTCAAAAACTTTTTACTACTATTTTAATGTTAAAAATACTAACATTAAAGAAGGAAAAAGTGACCATAGGTTTCTCTAAGAATATCACAATGTTACAGGGAAGTGAGGAGGTCGCGCGCCTCGGGCTCTCACTGCGCTTGCAGTACATTGAGCTCCATTGAGGCAGCGCCGGCCAAGGGTGAGGCGGCCGGCGCTGGGCAACTCTCAGCCTCGCAGTGGAAAAATAGGTAGATATGGGCAAAGGAGACCCTAAGAAGCCAAGGGGCCAGACGTCGTCATATGCGTCCTTCCTGTAAACTTGCCAAGAGGACCCAAAGAAGATGCACCTGGATGCTGCAGGCAGCTTTTCAGAGTTGTGGAAGACCATGTCTGCTAAGGAGAAAGGAAAATTTGAAGACCTGGGTCAGGCGGATAAGACCTGTTAAGAAAGAGAAAAGAAAACCTGTATCTCTCCTAAAGGGGAAACAAAAAAGAAGCTCAAGGATCACAATGCACCCTCCTCCGGCCTTTTTCTTGTTTTGTTCTGAGTATCACCCCCAAAGGAAAGGCGTGCATCCTGCCTCTCCATTGGCGATGTTGCAAAGAAGCTGGGAGAGAGGTGGGATTAGGCTGCTGCGGGTGACAAGCGGCCTTAGGAGAAGAAGGCTGCTAAGCCGAAGGAGAAATACAGAAGGGATATTGCTGCATATCGGGCTAAAGAAAAACCTGGTGCAGCAAAAAAGGGAGCCGTGAAGGCTGAAAAAAGAAAGAAAAGGAAGGAAGATGAGGAGGAAGAAGATGATGATGAATAAATTGGTTCCAGCTGTTTTTCCGCTTGTCTATAAAGCATTAAACTCCCCTGCACACAATTCATTTCTAAAGAAAAAAATTGAAATGTGAGGCTGTGTAAGATTTGTTTTTAAACTGTACAGTGTCTTTTTTTGTATAGTTAATACACTACCGAATGTGTCTTTAGATAGCCCTGTCCTGGTCTTTAGATAGCCCTGTCTTTCAAATAGCCACTAACCTTGCCTGGAACAGTATGGAGGTTGTAAATTGGCAAGGAAATTTAGAGCAGGTTCTTGTTGGTGCACAGCATGAAATAGTTATTTATGGGAATGGTAGTTTTTTCATCTTCAGTTGTGTCTGATGAACTTATCCAAAATAATTGTCATTCTGTTAACTGAATAACACTCTAATTTCAAAAAAAAAAAAAAAGTTGCAGCTGCTTTTTTGACATTCTGAATGCTTCTAAATAAATACAATTTTAAAAAAAGAATATTACAAATGATCATAGATCATAGAATGTGGCAAGCCATGTAGCATTAGCGAAATAATGTATTCTTATAAGTTGTGAGAGATTTGTAGCTCTATGTCTACCATTAAGGTCTTTGATTCATTATGAGTTCATTTTGTCAGGCTGTGAGGTAAGAATCCTCCTTTCTTTTTTTTTTTTTTTTTTTGCAAATGGAGAATTTTCCAAACACTGTTTGTTGAAGAGATTATTCTTTCTCTATTGTGTGGTTTTTACCTCTTGTCAAAAATCAGTTGCCCATAAATGTGAGGGTTGATTTACAAGCCCTAAGTTCTATTCCATTCATCTATATGTTTGTCCTTCTGCCAGTACAAAACTGTTTGATTACTGTAGTTTAGTAATAAACTCTAAGATCAGGAAATGTGAGGAATCCAACTCCATTCCTGATTTTCATGATAGATTTAGTTATTTATGGTCCTTTGCTCTTCCATATACATTTGATGATTGGCTTTTCCATTTCTGCAAGGAAAGTTTCTGGAATTTTGATTTGAATTGCATTCAATTTCTAAGTTGCTTTGGATAGAATTAACACCTTAACAATATTTACTCTACCAATCCATGAACATAGAAATTCTTTCCATTTATTTAGGTTTGCTTTAATTTCTAGCAGTGTTTTGTAGTTTTCTATGTACAAGTCCTTTACATCCTTGGTTAGATCTATTCTGAAATCTTTGACTCTTTTAGCTGTTATTGTGAATGAATTTTTTTCTTGCCTTCTTCTTCCAATTGTTCATTTCTTATGTATAGAAACATACTGATTTTTTGGTGTTGATCTTATACTCCCCCCCCCCCCCACCCTTTGTTGATTCATTTATTAGCTCTAGGAGCTTTGTTGTGAGTTTTTCAGGATTTTCTTTATATAAGATGATATAATCTGCAAATAGGGAAAATTTAACTTCTTGTTTTCCAATTTTGATGTCTTTTATTTGTTTTTCTTGCTTAATTGTTCTGGCAAGAACTTGCAGTACAATGACGTATAACAATGGTGACATTGGGCATCTTTGTCTTGTTCCTGAAAGTTTTTAGTTTTTTTTACCATTAAGAAGGTATTGTATATAATGTTTCTTCTGAAAATTATGCTTTTGTTCTTAAGGTTGATTCTTTGAATATTACTAGGTATATGATATGCAACCATTGGCAAGATTTTCAGAGGAAAACATGCACTTTTTTTCAAATAAATAAGAAAAGCAATCAGTAATGCTGACTTTCCAGCTCACAGCAGCATGGTTCCCATGGCCTTTTTGACCTGTTGGATGCCTCTGGATTCCTTTTTTAGGTTTCATAGTTATCATTCTGCCCAGATAGAATGGTCATTGTTAACTGAAGGTATAAATAGTAGCCTTCTTGTAACCATCAAATAATGACCACCAATCTCAATTCCCACCTACTTGGTTCTCTGGATTAGGCCGTACACATTTTACCAATAAGGGTACTTAAGAGTTCAACATCAGATGGTTGAAATTAAATTCCTGACTGAGAATATAATCCAAGTGTTAATACAGATTCATTTATGTGTATATGACTCATTTTTACCAGTGATGTCATGTTAGTATTTGATGGGCTAGCATGCATTAATAACTAATAATTTGTGTATGTTATCGGTATGGAATTATATTCCATGATTCAAATAGTGACCAGCAAATATACTACTATAATTTATTTGTATGTAAGCAGGACTTGGGAGTCTTGAAATAAAATAGCTATGGGCTATTCCTATATGTCCTTTATTATGTTGAAGAAATATCCTATTCCTAGTGTTTCATGTGTTTTTATCAAGAAAGGATGCTGCATTTTGTCACATGCCTTTTCTGTATAAATGGAGATGATCATGATGATCATGTGTGTGTGTGTATGTTTGCATTCATAATGTTAATGTGGTATGTTACATTAATTGATTTATTTTATTTTGAACCAACTTTACATACCAGGGGTAATCCCACTTGATCATCATGTATAATCTTTTAATGGGCTGTTGGATTCAGTTTGTTAATGCTTTATTGAGGAGTTTTGCATCTATACTCATAAGAGATATTATACTCTATTTTCCTTTTCTTCTCATATTTTTATCTGGCTATCTTTATCTGATATATTTATCATGAGGGTGATGTTGGCCTAGTAGAATTAATTAGAAACTTTTTTAAAAAATTTGAACAAAAACAGCATTAAATCTTCTTGGAGTGTTTGCTAAAATTCCCCTGTGAAGCCAGTTGGTCCTGGGCTTTTCTTTGTTGGGAGATTTTTTGATTACTAATCCAATGTCTTTATTAGTAATTGGTTTGTTGAGATTTTCTATTTCTTATTGGGTCAATGTAGGTAGGTTTTGTCTTTCTAAGAATGTCCATTTCATCAAGAATATGTACTTCATTGGTGTAAGATTGTTCATACTATCCCCTTACAGTCCTTTTTATTTCAGTGAGGTCAATAGTAATGTCTCCCCTTTTCATTGCTGATTTTAGTTATTTGTATCCTCTCTCTTTTTTCTTTGTCAGTCTAGCTAAAGTTTTGTCAATTTTATTCATCTTCTCAAAGAACCAATGTCTGGTTTTGTTGATTCCATTTTTTCTATTTCATGTATCTCTACTCTAATCTTCATTGTTTTCTTCCTTCTCATTTTGGGTCTAATTTGCTCTTCTTTTTATAGTTCTTCCAGTTTTGAGGTTCAGTCTTCAATTTGAAATTTTTCTTCTTTTATGTTGTAAACATTTAGAGCTAGAAATTTCCCTCTCAGCACTGCCTTCACTGCATCCCATAAGTTTTGGTTTGTTGTATTTTCTTTTTACTTGCCTCAAGATATTTCTTAATTTCTGTTATGATTTCTTCTTTAGCTCATTGATTAACAGTATGTTGTTTAATTTCCGCATATTTGTGAATTTTCCACAATAATCAATATTATTGATTTCTAGCTTTATTCCATTGTAATGGGAGAATATTCATTGTATACTTTCAGTATTTTTTTATTTATTGGGACTTGTTTTGTGCCCCAGTGTTTGGTCTATCCTGGAATATGATCCATGAGCACTTGAGAGGAATGTGTATTCTGTTTTTGTTGGGTGCAGTGTTCTAAATATGTCTGCTAGGTCTAGTTGGTTTGGAGTATCATTCAAGTCCTGTGCTTCTTTATCTTCTGACTAGGTGTCTATCCATTATTGAGCATGGTGCATGAAAGTCTCTGAACATTAATGTAGAACCATCAGTTTCTCCCTTCAAAAATGTCAGTAATTGCATTATATATTTTGGGGCTCTTCTGTAGGTACATATATATTTATGGTTATTACAACTTCCTGTTGAATTGTCATATTTATAAATATTGCCCATTTTTGTCCCTCATAAATATTTTTTTAGTTAAAGTCTATTTTATCCAATATTAGTATAGCTACCCTAGATCCCTTTTGGTTAATATTTGTATGGTATTTATTTTTTCCATCCTTTCACCCTCAACCTAATTGTATCTTTGCATGGAACATGAGTCTCTTAAAGAGAGCTTATAGGTGGTCATGCTTTTTTATCCATATTTAAAATGACTGCTGATATAAAGGTTGTTCTTCTGCCATTTTGTTATTTAGCCTTTGTAAGTCTTATGTTTTTTTGTCCCTCACTTATGTTAATTCCTACTTTTATATTTATTTGCTTTTTTGTGTTGTACCATATTGAATGTCTTCACATTTTTATCTGGATATATTTTACTCTGCTTTCTTTGTGGTTACCATGGCCTTAAAATTTAGCATTCTGTATATATAAACAATCATATTTGGTTTGACACCTACTTAACTTTGGTAACATGCACATATACTTTTCCAATACCCCCTTGTTCCTCCATCGCTTTTTTTACTTGTT
The DNA here is from genome assembly GCF_030445035.2 of Dasypus novemcinctus. NCBI lineage: Eukaryota > Metazoa > Chordata > Mammalia > Cingulata > Dasypodidae > Dasypus > Dasypus novemcinctus. Next base: position 94,242,891 of record NC_080679.1, on the reverse strand, counting down.
ACCATGAATATCTTTGTACATTGCATGTCCACAAACAATAGAATTATCATTACTTTTTATGCATTTGCATTTTGACACCTGTAGGAAATAAGAAGTGGAGTTGTATACAAACAATGTAATACAATAATACTGGCATTTATTTACCCAAATGGTTACCTGTACCACAGGTCTTTATTTCTTTATGCTGCTTTGAACCACTAGCATCCTTTCCTTTCAGTCTGAATAACTCCCTTCAGCATTGCTTGTAGAACAGGTCTAGTGGCGATGAACTTCCTCAGCTTCTATTTATCTAATATCTTAATTTTTCCCTCATTTTTGAAAGAAAGTTTCACCAGATATAAAATTATTGGTTGGCAATTGTTTTCTTTCAGCACTTAGAGTATGTCAGCTCATTTCCTTCTTGCCTTCATGGTTTCTGATGAGAAACTTACACTCAATCTAAATGGGACATCCTTGTATATGACATTTTGATTATCTCTTGCAGCCTCAGAACTCTCTCCTTGTACTTTGTATTCAATAGTGTGATCAATATATGATGGAGTATACTTTCTTCATGGCTATCCTGTTAAATATTTTCTAGGCTTCTTGGATGTACATATAAGTGTCTTTTGCTAAGTTTGGGAAATTCTCTGTAATTACTTCTTTAAATATTCCTTCTTCCCTTTCCTCTCTTGCTTCTTTCTGGAACACCCATAATTCATATCCTGGTGTGACTAATGATATCCAAGAGGTGTCTTAGGCTATTTTTACTTTTAATATATATTTTTTCTACCCTCAGCCTGACTCATGTCAAGTTTTTTGTCTTCATGTTCTCTGATTCTTTATTCTGCCAACTCCAATCTGCTCCTGAAATCCTTCTGGGAATTTTTAATTTCAGTTATTGTGCTCTTTGACTCCAGTAGTTCTACTTGGTTCCATTTTAAAATTTCTATCTCTTTCCTAAGACTTTCGTATTGCTTGTTCATTGTTTTACTGATATCCTTTAGTTCTTTCTTTGTATATTCTTGCGTCACCATAAGAATTTTTTTTAAACTCAGTTCCTTGGTCTCATTAGTCACAATTTTTTAAAAGACTTATTTGTTTACTTTTCCCCACCCCTGCCTCCATTGTTTGCTCTCTGTGTCCATTTGCTGTGTGTTCTTCTTTATATGTTTGTCTTCCCATTAGGTGGTGTTGCGGACCAATCCTGGGACCTTCCGGAGTGAGAGAGAGGCACTCAATCTCTTGTGCCACTTCAGCAACCTGGTCTGCTGCATCTCTTATTGTCTCTCTTCTGTATCTCTTTTTATTGCATCATCTTGCTGTGCCAGTAGTCTGCTCGGGCCAGCTCTCCACTCAGGCCAGCTTGCTGCATTGGCCAGCTTGTCTTTACCAGGAGGCCCCAGGAATCAAACCCTGGACCACCTATATGGTAGATGGGAGCCCAATCACTTGAGCCACATCCACTTCCCTTTATAAGAATTTTTAAGATCTATTTTTAAAGTCTTTGTCCAGTGTGCCCACATTCTCATCTTCACTGGTGTTTTATGGATTTTTATACACTTTCTTTCTTTTGGCCATTTCCTGTTTGCTTGTCTTGTACTCTTGTTGCACAATGTTTGCTTTAACATTTTAAAATGTTAACTGCTGAGATTAGCTCAGCGATAGGTTGGCTCAAAGGGAAGGCAATGCAGAACTTTACAAAATAAAAGGACAGTGAGAGACACACAAGAGAGGAGATAAAGATGGGACCAGGGGACTCAGCTTCTGGAATTGAAAGCCTCAACCTTAGTTTCCACATCGTATTTACTGGAAACTACTGAGCAGCTGTTTGCTATCAGAACTGCAACATCATTATCAATAATAGGAGAAAGCTGCAACATCTAACAACTGCAACATCTACAATAGAACAGGTATAACATTTACAATAAGGAATAGGTAAATCCGTTTTCCCCAACAGTTAACCATGAGATTTATTCCCTGGGATGTCTGTTTCTTGGTTTTGTAACGAGCTGGTAACAAGTCAGAGATTTTCTTGAGCTTCAGTGCTCCTCTCTGGAAGGCAAACAGAAAGTGCAGGGTTTTTCCCTGTCTGTCTGAGCCTCTGTCTTGTCTTGGGATTTTGTATGTTAGTTGTTTTGAGTTCCCCTGTTTACAGATTTTCCTCTGTTTCCTAGGAGACAGACCTCCTTCTCCTGGGTTAGTAGTTACAGGAGAAAAAAGCCTGCAAGAAAATAACGCTAGTGAAGAGGCTGTGAATGAGAAGATAGCTCCACTGAGTGAATCAGTAGCTGATGACCTTCAGGTTGACCGTAGTTCATCAAATAGTGACCTAGTATCAGAACTAAGTCTGCAACATGATATTTCTAGTTCCCTTTTGAGCTACTGAATCACAGACTTTTATACAGAATGCAACAGTTCTAAAGAGAGTTTAAGTATTTTCCTACCACCCCACCTCTTTAGGGGTTGGGTTATTTAGAGTGGGAGTGTCCCAAGTTGGAAGAAGACATGCAAGGTAGGAATTCTGCCCTTCTGTATGCAGTAATTCCAGTTGACCTTTATCCCAGACTGCCTGCTTCTACAGTTTCTGTTCCAGACTGCCTCCTTCTATTGTTTTTCTTTTTAAAGATTTATTTTTTTATTTATTTCTCTCCCCTCCCCCCCACCCCAGTTGTCTGCTCTCTGTGTCCATTCCCTGTGTGTTCTTCTGTGACCGCTTCTATCCTTATCAGCAGCACCAGGAATCTGTGTTTTTTTGGTTATGTCATCTTGTTGCACCAGCTCTCCGTGCATGCGGTGCTATTCTTGGGCAGGCTGCACATTTCTTTCGTGCTGGTCAGCTCTCCTCATGGGATGCACTCCTTGAGCATGGGGCTCCCCTACGCAGGGGAAACTCCTGAATGGTACTGTACTTCTTGCGCACATCAGCGCTGTGCATGGCCCAGCTCCACATGGGTCAAGGAGGCCTGGGGTTTGAACTGCGGACCTCCCATGTGGTAGGCGGATGCCCTATCCATTGGGCCAAATCTGCTTCCCTCTATTGTTTTTAATACTCTCTTTATTGTCTCAAGCTGCTTTTCCCTAGAGGAAAAATTCTGGGAGGAAAGCACAATGGATAAGACTCTCCCAGGTCTATCTTTCTCAGCCAAAACATAGCCAGAGACCCATAAAAGGGATGCCAGACTGGCTCTAAAGGAGAGAATATCAGGAAGGGCACCAAGAGCTTCTCCAATGACTCCCCAAAACTGAAATTTCCTGGCCTGCCCAGCAAATGCAGCCCTTCAACTAATAACCCTCACAGCCTGAGGAAGCATCATCTCTCTATTACCACTGCCTTTGTGTAGAGCAGGTTGAAATAACAGCCGTGTTCAGAGCTGGGCTCCCAGCAACCTGAATTCACTAATCAAAAGCCATGATCAGTGATCAGTGGCGCCCACTCCTGTTCTTGGGGAAGAGGATTTTACATCCATTACTGTCGCCAGCCTTTCGCCAGGGGCTTGACTCTATGGCCTGCCATGAATGAGATGGTATGGGAGCCAGTAGTTGCCGTGCAGAGAAAGTAATTCATACCTTAAAATATCCTAGCAGTATTTCCTTTGAATTCCTCATAAAAACAAACAAAACTTTAGTGGGAAATGAGTATCCCTCAAAATAAATACAATGATAAATGCATATGGTTCAGTGAACTGTTGCATTTTTATCATCCAATGAACCAAGTTGAACTACTGCTTAGAGGATGGAAATCCAGTATGTGCCATTCATATAATGAGACAGCTTATATGGATGCCTCAGGGTGATTTACAAATCAAAACAAACCAAGGACATAACACTTAGAACGAGGCTGTCAACCTGTAAGATGATTTAAAATTCAGACCACGGGGTAGTTTGTGGTGGTGGTTAGTTTACACCCCCAAAGAACCAAAGTCCAAAATGATCCGCATTATGTACAAAGTACCATGTTAAAATGTATTCAATATTTCTATTCTTAATCCCTGAAAATCCAATCTGACACTGTGGTTTTGAGAAAGCACAGGATAAAAATAGAACATTATTAAAAGAGACTGTGACAATCACATTAGGGGCTTTCACAGAGTCTGTCCCTCTCTTTGGTTAATTTAGTTACAAATGTGAGGAATGGCTGAGGCTATCCCTGAAACTTGATCACATACACAAAGATTATATTTTTGTAAAATATCTTCATTTTCACCCTTTAAACTGAATTAAAAGCAAATCTCTCTAAAGAGACTTTTAAATTTAAAAGGGGCTTTTTAATCAATACCAATTATAGCTTCTAATTCTTTCCTAAGAAATCTTCACAATTTTATTTTTTTTAAGTTTTCCAGGAAGAAAAGATATGAACACATTTCAGCGTGGTGATATTTTGAATATTCAGACCATAGATTGGTACAGAAGAGACTGGTAGCCCCATGGAGCTGCCTAAGAATAGGAAAGGATACTGCTTTCCACATCATCCTCTAGACAGGATGCAGAGACCCACACACAAACAGAGAGCAGTGATCATCTTTGGGATGATCTAAAGCCATCAAATGTGAAATAAGGTTAGGAGAAAACATCCTCTAAATAATACAGAATCTATGACCTGACATATACTGAGATTCTAATTCAATAGGTCCAGTTTGAAATTCAGGAACCTTTTTTACTGAAATACTTCCATGTTGTTTCTGATATGCAGCCATATTTGAGGAACACTAATCTATATTATTTTAGAATTAGTTTTTTCTATTTTTATTTTCAATGCAATATTAACCCACATTGCACAATGGCACATGACTATATTATATATTATATATGTAAACACATGCATATATATTCAGTATATATTAATAAATATGATGCTTTGAGAAAAATCTTTACATGACCATACCATATCTAAATTTATCTTTACAATCATTTATACATTTTTAAGCACATTGGAGTTTTGAGATGGCAACAAAACTTGATAATATCATTTTTGTGACATTAACAGAAGAAATTTTTTTAAAATGCCAGCTATAGTTAGCAATTGGTTTGATTTTTGCTACTCCAGAGAAGGAAAATATTATGAAGATGATGATTTGAAAACACCTTATTTTTAATGTGAAGAAACTTTAATCCTGTTGATCTAATGATCTGCTATGAACCCTTAAAGCAGCGGCCTCTGTTGTTAGTCTTTATTGCTTACAGTTCTTTCCAGAATACCCAGGAAATAAAATTGCAAAAGCACCAGTCAGGGTAAACACTATGAATTTCTCTTTTAGTACTACTGCATTTGAAACAACCCTGTTTTTCACGAAGTTTCTTGCATTAAATTTTAGATTAAAAAATCATTGATTTCTTGTTTTACTCTTAAAAATCTTTCATCAGTATCAGTTCTCAATATTTTATTATAAATAAGGTTTTGGAAAAGAGCATTCAAGGATACAGTTACGAAGTCACAGCATGAATTAGTATCAGTATTTAGAGTCTGTTTAAATATTAAAAAGTTGTTGTTTATAACAATTGAATAATGACTACTTATATAGAAGACATGCTAGGAATTTAGAAGTTGTTATAAGACTTTTAATTAATTGTATATGTTCCTGAAGATTAAGGTGGATTTTTTAGGATCCTGCTACTTAAGTATTTTCCTTATGATATTCCAATTTGGAAGTGTGAACTTGGTAATAAAATAAATTACAGTTAGCAGGAGTTTTAGTATTTGTCCTGCTTGTAATTTCCTATGATATTAAATGTGTAACTTTGACTTCAATTTCCTTATTGTAAAAGATGGACTATTGGACTGGATGGTCTCTACCATGCCTTCTGTCCCTGCCATGCTCTGATTATGTGCCTGGTTGCTTGTTTGCTAAGCAAAATCTAATAATCACATGGTCTTCAACTAGTGGAATATAACAGTACATTATTACATTTTTTTTCTTATTTGGCCCATATTGTACTGCTACAATACTTTTCATACTTCCTGATCATGATGTTCATTTGGGTCCTATTCTTAAAAATAGAATTCTTACTAAAACAGAATCACTGGAATAGTAATCTGGTAATCAACATTTTAAAAAACACCAAATGCTATGGATTGTTTTTTATTAAATACTCCCAAAGACATGTTCACGTTTTATTTCCAGTCCTGTGAATATGAACTTATTTATAAATAATATTTTTGAAGATGTTATTGTTACAAGAGATCAAATTGGATTAAGAGAGGCTGTAAGCTAATGTGAGTGTTGTCTTTATAAGGACAGGAAATTTGGATGCAGAGAAAGACAGCGGCAGAGTTAGACAACCGCATAACAGAGGTAAAGATTGAAATCCATGAATTTCCAGGCACTCATGAGGAGCCAAAGAAAGTCATGAAATGCATTCTCCCCTTTAAGAGGAAGCAAGGCCATGCTGACACTTTGATTTCAGACTTCCAGGCCCCCATTTGTGAGACAGTAAATTTCTCTTTTTTAAGTCGACTAGTCTATAGTGCTTTGTTACAGCAGGCCTGGGAAACTAAAGACACCCACTTATTTTAATGATCATCTAAGTTTGAAAAAAAGCAAATTATGACTTTGGGCAATAGAGGAATTATATGGTTGCGACAGTTTGAAGCAGGGTGAACCCCAGAAGGTCATGTATTTAGAGTTAATCCATTCCTGTGCCTGTAAACCTGTTGTAGGTGGGAACTTTTCATTAAATTACTTCGGTTAAAGGCGGTTAATTGGATCATATGACCCAGAGTGGGTATTAATCCTCTTACAAGAGTCTTTTATAAGTGGGAAACACATGCAGAGGCACAGAGAAAAACTTCCAGAAGCTGAAGATGAAGTCCAGGAGCAGAAGCTGAAACAACAGAACCCAGGAGAGAAGGAAGAGAAGGCAGAGACCAGCAGATGCCACCATCATGCCCTGCCATGTGCCTGATTGCCCACAACTGCTGCTCGGGGAGATAGCAACTCCTGTTTATGCCTTAATTTGAACATTTTTCTTGGATTCAGAACTGTAAACTTATAAATTAATAAACCCCCATTGTAAAAGCCAACCCATTTCTGGTATTTTGCATTGGCAACCTTTAGCAAACTAAAGCAATGGTATATTCTGACCTTTATGGTTGCAAGTGACAGAAAATCCAACTTAAATTGGTTCAAACACATACATATACACACACAAAGGAGAGGAATTCATTGGATCATTTAATGAAAAAGCCCAGCAGCAGAATATTTTCCAGGTCTCTAGGAATTCCTGGGGCTGAAATGATGTCATCAGAGTGCGATTCCCTCTCTTTCTCTCTATGTGTGTTTGTTGGTGCATTATATTGACCCTCCTTTCATCATGTTCTGTGCCTTTGTCCTTTAACAGATATTCTGAGTCAAAAGGGTAAAGGCATGTATCTTTTATAAAGTCATAAATGAGTGATGCCCATTACACTTTGAAAATGTTTTTAGTTAGAACCTTACCCCGTAATTCTGCAACCTGTGTTGTCTGATTGATTCATTACAATATCATTTATATTAATATATAACATGTTTTGTGACAAAATTGAGACAATGCATTTAGCCTGAATTATAAAACAGGCAATTAACTTCCAAGAAGAAAGATGAGACTCCATTAAGAAAATCACGGTACTGCACACTTATCTCAATCACTATTTTCTAAGTCTCATTTATCTATATTACTCAAGAGCATAATGCTACAATAAAACCAGTCTCTCTCTGAATTATAATCACTGATAGTTTATATAAAATTGGTTTTAGGAAAATCTCCAAAACAAGTTTTGTTCATAATTCTTTCTGTATTTGTGATCAAAGAATTCAACTCTTCCTGCCTTCTGCACCCATTTCCTTTTTTGTAAGTTTTTATCAGTCTGTGTCTACTTGGTCAAAAGATAAACTTTAAGGAAAGACAGATTTCATCATGGAAAACTTGGATAGTAAAGCATCAGAAATCCATGATGCATTGACCCAGTTGTAAAAATAAAAATGCCAGAGAATAATGAACTTCATGCTTTATGAATGACATTTCATATCACAAATTAAAACAATCTGTATAGTGATAAAGACATAATTTTGGGAGCAATTTTGTAAGAACTAGGCTAGAAAGCAAGGGGAAATGATGTTGCATTTTAAAAAATAAACTGGGTACAATCTCAACTCTGTTTTCCTTATCAGCAAATGATAGATAAACTATTACTGTACCTAGCATTATCCTGAGAACTAACTCAAAATTTGAGGTAAACACTGAACTACCTAAACAGGTGGTAAAATTGTGTTTACTTTTCATCTATATACACTGCTTCCATGTATACAGGATGGATGTTACTTTGTTTGAATGAACGTATCTTTGGCATATATCAGTATGGGATAATTATTTCTTCTAATTTGTGTAACATAAGTAAAGTATGTCAGATATAAAATTCTTGTATAAAATTAGAATTTATTTATGTAAGTGGGAAAATGTTGCTGTAGGATTTTCAGTTGGGGCATACTTAGATTTTTCTCTCTCTTTCTCCCTCTCTCACATGTGTGTGTGTGCACACACACAGATAAGAACACATATACAATTTCAACTACCAATAGTAAAATAAATATTCTTGGAACTATATTAAATCCACACAAGACTGGATTTTATTTCTTCTTGGAGTAAAACTTATTTGAATTAGCAAGCCCAAATACAAGAGTTACAGATTGCATGACACTAATTTTCTTGGTCCATTATTCCATGAACTCTTAAATGGACCTAAGGTTCTGCCTAGCTTTGCTATTGTTTTTCAAATAGATATGCTACAAATTCTTTTTTCCATTTGTTTTCCAATTTAATTTAAAGTATGGAAAAGTAACACTTATACTTAACTATAAATTTATTGCTAAAATGGGGATATTTCATTCCTATCATCACTACTCTTTCTTTGCTGTCTGCCAGGTTTATCCAACTATATTTTTTCATCTGCCTTGAAGTTTGGAATTGAGAATGGCCTTCTGGAGTTTTATGTTAGTTATTTAATCTCCATCTGGACTATTTTTTTTTTCAATATGCATTTTATCAGTAATGTAAATTATTGATTCTGTATCTTTTTCTAAGTAGAGAGATAAATATTTAAGTTCACTTAAGAGATTTTCTATGTCCAGAATATTATCGATGGCATAATACTTTGAGTAAGAAAGTAAAGACATAAATGATAAATATTATGTTGACATACTTAAGGATACCCAAATATCATTGTCTGTTTTATCCAGAATGTATTTTGAAATGTTTTGAGAATCCACAACTGATAAAATTGGTTTCATGCAAAGTTAAAATTATTAAAGTAATTAATGACCTGGCAAAAGATATAACTTCTAAATATTTATCCTAAAGTGTCAGTTGGAATTTTGAAATACTAAATGATTATTTTTGTTGCACATATATGTATATATCATATACATGTGTTTATATACACACAAGTTATATATTAATATAAATTGTGTTCTTATGTACAGTGCTCATTCATTAATCACTCATTAAACATTTATTGAGTCTTTACTAATGGCAAATTCTTTACAATGTGTTATAAGAGGATACTGCAAAAAACTCTGTAAGAAGATTATAACCAAGTGAACTGACTAAAAGAAAGTTCCTGAATTTACAGGAAATCCTGACTTTGATTTTTCTCATTTTTTATTTGAGTGATTGTCCTATGGCAAACCCAGTCAGCCTAATTTCTTTTGGGTTTCCTTTTTTGCTGCTATTATTCATAATAAAATAAAATAGCTATTATATTCCTGTTCAATCCTGAACCTGTGAGGAATAGAAATACTTTTACAGAATGCAGTAAAATAATGCTAAGTATGTCCGTTGGAGAATAGACACAATTTTACCTGGCAGAGGTTAAAATATATATATTTTTTATTATTATCTTGAGAAAACTGGAACTGGAACTTTCGAATTATTTCCTGCCATCAGGGATCATGAGCTTTAAATGTTATTGTCATTGTTTTACTGGTTTAGGTTATTTATTGCCTGGCTACATTCAGTCATCTTATAATAATATTTCATGATTTTAATATGCATAGTCTTTGGTTAGAGCCACACTATGCCAGACATCTGAATTAGTTATAGAAAAACTGTACCCCATGCTTTTTGTCACTGAAGAAACAGAACATTCAAGTAACTGTCAAGTCATCTACCTGCATACCAGTGTCTGAATCTACATATTCCCTCCTTCTGGCTGGTACTATATATGATCTATCCATCTCTAAGCCAATATCTCTATTTATGCACCAAATTCTACCCCTTCTTGCCTAGCAAGGACATCATTCTAGCAGTTGTGCCCTTTTTCTTCTGCAGAGTTAATTTTATTTTTCAAATAGACTAATCCCATCAAAACTCAATAGTGCTTTAATTTTTCCCATCAAAAACAAAAAAAAAAAGCCCTTTCTTTTTTTAATATACTTTTTTTAAAAAAGATACTTAGATTACATAAATGTTAAATGAAAAATATAGAGGATTCCTGTGTGCTCCGCTCCTTGGCCATCCCACATTTTTCCACCTTAACAACATCCTTTGTTAGTGTGGTACATTTGTTACAATCGATGAACACATTTTGGAGTGTTGCCACTAAGTGTAGATTAGAGTTTACACTGTAGTTTACACTCTCTCCCACATAATTTTGTAAGTTATGACCAGATATATAATGCTCTGTATCTGTAATTGCAATGTCATTCAGGACAATTCCCAAGTCCCCAAAATGCCCTCAAATTACACCTGTTTTTCCCTCTTCCTCCCCTCAGAACCTCCAGTGGCCACTGCCTCCACATCAATGATAAAAGTTCTTCATTGTTAGAACCACAATAAGTCTACAGTAGAATTGCCAGTAAGTGTACTCTAGTCCATCTTTTATTTCCTATTCCTGAGGCTTCTGGGGTAGTGATGCCCACTCCACCTCTAATTGAGAGGAGGTTTAGGTCCCATGGGGCAGATGAATGGGACTAACTTGCTCGCAATTGTAGGCTCTCTCTGTTCCTTGGGATTGTCATTGTCCATCATTATTTCATTATTAGTTGTCTTGGGTGAGTCCAATGAACTGAAAAGTAGGTGCAGCAAGTCTGTTCAGATTCAGGGCCCAAACGGCACATGGACAGCCCAAAGATATAAGTCTCTTAGAAATACCCCTATCAACTCTAGTACTAACTATAGGTTCAAATAGAAGGGGCAAAAGAGCCATGCATAGGGAAATCACAACTGAATCCAGCTTGTCAACTGGAGAGCATAAATTCCCAAGTAGGGCCCACTGGCAGGGGACCAAACTCCTGCATTGTCTGTCCTGACTATGGTGTCTGGATGTCTCCGGAGCCCTCAGGAACCCCACTATTTGAGGCATTATTTATTTTGGCAGTCAATGAGATCGTGCTGAGATGTGCATAAGTGTGACCTCTGGCATGATCTCCCTACTCACTTTGAAGTCTGTTAGCCATATAAACTCATTTGTCTTAACCCTTCCCCCCTTTTAGTGAAGGTCTTTTTCCAGTTACATTGCTAGTTGGTGTTTGGTAGTAATCCCTGGGTGCCAGGGAGGCTCAACCCTGGGAGTCATGTCCCATGTTGAGGGTATATGCTAAATTCTGCTTAGAGAGAGGCCACATTTGAGTAACAAGGAGGCCCTCAGGAAGTAACTCTTAGGCACCCTATAATACTAGGTAAGTTTCAATTTCAAAAGTAAAGATTCATAAGTACAGTCATCAATACTAAGGGCCTGTCAATGGTCCATCCTCCTTCACTAGTCACTGCCCCTGTACTTGGGGCATTCTTGCTGTCCTAATAGAGAATGTGACAAAATTCCCCAGGATAGGAATTTGATATCCATTTGGTTATTGTGTAAGTCTCCACCCACCATGACAATGGCCCACAAACACTTGAACACATTTATATGCCTTATAGGTATGGCCCAGGTGAACCTCCTCCCATGCAGCTCCCATCACTGACATCTCATACCAATGATTCTCTCCTGCCACAGTTGTACCCTTCTGTGACCCAAAACTTATTTAAAAATGAAGTCAACAAAATAACCAAATTCAACTAATAAGAAAGTGAAATAATAATGATAGTTTTAACATAACAGATAAAATAAATTATGTCTTTCATTACTGTAAGATCTGTTGTCTTGTATCTACAGTGACATTTTCTTCCATTTATTCCCTCAGTGTCCTTTTTTTTTTTTTTTTCATTCTGTCTTCAAAGAAGAAAAGCACTTTCTTTTGCTCTACTTTCTTAGCCACACTTTGCAACAAAACTCCTTGAAAGTTCTTGGTGCTTACCATCTCCAATTTCTTTCTTGCCAATTCTTTCCTAACTAACACAATCAAGATTTGCCACTTCCAATTCAAGAAAATTGATTCCATAAGGCAATTTATGACTTCCTTCAGGTTAATTATAATGTTCAATTCTCAATTCTTATCACACTCAAACTGTCAGCAGCATTTGACACAGTTTGCCTTACAGGAAGTAAAATAAAACTATGAGTGCGTGTACATATATATATCTTTTCTTTTCTTTTCTTTTCTTTTCTCCAACTCTCTTATGTCAGTATGCTTTTGGATTTGATCCTTAGTCTCTTCTTTTTTCTATACTTACTTTCTAGGAAATATCCTACATTTGAAAGCCACCTATGTAATTATCTGCAATTCAGAAATATCCTCTACCCTTGAAAATCTAGTATCTAACTGCTGACACAATATTGCTTCTTATATGTCTAATAGATATCTTCAGCTAAACATGTCCAAACTCAGCTCTTCAGCAATCCCAGCAAAACTGTTCCACAAACAGTCTTCAGAATGCAGTTTATGGAAACTATAATTATTCAGGACAAGTTCTTAGAGTCACTCAACTCTATCTTTCTTCTCAGCCCCACCATCCATTCCTTTAGGAAAATATATTGGCTCTCCATTAAAATACCTCAAGTCCTGCCACTTCTCACCATGTACACTGCTACCTCCTACTCTAAACCACTAACACTGTTTGCTTGAATACCCGCAATAGACCCTTATCTAGTCTAGCCCTCTTTACAGTCTATTCTCAACTTAGAAGTGAGAATGATCATTCAAAACCTGAATTAACTCATTCTTCTTATGGATGAAAACACTTCAATACAATACTTGGTATTATATGAACATGAAAATTGAGACCCTTATAAAATGCTACAAGATTCTATATCATTTGTTTTCTCTCCTCCTGTTACCTTTTTACTTCATATGCTACTATTCTCCCCTTAGCTATACTTGTTTCACTGCACTTCAACTATACCACTCTGCTTATTCTTTCTTAGCATGTGAGGCATGCTAGCATCTTAGAACTCTTAAAACAGCTATTCCTTCTTCCTAATAATTCTTCCTCCAGATATCTGCACAAAACTGACCAAATGCTATCTTCTTGATATGCCCTATCTTATCTACCCTGTATGTATTGCCCAGTTCCCCACCCCCATCTTACTCTGCTTGTTTTCCTCATAGTATGCATCTCCTTCTAACATATTATATAATATACATATTATATTTATTGTTTGCTGTATATTGCTTCTTGCTAAAATTTATGTCCTACAAGGGCCAAAATATGTAGTATGTTTATTCACAGAAATATCATTGTTGATTCCTTTGTAGTAGGGAAGATGCCTGAAGAGAGCCTGGCACCATACATGATAAATTCCTCTTTGTTACATGGTAGGCAGAATAATAGCCTATGAAAATTTCTATATCCTGTTCCTGGGAACCTTTGAATATGTTACCTTACATGGCAAAAGTGGGGATGCAGATGTGAATTAATTAAGGATTTTATGATGGTGAAGATTATCCTGGATTATTAGAGTGAACCCAATGTACTCAAAAGAAGTCCCTTTAAAAGTAGAAAAGGAAGGCAGGGGTGAGAGAGAGAAATAGAGAGAGAGTGAGGTTTTAAGATGCAACACTGATGGCTTTGAAGATAGAGGAAGAAATCATAAGTCAGGTAATACAGGTATACTCTAAAAACTGAAAAATACAAGAAAATGGATTCACCCCCTAGGGTCTCCAGAAAGAAATGCAGCCCAACTAAAACCTTGATTTTAGCCCAGGGAGACTCATTTCAGTCTCTGAGTTCCAAAACTGTAAGATAATAATTTTATGTTGTTTTAGCCAATCAATTTGTGGAGTTTTATCTAGAGTAGCAATAGTAAAGTAAGGCAGTATATTAATGGATTAACGTTATAATCCCATACATACAATTTAATATAGACATAACATCAATTTTTACATAAAAATTATGTCTTCTGTATGTTATTTGAAATAGTCTATTGCTGTAAAGATAATGACTAAATTTGCAAGGCCTATGAGCATTTTAAAAATTACATAATTGGAAACCAATATTATGCCATTTGAGATACAGTAGGATTAATATATTGAGTTTCCTGAAATACAAAATTTTAAATTTTATGGAAATAGAAGTTTTCATAAAGGGATCAAAAAGAATTTTGTGAAATGCTGATCCAGAAAATAATAAATTACCACCCAAATATTTCTCAGTTAACTGTTAACAAATTTCTTGATTTTAGTTTTCAGAGCTTTTAATGTATGAATATGTCTAAGCAGAATTTTTAAGTTTTATTTCATCATGAAACCCTTTTTTAAAATAATCCTATTATGGAACTATTGTTTCCTAAAGATAATTTTGGAGAAGTTTATTTTAACGTAACTCACTATGAGCTGAGTGTAAACATGAAGCCCAGAAATTTTAGCCCCACTCCTCAGGTTTTGCACTTCTGAGTTCACTATTACACTATTTAATCCAAAATATTTGACATATTTCTACATTCTGGTTCTTTACAACTTGAATTTCCCCCAAGTTTGAATGAGTTCCAGAAGTTGTACAGCTTACCAAACTGTGATAGATTATTTCTTAAAGTTTTATTTTGTTATTGTTTATTTTCTTTTCCAGTTTTTGTCCTAGACAAAAACAAAGACATATGTCTTCACAAATACTTGTACATGAATTCAGTGAAGCTCTACTTATAGTAACCAAAAATTAGAAACAACCCAAATGTACCTCAATGGAAAATAATCCCACAATTTAAGATATATAGGAATATGTTTTTAAAAATTCAAGGTCATACTCTGTATTAGGAAACTTATTTTTCGTTATGTAAGTATTACACCATCACACATATATGACATCTTGCCTATAGCAAATGATCAATTGCATTCAATTAGGATATTGTTAGTCATTTTTAATGGTGAAAGTCCTATAAATAAAACTCATACATTCAATAACTCTATTGTGATACAGCAACTCATTTAACAAATAAACATACACTAGTATTTTATGTCTTTTTTTGTTATTTTGTCTTTACTGCCTACATAGTTATTTAATTTTTACACTAGATTGTGAATTTGAAGTGCTTGGAAGTTAAAATCTACATTCTTGTATTCTTCATTATGTCAAATCTGTGATTTTCACTCATTAAATTGATACACATTTGCCAATTAGCATGAGCTCATTTATTTTATTTCCCTTACTGTGATCCCTCCAATGCATTTTAAAAAATCTTTTCATGATTATTATTTCAATCTTATTCATGATTATTGAATGACTTTCTATTTCTTAAAATATTATTTCAGTAATCCATAAAGTTGGTTTTGATGTGGATGAAATGATAAAAAAAATCATTTTTAGATTTAAATAAATTTTAAAATAAAATAACCGAATAACCCATTTTAAATATTGGACAGACCTAGATTTACTATTCCTTCCTTCCCCCCTCCCTCCCTTCCTTCCCCTTCTCCTCCTTTCTTGTGATTGTGTGCATGAGCACACACACACATTTACTAGAGCTCTTTAAACTCACTGCCCACACAACACCTGCCATTTCAGTATGTATTGGTATAATGCACAGATTTATTTAGTCATGGTTTCTTGAAAATGTTACACATTGCAACTACGTATTAGAAATTGTAATTTATCTTTGCTGCTTCATAAGCCTGCATCAAAAATGACTAAATTAAAACTAAATACAGTCTCCTTCATTTTTCAATTCATCTAACAATTCATTATTCTAAGGGAAGTATGTACCTATCTCCAATCTAATTATTAAAAAGCTTCTTCAAATTATTATCCATAGTCATGCTGACCTGACTTATTAAAAATCTTTTGAGAAATTAGAACTGTTTGCATATTTACAGTTTTTATAGATGTCTTCCTCCACATGTATTTCTGTGAACATTTACTGTGAATTTTACAGGCAAAAAAAAAAAATTAAAAGCAGAAGCAAAATTAAAATGTTAAGAGAAATTTTTGCATGGAAAAATATTTCTGGCATAGTCACTAAAGATTTGGATCTTTTCACTGAAGACATTTGGCTTCTGAAATATGATATATGCCTTACAACAATGGCATTCCTATAATATTGGAAATCATATTTAAAACCAAACTATAATGAGCACTTTATACATTGGCAAACTTTTTCTTCAGAGTTATTTTCCTTAAAATGATCCAATGTAATAAATTATAAGTTGCAGAAAAATTTCCCAGCATATTTATATTATGCTCTGATCATACTTCACAATGTTCACTTTGGATGGGACTTTGTTGCATTTTTAATTGATGGGGAGGGGAGAATGGTTTTACCTAGGTTGCAATCCCTAGATCCCTGATCCCAGTCCTTTTTTCCTATTAGTTCTCTACTCAATTCTCTGTCTTAGATGGGCACTGGAGCTGTGGGGTTCTTTTCCTACTTGTTTGTAAAGTCCAGTTTACTTCCTTCTCTCTTTCTCAGTTACTCTTTAGGTAACAATTAAAGGTGGTTTTATGTGCCCTCATTGTGTGTGTGTATATATATATGCATTTATTTCTTTATATTTTTTTATTTATTTAGGTTTGTTTTTTGTTTTTTTTTTTGATGTGTGGAGTCATTCAGCTTAGGTGGCCATAATAATTCTATTGGAACATTTTAACTTTTCACATTGTCATTAGAGGCTTTACTGTATCTTTTAGCAAATGTCATCTAAATGCAGATCATCTTTTTTATTGGTCTTCTGAGACAGAAATTACCAAATCTGATCATCTGTCAAAATGTAGAGGTGAGTTTTTAAAAGCTACATATTTCTGACATCATTCAGCCCTACTAAATTTAAATAAAAATTATCTTAAGAAGGTTCTTCATTACACTCACTTATTTCTAAGTTCTCCTGATTCCATTCCTTACTTTGTCTAGACTTTCATTGCCCCATCTCCATGCTGCAAACTTCCCAGGCAAGGGCAGCTAAGAGTTTGGGACTCTCTTCCTCCACCTAGCGCTCACCCAAGACAGGCTTTATCCCAAGCATGGCTGATCACAAACGCTGGGGCTGAGGATAGGCAGAGGGAAGAGAAGATGTGATGTGGGGCATTTCTGGGATTTTGAGTTGTCCTAAATGATATTGCAGGGACAGATGCTGGACTTTATATATCCTGACATAACCCACTGAATGTACTGGAGGACAGTGTGAACTGCACGGTAAACTATTACCCATGTAGTGCAGCAGTGACCCAAAATGTGTTCACCGAGTGCGATGAGTGTGTCACAATAATGGGGGAGGTTGTTGGTGTGAGAGGAGTGGGGTAGGGGGGTGGGGAGTATATGGGAACCTCTTATATTTTTTAATGTAACTTTTTTGTGATGTATATATCTTCAAAAAAGTACAATTTACAGAAATGATGAGGTGGGGTGGGGGAGTGGGTTATATGGGAACCTCTTATGTTTTTTTGTTTTTTTATGTTTTTCAATGTAATGTTTCTTGTGATCTATTAACTTTAATAAAAAAAATAAAAAAAAAAAAACTGGGGCATTATCCTCTTAATGCAGCTTGTTCATACAGATGGTTTTCCATGCCAGAAAAAGCAAGCCAAGATTAGAAGCTCTAGCTTCTGCTTTGTGTCCTGCTTATGAGTCATGGGTGTTACTTTAAAGAAGTGTGGTACTGCCCTCTCCCTTACCTCCAAAGCTGAGGTCAGAGACAATTTTCAAAGTGAGATTTAGGCTATAAGAACCAAGGGCTTCTGATGCTCTCCCACGGGAGCTGACTTTATTTGGAACAGTGTTTGGGGAATTCAAGTCTAAGGGCATTCTTAAAAACACGACAATTTTGGTGGTAAACAGTTAAGAGGAGGCTGGTAGCTCCAGGAGAGTAACAAGTAAAACTGTAGACCAGATAGTTCACCAGGTATAATCATGGAAAGAAATCCTAAGAGGAGTCCTCCTGGGGTCTGAACAATCCTCAAAGATCTGCCTCAAAATCTTCTCCTGAAGAGGGGCTAACATTAATTGAATCAGGCTGTGAAACAATTTATGCACCAAGGCATTATCAAAATCAATAAAGTTTTTAACCACCAATTGGTGGGAGGCTATCAGCTGGGTGATGATTCCAGTGGAGGCAGACAGGATCAGAGAGAACAAAGAAAGAGAGAGTCAAAAAGAACCCTGCTAAAATCACTGCCATTCCAGGATTTCTATGTGCATGTCTAAAGCTGCAGCCTCTGAGAAGCAACATCAGAGATTCACACTGCAGTGGGGAAAGACATTACTGATAAAACGCGGCCAAGTTGCTAAACAAATAATTAAGCAAAGAACAATAATAAAGAGAGCATCAGTGTCCATAATAGCTAAAACATATTATCTAAAATGTCCAGTTTTCAACAAAAGATAAAAAATTGTGACCCATACAATGAAAATAAATCAGGTAGCAGAAACTACTGGTGAGAGGACCCACATGTTAGACTTAAAAGATGAAGACCCCCAAACTGAGAGAATGCTCCAAGATTTTGTCCAATTCCTTCAAAGAATGAAAGAAAACTGTTTAAAACTCTGTCTAAATAAATTTAAAAGAGCTATTTCTGTTGAGTATAAAATGGAAAGTCCAAGTAATAAAGAATACTATCATAGTCTAACGAGCATGATCTTTTCTTTCATAAAGAAATGTTGTGACTTATAACGAATGGTATTTATATTCTGCTCTTTATAGTGATTGCTCCTGGTGACCACAGGCTGTAGACTGAGTCCTGAGTTTCCTAGGGCTTGCTACTGTAACACTGTACCACAATGTGGCTTAAAATAACAGAAATTTATTTTCCCACTGTTCTGGAGATTAGACATCTGAAATCAAGAGGTGAGCAATGACTGGGAAGAACAAGCCACAAAGAAGTTAACTTTTCTCTCTGCCCCTAATCATAACCCCATCAAGAACTAAATGAGTCACTAGTGCACTATAGCACTGCTACTGAAAGCCTGGCCTGCAGACCAGTGCCTGTCGGTAAACTGTTATCAGCAGTAAAGAGAATAATTTGGAAGTGGGTGTTTGGGAATTTTTAATTTTTTTTTATTTTTTTTACCACTTTAACAGTGTAAGATTAAGACTATTGAATCTAATAATGGACAAATGTGGACTTGTTTGTGTATCTTTTCTAGTAATTTTAAATTTTATTTTTCAAAGTATCTATCTGCAGAACCATTGAAAATAAATAGTAAAAAATAATTCTTCATCACAGATAATTTGAGTAGTACCCACCCAAAAGGGATTAAACAATCTTAAGCACCTAAATGGTTAAGGGAGAAGGGCATATTTTTCCTGTGAAAAATTAAGGTAGATGATTACTTGGAATGTGGGTAGTGACTAGCATATTTTCCTTCAGGCAAGGAACGACAGAATGAATATTTCTGTCACTCTGGCCAAGTGGCTTATTTTCCTTCTAATGGTTTCAGCCAGAGGAAGAGGTAACCTCTTTATAATATACACCCATTTAAAAAAAAAGTTGGCAATGGATGGTGGTGATGGAGGGACAATTTGTGAATGTTATTAATACCCCTAAATTATACATTTGAAAGTGGATAAAATGGGAAATTTTTAATTGTATGACAGTTCCCAGAATAAAAAAACAAATAAAAACTGAAACAGAAATGAACAACACAAAGAATGAACCCTAATTTAAACGGTGGGTAGAGTTAACAGAACAATTATAATAATATTGCTTAATCAATAGTAACAAAGTTACCACACTAATGTAATATGTTAGTAATAGGAAAAATTGCAAGTATGAGACAGGGGTATATGGGAACTCTCTACTTTCTGCATGATTTTTCTGTAAACCTACAACTCCTCTAATAAAAATAAACAACAAAATAATAAGTTGGACAGAAATACCAGGGAGTAGATATTGACAGAGAAACTCATTTGTGTTTGGCATTTTTAGTTTCTGCTGGTATGGTTCACAAATATTTCCTAAACAGAAGATAACTTCCCTAGTAAAATAGATACATCTATTTCAGTTTCAATCTCTGTGAATTCTCAAAACAAATGGAAACAGTTTCCAATTCTTAGAAAATCAGATACCATTTCAATGTGCTGTTTCTTTTTCCCCAATTTTAAACATTACCAAACTCAAAATTTTGTAGACTTATCTATTAATAAGTGAAATTATCTGACTGTTTTTCTCAAAGAAACACATGATTTTAATCAGAAGCTTGATCATCAGAATTAATTTAGGTGGTACATATTTTGTAAAGATGTGTCAAATTTATTTAGAAGTTCTTGAAAGGCTGAGATCACTTAAAATAGAGTAATTGGATTAAAGTATCATCATGTTTCAGTTTTGAGTTTCAGATGGCAATGCCAACTTACTCTTAATTATAGCCTTTCAAACTCATCATTAGGTCGTTATAATAATTTTGACAAGAAATGATGCTTGAGTAACTTTTTCAACTATAAATATGTGGGTGAATTTGATGTGCATGTGAATGATAACTCATTAATATGGCTGGGGTCACAAAAATTGAAGATAGTTATTTTAAATGAGCACTGCTAATGTAATGCCTGAAAATTACACACTCACTGTGAAATGATGATACAGGTTATTCAACATTTCAAGACATTTTTTAGGTGTTAAGATTTTCCCTGGCTCCTTTTCCCCGCAAAACATCACCTATGAATAGAATCCAGAAAATGGATGACACCATGCAGGCCAAAATAAAACTGAGATAATATAATGTCTATTCAACAGAGAAATGGATATCAGTTCAGAGAGATTTTTCTTCCCTTTTTTTTTTTTTTTTTTTTGCAACTCATTCTCTAGATACTCTTGGAAAATCTCAGTCTTCATCCATCCATCCTTAATATGAGGGCTATTAAATCAGGTAGATTTCTAAGGTGACACTACCACCATATTCACAATTAAAGGGCTTAAAATGATGCCACATTTTAAATAATCTCTTATTTAGTATCCAATTAAGTTTATAGTGTTTTTTCTTTTCAATATGCCAGGCAATGTTGTTGTAAAAAAGCATGGATTCAGCAATTTCTCTAGAAGCAATAATTAGCAAAATTGTAAGGGATATTTGAGGTTCAAACACCTCCACTGTGAAACCTCACATTTCTCTTTGGTGTCCAAATTAAATAGATTAGCCAGTCATTATATTAAAAATCTTCCATCGTTATTTGATCAATTTTCCTCAAACTTTTAAAAATTGAGTATTAACATATATTTCCAGGCAATTGCAAAAGATCTGTAAATTCCATTCATTTGTACCTTTAAATTTCTCCTAACTTGCTACAAATTTAGAAAAGTTCTATGAGCAATCTATTTGCTATCCGAATGAAGAATATCTTTTTAGAGTGGAACTGATTTTCTCCACTTAGTTCTACATATAATTCTTCTTGTGAAGTATTCTTGAATCATTTCAATTGCATTACTTTTACAATTATCTGAAAATTGTACTCTTTAATTTTTTATGGAGATTTGCCACTGAAAGCAATTGTATAGAAATAGATGTGGACTTCAGAATTATTTAATGCCATTTCTAAGAGGTCCCCTGGGGGTTACCCATTTTCTTGGTTTGCCTTCAACTTATTTTACTATTTGTGCTGTCTTCCCCTATGTTATTTCTCTTTGAAATCTGAAGATAGATAAAATGTACAGGAGAAAAAGGAATATGTGAGATTACTGTGTGAATTTAGTTTATATACATGAACATATGTACATATATGTGCAAATAAATATGCACACATGTTTATGCAAATATACATATATCTGTACACACATATAATCATATCACAATAGAGGTTTTTCTTAATTTACTGTGAGCCATGATACTGAATAGTTATAGAGTCTGTAAGGTGAGAAGAACATGGAATCCTGGAAATACACAACTGTAACTATTAATAATACAATGTGTTTGTTCATGGAATTCATGCTAAAAGATATTTAAGACTAGACCAATGAATTCCAGGAGCATTAATAGGTTAAAAGAAATATTTAAGTAAGGTATTACTCCTCTGAAATAAAATTTACAAAATTCCATTTAAAGGACAGTTGATGCTTGGTTTTAAGAAATAGAGAAAGTGCATATAACCCTCAATATGACCCATGTTTTTTTTTCTATTTTCTACTCAGGTGTATAGACTTTTCTGTTCCCCATGTGGTTACATTCAAGTAATCTGCTATAGAGTATAGTTTTGCCACTTTTTTACAAGTAACTGAATATATTACTCCATATGGAATTCCTGTTAGCTATGAGAACCATGTTATACAATATTAGCCATTATCTTTTTTTCTTCAACTACTCTTACTCCATTGTTATATTTTTAAGATTTTGCTCAATCTGTTTACACCTTTACATACCAAAATTTATGGATACCCAGTATAACGTAATGTGTGAATTAAAAGAAATGAAAGCATACCCTTTGAGCATGATTCTATGTTTTAACCAAACACCTATATTTCAAAAACTCAACTTTTTCTGGAATATTGTTCCTTAAGCAACATTTACAACTTCATTTAAATATATCATGTCAAGCAATGAAAGTGAAATTCTTCATGGTGAATGTAAAGTCTGTTTTTCTCCATTGCTTTTTATGTTCTCTCAGTTTATTGATGATCACTCTTTGCAATAGCTTGAGAATGATCAATACTGGTGCCCCTGCAGGAAGAGAAACTAACAGAGTATATGCTGCAGCAGGAAGACTTTCAAGCCAAGTCAATTCATGACCTAAAGTCACTGTTTCCAGCAGCTGTGTCCAGCTTTTCTCTTGAGATCTGGAACAGAGTGTGGTATGACAAGGATGGAGTCCTGGACTAGAAATAATTAGAAAACAACAGAAGTGTAAGCAAAATCCTCAATGTAATTATTAACTGTTAACATGGGAAGTAGCACCTGATGCCTGTCCTTTCCACAGCCCAATTCTCCTGATTCCTTGTACCACCATCCCCCCAGTGACAAATGCCAGATACTGCTTTAGATAAAGTGCTCTCATGATTTCTGTCTTAAAAGTTACTTAGAACAAATAGTAATGGAAAAGTCTCCAAATTAATATTTCAGATAAACTTGTGTTGGTTTTGGATGAAGAATTTCTGAAATGCTTTCTATGGATTTCAAAAAGTTAAGGTCTTTATTTCTTTCTATTGTATTTACTAATTTTTCCCAGCTGGTACTAAAAGTAAGAGTCTCCAATAGAATGCATGCTATATAATGGCACACTCTATCTCCAAAACCTGGAAAAATGCAAAAAACATGTTTGTTAAATAGGTAAATGTACCTTTAATGGTATAAGCTTGATTGACGCCTGTATTTGCACATTTTAACTTCTTTGGTAAAACCAGGCAGAGCAATGATAATCAGCATGACTATAGCAGTTTCAAAATTCCCAGACATATTGGTCAATGTATTTTATTTATTCTTTGAAATATCTCTATGGGATGCCACCAGTAGTTTATATAAGAGAATAAATGAATAGTCAGGGAATTCATGTAAATTTCTCAAGGTCACATAGCTACTAAATGACAAAAATGTGATTAAAGATGTTTGGGAGTACAAAAAATCCATGGGGTCAACTGAATAAAACAAAAAATGATTAATAGAAACAATATTGCAAACTCTCTATGTACCTAATTGCTCCATTTCTTCTTTCCACTTCTTAAATTACCTAAAATTATATAAAGTAATAATTATAACAATGCATTGGTGGATTTTTAACAAATACAGATGTAGTATGTATAACAATAACAATAAGCACAAAAATGAGGAAGAGGTGACAGAATTATATGAGAATAATGCTTCTATATCTCACAGGAATTATGTTAGAATAAATCTTCAGTAGATTCTCAGATAAGTCCAAAAGTAGCCACTATGGAATAACTCAAAAATATAGTGAAAATAGTCATTAAATGAATTACAACTTTACATTAGAATGTATCCAATAAATGCAAAGAGAAGTAAAGGAGAAATAGAAGATCAAAAAATATGACATAAAAAAACAAAAAGTAAGATAGCAGACCTAAAATGCATGTATCAATAATAACATCAAATATTAATGGATTTTTAAAAATGGTCAGAATAGATTAGAAAATAGATTCAACTACCTGCTTTCTAGAAAAGACAAAGTTTATATACAAAGATGTATCATGAAAACATCAACCAAAAGAGAGCTGGTTGTACTAAATCAGACAAAATAGACTTCAAAACAAAATAGAAACATTATAAGGATAAAGATGGACATTTTATAATGATAAAGGGCCTATCTATCAGGAAGATATAACAGTGATATCCATATTTAGGCCTGACAACAAATCCTTCCCCCAAAAATTCAAGTAAAAACTGCCCACTTTGAAGAGAGTAATAGACAGTCCAAGCTTAATAATTGGAGACTTGAATACTACATTTTCAATAATGGAAAGGACAACTAGGTGGAATATCAACAAGGAAAGAGAATTCCTCAACAACACTCTAGATCAGGGTTCTTAAACTTTTTTGCTCCATGGACCCCTTTGCTAGTCAGGTGAAAACCATGGTCCCCTTCTCAGAATGTAGCAGCAGATAGTTTTATGACACTCAACATAGGAATGTCTTTAAATTTAATTTTAGGATTATTCAAAATTATGTTTCACAATTTTCCCATAATTTCAATACCTAATAACCTAGCATGGTTCAACATCTGTTCAAATGGTCATTTTTGGCAAACATTTAGAAATTTGAGTTTTCCCACTCCGTCATAAAAACATTTCTGCCATCCTTACCAACTTTTTGCAGGCAGTTATCCACTACACTCAGAACATGCTACATCAAAATAAAAATTATACTAAGTCCACATTATATTGTATATTGTTTAATAAATATACCACACCTGCACCAACATCCCTACAAGAATAATATTTTTTGAATTTTCAATTCAAGCTCACCAATCCCCTGAAATCTTTCCACAGACCCCTTGGAGGTCCGTGGACCCCTGGTTAAGAACCCCTGGATTAAGGGTGAAAAAAAGATAATTCAAATTACAAAAGTCAGGAATTAGAGACGGGATATGACTATTAAACTTACAGAAACAGAAAAGATTATAAATAAATACTATGAACAGTTGTAAGCCAATAAATTTGATAGCTTAAATGTAATGCAAAATTTCTTAGAAGTACACACAATGTCAAAACTGACTGAAGAATAGACAATTTGAAGAGAACTTACACTTGAAGAAATTTAGTCAAAATATATTTTTTAAAAATACATACACACAAATTCTCAGACCCAGATTATTTCCCGGTTTCCCTGAAGAGTTCTATCAAACACTTAAAGAATTAATAACAATTCTTTACAAAATCTTCCAAAACATAGGTTAGGATTGAAAACTTCCAAATTCATTCTCTGAGGTCAGTTTTAATCTGATACCAAAAACCAAAGATGTCAAAAGAAAAGAAAACTAGAACCCAGTTGTAGCAGTTTGGTATTATTCATGAATTCCAAAAATAGATATTGGATTGTGTTTGTAAATTGCTTTGTTCCTCTGGGTGTATTTTAGACTGTATTAAATTCAGAGGTTTCACTTTTACTTGATTAAATACAGTTAAGGCTTTGATTGGGCCACATCAGTGGGACACTGAGTCCCCAACCCCTTGGTGGGTGGCGACTCACAGAGAAAATGACATGACAGAGGAGATAGTGGAGTTTTAATGCTGGGGTTTTTGATGCTGGAACTCCGGGAAGTAAACACACAGGAGAAGAATACAGAGGAATAAAGATGGCTCCATAGACGTGACAGAGACTCCAAGAAAAGAGAAGGTCTGACCTTATGGAAAGAACAGAGCAGCTGAACCCAGAGAGAACTGAGCCCCAGTAGGGAGACAAGATTTATCCCAACCTACAGCTGATATTGGAAAAAGCTGGGATTATGGAGCCTGAATTGGAAGAGAAAGGCTGGACCCTTGCAGATGTTGGCAGCCATCTTGCTCCAACACATGGCATCAGATTTTGGTAAGAGAAGTAATTTATGCCTTATGGCCTGCACCTATAAGCTTCTACCCCTCCAAAATACCCTTTATAAATGCCTACAGATTTCTGGTACTTTGAATCAAGATGCCTTTGGCTGACTAATGTACCAGTGTTTCTTATGACATAGAAACAAAAATCCTCAACAAAATACTAACCAAAGGAATGCAGCAACATGTAGAAAAGGAGATACACCATGATCAAGTGGGTTTTATACCAGGAATACAAGATTGGGTTACTATCCAAAAATCAGTTAATGTATTACACAATATAAGTGGAATAAAAAATATAAACTACATTACCTTCTCAACAGATGCAGAAAAAGCATTCTTTAAAAACCAATATTAAGAAACTACCAGTAGAAGGGGGAAAAGGCATTTATGAAAAATGCACAACTAATATCATACTTAATTATGGAATATTGAAAGCTTCCCTGTAAAATCAGGAACAAGACAATTATGTCTGCTCTCATTACTTCTATTCGATGTTGAACTGGAGGTTCTAACAATTGCAGCTAATTAAGAAAGTGAGGTAAAGGGCATCCAGATTGGAAAGGAAGAAGGAAAACTATATCTAAAGATGCCACATAATAAATGAGTTCAGCATTGTTGCAGAACACATTATTAATATACAAAAATCAACTGTTTTTCTATACAATAGATCAAATGATGAATAATGGATTTAAGAAAATAATTGCATTTACAATAGCAACAAAAGGAGTAAAGTGTTTATAAAATACTTGGGAATAAATTTAACAAGAGAAGTGGAAAATCATACTCTAAAAACTGCACCAGGGAAGTGGACTTGGCCCAATGGATAGGGCGTCCATCTACTACATGGGAGGTCTGCAATTCAAACCCCAGGCCTCCTTGACCCGTGTGGAGCTGGCCCATGTGCAGTGCTGATGCACGCAAGGAGTATCCTGCCATGCAGGGATGTCCCCATGTAGGGGACACCCATGCACAAGGAGTGCACCCTGTAAGGAGAGCCGCACAGCGTGAAAGAAAGTGCAGCCTGCCCAGGAATGGCGCCACACACACGGAGAGCTGACACAGCAAGATGATGCAACAAAAAGAAACACAGATTCCTGGTGCCACTGACAACAACAGAAGCGGACAAAGAAGAACACACAGCAAATGGACACATGGAACAGACAACTGGTGGGGGGGGGAGGGAGAGAAATAAATAAAAATAAATCTTTAAAAAAAAACTGCACCACGTTATTGAAAGAAATAAAGAAGATCTAAACAAATGGGGAGACATTTATGTTCATGGTTGGAAGACATAATATTGTTAAGATGGCAGTACTCCCCAAATTGATCTGCAATTTTACCAGAATTCTAACTGACTTCTTTTTAGAAATTGACAAGCAGATCTTAAAATTCATGTATAAATTCAGTGGATTGAGAAGAGCCAAAATTATATTGAAAAGAAGAAAAATGTTGGAATATTCATACTTTCCAATTTCAAATCTTACTACAAAGCTACAGTAATCAAGACAGTGTGGCCCTGGCATTTGGATTGGACATATACATTAAAGGAATAGAACTTAGAATCCAGAAATAAACCCTCATATTTATGATCAACTGATTTGGCAAGGGTGCCAAAATAATTCAAATGAGAAATAACAGCCTTTTTAACAAGTGGTGCTGGGACACCTGAATATGTATATGCAAAATAATAAGTTCAGGCCACAATCTCAAACTATATTATCTTTTTTTTAATGGATCAAAGACCTGAAAGCTAAAACTATAACCCTCTTATAAGAAAGCATAAAGACAAATCTTCATGAGCTTGGATTTGGCAGTAGTTCCACTACCCTCTCCTCATTGTGTTTTAAATTATTTATCCAGTGATTACACTTGGCTTTCCTAACTGGGTGACCAAGTAAGGCATTTGTGCTCATTGCCACACACTTGGCTGATCTGTTGATATTGACAAAGGCAGAATTACTTCTCTCTGTAGACAGATTTTTATTATGTCATCAGAAGTTAGTCAAATGAAATTGAGACAGACAAATGGATAGAAGCTAATAAGGATGATTTTATAACATGCTTTTATCTCATCTTATCTTTGTGGAAAGATCATAGCTTAAAATCCTGAGAGACTTGGTACATAAAAGTTTTCATGGTGATTTCATACAGTGGTTGGTTGATATAATGGAAATGAGCTGATATTGTTTCTACAACTACTTATTTTCTCCTTTATTCCGCTTCAATGAAGAAATAAGAGTCTGATATAGGAAGTCTCACTAATTTCTAAGTGATTTTCTATACAGTTCTATTATCTTTTACTAGTATTAACTTTTGTGATAAAATTCAAATGAGATTTTATTTCATGGTAGTTTTTGGCCTTAGCCTTCACAATTTATTTTTAAACACTTGACAATCTGTATAGGAGATTAAGAGATTTCTGGCATTTATTCTTACACCAAGTTGATCAACTCTAGAATTTAGGCATTATTAGTTTATCTCTTTGGACTTTAAATCTCTCCAAGGTTGTCTGTAGATAGCTTTTATTTTTGTGAATTAAAAATCTTCTTAGAAAATATCTATGGAGTTAAGAAGAGAGGAAATAGAAATGAATTTTTCATGCACATTTTGATACACATTTCATTAAGTTTATTAATTTCTTACACTGATTTGTACACTGGTTATAATCAGTATTTGATTCAAAGGGGGGGAGGCATTCACTATTGATATACTCTAGGGGCCTTATTATTCTACCCTTTACAATTTACCAAGATTAGGGATACTGTGATTATATTTTTAGCATGGAAAAAATGTTCAACTCCCCAAGCCATAATGATGAATATAATTGGACTAATTTCTTTAGAATTTCTTGAAAAAGTAATTGAAAGCTTTTATAGAATGCTTGCATTTTCTTTTCCGTCTCTCAAAACTCATACAGCAGTATATTGCTGGCAGATATTGTATTTAAAAATAAAGTATATTTTCACTATGAAAAAAAAAAAGACATAAAACTATATGTCCACACAAAAATTTTTGCATCAATGTTCAAAGCTGCGTTATTTACAGCAGATAAAAGGTGAATAAAAACAAATATATATCAAGTGACAAATGCCATATATCCATATAGTGGAACATTACTCAGCCATAAAATGGATATATGATAAAAAACAAAGGTAGAGCTTGAAGATATTATGCCAAGCGAAAGAAGCCAGTCACAACAGAACACATTTTATGTGCTTCCATTTATATGAAGGACCTAGAATAGGCAAATCTATAGAGACAGAAAATACATCAGTGGTTGTCTAGAGCTGGGTGCTATGATGAAATGGGAGGTGAGAACAAAATGGTATGGGGTTTCCTTTTGGAGGTGATGAAAATGTTCGAATTGATTGTGGTGATGGTTGTATGATCCTGTGACTATACTAAAAACCACTGAATTGTACACTTTAAGTGGATGAATTGCATGTTATATGAATTAGTTTTCTATAAAGCTGCTAGAAAATAAATATTTTAAAAACCCCAAATTTAGTGACTTTTAGGATCAAGGTTGTGATTTAATAATTTTATACATTTGACATCCTTCACTTTTCAGTGTCCAGAGTGAAACAGGTACAATTTCCATACCATCAGTGAAAATGGGAGTGCTGTCCTGCTCACTGGAAACCTCACACACAAATATGAGAATGAGAAGGAACACTGGTCTCTGAGGAGCCAGAGCAGTGTCTTTGTAGATAAAGTAGGATACTCTCACCTGCCAAGGGATAAGGAGAGTCTACACCTGTCTACATTCCAGTTACGAGGTGACTCTTTGATCAGAGTTGGGTCTAAGAGAGTAGCAGACAAGAGTCTAACAGAAAAGAATACTGAGAGGTGGCCAGGCACAGAAAGAGCACAGTTTATGACTCAGACTTCCAAATCAGTTAGAAGCCTGCAGGAAGCAGTCACCCTTGAAACACAACAGACATGTGGTGAAAGTCACAATGGAGAATGGAATCATCCAGGTCAGCTGCTAAGGTGTTAAACACATACACACACATGCACACACACAACTCATTTTCCCAGTTGACTTCAGGCTCATAGGTTATTTCCTAGTCCCCACCTATCTCTTACGGTCTATGGCTTTGTTACTTGTCTGTATAAATTGTAACACTTTAGAGCTACCAAAGCGGGAAAATCTAAAATTTTCCTATGCCTCTGGCCTAGGTTTGAAGAAGTGAATGATGACCTACACAATCACTGAGAAAGACTATGTCAACTACCAATACTGAATAATAATCTAATGAGTGGGAGATAACTTAAAAAGTGGATGTCATTCTGAACACAGAGCAAATGGTCTCAATGAAGCATAGTCTCTATAGGAAAGACATTACAAATTAATTTGCATCAATAATATAAGAGCACTCTTGCATGATACAAGGCATATTTAAAATATAGAGATTAGAAAAGAGGTAGGAAACACTGTTGGCAAACTATGGAGGCAACAGTTACTATAATGAGCTCTTCAGGAAGGAATCTGAGTTTTTAAAGAAGCACATTGAATAAATAATTTCAGACTATGAGCAAAAAGGAATGCAAATTAGGAATAAATTATAAACGACATAAGAAATTTGATTTATCCAAGATGCACAGATCCAGATGCAGAGATCACTGATTGAGTCAGATAGAGGGGATAAAATCAAAGGAATTTGGGGAGAACAGTTTTCTGCTCTGAAGAAAGTCTTTCACAGTGTTGCCAGCCACCAGTGCTGATAGTGCTTTGCCGAGTCTGTACCCTCTTCCAGGTCCTGCTGTTGCTCTGCTCTGCTCCTCAAGACCTTGCTACATTCCATTCCTGCTTTTGCTCTTGACACTAACACTGACACAAAAGTAGATGGTATCTGTGAGAATTAGAAGCATGTTTTGGTGTGCCTCATGATATTCTCTTTTAACAATGTCTCAAATGTCTTAAGACAATATTGTTTGTGGTTCATTGATTTTAGTCATAGTTGTTACCAGACTAGAAACCTGGTTAAGAATAAAAATCTGACTAAAAGATATCAAGGTTTATTCTAAATTGCTTCTTCTTTCTGTAATGTTTTTGGAGAGCCAAGTCTGAAGTGTCCAGCTCCTTATCACTTTAGAATGAATTTTCTTTCACCACCTCCTCTTATATACTAAGAGACTCCTGACCAGTCATCTAACTACCCTGATAGATGGTTCTTTAAACATGCTTATGTAAGTCTAAAACTCTCCTACCCTCATTCCCTTCCCGGGAAATGCTTTGTCCATTTACACATAAGCTGCTGGTGGTCCCTAGTTCACAAGACATGCCCAGGCAAATCTGAGCCTTACTGATTTGTCTCAAAGAGTAGATAGATATTAACAGACAGATAAATTGCTAGATTAGGTAGATATAGATATGATATCATATGGAGCTGACAATTCTTCCCCTTGACTAACATGTATTTTAGACTATATATTTGAATACAGTAATCTAGCCTGAAAGTATAAATATGACTCTGAAGCTTGGTTTCCTATTTTATGAATCACTGTGGCATTTGACATAAAAATATCATATCATCATGTAGCAGACTAGAAAACGAATCAACAGATGGATCTGGAACCTGGAAAAAAGTCCACGTGGACATCAATACCCCCAGGATGGCTGCTGGCAGACCCTCATCAGATTCTCCCATTCAGGAGGAGATTTCCTCTGGAAGCCAGGAGAAACCCTGAATATTCCCCAAGGACTTATCACTGGGCCTCCCCAGGGATTCATGGGTGGGGTAATCAATCAGAACAGCAAACAGCTGGAACTCCTCTCATGCTATTAGCAAAAAGGTGGAATCATTAATGGTTTAAAAGGCAAGCAAACTGTCCCTGTCCCTGTGCCTGTTTGTGCCCTATTCTGGCCTTCTTTGCCCCTGCCTGGATCAATACACAAGTAAACCTGGGATTTATCATCTAAAATGGGAAATTATAGTCTGTAAATCAGCCCCTTTACCACTTTCAGCCCTTTCCTTTTACCTGGTACCCATGATCTGTTATTTTCTCCCATTTCTCTTCCGTCCCCTACCTTAATAAATTACTGGCCTAATTAGTGTGGCTTGCTCTTGAAATTCATTTCTTGCAGCTTAGTCAAGAACCTAGACAAAATCTGGTAGCAATCATGACTAGAAAATAAGTTCTCAGTACTAAAATTGTTTTGGTTCTGACAATAATAATGAAGGCTATAAAAATAAAGTAACTTCTTACTAACCTGAATCCGAAAAGAACTTTGGATAATAAACATACAGTTTATCACATAGTACAGATTATTAACATATAGTCTGTATTATCTCCAAAAAGCCACTGTAATAGTATATAAACTTAGAACATACTAAGGAATTATATTTGGAAATATCTTACCTTGGTTAATCATTTTTTAGTTTGGAAATATGGTCAGATGTGTTTTTTTGAAACAGCATTGTAAAATATTTTAAGCTTAATGTTTGTGATATCTAATTGGGTTTCTAGTCTTTACTTTTGATTTGCAAGTTGCTTTGTCACACAAGTCTCTACATGCTCATTTATGCAGAAGTCACCACATGCCACCTCCGCAATTTCTGTTTTTCCATTTCTTGCTCTGTGTCTTCACACATTATGCTCTTTTTCCCCTGAGAAAGAAGTTGCCTTCTTTCAGACACAAACCCCCATCACCAAACCTCACCTCCTCCACAAAGCACTTTTGAAGCAACTGCATGTCCAAATCAATACATGACTAAACTTGTAAAAAGTTATCATCTAACACGAAATTTTTCCATAGGCCTACATATGTGATAAGCTCAGGAGGGAAATATGATATGATTGTATGGGGAATTTTAGAGTGGTTATTTATTTTTTCAGTGGTAGCATATTCCACTCCAAAGTTTTTTGTCCAAACCTTTATTTTCTCACAGTTGAAGGATGTCAAAAACAAAAAACAAAAAAAAAACTACCAAAAAAATCCTGAAATGCTGCATATGTTTTATTTTCCAGTGGAAGGTCAATTGATAAACTCGTAATGATTCTAAACATTTTGCAATATTATAATCTTAGAACAAAACTGCATATTGAAAACCTTATTAGTACTAGGGTGTTAACCTCTGTAGAACCCAATATGCTTCTTCATTTAACACAGCGGGCAAATAAACCAGGGGCGTGTTACTCAGTAATTCGGTATGTGTATTTATACGTCTGTCTTCAGGACAAGACTGCAAATGGCTAGATATTCATTTAAATAAGAAAATCCATTATTGACCCCCAGATTCTGGCTCGTTTTGCCAGAAACTTTTAAAAATCTAAGGTCATGAGATAATAAACTATTGTCATGTGTATTAACAGTGAAACATTTTTGCTACCATTTCCTATATAAGAGATCTGAGTTTTCCTACAATCCTAGATCCACTCCCTGAAAGAAAAACTTCTCTGCTCCTGCTTATGCCTTTGGCTAAATTTGCCTTCTACCCACATACAGGACCACCCACATGTGAAGGGACTACAGAAACAAAAATGTGTATCTAAATTTCTTTGAGCCTGTGCTTGTTGGTGTTGTATAAGGACCTACATAACTTTATGAATTATGACTCCAGCTTGCCTGTTTTTACTTGTATCACCTGACTTTCTGGATTCCCTGAAGTTGCTCTTGACCCCTAATATTTATATTAGTGTTTTCTCTAAATTTTTGTTTTTCAGTCTCTAACCAGTAATGATTTCATCAGAGCAGCTTAAAGCCAAATCTCCCAGTCTCAAGGTAAAACACCTTCTGCATACAATTGACAAGTCACTTAGCAGTTGCTCACCATGTCGACTTCTCATGAGGCCACTGATTGACTTCTAGGCATTTCCCCTATAATTTTAAATACACTGCTACCATGCATATGTATAGGTTTGTTTATGATGCTGTGATCTTTGTAGGTAGATTCTGATCTATTTATCCATGCCTAGCCACTATGCTTGTGAAAACATTACATAAGTGAATGAAATTGCTTTGTTCATTAGGGAACTTACACTCTATAGAGTAGGAAAGAAAAATGCAATTGGGTTACAAGGTGGAACACTGCTCAGTAGGACCTATTGACCATCTAGGTAACAATGCAGCATTGCTTGATTAATAGTTGAGTGACTTTAAACAAATTAAAATCTATGCAATTTACTTACACATGGTAACAATTCAATTAATATATCTATAGCTACCACAGTTGTAAGAAGTCTCACTGGCCAGTGAAACCTCAATACATTGGGAAATAAGTGTGGATCAACATCATTGGTTAGATCCATATCTTTTTCAAAAATCTTGGTCACTATAAGTGGTATTCTCAATATGAGCTATCTGGATTTTGATTGGCTTTCTTCTCCTTATATTGAAACTGTTTAAATATTGCTCACCCTTCTCCCTTAGACTAAGATTGTTATCCCTCATATTTACTTTCTTTATTCTTTCTAGAAAACTGTCATGAATAGGATCAGATGTCATTTTCCAGACTATATAAAAGTGTTAAGGAATAAAGTGTCTTTTCATAGTATTTACAATCATAAGTCATAAATAATTACTTGGAGATACAATCTAGAAATGAATAATGAGTAGATTGATAATTTCAGTGAAGCCTTGGAGCATAAAAGCAGAAAATGAAAGTGAGACATTTTGTTGAATGATCTGATTTTTTTGTAAAACTGATCTTACTTCTCAGTTCTTAGAAAATGAACACCCATTAGGATATGTGTAGACATGGCCTGAATATTAACACTATCAAGTCAGAACATCTCATATGCTTTTCCTTTCTTATCATTTGAGGAGAAAGGCAGGGCTTGGCAGGCAGTGTTGTTGGAATCCACTATAGAAATCTTTTATACAGCAATAATAAAAAAAGAATGAAAAGAGAAATGTTGTACTTCAACTCATGCTAACATCCTTCTCTTTTATCACTTCATTAAAAAAATGATGTAATCTCTGCTTAGATTTCTTCAGCTAAGAATAAAGCTCAACGTTTTGTAATTTTCTACCTGTCATTCTTATGAAGATCAATAATTCTTTTCTCACAATCCAAACTCAAAGGTCATATTTTCAGTCTTGATTCTCTTTCAGTGTTCCACATGTAGGACACTTGAGTTACACTGCTCGGAATAGTCTGTCTCCATGGTGATGTTTATGTATGTATGTATGTATGTATGTATGTATCTATCTATCTATCTATCTATCTATCATCTACCTACCTATCATCTTACTATCATTTTACCTACATTTTGAACATTATTTCTTTCACTGATTACTGTAGTTCAGATATACAGTATCACTATTATCTAGCAAACCTTGAGTCAACTTCTATTTTGGGAATGTATTTATCTATAAGCATTAACTCATAGAGTAGTAAAGGTTTCCCTACTTTCCTTTGTTTCCCATGTTTCCACCTTCTCCATAAAATATGCAATTATTAATGTATTGCTATATTGCTGTATTATACCATTTTATCTCTAGAATGGAATAAAATGCCCGTTGCAATATATATCTGTTGAAGGGATGAATGGAGAGATTTAAGGATGAATCAACTAGCCTATTACTGACTCTGATGTATTTATTTTTTATTTGTCTCTAGATCTGCCCTCTACCCTTCTCTACTCTGTTCTCACAACTTTTATGACCTACACCAGTGGGCTCTTGTAATTTTTGATTGTCAGGTGTGTTTTTGCAAATTAGAGGAAGATCAGTGAAAACAATGTTTATGCCACCAAGCTCATCTCACCTCAGTTTCCTCACAGCTGCTGTGGTCTGAAAGTGCCACTCACAAAAGGACTCAGTCCCTCTAAGGTGGCGAATTCTCTACAGTTCTTTCTTTCTGGACTCTAGAAATTGCTACTTTTCCTCTTCTCTTCATGCCTCAGCTTGGGGGTTGCATCTTATGTCGCTTGGCCTTGAAGGACAGTCCAATCTCTTATGGTTTCCCTACATGCTATAAATGCCTTTGTAAATTATCCTTCCATTACACTTTCTTCTTGTCTCAGAATTGGGAACAGTCAGATTTTTTAAACTAGTATGCTGACGGGCACATTATCTAGTTAAATCTTAATCCTAAAATGAGATTACTACAGAGCTTTCTCCCCAAAATCTTTCTAGCATTTTGCAATCTTAAGACTCAGTGGCAATCGAGGTTATCTTCTAAAATTTTATCTCAAAGTTACCTTTAAGATAAAACATGAAATTACAAATTCATGAGATAACTTTTTTCTAAGTCTTGGCTTATTTTACATGATAAAAATTTGATTGATGATGCCCATATGTGCAGCATTCTTCATCATGAAGTATTAATCTCAGCGTGCTCATTATCTTTCTCTTTGAACAATTCATATATTCTACAAAACTTAATTAAGCATGTATGTGAGGCACTGAAGACGCTATTGTTATATATAAAAGAGGTGATTGGGAAGTTTCCAGTCAGTTCAGAAATACCTGGACATGTGTATAGCAATTCATTACTTAGAAATGTGTTTCTCTTCTGCTTCAATATCCTATAACTGTGGGAGCAAATGTTTGCCCTAAATTCTGAGACTAGTAAAATAAAAGTTTATTTCTCATTCACATGAAGCCCAATGTATCTGGTTCTTGTGGGCAGTCTTTGTGGACAGCTATTCTCCACGCTCTGACTCAGGGAGATTCCACCTTTTATTTTGGCTGCCATTTTCTAGGGCCATGGAGGGAAGAGGGAGAATATGTGGAAGATTGCTTTTTGTTCAGCTCTGGAAACAGTAAACACATTTGTTACACAGAATTTTATCCAGAATTTTGTCTTCTCGTCCTACTCAGAAGCAGGGGAACTGGAGGAATGTAATTAGATATATCCAAGAAGTGGAGAACAATCAGATATTGATAAATATAGTCACTAATTCAATGAGAAATATTTCTTGTAAAATTTTATAAATATGAATTGTTTTATGGGGAGAGACCTATGTTTTGTCTGAAAATTTTACCATCTCCATTACCCAGTGGAGGACTTAAATATATATTCAAAATAAGTCAGTTAGTAAATTTATTCTTAAATTTAAATCCAGCAATGCTTATGTTCTATTCTAAATCACTCTTTTTAATAGCGATTAATATTATGGAGACCACAGTACAAGTGGTAGTTATTTTTGCCACCAGGAAAAGTTATACAATCTAGGTGTATATGTAATTTAATATAATTTAAAGTCATGTAGGAAAAGGGGCCAGTTACAATTTTATAAAGAGAATGGAGACTTCAAATAATTTTTTTTTTGCTTTCTTAAAACCAAAGTGAATCCACATATTTACCCCAAATTATCATCTTTGTACTTTATACTGATTTAATTAAATTCATATTAACCATTATCATTACCTTTCTTTAGCTAAAAATATTTCAGGAATAATTTATTTTTACTCATTTGATCAATAAAAAGAGCCTTAATATTACTGTTGGCCCAAGATAAATTCTTCTTTTGTCACTGCTCCTTATTTAATCAAACTTTCAATATTAGAAATATGTCAGTCCAAATATTTCCCGTTGAGCTATTATTATACCTGTGCTCTCTTTTCTCCTGCTACTAACTCTTCCAAAATGCAAATTACTTTCTCAGACCAAAAGTTCAGCAGAAGCCCAGCCTGGCTCCTTTTTACAGAAAACCACCAACAGATTTGTTAACAGCTGTTCTTAGGGTCTGTGCACGTAATGGAAACTTCCGAACCTTTCAGGACCCATGGTTTCTCTGGCTGCAGCACAGGAATCATTTAGCAGTAGGTGACACTTTCAGCAATATAATTAAAGGGCTTGTTTTAGCAAAATTACACACTGTGAAACACATAATGAAAGGAAGGGGGGAAAGGTAACATGCTTGGGTGTGCAATTTAGACCCTGATGGAGAATAGGCACAGCTGGGAGCTTGACAATTTTGGCTTTGATTCTTGAGGTCAGATTAAGAAAAACAAATTACTCTATGTTCTATGTTATTCAGGTGAAAAAATGGAATGATTAGATAATTAAAAATATCTTGCCTTCTTTATTCTGCTAATTGAGACTGAGGGAGATTATAAACAAGCCCACAACAGGACACTCCAAAGGTCATTTTTTAATTTGAATGCCAGCATCAACTTTCTGAAATTATTGATGTTTGGTTTATGGGGAATAAAAGAAGGGAGAGTTAAGCGAATCTGACTTGCATTTTTTCTGAGCATATTTGCTTCAATTCTAATTAGGGACAGAATAGGTCTTTAAATCAGGGTAGATTTGGATCTATGGAACTCATACATTGGGACATATTTCTTTCAGAAGCCTTCTCTTAAGTGCTCTTCACCATTTGCTACTACTAGGCAAAAGCAATCTTCGAATTTAGAAAATGTGATTAACAAGATTTTAGAAAATAAAGATTTGAAACCCTCTACAGTTGTACATTTTATTATTTGAAAATAATATAACATGACTAAATATGTGTCCCAGTCATTGTCTCTACAATTAAAAGTCACCCCCATTTGAATGTCTATCACCATTGTTTACTTTTGCCGATTTCCAAATTTATGTAAGTGAAATCAAACAGTATATGTACGCATTTGGGTCTAACTGATTTCCTTAATAGTACTTTGGTAAGATTTATCCATATTAGTACATGTAATTGTAGTTCATTAATTTCACTGATGTGTGAAATTATTAAATATTAAAATATATTTAAAAATATTAACACTAAACATTTATCTATTTAATATTGATGGACATTTTAGCTATTATCAATAATGTTGATATAAAGATTATATTACATGTATTTTGATGAACATACATAAATTTGTCTTAGGTATTTCATAGAATAGAATTGCTGCTTTGTAAACTATATGTAGGTTTAGCTTTAGTAAATATTGCCAAATAATTTCCAGAGATATCATATCAAGTTATACTCCCACCATTGGTATATAAGAGTTCCATATCCTCTGTGGGAAAAAATTTAGATTATATTTAAACTTTGTATGACCTGTTGCTTATTGTAAATGTTACACCTGTTCTATTGTAATGTTGCAGTTTTTCCTTATTGTTGATGATGTTGCAGTTCTGATAGCAAACAGCTGCTCGGTGGTTCCCCAATAAATGCAATGTGGAAACTAGGGTCAAGGTTCTCAGTTCCAGAAGCTGTGAGTCCCCTGGTCCCATCCTTACCTCCTCTCTTGTGTGTGTCTCTCTCTGTCCTTTATTTCTATAAGTTCTGCGTCACCTTCCCTTCAAACCAACCTGTCGCTGAGCTGATCTCAGTAATCCTCAACAACATTTTGAAATGTCAATAGTTTATTTTAGTCATTCTAATGAGTATATAATAGTATTTTATTGTTTTAATTTTCATTTCACTGGTGAATGTGGTTGAGCATTTTTTCACATGTTTATGGACCATTTGAATAGTCTTTATTTTAAAGTACCTGCTGAATTCTTTTAGAATATCTTTTTAGTGGATTATATATAGCAGTATATTTGATATTATTTGGAAACACTTCTTTTTGTGTTCTCAATACATACATATACATATGTACACACACATATATAATATACTGGTAAATAAAAAATTAAAAATTTTTAAAAAGTCAAAATTCCCTAGTACAAAAAGGGAAAGTGAGTCCCCTTCCTTCCCATTTCTTAGAGCATTGTTTAGAAAACTTATAAATTCTTTCTCTGCCCTTTGAGATACATGTAAATTTCTTAAAAAGGTTTTGCTTTCTTTACAACCCAGGAATGTCTTTTGGAAGGACCTGGAAGATACTATTTACACTGTGAACCTCAAGAAAGATAGTTTCCCCCATCCTTCAGTTTCTGTGGGAGCCTAGAAGCCTAACTTTATCTGGAGAATGGCTCTGAAGTTTCAAACCTACCTCCTGTCATAGAAATATGAGAAATTTTATTATACCTTTGGATAGAGGGAATTAGCAAACACAAAATCCATCGATATTACCAGTAAATTTCGGATATATGTGACAAATAGAGCTGTTAAGTCCTCTTACCTGAGGACTAGTTATCATTTATCTTGAAAATATGAAATGGGTTGCTTCTGCTTGTCTATATAAAAGGCTGAGATTTGTTTTCTTCTTTGCAGTATCTTTAGCTGATTGCCTGTGATGCATCCATTTTTGGTTTAATGCTTATTCAATAATAAATTTGTCTTCTCTTTCACCTATTTTTTTTGTCTCTTCTACCTGTTTTTTAAATTTTTGTAATGAGGTTCCTTTACTACAGAAGAACCTAATAATCTGGGCTTGATTTGGGCGTGTTTATTTGTTTTCATTTTCTCTGTGGATAGTAAATGCCTAGCTACCAGGTGTTTTGTATGCCCAAGTGGGCAAAAAGCAAGCATATTGTATAAACAGAATTTAATTAACACCTGGCTTACAGTCCCTCACCTCATTTCCCTCAATCTCTCATCACAACTGTTGACTCTAAATCTTGACCACAGAGATGTAAGTTTGCAGGCAGAACAACCCCCTCCTCCCCTCTGCAGCACCCACGCATGTATTTTTGGCTGCAGTTCCCTTGTCCTCCTCTTTCTGAGGAGTCACCTTCCTCTCCTCTATTTTCTTTTACTCTTTCTCACTGTGTTGTCATCTAACATCTGCTGATTTTCCCGTCCATTCTGCTCATTTTAATTTGGAACTATTTTCGTTACCTTATCATTTAACTAGAACCTCAGGAAGAAGAGTAAACATTTATGCTCAGGTTAGTGTCTCCCACTTAAAGCTTCCATTTGCGTTTAGGAAGCCATTAAATCATTCTCTACCCTTGACATTCGATCATGTTTCTTAATTACTCTGTCTTCCTCAAAACAGGTCTTCTCCCTTCTAGATTCTTTGCTTTCTCCCTGACTTCCTTCTATGTTCAGCAATTTCATGCGTGTTTTAGATTATCGAAATTCCTCAAGGTTACAGCCAAACCCATATTTCTTTGGCAATGGGTCAGGCTCACAATTTGCTCCTTTCTCCTTAAAGCATCATAATTTCATATTTGTCCAGAACATTGATTTTAGTTAACTGGTAGATTTTTGCATTTGGATTTATTTCCTAAGAGATGAATCACCAGATTACCCACTTCTGCAGTACTTATTTTTTAAAGGAACAATTGCTTAATAATACATTTTTAAAAAGATTATGAAGGAGAACATTTCAACTCTAAAACTGCATATAGTTTTCTTAAATTCTCCATGGATTATTGGAATGCTTTATCAAACCCTTCACCTGGACACTGGTACATTATTAAAAAATACATTATATGTTGATATATTTCAAAATTTCTTTTAACTTCTGTCACTGTTTGGCATGAGGGTTAACACAGGGTAACGATTAAGTAAGTATGGTGGGGAATATGATGTGATGGCTGTTGCAAGGTGAGATGTGCTGTGTAGCAGGCCCCATGGCTACACAGGTGTGGGGTATAACTTATCCCAGTTTTGTCTCAATATGTCTCTAGCTGTGTTCTATGGACTGAAATTGTTTTAAAAACAAGGATTTTGTGTGTGTGTGTTTTTTAAACAGACTTTAAAATAGCTTTATGAAAGATTCACATTCCTAAACTACCTAGTAGACCTAAGTAGGGGTAACTAAAATGCTCTAAGATGTTTTCAAATTAAGGTAGTGAACATGATTTCTTGTTCTTTGGAATAAAAAGAATAATATACTCTAACATACAGAAATATATTAGAGTTTTCACCCGTGTTATTCAATTAGAATACATTTTCATTTCAAAGGAGAGGACCAAGAAAGATTTTGGTGAGTCAAACTAACATTATTGCGGTGGTAAAATATGTTCTAGGGAATATCAGAGTGGTTAAAGTCTACCTGGTGCTACATAATAATTATATGAGAAAAACTTTCCAAAATGATGTAATTTATCATTTTAACAAGGCTCCCAAAGCTCCATCAAGAAAAATAAATACTTTAAAATAGCATTTATATATAGTATCTACATATTGATATTATTTATTGAATATATCATTTATATAGTATGTGCATATATTTAAAATATAATTCAGTTTTTTGATTTATTGATTTTTATTTAAATAAATTGGGATTATTGAAAAAGTATTATTCTTAAGTGCTAGGGTAAGAATAATAAATTTCAATAAACACTAGTGGCTTATACAAATAATTAACAGTTGGTGGATTGTTTAACCATACAACCTCTGTGCTAAAAATTTTGCATGCAAATTTTATTTATTTGACTTTTGTAATACTATATGAGAAAGTTATTCTATCATTGCCATTTTTCATATGAGAAAATTGAGTTTCTTATCTGCTGAGGGAAATTCCTGAGGTTACAGAGCAGATAGATGGAGAAGTTGATATTTTAATATAGGTGCATTTTTTCTTGGGAACACAGGATGTACCAACTGACGTAAGTTCCTCTTGACACCAAGGATGCAGTTTAGTTTTCTCAGAGTACAAATGCTTAATTTACTATAATTTTGATCTTCCTCTCTTTGAATTCTCATCTATAAAGATATTAATCATATAGATTTCCAAATATGAAACTTGAAGTTGCTTTGAAATCCAAAGGAGAGTCTAAGAGGCTGCAAATTATTAGATCAAACCCTCAGGAATAAATTTTACATTAGATTTTAGGAGAATACCCATACCTTA
Source organism: Dasypus novemcinctus (assembly GCF_030445035.2). Taxonomy (NCBI): domain Eukaryota; kingdom Metazoa; phylum Chordata; class Mammalia; order Cingulata; family Dasypodidae; genus Dasypus; species Dasypus novemcinctus. The sequence goes on along the minus strand of NC_080679.1, from coordinate 94,200,086 downwards.
AGAGATATACCTGAATGTTGATTTTCAAGGTTTTTTTCCCCATTGTTAAAGAATTAGCACTAAGTTTTATATGCCATAAGGATTGTTTTTCTCTATGTTTAAATTATGGGCTTTAAAATTTTGTTGAGTCAATTTGCAGGCTGAAACCGCTTTTAGGAATAGAGTATATTTAAGTGATAAGCAATTGAAAATCCTTTATTATCCTTGCCATTCTTTTCTACTTCCTTTTCCAGTTAGCTGCCCAGGGTCCAAATGCAATTATTTTTTTCACTACTATAGTGTACCCATACTTTTCATTATCTTCTGTTTTTTTAGTTTTTAGTTGTGTTAATACTAATCAGTCCTTGGTCTTGGTAATTAAATATGTTAGTAATCCAAATAACTCACTGCCAATAAACTAATGAAAACATTTGAACTACTACGTATGCCCTGCTAGAGAGCATGTTACGAAGAGTGACTACGTAGCATTTTTCTACCGTGTATCGTTTTCTACTCATAGTTCATATATATATATACATATATATATTTTTTTCCAACAGAGGTTTTGGTCTACAATGGTTAGGGGAAAAGTATAAGTTCTTGTGAATTCTAACTGAATCATTAGTAGCAACTTCTTTCAAAATTTGTTGGTTTCCTTAAGTGCACAGACTCGGGTTCTGAGAGCAGAGTTTTATTAGGAGGTGTATTCTGGAAAACGCTCCTGTGAGGAAAGGGGAGCAGGACTGGCCAGGGGAAAAGTCTCTGTGAGGCAATTGCAACAGGGACTTGGCTGTCTATTTCAGGGAGCGCTGGAGCTGCGAAGCCCTTCGTTGGTATCTCCATATGACCAGCCATGATGCTGACCATGAAGGCAGCTTCCTTTGGCTGCAGGAAATATTTGGAGAGGAACTTAGCTGTGACTCACAGCCAATATTCCTGGCAGCTGAGGCACTGAGGTCTCAGTGCTGAAGGAGAATGTGAACAGTACACCTAAGTATGCGCCCTAGGCTTTAAAGGACATTTTGAAATCAATATATCTACATATGTCTATTTATATATCTCGTATCCTGAATGGTCTTTCCCAGTTTCTAAACTCAAGCTTGTCTCACAACTTTCTCTAAATCCTTGTATTCATTATTTACTCTCAAAACATGTAAAAGAGATTATCCTTTCTAATATATATTTTTAACCAAATAGACTAGACAAACGTAAAGGTGAAGAAAGCATTGTGTAAGTACAAGAGCAAATATATTCAAAACTGAGCTAAGCAGAATTTCAATTTTAAAACTTAGTAATCCTTTAAATTCTTCAATATAACAGGAATATGACTGGGCTTTCTCCCCACAAATACTTCTCCATCTTTGGCTCATATTTAGATGAAAAGGAATGCTGATGTACCTTTATCAACAAGGATTGTATTAAATAAAATGAGCTAAAATAGGCATTGTTTAATTTTTTAGCTGTTGAACTCACTTGAAATTTTGTCTATGAATTTAGGCAAAATCTAATACTGTACCACAAAAGTACTTGAAAAGCACATGTTCATTTTACCCTGTGTGGAACAAGTCTGGATACATGATTTTGAATTCTATGATATGCTCAGAAAGAATTTGTAAAAAATACTATAAAGATCAATGACTTTCAGAAAATATTCAGAAGTAGCTCTCAGCATCTGCTAACATTTATTGCATGCTGTGTAACTGTAGTGTGTACTGAATGAATCTTATCTCATTTAATTCTCACTACAAGAAAGAAGGTAACTATATTAAGCCTACTGTCTAGATGAGAAATCTGAGGCACAGAGTGTTTAATGAAATTGCCCAAGGCTGCAATGATAGTAAGTAGAGAAATCAAGAAATAAATCTAGCTTTATTTGGATCCACACAGGCTCCTTCTACTAACACCATGCTATGGGGTACCAAATAAGTTTGGGAGATAACAGTTTAAGCAAATACATTTTTAAACCACATGACCCTTAATATATTAGTGTGCATTGCAAATACCCAAAATAGAGAATCTAGTATGCAGGGTAACATCAAAATACTTTTTTCCCAAATCAGTTTTTAAAATGGGCCATACCTCAGGACTCATTTCGGCAGGATATATTTTAGAAGGTTCTCTGATACTATGTTAGATCAAATATTCACCCCAGAAGAACAAATACACTAAAATTATGGCTATACAATAATTATAATTGTCATGATTTAACACTACATAAATTAGAACAATAAAGGCAAACAAAAAATAAGCCACAAAATTAGGTGCTTCAGCTGAAATTAACATGAAAACTGCTTAATATATACTGAATTCATATTAAAGTGAATTATTTTGTTTGGGCAGATCCAAACACCCTAATATTTTATCCGAAACTATCCAATAAATTAAATATTGTCCACTAAAGCATATTTTGGAAAGCTGGGAATTAGAGGCACCAGGACAGGGCTGCTAAGGATTTGCAACACAAAAGGTCTGAAAGCAACATTTCATCCAAATATAATTGGGCAGGTCTAAGAAGTCAGCTAATATAGTGATCATAAAATATAGGTCATAATATGGACAGCCAGCCATATTTCTGGTACTCAGAGAAAAGATTGTTACTAGAATAATTTTTTTAAACATGACCATACAACACAGTGAGCCCTACTGTAAAGGAATACTATGGTTAACAGTACAATTATAAAAATATACTTTCGTTTATATGTACTACACTCATACAGTATAACACACTAATGCAAGATATTATTAATAGAGTGATATATGGGAACTCTGTATTTTATGCTTGATTTTTATATATACCTAAAATTTCCCTAAAGAAAAAAGATCAGGGAGGAACCCAGGCTAAAATGTGGGCTCTCTGAAGTGAGGATACAGCCCTTAGACACTAGAAACAGCTTGATACTGAATCAATCACTTTTTAAAAATATGCTTCTTATTTGTTTTTAAAAGATATGTAGACCATAAAAACCAATCACTTTTGAGAGGGATAGTTTTCCTTATTTCTTTCCTGTTCAGAATCAACTCTTCTCAGTCTATGGCAGGATCAAAGTGCTGCCCAAGTGGGGAAGATTAGGTACACCTAGCTGAGGTAGTGCATTAAAAGGCAAATAGTTGCAACAGTTCTCTTTATACCTTGAAGGATATCTAAAAGTATGGGAATAAATGATGTCTAAGATGGAGGACCAGGATGTAGAGAGGACTTTACATTATTCAAAATGCTAAACAGAGTTAACTGTTGCTGCTTGCACAGAGTCTGATTTTTTATCCTTTTTCTGCTAAATCCTGAAAACTTCCCAAATTATTTCAAATTTCCCCAGTTCTGAAAAAAACTACCTCAAATTTATGCTACTTAAGACAATTTCACAGAAAATATGCACTGGCACTTCTCACAGATACATAATCATTAGCTGGTAAAGTTAATATATTAGATATTTCCTTATTATTTTAGCCATTTTTGCATAAGACCTGGAAATATATGCTAACTAATAAAACCACAGTTTGAAACTGAGCTCTTCTGAGCAAATATCACTTTACTTTCACAGTATACCTTTCCTATTTAGGAAAACTTAAGCATCTTTTCCTTTACACAAATATTTTTAAGTTTTAGGATATATTTGCAATAAAGTCGAATATTTCTAAAAACCAAAATGTAAGAGGCAGTTGACAAGAAAATATTTGGGTTAAAACTTCATAATACTATGGCTACTGGGTATGCACAGATATAAAGGAAAATATCATTCATGAAATACCCATGGGGAACAAAGCTACCCCAGTTAATTGCACATCCAATTGCTATTTTTAGCTTGACATTTTTGCTTATTTAGTGCATTTTTCAGCTTTGAAAAGAGAAAGATATTTGATTTTTTTCTTGAAATAAGACTAGCACTGGCACTTTGTAAATCTAAGTGCCTCTTCAAAAGATAACCAATAATGCAATATCATGAGAGACAATTTTAAGCTAATTTAACACTGAAATAACTAAAGGTATACTTAATCATTTATAGAATCTTAAACTTCCTTTAGGCTGTTTGGACTTCTGTCTGTTATCTTCTTATTTCCAGAAAATATTACAGAAAATAGGCAACACTCATAACTTTAATTGCTTTGCAGTACATGTACAGATTATAATACACCTAGTTTGTTTTTAATACTTTTAAACAGGTCATAATAACTTCTTTTGTGCAGATTCCTATTCATTGCAATTTATGAACACCTAGATACTTTAGATTTATTTCTTAATAAGAACTTTCTCATGCAAACTCCTTGATCTCATATTGAAAAGATTTATCAACATCACTTTACAAATCTCTTCAACATTTGGCACTCTCTTTAAATGTTTTAATCCTTCCTTATATTGTTTTCTGTTACCTTAAATATTTGATATGAAAACCTACTAAAATGTAAAATTTTCCTAAGGGGAGGGGAGAATGGACGTGCAATGGATGGAACAAAGGTAAACAAGGGGGCAAAAGAGGAGTTATGTGAGAGTACACGAGGATGAATATAAAACAGCTAATATTACACCAAAAACATATAGGGGACGACAGACTAATAATGAAAACCATAAGACAAAACATAGGATAACTAAAAAATTTAGAAAACTGTACAACCTAAAGTATGGACCACATAGTAAGCACAAATGTTACCTTGTTTGAAAACTATAGTTTCGGAATCTGTACATCAGTTTCAGGAAATATGATATGAATAAGTTAAAAGATTATTGCTGTGGAAGGGAAAAGGTTTTATGGTGGATCTGGGGAAATACTGTATATTGTATATATGAATTCTGGTGATCTAAGACTCTTCTGAAGCTGACATTATGTTGGGATTCACTTTACGGGAAGTTTTGGATCACAGAGTGGTTCAACAATGGCAGCGGAGGAATACTGATATGGGATGTTATTGACAGGATATATATGGTTGACAGGGAGTTATACAGGGCATATGCCCAGGGTATATGGTAATGTCTATATATACTCATAGTGGAAACAATTAATAACAACAGCTAGGGGGGTACTGGGCTCCTGGCCGGGGGGTCACTGTTGTGGGCCCTGGGAGAGCAGCGGCAATCCTCCAGGTGCAACGGCAAGAACCAGGAAGGAAGGAGGGCCCAACAGTGGGCTCTTGATACTAATGGCTACACTTTTGAGCCTATGCACCTGCAATAAGAACAAGGCCTAGAGTAGCATTGTGCCTGGGGGTTTCCTCCTGACAGCCTTCATGTTACTCAAATGTGGCCACTCTCACAGCCAAACTCAGCGTGTAGATGTGATGCATTCCCCCCAGCGTGGGACATGACACCCGGGGATGAGCCTCCCTGGCACCGAGGGATCACTACCACATACCAGCTGAAGAAGCAACTAGAAAATGACCTTGAATTAAAGATTCAATGCGGAACAGCAGAATATACCTGTCTACATATAATAACATGACTTCGGGAAGCGGTTTGACCTAATGTAAGGGGGAAATGGAAAGGAGAAATGAGATTATAAGGCTGTGAGTCTCTAAAAAAGAGTCTGGAGGTTGTCAGAAGGAATACCCCTATGTACAACTGAACAGAGTCTAAGAGACAGATAAGGTAGATACAACCCCAGGTATTGGTTCTTTTGAGGGATAAAGAGACCCACGGGTTCTATGGTCATGGCAGAAGGGGTTCACTGCCATGACAGATGGCCCTTCTTTGGAGCTGGTGTTTCTGCGTGATGGAAATGGACTCAGAGGGGATCTCTTTTCACAAGACTTGCATGCTACTTTATTGGAATTGTAGTTGGTGCTGGGTTTAAGATATATGTAGGGGATTTGAATCTCTGGACTGATAATATGACACCCAGGCCCAGAGCCTCAACAGACTTCAGCTCCTACACTTTGACTTACTGGACTTACTCCACTCAGCTAACATGGAGTTGAAGAAGGTCAACCACCACAACATGGAGCCTAGAGTGTCTACAACTAGAAGCAGGAAGAGTGCATCCAGTACCCATGTGCAATCTAAGCCCTCACTTGACATAGGTGTGCAATGGACACAACCAATCCAATGTCCACAGAGAAAATGTGGAATGGGTGTGGGAACGGTAGCCATGGGGGCTGCTGGGTGTGGGGAACGGGAGGAAGAGATGAGATGTGGAGGCGTTTTCGGGACGTGGAGTTGTCCTGGATAGTGCTTCACGGACAATTACGGGACACTGTAGATCCCCCCAGGGCCCACTGGATGGAACGTGAGAGAGTCTGGGCTATGATGTGGACCATTGACTATGGGGTGCAGTGATGCTCAGAGATGAACTTACCAGGTGCAATGGATGTATCACGATGATGGGAGAGAGTGTTGCTGTGGGGGGAGTGGGGGGTGGGGGCGGTGGGGTTGAATGGGACCTCATATATTTTTTTTATTGTAATTAAAAAAATAATAATAAATAAATATTTAAAAAAAATAAAAAAAAATAATAAAAATAAAAAAAAATAAAAAAAAAATAAAAAATGTAAAATTTTAACTACAAGCTACAATCTTCTTTCACTACCTCTCTTACACAAACTCTTACTACATTTTTCTGGTTTTGGGGTGTCAGCCATCAGGCATCTTTATCAAAGCTGACTTTATAGAATGTTCTTTTCACCTGCTTTTTTCTCTTTTATTCTTATTACATAGGAGTTACTCACTCTTATAACTATTGAATTTGAAGTAACAATGGAATTCCACAGATGGCTTTCATTTTCAATCAGAGGACATAATTCTCAGTAAAAATGTTTGTCATGGAAACAGGAATTCTCAATTTTAGCTCATCATTAAGAATCACAGTTAAGTTAATTCTGCCCACCAGGTTGCCCTAAGACCTTCAAATTTTACCAACTTATATTGTTTAACTAATTGATATTCAGGAATGGCTTTTAAAAGAGCTTGTGTTTTTAAATACCCCAAAGGAAATAAATGTTGTAATAAAAACACCGTGAAACATTTGTGAAGAGAAATAAAGCTTGTTTTATCGTAGGTTCTTACCCCATTTATAATATATCAATGCTCTTATACCTACCACATTTGAATTCCCTCCTACACACCCCAATCTATTATAGTCCTCATCAGATGCATGCACAGACATACACATACACACTAACAATTGTATGTACAAACATATGCACACAAGACTTTCAAACAATTTTATTTTAGCTAGAAATTCTATGATCCATTTACTAGTATGGATGAATGAAGAATTGATGCTTTCTTTTATCCCTAAATTCCTTCCATATAATTGAATTATACTCCTTTTTAACAAATTATATTAAAATATCTATATGATATGATATCAATAAAAGTCTCTTTTCTTGATTTTACTTTTTTTCCCCTGAAGATTAATAAGGTAACTCTAAAATTCATATGGAGATGTGTAAGACCAAGAATAGCCATGGCAAGAAGTAAAACAAAGCAAAACAAAACAAAACCTCCCAGATAACTAAGACAGTGTGGTAGTGGCACAATTGTAGACAAAATCACTGAAAGAACAGAATATGGAATCCAGAAAAAGAGCCATATAAATACCATTACTTGATACACGATCAAGTAACTGTGTAGTGTGATTGGCTAAATCATAATCTTTTCAGTAAAATATGCTGCATCATTTGAATAGTCATACAGAAAAGTTATCCTCACTCTCACTTTACAGCATGAACAAATTTTTTTAAAGATTTGTTTTATTTATTTATTTCTCTCCACTCCCCACCCCCCCCCCAGGTGTCTGTTCTCTGTGTCTATTTGCTATGTCTTCTTCTTTGTCCACTTCCGTTGTTGTCAGCGGCATGGGAATCTGTGTTTCTTTTTGTTGCGTCATCTTGTTGTGTCAGCCCTCTGTGTGTGCGGTGCCAATCCTGGGCAGGCTGCACTTTCTTTTGCGCTGGGCAGCTCTCCTAATGGGGCGCACTCCTTGTGCATGGGGTTCCCCTATGCGGGGGACACCCCTGCATGGCACGGCACTCCTTGTGTGCATCAGCACTGCGCATGGGCCAGCTCCACACGGGTCAAGGAGGCCCAGGATTTGAACTGCGGACCTCCCATATGGTAGATGGACGCCCTAACCACTGGGCCAAGTCTGCTTCCCCCATGCACAAAATTTAATTTCAGAATGATTTAGGATTTAAATGGGATAATAACATACTACAGCTTTTACAAGAAAACATAGGAAAACATGTTTCTGAAATGACAGTAGCCTAAAATTATTTTTTTAAATGGAACACAAAAAGTGCTAATCATCCAGTGAAAATTGATGAATTGAGTTACATTAAAATTAAAAATTTAAGAGAATGAAAACACTTCTCAGATGTACATCGAAGAAGTCATACGTAAAATGTGTAAAGAACCAAACACACACACAATTTGCAGCGTTAAAACATAATGAAGCCACTTAGTGGTAGAAAAGCCTGCATTGAAGGAACAGAATTGTTTTACAAGGCAGATGAGCACCAGCACAAGGATGAAACATTATTATGGAGAATACAGAGCACCTGCTCAGTACTGATTTATGAGATTAATGCTCATAACATGACGGAAACTGTAATTGTTTGCATGTGCAGGCCAGTTGACAGTGCCCAGGCAGTACTTTGTGGTATGCCCCGCTCTTTCTCCCACCCCACCAATCCTGTGAAAACTGCTTTTAGATACTTGGTGAAGTTAGTTTGCTTTCTGAGAAGATAAAGATTAGAGAACGTCCAGCAACACCAAAATTCTGATTCTCTTATTTGTCATGTATTTTTTTCTGTCAAATAAAGTATATTTCATGAAGATCTTTAGAACTGTGTAATTCTGCTGTGACACAACCCAATTAAAAGTAAGAAAAAGACTTGAATGGACATATCACAGAAGAGAATAAACAAAACATATGGAAATATGCTCAACAATATTAGGCATCAGAGAAATTAAAATTAATACTGCAACATGATAACAATATGTGCCAACTAAATGCTAAAATTTTTAAAACCTGACAAGTATCAGTAAGGATGTGAAGTAACTATGATTCTTATATTTTGCTGATGGGAGTGTAATGTGAAATTTTCACTCACTGTGAAATATCATATGGCGTATTTATGAAAGTTGAATATACATGTACCTTGTACTCCCAAAATTCTACTTCTAGGTATGTGCCCAGTAGAAGGTGAAAATATACATAACTAATGCATGTGTTAAATAGTCAAAATAGAGGTTAAAAGGTGTTGTGGGTGACAGAAACTGCTTACAAAGTGGTATGAGGGGGGTCTCTGGGTATCTGGTAATGTGTTTCTTGATCATGATGCTAATTCATAGGTGTATTTTGTTTGTGAAAAGTCATCAAACTGTATAATTAGGATAGGTACACTATATATATATATATATATATATATATATATATATATAGACTTCAATAAAAGGTAAAATTTTAAAATAATATTTCTTTATTTCTCCTTTGCTTTCTGTAAACTTTCTTGAGACCAATGGTGGGTTTTGGAAGAATACAATTCACACATACATTTTTTTCTTTTTCCAAAATGGAAGGAATATAGAATTAAATGAGGAGATTTAGATTTTAGCCTGGCAATTTTATTCATCTTTCCTTGATTTAATGAAAAGTAAATTACAAACCAGCAAGGTGGTGGCCTAGAATCAGCTTCTGCTACAGGGCAGTTAGTAAACACCTAGACCTATCTGGAGCTAGTTGAAGCACGTTTTTGGGGGCTCCAGAGGCCAGAAGAGCTTCCTGCAATGTCCTTGAAGGAATGAAAGGAGAAGACTGCCCACCTGCAGAGAAGATTCATAAGTAGAGCGCTCCACGCCATGGAGGCCAGTGCCCATCCTCCACTGGAGGTACAAGTTGCCTTGGGAGCTGTTCCATGGCTGGAATTGAAAGCTCCACTTCCTAAAAACAGGGGACAAGGAGACGGTGGGCCACCAATTTCGGCTACTGATTGTAGACTCGGCTGGCTAAGGTCTAACCCAAGGAATACCTAGGATGTGAATCTGTCCAAGTTGGAAGAGGCTGGTAGCTGACATTTTGACTCTACCCCCACCTGAGGGGAAGCCCAGCTCTCCGAAAATCACAGTGATTGTAGGGAACAGTTTCTTTCACTCAGATCGACCTGCAGTCCTAGACTAGGCTTCAGCTCCACCTCTGGCAAGGAGGGAGGCTGGCGGGCCCTGCATCAGCCTATACAGTTAACTGCAGGTAACTTTGGGTGGCACAGACTGAATAATCAGAAGTCTACTGGGACAACTGCAGTCATCTTGGACCTGCCCTGCATAGATTGCTGCCCACCTGCAGCTCCATCCCTGCCCCAGGCAGGGGAGAAAGGGGCATGAAGCTTCATCAGTCTCTCTGGCCAACTATAGTCTAGGCCTGCATGACTTGGATTATTCCACACAGCTGTGACTCTGTCCCTACCACTGGCAAAGGAGAAAGTTGGGAGAAAATTCATGGTTCCTGGGGCAATGAGGGCAGCTTGAGCTTCCACAGCATATAGCACCAAATTACATCCTTGGCTCCTACTACACAACCAGCAAAGAAGAAAGGGCAGAAAGCCCTAAATTAAAGAGAAAAACTGTACCTAGAATAAATACTCTATTAAGCCAGATGCCAAGACACCAACAAGAAATTACAATCCACACCAAGAAACAGGAAGAAATGGCCCAGTTAAAGGAACAAAATAAGCCTCCAGATGACATAAAGAAGTTGAGGCAATTACTCATAGATGTTCAAACAAATCTTCTTAATAAATTCAATGAGATGGCTAAAGAGATTAAGGATATTGAGAAGACACTGGATGAGCACAAAGAAGTATTTGAAAGCATACATAGAAAAATAGTAGATCTTGTGGGAATGAAAGGTGCAGTAAATGAAAATTTAAAAAAACATTGGAATCATATAATAGCAGATTTGAGGAGGCAGAAGAAAGGACTGGTGATCTTGAAGAAATGGACTCTGCAAGTGAACATACAAAAGAAGAGAGAAAAAAAGAATAGAACAAATTGAACAAGGTTTCAGGGAACTAAATGACAGTGAAAGGTGTGCAAACATACATGTCATGGATGTCTCAGAAGGAGAAGAGAAGGGAAAAGGGGCAGAAGGAATATTTGAAGAAATAATTGTAGAAAATTTCCCAACCCTATTGAAGGACATAGATATCCATGTCCAAGAAGGACAATGTACTCCCTTCAGAAAAATCTGAATAGACTAACTCCAAGACACATACTCATTAGAGTGTCAAATGCTAAAGACAAAGAGAGAATTCTGAGAGCAGCAAGAGAAAAGCAATGCATAACATATAAGGGATATCCAGTAAGATTAAGTGCTGATTTCTCATCAGAAACCATAGAGGCAAGAAGACAGTGGTCTGATATATTTAACATACTACAAGAGAAAAACTTCCGGCCAAGAATCTTATATCCAGCAATACTGTCTTTCAAAAATGAGGGTGAGATTAGAATATTCATAGATAAATAGAAACTGAGAGAATTTCTAAGCAAGAGATCAGATTTTCAGAAAATACTAAAGGGTGTGCTAGAGCCTGAAAAGAAAAGACAGAAAAGAGGGGCCTGGAAGGGAGTCTAGAAATGAAGATTATATCAATAAAAGTAACTAAAAGTGTCAAAAGAGTGGTAAAAATAAAATATGACAGATAAAACTCAAGCAGTAAGGAATAAACTTAACCAACAATGTAAAGCACTTGTTTTCAGAAAACTGCAACTCAGTGTTAAAACAAACCAAAAAAGGCCCAAGTAATAGAAGAACATTCTATTCTCATGGATTCAAAGACTTAATATCATTAAGATGTCAATTTTACTCAAATTTATATACAGATTCAATGCAATCCTGATAAAAATTTCACCAGCATTTTTAAAAAGAATTGAAAACATGATTATCAAATTTATTTGGAAGAGGAAGGGGTCCTGAATAGACAGAAACATCATAAAAAGGAAAAATGAACCCTCATCGCCAGACTTTAAATCATGTTACATAGCTATAGTGGTAAAAATAGCATGGTACTGGCATAAAGACAGACATGTAGACAAATGGAATGAAATTGATGGTTCAGAAACACACCTTCATAGGTATGGTCAAGTGATTTTTGACTAGCCTGTCAAACCTACACGACTCAGGCAGAATGGTCCATTCAAAAAATGGTGTTGAAAGAACTGGATATCCATAGCTGAAAGAAGGAAAGAGGACCCCTGTCTCACACCTTATCCAAAAATTAACTGAAAATGGATCAAAAACCTAAAAATAAAACCAAGAACCATAAAACGTCCAGAAGAAATGCAGGAAAATTTCTTCAAGATCTGGTGGTAGGTGGTGGATTCTTGAAGGAGATAAGAGGAGAACTGAGATAGACAGCTAATGTTTAATACATGCAGAAGTTTTAATTAGCTTTACTGTAAAAGTGTGTAAATGTATAGAGTGGATGGTAATAAACAGTGAGTAACAGCTAGTTTATAATTGGGGATATGGCTGAAAATGGTAGTTTAGGTATGTAAATGCCAATTAACAGAGTGCTAGAGAATAATCTAGGAACTGAATAGCACAGTAAACCAAGAGGTGGATGAGAATAGTGGTTGATGGTAGAGATGCAAGAGTGTCCTTTGTGAGCAAGAGCAAATGTACCTCACTAGCGCAGGGTATTGGGACTTTGGAGAAGCATGGGAAAAATACAGCTGGAGTGACCTATGGACTGGTTAGCAGTAATAATATAATAATCTTGCATCTATGCCAAAGATGTACTGTGTTGATAATAAGGCAGGCAGTATGGAAAATGTCAGCCAAATGTACACTATGGACATGGTAACAATCCTCTGATATTATCTATTCTGTAACAAATGTTCCACCACAGTGTGGTATGTTGATAGAATGTGTCGCCTGGGAATTCTGCACATGTACATGATTGTTTTATAAGTTTACAACCTCTGTCATAAAAAAATATATTTAAAAAATAGTAATAGGGTGGGTTGGGGGAGAAACTCATCAAATGTAGATAAGGGTTATAGTTAGTAGTAAGAATTTTGCAATATTCTTTCATAATTTGTAACAAACATCCCTTATAATGCAAGGTGTTGGTGAAGGTTGATGCATGGGACCCCTGTATGATATTATGCATGTTTGTTTTGCATTCACAACTTTTACTATACACTTAATTGTTTATGTATGTTCATATATGAATGATATAAAAATAATAATAATAGGGTGGGTTGGGGAAAATACTTTGGTTATTAGTAATATTTTGACAATGCTCTTTGATCATTAGTTAAAATATTTTAACAACAATGCAAGGTATTGGTGTAGGGTGAGTTATGATATTCCTATATGATGTTATATATGTTTGCTTTGTAAGTTCACAACTATTACTATACACTGATTGTTTATGTATGAGTGATATACTTCAATAAATTAATTTTTAAGAAAGCAAATTACATATATCTTCTAAATATCTTGGGACAAGGGGCTAGACTTCTCACGAAAATTTAAGTTAAAACATCAACAACCATTTCTAAATTTGCAAATATTTTCACACTAATTAAGAAAGCAATTTAGAGTATTACTCCTGGAATTAGGAAGAGAACTGTGTGATAGTTTCTACGACTCTGGTTTTTTAAGATGAAGAAAGTTTACTTTGTTAGTAAAGGATAAAAGTAGGATTTTTTTTTAAGACAGAAGAGAGTTTTATTAACAGTATAACAATCCATGAATTGGGCAACACCAAGTAAAGCAGGTGTTTGAAAGTGTTAGGGGAATATTGGGAATTTACACTCCAAATAAAAGGGCAATGGCTGTTAGCAAGTGAATTCTGTTCTAGTGGCTTGTTGGAACATTGAAACAGAAGGAAACTTGTTTGAAACGGATTTGTTAGAGCTTACCCCTTTTTTTCTTGTCCTTTTTCCTGTAAGTTTCACTCTCCAGGCTGCACATTCCTGAAGTCTGACTGCATCAGCATGGTAGGTTCACCTAGTTTGCCTTCTTTGTGGGGAACTGTTTTGTAACTGGGGTCCTGAAGATCAATTTAGGGTTCCTTTAATACTTCCCAATCTTTGGTAGAAAGCAGGGCTGATGAAGATTGAGGTTATACTATCCCATGGTGCTAGAGAAATATCCTAGGTACCCATGTAGCTGGAAAGGTCCAGTGTCCAGTCCCACGGAGGAGGGAATATATTATGGAACTATATCCAATTGAGACAACACTGCAAAAATGGACTTCATCAAAAGTCAGCGAGAAGATTTCTGAAAGACAGGAGGGAACTCTTATACCATGAGGGCAGAGTTACATCTTCTTAACATAACACCTATATATATTTTTTCTTTAACTATGTAATTTGAATATGTCAAGTTAAAGCACAACTAATATTTGATTATATTATGTACTTCAAGTTCAGGTACATTGTAGTTTTAGTCATGCAGAAATAAATCTAAGCTTTCTGGATTACCCAAGGACATACAAATGTTAGACTATATATTAATTCTGTAGAGAAATAAAAATGGTACAAAATATCAGGAATGTAAAAGAAATCAGAATGAGCCTTTGAGTAAATTTGACTATAGGTTCACTGACAATTAGAAAATAGAATAAAAATGGAAATATAAGTTTTTGGGATGTCTTCTTTCTCTTTTAAAGCAGAGCTTGCAAAACATATATTGTGTGCCTATAAGTGTAAAGTGAAGTGTCAATCTGATACAGTATTTTAGATCTATAAGCCAGGGAAAGCTATAACTAAATTAAAATATGAGACGGTGTATAAAGGTGCACATATGTTTATATTTCATACTAGATTACCTGAAATAGCAATCTCATTTTGCTGAAGGTTCATGACTTCAATATTTTTCTTTAAAATGACTAAACGTAAACAATGATGATTTTGATGGCATCCGGAAATTTGTTTATGATAGATTTCATGAGAAAAATGCAAGTTTGATGGAGTAATTACCTTTGTAAACACTTTGCAAAGTTTTCTTTACTTGGAAAACTCAGTGAGTTAAGAATTCAAGCCAATGTATTGCCCTTTGTGTATATAGCACACGTTGTAAAAACCTCTTGGCTGGCTTTAATAAACATATTTATGAAGTTGTTGCAGTATATTTTCTTTGCCAAAAGCGAAAATAAATAATCCTTCAGTAGTGATATTTTAAGTACATCATTTTAAAGTTAGTCCCATTCCTAATGGAAAATCTTTTGCAGTGCAACAGCAGCAAAATTGAGATAAGGCTAAAAATACCAAGTGAAAACTATAAAGATGACTTTGTGAAGCATTTAAAACATGAAAAATGTATTTTTGGAAGTAGCTTTATAAAAGTTTATTCTGTGGAAAAATAACCAGGCAGTAAGAAAATGAAGGGATATAATAATTAAAGAATGTCAGAAATTATTATGTGAAATAGAGGTTAGATGTTATTTGCATAAATCAAAGATATATTGTTTTCTAATTAAAGCCAAATTTCTAGGTTAATTAACACAAGTTAAAACAGAAAGGGGTAAAGAAGACAAGATGTTTTGCTCTGCTTTTCTATAAAATATGATGAGGAAACTTTTTGCACTCTGTTTTCTATTAGTCATGTAGGTGAGTTGTGATGTGTTGCATTGGTAGGTAGTGGGGCTTTAGCAAGAGGAGACTGGCCTAGTCCAGCCCAGTCAATCAATCAATGTTGCAAAATATACAAAAATATGCAAAATGGAATACTGATAAGTGTGCTAATTAATTTATAAGGATTGGATGTAGAGAAGTAGTTAGAAAATCAGTTGAAATGTGTGTATTCAAATGTCTTCAGGAAAGTTCTATAAAAGATAGGCGTAGAGGATAAAAACTGATTGACTCACACTTGGAAAAGATGTATTCTCCTAGGTCTTAAAATGATCAACTTTACTAAGGAATAACTCATCTATATAAAAAGTGCTTGTTTAAGTGATCCTGTACAAATCAAATTATGGAATATTTAGCTGCCCTCAAATTCCCTTTGTGCTTTTTTTCAGATGGTGCCTCTATCTTCACTCCCCAACTCAGGCTATCTGATTTATATAACTATAACAAATATAAATTCCATTGATATGAAATGCCTGTTCCAGAATTTCATATCATTTGAACCATAAAGTGCATGCTCTTTAGTGTCTAGCTTTATTCATGCATTCGTGAGATTCTCCCTTGTTGCAAAATCAGCAGTTTGTTAATTTTTATTTCTGAGTTGTTTTCCATTATAGGAATATACTACATTTTTTATTCTCTTCTTGAAAGATGCATGTGTTGTTTCCAATGTTTTAACTATTATGAATAAAACTTCTATTGGCATTCATTTATAAGTCTTCCAGCAACATATGTTTTCATTTCCCTTGGGAAAATACCTAGGAATAAAATTGCCAGGGCACTTAACTAGTATTTACTCTAGAGAAATGAGAACATATGTATACACACACACACAAAAGTTTGGCATGCTAATATTAATACCAGCTACTTTATGTTTTTGTTTATTGTTTTTTAATTTTATGGGTTTTTTTTCTTTTTTTTTTACTCTCCCTTAGGCTATGGGATAAGACTGAATATTAGCAGTTGGGATGCTTTCCCCATCAATTGGTGATATATCAGTTAAACATCCTATGAACTAATTATTCCTGGGGATAGTAAATGAGACAACTATCTGTGTAGAGGGATTTATCCCTGTCTCTGGAGCTTGACAGTGTTAAGCATAGGCTCTGGGCATGAACAACTGGAATATACCTGGAGTGGAAGAGGTAGAAGAAACAGCAAGCTCTTATTATTGTATGGATATGGAGGCAGACAGCAGCAGCAGCTCAGATAACAAGATAGAAACATCACCAGCTTGTGAAGCAGCTTGAGTTCTACGGAGCGGTGGAAGACCTCTCCAGTTTCAAAGAGAAACAACTGAGTCTTGAGGCTTAAGTGGGAGCACGTGGAGGGCTGAGCAGAAGACCAGTACAGCGGACTGGCCACAGTCATTGGCATCAGCACAAATAGCAAAGAGGGCTGGAAGGAAGAAATCTGAAAAGCCCATCTCAGGGCACTGCATCTAGCAAAAGCCCCAGAAATAGTTGGAGAAATAAATATTTTTGTAGGGAGCTAATACTATCTGGTGATGAGGCCTTGGAAGTTCATACTCTAATACTGTGGACACACGAATTACCTGTGTTCTCATTTTGTTGCTATTGATTGAGAATGAGAGTGAAAGATGGATCGCATTTCTGTTAATTCAAATAATACATATGTTCTAGACTTATAATTGCAAGACCTTGCTTAAAACTAATCAACACAGTATATTCTTTTATATTTATGGGACAATTCTACTATATTTTCGGTTTCAAGGACTCAGAAAATTGTTTTTAAAACTTTGTTGAGGGAAGAGGCTGTGGCTCAAGTGATTGGGCTCCCGTCTACCATATGGAGGGTCCCAGGTTTGGTTTCCAGGTCCTCCTGATGAAAGTGAGCTGGCCCACATGCACCGAGAGATAGTGCAACAAGATGACACACACACAAAACAAAGAGACACAGAGGACAGACAGTGAGAGACACAATAAACCAGGGAACTTAGGTTGCTCAAGTGATTGAGTGCCTGTCTCCTATATCAGAAGGTCCCAGGATAGGTTCCCAGTGCCTGCTAAAGAGAAGACGAGAAGACACGCAGACATGAAAGAATGCACAGCGAATGGACACAAAGAGCAGACAGTGAGCACAAATGGTGGGGAGGGGATAAATAAATAAACAAAAACTTTGTTGAAATACCCCTCTGTACTACAGACTTGGATAATCCTGTCAGGCTGAACTCACTAGTTTCAAAGATTATTTCCTTTTCTCTGTGTACTTCATTGTACTAAAGTTTTAAAAATTCAGGTTGCCCACTGGTCATTGGGACTAATGACTTTGTCTGGAAAAGTCCAGGATTTCTCCCATTGTTTTTTTTCTCTGGTCCTAGGGGGTCTTCCCATAATTCCCAATTAAGAATTCCAACTACAGTGATTACTTATTACTTTACAAAAGTTTCAGAGAAAGCATTGTAAGACAAACATTATTGTTACAATTTTGAGTAGGTCTTAAGTATGCTATTACACCCACAAGATAATTGGGGGTAAGTACTCCATTCCCAGGCTTATCTGAACTGGCAGGCTAAATTATAGATGTAAAATGTAAAAAGAAAATGGTTCCATCCTTTTTCTTTAAGCAGGTATAATTTAATTTTAATTTTGGCTTTTCCCCTATCATATAAAGGTCAACATGTCTTAGAATTGTAGTGTCTCCTCCATAATTATAACTGGTACATTTGAAATCACAAACTATAACAAAGAGAATCTTTCTAAATGCCTCTGTGGAGTATAAGTTATCTCTGGCCATGCAGTCTTAACTCCCACCATCAAATGATGCCCTGAATATCTAAAAAGAATCCTCTAATATATGGCTGCTGTAACAATTTGTGAGCACATATATTTTTAACTCGTAGGTCAGAGAACTCGCCAGAAATCTTTATTCATAACAAAGCAATTTCTTTCCAATTGTTGCTTGCCAGGTACAATTGTCTGAAGTTCTTATAAGGTTCACCTCTGTACTACATTTGAAAAATGCTTAATACTTCCTCTTTTTTCCATGCATGGTCTTCTTCCACTCTTGTTAGATAAGTTTCGTGACTATCACTCATTCACATGGTAATAAGAAAAAAATATTAGACTCTGATGATCTTTACCTCCTTAGTAGGCTCCACCAAATCTTCTGTTTTAAATATAAATTATTAACTGCTTGACATTTTTTTCTAAGGAAGGTTTGGTTTTACATCCACATTCCTATTAAAAGTATATGTCATGCCAAGCCTATGAATTTAATTAATTAAATATGCTATCTTTTTTTTAAAGATTTATTTATTTATTTATTTCTCTCCCCTTTCCCCGCCCCCCCCAACCTCTTAGGTTGCCCATCTGTGGACATTGAAATAGATATTAAAAACAAAAACAAAAATTGAGACTTCTTTCCTCTTTTCAGGGCTACCAGTCCAAATTTATGTTATTATAACAATCTTGTCTTAATTTGAAGAATTCTCTGGTGTTAGTACAAGTTAAAATGTTACTAAGCAATGGCATTTTTAATTTAATACCAGATAGAAAGGAGTGCTATGATCTGATATGTGGTTAGAAACATAATTAGCAACACTGTGAAGGAAATAGACTACCAGAGAGAGAGATTAGACCCTTTACAATGATGGTACAATATTCCAAACTCATACTTTGTAGAAACCCTGAGTTTCGATGCTTTTCATTTTTCTGATAACACATGACAGAAACTTGGTCATACCTTAGGAATATTTGTTACTTCAGGAAAAAGATAAAAATGCCCTGGCTTTTAATTTATTTTATGAGCCATCAACTATGAAACACAGTGTACTATCAGAAAATCTAGACTTTAAGACAAAATGAATTCTGAATATATAGTATAAAATAAGACTACAATATTTTACAGATATCAGAGAAGAAATAGTATCAATTAAAAACATCTTTCAATTTGCTATCTTTTATCACTGAAAGCAATAGAACTTATAGAGCTGTAATTTCATTTAAATGTGGTATAATTGATTAGCTGTTATGAAGCAAAAAAAGCAGATTTCCAGAACTACCCATAAGAAAACTTTCATGAGTTTGTATTTATTCATTCATAAAATGTGTAGTGCAAAATGAAGACATTTTGTAGTTTGAGTGAAAAATTAAATCACCGTTCAAAATATAACTATAAAAGGGTAAGATAAAAATGAAGGATCCAATTTTAAATAGATAGAATAGATAAATGTTGTGGGTGATTAAGGCAGCATGCATAGAATCTACCTTTCAGCAATGCCGGTAACATGGCCGCCCGGGCTGATACAACAATAGCTTAGGTCACCCTCCCCCCTTCTTTACAGAACCAGTTTCCGCCAAAAGTTCTTACCTCAAATCTGCCTCCCGCCCTAGCAACAGCAACGGCCAATCCCAGACTGCCACCTATCCTCACCCACCACCCCCCCTCCTCCTAGAGTATATATGCTCAGTCCCCTCAATAAAGTTTTGCAGCTTGATCAGAATACTGTCTTGCTGTCATTCCTTGTGTCTCTCTTGTCCCATACCATTCTTTCCCTCCTAGGATCCAGAGCTCCCGTTGATCTTCCCGCTGACTGGGACAGATAAATCTATATATGTTTCTAAAACAATGAACTATAAAAGGAATGCTTCAATATAAAATTTTAAAATACTCCTATTTTCTGCAAAATCAATGTTTTATGATCTGTTTCTCAATAGGCAAAATTTATTTTGAATGGTTATAGAAAAATTAGAACATTTGATATTTAAGTAAGTCAGTATGTTTTTGCTGTTGTTATTGAAAAATGTCACCACCTGGAGTCTTTGTAGAAGATATGAATAAACTAATAACTGACTAATTAAATGAGATTAACCCAAGATCAGTATTTTCTATTTCAAATAGAAAGATGAACTGCTTTAAAAATGGAAACTATGATGATAAAAAAAAATTGCCTTGTGTCAAATTTAGAAGAGCCCGATGAATAAGATGTTGCTGGGTCCTGTGTGTTAACGAGCTTGCCCCAAAGCAAAATCTGAAAGAGAGAAATCCCATGGGTAGTGAAAGCATTCAGAGTATGGACAGAATATGTTGTAGGGAATATTTTAGACTAAAGATCAAAGTCAAAATACTGAAAAAAAAGCAAAGCCCGAGGGAAATTTGCATTATGAAAATAGGCGTATCACTGTATTTCATGACTAGCCCTGGGGACATGAAGAAAAGAGAGAAGATAAAAGCTGTAACAGAAGTCCTGGTGACTGGTAAAGTTACCTACCACTGGGACTTTCCTTTCAACTATGCACAGACAAAAGACGAAATCTTGCCTGCAAGAGATTCCATACAGACACTAGGAATGCTGAAAAGGCTTGGGCTTTTGCTCCGTTAAGGTGGAGCTATAGCAGGAAGAAAGGGCAGGTAAACCCCATTTTTAATAGTATTGAATACAATACACTCTCCTGGAAATTTGTGTGAAACTGCCATTATATTATACTTTGACTATCATTTATTTTTATATCTCATTAGTATGAAGGGGACCTGGCTAGAGATTGTAATCAGAAGTTCTACATTTCTTTTAGAACTGGGTCGCATTTAACTGTTTCAGTAAAAACTATTCAGAAACAAAAATCAGAATCCCATAAAGGGAGGAACAAGACACAGTCAAGAGAGGAAAGATTAATAGATTTTTCTTACTTTTCTAGTTCATAGTTTTTGTTATATATATATGTAATATATATATACACACACACACTATATATATATAGTTTTTGTTATGTATATATTTTATGGCTATTTTCCTAAATTCCATGAAACTACAAGTTCCTTGGAAGCAGAAGGTAATGACTTAACTTTGTATCTGCAGTATCTAATACAGTTATATTTTCAATAATTAAATGCAAATTGAATTTTTAAAATAGATCACTTTATGCACCCTTTCTGCAGAGATGATGAACATGAAGATGAACTCTTCATGTAAACATACTATTAAAAATAGTATATATATATATAACAGCAAACAATACTTGAATTACATTTAAATTTTAATCAATGATTATGTTACAAATATAATCATTTGTATTTGGGACTTCCTAGGTCAACCATCTGGGAAAAAATGTTGAGGTTCCAGCTCTCATGACTTCTTACTGAAACTTGTGGGTTCTTTTGCTCATCTAATCATTGGGTGTGCTAAAATAATCTCCATAACACCAGACTCTATGAGTCTGCTCAAAAACTCTCCCTGTTCCTTATTTCCAATAGAACCTCTCACAAATACATTCCCAGTTTCATTTTCATTCCACCACATGTTTTCTAAATAGTTTTCCATGCCATCAAGTACTTTTCTACATTACTTTTAAAGTCAAAATATGTCATAGCATAAGTACAACACTTAGGCCATTATCCCCTATTGAGGATATATTTTTTTCTATTATACAAAAATTAACATCTTTGACTATGCTATACATACATCCTTAATTATTTCCATAGAAAAACTTTCTGCAAATGACAGATTTGAGCCTTGCCTCCTGTCTTCTTCTTGGTTAACCTTGCAATAAAGCTCTTTATTTTCTAAAAATTCTGATGTCATAGAATTGGCTCCTATGTGGATCAGGCAGTGAGCCCTTGCTTGGTAAAAGCATTGTCAGATTTTTAAAGGTCAATTAACAAAACTATTTCTTTTTTATATGCAATAAACTACTAAGTGAAGACAACTTTTTCCCATCTTTAGTGGTATTTGCATTCTTTCCTTTCTGAATCAACCAATTTTTCATTATATTACTGTTTTCCTAATATTGAATATTGAATTTTCTAATATTCTAGTAATAAACTCCATTTTTTATTGTATGTTATTATTTTACTAAAGTCTGTATTATATTTAATGATATTTAGGAATTTTTGCATCTATAATCATTCTTAAGATTACTCTGCAGATTTTGTGATTTGGAATGTTTTATTGGTCATTATTTGGTGTGACCCCATTTAAAACTTGGCATTCTTTTTTGACATCTAAGGGGATGACAGGTCATGGGTGCAAGGAAGTTTGGGCAAGCATGAAAAAAAAAAACCCACACTTTTGCTCTGCTCAATTACCCTTAGACAAATCAGAGATTAGGCCCCCAATGTAACTTCAGGATAATGTGGAAATATAGTTTTCCTTTGGGTTTAAGACAAGGAAACAGATTGATTAGCATCTAACGAATTACGGTTATTCAATTAACCTTCTGCTATTCAAGTAAGATATTGGATTGGGAAACTCTTTAGTTTAGGAGTGTAAATATTATGGTAATTATCTATTAGTTAAAGGTGTGAAATAATTCAAATGTGTATCTAAATTGGCCCCAAGATATCATTGGCAAATTTAAATTTGATAGACTTATTCATTTCTCTAGTCATCCTATCACCACATTGATTGTAATATAATCCATTTCAATGTTTTTGGCAGAAAAATAAAGATATCCTACACCAGAAGGGAGAGTGATGAAAGAGACCTTCTGTGCTCTTTTACTCTCACACCATCTACTCATCCCCTCAACAGCAAAAATGAATTGATCTAATTCCTGCTGGGATTTTTTGCATCTGATATATTGCTAAACTCTTCATTACAAAATTTAAAAAGTGATCTGTATTCTTCCAGCAAAGTTTATTTAGAATTAAGTTATTGTCATTATCAAGGAAAATTTTGTGACAAGATGTTTTCACAGTAAATATTGTTGTTTGTTTTTTCTATTTTTAAAAATTTAATAATGAAACTTCCCTTATCAGAATGCTTGGGAATGTTTTCTTTCAAGTTCTAAGTTTCTCAGAACATTAATTTGTTTCGCAGAGCTCAAAAGACTTTTTTACAACTCTCTTCTTATTTAGAACTTGTAATTGTATTCTATTCCCTAATACAGTTTCATCTCATTTAGGAGCCATTGGGATTTGAAAGAATTTAATAAATTTTACATCATTTATAAATAAATAACCATAATCTTTCCTGTAAGGGCAATAGATTAAAATATTATCCTCAAAGTGATGAAGATATTTTTATTACACAAATTTAAACATGGACATTAAAAATGAAACATATGACTTGACCCTAATGGTCTTAAAAAATGCAAAAAAATTATAAACATCTTTCAAATACATTAGATTTGGAAAAATTTCTTGGGACATTTATTAATTGTTTAAGGCTATTTCTAGCCAATTTAGTAACCACTGTTATAGTATGCCATGCATAATTCTAAAATTACTAAAAGAGTTCTGATCATTACCTTTCAAAAAAATGGAAAAAATATTACATTATAGGCAGAAAAATAGGATATTAATTTTTTTTCATTAAGAGGGACAGATAGTTCTAAATTAAAGAATAAGAATTTTATTTGATAGGCAAAAGTAAATTTTTTCTCTAAGTACTTTTCAGATCTAACTAATTTAAACTAAAAAAGGTCTCGTATCAAAATATATGACTATTTTTTATACTTTTTACATTTAGAGAGCTTTAAAAATTAAACTCTATCTCCTGGTTACTTAAATATCTTTTAATCTAATGCTCTACAGACTATTAAGCCAGCTAGTCTCTTACCACCTACACCCCTTTCATCTAAATTTATTTGTATTCTTGCTGAAGAATATATGATCAAATATGTATTGATTTAGAAGAGCCAGTAAATCCTCCTCCTTAGATATTTTGTTGCTATTAGAGTTCACTGCCAATGAAAAAATACATGTAAAATAAACTATTCTTCTAGGGTACTTGATATATAGCATTTCAAAAGATTTTAAGCCACACCCTTATAAAATAAGCTAATCCAAGTAACAGGTTTGTAACTTAGATATTTAAGTGATTTGACTTAATTTAAAATGCATTCTCCAAATGCATTTCCGGTTCCCCTTTACTCCCTTCTGTAAGGCATTGGAGAAATTTGCAGTAGAATTGGAAACTGATTCATATTTTTTTAACTCCAAAGATGATATTTTTTAATCTTCTAACATTTACATGATTATCAGATGTGTGAACATGACAAGCTTCACTAAATAATTCAATCCAACACAAGTAAAATCTGTATTGTTTTATGAACACCCTTTAACCATGATTCTAAATGTTGTAATAAGTGCATGCTTCTCTGCTCTGCATTGTGCCCTGGGACTGACTAACTCCAAACATCCTTGCTATCTAACTTCACTTAAGAACTGATCAAAGGAAGTTACCTGTGGGAACTTCAGGAGTTTGTGGGGCAGTTTGTGGTAGTAATCCCTCTCCACTCTCCCTCCCATTTGTCAGGTCATATTTTCGGTAGTGGCTTTGTTCCTCTTAGACCAACATTTCTGCCAGGTAGCCCTTTTTCCAGAGATCAACTTTGTAGGAAAACAATTTTCCTTCCCCCTGCCTTTTAGGACTAGGGTTATTAACAGCTCTTCCTGTTGTTTGTCTTTTGGGGCTGCATCAGTCATCATTGATTATTTATACCCTGTCTAAACTCTGTAAGTGGGACCTTCCTTTAAATGGTCTTTCATCAAACCAGTTGGATATGCCATCTATTTCTTGCCAGGACCCTGAATGATACATCCATCTATTCCCCCATTGCCTTCTTCAATTATATTAATATATTTATGTATGATTGGCTTTCTGAGATTCAGGTGAGACTGAGACTTTGACCTTAGAAAGAAATGTATTTATACTCATATTATCAATGAAAGAGGTAGCTTACATGGTTTCTCAATTCTTTGTAGTATGGATTTCTCAAAGAACTTGTTCAAATAATGTCTGTATAACTACACATAGTTATAAATACATTTAAACATTTATTTATTTTTAGAGCTGAGGGTAGTCTGAGAATTTAAAAACTTATCATAAACATGCCTGCAACTTACATCAAGAGCAAGGTACTGAATCCCAAACCGATGATTGTTTGTCCCTCTCACACAAACTTTAGTGATGGACTCACTGCTTAAGAGGATTTTTTTTTGTGTTTACATTCCTTGTTTGCTTCCTCCCCTTAATTCCTTACAGCCCTACTGAAGATTCTACCTTCTACATCTTCTCTCCAGGATCTATTCTTCAACCCAAGCACCATCACCTGTTTACTCCTACTGTTGTGCATTCATATTGACTTTCTTTTGTTATTCCAACTGCTACTACTGATCTTTTTTAAAAATCTCTTATTATCTTTTTAAAAAAGATACATAGATCACACAAAATGTTACATTAAAAAATATAAGAGGTTCCAATATACCCCACTCCCCACCCCATCCCCAGTCCTCCCACATCAACAACCTCTTTCATCAGTGTGGCACATTCATTGCATTTTGACGAATACATTTTAGAGCACTGCTACAGAGGGAAGAAGAGGTGTGATATGGGGGCATTTTCTGGACTTGAAGTTATCCTGAATGATATTGCAGGGACAGATGTAGGACATTATATATCCTGCCATAACCCACTGAACAGACTGGGGGAGCGTGTAAACCACAATGTAAACTGCTATTGATCTTGATTGTGGCTTTATTTTTCAACTGTTTTCCTAATTCTTCCTTATATCTTGCTTTCAGGAAAAATATCTGGCATTTCTTAGAGATATCACCAATCATTATTCTTCTTTGCTTGGTAAACTAGAAGATCTGAACCCATTTGGAGTAATCTTGATACCCATCAAAAATGGGTTCCTTCCTCCTGATGCACTTTAAAGACAAATTCTTGAGACATCAGAGTTTCAAAGAAAGAAAGCTTATTTGTTTGCACAAGCAAAGGATAGTCACCCAATGGCCCAAAAACTGCCTTTCCAAACTGAAATAATCCTAATATTTTATAATATCTGGATTAGAAGTTTATATTCAGAAATTGGGATGGAGCTGGCACAGGTTCCTTCGTTAATAAACATTAAGGGGCTGAACAGAATGGGGGAGTAGGTACAAAATGGCACAAGCATATTACAATTACAGAACAATCATTATCAGAAATCAAGGCATCCGGAGAGAGGGGATAAAGAAAAGGAGTCAGCCACAAGTTTCTTATGGATTTCAAACAGAGGAGGGTAGAGTGGATAACATTTCAATAGAAATGTTCTTATACAAGGGTAAGATCTGTCTGGATAATCATCACAATGGCAGGTTTTTAGTTGGAATTAACCATATACAAAAGGCGAGGTTGGTCTAGCCAGTTTCAGCAATTTCAGATATACTCAAAGTAAAAGGTACCTATATATGATTTAGAAATGGTAATTATTTATTTCTTAATCCTTAGTTGCAATCTTTGGCTCTTTATTTTATTTTAGACTCTGTTTCTATGCCTGTTTCCTTATAGCCAAGTACAGACATACACAGAGACCAGTCCTTATTATCCCTTTAAAATCACCTTTCAGTCCATACAGTTATCCTCAGATTAGGGATTTCCCAGCCTCCTACCTTTTCTACCTCTGGATTCTCTCCCCAAAGTCACAGATTCATCCTATTCCCTCTTGAAGCCAAGGAAAATGAAAACCATATATTCCTTGTGTCTTCCATGAGAAATGGTCATGACCTTATTCTTGGGATGGTGTCTTCAGTTCTCATTCTTCAGAGTTGAGATCTTGTAAGAAAACCAATATCTCTTTTGCTAATAGTTATTAAATCTCAAAGCAGACTTTCAATGCATTGTTATGTTTAGTGACCACTCACTTTCCTTCTCTCCACATCAGCCCAAGTTGAATAGAACAAATATTCATGCCACGTTTGCATGCACCTTTTATACTGGAGGCAGCATTAACATTGTTTTTATGCTACCTAAACTTTACATAGACCAATAAAACCAAAACACAAGGAAAATTTATTTTGTGTTTAATCATTTACTAACAAGTGACTATGATATATTTATCTACATCTCTGAAAGAGACTCTGATTTTTTGCCTATGATAACATATCTATAAATGAAATTTATGTAAGCTTAGATAGTAAAAAAAAATAAGTATTAACAAAAGTACTTTTCAAAATGGTGTAACATATAGATATATTTTAAAGGAAAATTTATCTTGGATCCTAACATTGACTTAAATATATTTTATTATAATGTAAATATAATAGAATTTATTTTTATTATATTTATATATCTATAAATATAACTAAGTTTAAACCCTTCCTACAAATAGCTTTATGTGACTACAAAGAAAACAGTGAATTTGATGTAAAAGCAAACAATTTTAAAAATTCTTATTAGGAACACTAATATGTTAAGTATTGTTTTCAACATATGTTGTGTAAAATTTAATTTTCCTATTACTTTCACTAATTTGAACTGCCTATAGATCATAGACACTAGTTAGAGAAACAAAGTAGGAAAAGTCACAATTTCAGAGTATATGAAGGGGGAAATTTGGGTTCTATGAGGAAAGAGGAGAGAAGGGCATTAGTATCAATATGATATTTCATTTTATTTTGATTTTCAGAAATTTTATTTTGATTTTCAGAAATTGAATAGACTTTGCCTATGTCAGCATATTGAGGCAGGTTAGTACAGGGAAACAAGGAAAAGATGAGCCACAACATGCCCAGCAGACAACATGGCAGTGAGACTACCTTGAGATATTGACCCTGACTTTGAGGTCCCAGTTAACTCTTTCCAGAACCTCCCCTTAGCCCCTGATATTTCAAACAGTCCTCACCGTTGGCCCCCACCATTGGTGGGGTAGCCAGTAACAGCTAGGATCCCTCCCCTTAACATTAGCAAAGGGAGGAATCATTAATAGTTTAGTTGTTTTGATAAGTATTTAAACTACTGTATTTAAAATAGACTTAATACAAAACAAAATATTTATAACTTACAATGTTATGACTTTTTCAAATTTGCAGTTTTCCCTAAGCAGTATAATGTACATTCCCAGAGGGGTTGATTTAAATGAAGTTGGATTACTGGAACGTTAAGATTATTAACATCATCCATTTTTATTTCAAATGAAGCTGCACTGACTGCATATATTGAAGGGTTCACATACTGCAACTCAGGCAGTACCTTCTGTGTGATGGGAAAACATGATGTAGAATAGAAAAGAACAAAAAAGGCCCAAAGATCTGGAGCATCCCATTCTAATAAAGACACTTCAGTCAAACTTCCCTTAAAGATGTGACACTCTTAATGATTCTGTAAAAGGAAAATGTTCCAGTAAGCCAAAGGCACCCTTACTTAAGAAATAAATACAAATGCAGGCTCATCTGTATTGCAGAAATTATTTGTCTCCCATAGACATTAAAGACAAGTCGGATAAAAGATAAAAATCTTATTCTGAGGCACTTTTGCCGCAAAAAGCTCTGTGAATGTTTCCAATTTTTAAAAAGGAAGAATTACTAGTAGTAGAATTGCAAATAAAGTATTAATATCTGATGAAGTTATTTAGATTAAGTTAAGCTATTTTGCTTCTTTGAGGTTGTTTCATGCTAGTTTTAATGATATGTTTCTATATATTTACAGAAATAAATCAAGCAAAATAGGCATAGAAAAAAATGTTCCTTTTTTCATTTTGTTTCTCCAGAAATACTGATAACCTGCTGTGATGCACTGAATTGTGTATGCCAGTTTGGACGTGCTGATCTTGGTCAGCATTCTCTTCGAGGTGTTACTTCAATGCAGACGGCTTAGGCATAGCTTCTCCCATCTCTACCTTCGGTCTTGACTTTTAATAAAGTCCCAAAATACCTACATAAAAAACAAAATATTCAATCATTCCTATTATGTTTTTAAGCATCTAGTCATTACTTTGGATAATACATGTTTCCAAATTATGCATATTGTGATATTTCCATCATGATTGTATTGTTGAATTTAAACAAGGAAATCCGTGATTATAAAGGGAGAGAGAAAGGAGAAAGCATTTTTTCATGTCTGTTAAGTCATAATTACATGCTGCCAAAGTGAAGTGAATCTGTAGGCTGATTTGAGTACTGAAGGTTCATTCTTCACATCAGGGAAGGGTAGACGAATTTATTGACTGGTAAATAAAAAATACTGCAAATATAATACTTTTAGAATTTAGGGCTCATTACTCACAAAGCAGATGCTCACATGTCCTCTCTTTCTCTCTCCCACCCACACTTACACAGTCTTCATAGGTAATTAGCCCTTAACTTAAAATCCAAAGTAGCAATCTTTAGTCATAGCTAGTAAAGTGGCAGACACCCTAATTTAAATAGGATGATCTTATAAAGCTTCGTTTTCCTCATTTGCGGTTTTTTTGGCATTTGCTCATGTGTAGAAAAACAGGTTTGTTCAAGCCTTTTATTTCTTTAACACCATCTTATTCATAAAAACAACTTTATTCATCAGTGTCCGAAGGGGCTCGGTGTGAGTGCTTATTATTGGATATGCCTCTGTCCCACAATCTTGGTACCAACAAAACAACACTTGGGATGTGCTTGATAATCTCATTGCTTATCCTCCACTTGTTCTTCAGCCAGATTTGCTTTTCAGTAATGCCTGCATGTACCTTCATGCTCACAGACATTCTTTATAAGCCAATTATTTGTTTGCCATTTCTTCTTTGACCCATTAGCTTGAGCGTAACTGTTGGCTGACCTCTGTATTCAGTCCGCCGTTAGTAACTGCTTCTCTCTTTCCAATTTCAAAATACTGTTAAAATTATGTTTGTAATTTGTTATGCATAATTTCTATGAAAATTTCTCCTTTATAAGCAATTTTATTAATATAAGCATAAAGTGGCTTATATTTATACTAGCACTGCTCAAAGCAACAAAATACTAACAAAATGAGGTCACATGCTCAGAGAGTTAAAAAAGAAAAAAATCAGTATATCTCAGAAACAATGAAACCTTGGCTTTACATATTCACTAAAGAAAAGTTATTGGTATAATACATTTTTCTGAGATTGTTGCCTAGAATCTGTGGCTATGGTACCTTGTGTTTCTCAGTTGAAGGGGCTTATAGTTCCCCTTCATTCACTGTTATTCATTCAACACACAAATATTGATTACTTAGTACCTGCCAGATACTATGCTTGGACAAGAATACACACATGAATAAAATCTGTGTCCTGTACTTAAGAAGTTCAAAATCTTCTTGGGATAAGGGAAACGTGAACATACAGTTGTATACAAGACCTGTTTGTCAAGTGCTATTATAGAAGGAAGCCCAGAGTGAGCAGCTTAATGAGGAAGTGTATAAATTTGACCATACTCCCAATGAAACATGGCAACATCACAGTTTATTGTCATGGAATGATGCCTAGGGCCTTTTGTTGAGTGGAAAAATAGAGGTTGGGGAATAGCATGTAAGGAAGTATGGAGGTAGATACCTTGTTCTGCTGTCTTGTAAAAAACAACTCTACTACCAGTTTAGCACTTCTGATGATCTAAGAATTGGAAGAGCGAGGCAAGAAACTAGATAGTTGGGGACTGCCAATATCATTGTATGAAAGCAATATAACTAATTAGTCATCAATCGTAATGATAAAATTGTAAATAAGTTAATCATTGTATTATGATGATAACAAAATTATAAACTCTGAAAATTTGGTGCAATAATAAAATTATGTCTTTCAATTAGTGAATTCTCAGATGCAAAACTAACTTTCACGTCAAGGAATATTTTAATGCTTATCAGTAAGCCCCTGGGGTGATGACAAGTTTCTTCGAGTCCAGGAAGCTGAAAGAGGTATATGGTCAAAGCATAGCAGTCAGTCATTGAAAAAAATTTGTACTGTAAAATTTAATACTAGTATTTCAAATACAAACATTGGAAAATACCAAGTTAGATGAATTAAAATGTATGAAGATGCAAAGTGATAACATTTAGATAGAGCTAACACTATTGTCAATCACTATTTAAACTCTGATTCTGTTTTCTACTCCTAAGAAGTATAGTCTGAGTGGTTTTAATATTGAAAAGTCAGTTCACAGCCTCCCAACAAGTTTTGCTTTTGTAACATGTTAGCCTTTGACGCTCTTCTTTTAGATGCCTAAAATACCCATATCATATCAAAATAGTAAAAATTTCAACATCTCTTTCTAAATATATTTTTTTCTATATAAATTTAAAGGATTCTAGTGATTTTGATTTTGAAATTTATTGGATATAAGCTATCTATTCAATTAATCGTTGGCTGTGATTTCTTAGCAATTATTGTGCATATTTGGAACAATATGCTCTTAGGATTGAAGGAGAGTACTTATAAAAGAACAAACTTTCCAGGGGAGCCCCGTTCCCAAGGTTGGAATTCAGACCTCTTTGGAGAGGGGTGGTTGCATCTCAACAGATGGTTGTCAGTGTCAGAGCCAGTGCACAGTCACGGGGAGCACAGGAAACAATGCTCCAGGGTATCTGCAAACTGCAGCCAGTAGTGTTTGCACAAAGGGAGGAGTGTGGGAAGGTGATTGGCAGGCTGGCCAGAGCTGCAAATTTACCACCAAATGGCAGTGCATTCTAGAATGCATGACTAGGGCAGAGGAGCACCTCCCAATGTCTTCACACCCGCACTGCTGACCAACCGTGCAATGACCAGAACTGACAAACATGCTTGTTATGATGGAGAAAATTTATGTGATACCAAGATAGTGAAGTGGAAGCCCTGTCCTACTTTGGAGGGTCCATAAATTATTTTAATGGAGGTGTTCTTTAAGCCAACCTGAGCTTGGGAGTGGGTTAGTCAAAGACATGGTGGGTCAGAAATGGCAGAGTTAGGGGAGAGAATTTTTAGCCATAGGAAATAACAAGGTGCTGCTAAAGGATATTTCCTGGATAAAATTATAAACTTGTACATTACTACTCTCAGTTAATTTGCATTCTTCCATCATCAGAACTGATTTCCACAGAGATAACTGTGTAATTAGTATAATATGGCAGGGTCACTCAGCCATACTGCTTTACAATTTTTCAACTTACTCCTCCTTTAAAAAGGAAATTTATTTTCTTTAAAGTAGCCATGTACTTTAATTCTGAAAATTTCAAAACTAAATTTTCCCCATAGCAAACTAGATTTAAAATGCATTAACAGTCTACTTTCCCATACTATGTATTTTTATTTCTAATTTCTTATCTATGTCTAATTTCCCCCTTATCACATGCAAATGTAGGCTCAACTAGGGGATTTTTTAGTATTTCTTATTTATAATAAGATTTATAAGATGCCTTATTTTTTTACAAGTCACAGTCTCTTCAATTAATTGATTTTACTTTGTTCAGGGAATTATTTTTACCCGAATTTACATAATGTGTCTTGTTGTTGTTTGTTTTTATTTGTTTTTGTCATCTGCCGCCTCATGCTATATCATCAATTGTACTCAGGCAAGGGCTTTTCTGCTGTATTTGCCACTGTGTCACATCACTGAAGATATGCCCAGGCTCAATAAATACTTTAAAAATTCACAGATGAATGAAACAATATGTTGCAAATATGGGCACTGAAAAATAACAGTATATTTCATTCCTAGGTCTAAGGGGAATTGACAATTCCCCAAGAACAAAAATAAGATCTTTATTTTCTTTTAGGCCTCATGCTTTTTAGATCTTATAGTGCACTTAAGTAAGTGCTCGGTTCTTTAAAACATTATGTGCAGGAATATTAAAGGATAAAAATAGGATAAAAGTTGTAAAAGAACGCCATCTTTGTTCCCTGACTGTGATCATGAATACCAAGCAAAGGATTGGGGTAATAACAGCAATGCATTGGCTCACGGCTTCAGAGGCAAGAAGGCTCACATTTTCCTGAGGTCAGTATATTCTGGCTGCCCAGCAATCCTTGGGTTCGTTGGCTTTTCCTTCACACAGCGATGCCTTCTCCTTTCTCTTCTGGGTTCTCTTGACCTCCAGATTCTGGCTCTTGCCTGGCTTTTTCTGTGACCACCTCTAAAGGCCTCCAATAGTAAGATTAAGAGCTATCCTGAGTCAGTTGGCACACTGAAATAAAAATAGGATCATCAAAAAATCCTGTTTACAATGGGTTCACACCCATAAGAATGGATTATGATTAAGAACAGTTTTTTCCTGGCATACGTAGTTCAAGTACCATGGCATGAAAACACTGATCCTATGATTTTAAGAAAAAAGAAAGAAAACACCTCATTCCAGTTAAAGGGAGGCAATGAAACTTAAGTAAGGCTACTGATAGAAACATTTGTCCATTCCAGTCTGCTGCTTCAGAGAGGCATACCATATTTAAGTGTTTAATCTGATGTCATAGGAAAGTCATTATAAGAGTTTCATCCGAGATAAAAATGGGTAATTTCAGTTTATGTTCAAAAATGACTCTTGCTGCATTGACATTTTATTTATTTTTATGGTTTGTAAATGGCATGAATTCAAATTTAAAACAAATCCCATAAAACAATTATGAAATAATTTTACTAGAAGTAGTGTGAAACATAAAATTCTGTGAAGCTCTTAAACAATCAATTTTTACAAATTCTTGGATAACAAACATACAGACATTTGAAATGTGAACTTTTAAATACTTTTTAAAACACTTGTCTGCATAATTTTGAGGTCATGTAGTATGACCTAAACATTTATACTATGCCCTGTCTTTTATCTATATGAATCATCAATGTAAGTATATGGAGGTTTTTGTCTTAATAAAGGTGAATGGAAAAGATGTTTAATTCAGTGTTTTATTTACCCTTCTTGTTTCTCTTTCCAGAGTTACTTTACACATTTACTTTCTTATTTTTTCTTCTTTGGAGAATTTCCCAGAAAATATACTGGTAAGATATATTTTTCCTTTGAAAATCCAACCTAAATACAATTTTATTTTGTCACATATTATTTATACAAAATGGGTAAATTCATGGTATTCTACCAAAATCCTCAAACTCCTGACAACAATAATGTATTTAAAATTTCCCACTTTAGTCCATAATTAAGGCCAAGCAGAAATTGCCATTATATTTACCAAATGGCAAATAACTATACTATAGTAAATAAATAATCAGGTGTAATTTGTAACTCCTTATATAATTTTTAGGAAAATGACACAATTGATAAACTTACTTTATATCATAAGGGATGATTTATATAAAATATAATTCTAAATACCAAAATGTGCACTATTTACTTTGCCCTAGCAACTAGCTGCTGACAAGTTATGAGTGAAGGTCAGCATTTACAATGAAATTTCACCAGAAACAAATCAGCTATTATATTTAATATTTCAAAATGTCCCTGGAATGTACAGACATTGGATTTTCATCTGTTTTCAGGCCTGTTATTTCCAAATTAATGAGTGAAGATAGTAATTTTAGGCATATATTTGCCTTATTTTACAACGGCACTTATGGTCCTTTCCTCATAGTTCATTTTTCTTTGTATCCTTTCTGATGTGAGATCAAAATATTTTTTTAAAGTTGCCTAAATTGATTTTATTAACAAAGATGGATCTCTGTAATCTAACTCATCAACCAGGTCCCTGATAAGTAAATACATGATTGCCCTTGTCCAGCTTAACTGGTATTCATGCATTCTGCCCAAAAATAAAGTTAACGTGTATGTTTCATACATTTTGGTAAGTAGAGAGGCTCGAGGCTCCCTTCTGATACTCATTTATTTTTTTAAATCAGAAAAAGGTTAACAATCATGAAGCAAAAGGGAATAGGTAAGTAACTTCAAACATACTTACACATTTTTATGCTTACTCTCAATTCTTTGAAGCTGTATTTTCACAAATATTTTAATAAGATTATTTAAGTCTGAATATTGTCTTATTACATATCACTCTAGAACAGGAGTTCTTAACTTTTATCTTCGATGGACCCTTTTACCAATCAGGTGGAAACCACAGACACCTTTCAAAGTCCACACTATACTGTATATTATTTAATAAATACATCACACCTGCACCAACACATCTCCACAAGAATAATGTTTTCTTTGAATTTCAGTTCAAGCTTGCAGACCCCTTGTAAAGAATCCCTGCCCTAGAACTAGTTTGTAAAGATGCATTTTTGTTAACTGGTAGAAACATTAAAAATAACATCTAATGCTTGGTTCTTAACAAGGGAAATTTTTATTCCCAAGGAACATTTGGCAATGACTGGAGACATTTTTTATCACTATTGAGGGGAGGAGGGTATGACTGGCATGAAGTGGGTAGAGGCAAGGGATGCTGCTAACATCCTACAGTGCACTGGACATCCCACCACAACAAAGGATTTTGTGGCTCACAATGTCAGTAATGTTGATGTTGAGAAACCTTGACCTTAAGGCTGAGACATTTGAAAGGATTATTGTTGGATTTTCTATAAGCATTTTCCTACAGATTCCTAATTTTGAATCTGCACATTTGTCACACTCAGATATAAGATAATCTTCAATGTCATCAAACTAGTAAATTAATGATTTCTAGTCAAAAGTATCTTAGCAACTGTATTCCTAAAATAGATTATAAGGAATGGCAGAGAAAAAATCTGAAAAGAATAGTCTTTCTTTGATCTCTGAGAAAATAGATGGAACAGTAAAAGAAAAAAAAAAAGTGCCATAATTTCATCATTGTACTATGAAACGGCATCCCAACAAGCTTGGAGGGGTCTGTTTTAGTTTGCTAAAGGCTGTCAAGCAATATATCAGAAATGAGCTGGCTATGGGGATTTATTAACTTGTAAGTTTACAGTTCTGAGTCCATGGAAGTGTCCAAACAAAGGAAGGCATCATCAGGAGATACTTTCTCACCTAGCTGCAATTTGGGTATCCACTCATCAGCTTTCAAATTCTGACTTCAGTTGCTTCCTCTCACCTTCTATGTTCCATTAAGGTTTCAGCTTCTGGCTCTGAGGACCTTCTTTTTCAGTTTCTGGGGGTTTCTCAATGTCTCTGCAGCTCTGCCATGTCCAGTT
This sequence comes from Dasypus novemcinctus, assembly GCF_030445035.2. Taxonomy (NCBI): domain Eukaryota; kingdom Metazoa; phylum Chordata; class Mammalia; order Cingulata; family Dasypodidae; genus Dasypus; species Dasypus novemcinctus. Next base: position 94,163,806 of record NC_080679.1, on the reverse strand, counting down.
TATAAAGGAATGCAGTAAGAGGATTAAGACCCACTCTGGGCTATGCCTCACTGAATAATCTAATCAAATAACCCCTAAGTGAATCTAATCTAATCAGAGGTTCGCAATAGGCTCACACCTACAGGAATGAACCAATTTAATAACAATTTTCTGGGGTCCACAAAAGACTCAAACTATCAATATAGATCAAGCCAAACTAAAAGAAAATGTCAGACATTTACACAATTTGCCACTCCAGAGACCAGAACAGTGCTACTGGAAATATCCTATAGAAAATCTGGGAAACCATAACAATATTTCCTATTTTTAATTTAAAACTGGAGAGCCAGAGCCAGACGGTATGACATATTCACTAGTCCGGTTTATTCATCATCTATCCCATCCTCTTCTTGTGCACTTTCCTATACTCCAGAGCTTAGAAAACAAAGAAGCACATTCCCTGAGTCTACTGAAGCTAGATTTCTGGGTGTGATTTAGATTTTTATCATTAGATGTATTCATGACAGACCTGAATTGGAAACTGAATTCAAAGGAGGAGGTGTGGGGAGAAGAGAATGGGGGAGGGAGAAAGAGAGAAGGAGGAGGAAGAGAAGGAGGAGGAAGAGAAAGAGAAAGAGATACAAGAAATAAAAGAAAAGCAAGGTATCCACTTGGCAAGTAAGTGCGTAACAACTCTGGAGCCAACTGTTCTGGTGTTTACTCCTTGATTTTTAGATCACATTCTAAACTTCTGGTGTGGGCAAAGGTAAGTGTGTATAGATTAAAATACTTGCTGTTATTGTGTTTTATTTAAAATACACAGGATGCCGAAGCTATCTAAATGCTCCTCAAAATTGGATCACTTAGATAAATAAATTTGCGTCCATAACAATGATTTAAATATACTTATTCAATAATGTGGATTTATGTTTATTGTCACTGTTACCAAGCAAGGTCTCCTTACCTGATGTGCATGGAGGCCAATACTATAACATCAGGTTTTGAGCAAAGAAAGAGCTTTAATTCAAGGTTGATTGGCATGGAAATAGGAGACAAGGTTCAAATCTGTCTTCCCAATCTGAGCACTAAAATGATATGGGAATGGGAAGTAAGAGGTAGGGTCAGAATTGGGGAGGTTTGACTTGGTATAGCCCAATTGATTAATTATAGAGTTTATTTGATCTGCTTCCAATATCTCTCTGTCCCCACATTCTTGGTTCTGTGGGAGGTAACCTCTGATCCTGGCATCTCAAAGGTTGTTTTAAGAGACAAGCGTCAGTGTTTTCTGTGTATACTAGCTTATATGCAGTTAAACAAGCCCAGAAAAAAAGGTTATAGGAACAGAGGACACCCCCCATACACACCAAAATGGTTTGGCCGCCCATGGACTCATCATGAAAACATATGGTGATGCAAATATTCAGGCATTCATTTATTTTAAAAATATTTATTGAGCACCTACTGTATATTTGGTAATGAACTAGTTACTAATGATGACAATATAGAAATATTTTCACCCATTACCTAAGATACAACTTAGAAATTCATTGGCATAATCTAGCAATAAAAACAAATGTGTGCTTGCATAGCCATTGAAAACACCTAGGAAGTCTTCTGATGAATGTTAACAGTGGATATATATGGATTATATGCATAAAAGTTACCACCATTTAGTTATATATATTGTCTGATTAGTTTTTTTGCATCACATTTTTGTTTTTATGATTACAGGAAATAAACTATTTCCATTTTTTATATGAAAATAATTTTGATGTTTATGACATAAATCTCTTTTATTCATAATACACAGTTTTTTCACAAGTCCAACTTTTTGGGTTTTAATGAATAGACGTGAATATTTATATATACATTCATGCATATATGTCTATTTATATATGTATCATACTTCATATTTCTGTTACTGATTAAATTGATATATTATTTCTACTTGGGTTGCAGTGGAACCTAGAGTATTTGACCTCATACAACTTTGTAATAAAAGCACCTTTATGCATTTATTCCCAAATGTCCATAATTTACTGATGTGCAAGATAAGGTGCTAAGTACTTTAGATGAATTCCCTTATTTAATCCTTACCACAACCCAAGATGAATTCCCTTATTTAATGTTTACCACAATCCTACATTTAGCATCCCTTTACACAGTAGGAAACTTTTGCCCAGAGAAAATAAGTAACTTGCCAAATGTATATGACTAATATATGTTAGATAACGAGTTTGAAAAGAGTTTTATAAAATGCTGGTAAAATACTTATAGTAAAATAGTACTATTTTACTATTTTAAAATAGTAAAATACATATAGTAAAATACTATATGTTTTCATATATCTATCTACCTATATATCATCCGTTTATTACCTAAGGACTGTTGTGCATACACTAACACATACTTTAATATAGAATGACATCTACTACTCTATTTCATAAAGAGAAGAATCAATAAAATTATTTCCATTTTGTTGTACTACTTTAATATTCTAGTATCCATATACCCATAAATTGTTTTTCTTAAAAATGTGATACAGACATCTTTTGCTATATCACTTCATCTTTACTATGGCTACATAGCTTCCCACTGTTTATCTGTGCCAAACTTCATTTAATTATTCCTCTGTTGATGGATATTTGGGTTGTTTTCATTTATTCTCTTAAAAAGTAACATCAACAGGAAGCGGCTGTGGCTCCATAGACTGGGCTCCTGTCTATTACATGGGAATCCCTGGGTTCACATCCGAGGGTCTCCTTGTGAAGGCAAGCTGGCCTGCACCACGGAGAGGTGGTGCAGCAGGATGACACAACAAAGGGAGAAAAGCAGACACAGAAGAACGCGCAGTGAACGGACAAAGAGATCAGACAGCAAACAAGCCCCAAGTCGGGGGGGGGGGGGGGCGGGAGGTGAGTAAATAAATAAATGATTCTATCTTAAAATTTTAAAAGTAATATCAACATTAATGTTAATGCATTCATTTCTACTTGCTGATATTAACATTATCCAAACATATACTTCCATTTAGGATTGCAGGTTTCCAGTGTATTCTTTTATGTAACTTGATACTTCAAACTTGTCTTTCCAAAGACTTCTATTTCTTAAGTGACCAAGAATATACGAATATTAACAAGTTCCATACAACATTGTTAGCACTATTTATCTTAACATAACTTCAATTTCAGCATATTGAAGAAGACTAAACTCACTCTGTACATCTTTATATGTGTTGAGATTAATGCCTGAATATAGTTGGATCAATTTGTGATAACCCATGACAGGAAGTAAGATTTTGCTGCTTGTCATTCAAAACGCCACGCAAGCATATCTTTTTTGTTGTTGCTGTTGTCATTTTTTTCTACAGAAAAGCATTCTTATTTTGGAACTACCATTTCTCCACCTTGACATTAAAAATTCAATAAGCAAAATGTCCCATTGCAATAGTCTCAGAGAATTACCCATTAGCAATTCTTTCCTATTCTTGATCAGATTTCTTACAAGAATAAAGGCTATGTGACCCTGGGGGATAAATTAACATATATTCTAAATTTTTGCAGTAAAGAATAGATCAGTCTGTTCTTTCTCTATGACTTGTAAGTAGGTTGCTTGCTTCCAAGTTGGTGCATTTCTTTTGAAATCATATCCTTCAAGGAAAGCTAAGGATTGAAAGTTACCATCTTATTAGCCAAGTAATTGATGTGAGATAATTGCATCGTGAAAGACAGCAGCTACAAATAAAAGCCTTCATATTCTCCCCAGTTTAACGCTTTTCCTAATAAAGATCCAGAATGTTATTTTCCAAATGGTACTATTCACATGTTGTTTTATAGCCAAAACACCATATAAGTAAAGACCAAAGGTGACAGTGAGATATGAGAAATGCTAGGGTAAAATCTGAATGTGGTGCATCTTTTCCCCAGACTTTGTAGTAACCTGAAACATATTAATGGAGATCTAAGGCAAATGCAGCCAGATGACCTTCAAGCATAATATACTGAAGGGGAATCCTTAACAATCAGCAATCAACCAGAAAATACTTATTAATACAGTTAAATAAAGAATTCCTCAGATTTCTAGGAGCAGACAATTCAAATCATTCAAAACACAATGTTAAGCTACGTATTGTGCTAAGAATTTAGGACACAAAAATGAAAAGGTGAAATCCCTGTCCTCAGATTAGGGATGTGCCATCCAGCAGATAAATGAGAGCTAATGTAATGGAACTGTAACCATGTGTGAAAATACTTTACACAAAGTATGAGTAAAGGAATAGCACAGTAAAGTGCTTCATGAGCTAATAAATCGACAGGATTTTGTCTAACCTAGAAGGAAAAGAGGAAAAATTCCAGGTACAGGATATAACCTAGAAGAAGCTGAGATCATCAAACTGCATGGTGCCTTCACAGAACTGTCATCCAGTGCAGTTAACAAGGAGGGTGGATGGCAGTAAATGGTAGGAAACAAAGGTAAAAGATGAATTAGAGCTACAGTATACATTAAAATTAGCAGCTCAGTTTTAGGGAGGTGACTCTGTCTGCAATCTGGGGGTGGAGGATGAAGGACAGAGGATCACTTAGATGGCTGTAGCAAGAGTCTAGGTGAGGGATGATAAGAGAACCTGAGTTGGCAGAGACAAGGCTGAAATGGTCGCGAGAAGGAAAGAGATAAAGTCAACACCAAGGTGCCCAACTTTGTGGGGAGATTCAAAGAGGAGACAAGCAAGTTGCAGCTTTGAGAAGTGTGTGAGGCTTTGAGAACTTCACTTCCTTTCAGTTTTACAATATCTCTATTAGATAGTCAGCACCAATATTATTATTTCTAACTTGTAGAAAAAACAACTGAAAGCCAGACATTAAGTAATTTACTATAGTTTACAAAGAAGATTCAAATCTGAAAACAGTAGCTACCCCATCTATTACTCCTATATTTTTTACAAAAAGTAGAGGAGATTTGATAATTTTTAATATAACCATAAAAAATTTTAGATGTTACCTCTCTATTTATATATGTGTATAAATAGATAAGCATAGATATAGACATAGATATATAGATATCCAGCATAATCCTTAAGAATAGGAGAAATAATCAACTTATGCACAGAAATTCTTTAAAATAGTACTTTTATGATTTTATATGTGATATACTCACAGTGGGACTTCGGAACTCTTTTCTCTTCTAATTTACTTCTTGTCGATTGTATCTGACTCCTTGCCTAGCCTGGACACTCATGCTCAGAAACTCTGTAGTCTCCTGGCAAGCACTTCAGATATCCTGCTTCCAGCATAAACTGGATTTTAAACTAAATTTTAAACTAAAATTACTAAAACTATGTTCGTCCTTCTATTTCACTTGTTGCATAGGGCTGTTGTCAAATAACAAAGGACTGTTTTGACCCAGCCCACTAAAAACCTGTAAGACTTTATTTCAGTTGTATCCTTGTTGTAGCTAGAAAATGCTTATAGTCATCAATTATCTAAAATGTTTTTTTAAATCTAGAATCTACAAAGCGTTTTTTTTTTGTCATTTGGTTATTATTATTGTTAATATTAATATATAACACTTGATGAGTACTTTCTGGGCACCAAACAGTGTTGTGTTTTCTGTGCATTACCTCATTCACTCCTCACAATGGATAAGTTATTATTCTCACTATGCAATTGGAGTCATAGAGGTTTAGGGAAATTAAGCCAAGTTTTCAAATGTCATAGGACTGATTGGTGTCAAAACCACAACTCAAATCCAGTTCTATTTGAACTTTGAATTAACTATTATAGTCTATTATTATATAATATTACATAAAATGTCCCCTTGTAATGTCCTTACCAGAGCAAAAGGTTGGTACTAAAACTGGTTTTAATTGAATGTCATAATTGCTTAAATGAGAGATAAACATATTGAAATAAACACAAAGATGTTGAAGACAGCAATAAAAGAGGTTTAAGAAGTATGCTGGGAATGTATTTAGCTTCGTGGTTGAGCACCCACTTCCAATGTACGAGGTCCTGCGTTCAATCCCTAGTACCTCCTAAAAAAATAATAAAAATTAAAAGAAAAGTGTGTTATTCATTGGGGGATTCATGTACATAAATGATGTTTATTTTTTTTAAATCACAAGCCAATGGGTATAATTGCCTGCCTCTTTCCTTTCCTTTTACCAAAGTCCTTAAAATGATATAATAGATTTTGCACATTGTTAAAGAGTAAACACATAACCCTGTTGGAAACCAGAAAATATGCAAGAAGCAGATCCTATATTTCAAGAGATTCCTGAAAAAACAGGAGGTAGATGAGATATATTTAACTGACAAGAAAGAGCAGAGGAAACTATGGTGAAAAACCAATCAGAGAAGATTCAGAGTTACTCCCAAATGAGGGTCAATAATAAAGAGTAGTAGGGGATCTGCAGAGACTGAGAACCTCTTCTCTAAAATTAACTTCATTCTGCGAACCTGGGTGGCAGGAGCGGTCTTCACTCTCTTCCTCCTTCAAACATTTTCTAAACAGAGTGAGCAACCTGCTCAACAAGGGCTCCTATTGCAATAAGGGAGACCAGGGAGTTGCAGGAAATGAGATTAACTACAGACCACCACAAGGACTGCTGAGGCAGAAATGAAATGAGAAGAAACACATCTGTGCCAGCTTCCCAAAGGGACGGGTGACTCGCTCAAGTGGAAGATCTCTGACAAGGCAGGCTCGGGAACTAGAACATTATAACAGAGAGGCCCCGGCAACTTTTGACCTTTGGCTACAAGAACACATATTCACTGACGGGTATATATCGGATATTAAACACAGATAGGAACAAACAATGTTGAATCAGGAGATATTTGAGAAAATCAAAAGTTTGACTTAAAGGCAGGAACTCTTACATAAGGATCCACCCCTAAGTAATGAAGTTCAAGGAAACGATGCAGGCAATACCTCAGAGATTTGAAAAGGTATAAAATTCATGAAATAAAAAAACCAAGACAAAGAAAACTTGCTTTGTTATTTTTATAGAAACTAAAAGAATATATTAAAAAAAAAAAACCAGAATAAACATTGCTGATCTGTTGATACAGGGAATTGGAGGGTCAAATTGAGTTTCTACAGAATGTACCACCAAGGACAAAATTCTAGTGCACAGAAGAGAAAATGTAGGAAGTGTGAAAGAATTATTAAGGCATAATGCTTATAATGGAAACAAGAGTGATATTTTAAATTAATAAAAGTTTAAATCCTAGGAGATAGAATCATAGGTAGAAAAATTTAGAGCATTTCTTACATTTAACAATACAGCTAATGAAATATTTAAGGCATGATAATAGAAGCACAAGAGAAATTTTTAAAAATCTGTATTCTCACTAACAGACTTTAATAAGTCTCTCTCAAAGATTGACAAGTCAAATTATAAATAAATGAATAATGATAAAGAAGATACGATTAATAAGTACCTCAGACATGCATTGTTTTCAAATCTTATACATACGGCAACACAAAAAAATTCCAATGATTTTCAAAAATTTGAAAATTGTCCATGCTATATAGTACATTACTTCTAGGGATTATATAAAGCCTAAACTTGATTAAAAGGAGGTAGAAAACCTGAATAGACTAATAGCTATGGAAGAAATTGATTATGTAGTCAAAAATAAAGCCATGGCCTTTTTATGTGTGTTCCACATGATTTGACTAAAGTTTAGAAGTTTTGAAGTTTAGAAGTCCATAAAGTATAAATCTGAGCATCAAACCCTGCTTTGGCAAACTAAAAATCCAATGTCTTAAATGTTTTACAAAATTAATATTAATGATAATGATATAAAAATCAAAACACCCTCAAAATTTATTTAAAGTAATATGAATTAATATAGCCACATATAAATTAACAAATTAACCATTTTCCCATACTTTAGCAAAATTACAAGTAGAAAATATTATTAAAAGAAAATATTCAAATAAAAATGGCTATAAGTTCTATAAAATACTTGAGTCAACAAAAGGTAAAGTATGTGACATATTTTCAATCTGAAAAGAAGCAAAAAAGCAAAAAAAATTATTGATAATATCCAGTTAATAAGTGAGTATCATCATAAGTTTTTGATGGGATTGTGAAATAGTCTATTTTGTGAGGAAATTAGAATTGTCTATTCAAAAGAAAAATATAGACATGTTGTGGCATTTAAATTTTTACTTCATGTGTATGTGTGTGTGTATGTGTGTCAAAGAGAATGGAAGAGAGAGATTCACAATAACACTAATAATGAAAGACAATATGGAAACACAAAAGGTCTACTGAATAACTTATTATACATCCATAACCTGTACCTAGATTTTCAGATACAGAATATTCTCCAAGTTACATTATAAGTGAAAAATGACAATTTGCTTAATGTTAGAGATAACATGATCCTTTTATGTAAGCACATATTGGGTTGGACTGGGCCTTGGGTTATACCTCAAAATAAACATATTTATGGAAATATTGTCATTCTTGCTATTTTAATAAATATACTTGAAAGGAATACAGTAATATTGCTCATAATTTTCATATATAAGACTAAAGAATTTCAGACATTTAAGATATTTTTAACTTATGAGCTGAGGCTGTTGGAAATTATATATATCAGAAATTAAGGAGTTATTTTCCACTTTAGCTTAAAGAGTAAAGACCTTATCATTCATTCATTCAGTTTTGATCTAATGTCTGCTATGTGCATATTAACATGCTAAACTCACATTTTGTATCAAATTCCATGATTGACTTTCATTGGTTGAAATTACCATTGAAACAAACACTTCACTGATTTTAACATGCAATAATAAATCTCTGGATTGCTTTGCCTGATGAGCTTTCAATAAGCTGTTAATCTAGCAGCAAGATATTTTGACTGTCTTCTAAGGCAAAAAAACAAACAAATGATGGAAATATTTTGCTTACCAATGTTTTCATGAATCTTTGTCCAGTTTGTTGAAAAACACTCCACACTTTCTTGAGAAATGCATTTTACAATAAGCATTTCCCTTGATACCATAATTATATTGTAATGGTTAATTTCATGTGTCAAAATGGTTCTGTTATATTATCCAGTAAAGCAAGCACCTACCTGATTGTTGGTCTGAGATTACTTTGTGCATATACATATATATATACACACATATATATATGCACAAAATGTATGTATCCTGTTGGTTCTGTCCCTCTAGAGAATCCTAATACACTGGATAATTCCAAAATCATGCTTTTAATAAACAGATTAAAAGTTATGGAAATTTTCACCATTTGATAACATTATATTTTTAGAATATATACTATACTATATACTATATTTTATTTATTTCAGTCATTCTATTTGGCATTTTGGATAGAGCTGGATAAGCTTAGAGGGAATCATCAGGACAATACAGTAGCACTGGTTTTGATAAACATCTAGAGAAAGTTATTCATAATTTGATAAATGTTGAATAGTTCCACCTTCTCTGAGTACCTTTGCAAAAGAAGGAAGCATATAGAGAGACTTCAAGAATACAATTCCATGGAGATAGTGGCTATCTTGTACCCCACTGTATCCTTATCATCTAGAACATTTCATAGTATAAAGAAATGTTCAAGGGGAGCAGATGTAGCTCAAGAGGTTGAGCACCAGCTTCCCATGTATAAGGTCCTGGGTTCAATCCCTGATCCCTCCTAAAAAAAGTTCAATAGTGTTTGAAGGAATGAATAAATGATTGCTTGAATGAATTAATAAATACCTTGATGACCAGGAACACTCTCTCCTTTAAAGCTATCTCCTTCTCAGCTAGACAAAGTAGATGACTTGACTTCTCTTTTAACATCTTAACTAAAAAGTCAGACAGGAATTCTAATTTGTTTCTCCAAGATTTAAATTATATCCAACACAGCTTTTCTACTCCTTCTTCCTTTGCCTGAATTCAGACTCTTTTTGCTCTGACTTGGAATACTGTACTAATTTCTGATCTCATCTTCCCACACTAAAACAGAACATCTTCAGTGCATCCTTTTCATTAGTGCTTAGTATTTCCCTAGAAGACAATGCAGATCATGTAAAACCTGTCTTTAAGAGAGTGCCATATTTCAGATGGTGTCATATATTATTCTTGATCATGACAACCATAACTGCCACTAAGTGACATTAATTCACCTTTTTAGTGCCTATTTTTATCGTACTGCACCACAGTAACTGCACTGCAGTTACAGTGGAAGGAAACCTTCATCTATCACTATCCTCATTTTTTTTCAACCTTAATTTCTTTTCCAGAATTCCCCATAAATATACTCATCCATTAAACAAAATATGCTGGTTGTCTAAATTAGGCCAGGTACTGTGTTTAGTATTAAGGACATTAAATATTAGGACAAGTCACTACCCTAAACAAGCACAGTCAAATGAGAAAAGTAGATAAGTGAACAAAAATTAAAATGCTTAAAATTTATTCAGTGAAATATTTCTTGAAGTCTTGAGTTGAACGATATGCTCTTTTCTGCCACAAATATTATTTATGCATCCATTAGGATTTTTATTTAATTCTTCATCTCATTATAATTATTCATTCATTTATTCAGTAAACATTTGAGTTTCTGGTATGTAGTAGATGTTTCCCATGTGCCCCCTACTGGCTTACAAATTGTTTTAGAATAAATAGTATGTCTTATTTTTTTTATTTCATCAATGACTAGAAAGTTTTTTTTTTTGTAAAAAATAAATGTTCTATTCCCTGATTTTTAAAAATTAAATCATATATGTACACCATGCAGAGATGCTTTTCTGATTACAAGAAGAGTATAAAACAGTAAAGTTATATGTCTCTTATATAAGAGCTAACCTTAAGTAAAGTTGCCTTATTAGAAATAAAATGTTCAGAAAAAAGATATTGATGTTTACACTGTCTTAATGAGAGTGCATCTAATGTATTATGTTTAATTTGGATTTTGAAATTTAAGAAGTATATTCAAAAAATAGAGTACATACAAAGATCCACAAACTGTATCATGAAACCTTGAGATATTAGGTTATGGGCCAAGGGTTGGAAAGTTTAGGAAATGGAAAATATTTATCTGAGGTAAAAGATTCATGGTGGAGAGGGGAAGATGGAGAAGATTATTTATTTTCTTTAAATTTTACATATCCATCCAGTGGACAAAGGTAGAGTTAATGCAAAATATATAACAGAGAATAAATACTTTCATTTAAATAAAATAGTAAAAGCTATGTGCTAAGGTAGGGAGTTCTTTGGGGTGTTTGTGCAGAGGCTAGATAAATACTGGATCAGAATTCCTTAATTGAAATATTGTAGCAGGAATAAGGTATTGAATTAGATGACCTTTAAGACTATTTATAGAACTATAAGCCTAGGGCAATCCATAAACCACTCATCTATTTTCTCTTTGTTTTAGAATTTCATTGTTTTCACTTTAGTTAGAAAGTATGGCATGTAAGTGAATCTATTCATGTTAAAATTTTGTTCTAAGAAATGTTTAAAAGCACAATTATTTCTGAAGCATAGATTTCCTTTGAAGTAAAAAGAAATTACTTCTCCAATTTCTATAAAATTAATGAGTCACCAAAATGTATTGAGTGCCTACAAGCTGTTCATAAATTGTATGATCAGTCATTATTAAAGGCCTGTTTTGTGTCTGCATACAACTTTGTTTTTAATATAAATATGAGCCCAGTTCTTGGTATATTTAACATAATTAAATAACAAATCTATACATGTTCTCAGATCCTTTATATATTTGAAAGATTTAAGCTATTATTTTCCCACAATATTTTTCACATTCATGTAATGTCAAGACAAGCATTATTTCAAAAACAGGACTTTTGAGCCAGGAGCACTAGAGAAGAAGGGGAAGAGTAGAAGTTAGAGAACAAGCCACCGGAGGAAAGAAAAATCACTTCAGCAAATCCCAGAAACATTTTCATTCATCATTCCAAAAGAGAGAGGAAACAAAAAGAAAACTTTCACCCTTTTGGTTTTTGCATGTTCATAAAGATTCTACATAGCCATTCTGGTTTGTTTCTTCATTTATAGTCGCTGTAATTTGTACATTTCTGTGTGTTTTGGAGGTGCAGTTAAACTTTTAAACTTAAGTGTGACAGACCTGATAAACAGAAGATCGAAAGAGTAAATCTGACTTTAGAAGTCTACTCTGTGACCAAGGAGCTCAATTTTTATTTTAAGCTTTACAAATATACCAAAGCAATATATATATGTACTTAGCATCTATTGTCTAAGGGAACTTTCTTTTTCCTGCAAAAATGTAGCATATTGTGTAGATAATTGATTGACATTTCATACCATGCATATATAGAAATGTGCTGTAAGTGTGAGAAAATATATGCTTTAATAGACTACTGTCATTATATTTTTAATTAAATATTTTTGTAGATATTACGTGTGCTTTTTTTTAATTTATGGGAGTATTTCTTCTGGAAAATTATTTTAAGCTCAGTTGCAGAGCTCTTGATACCTTGAATGGCTTTTCTGTTTGGCCTGTTTTTTAAATTATTTTTGTTTTGCACAATGTTGTAGACTCAGAAATAACATTTACTGCTACTTCTGCATGACTGCATGAGATATTTAATAACAAAATAAACTCGACTCCCTCCGTTCAAATGTGTATTCTTTAACCTAGATTGAAATCTTTGTATCTGAATCATACATGTTGAAAATACACTTTATCAGTTTTAAGTACAGAGTTTTATAGTGTAATATATAGAGTGAAGGTTTTTTGTTTTCTCACTGAGGTCAAAATGGGTTCTGAATGATTTTGCTTATGGGATGGGGAAAATACTTGGATCTTTAAGGAATTTATGAAATCTACTGTTCTATCAAAATGAAAAAGATTTTACTTATCATTCTTCATTTTACACTAAAGCATAATGTCACTAAGTTTCATGTCTGTACAGATTATTTAAATCATAGAAATGAAAAATATTCTCTGCTTGCTACCAAAGGACAAACTCTTGGAAATGAACAGTTACTGCTTTCCTTCCTTCAAAGAATATTAATAGGCAACAGTGGGAGAAAAAAGAAAAAGGTATAATGGCAGATCCTTCAAGCAGGGATAAAAATCAATCTTCAAACCTTAACTTAAGTGGACCAAAATTCTGAAGACTGCATCTAGATAATTTTTTTATAAAAATGCTTTTCACTATAGCTATGTTAGGTACTACTAAGCTACTGGTCAATCTCTTGGGATGTGTAACTTTTTACATTTTTTGTAAAAAAAATAATATTAATTTAAAAAATAGAATTTTGAAACTTTATTAAATTATATTTTACTTTGAAATGTGACATAAAGAGCAAGGAAAAACTCAGATAGTAAGAGCAGAAGCAGGATAAAGACTTTCATAAAAGAAGAAGTAATGGCAAAATTTCCAAAAGTCTATGGTAGGAGCAATCCACTGAGTGACTGTTAATTGCCACACCAGACCTGGAGTCTCACTTTTCTCATCTATATACTGAGGATATTGATTTTAACCTGAAAGGTGTCTTTGACTTCTAAGTGTATAACATTCCCTCAGTATTTGCCGTTAACTAAAATGCCTCTCAGCCTTTGAGAAACAGGCTGGGGTTTGTCCTCTGAACAGAAAATATGTACTTAGGGCTTTGGGAATCCCGGTCAAGTCTCAGTTGTCTTCTTTTGTGATTATCCATTTCCTTTATTTATCTCTAGTTCTTCAAAACTCGCCTTTTCAATCATTTCACTGCTTATTAACACCAGGAAGTGTGTAAGGAATAGACCATATGGGAAATATCAATCAACAAATACTGCTACTATAAGGTCATTTATAAAGATGAGAGTATGATAGTGGATTAAAATGAAGCCTTTGAAATAGCCATAGACAGAAGAATTCTTCTCACTACTGCAGAAAATTAAGAATTCACTCTTAAGACTACATAGCACCTTGGTGAGAATTCCCACCTCAATACTGAGCAATAATATTAACAAAATATATATATTTTAAATATAACAACGTAACAATAATAATATAATATCATATAATAATATATATAATTATTGGTACAGTTAGTGATTAGAATCTCATCTAATAGGAAGACTTTTAATATTCCCTGAGGTAAGCCATGCATTTAAGGATTTATTATAACTGAATTTCTGAGGCTGGAACCAAGTAATCAAAGTATAAAATTATTGATTCTAAAAAAATCTGATTTCATTGGAATGTAGAAAATTATGTAATGTAGAGACATGTTTACTAAATATACAGATATATATTCATTAGTGATTAACATATTAATGGTCAAATTAATATGTATGAGATAATTATATTTTATAAATGTAGAAATTATAATTTATAAATATAATTCTTTTTTTAGCAAATTTTTATAGCCTTTTTTTAAAGATATATAGATCACACAAAATGCTACATTAAAAAATATAAGAGGTTCCCATACACTTCACTTCCTCACCACCCCCCCCCACTCCTCCCACATCAGCAGTCTCTTTCATCATTGTGGCACATTCATTGCATTTGATGAATGCATTTTGGAGCACCGATACATCACATGGATTATAGTTTAAATTGTAGTTTACACTCTCCCCCAGTCCATTCATTGGGTTATGGCAGGATATATAATGTCCTGCATCTGTCCCTGCAATATCATTCAGGACTACTCCAAGTCCCAAAAATGCCCCCAAATCATCTCTTCTTCCCTCTCCCTGCCCTCAGCAACTCCCATAGCCACTGTCACATCAATGATACAATTTCTTCCATTGCTAGAGTCACAATAGTTCTATAGTAGAATACCAGTAAGTCCACTCTAATCCTTATTTTATTCCACCATCCTGTGGACCCTGAAATGGTGATGTCCACTCCACCTCTAAGTCGAGAGGGGGCTTAGATCCCACATGATTGATGGATGTGATTCTTCTGCTTGCAGTTGTAGACACTCTTGGTTTCCTGTTAGCTGACCTGGGTAAGTCCAAAGAATCAGGGAGTAGGTATTGCAACTCTGCTGAGGCTCAGGGCCCAGCTGGCACATAGTCCAGAGATTCAAGTCTCCTGAGCATACAAACCCAGCATCAATCACAGGTTCAGTAAAAGTGACAGAAGAGGCATGTGTGGAGAGGTCACATGTGAGTCCCACTCCATCACACTCAGGAGCACAAAATCCAAAGTAAGGCCCACTGACAAGGTACTGAACTCCAGAGCCATCTGCCATGGCCATAGAACCTGTGTTTCTCTGTAGCCCTCTGGAGCACCAGTACCTGGTTTGTCTACTTTGGCTATCTCTGGGATTCTGCTGAGATGTGCATAAGCGTGACCCCTCTGATGATGAAGTCTCTTAGCTATAAAATACATTTGTCTTAACCATTTCACCCTTTTATTCAAGGTCTTTTTCTAGTTGCATCACCAGCTGGTGATTGGTAGTAATCCCTCGACACAAGGGAGGCTCATCCCCGGGATTCATGTTCCATGTTGGGGGGAAGGTAATGCATTTACATGCTGAGTTTGGCTTAGAGATTGGCCACATTTGAGCAACAGGGAGGGCTCTCAGGAGGTAACTCTTAGGCACCCTGAAGCTCTAGGCCTAGTTGAAATTTCAAGCGCACAGGCTCATAAACATAGTCATCAGTATCAAGGGCCCATCATTGGACCATGTTTCTTCACTGATCTTTGCCCTTGCACTTGGGGGGATTGTTACTATTCCTTTGAGGAATGTGACAGAGCTCTCCTGGCAAGGAACTCAGCACTCCCTCAGTTGTCATGTGTAACTCTATCTACTATGACAATACCCAACGAATATCTGAACATATTTATATACCTTATATACATGCTCTGGAGAAGCCTTCCCACCCATGCATCCCCTATCAATGAGACCCCACACCAGGGCTCCTCCCTTGACTTAAATCAACCCTTCTGTGATCCAGTACTTCTTCAAAAATGAAGCCTATTATATTGCCAAATTCAATTAGTAGGAAAATGAAATAGTAATGATGGGTTTAAAGATTAGAAATAGAATACATAATAATTTAGAAAAACTAAAATAAAGTAAAAAATAAATTGGGATTTAAAAAATGAAAAATAACAAATCTTTTTTTTTTGACTTTTTGCCTTTCATCAATGTAACAGGTGTTACCCGATTTGTAGAGTGACAAGGAAATCTCTTCCAATCCTTCCTCAGTGTCTACATCCTTTTTTTTTTATTTTTAATTTTGTTTTCAAAAAAGTTTTAGATCACAGTAAAGTCACATATACAATATAGGGGATTCCCACATCTCCAACATTGAACCCTTTTCCCCCTTCCCAATCAATGTTCTTTTTACATGTGGATGTTATATTTTCTACAGCTGATGTACAGATATTGAAACACAGCTACCAACCATGGTTCCATTATGGTTAACATTATAGTCTATATTTTAGGCTGTACACTTTTCTAAATTTTTTGTTACATTATGGTTTACATTTTAGGCTATACACTTTTATAACTTTTTAGTGAAATTTAACATGGCCTATATCCATCTTTACATGATCTTATGGAACACTGCTGTTGCCCCCCAGTTACCCCCTCTTCCATCTATTCTATTCCTCTCTCCCTCCCCTCGGGGCCCACAGTACAACCAAGCTTCACTGCTTGAAGGACAAGATTCATAGATATTTGCAACAATGCTGAGGGCTTGACACACAAGTCTGTCCTCCCTCATTGGGAGCCACCCATGCTCTCGAGAGACACCCTCTCCTCAGTTTGGGAACATCAGGCCTCCTCAGGATGGGAGTACAACATCTTCCTGCTCATTGTATGGGTCTCCACCAACTGATATAACACACTATGACAAGATGAGCACTCACACACTCCCTAGAAGGCAGCCCCAGGTGCACCCTATGCCAGATGCCCCCCATCTTATGCCTTCACTACACAACTACTTACCTCTACTTTATCATAGATTTCACCCATGTAGGCATCAGTTCACAAGCCTCCTCTCTGCCCCTATTTCCTATGAGTGTTTTGTCCAGTCTGTAGCTCTCTAAGACAGCTTGATTAGCTTAATTCATATTAGAGAGGTCATGTAGTATTTATCCTTCAATGCCTGGGTTGCTTCACTCAACATAAGGTCCTCAAGATTCATCCATGTTATCCCATGTATTAACACTGTATTCCTTCTTACAGCTGAGTAGTATTCCATTTTATGTATATACCATATTTTGTTTCTCCACTCATCTGTTGATGGGCATTTGGGTTATTCCAACTTTTACCAACAGTGAATAATGCCACTGTGAACATTGGTGTGCATATTATCAGTTCAAGACCTTGTTTTCAGTTCTTCTGGGTATATACTCAGCAGTGGAAATGCTGGATCATATGGCAAATCTATAGCTAGTTTTTCGAGGAACCACCGAACTGTCCTCCAGAATGCCTGGATCCTTCTACATTCCCACCAGCAGTGGATGAGGGTTCCCATTCCTCCATATACTCTCCAACACTTGTAGTCCTCTGTTTTTCTTTAGTAGCTGCCAGTCTAATGGGTGTTAGATGGTGTCTCACTGTAGTTTTGATTTGCATATCCCTAATAGCTAGTGATTTGAGCATTTTTTCATGTGCTTTTTAGCCATTTGTATTTCTTCTTTGGAGAAGTGTCTGTTCAAATCTCCTGTCCATTTTTAAAATGAGTTGTCTTTCTATTTACGAGATATAGCATTTCTTTATATATGGTGGAAGTTAGGCTTTTACCAGATATATGGTTACCAAATATTTTCTCCCATTGAGTAGGCTGTCTTCTTACTTTCTTGACAAATTCCTTTGAGGTGCAAAAAGCTTAAATTTTGAGGAGGTCCCATTTATCTATTTTTTCTTTCACTGCTTGTGCTTTGGGTATGAAATTCATGAAGACTTTTCCTATTACAAGTTCCTGTAGATGCTTCCCTACATTGTCTTCCAAGGTCTTTATGGTCTTGGCTCTTCTATTTAGATCTTTGATCCATCTTGAGTTGATTTTTATATAATGTGTGAGATGGTAATCCTCTCTCATTCTTTTGCATATGGATAGCTAATCCTCTAAGCACCATTTGTTGAAGAGACCATTCTCTACCAGTTGAGTGGGCTTGGTGGGCTTGTCAATATCAGATGACTGTATATACAAGGATCTATAGCTGAACTCTCAACTCAGTTCCATTGGTCAGTATGTCTATCCTTGTGCCAATACCATACTGTTTTGACTACTCTAGCTTTGTAGTGTATTTTAAAGTCAGGTAGTATGATTCCTCCAATTTCATTTTTCTTTTTCAATATGTCTTGGCTATTTGGGGCCTTTTTCCCTTCCAAATAAATTTCATAGTTAGTTTTTCCAGTTCATTAAAAAATGCTATGGTGATATATATTGGGATTGCATTAAATCTGTAGATCAGTTTGGGTAGGATGGACACCTTGATTATATTTAGTCTTCCTACCCATGAACAGGGAATATTCTTCCATTTATTTAAGTTTTCTTTGATTTCCTTGTAAAGTGTTGTGGAGTTTTCTGTGTATAAGTCTTTTAGACCTTTGGTTAAATTTATTCCTAGGTATTTGATTTTTTATTCACTATTGTAAATGGTATTTTTTTCTTGATTTCCTCCTCAGATTGCCATTATTGGTGTACAGTAATGCTACTGATTTTTGCGTATTGATCTTCTAACCTGTGACTTTACTGAACTCATTTATAAGTTCTAGAAACTTTGTGTAGATTTCTCAGGTCTTTGTATACATAGGATCATGATGTCTGCAAATAGTGAAATTTTGACTTCTTCCTTTCCAATTTGGATGCCTTTTATATCTTTTCTTGTCTAAGTGCTCGACCAAGTACTTCTGATACAACTTTAAGTAGGAGGGATGATAGTGGACATCCTTGTCTTGCTCCTGATCTTAGAGGGTAAGATTTTAGGATTTCACCATTGTAAATTATGTTAGCTGTGGGTTTTTCATATATACCCTTTATCATGTTTAGAAAGTTTCCTTCTATTCTTATATTTTGCAGTGTTTTTATCAGGAAAGGGTAATGTATTTTCTCAAATGCTTTTTCTGCATTTATAGATATGATAATGTGATTATTTTTCCTTTGATCTGTTTATGTGGTGTATTACATTTATTGATTTTCTTATGTTGAACCATCCTTGCATACCAGGGATGAAACCCATTTGGTCATGGTGTATAATTCATTTGATGTGTTGTTGAATACAATTAGTAAGTATTTTGTTGAGGATTTTAGCATCTAGGTTCTCAACAAATAAAAGATGCCAATCTGATTTGTAGGCCTGCATATAGAGGAAGGTATAATATAATTTCATTAATAGATTATTGCTTTTCCTAAATTGAGATTTGGGTGTGTAAAATATTTTGAATTCATATAATTTGAATGGCATTTAGTAAATTACAATCAAAGATTTACTTTCCCCTTCTTCCTTATCAACTCAAACCTAACATTTCTTTCTTCCTACTTATCATTTCATGCTTTACCAATGTATTAACTTTACAACAGTATAATTCCATTTATCCCTTCTAATTCCATTATACCACCTCATTATACCTACTTACAAGAATTGTAACTCTATTCCTGATTGTTGTTTTGTCTCTTATTTCAATATACATTATCAACTCACACCTCATAGTATTGTTATTTACTTTAAACTATAAGCTGTCTTTTAAGTGAACTATTTACACTTAAAAAAGATATTCTTCTGTCTTGAAATATTTATCCTGTAAATTTTTGATAGATGCTTTTTCCACTAATTTGAATTTTCTTTCAGCTAAGGGTGCAACATATCTGGTATTTTCTTTTCTTTTTTTTTCTTCAAGATTTATTTATTTATTCATTCCTCTCCCCTTTCCCCCCTACCCCCACTCTGGTTTTCTGTTCTCTGTGTCTATTCGCTGCATCTTCTTCTTTGTCTGTTTCTGTTGTTGTCAGTGGCACAGGAATCTGTGTTTCTTTTTGTTGCGTCATCTTGTTGTGTCAGCTCTCCGTGGGTGCAGCACCATTCCTGGTCAGGCTGCACTTTCTTTCGTGCTGGGTGGCTCTCCTTACGGGGTGCACTCATTGTGTGTGGGGCTTCCCTACGTGGGGGACATCCCTGCGTGGCACGGTACTTCTTGCGTGCATCAGCACTGCACATGGGCCAGCTCCACACAGGTCAAGGAGGCCCAGGGTTTGAACCGCAGACCTCCCATGTGGTAGACGGACGCCCTAACCACAGGGCCAACTCTGCCACCTGGTATTTTCTTTTGAATGAGGAGGAGTGGAGTGAGACAAAAGCAGGCATGTGGACTGTATGTTATATTATAGAGGTAGATGTTTTACTAGGAAGCTAAGGAGTATACAACTAAATCAATCCAAAAAAAGTAAATGCAGGTTTAGCAAAAGTTTTACTAGGAAGCTAAAGAGTATACAACAACTAAATCAATCCAAAAAAAGTAAATGCAGGTTTAGCAACTAGCAAGTGGAAATAAGTTCTAAAGAAAGTGAAGGCTGAAAAAATTCCCTGAGGCAATATTATGAGGTAAAGATTTTAGTAAGAAGACTTTCGTAAAAAGTCAGTGGGAGGAAGAGGACTTGGCCCAGTGAATAGGGTGTCCGTCTACCACATGGGAGGTCCGCGGTTCAAACCCCGGGCCTCCTTGACCCGTGTGGAGCTGGCCCACACTCAGTCCTGATGCGCGCAAGGAGTGCCGTGCCATGCAGGGGTGTCCCCCGTGTAGGGGAGTCCCATGTGCAAGGAGTGTGCTCCTTAAGGAGAGCCACCCAGCATGAAAGAAAGTTCAGTCTGCCCAGGAATGGTGCCACACACACGGAGCACTGACGCACAAGATGACGCAACAAAAAGAAACACAGTTTCCCATGCTGCTGACAACAAGAGAAGCGGACAAAGAAGATGTAGCAAATGGACACAGAGAGCAGACAATAGAGGGGGATTTGGTGGGGGAGGGAGAGAAATAAAATTTAAAAATTAATTAATTTTTAAAAAAGAAACTGCTAAATTGTTTAAAAAAAAAGTCAGTGGGAAGGTTCATACATGTCTTCACAAGTCAGGACTTCATTCCTTTTTTCCGCTGAATAGTACCTCATTGTATGTATATACTACATTTTATTTATCCATTCATTGGTTGATGGACACTTGGGTTGCTTCCATCTTTTGTCAATTATGAATAATACTGCTATGAACATTGATGTGTAAATATCTGAGTCCCTGCTTTCAATTCTTTTGGGTATATCTCTAGTCATGGGATTGCCAGATCATGTGGAAGCTCTATACTTAGATTTCTGAGGAACTGCCAAACTCTCTTCCCTAGTGGCTGCATCATTTTACATTGCTACCAGCAATGAATGAGTGTTCCTATTTCTCCACATACTCTCCAACACTTGTAATTTTGTTTTTTAATAGTAGCCACTCTAATGGATATGAAATGGTATCTCATTGTGGTTTAGATTTGTATTTCCCTGCTGGCTATTAATGTGGAGCATCTTTTCATGTGGTTTCTAGTCATTTGAACATCTTTGGAGATATATCTATTCAAGTCTTTTGTCCATTTCTAAACTGGGTTGTCTTTTTCTTGTTAAAGTATTTCTTGATGTATTCTGGAGATTAAATCTTCATTAGATATGTAGTTTCCAAATATTTTCTGCCATTGTACAGGTTGTTGTTTTTTTTCATGAAGACATAATATTGGGTGAAATAAGCCAAAGATAAAGGACAAATACTGCAAGATCTCATTGATTTGAAAGAATTAGAAAAAAGAAACTCATAGAGTCAGAATATATAATATAAGTTATCAAGGAATGGAGTGAGGACAGGTAATGGAAAGTTAAGGCTTAAGTTGTTTAGGGTTCTTATCTGGAATGATGGAAATGTTTAGATAATGGATGGTGGTGATGGTAGCACAACTTTGTAAAAACAATTAACAACATTGAAATATATATCTGAGTATAACTAACAGGGGAAAAGTTAGAATGTATATATGGTAACAATTTTTTTTTTTAATCCATGAAACTACACTACACAGTGAACCTTAAGTTAAATCATGGATTTTAATTAACAGTACGATTATAAAAATGTGCTATCATCAATTGTAGCAAATATTCCACACCAAGTCAAGGTGTTAGTGGTGGGGTAGTATATGAGAATTCTACATTTTATGTATGGTTGTTTCATAAACCCACACTTTCTCTAATAAAATGCAAGCTTTTTAGAAATGATGGAAGAAACAAACAGCCATTGGGAAGAGCTCTTGGTCAAGCAGGTAGCAGCCTGAGCAAGGTCAGGCAAGTTAAACATGTGTTAGCCTTAGGGAAAAATAATAATAATTAGAACAACAAGGTATTGAGAAATGTTTCTTTCATCACATCACAAGAGAGACTTTAAAGAACAGGAGACAGCTGGAATGTTAAACTTTGTGGGTCTTGTAGCAAAAGAAACAAAAGGAAATGCATCAAGGGATGCATTTATGTGTTGAGCAAACAAGTTAGAAAGAAAAATGTGTCTGTTACTAGCCAACAAGACTGGAAATTAAGAAAGAAATATTAACCGTGCTTAAGTGTGTTTAGCAATATAATAATTTACTATATGCTTTTGACTTAAAAGAGAAAGAGTTTAGTTAAGTTTGGGTTTTAAATGCCCAATCTTGTACTTAAATATCTCAATGCTTTTAATTTTTCTATCTTATTCGTTAGAAAGCTAATGAATGGACTTCTCACCTTAATGCCATCTCCACTGCTCAGGTTGAATCAGATCCGTAACTTGCCACTAATATTTTTAGTTGCTGCCAGTATCATGACACCCCCCCCCCATTACCTTGTCTAATGTCTCCATTTTTCTCTGCAGACCTCTTAAACACTTGCCTGTATTCCTTCCCTTAAACAATCCTTGAACATAATTTCCTCAGTCAACTTTGTGTTTTAAAACCACGCAAGAACTTTTTTTTGGTTAACTTTCTTTTTTTAGCAGGCAATTTCTGCTTTAGGCATGGTTACACAGGCCAAGCTGAGGCAAAGGCAAGCAAATTATTGGGACATAGGAGGGAAAATACATGGAAAACAGATGACAAATCAGTATTTCAGTAAATTAGCCTGGTTCTTGTGTTTGCTTTGGTTTCCTTTAAAGCAGGAAGATAGCTTTGATTCATACCAGCAAAGTCTTCCCTTAGTTCTTGGGGATCCAAGCACATGGGTCTTTCTTTACTTTTTATTTGAATACTAATATTTCTTCTCTTGGACTTTCCTTCTTCTACACCCATATTAAACATATATTAGATCAATAAGGAGATATCTCCACGTTTTTTATTCTTTTGTTTCCTGTTTTATTGGCCTTTCTCTTTAAGTTCTTAAGGAATTTCTCAGGCTAGATATTTTTCATCAATTTTCAACTTTGCTCTGTTTCTGCTATTTACTATCTCCCCTGAGTAATTTTCTTTTTAATTTTGCAATTGTAGATTTAAAAAAAAAAATTTCCTATCAGATTTTGAATGGATTTTATTATATCTTGAAATTTATTGAGATTATAAACAGAATATTTTGAAAACCTTTCTCATGTTTATTGTAGTGTTTAATTATTTAATATTTTAGCTATACTGATTCTTCATGTAAATTGTCTTTAGAATATTTATGTATACCTACCACTTTTCTCATTGCTTATCCTTTCAGAAGAAAGTATATGTTTGCCCCTTATTATGATTTAAGATGGTGAGAAAGGACCGAATTTGCATTCTCAGGTTGGTAATTGGAAACTGTGCTTTTCTGTGAAGCACAGAGATGTAGAGAGGAAATTCCTCAGAGAAGAAAGTGGTGGTGGAAGGAACAGTCACTGCTGTGGGGATTAATTGTGATAGCTGGGAGTTAGCTTGGAGCAACACTGTCCTCTCTAACTGGCATATCTGATCTTATTGAGAGCCTATCCCAGCAATGACTCCTTCCACAGGGGTTCTCTGTGCCTGCAATGAAGTATAGTGAGAATGAATCACAACCAGCCCTTTCTGGTGCTGAATTTGGCTCTACATTCATATATCCTTCTTGGGGTTGATAACTGCCTGATACCGTCCCTCCTGACCTTCTCACAGCCCTGCTCATGTTTCTTACTCTAACTTGTGACATTTCTGGCATTTTTTTAGGAGGTTCTATTCAACTTATTTCCATTGTACTTGTCATCCCCCAGGTTTGATGATATTTCCCTTAGTCATGTCCCTTCTGCATTCTATTTTGCAGAACAACCTCATATTTTGACATTTCAACGAGAATTTTAGAGGAAGGAAACTCAAATATGCTGGTTCAAGTAATCAACTTGAAATGGATGTCTTTCCTTCTATTCCAGCATACCACTCATGAAAAGCAGAAAATTAGAACTTGATATTACTTTTCAATTTCTTGAGTATGTACTGTGGAATAGTGAAATGTCTGCACAGGACTTTGAGCTTTTGAGAGAAAATCCCAGATGAAGGCAAAGACTGACTTTTCCTCAAATTGGAATTTCCTTTTGCATAGTTTGCATAATGATTGGAAGTTTTCAAAAAAACCCACTAAAGACAAAAGAAGATTACTTCTCCTTAGAATTCTGCCTTTGATTGACCTCTTCTCAAATTTGTGTGTAAAAAAGAGTGCATTTTAAAATTGTTTTTTTAAATAATATATTTGAGTTTAATAAATTCAATTCCATATGGTAGACTAATTAAATTTTAATTCAGCATGCTGATTAATGCTCTTTCCTCAAAAAATAATTATTAATTGTAGTTAATTAAAAATTCCACACTTTAGCATACTAATTAAAAAGGCAATAACTATATACAATATTGCACATACTTGATTAACTTACAATATTTTGTTCAAATCTCTTGTTGACATGAATAATTATTACCTGAATTGCTTGACTATCCAATATATTTGTTTGATTGCCAGTGGCAGTAGTATTTTTTAACTTAGTACTTTTGATTCTCTTTCATTTACTTCCCTATAATAAAATGAGCAAGTTATTTGATGATTCAAGTATTATGAAATATCATTTGATTTTCTTGTGGCATTTATACCAATTTTAAACAAAATCTACTGTGCTGCTTTAGTGAATCTATACTTTCATACTGCTTTATTACCAACTGTATTTAGTCAGCTGAAGAGGTGCTGATGCAAAGTATAAGAAATCTGCTGGCTTTTATAAAGGGTATTTGAGGTAAAACTTATCGTTACAAGTCCCTGAAGGTCCAACCCAAGGTACTATAAGAGGTATGTTCTTACCAAAGTCTCTTGCCACGTGTTCAAGTAAGATGGTTGCTTATCTCTGGAAGGGTTCAGGCTTCCTCTTCCTCTTAAATCTCCATAGGCCCAGCTTTTCCAATCTCAGCTGTAAGCTGGAAGGCTTGTTTTTTTCTGGGTCTTCACAGGTGCTCAGGGCTCTGATCTCTTCAGCTGCAAACTACCAGGCTAACAGCGGAGCCCTCTTCCTGGGACCACAGGAGTAAAATTGATAAAAGTTCTCCCTTCTGGTATCTATGGAGCATCTCTTTTCCTGTGTGTTTCTTCCATGTGTGTCCATTTATACAGTCTACCAAAAGGATGGGAATTCAACCCTGAATTACACCCTACTGACATGGGGCGAATCAAAGCTCTCATCTTAACATAATTTAACCAAAGACATCTCAGCGCAATCTAATACAATGAAAGGGGATCATACCCAGAGGAACAGACCAGTTTACAAACATAATCCTCTTTTGAAATTCATAAATAATATCAAACTGCCAAACCAACTAATCTGTTTTTGTAAATAAGCTTGAATGCCAGTAGGTTAATGGAAAACTGAAAGATTGATAGTTGCATATTTGTTTATTATTTTGAATAAATTTTACTTTTCCCAGTATCATCTAATTCTATAAGAAAAAGGCAAAAGGGAACTTATCTTCTGTAGTCTTGTCTAGAAACCAAGAAATATGTATTCAATACTGATTATAAATTTAGTACTTTAATTCTTGCAAAGCTGGAGAGTTAGAAACTGAGTTAATCAGACAGCCCCTGTTTTTAAGAAGTTTACTCTGTAGTTGATCATACAGATTATAGTGTATTTTTTATAACAGGTACTACGGCCAGACTATATATTACAAACAATTAAACTGTGTTGTATAGATGATAAGTGCCAGAAGAGATCAGATGTAACAAGTAGTGAATGTTTGATATGCAGATGTATTTGTTGTGAAGATATAATGTTAGTTTTATTATATAGTAAGGTTTGAATGCATGGAAGGGAAAAGGAGAAACATTCCAGGAGAAGGAATTAACAAATTGAATAAACAAAGGCAGAAAAGAATACAGTATGAGAATTTTCTCATAAGAGGGGAGGGATATATAGTAATATACATGTAAAAAGTTTATCATAATGCTCTAACATGGAGTAAATTATTTTATTTACAGGGGATAGGGAGACTCTGGGCATGAATCTTTGAATATTAAATGATTTTTAATAATCAGTATCTGACTATTTCAATTAGCTTTTCACAATAACAATAAAGCTAGGTAGATTTTTAAATATGTGGTAAGTATGGTCCTGACATATGAACGGAGGCAGACCAGTTAATAGTCTGCCACGCAGAGGCAGAGGCAAATGAAGCATATGGTAATGACATATGAATAAAATAGAATATAAACTCCACAAATATCCCCAATATGTTATTGGAAAATTCACTATATGATAAAGGTGGCATCTCAAATAACTGGGGCAAGGATTGACTTTTGCATAAATAATATTGAATAAATAGTAGCCATTTAGAAAAGGATGAAATTGGATCCATACTTCATACCACATATAGCAATAAATTATAAGTGGATTATAGATTAAATGAAAAAATAATTAACATAAAAGTACTAGAAGAAAACATGGATAATCCTTTTATAACCTGGGTGTAGGGAAATTTTTTTAAACGATTCACTATCCAGATGCAAATATTGGCATATTTAAATAAATAAATATTAAATAACCTTTGAATGGCAGTAAATACTATAAGCAACATCAAAAGACAAATGATGAACTAGGAGAAAATATATGTTATATATACCACTAGTAAAAGAGAAAATATATTATATTAATGATTCTTTAAAATTGTGGGGAAAAAGACCAACAGTGTGGGAGAAAAGTGGACAAAAGATGTGAACAGACTATCTTTTAAATAATTTATGAAAAAGGAATTCTAAACTTAAGTAAAGATTTTGAACTTCACTCAATATAAGGGAATTGCAAACCAAAATTACAATGAAATATTATTTATTACCTATTAGACTGGCAAAAATGAAAAATTTTACATCACTCTCTTAGTGAGGCTAAAGGGATATGGGACATTATTTACATTGCAGTGGGAATGCAAGATGGAACACTTTCAAAGGAAAATTTGAAAATATCACTACTAGGTGTTTATCCTGAAGTCACAACACCAATGTACAAATATACATATGGACATGATCTTTCATTGCAGCATTAATTGTGATTGTAAAAAATGGTGGAAATAAATTTAAAAACCAATAGGAGGTTGAGTCAACAACGGTAATGTATACACAAAGGCTACTCAGTTACATGAAAGTTTGACAAGAGCTCTATAAATTGATATGGAGAAATTGGCAGTATATATTTTTAGTAAAAACAAGCAAAGTGCCTAGTATTATTGTGTAAGACAGAAAAGAAAATAAGAAAATAGGCACCCCTATCTACTTATTTTTGAGGAAAAAAACAGAATAATAATAAACCAGAATGGACAGTGTTAGTTATTTATTGGGTTAAGGTGGGATAAGATGGAAAAGAGAGGGGAAGTGCCAATAATTCTCAGGATATACCTACTGAATATCAGTCCATATTGAAAATAGATGATGATGGTGATGATAATGGAAGAAAGGAAGGGAGGAAGGGAGGAAGGGAAGGAGGGAGGGAGGAGATAAAGGGAAAATACAGATTTTAATATTTGGTGTTTTAAATCATGTTAATATCTTATATACTCAAACTAAAAAGAAATCAAGCAGGATTTAGGCAGGAGGTGGGGTGGAAAGAGGAGGTGGTACCAAAATAGCATCAGCCTATCCTTGTTGCAGAAGATGCCAAGGTATGCTCTGGAAAAAGAGTCAAGGATGTGGCTCAACAACCTTTTGTTAAAGAGATTTGTGTGTAATTCATGGATCTGATCAACATTTCAGCAGAAGACAGGAATTAGAGATGTGGCTGTCCAGGAAAAGTCTGTGGTGTATCTTCTTATCTAATGTCATGGAACCCAGTAAATTGCACAGGAAACAAACAACATTTAAAAAAATTTTATACCAGCAAAAATGTTACGAGCCTGAACTGAAAGGGACAGAGATCTGAGAAAAAGTGAAAGAAAATGAGTCCAACAACAGAACCACAGATACAGAGGCTAGAGAATGTGGGGTCTGAGCTGCAAGCCACAAAGAATTACTTGCAGGCCTGGAAATCTAATCGAATTTGCCCTGCTGGGTTTTAGATTTGCTTGGGACTCCTAACTCCAATTTATCCTTTTAGAAAGGGAATATTTATCCTATGCCTGTCCCACCAATGTATTTTAGAAGCAGATAACTTGTTTTCTAGTTTCACAAGTGGAGAGGAATTTTGCCCCATGGTGGACCATATCAAAAGTTGCACCTATATTTGATTTGTTAATAGATGCCTTAGGTGTTTACATTTGGGAATTTTTTAGTTGATGATATTTAGATGAACTTTTTGACTTGAAGTTTATACTAGAATGGGTTAAAATTTGGGGGGATGTTGGCATGGGGTAGATGCACGTTGCATTGGGGAGGGACATGAATTTGGAGGGACCAGAAGGGAAACCTCTGAGAATGGATTTCTGTCCCCTCAAAATATATGTTTAAGTCCTAACCCCCAAGCCTTTGTGAATATAACCTTATTTTTAAATAGATGTAGACAGAAATTAGAGTGATACAATTATAAGCCGAGGAATATCAAGGACATTTTAGTTTCTGGTGTTTTCATTTCTGGCTGCTAAATCAAATACCATGCAACGGATTTGCTGTAATAATGGGAATTTATTGGTTCACGGATTTGAGGCCAGAAGTCCAAAATCAAGGCATCATCAATCCTAGGCTATCTATCTCCCTTAAGTCTATGGCATCCTGAGGTTGGCTACCAGTGATTCTTGGACCTTGACTTCTGTATCACGTGGCAAAGCACATGACATTTTCCTCTGGCTTCTCTGGGTTCTATTGACTTCAGTCTTCATCTGGTGATCTTTTCTCTGTTGCCTTCCCTGTAAGGCCTTCACTAACAGGATTAAGACTCATCCTGATTCAGTTGGCCACAGCTTAACTGAAGTAACCTCATCAAACCCCCACAAGAATGGATTAAGTTTAAGAACATCTTTTTCTGGTGTATTTAGCTCCAAGCCACCTCAGCTGGCACTTCCAGGAGCTAAGAAGAGGCAAGGAAGGATTCTTCCTCAGAGTCATCAGAGAGAACATGGCCCTGCTAACAACATGATTTAGGACTTCTAACCACCAGAACTGTAAAAGAATGAATTTCTGTTGTTTTAAGCCACCCGGTTTGTGGTACCTTATAATGACAGCCCTAGGAAAATAATACGATTACTTTCCTGTTGCTGTTGTAACAAAGTAGGACAAAGTGAGTGGCTTAAAACACAAAATTAATTCTTGTATGTTTCTGGCAGTCAGAAGTCTAAAATCAAGGTGTTGCCAGAGCTGTGTTCTATCTGAAGGACACTACTTCTCCACAAGCCTTGGTAAGCATTTTATATTTTAAATTTTCAGTTTTAAAGAAAACAGAGTTTTAGAATTGGGTTGTTTGATTTTTTTTTATTCCTACTAACCAAAGTATTTTTCCTCCAAGCAACCCTATTACTACTATCTTTATATTGTTTATATATGAACATACATAAACAATTCAGTGTATGGTAAAAGTTGTGAACTTACAAAGCAAACATGCATAACATCATACAGGGGTCCCACACATCAACCTTCCACCAACACCTTGCATTGTCGTGAGATGATTGTTAGAAATTATGAAAGAATATTGTCAAAATCTTCCTACTAATTATAGTCCTTATCTTACATTTGGTGTGTTTTTCCCCCAACCCACCCTATTATAATTTTTTAAATATGTTTTTTATGACTGAAGTTGTAAACTTATAAAACAATCACGCACATGTGCAGACTTCCCGAACAACAACCCACCGTCAATACACCACACTGTGATGGAACATTTGCTACAGATAAGATAATATCATCTGATTGTTACCGTGTCCATAGTGTACATTTGGCTTACATTTTCCGTACTGCCTCATTATCAACACAGTACATTTTTGGCATAGAAGCAAGAATATTATATTATTACTAACCAAGTCCATAGATCACTCCAGTTATATTTTCCCCATGCTTCTCTACATTCCCAATACTCTGCACTAGTGAGGTACATTTGCTCTTGTTCACAAAGGACACTCTTGCAGCTGTACCATCAACCACAATTCTTATCCACCTCTTGGTTTACTGTGCTATTCAGTTCCTAGATTATTCTCTAGCATTCTGTCAATTGACATTTATATACCTAGATTACCATTTTCAGCCACATCCCCAATTATAAACTAGCTGTTTCTCACTATGTGTTACCATCCACTCTATACATTTCCACACTTTTACAGTAAAGCTAATTAAAACTTCTACATACATTAAACATCAGTAGTACAACTCAGTCCTCCTCTTATCTCCTTTAAGAATCCACCACTTACCACCAGGTCTTAAAGATATTTTCCTACAATTTCTTCTAGAAGTTTTACAGTTCTTGCTTTTATTTTAATTTTTTTATCCATTTTGAGTTAATTTTTTGATAAAGTGTGAGACAGGGGTCCTCTTTCCTTCTTTCAGCTATGGATATCCAATTCTTTCAGCACCATTTGTTAAATGTACTATTCTGCCCAAGTTATGTGGGTTTGACAGGCTAGTCAAAAACCATTTGACCATACATGTGATGGTCTGTTTCTGAAGCATAAATTTGGTTCCATTGATCCATGTGTCTAGAGTTTTAAAATTGGTTGTTTGATTTTGATTCTAAAAATAATCTCCTCTTTGCCACTGTGGTATGAATTGCTACATGCTCCTGCATTGTAGGGACACAGGTTCAGGCACAACAGCAACTCTTAGCAGATGATTGCTTTATTACTTACACAGCACAAGGATCCAAAAGAGCAGGGAAAAGATGTTATTGTGGCCAGACCGTTAGGCCAACTGCTCAGATTAGGGTTGGTAATGGCAGTTTGCATGATCCAGCTCAGGTCTGAGAGGAAAGACAAATCTGTGCTTCCCAAAACCAGAGTATATATAGAACCTGATGGGGTTGGGGGGCAGGGAATGGATGCCAGTGATTTCTCCTGTCCTGATAAGCACTTTGCAGTGTAAGGTATGGTTAGGCCTTTTCATTAGACCTAATATCTCCCCTGGGCTGCAGAATGGAAAAGTACTGAAACATCTGCATATAATAGAAAAGGAGAGGATAAAGCAGCTGAGGGCTGGGAGAGGGCTGCTACGTGTGTCTCTGACTTCCCCAACAGCTACTCTTTTCCCCACCTATGGCAGTGTGCTTCACCCCTTTGACACCCAATTCAGGTGGCATCCTTCAAAATATATTAAAAGTATATTAAATATTTCAAAGCACTGGAGATCCACTTTAAAGTTATTAAAGAAGAAGCTTAAAAGAATTGATCTCAGTGCCAAAACAAATGTATACCACCATAGAACTCCAATCCAATCCAAACTAGAGTATGTCATATTATTGCCACTGTCTTTTTATTACCATATTCATGGCTATTTCCAACAGAAAGGCCAGTGCCATCTGACCCTACAAAGAAGAAACATCTCTCTCAGTGAGAAGGGGATTTATTGTGAGTACACAAGCAAGGAACTGAAAGAATCTTCCCAAATTCAGTTCTAAGTGAAAATGGGGGCTAGGTTTTTTATAGGGGAAGTAGGAGTCTAGGATCAAGTGGTGACCCCAAAACGAATTCCTGCCATGATGACTAAGGAATTTTTTACCAGGTCTTCTAAGGGGGTGTGGACAAATCTCTTAATCCTGTGTTATCTCCAGCATGCAAAATGTCTGCCTGTTGTCCCAGTTCACAGTCTTTTGTCCTGTGGGAAGTTACAGATTTACTGGGCTATGTGCTTCTGACTCCATTCTGTGGTTTTGATTTGAGATGTTATCTTATTCCTTTCAGAACTGGGAAGGTGTGGTCTTTCTAGGAACTAGGAACAAGAGTAAGCTACTAAAATTAGAATAATAGAAAACCAGTTCAATTAGGTCTGGAGAAGGTATTTGAATTTTCCAGAGCTGCTTAAGAAAAGAAATTTTTAATAAGCACATTTTCTAGCTATCATTTTTAATATCCATACCTGGATATGTTCTTCTGGGACCATGAGCATCTTCTTATGCTCAGCAGAAAATCAAATTTAGAAGACAAGGGCAAGAAGATACTATCAGCTTAAAAAAAAACACAAAAAACAGTAACAAATTTGTTACTGGGGATGGGAGTCTCCAAATACTTTTAAAAATATATTCCTAGCTACATAATATCTTGAAATAATGCTTATTGGGCATTTAAATTAGAAAGTAATTTGCTTACAGAAAATCATTTCATTTTATTCATAAATTCATAATACCAGCTTCATATCTCTCAGATTTTCTTTGCCATCATTTTAGATATTCCCAACTTTAATATATCCTTCTGCTATTAAAAAAAAAAAAGCCAACTCATTGCATGAGTTTATATAACCACATTGTACTTGACAAATAAAAACTTGGTATTGATCATAATGTTATCTTATCAGAGAAAAACAGCACTCACTGGGACACGGAGACTGAGGATTGCAGGCAGGAAGTTTATTGGGAAGCTCTCCCAACAGAGAGGATCTGAAGAATAGACTTCATTCACCAGCATGGCAGGGGTCTGAAGAGAGATTCCAGCCCACCCCCCGAGAGTGGTGGGTATGCCTTTATACAGTACATCAATAGGCAGGGAAATGGAGTACAGCCTGGGGCCAAATGGCCAGGGGGAAGTGGGCTAGAAGGTCTTGGAATGTGGGAGGGGCTGATGGTGCCTGGGCCCAGAGGGTTTGAAGGCCCTTATCTGGTCCATTTTGTTTATCCTTGGAAAGAGATGGGTTTCCTCCTAGTAGGTGATGGCTTGGTGGGTTATGGCTGGAGGCTGCCTTTCTTCAATTTATGTCACAGGGGTATTGGTTCATGGTCCTATGATCTGATAATCCTTGCAAACCTTGTAAGGGGGAACCTCTAACATTCCTAACTCTTTGATTTTTATACACACACACACACATAATGACAATGAAGGACTTGAATAATGGGAGTACTGGACAGAATAGGAAGCTGAGAGGATTCAGGACATTGACTCAATCTGGCTACTTCCTACTGTCACGGGACAGAGACAGGTTCCCTTCCATCCTGCTTGATGAGTTTGGCTTCTGGTCCCACAGAGGTTGGTATTGTTATTCTCACAGCAAAGATTTTGTTCATGTATTCCTCAGTTGTTGACTGCATGATTCAGTGTATGAATCAGACAAGAAGCTATAAGAGACAAGGACCAAAAAGGAGAAGCCACAATACTACCAGTAATGGTGTTATATTGGATAAAAGGATTGACATTAGGGGTGAGAAGAAGTAAGAAATAAATGAGAGTACTGTCTGTACGGGGGTGATAAAGGGTTTTTTGAGAGGTTAGTACAAAGAGGAATGGAAGGGTAAACTATAGGACGTCCATTGGAGAGAGACTTTAGTCAATAAGGGAAAGGAAGAGCATGGCAAAAGATAAGAGGATTTCTTCAAGGTAAAAATCAGAAAAATCTTCTTATAACCACAGGTCCTTAATGACATTAAGGTATTGCTTGAGTGAAAGGGTACAAAGGACAACAAAGTCAGCTAAGTGTGAGGATAGAATACTACAAAAAGTGTTGGCTCTGAACAGTATGATATGTATTGATGCTGTCAGGCTTAGGTGCACTTTGTAGCTGAGGCACAGAAGGAAAGGGTAAAGAATTAAGAGGAACCTCAAGTGTTAAAAGGGGCAACACTCTTTGTGTTTGGTGTGTTGTCACCTCTGTCCTTTGTGAGTTTCAATCGTAGGTTCCCCAGAGGTTCTCAGGTGTACTTATCTTGAGCCTCAGGATCTTATAGTTTGCTGTCTGCTGAAGGTAGTGGACTCAGCTTCAGTCTGGATGAATAGGCAGTGAGGGGGCAGAAGCTCCCAGTGCAGGAAGAATGGAGTCATATAGTTGATGCAGGAATGAACACACTTGTGTTAGGCGGACTATATTACTTTTGAAATCTGATGGCTGGGAGGGTATATTGATAAGAATAAAAGGGTGTCCATACATGATTTCAAAGGCCCTTAGAAAGTGTGGTTTTTGAAGAAGGGTTTGAATTCTCATGAGAGCTAAGGACAGAAGTTCAGCCCATCGTGTCTGAACCTGCATTGTTAATTTGGTTAAGTATTGTTTTAGGATCCCGTTCATATGCCCAACTTTTCTGGAGGACTGAGGTCTGTAAGGAATATGTAACTTCCAGGTAATTTCTAAGGCACTACAAACTCCTTTTGTGATCTGTGGGGTGAGGGCTGTCCTATTATCTGACAGCAGAGAAGAGGGAAGGTCAAATCTGGGAACTATTTGTTAGCAGGATGCTAAGTATATGAGCCCTCTCAGAAGTGACTGGAAATTCTTCAACCCATCTGGAAAAGGGGTGTTCACAAAGACATTAGGAACTAAAGGAATGATGGGTTGTACAGTTTCATTAATAGTTTTAAGATCTTGTACAAGGCAAGAGCTCCCATTTGGCTTTTTACTGTCAGGATGGGGGTGTTAAAGGGTGAATTACTTAGGTGCAAAAGACCAGCAGTACAGAGTTTGTCAATACTGGATTTAAGGCCTTGTCAAGCACTGAGGGACAGGGGATCTGAGGGATATTTGTAAAGGAAGAGGGTTTTTAAAGATTATTCTAACAGGGGGATGGTAAATTGCAACCAAAGAAGAATTAGTGTTCCAGACCTGGGGGCTTACTTCTGCCTGCAGTATAGGAGGAATATCAGTGGGACTCAAGGAGGAGGTATGTGGGATGGGTAAGAGGAGAGGATTTTTGTTTGAGAGGATGGAAGAGTGGACTTTGGACAATATGTCACAGCCTAAGACAGGGGAGGGACAGGTAGGGATTATAAGAAATTGATGGGAGAATATGTAATTTTCTATCAAGAGAATGACTGGTTTGGTAATTAAAGGAGGAGAAGGGATGCCGTCAACCCCACAATAGAGATTGAGGAAGTGGATAAAGGCTCTGAGTGTTCTAAGAGGACTGAGTATGTGGCCTCTGTGGTCATTGAAAGGCAGATCAGCTTACCTCCAACCTTGATGATAACCCTCATTCTGGACTTACTGATGGATGTGGGGCCGTCTCGAACCAGGGACCCATCAGTCACCCTGTGTTAATCTGAGGAGGTCTAGAAAGGAGGATCCAAGCTCTGGGTCTTTAGGGTGTACTGGAGGAGCTTTCCTGGAAATGGGGTTTTCAGGACAGTCTGGCTTCCACTGACCCTTGTGATGACACCCTGGGCAAGGTCCCTGCTGGGATCCGGGCAGGAATGTGACCAATACCCATTCTTTCCACACTTAAAATATGGTCCAGGAAGTGGTCACAAAGAAGGAGAAAGATTAGGTTTTCAAAACTTGAACCTGAGGGCAGCTGCCAGGAGGGAAGCTTTGGCCTGATCTCCTTTAAATTTTGCTTCCTCTTCTCTACTGTTAATGACCATGAATGCCACTTTAATCAGGTCTTTCTAGGGGTTCGAGGGCCATCCTCTAACTTTTATAACTTCTCTCTAATGTTTGGATAAGATTGTGTGATAAAGTGGGTGTGTAGGTACAATTCACCAGAGTCTGACTCAGTATCTACATTGGTATATTTAAGGAGAGACTCAGTCAATTTATCCATGAAGGCAGCTGGGTTTTCACCAGGTTTCTGTGAAATTTCTTTAACTTTATCGTAATTAACTGCTTTGAGTGTGGGCAGCCAGAATCTTTGTTACCAGGTCAGGACAGATGGTTGGGTTATGCACACAGCCTTGGAAAAGCACTGCAAAATACACCTTTGGCTTATTCACATGAAGGTGAATGCAGGCTGGCTTGATTTGCCTGAAGAGATACTAAAGAAAGCCTTAGCAGTCGTTTTAAAGCATAGTGGTAGTGACATAACTGGATATTAAGTTTTGTAACAAACTTGCAATATTCCGGAGTGCTGCAGTCAGCAGTGGTGTTACTTTAATCTACTGTAATCTACTGTTATGCACCACCCCTGGCAGCCTTCAATGGCTACTCCTTTTCTGCAGCCATAGAGCTGCTTTTTTAGCAGAGATAGGGCAAATCAGATGAACACCAGGTAAACATCCGCCTCTTGATTTCCCGGCGGAGAGGTTGTTTCTGTGACACCTACCATTTTAAAAAATAATTAAAGCCATGATTAACAACTTTATACTTAATCTAATATTATGCTGAAACATTTTTAGATTTTTAGGAATTGTATGCAGTTTTTAAGTATTCATATGAACATTTTACTGATACAACTTTGCTTAACAGAGGGCTAAAGAATCTCTTTTACCACTGATTTGGGGAATTTTGTTATTTTAACAGAGAAAGAACAAAAGTTTAACTTAGCATCAGTATACAATTTGATGTTACAGACTCAACCTATATTCATTCAGGTTTTGTTTTATATTTTAACTTTTCTTAATAACCAGTTGTTTTATTTTAGGACAAAATTAAACACATTTTATACATGAATTTGGGAACTCTATTAAAGCAAACTTCTTACAACATACAATTACCATGATTACATAAACATATTTTATTTTAGCAGTTCAGGAAAACTACTTTCTCCATTATTGTATGAAAACTTGAAGATTCCCAATGACATCAAGGTTATCTTCTCCCTACCACCACTTTAATATGCAAATTGGGGTGACTTCTGACAGGTTTTCCTGAAGTTACAGTTTTCATCACTTTAAAGATCTTATTAGGAGTTGTCCTCAATGATATTTCAGGGACAGATGCAAGACATTATATATCCTGCCATAATCCACTGAATGGACTGGGAGAGAGTGTAAACTATAACATAAACTAGAATCCATCCTGTGTAGCAATGCTCCAAAATGTCATCATCAAATGCAATGAATGTATCACACTAATGAAATAAGTTGTTGATATGAGAGAACTGGAAGGTATGGGGAGTGGGTATATGGGAACCTCTTATATTGTTAAATGTAACATTTTGTGTGATTTATGTATCTTTGAAAAAAAGATAATAAAAAATAAGTAAAATTTCTTTTGAAACTAAAAAAAGAAAAGATCTTATTAGCATTCATACTTATTAATATAAGCACTTATTTAATTTTTATATATTTGAATAGAACTCGTTTAGGAATTTTCATTTATCAATTAAATATTACCATCCAGAGGTATTAAAATATACACTGGCACTGAACAAACAGACAAACTCAAAAAGAGAGTTACAATGCAGTGCCAGAAACATAAAGTTCATTACCTTGACATATAATTCTTACTCCTTTGGTGTAGGCTTTTCGTTATTTTATATCTTTGACTTTACTGACTTTAAGATTGTTTTTTTAAATCAACGTTGTTTGTAATATGCAAGCCTATTTTTGAAAACATTTTACTAGTAGGCAGCAACAGAATATGCATTTAAGCTTTAATTTAGCAGTTTAGGTAGACAGGTATTTAACATATATTTTGCAGTATTGCTTTTTAGGAGTACACTTAGACTTAAGAGTCAGCTAAAAACTTACTTGTAAGAGGCAAGCAATTATAGGTTTGTTAAGGTTATCAGGGAGAGCTGGGTATTGAAATTTTTTTACAAAATGAGAAAGATCAGAGGAATAGGATCTGAGACAGTGTTTGATTTGGGAGAGATCAGAGAGGAAGAAGGGGATGTGAACGTACATAATGCCTTCTGCCTCAGGCACTTTCTGGAGAGGGAGGACAGGAGCTGGGGGAGGAGAGTGGGGAGTTGGGATCAGAGCGGGTGGTGGGTGGGGAGTGATCTCTGAGGTATATATGGAGGAGGTGCAGAGGGAGCCTTTTCAACTGGATCAAATCGAGGTTTTTGGGGGATTTGGGGGGTAGAAGGGAGGAAGAAGAAAGCTTTTGAGAAAGTTTTTGGTGTAAAAAAAGAATAAAATTGACAGACGGATGGGTGGTTACAAAGACGAAAGAAGGCCTGAACGTAAGGAACCTCAGGCCCCTTGCCGCTGTGCTGGATAAAGATCTCTTAGTCTTGGAGAACTTGGAAATCGAAAGTGTGTTTTCTGGCCATTGACTTTCATTGTCCAATTCGAATTGCAGCCACACAGAGATCAAACAGAAAATGAGCTTTTTAGGCTTGATGTCTCTTTCTGGGTTCAGAGTGTTAAGGTTATGAAGGAGACAACCCAGAGGCATGGTTTTGGGGGGGCGGGGCTGAAACTGAATTCCCCA
Organism: Dasypus novemcinctus; assembly: GCF_030445035.2. Classification (NCBI taxonomy): domain Eukaryota; kingdom Metazoa; phylum Chordata; class Mammalia; order Cingulata; family Dasypodidae; genus Dasypus; species Dasypus novemcinctus. Next base: position 94,125,291 of record NC_080679.1, on the reverse strand, counting down.
TTTTAGGTGGGTGAGACTAAGGATTGCTAGGACAGGGGAGATTCTGAGTGAGATAGGCATCCCCAAATTAGTCAGAAATCTCCAAGGAAACAGGAAACTGTGCTTGGAGCCAGACATCTCCGGAGACAAGGGGTTTTGTTCCACAAGGATGCAGGATTTTAGCCCCCTGTGGCCCCTGGGAATAGCAGTGAGGATCACTGACATTGTACTAGGTTTTTTCGGTGGGTTGTCCTGGACAACAGAAAAAGAGAGAGAGAAATCCTTGACTCACCCAGCTATGATTTGCTATCTGGTGTTGGATGGGTTCTCTCAGCAGTGGCAGGGCAGAAATTGCTCACCAATTGACAGTCTCAACATGACCCCATCCCTAGTTTCGGCATCAAATGTTAGAGGCAAACGGCACCCACTGGACATGGAGACTGACAATTGTAGACAGGAAGTTTACTGGGAAGCTCTCCCAACAGAGGGAGTCAGAAGAAGAGACTTCAATCCCCCTACTGGCATGGCAGAGGTCTGAGGACAGACTTCAGCCCGCCCCTGGAGGGTGGTGGGTTTGACTTTAAACCGTACATCAATAGGTGGGGAAACAGAGTACAGCTGGGGCCAAATGGCCAGAGGGAACTAGGCTAGGAGGTCTTGGAATGTGGGAGGGGTTGGTGGTGCCTGGGCCAGAGGGGGTGAAGGCCCTTATCTGTTCCACTTTGTTTATTCTTTGGAGGGGATGGGCCAATTTATGTCACGGGTATATTGGTTCATGGTCTTATGACCTTCTAATCCTTGCAAAACTTGTAAGGGGAAACCTCTAACAATCTAAAATCTCTAGATTAATTTAGCATTTTCTCCCCATCACCCTTCATTTTCAACACTCATCATCAAGAGAGCCCTTTAATATTGTAATGGCCAATTATTCCATAACGTTTGGATGCACGTGTATCCAATATTCTGTGTTCAAAAGGAGTCATTTTTCAAGATGTTTTTTAAAGCCAGACCATTTTTTAAAGCATAGTACTAGTCTTCAGTAGTTCCACTTCTAGGCTTTTTCCTATTGCATCACTTTTTCATAAGTGCTTAGAGCAATATATTCTTAGTATTTCTTTTATATTCTCAAATTATACATCCTAAGGCATGCCATTGTAAAACTGACACAGTGTGAAATGTTAGGTTCTGCGTGGTTTCTTTTTTAAAGATAAAAAATGAAAGCAATCCTATAATTTGTTTTGAACAGAATAATGCTTATCATGTTATCACAAAGAATAAGAAATAAGTTAAAATATTATGCCATGTGTTTGACACACAAAAAAAACCTTAATGCACTTCATGTCATAGTAGCTCTGCTTCACTGCCTCAGTAATATTATAATTTAGAATTGGGCACATAGTCACTGGATCAGTCCATCAGATATAACACATTGCTTTTCTGCATATAAACAGAAAATAGAGAAACAATATGAGACTCAGTTTGTTCACATTCCGCACTGCTGTTCAGTTCTTAGATCTAATATTCCAGATATAGATAAGCAGTTTTATCATTATGCTTCAGTCTGAAAAAGGAAAAACAAGAAAACTGTCATGCCTCCAATAAGGGAATGCTCCCAGGCTATTTTAAAGAGAGATTTTTAATAATTATATTTTTATTTTCTAAAAGAAATTTGGAATAAGTTAACTACGAAGAAGCATTTGTTCAAATATAGTGCAATTACTTATTAATCAGTTTTCAATCTGTCTTCTTGAAGTAAAGGATTTTAATTATTACCAGGAGTTCTTACATTGCCTCTGAGTGCATTGATAGAAGGACTAAATAATTTGTACAATATTCTGATGTGTTGTCCCAAATCATCCAATTAATTTTCCAACACAATTTTTCCATATGCAGTATCATTTATAACTTAATTATTTTAAAGTAAATTTATCTTTGTATTTAAACAGTTTTAAGCATGACCAAGTCACTGCAGTGTAGCTCTTGTGATGAGATCAGTTGATAATTACCTGAGGTATTATATTATGAAGGTATTTTATAAAAATTATATGCTTAATAATAAGATAGATAGTTAAAAGTTAGTGAGCAGTTGCTATGTGCCAAGTATGTAGTAAAAGCTGATAGTCACAATAACCCTTCAAAGTAAAGGTATCTCCATTTTATAGATGCATAAATTGAAGTTCAAGTAATTTAATCTAGATGGTCAGACTATATGGGTTATTTTACTGTGTCCAGCTTTTTGAGCAACAATTTCCATAGAGTGGTGGCCATGATGCTGAAAGGGATCAAACTTTAACCATGTGAAGAGAGTGAAAGGCTTTGATAATATGTTGGGGAGAAAACAGATGGCCAAATAAAATGCATTATGCCTGACTTCAAAATATCTTAAAAGCTGGCATATTTTTATTCTGTATAAACCTAGGAGATGTTTACTCTTACAACCAATATTTATTGAATATTTGTGTTAGGCACTATATGAGATGCTGAGAAACACTGCAGTGAATAAGAAAGACATGGTGCCTTTTGTCATAGCCACAGTTCTTAGAGGAGAAAGAAATTAAAGAGATAAATTTACAAACTCTTCATAAGTATAATTTTAATTAAAGGAGAAAACATCCAATGAGTTGATGCTGCAGAAAGGCAACATTTGTCTATAAATAAACAATACTATTTGAAAAGTTATTCTAAAACTATGTAGCTGGATTTCATATCTTCAGGGTCTAAAAATATGATATGATTATAATATTTTAGAATGCCTCAAAACTGTGGGATCATCTGCAATTTTCTTTAGAGTTATTCTTATTTTCCAGTGCACACATTTTCCATATGTGTTATGGACACTAAAGCCATGATTATGCTTAAAGATAGTTGCTGGAAGGTATAAACAAGGTTATTTAGGTATTTATTAATCATTCTTTTTTGTTGGTGGTGCGTAAAATGCATTGTACAAGTTCACCTGACTTGTTGAAAAGATATCTAGTCTCTACTGTAGAACACATTTTTCATGATTTATTTAATGTAATGGTTTTGTATTTATAGGTTCCTAAAGACAATCATGACTGAATAACTCTTTGCCTCTCAATATTTTCTTTCCCATAAAATAAAATAAAAATTAAATGAAAAGCAAATTCTCAAAATCACATACATTGAAAGAATAAATTGCTAAAACTTCAAAACAACTACTATAAATGGATAGTATTACCACACTGAATGAGGTAAGGAATGCTTAAGCTTTTTAACCTTATGGGTTTATAGGTTCATCAAATTGGGATTATCTCAAAGGATTTAAAGGTTCATCAAATTATGCTTATCAAGCACCTATGTTCAATAAACGTAGCAATTATGTCTTTGCCACTTTAGTAGTAAAAAATGCATTGAACCATGTTTGCAGAGACTATATTCACAACAAATGTTGGATGAATGATGAATTTGACAAGATGTTTATTTTCTTTTCTTTTTACAGCACTGGTTCTCAACCGGCTGTGATTTTGTACCCTAAGTGGACTCTGTGTTGTCTGTAAACATTTTCGTTTGTCACACTGAGAAAGGGGAGTTACTACTGGCATTGTGAGTAGCTACTGGCATCTAGTGGGTAGAGGACAGGGATGCTACTAAACATTGTAAAGTGCATAGAAAAGCCCCCAACAACAAAGAATTATGCAGCCTAAAATGCCAAAAGTGTCAAGGTTGAGAAACTGCTTCAGATCAAATACAGGAGTAATAACTAAGAAGAGTTAGTGAGAACTTGTGCATTTTCAACATTCATGTGAAACAAAATCAGTGTTCAAGAAAGTATACAAAATTATATAAAGATATGAGTTATGACAAAAAAACAAGGTATGTAAAATCTAAAAGAGCAATGAAAATTGCTCTGATCTTGAATAAAATTGAAAAACACTCCTTTTTCTATTGTTTCACTGTTGTGGAGAAAATCATACATATTAAGTCAGGTTTGCCCAACATCTGATCAGAGAACTATATGTTTTCTTTTTGGAAGTGAAAATATCTTTAAAAAATACATCAAACACTGTAATTACTCTATTCTTTTTTTCTGCACAAAAATTAGGCACAGCTTTCTGCAGAAGACAAGGATGCAGATGTTGCTTTTACAGCCAGCCAGATGATTTCATTAAAACCAAATTATAAACTCAAATATATATTTCAATCTCTTCTCTCCCTTATGGCTGCAGCATTTTAAGGTCTAAATTATCAATTTTGTATTCAATATGGGCTGAAAAATGGACTGCAGATACAAAATTAAAATCAAGGAAAATGTTAGTTTTATAAAGGGTATCCACATCTTTTTTTTTTTTATTTGTTTCCCTGCCCCCACCCCTTGTGCCTTGCTTGCTGTCTGCTCTCTGTCTCCATTCACTGCACATTCTTCTGTGGTTTTTTTGCTTGTCTCCCTTTTTGTTGGGTCACCTTGCTGAGTCGGCTCTCTGCAGCGCTTGAGGGCTGGCGGCTCTCCCCAGCGTGTAGGCAAGCCTGCCCTCACAAAGAAGCCCAGGATGAGAACCCAAGGCCTCCCATATGGCAGGCAGGAGCCCAACTGATTGAGCCATAGCTGCTTTCCCACATCTTTTTCATATATATTTCACATATGATGCTATTGAGTACACTCTCAAGCAGAACTCAGAAAGTTCAGAGACATTACTGAGTTCAGAGAGCTTCGCATACTAAGATTTTATCAATCTCTTTCAATTCCAAGAGGGTTCAACTACTTTCCTAGCAAAAATATTTAATTCTCTCCTACTATTACAACTTGTTAATCAGCTATACATATTGAGTGAATTACTGAATCATTCACACTTGAGTTCAGATATATTCCTTATTATCAGAGATCACCTAGTTTGTTATACATCACCTCCCCTTCTAAGAGATAGAAAAGTAATTTATTGTTACACTTCATTTTTAAGCATGAAATGCTTTGTGAGCTTTTAGAAATTCTAAGGTGGGTTAATAACAGGATGAATAGTTTGAGAAATATTCAACTAGTCAATGTATATGATTTGAATACAAATATACCTCTTACTTACTAACATAGCTCTTAGACAAATAGGCTGTCAATTCAAGTAATATCCAAGAAGTATTTTTTGCCCAATACATTTTTTAAAGTCTGTCTAAGATCAGTATATTTAAACTAAGATTATAATTTACAGCATTTGACTCTAAGTAGGATTAAAAAGGAGCATGGAAGGAAATGGTCATTTTCACATGGGAACAATAATCATAAAAGCATAAAAGCAGCAATAGATAGTCCTATTTATTGAGCACCATGTGGCACCCTGCTCAGTGCTTTACAAAAACTGTATTTTACCTCAATATTCACAGCAGTTTCAGTTGCTCCATTCTACCTATGAATAAATTGAATTTCAGTGATAGTAAGGGATTCTCCTAAAGTTATATAGATGTAAAAGGTAGTGAGAGGATATAAACACAGGTCTGCACAGTTTGTGAATCCACAGTATTCCCACCAGGCTAGCCTCCCACATTGCTCTCTCTTTATTTAAATCATCCAAAGAAGCTTGAAGGAAAAGGGATAGCCTGGAAAGTCGTACTGGTCAGTAATCAAAACTAGGAACAAATAAGAGGCCATACTATTCAATTTTAAGTTAGTTCTTACTGAACATATCTTTCTTAGAGGCTATATATAGGTTAGCAACTCTGAAAACATACTCCTAAAGCAGATACAACCCCCAGGTATTGGTTCCTTTGAGGGCTAAAGAGACCCATGGGAGTTATGGTCATGGCCGATGGGGTTAACTACCAGGGCAGATGGCCCCTCTTTGGAAATGGTGTTTATGTGTGATGAATCTGGACTCAGATGAGATCTCTCTTCATAAGACTTTCATGCTAATGTGCTGGAGGTGCAGTTAGTGTTGGGGTTTAAGATATATTTAGGGGATTTGAATCTTTGGACTGACAATGTGATAGCCAGGTCCTGAGCCTCAACAGACTCCAGCACCTACAATCTGATTTATTGGACTTACCACACTCAGCTAAGATGGAGTTGAAGAAGGAAAACCACCACACCATGGAGCCTAGAGTGATTACAACTGAAAGTGGGAGGATTGCATCCAGCATCCATGTGGAACCTGAGCCTCCTCTTGACATAGAGGTGCAATGGACACAACCAATCCAATGTCCACATAGAAAAGGTGGCATTGGATTGGGAAAAGTGGACATGGTGACTGATGGGTATGGGGAAAGGCAGGAAGAGATGAGAGGTGGAGGCGTCTTTGGGACATGGAGCTGCCCTGGATGGTGCTTCAGGGGCAATCACCGGACATTGTAAATCCTCACAGGGCCCACTGGATGGAATGGGGGAGAGTATGGGCCATGATGTGGACCATTGACCATGAGGAGCAGAGGTGCCCAAAGATGTACTTACCAAATGCAATGGATGTGTCATGATGATGGGAATGAGTGTTGCTGGGGGGGGGGGGGAGAGGTGGGGTGGGGGTGGTGGGGTTGAATGGGACCTCATATATATATATATTTTTAATGTAATATTATTACAAAGTCAATACAAAAAAAATGTAATCTATACCTGCAAAAAAAAAAGGGAATAAAATATGTTGTAGAAAGATATGTATTTTCTACAAGCCTCTTGGAGAAAAGGGCAGGCATAGAAAGAGATAAGATTGGAAAATATGTTGGAAGCAGTATGTAAATTCCCAACGATAATTTATCTGAGTTCTGTTGATTTTTGAAAACTACTTTCGAAATTGGTGTCTATGTTTTATAATCTGTAAAATGTAATTCTACTTTTCTCTCTAGTTTGTAGGGGGATTGTAAAGCTTTCAAAGAATGTTACATAATTCTTAGGGAGGTGGCTACAAAACACAAAGGTTACTTTTTCTGACTCTCATCTGTTTTCCTAAAGTACTTTGTTTTTTCCTCAATTGCAGCATCCATCATATTCCATCCTAATTACCTCTTCCTGCTATCTCTACCAGAAGGTGGGTTGCTCCAATATTGGGACCACGTCTCCCATCCTGTATAGGTATAGGTAACCTATACAGGGCCTGAAATATGTTGCGTTCAATGTTTATTGAATAAACCAACAAAGCAAAACAAAACTAAAAAAAAAAAAAAAAAAAGAAAACATACTCCTGAGGTTCGAATCCCTGCTTTCCCACTTACTATTTTTGTGATAATTGAAAAATTACTTAATTCCTTTTTCCTCACTACCATGCTCATAGGGTTGTTGCAGCTGTTAAATGAGATGATAAATGTAAAAATACTTAACACATAGGATCTATGCAATTAATTATAGCTTCTGTTACTATTATCACCATTATTTTTACTTCAGGATAGCATAGAAGGGCATCTAATTCTATCTAACATACTTTTTAAAAAATTTCTCTCCCCTTCCACTGCCCCCAGTTGTCTGTTCTCTGTGTCCATTTGCTGCATGTTCTTCTTTGTCCGCTTCTGTTGTTCTCAGCAGCACGGGAATCTGTGTCTCTATTTGTTGCATCATCTTGCTGTGTCAGTTCTCCGTATGTGCGGCGCCATTCTTGGGCAGGCTGCACTTTCTTTAGCGCTGGGCGGCTCTCCTTATGGGGCGCACTCCATGTGTGTGGGACTCCCCTACACGGGGGACACCCCTGCATGGCACGGCACTCCTTGCGCGCATCAGGACTGAGTGTGGGCGAGCTCTACACGGGTCAAGGAGGCCCAGGGTTTGAACCTCCCATGTGGTAGACGGACGCTCTAACCACTGGGCCAAGTCCACTTGCCAATCTAACATACTTTTTACACAGGACTAGATATGATGCTGGGGTTGTCTCATTAATGGCATTGTTTTCTTTAGTTCTCACAACTTTCCATTTTTCCCTGAAAAACATTGTTTACCAATTTCTGGCATTTCACAGGTTATGAATTTGAAAGCTATTAGAAAAATTATACGTTTCTAAAAACATGATCTGCACCCTGTTTAACCAGGTGGGTAAGTAAAATATCAGAAAATATGAATTGAAATGAATTGCAGGAGTAAACATTTGATTCCTGTTTTGTACTATTGAACTCTGTCTATGATAGTTTGCAAAATGATTCAGAATATTAGAACTGTGTATACATGAACCCAAATAGCTTCAAACACCATTTACTTCTTTACCCTGTAGAAGAGAATAATTTTTAAGTTAAAAATTTTATTTAATCAATTTCACAATTAACTTTAAAAAGGTAAAATAATTAAAGCCATGGAGTGGAACAACTTTGTATTTATTCTGTTATCTATAATATTTACTTAGAATTATTTCAAAACATATTGTTTGATTAACTTATATCATCACAGAAGTCATTAAAGTTATTAGCCTTACCTCTAACAAATTTGCATAATTTTTCATATTTAAAAAAATAAAAATTAAATGTCATAAAATCTTTTTAAAAATATAAATTAAAAATATTCTAAATTAAAATTTTTACTGTGAAAAATTACAATCCTTACCTATCTGATTAAACTTAAATATAAATCTGACTTTTTAGCACATACCCATTTGATAAATATTAACTTTTTTATTCAGTATTTATAGGATTCATGATCTGACTCAGCAAATAATAGCACTCAGGAGTCCCAGCTATATTAGCCCATATCACCTTAGTGTCAATTCTGCAAAATGTGCTCTTTTCCATAAATCTCCCTCATCTACAATGAAAAATGTGCTGTCTTAGGTTGAATTTCTTATATTTTTTCCTTCCATTCTCTCTCTGTCATGATCTATATAATATTGCTCATAAATGCATGACAATTTATACTAGTCTAGAGAGCAATATGGCATTTAATAAATATAAGTTATAGAACAGGAAGGAAACTAAAGAAATCCTTGGTCGAAGCCCTGTAATTTCAGGGAGGTAGTGTAATAATAATTATTAATTGTTAATAAAAACATCAACATGTAGAGAGTGCTTATTACCTCCAAGATGCTGTTCTAAGCTCCATGTATTTATTACCTCTCTTTATCCTCATATCCACCATATGACGTAGCATTTCATTATTATTTTCATTTTTTTCCAGAAAAGAGAAGCCAGGTACAGAGAGATGAAAGAAGTTGGCCAAGTGTTACAACTAATAAATAATAAAGCCAGGACTTGAATACACTGCTCTTGGCTTCAGATTCTGCACTATGTTATACTTCTTCATAAAATCTTGTGTTTTTAGAGTGCCTTTCAGTTTACTAAATATTTCCCTGTGCTTTGCCTTACTTTAAAACATTTACTATTTGTTGAGATAAATATTATCCATATTCATCTGAGCTACCTATGGCCAAATGTTTAAAACCTTGTAATGCACCCAGGAAGTAATGGAAGAATACAAAAAAGTAGAGGACTACCCAATTTCTGAACTATAAAGGAATAAAAATAAAGAACATGAACCTGCAACCATCAGGCCTTCCAAAAAATATCATTGAAATAAAATAGTAGGTTATATTTTAAAATAAATTATATTCTAATTTACCAAACATTGTGCTTAGAAGCTTTTGCCATAGTTTTTGAAAGTGCCATTATCAATGGAAACATAGAAGTAAAGAAAAAGACATAGGAAGCAAGATGGTGGCTGAGTGAGCTTGCCTTGCGGTCTCTCCTGGGAAGAGGCAGCTGGGCGCCGTTGGAGGTTCTCTGGGACTAGGCTTTTTCGGAAATTTTGCAGGGCAGGAAGTGTCTGGACATCGATTTGGTGGGAAGGTAATGGAGAGGATTGGTGTATAAGATATAATTGGGGTTCTATTGCACGGAGGTGAGACCTGCACACGGGTTGCTCCCTCCTTGGGGGGGGGTGGAGCCGCGGAACTGGCGCTGCGGCAGTGCATTTTGGAGACTCTGCAGTGCTGGGGAATTCGCAAGTCCTGGGGGGGCTGTTGGGGGGTTGATGGGGCGGGATGCCTTTGTGGACCGATTTGGGGAGACAGACGGTGTTTTGTTGTGAAGCGGGGAATTTTTGATTACACAAGTAATAGCGCTTCCGCCTGGAGCCCCACCCCCACAAGCCTGGCTGCGGATCTGCAGCGGAATTAGATTGCTGGCATTTAAGGGATGCAATTGGGAGGTTGTTATAGGGTGCAGCGAGGGAGGGGGACACGTCTGGAAGCCGATTGGGGAATATTTTGCAAAGCTTGGGAACTCCAGTTTTGGACTCTGTTTCCGGCTAAAGCCCCTCCCATGGGCCTGGCTTCTGATCTGTGTCATTAAATTGGCTGCAGTTCAGAGGCGCCTTAAGGTGGCCATTCTGAGGGATGACAGGGTGGGAGCTGTCCAGAAGCTGAATTGACAATATATCCACATAAATAGACTCCAGTGAGTAAGTGAATTGCAGGGTTCAGACATAACATAGAGTTTGCGGATCTGACTTCCCCCATAGGGCTGGCACCCAGCTATGGGGATCCCTGAGGGCTGTGTTACACTGTGGTGCTCCTAGGCTCCCTGTTGACCAGATTTGAGGTTGCCAGGTCTGAGTCCCCTAAACTCTGGTAGCCCACACCCCAGAGACTCACACCTCTTGAGTCTTCAATATCTCAGACTTTCCATCCCTGAATCCATCATGCCCTGAGGTCCATCTGAGGTCCTTGAATGCCCTAGCCTTCAATGTTTGCATTTTTTCTTTTTTGTTTCATTTTGTTTTGTTTTTATTTTCATTTTATCTTATTTTTTACTTTTTTTAATGTCCTGATTGCTAATATTGCATTATCCTCTAGTCTTTTCTCCCAGCATATCCCCAAAGTTTTTTTTTTTTCAGTTATTTAGGGTTTTTTTTTGTTATTGTAGTTGGTGTTGCAATTGTGGTTCATGTATATCTTTTTTTTTTCTTTCCCCTACCTGTTCCCCACCCTTTTCCCACCCCCTTTTTCTTTCTTCCTTTCTTCTCTTCATTTTTTTTTTTCTGTTTTTTCTCTCTCTCTTGTCCCTCATTTTCTTCTTATTTTATTTTAACTTAATTATACAATAGGTGCTGCAGGGAACACCTCACATTTGCTGGGTTTTCTCATCCTCCACTGCCTGATTTCTGTATGAACTGATTTAGGCTACCTACACTATCCCCTTTCCCCTACATCTTGATATCCGCCATCATCTACTGTCTCTCCTATATTCCACCTCCCTTTCTTTGATCCACAAAGTATCTAACTCTTAATTTCTAATACCTTTGTTTTGTTTTCTGTCTGTTATCCACTCTTGAAACTACTACCTTTCTTTTCTCTTTCCCTCTCTTACGAAAATACTAGCTTTTTAATTCATACCATATTCCTCCTATATTCAGTTGACTCTCTCATTATAGGTACTATACCTACTGTTATAACTCTACACAACTTACATGAATCTAATATCTATCCTCCCAGATCTCATATTGTTGCTCTGTTAACATTTATCACCAATACTACTATACACTTTTTCCTTGCTTACACAATTGCCTTTCTCTGGCACTGATACTTTCCTTTAAAGTGAACTCAACCAGCAATAAGAAATTAGAATAAGAAGAACAAAGTGACAAAGAGAAGATATAACACTTCCGCAAAAACAACAGCTAATTAATCCCCAAGACTAGACAAAGAAGGTAAGGAACTGATTAAACCCGTCAAGATAAAATGATGACCAGACAGCAACAAAAATCTACAAACCAAACCAGTAATCAGGAAAACATGGCTGAATCCAATCAACAAACTTATTTCCCACTTGGAGGGGAAATTGCAGACATACGCAAAAAGATAACAGATATGATGGGAATGAACAACACAGTTCAAGAAATCAAAAATACACTTGCAGCAAATATCAGCAGACTAGAAAAGGCAGAGCAGAGAATTAGTGATGTGGAGGACAGCACATCGGAAATCAAACAGATAGTAGAATTGGTCGATAAAAAGGTAGAAAAAATCCAGATAGGTACGGACCTGAATGATAATGCAAAACACTCAAACATATGTATTATAGGCATTCTAGAAGGAGAAGAGAAGGGAAAGGGGTCAGAAGGAGTGTTGCAGGAAATAATGGCTGAAATCTTCCCAAATCTACTGAAAGAGACAGATGTACATATCCAAGAAGCACAGTGCACTCCACTGGTCATAAACCCCAACAGGCCCACCCCAAGACATATACTTGTCAAATTATCCAATGCTCAAGACAAAGAGAAAATTCTAAAAGCAACAAGAGAAAAGAAAACCATCACATACAAGGGAAGCTCCATAAGATTAAGTGCTGATTTCTCATATGAAACGATGGAGGCAAGAAGGCAGTGGTATGATATAGTCAAGGTACTAAAGGAAAAAATTTCCAACCAAGAATACTCTATCCAGCTAAACTAGCATTCAAAAATGATGGAGAGTTCAAAATATTTGCAGATAAACAGAAACTGAAAGAGTATGCCAATAAGAAACCTCCCCTTCAAGAAATTCTAAAGGGAGTTCTGCAGGAAGAAAGGAAAAAAACAGGACAGGCAGAGTTCGAGGAGAGTGTAAGAGCAACAAAAAAGACAAAAATAGAGGGAAAAAAATACAAACAAAATATGACAAACACAAATCCAATCAAAATATGGCTAAAACAAATAATTCCTTGAAAGTAATAACACTGAATGTCAACGGATTAAACTCACCTATCAAAAGATTCAGACTGGGACACTGGATAAGGAAATATGACCCATCTATATGCTGTCTGCAAGAGACACATCTTAGACCCAGAGACTCATGGAGGTTGAAAGTGAATGGCTGGAAAACAATCATACAAGCAAACAACAACCAAAAAAAGACAGGAGTAGCTATATTAATATCAGACAAAATAGACTTTAAATGTGAAACAATTGTGAGAGACAAAGAAGGATACTACATTTTAGTAAGAGGGACAATCTGTCAAGAAGATCGAACAATCATAAATATTTATGCTCCTAACAAGGGTGCCTCTAAATACGTGAGACAAACGCTGGAAAAACTAAGTGAAAAAATAGATGCATCTACAATTATAGTGGGGGATTTTAATACAACACTATCAACTCTGGACAGAACATCTCAAAAGAGAATCACTAAAGAAACAAAACATTTGAACAGTATATTAGAGGAGATGGATCTAATAGACATACATAGATCATTACACCCAAACACAGCAGGATATACATTTTCCTCAAGCGCACGTGGATCATTCTCCAAGATAGACCATATGCTAGGCCACAAAGAAAGGCTTAATGAATTCAGAAAGATTGAAATCATACAAAACAATATCTCTGACCACAGTGGAGTGAAGCTGGAAATTTGCAAGGGACAGAGGCCCAGATTTCACAGCACGATTTGGAAATTAAACAGCACACTCTTAGACAAACAGTGGGTCAAAGAGGAAATCACAAAAGAAATCAATGACTACCTTGAAACAAATGATAATGATAACACAACATACCAAAATTTATGGGATGCAGCAAAAGCAGTACTGAGAGGGAAATTTATAGCCATAAATTCATATATCAAAAAAGAAGAAAGAGCAAAAATTGAAGAACTAACAGGACATTTGAAGGAATTAGAAAAAAAACAACAAAGTAACCCAACAGGAAGAAGAAGGAAGTAAATAACAAAGATAAGAGCAGAACTAAATGAAATAGAACATAAGAAAGCACTTGAAAAGATAAACAAGAACAAGAGCTGGTTTTTTGAGAAGATCAACAAAATTGACAAACCTTTAGTGAGACTAACAAAGAAAAAAAGAGAGAAGATGCAAATATACAAAATAAGAAATGAGAAAGACGATATCACCATTGACCCCACAGAAATAAAGACTATCATAAGAGGATACTTTGAAAAACTATATTCCAACAAAAATTACAATTTAGAGGAAATGGACAAATTCCTAGAAACACATAAGCAGCCCATGTTGACGAAAGAAGAAATTGAGGATCTTAACAAACCAATCACAAGCAAAGAGATAGAATCAGTCATTAAAAATCTCCCAACTAAGAAGAGCCCAGGGCCAGACGGCTTCACAGGTGAATTCTACAAAACATTCCGAAAAGAACTAACACCAATCCTGCTGAAATGATTCCAAAAAATCAAAACAAGGAACATTGCTGAACTCCTTCTATGATGCCAACATTATCCTAGTACCAAAGCGAAACAAAGTCACCACAAGAAAGGAAAATTACAGACCAATTTCTCTAATGAACCTAGATGCAAAAATACTTAACAAAATACTTGCTAATCATATTCAACAACACATTAAATGAATTATACATCATGACCAAGTGGGATTTATTCCAGGTATGCAAGGATGGTTCAACATAAGAAAATCAATCAATGCAATACACCATATAAACAGATTGAAAGAAAAAAATCACATGATTATATCTATAGATGTAGAAAAAGCATTTGACAAAATACAGCACCCCTTCGTGATAAAAACACTCCAAAAGATCGGAATACAAGGGACATTTTTTGAACATGATAAAGAGTATATATGAAAAACCTACAGCCAACATTGTTTACAATGGAGAAATCCTAAAATCCTTCCCTCTAAACTCAGGAAGAAGACAAGGATGCCCATTGTCTCTGCTCCTATTTAACATTGTCTTAGAAGTACTTGCTCGAGCACTGAGGCAAGAACCAGATATAAACGTCATTCAAACTGGAAAGGAAGAAGTCAAAATTTCATTATTTGCACATGACATGATCCTATACATAGAAAACCCTGAGAGATCTACAACAAAGCTTCTAGAACTCATAAATGAGTTTAGTAAAGTCGCAGGTTATAAGATCAATGCGCAAAAATCAGTAGCACTTCTGTACACCAATAATGAGCAAGATCAGGAGGAAATCAAGAAACAAATAGCATTCACAATAGTAAATAAAAAAATCAAATACTTAGGAATAAATTTAACTAAAGAGGTAAAAAACTTATACACCGAGAACTATACAAGACTGTTCAAGGAAATCAAAGAAGACCTAAATAAATGGAAGAATATTCCTTGTTCATGGATAGGAAGACTGAATATTATTAAGATGTCTATCCTACCAAAACTGATCTACACATTCAATGCAATCCCAATAAAAATCAACACAGCCTTCTTTAAGGAATTAGAAAAACTAACTATGACATGTATTTGGAAAGGAAAGAGGCCCCGAATAGCCAAAGACATATTGAAAAAGAAAAACGAAATTGGAGGAATCACACTACCTGACTTCAAAACATACTGCAAAGCTACAGTAGTGAAAACAGCATGGTATTGGCATAAGGAGAGACACACAGACCAATGGAATCAAATTGAAAGTTCTGATATAGAACCTCACATATATAGCCATATAATATTTGATAAAGCCACCAAACCCTCTCAACTGGGAGAGAATGGCCTATTCAACAAATGGTGCCTGGAGAACTGGATAGTCATATGTAGAAGAATGAAAGAGGATTACCATCTCACACCTTATACAAAGATCAACTCAAGATGGATCAAAGACCTAAATATAAGAGCCAAAACCATAAAGACCTTGGAAAGCAGTGTAGGTAAACATCTACAGGACCTTGTAATAGGAAATGGCTTCATGAATATCACACCAAAAGCATGAGCAGCAAAAGAACTAATAGATAAATGGGACTTCCTCAAAATTAAAGCCTTCTGCACCTCAAAGGAGTTTGTCAAGAAAGTAAAAAGGGAACCCACACAATGGGAGAAAATATTTGGCAACCATATATCTGATAAGAAACTTATAACTTGCATATATAAAGAACTCATATATCTTGAAAATAAAAAGATAAACAACCCATTTAAAAAATGGGAAAAAGATTTAAACAGACACTTCTCCAAAGAAGAAATACAAATGGCTAAAAAGCACATGAGAAAATGCTCCAAATCTCTAGCTATCAGGGAAATGCAAATCAAAACTACAATGAGATACCATCTTACTCCCATAAGATTGGCAGCTATGAAAAAAACAGAAGAATACAAATGCTGGAGAGGATGTGAAGAAAGGGGAACACTCATCCACTGCTGGTGGGAATGCAGAAGGATCCAACCATTCTGGAGGACAGTTTGGCGGTTTCTCAAAAAACTAACCATAGATTTGCCATATGACCCAGCAATACCATTGCTGGGTATATACCCAGCAGAACTGAAAACAAGGAAACAAACCGATATATGTACACCAATGTTCATAGCAGCATTGTTCGCTATTGCCAAAAGTTGGAATCAACCCAAATGCCCATCAACAGACGAGTGGATCAATAAAATGTGGTATATACACACAATGGAATACTACTCGGCTGTAAGAACAAATACACTACAAACACACATGATAACATGGATGGATCTTGAGAACTTTATGTTGAGTGAAGCAACCCAGGCATTGAAGGACAAATACTACATGACCTCAATGATATGAAATAAGAAAGCTGCCTCAGAGAGCTAGAGACTGAACGATAGGCTTACAGGAAATCGGGGGGTGGAGGAAGGATGTGAGCCAACGTCTGCAGGGGTGGAATTTATGATGAGCTGGCGGTAAGTATGAACACAAAGAAGAGATAAAATGGGGGCAAGGGGTTGCCTTTGGGTGGGGCTTTGCGGGTTTGAGGGGGCTGGGGATGGGTGGATGGGTAATATTGCCCAAAAAGTGGGGGGAGGGAGGGGCAACATACGAACATAGGAGAGTGTCAGGTGTTGGTTGAGAGTAAAATGCTGAGAAAATCGTATCAAAATATAATTAGGAGGGATACCTGTTTAGGATGCTCGGAGGGGATGGTCTGATGCGGGACAGGCTCCTGGGGAATGTCTGAATGCTCATTTTGCCAGAGTGGGTTGTACCATTGGGTAGAGACCCAAGTAGTGAGAGTGGGGGTGGACCCACATCCTGGGGAGGACTAATGCCATCAAATAGAGGGAACTGTCTCTTGAGAGAAAGGGTGGCTCCCAGGGCATTGGGGCAGTTGAGCAAGTTAGGCCCTGAACACTGTTGCAAGTATCTCTGGATGGGGCTCCTCGGGAAATGGAGGTTGGCTATCACTGTGGGCCCCAAGGGGAGGGGAAAATGGATGTTGAATGTGTGGAACCAAGGTAAATGTGGGGTAAGAGAGGAGTTTCGCGAGAGTACACAAGGATGGATATAAAACTTGTAATATTACATCATAAACATATAGGGGACGACAGACTAATAATGTAAACCATAATGTAAAACATAGGATAACTAAAAATTTAGAAAACTGTATATCCTAAAGTATGGCCCACAATGTAAGCACAGATGTCACCTTGTTTGAAAGCTATTGTCTCAAAGTCTGTACATCAGTTTAAGTAAATATGATATGAATAAGTTATAAGAATATCGCTGTGGAAGGGAAAAGGTTTTATGGTAGATGTGTGGGAGTACTGTATATTATATATATGAATTACTGTGGTCTAGGGCTCTTATGAAGAGAAGTTCAATAATTAGGAAAAAAGAAAAGAAAAAGATAGGATGTAGAATTTTTCCAAATCAACACATATTCTATATCTAACCTTCAAACCCATCGCTATATTCCATTTTACTAGTAAGGGATCCTGACATTATAATGGGCTTCACTTTTCAGGAAGTTTTGGATCACAGAGTGGTTCAACAATGGCAGCAGAGGAATACTGGTATAGGCTACTATTGACAGGTGATATATGGCTGACAGGGAGCTATACAGGGCATATGTCCAGGGTGCATGGTAATGTTTGGGTATACTCATAGTGGCAACAATTAAAAACTACAGCCTGAGGGGTACTGGGTTCCTGGCCAGGAGTGCTCTGTCATGGTCCCTAGGGGAGCAGCGGCAGTCCCCCAGGTGCAACGGTAAGGACTAGGAAAGAATGAGGGTCCAACAGTGAGACTATGATACTAATGACTATACTTGTGAGCCTATATGCCTGAAATAAGAACAAGGCCTAGAGCAGCACTGTGCCTAGGAATTTCCTCCTGACAGCCTTCATGTTACTCAAATGTGGCCAGTCTCAAAGCCAAACTCAGCATGTAAATGCAATGCCTTCCCCCCAGCGTGGGACATGACACCTGGGGATGAGCCTCCCTGGCACCGAGGGATCACTACCAAGTACCAATGGATGATGCAACTAGAAAATGACCTTGAATTAAAGGTTCAATGCGGATCAGCAGAATATCCCTGTCTACATATAATAACATGACTTTAAAATGCCGTTTGACCTAATGTAAGGGGGAAATGGAAAGGAGAAATGAGTTCATATGGCTACGAGTCTCTAAAAAAGAATCTGGAGGTTGTCAGAAGGATTGCCCTTATGCACAACTGAACAGAGTCTAAGAAACAGATAAAGTAGATACAACCCCAGGTATTGGCTCTTTTGAGGGCTAAAGAGACCCACGGGTTCTATGGTTATGGCAGATGGAGTTCACTGCCATATCAGATGGCCCTTCTTTGGAGCTAGTGTTTCTGCGTGATGGAACTGGACTCGGATGGGATCTCTTTTCACAAGACTTTCATGCTAATTTACTGGAATTGTAGTTGGTGTTGGGGTTTAAGATATATTTAGGGGATTTGAATCTCTGGACTGACAATATGATAGCCAGGCCCTGAGCCTCAACAGACTTCAGCTCCTACACTCTGACTTATTGGACTCACCCCACTCAACTAAGATGGAGTTGAAGAAGGACAACCACCACACCATGGAGCCTAGAGTGCCTACAACTGAAAGCAGGAGGATTGCATACAGTATCCATGTGGAATCTGAGCCTCCTCTTGATATAGAGGTGCAACGGACACAACCAATCCAAGCTCCACAGAGAAAAGGTGGCATTGGTGTGGGAAAAGAGGCCATGGTGGCTGATGGGTATGGGGAATGGGAGGAAGAGATGAGATGTGGAGGCGTTTTTGGGACTTGGAGTTGCCCTGGATGGTGCTTCAGGGGCAATCACCGGACATTGTAAATCCTCCCAGGGCCCACTGGATGAAATGTGGGAGAGTATGGGCTATGATGTGGACCATTGACCATGAGGTGCAGAGATCCCCAGAGATGTACTTACCAAATGCAAAGGGTGTGTCATGATGATGGGAGTGAGTGTTGCTGGGGGGGAAGTGGTGGGGTGGGGGTGGTGGGGTTGAATGGGACCTCATATTTTTTGAATGTAATATTTTTACAAAGTGAATAAAATTAAAATTAAAATACACTACATAATAAAAACATGGGAAAAATGGCTCTGGGAGTTGTGGGGCATGTATCTTCTCTTAAAATGTTTTTCTGTTTCTGAAAATAGTGGAATAAAATGCATTCCTTGAACATAAAAAAAAAAAAGAAGTAAAGAAAAATAAGAACCAAGGGATGGTTAGCAAAGAGTCAGCATTTAAATTCCTGTTAATCTACTTAACAATATATTGCATTCATTAAAATTTTTAATCACATTTTCTATTGAATGGAAAACAGCAATTAGGAAAAAAAAGTTTTTTTCTTTGAAAGTATATTACATCTGGAAGATGTAATATACTTTAATGCTTTGACTCTGATATAATACACTAACTGTAAGGTGTATAAAAGTCTAGACAAGAACAAGGAATTCACATCAGGCTCTATGCATAAATGCATTAATTTAATGGATCAAAAATTATATCTCATGTCCAGCTGAAATTCCTTGTTGAAAGGTTGTTGTTTTAGTGTTTTTTGTTTTTTTTTTTAAAGAAAAAGCATGATTCATATCTCTCTCATGTCCCTTTTGGCCCTACAGATAGCTGGTTCTTCAACAACTAAAATTGTCTTTTGGGACACTTTCTAAATTATCTTATCCATATCTATCAATATAATTATATACAGAATATTTAATTTCATTAAATGATGCCATGAATATTTATTTTTAAAAGTCAATTCATTTTTATATTATTTCCATTTCTTTCTTTTAATAGTGAGCTTATTTAAAATTTTAATGTGCTAGCAATTTGAATGGCATC
Organism: Dasypus novemcinctus; assembly: GCF_030445035.2. Classification (NCBI taxonomy): domain Eukaryota; kingdom Metazoa; phylum Chordata; class Mammalia; order Cingulata; family Dasypodidae; genus Dasypus; species Dasypus novemcinctus. Next base: position 94,105,434 of record NC_080679.1, on the reverse strand, counting down.
TAAACTGCATTGTTTTATTCTGCTTTATTATTTATATCTACTATATAACCTTACGACATTATTCCCAGAAAATCTCCATTTTATAAAAATTTATGGCTGGGATTTGAAAAAAATCACAGTTTGGATTTCTGATTAAAATGATTCTGTAGGGAAACGGACTTGGCCCAGTGGTTAGGGCGTCCATCTCCCACATGGGAGGTCCGCGGTTCAAACCCTGGGCCTCCTTGACCCGTGTGGAGCTGGCCCATGCGCCGTCCTGATGCGCGCAAGGAGTGCCCTGCCACGCAGGGGTGTCCCCTGCGTAGGGGAGCCCCATGCGCAAGGAGTGCGCCCCATAAGGAGAGCCGCCCAGTGCGAAAGAAAGTGCAGCCTGCCCAGGAATGGCGCCGCCCACACTTCCCGTGTCGTTGATGACTACAGAAGCGGACAAAAGAAACAAGACGCAGTGAATAGACACAGAGAACAGACAACCGGGGGGGGGGGGGGGGGATCAAATAAATAAATAAATCTTTAAAAAAAAAATGATTCTATAAGTTTATGCTTTAAGGTAACTCCATTATTTCAAATATGCAAAGTCAGAAGATAGAATGAACATTAGAAATATATAACTGTGTTCACAGAGAAAGTTAAATATCTATGTATTATCTGAAACAGAACAAGCTATTTCACACAAATTAGCAGAAGGCAGTGTTGATACTGCTGGTCTCCTTGACTCTGTGTCAAGGTGAAAGCAAAACTGGCTAGAAGTTCAGTCCCTTTCAAGATGGTAGGCAAAAGTTAGGCTAAAATGAAAACATATGTCCACTTAAAAGGAGCACTTGGGAATCTCCAGCTCATGAAAGGTACCAGAAAAAAACTAACAGTGGGGAACATCTCTCAAAATATCCATCAAAAGGATCAAGTAAACTGAACTCCAATTTACAAAAAGAAATCTAATGCCAAGTAACACAGCAAATAAAACGATTTAAAGATAAATTATTTAGTTTAGGAGAACTTAAATAATGCAACAATCTACAAAAATACCCTCTAAATATGGATAGAATGATTAGAGAATAAACATCATGCATAACAATGGACAAGATAATAAGGAAATATTATAAACTGCTTTATGCTTATACATTTGATAACTTAGATAAAACTAATTCTTTCAAGCACACACTACCAATTCTCACATAAGAAGAAATAGATGAAATCAAATATATGTCTATACAAAATTCAGTATGCAAATGTGTATAATGGCTTTATTCATAATTATCAAAAGCTAGAAATAAGAAGTGTTTTTCAAACGGCTATTGGATAAATAAATTATGACATAGTCATTAAGTGAAAGACTTCTTTAATAAAAAGGAGCAAAATATTGTTACTTGTACCATGTGGATGAATGTTAAATGCATAATGTCATTGAAAAGCCAGAATTAAATGCTACATCCTGTATGATGCCATTTATGTGACATTCTGGAAAAGGCAAAATTGAAGGAACAGAAAATACATCAGTGATTTCCAGAAGCTGGGTGGAGGGGAAGCACATTGATTGCAAGATGATTTTGGGGTGATGCAAATGTTCTATAACTTGATTGGGTGGTACTTACATGATTGCATATATATGTGAAAATTTTAAAAATTATATGCCCATAAAGTGTCAATTTCACCAATTGTAAGTTAAGTCTCAAAGCTGAATTAAAATTATTAGATGTGCACAGAAACAGAAAAAATATGTACAATGAAGAGAAAAATCAGTGCATAGAAACAGAAACAAGAGAGATGGTGGAATTAGATAAGAATTTTCAATCTGCTTTGTAAATATGTTCAATGGTTTAAGGGAAAAGATGGAAAAGGAGATATAAAATAGAATGATATTGGGCCTTTTTTCTGGAATTTTGGAGTAACAGAGGTTGCTACTACACTCCTGCTGAAACAATTAAAAAAAAAAAAAAAAGACGTGACAAAATGGTTTTGAGATATTGTATATCAGGCAGCACAGGACCATGATTCCTGAAACAAGTAAGGTGAACTTATGACTGTTCCAGCATACTGACTTTAGAGGGTTTCTAGGTGATATTATCAGGACGGGGAGTGCAGTAGATGTTCACCAGACTCCTTGAATTAAAGAGATGCACTTGGGAGTCTAGGGATGCCAACATAACTGGGTTGGCCAGACAGAGTACCAGAGAGGAAAAAGCTATATGGAGAAAATCACTGGGAATATTCAGAAGGTCCTCCTTAAGTATACAGCATAGCACTGATCATCATATGCATTTGAGGAAACCATCTGAGACAGGGGTCTACAGGGAACAATCTTCAGGACTCATACAGGGCTGAGAAGAGTTCCTGTTCCCACCAGTGCAGTAGGAAAAACTTCATAATTCACAAAACATTAACAGAATTCAGAAGTCCTCACTATAAAGGCTATACTTATCAACTTATAACAAACATCATAGTGTGAAATGTAGACTTTTCTTTCAAGATTAATAAAGAGACATAAGATACACTATCACCACATCTCCCAACATTGTATTCTAGGTCTCTGCCTGCGTACTAAGGCAAGAAAAATAAATAAAAGTTATAAGGAAAGGAAAGGAATTTTAAAACTGCCTTTATTTGCAAGTGACTAATTATCCATATAAAAATTAAAAAGAGGTACAGTTAAATTATTAGAACCCAACAGGATTATTGAATATAAGTTCAAGAAACAAAAACAAAAATTACATGTTTGTTTACTAGCAATAAACAGTTCAGAAATGAATTTTAAAAAATATAATTTCAGTAGTTCAATAATATAAAACACTAATAAAATATGTTTAACAGAACAAAGCAGTGGTGATCAAAACTGATCAATTTGACTGAGTTGAAATTAAAATTCTGTTCTTTAAAAGATAACATTAGATGAGTGAAAGGCTAGATCAAAATAGGAGGTGATATTTTTGAGTCATGTAACTGACAAAAGGCCTACATACAGAAGATACATAGTTTAAGGTTTCTACAAATCAATAAGAACATTTTTTAAAATTTCTACAAATCACTAAGTAAAAGACAGCCCAGCAGATAATTTAGCAACATACTTGAAAAATGAATTCTACAAAAAAGAAAATCTATTAATCCCTTCCAGCTTCCAATTCTCCAGATCTAGCTGAAAGAGTTAGCCAAGGAGACCATATTGAGTGAGCAGCCCAACCTCTGAGTGGGTCAATATGATCCTTACAGTTTGACAAAGCATCAGTTGTGGCTCTGGGGAGAAGAAACATATTAAGAAAATCTGTAAGAAGGACCTTAGCAGGCCATGCTAAGTATCCTAAAAGATGTGTGCAAACAACTACCATAGCAGCAAGCAACTTGATTGAAGTATTATATTTGTTGATGGTCAATCTGTCATGGTGGAATCGGGACCTACCATCCTCCAAGCCTTTGAGAAGGTTGGCATGCAGATCCCTTAATTTTGTTATCATGGAAGATTATCTGTTGCTGGAAACTGCGGATGTGCCTTGTTGAAATTGAGAAAGCCACTAAGGTTGTAGTTGCTGGTGCCATGTCAGTAATGAAGGGGACTATTCTGACAAACTCATAGAAGGCTAAGAAACCCAGAGAAGGGGTGATGGAATTCTTTCTAGCAAGCCACCACTGGACAGTCCTATTTGTGACAAGGAGATGAACATGATCTGCAGGACAAATTCATGATGTTTGGAAGATATAGAAGCAGAATTTTAGGAGGGAAATGTGCTATGGAGGAAAAGAACATTGAGCTATTGGTAAAGACCATCATGATGAGATGTATACAGTGTACTTGCTGTATCAAGTGAGAATGCAGGAGTAGATGATGTGGGGAAAACACAGAGGAAATGAAATGCAAGTTGGCATATATATTGGAAAGATGTTCATGTCTGAGCTTTCTAGGAATATCACTGATATCTGCCTTGTCAATACCCTGACTTCTAAGCTTTATGCCTTTACTGCCTAGCCTTGGGAACTAAAAAAGACAGAATCCACTGATGTAATGGATGCAATTGGAAGAAGGGATAATGAGGATTATGCCAAGGATGCATGAGGACATCAATGAAGAGTGGATCTCTGATAAAACTAGATTTGCCTATAGTGGGTTAAAACATCAGACTTACGCAGCCGATGGTCAGAAACGAAATGAGGCTTCTAACCTATACATCCTTGGAGGATGCACTCTCTCATGTAGCCAGAATGTTACAGAGTTTTCAAGGCAAGGATGTAGCAGCCATTGCAGATGCTTGCTGGATGCAGAAGCCCTAGAAGCTCTCAAAGATCTGCTTTATAGAGAGGACTCTGACACCTTATGCATTGAAGAGGTCTTTCACATTACAGGAGCTGGCACAGATTTGCCTTCCAATTATCTCCTAAATACTACAATGTTTGGTGTGAAAGAGGCAGACATCCTTCTGGTTGATACTAAACCACATTTTGAGGCATCACTATTTAATGCTAAAATTTGAAACAGCTGGCTACTTAATGACTTAAAAGTGGCACTCATAGGCAGTCCAGTGGATTTGACTTGCAGAAATGACAACCACCTAGCAGACTCTTCCAAAAGTCTTCAAGACATTTCTTCTAGTACCATCCATTCAGTCAGGTTCTGAAGGAAGCTAAAAAAGCAATGGTGGTTTTAGGCAGTTCTGCACTCCAAAGAAATGATGGAATAGCAATTCTTGCAGCTGTTTCCAGCATTGCACAAAAGATTCAGGCAAGTAGTGGTGACACTGGTCATTGGAAAGTTATGAATATCCTTCACAGGTTTGCAAGCCAAGTAGCTGCTTTGGACCTTGGCTCTAAACCTGGAGTTGAAACAATTTGGAAGAATGCTACCAATGTGTTGTTTCTCTTGGGAGTAGATGGAGGTTGTATTACCTGACAGGGATTTGCCAAAGGATTGTTGAATTATTTATTAAGGAACATGGTAATGTAATAACTCCTATAGCTGATGTTTTTTCCCAGGAGTTGCTTTCACAAAGTCTGCCACTTACATCAATACTGAGAGCAGAGCTCAGCAGATTAAAGTAACAGTCATTCCTCCCGGCTTGGCAAGAGAAGACTGGAAAATTGTAAGAGCCGTTTCCAAGATTGCTGGTATAATCATATGATCTTCTGGATCAAGTGAGGAACAGATTGAAAGAAGTTTGTCCTAAGCTTGTTTGATATGATGTTGAAGAAGGAGCTAATTACTTCCAGCAAGCAAATGAGCTCTCAAAGCTGGTGAATCAGCAACTGCTTGCAGATTCACTTCTTCCACCTCAGCTAACTATAAAAAACTTCAGCTTGACAGATTCTATTAGCAGAGCCTCACAGACAATAGCCAAGTGTGTCAAAGCTGTAACAGAGGGTGCCCAGGCAATTGAGGAACTATTCATATGCTGAAACTACTAAGAATCCAGTTTTGCTTTAAATGTTAATGGGTAATTACAGTGGAATGATCCATTAGCATTCTATCTTTTAAAAAAATCTAAATGATGCAGTATTAAAGGTTAGACCATGTTTGTTTGAAAGTGATATTGCAATTTTCAAAGAACCTTACAGTTTCAAAAACATTTATGAATTTTGTGTATATATTGTTACATAGTTAATAAAAGTGTCTACAAGTGTTAAACAAATAAGAAAATCTAATTGACCAAGAAAAACACAATGGTGCTCCAATTCTTTAGTAAAAAGGAAAAATATGCATTCAAACCACAATGAGATACTCTCAAACACCCACCAGAATGGATATACCATAATAAGACTGACAATATCAAGTGATGTCAACAAGCAACAAGAACTCTCACACACTGACAAAATTACTTGAGGTAACCATTGACATTATATTGAAAACTCAGACACATATGTCCCATGACCAACATTTCTATTCCTTGGTATTCACTCCAGAAAATAAGTGTTCTTATTTGTACCAAGAGATATATATGAGAAAGTTTATAGTAATATCCTGTTTTAGTTTCTGGGCTGCTAATACTATGAAATAGGTTGGATTAAACAATGGAAATACATTGATTCACAGTTTTTGAAGCTAGAAGTCCAAAATCAAGTTGTCATCAAGGTAAGATCTTCTTCAGAAGACTGCAGGATTCTGGTGCTGGCAGCTGGCAATACTTGGTACTCAGCTTTTTTATTACATGGCAATGCACATGGTGGCCTTTCCTGACTCCTAGGTTCTCTTGACTGAATTTCTGACTGCACCTTGTGATTTTCACTCACTTTCTGGCCTTCTTTATGGCCTTCATTTATAGGATAAAGACCATCCTAATTCAGTTGGGTAACACATTAACTGATTTAACTTAATAAAAAAGTCCTCTTTTAAGGGTTGACACCCTCAGAAAAAGATTAAGAACATATTTTTCTGGAGTACATAGCTCTAAGAAACAATGTATCTCAAACTACAAAAATGCATCAATATTATCAATGAATAGCCATATTTTATACAATAGCATACCACACAAAAATGAAATTCATAAACTATAACTATATGCAGCAACTTAGATTATAAAAAATATATAAGAAAAAGAGAACAAACACAAAAGAATATATAATGCGTTTTCCTTTTAAATCAAATTTAAAAATGGAAAAAACGAATAATACAGCTTCCCCTTAAGTGGTAAACAGAAACAACTAAACAGAAACACAAAAGCAAGGTTTTGTTTATTTATTTTTATAGTAAAAGCCAGGAGGATAATAATCTTTATGGGGCAAGGAGGAGGTTGTAATAAGGAAGAAACATAATGCAGGGACAATGAGTTCAGAGGTGCCAGCAATATTCTATTTCTTCCCTTAGGTGGTGATTATATGGGAATTCACTGTATATTAAATAATTAAAATTCAAGAAATCAAAAATACACTTGCAGCAAATATCAGCTGACTAGAAGAGGCAGAGCAGAGAATTAGTGATGTGGAAGACAGTACATTGGAAATCAAACAGATAGTAGAAGTGGTCAATAAAAAGGTAGAAAAAATCCAGATAGGACTTAGGAACCTGAATGATAATGCAAAATGCTCAAACATACGTATTATAGGCATTCCAGAAGGAGAAGAGAAGGGAAAGGGGTCAGAAGGCGTGTTTCAGGAAATAATGACTGAAAAATTCCCAAATCTACTGAAAGAGACAGATGTACATATCCAAGAAGCACAGTGCACTCCACTGGTCATAAACCCCAACAGGCCCACCCCAAGACATATACTTGTCAGATTATCCAATGCTCAAGACAAAGAGAAAATTCTAAAAGCAGCAAGAGAAAAGAAAACCGTCACATACAAGGGAAGATCCATAAGATTAAGTGCTGATTTCTCATCTGAAACGATGGAGGCAAGAAGGCAGTGGTATGATATAGTCAAGGTACTAAAGGAAAAAAATTTCCAACCAAGAATACTCTATCCAGCTAAACTAGCATTCAAAAATGATGGAGAGTTCAAAATATTCAAAGATAAACAGAAACTGAAAGAGTATATCAACAAGAAACCTCCCCTTCAAGAAATTCTTAAGGGAGTTCGGCAGGAAGAAAGGAAAAAAAACAGGACAGTCAGAGATGGAGGAGAGTGTAAGAGCAACAAAAATGACAAAAATAGAAGGGGAAAATAAAATATTACAAACAAAATATGACAAACGCAAATCCAATCAAAATATGGCTAAAACAAATAATTCCTTGAAAGTAATAACACTGAATGTCAACGGATTAAACTCACCTATCAAAAGATTCAGACTGGGACACTGGATAAGGAAATATGACCCATCTATATGCTGTCTGCAAGAGACACATCTTAGACCCAGAGACTCATGGAGGTTGAAAGTGAATGGCTGGAAAACAATCATACAAGCAAACAACAACCAAAAAAAGGCAGGAGTAGCAATATTACTATCATACAAAATAGACTTTAAATGCGAAACAATTGTGAGAGACAAAGAAGGATACTACATTTTAGTAAAAGGGACAATCTGTCAAGAAGATCGAACGATCATAAATATTTATGCTCCTAACAAGGGTGCCTCTAAATATGTGAGACAAACGCTGGAAAAACTAAGTGAAACAATAGATGCATCTACAATTATAGTGGGGGATTTTAATACAACACTATCAACTCTGGACAGAACATCTCAAAAGAGAATCACTAAAGAAACAAAACATTTGAACAGTATATTAGAGGAGATGGATCTAATAGACATACATAGATCATTACACCCAAACACAGCAGGATATACATTTTTCTCAAGTGCACGTGGAACATTCTCCAAGATAGACCATATGCTAGGCCACAAAGAAAGGCTTAATGAATTCAGAAAGATCAAAATCATACAAAACAATATCTCTGATCACAGTGGAGTGAAGCTGGAAATTTGCAAGGGACAGAGGCCCAGACTTCACACCACAATTTGGAAATTAAACAGCACACTCTTAGAAAAACAGTGGGTCAAAGAGGAAATCTCAAAAGAAATCAACGACTACCTTGAATCAAATGATAATGATAACACAACATACCAAAATTTATGGGATGCAGCAAAAGCAGTACTGAGAGGGAAATTTATAGCCATAAATTCACATATCAAAAAAGAAAAAAGAGCAAAAATTGAAGAACTAACTGCCTTTTGACAGAATTAGAAAAACAACAACAAAATAACCCAACAGGAAGAAGAAGGAAGGAAGTAACAAAGATAAGAGCAGAACTAAATGAAATAGAACATAAGAAAGCACTTGAAAAAATAAACAAGAACAAGAGCTGGTTTTCTGAGAAGATCAACATAATTGACAAACCTTTAGTGAGACTAACAAAGAAAAAAAGAGAAAAGATGCAAATACACAAAATAAGAAATGAGAAAGGTGATATCACCACTGACCCCACAGAAATAAAGACTATCATAAGAGGATACTTCGAAAAACTTTATTCCAACAAAAATGACAATTTAGAGGAAATGGACAAATTCCTAGAAACACATAAGCAGCCCATATTGATGAAAGAAGAAATTAAGGATCTTAACAAACCAATCACAAGCAAAGAGATAGAATCAGTCATTAAAAATCTCCCAACTAAGAAGAGCCCAGGGACAGACGGCTTCACAGGTGAATTCTACAAACATTCCGGAAAGAACTAACACCAATCCTGTTGAAACTTCCAAAAATTCGAAACAGAAGGAACATTGCCAAACTCCTTCTATGAGGCCAACATTATCCTAGTACCAAAGCCAAACAAACACACCACAAGAAAGGAAAATTACAGACCAATTTCTCTAATGAACCTAGACGCAAAAATACTTAACAAAATACTTGCTAATCGTATTCAACAACACATTAAACGAATTATACATCATGACCAAGTGGGATATATTCCAGGTATGCAAGGATGGTTCAACATAAGAAAATCAATTAATGTGATACACCATATAAACAGATTGAAGGGAAAAAACCACATGATTATATCTATAGATGCAGAAAAGGCATTTGACAAAAAGAGCACTCCTTCTTGATAAAAACACTCCAAAAGATCGGAATACAAGGAAACTTTTTGAACATGATAAAGAGTATATATGAAAAACCCACAGCCAACATTGTTTACAATGGCAAAATCCTGAAATCCTTTCCTCTAAACTCAGGAACAAGACAAGGATGCCCATTGTCTCTGCTCCTATTTAACATTGTCTTGGAAGTACTTGCACAAGCACTGAGGCAAGAACCAGATATAAAAGGCATTCAAATTGGAAGGGAAGAAGTCAAAATTTCATTATTTGCAGATGACATGATCCTATACATAGAAAATCCTGAGAGATCTACAACAAAGCTTCTATAACACATAAATGAGTTCAGCAAAGTCGCAGGTTATAAGATCAATGTGCAAAAATCAGTAGCATTTCTGTACACCAATAATGAGCAAGATCAGGAGGAAATCAAGAAACAAATACCACTCACAATAGTAAATAAAAAAATCAAATACTTAGGAATAAATTTAACTAAAGAGGTAAAAAACTTATACACCAAGAACTATACAAGACTGTTCAAGGAAATCAAAGAAGACCTAAATAAATGGAAGAAAATTCCTCGTTCATGGAGAGGAAGACTGAATATTATTAAGATGTCTATCCTACCAAAACTGATCTACACATTCAATGCAATCCCAATAAAAATCAACACAACCTTCTTTAAGGAACTAGAAAAACTAACTATGAAATTTATTTGGAAAGGAAAGAGGCCCCGAATAGCCAAAGACATATTGAAAAAGAAAAACGAAATTGGAGGAATCACACTACCTGACTTCAAAACATACTACAAAGCTACAGTAGTGAAAACAGCATGGTATTGGCATAAGGAGAGACACACAGACCAATGGAATCAAATTGAAAGTTCTGATATAGAACCTCATGTATATAGCCATATAATATTCAATAAAGCCACCAAACCCTCTCAACTGGGAGAGAATGGCCTATTCAACAAATGGTGCCTGGAGAACTGGATAGCCATACGTAGAAGAATGAAAGAGGAATACCATCTCACACCTTATACAAAGATCAACTCAAGATGGATCAAAGACCTAAATATAAGAGCCAAGACCATAAAGATCTTGGAAAGCAGTGTAGGGAAATATCTACAGGACCTTGTAATAGGAAATGGCTTCATGAATATCACACCAAAAGCATGAGCAGCAAAAGAACTAATAGATAAATGGGACTTCCTCAAAATTAAAGCCTTCTGCACCTCAAAGGAGTTTGTCAAGAAAGTAAAAAGGGAACCCACACAATGGGAGAAAATATTTGGCAACCATATATCTGATAAGAGACTTATAACTTTCATATATAAAGAACTCATAAATCTTGAAAACAAAAAGATAAACAACCCATTTAAAAAATGGGAAAAAGATTTAAACAGACACTTCTCCAAAGAAGAAATACAAATGGCTAAAAAGCACATGAGAAAATGCTCCAAATCTCTAGCTATCAGGGAAATGCAAATCAAAACTACAATGAGATACCATCTTACTCCCATAAGATTGGCAGCTATGAAAAAAACAGAAGAATACAAATGCTGGAGAGGATGTGAAGAAAGGGGAACACTCATCCACTGCTGGTGGGAATGCAGAAGGATCCAACCATTCTGGAGGACAGTTTGGCGGTTTCTCAAAAAACTAACCATAGATTTGCCATATGACCCAGCAATACCACTGCTGGGTATATACCCATCAGAACTGAAAACAAGGACACAAACAGATATATGTACACCAATGTTCATAGCAGCATTGTTTACTATCACTGAAAGTTGGAATCAACCCAAATGTCCATCAACAGACCAGTGGATCAATAAAATGTGGTATATATACACAATGGAATACTACTCAGCTATTAGAACAAATACACTACAATCACACGTGATAACATGGATGAACCTTGAGAATCTTATGTTGAGTGAAGCAACCCAGGCATTTAAGGACAAATACTACATGACCTCAATGATATGAAATAAACAAACTGCCTCAGAGAGCTAGAGTCCAGAAAAGAGGCTTACAGGAAATCGGGGGGTGGAGGAAGGATGTGAGTTAACGTCTGCAGGGGTGGAATCTGTGATGAGCTGGCGGTAAGTATGAGCACAAAGAAGGGACAAAATGGGGGCAAGAGGTTGCCTTTGGGTGGGACTTTGTGGGTTTGAGGGGGCCTGGGGATGGGCATAGGGGTAATATTGTCCAAAAATTGGGGGGAGGGAAGGGCAACATATGAACATGGGAGAGTGTCAGGTGTTCGTTGAGAACAAAATGTTGAGAAAATCATATCAAAGTATAAGTAGGAGGGTTACCTGTTTAGGATGCTCATGGGGTATGGTCTGATGCGGGACGGACTCTGGGCGAAGAGCTGAAGGCTCATATTGCCAAGGTGGGTTGTATCATTGGGAAGAGACCCAAGAAGTGAGAGTTGGGGTGGACCCACATCCTGGGGAGGACTAATGCCGGTAAATAGAGAGAACTGTATCTCTCGTGAGAAAGGATGTCTCCCAGGGCATTAGGGCAGTTGAGAAAGTCAGGCCCTGAATACTGCTGCTAGTATCTCAGGACATGGCTTTTCGGGAAATGGAGATTGGCTGGCATTGTGGACCCCAAGGGGAGGGGAAAATGGATGTGGAATGGATGGAACCAAGGTAAATATGGGGGCAAGAGAGGAGTTTTGTGAGAGTACACGAAGATGAGTATAAAACATGTAATATTACACCAAAAACATATAGGGGACGACAGACTAATAATGTAAACCATAAGGCAAAACATAGGATAACTAAAAAATTTAGAAAACTGTACAACCTAAAGTATGGACCACATAGTAAGCACAGATGTCATCTTGTTTGAAAGCTATTGTCTCGGAATCTGTACATCAGTTTCAGGAAATATGATATGAACAAGTTAAAAGATTATCGCTGTGGAAGGGAAAAGGTTTTATGGTGAATCTGGGGAAGTACTGTATATTGTATATATGAATTTCGATGATCTAAGACTCTTGTGAAGCTGACATTATGTTGGGATTCACTTTACAGGAAGTTTTGGATCACAGAGTGGTTCAACAATGGCAGCGGAGGAATACTGATATAGGATGTTATTGACAGGATATATAGGGTTGACAGGGAGTTATACAGGGCATATGCCCAGGGTATATAGTAATGACTAGATATACTCATAGTGGAAATAATTAAAAACAACAGCTGGGGGTGTACTGGGCCCCTGGCCAGGGGGTCACTGTCGTGGACCCTGGGGGAGCAGCAGCAGTCCCCCAGGTGCAACGTCAAGAACCAGGAAGGAAGGAGGGCCCAACAGTGGGCTCCTGATACTAATGGCTATGCTTTTGAGCCTATACACCTGCAATAAGAATAAGGCCTAGAGTAGCACTGTGCCTGGGAGTTTCCTCCTGACAGCCTTCATGTTACTCAAATGTGGCCACTCTCACAGCCAAACTCAGCATGTAGATGCAGTGCATTCCCCCCAGCGTGGGACATGACACCCGGGCATGAGCCTCCCTGGCACCGAGGGATCACTACCACATACCAGATGAAGATGCAACTAGAAAATGACCTTGAATTAAAGGTTCAAAACAGATCAGCAGAATATCTCTGTCTACATATAATAACATGACTTCAAAATGCTATTTGACCTAATGAAAGGGGGAAATGGAAAGGAGAAATGAGAATATAAGGCTATGAGTCTCTAAAAAAGAGTCTGGAAGTTGTCAGAAGGATTGCCCTTATGCACAACTGAGCAGAGTGTAAGAGACAGATAAAGTAGATACAACCCCAGGTATTGGTTCTTTTGAGGAATAAAGAGACCCACGGGTTCTATGGTCATGGCAGATGGGGTTCACTGCCATGGCAGATGGCCCTTCTTTGAAGCTGGTGTTTCTGCGTGATGGAATTGGACTCAGAGGGGATCTCTTTTCACAAGACTTGCATGCTACTTTATTGGAATTGTAGTTGGTGCTGGGGTTTAAGATATATTTAGGGGATTTGAATCTCTGGACTGATAATATGACACCCAGGCCCAGAGCCTCAACAGACTTCAGCTCCTACACTTTGATTTATTGGACTTACCCCACTCAGCTAACATGGAGTTGAAGAAGATCAACCACCATACCATGGAGCCTAGAGTGTCTACAAGTGAAAGCAGGAGGAGTACATCCAGTACCCATGTGGAATCTAAGCCCCCACTTGACATAGATGTGCAATGGACACAACCAATCCAATGTCCACAGAGAAAATGTGGAATGGGTGTGGGAAGGGTAGCCATGGTGGCTGCTGGGTTTGGGGAATGGGAGGAAGAGATGAGATGTGGAGGCATTTTCGGGACGTGGAACTGTCCTGGGTGGTGCTTCACGGACAATTACGGGACATTGTAGATCCCCCCAGGGCCCACTGGATGGAACATGGGAGAGTGTGGGCTATGATGTGGACCATTGACTATGGGGTGCAGTGATGCTCAGAGATGTACTTACCAGGTGCAATGGATGTGTCACGATGATGGGAGAGAGTGTTGCTGTGGGGGGAGTGGGGGGTGGGGGCAGTGGGGTTGAATGGGACCTCATATTTTTTGAATGTAATTTTTAAAAATAAATAAATAATTAAAAAATAAATAAATAATTAAGTTGTATATTTATATTTTATGCTCTTTTTACAAATGCACTATTCTTCAAAATTCAAAAATTATGTTTGAAATTCTATTCTTGTAGAAGATAGATGATTTATCTTAATAATCAATAGATGAGGGCTGGGGGAACAAATGTGGCTCAAGCAGTTGAGTGCCCACCTCTCACATGAGAGATCCCAGGTTAGTTTCCAGTGCCTACTAAAAAAGATAAACAAAACAATGAGCACACACTGAGCAGATATTGAGCAAAAACAATGAGCAGACAAGAAAAAAAGCAATGAGCAGACAATGAGAAAAAATAAGCAGGGTAATGAGCAGACAATGAGCAAAAACAAATGAAGAGGGAGCAGATGGGGCTCAAGCAGTTGAGTACCCACCTCCCACATGGGAGGTCCTGGTTTCAGTTCTCATGCCTCTTAAAGAAAAGAAAAAACAGACAACAAACTGACAATGAACAGACAACAAGCAAAAACAACAAGAAGAAAACAAATGAAAACAATGAGCAAACAGACAAGGGAGCCATCTCAGGTGGAGGGGGGAAGCGGGGATAGTTGAGGGACATATGACATATTAGCTAGCCCAAATGAGAAAAGTTGACAAATTTAATTGAAACAATAAAGAAAAATGAAATCAAATGAGGTGCCTTTACTTTTCTTAAAATTTGTTAAATAAATTTGTGTATTTAGCTTAAAAAATCACTGTCCATTCAGTCTCACTGAGCTCAATTTTTCCCTATAATAAACTTTAATTTTAAAAAAGTTTTACATTACAGAAAAGTTACATCTAAAGTACAGGGAAGTCCCCTATACTCCAACCCCTCACCCTCCCACATTTTCTCCTATTAATAGCATCTTACCTTAGTGTGATACGTTTGTTACAATTGATGAACAAATATTGAAGCATTGTTACTAACCAAAGTCTATACTTTGCATTATGGTTTACTCTTTGCACCTTATAGTTTTATAGGTTTTGACAAAATGTATGACTTGTATCCATCATTGCAATGTCATGCAGAGCAATTACAATATCCTAAAAATGTCCTATGTTCCTCCTATTTTTCCCTCCCCCTTCCCTCAGAACCTCTGGTGAGGAACGAAATGGGGTCCCTGTTATGGGACGAGCGGGGTCCCTGTTGCGGGACGAGTGGGGTCCCGTTGTGGGATGAGCGGGGTCCCTGTTAAGGGACGAGTGGGGTCCCGTTGTGGGACAAGAGGGGTCCCTGGCGTGGGGAAGAAAGCCTCGTACAGCCGCTGAGGCTTCCCTCGGGGGCTCCGAAGGCGTGGAGGGCGCATGACCCAGGAAGGAGTCACGGAGATAGGCTGATGGCACAAGTCTGGTTTATTCCGGAAGGGTACACACTTTTTATAGGGCTTAGGGTGGCGTAGAGGGTTCTGATTGGCTTAAGCTAAAGGCGACTTGTGGTTGGTTGCCATAAGCAGTTACTAGGGATGGGGGCAGATATCAGGTTAGCTCTGCTATCTATAGGGACGGGGATTGGTTGGGGACTGCATGGAGAGATTTGATAGGTGCAGGCGGGTACTGCTTCCTGATAGGTGGTTGTAAGCAGTTGCTAGGCAGAGGGCAGGCGGAGAGGTTAGGAATGGGGGAGGGGAAAGGGGAAGTGAGAGCCGACCAGATGTTAGGCTAGGCGGGAGATAGTGGGAGGCGACCGTTATTGATGTATCTTGCCCTGGTAGGCTGAGGGCGCTTCGCCCGTACCAGGCTGAGGGCGTGGTCGCCCATTCCAGCCCCACCCTGAACTGCGGCTTCAGGCTGTGCACACGCCTGTTGCCGGGTCAGCTTAGCAACGGTGGCTTGCACTCCCACACTCTGGTAACCACTATCTTTTGTTTTTTGGGATGGGGATTGTCCATCATCATCATTTTGTTAGTTTTCTTAGGTGAGTCTGATAAACTCAACCCTGCTGAGATTCAGGGCTTATTGGCATATGAACAGACTGAAGATTGAAGTCTCTCGGGACATATAATTAATGGTTGTAGTGCTAATTGTAGGTTCAAATAAAATGGGTGGAAGAATCATATGTAGGGAAATTATAAATGAATCTAACTTTGCTACATTGGGGAAATAAGGTTATTATATATTCTAAGGTAAGGCCCATTGAGGGGGCACTGATCTCATGGGGTTGTGTGTCTTGCCTATAGTGCCCAAATGTCTCTAGAGCCCTCAGGAGCACCCCTGTTTGAAGCTTAATTTAATGTGGCAGTCAGTGAGATCTGCCCAAGATGTGCATAAGCATAACCTCTGGAATGACCTCCTAACACTTTGCAATCTCTTATCCATAAAACCTCTTTTGTATCTAATGTCCCCCCCCACCTTTGGTCAAGGTCTTTTTCCAAATGCATCACTGGTTGGTGCTTGGTATTAATCCCTTGGTACCAGGAGGCTCATTCCCAAGAGACCTGTCCCACGCTGGGGGTAGGGTAAAGTTTAGTTGCTGAGTTTGGTTTAGAGAGAGGTCACATTTGAGTAATAAGGAGGTTTTTTCAGGAGGTAACTCTTATGCAATAGTAATTATTAGGACAAGTTTCAATTTTACAAGAATAGGGTAATAAGTATAAGCATTAATATCAAGCGTTTGGCATATTGGTCTGTTTTCTTTTACTAGTCACTGCCTAGGTACTCTAGAGGTTCTTGTCACTCTATTTGAGAATGTAGCCAATCTCCCCAGGATGAGAATTTAATATTTTGTTGGTTATTGTATGTACCTCTACCACTGAGAATATTCATATTCCACAGAGGCATGCCCAGGAGCAAGTCAAGTGAAAACACAGATGGCCTTAGACAGCTGGTGCATTTTCCTTCATACAGATTTTTCACAAGAAAGATCTTCATTTCCATTACATCAGTTAATAGACTACCATATCAAACACTGATGTTCACTTTTCTCTCTTGATAGCGTTTCTGTAGTTCACATTTTCCTTATTGAAGGTTATTCTTCATGAACTACGGCTTATTCCAAAACAGATTCTCATCAAATATGACCATTCAAGTTTTCCTGTTGTATTATAATTCCACTTACTTGGTGGAAGAATAGCACTCATGTCAATCACAAATTTACTCACCATATCTGTTGTATGCAGTCATCAAGCAGACTCTAAAGAAGGTAACAGAATGGGGGCAGGGTGGATAGGAGACACGCATTTCATTTTAAATATAAAAGAATATTTCATTTATGAAAGAAAAGGTATCTGTCTCTGCTTTTCTGCACTGCCCTTTGTTTTCTAGCTTCTTTAAATTAAGATTAAGGATGAAATATATTTACAGCCCTAAGGCCCGGTAGGCATGGCTTAAATTCCTGAGATCCAATATCTTCGTGGAAATCCTCATGTTTTAAACTGGTGAAAAAATATAAGGATTTCTATTAACATATGAAAGGTTGTTTAACTGCTTGTTTTACTGAAAAAACTGGGGCAAATGAACACGCAAAATTCTCCTCACTGTCCTTATTCTGTCTTATTTTATTTTGACATTTATGACCACTCTTTCTTCCTTAAAACTCTTTCCAGATATGTGTGACATTGCACATTTCTAGGATATCCTCTATATTTCTACAGACTTTTTTTAGTTTTATCTATTTGATATTTTCCTAGTCCCTACTTATGCTTTAATTGGACTTGGAGGATTTCTTCCTTCCATTTTTCACTTACCAGAAACTGTATTCATCTATGAAGACAAGATCATTTATTAGATTCTCTGTGTAAACTTTTTGTATTATTTTCTGACCACCAGGAAATTTCATCTACTTCTCAATATGACTAAGTTCCTTTCTCTCTTGCAGCACATAGGATTAGTTGTGAGTCTTTATAGCTCCCTTAGAAAGGGCAGCTTGCTAGTTGAAAGATATTTATTGAGGACCTAATATTTAGGAACCTTATCCTACTCATTTTGATATTCTCAGAATGCAACCATAGTTGCCACACAAAGTTATCTGTAAAAGTCTATTGATTTACATTGCCTTGCTTCTTCTTCATCATAAAATAACTAATTTTCCTCCTTTTCCTCCTTTCCTAGAAAAAAAGCATAACTCCTTTCTAAAACTATCTGATGGTATTCTTACTTCCATTTTGGGGAATTTATTTATTAAGTAACAAACTCTGTGCCCATGTAGACAGTATTTTCAGATTCTATTCAGAATCAATGTATACATTCATATTACCTTACAAACATGCATAACAATTTAGAAGATGAAATAAATCTCTTTCACTCAAACTTGTCACTTCTTCTAGGTACCATTCTGTTTCTCTTCCTTCACTTCCTAAGTTCTTGTTGAATTTCTTCTTGCATGCTGGATACAGTTTTACCTCTACCAATTTACTTTTAACCAACCTCAGTCTGGTTTTTATCCATAATAATGCAACGGTCTCTAGAAATTCACAAATTAACTCCTAATTGCCAATTCAGTGATCTGTTCTTATCCTTTCACCTCTCCAACCTCTCCAACTCATCTAACTTTAGTTGTTGTTTTAGTCAGCCAAAGAGGTGCTCATGCAAAATACCAGAAATTGGTTGGTTTTTATAAAGGGTATTTATTTGGGGTAGGAGCTTACAGATACCAGACCATAAAGTGTAAGTTACTTCCCTCACCAAAGTCTATTTTCACATGTTGGAGCAAGATGGCTGCCAATGGCTGTGAAGGTTCAGGCTTCCTGGGTTCCTCCCTTCCAGTGTCTTGCTTCTCCCTGGGTTCAAGGTTCCTTTCTTCCCAGGTCTTGCTTCTTCCTGAGCTCAGGTTCCTCTCTTCCTGGGGCTGGCTTCTCTTTCCTCTGTGCACTTACTTCCCGGGACCCCAGCTTAAGGCTTCAGCATCAAACTCCAACATCAAAAACCCTCAACTCTGTCCTTTGCCATGCCTTTTATCTGTGAGTCCCCACCCCTAATGACGTGGCCCAATCAAAGTCGTAATCATAACTTAATCATGTCCAGGTACAGACCAGATTACAAACAAAATCCAATATCTATTTTTGAAATTCTTAACTATGCCAAACTGCTACAGTTGTCTACCCATTCTATCTTTAAACTCCTCCCTCCTTTAGCTTCTGTGACACTTAAATCATCCATCTTGTGGACAGTTGTCTGTGTAGATGCTCTCGACTTTCTCCCAGCCTTCAGATGTGGGAAATCTAATCCTAGTTCTCTTGGCTGCTCTACTCCCTGCATTGGTGATCTCTTCTAGGACTACAATTTCAAGTCCACATGCATAATAAGACTAAAATATTTGGATGGGTAAAAAAAGATTCACTGGGTGTAGAATTGACAGATTTCCCCTAAAGTTGAGCACAACTCAGTAAGAAAGGAAAGAAATACATGTAAAATATGCAGCTAGAATTTTTCAAATGTCTTCTGTTTGAATCATATTACATTAATAATAAATACAAGCAATATTTAAATTTTTCCAGGTACTCTACTTACAGGTATTAATTTATTAATCCTGAGACGAGCTCTATGAATTAGATGCACTATTGTTAACCTCATTCTACAAATTAAGACCCTGAAACAGAAAATAATTAGGTAAATTGCCCAAGGTTACCCCCTTATGAGTACTGGCACCATAAGGCTTGAGAATCAGCATTCTCTATCATATACAAATAGGTAGATACTTTTCCTTTGGGAATATAGAAAGAGGTGGGAGATGTAAATATTAGCTACACATACCAATACCCACTTCTTCCTTGTTGAGTAAACCTCATTGTTGATTCTGGATTTGGGAGGCAAAATGCTCAGGGAATTCATTTCTCCTCAGTGTTTGAATTACAACTGGTTTCATGCAGTCATGGCAAGTACTGATTCCTTTGGTAGTAATCAGGTTTGAAGAAGACATGCAATGCAGTTGAAGGCAAAGAAATGAGAAGATACAAAGGGATTATTTGTTGGGAGTCAAAGGTTTTCCTCAGTGATGTGGGTATGTTTTTGTGAGAGAGAGACAGAGATGAAAAGAGGGGAGTGGGGAGAAAATGAGAGAAAAGAATGAGGGAAGAGAGGAAGAGAAGAAGAGAGGAATTGAGAGAAAAAACGATGAGAGGAGAAGGTTCGGCCCTTGTCTTTCTGACTTTGTATATTATTTGAATAATTGGCACCATTGTAACCAATTTGTCTGACTGTGAGAGGAGATAACATAAACAACTGAGGGTGGCAGAATGGAAATGTAGGACATAATTGTATTAATCCATGAAGCCATTTATCTCCAGACTTTCCACAGTCTAAGGAAAATGGGCCCCTAATATTTAAAGCACCAATAGTCAAGTGTTCTAACCTATTCAAGGGCAGAGAGGCACACTTTCATCCAGTGCAATTACATAGACAGTTAAGGGCATAGGCTGTGGAGTCAGATTGCATTTATAGAGTTGTGTAAGTTTTTCAAGTCACTTCTCTCTAAGCTTCCACTTCCTCAATTAAACAATGGGGACAATCATAGTAAAATTTGTTTTTTTTTAAATTATTTTATTATTATTTATTATTATCATCATCACATTCTTATCTTTATTGTTGTTTTTGTTATTATTATCTTTGGTGGGTTAACCTTCAAATACTCCCTTCTAGTTCCGATGTTTCCCCCACATTTCTCTAACTGCCTTTACAGAATACATAGTAGCATAGTAGATTAATGTTCTCCATAAACTTTTAATATAGGGAAATGAACTTTGGCCCAGTGGTTAGGGTGTCCGTCTACCATATAGGAGGTCCGCGGTTCAAACCCCGGGCCTCCTTGACCCGTGTGGAGCTGGCCATGTGCAGTGCTGATGCGCGCAAGGAGTGCCGCGCCACGCAAGGGTGTCCCCCGCGTGGGGGAGCCCCACGCGCAAGGAGTGCGCCAGTAAGGAGAGCCGCCCAGCGTGAAAAGAAAGTGCAGCCTGCCCAGGAATGGCGCCGCCCACACTTCCCGTGCTGCTGACGACAACAGAAGCGGACAAAGAAACAAGACACAGCAAATAGACACCAAGAACAGACAACCAGGGGAGGGGGGGAAATTAAATAAATAAATAAATCTTTAAAAAAAAAAAAACTTTTAATATATAAATTAATTATGGAAAGAGTTTTAAAGCAGCAGATTATGAATGCCTGGCTGAAAGCATGTAAGTGAATGGAAAATTTATGAGAAAGATCTTAACAAAAGATTGAATCTAGGGAATGGTTAGTATGTAATGGGATTCTGCAAATGAGCAATGAAATCAAAGAAAATTGGCTGCTGAAAAAGAGTACATTTTCTTCAAACAGAATTGAACATCGAAAGTCATAATACTGATATGAATAACTATATTAAGACTGTGCAATATTCCACTGAAATAATTCAAGTGCTTGGGAGGCTTGGAGTTTCCATTTCTTGTGACAATATATGCTTTCATATATACTACTAATATGCTGGTAAGAAATTTGTCATACAATCACAAATTTTGCTGGGGGGTTGTTTGTCCCTGTTCTCCTTCCTTAATATCTTTTTGTTCTGATCATTTCCACATAGAATCTTGTTTTATCAAAAACTTTAAAGGGTTAAAATCAAATTGTTATTTTCACCTAAAAGCAGCAAAGATCATGATTCCTTTTTTCAGTCTTCTGCTTAGTCTCGTCTTGAAGTTATCATACAGTTTCTTCTCTCCCTCACAGTCTATATCAAAATAGTTGCCTAACCTATTTTTGCCTTCTAATGCCTCTTAATAACATTCTCCTTCCTTCCATTCCTATAACAACTACACTTTTTAGACCTATATTACTTAATTCCTGAATCACCTGCAAAAGCCTTTACCTGATCATCCTTATTCTAATCTTCCCTTCCTAGGGTCATTTTCTCACCTTAAAGCCTTTTTATCTTTCACATTCATTTTTCATCTATCAAAGTTCTAACATCTTTCAAGTAAGTACCAAACTAATACTACCTTCTCCACCCTGACAGATGACCTCAACCTGAGGTGATCTTTTGATCCCCTAAAATTATAAAGCATGTACCAGTGACAATCTTCCCACACTACCTTTTATGGTGAGCTACGCAAATGTCTCAACTTTCTTACAGACTAAGTTCTAATGTGAGTGAGACTATGACATATATCTTCATATAGAGCCTCAGTTCTTAGTAGAGGACGTAGTATAACCAAGTACTCACTTAAACACTGCTTTTTGGGTGAATGAACAAATTATTAATAAATGATATGCTAAACCATTGCATTTCAGGGAAATTAGTTTTAGGGTAGTAACAACACCTTGGTTGTTGTAATGTAGTAGTTGTAGGAATAGAAGGAAAGAGTATTACTAAATTCATACAAACAAGTTATACACTTAGCTATTTAGCTATCATAATGCAAGCAAAAATAATACTAAACCTTTAAGCCAAACTTTCAGAGTTTTCTCTCTTTTTTTCTTAGTATCAGGGAACCCAATTTATATAATTCAGATTAATATGATTCCTCTTTATGGCACTATTCTGTGGTGAATCTGTCATACAAATCTACGTTTTAGCAAGGAGTAAGAGACACCGTTACTATTCTTGGATAACTGACAATGATTACTCAATCTACAATCTAAATTTTTTAATTGTCTCAATATATTTCTCTGTGACATTGGTGATTCATACAATTTTCTAGATTTTAACTTTCATTGTAAGGACAATTACAATTAAAATGAAAGAACCCTGCAGGGAACACTGCTAGTTTCTATGATCCCCTATGAGTACATTAGTATTTTCATAATAGTCATTCTAGTCACTCATGTCTATATGGCCTGGGGCACAGCCATGAATGTTTTATCTCCACCTCCTCAAATTTCAATGCCGAAAGCCGAACACTTTCCTAAACTCTAACTTTTCCTCAATCTCTGCTTCTATAAAGAGAATAACACTTAATAACAATATTTCTAATTATTTCTCAAATAACATCATTTGCTTTGTCTGGCCTTTATTGTTTCTGGACTGGGTTATTTCAATACTTGCCTCATCTCTCATCCTATTCCATCTCCTTCTTTCCATTCTTCACTCTTCAATTAGGTGAGAGTTCTAAATTAAACTCTAATCAGTCCCTCACTAAAATGTTTCCATGACCCCTCATCTTCTTTAAGACAAAATCCAAACTTCTTAGCCTGACGTAAAAGAACGTCAGGTTTTAAGTTCATACTCTTCTTTTTGTCTCCTCCCTGCCTTGAGCTCTATGCTGTGGCCTTGTGGAATTGCTTGAAAAATTCTGATCATTCCTTATGCTTTTGCTCTACTCTTCATTTGCTAATTAAGTATCTCTCAACTCCTGTTTTTGTACTATTTCCACCTGGAAAGTTCCTACTTATTTGTCAAAAACTCGCTCATAATAATCTCTCTAAAATTTTCCTGAAACCTTAGATATACTTTGTTATACTTTACTTATATTTCCAATCTACTACTTAGACTGTTTTTCTGTTTTAATGATATCTTATCTCATATCAGATTATAGGTTGTAGTGTAGATTTTTGTTTAAATGTCTCTCTCCCATATCCTTATTGTAAGATTCTAGGCAATAGCCATTTTAGGCAAATCAGTAAAATTCTGTAATTTTGGTGAATAATGTGGACTACCTGAATATAGATTTGTTTCATTGAATTAGAGCTGGCTAGAACAGAAAATTAGTGAACATATTTTGACTTTGGCCAGAGACATACAATATGTTCATGCAATCATTTTATTTTCCTCTAATTAAGTGATGCCTTGAAACTAATTCTATACAGAGGAATGTGGCAACAGTAATGTTATATGACCCCTAAAATTTACTGCTAGACCTTCAGTCCATTCTCTCTTTTCTTAGGTTATCAGGTAAAGGATTCTGAGATCCTAGTAGATGCTGTGTAGAATAGCAGAATAATAAAGTGGAAAAAAAAGTTATTGGTATCACTAAAACAGTCATTAATTTATATAAAATATGTTGCTTGAGGACAGTTGGCCTTTAAGAGCAAGCTATTTCTTTTTACTTCTTTCATTTATGAAGCATGAATGATCTAAGTTAAATCCAAATATAGTCATTTTACCACTCTGTTGCTTTATGCTTGAGAAATTTGGTTTCAGTGGACCTTATTATGTAGGACTGGGCATTTTGCTTTATGTGTTTGCTTTATTTCACTTTCTTTCTTTGAATGAGTTTCTGGTGATAGGTCTCCTGGCTTGTTTCACTAATTTTTTCAAGCTAGTAATGAAAAGAAATTGGAAAGTCATTCACTCCCACCTCTTTAAAAGGTCAAGCATATGATCTTGGAAAGTAGAAGTGGTAGTAATTAGAAGCAAAAATGTATGGAGTTAATAACTTTATTCATGTATTGTAGCAATATCTACTTCCCTCCTTGGATTCACTTGTGCATGCCAATTACATGGAAAATACTCTGGGTCAACTCCCAAAGTAATTCCTTACTTTGCTGTTAATACAGACCTTAGGTGTCTGGTGGATTCTGAAAAAAAGTCATTTGTGAGAATACGTGTGTTACTCTTTCACTTCAGAAGGCCACCCTGTGGTATGAGGGAATATTTTTATTGTAATAAACAGAGTGGCTTGACATGGAGAATGTGCTCTACACTTTTCCCTCATGATCCTATAGAATTGAACGCAGCTGATCAAAGAGTTAGGAATTCTGACTTCTGGCCAGATATCTTCTAACATGACTATTCTGACTGCAAAAAATGTGCTTGCGCTCATTAAATTTTAATTTTCTCATATACTTAAATGTAAGATCAAAACATTTTAATAAATGAATTAAAATTAGAAAGAAAAAGAGATCTATCATCTGAAAAGTATATACCAATATTGATCTGAAATATTTGACAGCATTAGACTTTAACTTTTTTCCCTTCAACTCATCATTGTTACATGAGGAAAAAATTAAGGATTAAAAAGGAAAATGATGTGGGGAAATATGACAAAGAAGATTTTGGTTTATCTTGCTTAATAGGATATGGAAAATATACTTCAGTTTGCAAAGTTTTCTGTGCTGAAACTTAGGAATTATGCTTATTTTTATGAGGAAAAAAAGTTGTAGAAAGGAGGTTTAACTGTCATAAGGAAAATTTCTTCCTTTCTCATCCCCCAAAGTAATCAGATATTTTAAAAGCATCCTTTTTAACATGGTGCCAATATAAGCTACTCTGTGCTGCATTACTCTACTTCCACATTCCATTTTCTGTTTAAATCTTCTTTTTTAAAAATATTTTGCTACTTGGGGACACATTCCCCCACCTCCCTGTTCAGCCTAACTCCTTCTGGTTTTACTTGCCTGAAGGATAACTCTGTAGAACTTTCTAAATGTATGGCTTTGATGATACACATGAAATGCCTGGACCTTTTATTCTCAGTCAGAATATGTGAATCAAATTTAAGCAAATATTTTTGTTTTTTCTTCACAAAAACTTTTTTCCTGCCTTTCACTATAATGTCTTCTGAATCATACCTAGGATAGAAAAAAATCTTAGTATGATGGAAGATTCATAAATTAAATTAAGGAAAATTAGTAAACCCAAATTTATGATAAATTTTTTTTTCGCTTCTCTCTCTTGCTCTCTCTCTCACTCTCAGCTCAGATCATAGTCTTATAACAGATATGTATTTGATAACTATCATTTCCTAAACTTAAACCTAAACTTAAACTGGGAAAAAAAGTAAAGTAAGGCACAGCCACTTGAACAGAACTTATGTAAAATTAAATAAAATATAATATATCTTGCTGTAGTAGAAGTATGTATTTGTCATAGAAATAAGACAGAACTTAAACTCTTTCTCTCAGAAAGTTTGATCATTAAGTAATGCATCATGAAAGACGTGCTGCTTAAGCAGAGTATTGAAATATCAGGAAGAGTGTCCCACATTAATAAATTGGAAATGGAAATTATAGGACATAGCAATTAGCAAGTATCAGTATCAGCTTATCCTTATCATCTTTGACTCATTTAGCATCCACTGAATATAATGAACAAATATGAACAAATATATATATACATAGGGAAGGTAAACAGTAATAACAGAGGTAAGCTGTTGCCAAAATAGAGGGTTTTTTTTTTGGAAGATGATATTCTTCATAAATAACATATTCTATTTTAGATTCTACTCCCCCAAATTTTCCATATCATCACATTCACCCAAGTTCAGAAGGTGTACCTTTCTATGTAGCTACATCCTAACACCCCAGTTTTATTTATATTTAGAAGCAGAAAGGATTTCCCTTTCCTATTTCTGCTTTGTGGGCTTATTCTAGGACAACAAAAAGATGTAGTTTGGGAGGCGGACTTGGCCCAGTGGTTAGGGCGTTCGTCTACCACACGGGAGGTCCATGGTTCAAACCACGACCTCCTTGACCCATGTGGAGCTGGCCCATGCGCAGTGCTGATGCACAGGAAGGAGTGCCGTGCCACGCAGGGGTGTCCCCCGCATAGGGGAGCACTACACGCAAGGAGTGCACCCCGTAAGGAGAGCCGCCCAGTGCTAAAGAAAGTGCAGCCTGCCCAGGAATGGCGCTGCACACACAGAGAGCTGACACAAGATGACACAACAAAAAGAAACAGAGATTCCCAGTGCTGCTGACAACAACAGAAGCGGACAAAGAAGAACACGCAGCAAAATAGACACAGAGAATAGACAACTGGGGCGGGGGGAGAAGGGGAGAGAAATAAATAAAATAAATCTTAAAAAAAAAAAAAGATGTAGTTAGAGATTTTTAAACACCTAACAACAAAAGTCTTCCCTCCAATAGGTGTGAAATACCTGCCCTAATGGGAGATAACAAAGTGACCAGATATCTGATTACCACATTTGCTTCTTTCTTTTCCCTAATGAATATGGCTGAAATGAATAGCCAATGACCTTTATATATTCCTCTGTTAGCCAACTGGATATTTGATAACTAGTCAATTAATCAATTAAGAATGGGAAATACATAATGTTTTTAGAATGTACATTATGTAACATTGAGAGAAACATTTTTTCTAGAAAAAATTTTCAAGTCAAAAGCTTTGAAATTTCAAAATTAATTATATTTAAAGACCTCTAGAATATATGCTGCATAGCAAAATTTCTCTACCCTTCCATGTGCTAGGGAAAGAATTGTTAATAATATTCTGCCAAAATCAGAAATTTAGAGAGAAGCACATGTGGCCCAAGTGGTTTGGTCCCCAGTGCCTCCTAAAAACAAAAACAAACAACAAGTGAACAAATGTAAAAACCAACTTAAGAGAGCCTATGTGGCTCGATAGTTGAGCACCAGCTCTCCACATATGAGGTCCAGGGTTCAATTTTGGGTCCCGGAACCACAAAAACAAAAAACAGCAACAGAAATTTAGAAAGTCAGAAGTCACGCCCAAAAGGTACATGGCTTCTCTACTATCTCAAATAGAAAAAAAATGAGCTGGACAATTTTTAAAGTGAACGATTATAAATCAGATTTTCAAAAAAAAAGGTCACTTCCCTTTGATCGCAAAAGATATTGTCTCTCTTACCTTCAAAATGGCAAGATAATTACTCTACCAAAAATTTTGCAAATTTTGAATTGCCTTATAGGGAACTTGATCACCAGTAGAAGCTTTGGACAGGATTTATACAAGGCCTTCTTTATTGTAAAAATTTAAGCATCATTTAATGTTCAAAAGAGAGAAAAATAATATGATCTAGTTGTTCTCATATAGACCTGAACTTTATAGTCAAATTGGGTCTTTATAAGTAATATACCGTTAATACTCATATATATATATATACACACATACTGTGAGAAGAACAGAAAAAAATGTATAGTATAGATTCTTAAAGTCACAATTCAAGATTTATTTAGAATAGGGAGTTCTAAAATAAACATTGATAAGTTCACTCACACGTGACTCTTTGAAGTTGTTTTGCTTCCAATAATATTTTTATGATACAGTAAATTGTCTAACAATTTAAAATGAATGTAACAGATTCATCCTTGATTGAAAGGAAAAACAGGAGAGCAAAGAAAGTTATGAAAGCAAAGAAAGCAAAAGAAGCTTATAGAAGTGTACTCATACAAAATCAACTTTATAAATATGCTGATTTTATTTTGAAATTATACCACTCTCATTAAATACAATTCATTCTGCAATAAAGTTCATGTAACTAAAAAAGGTACTCACTTTTAATGATTAGCTTGTGATCGGTGACACCTTGCTTTTAGAATACTTAGCCATTCAGCACTTATAAAATACAAAAGCTAAATGAGCCAATTTAAGCATTACATTGCCACTTTATAAAAAAAAATCATTTAAAGGTTTCATACACTAGAAAAAACACGATTATAAAAAAACACAATTGGTCATTTTTCCTCTTGATGTCACATACTGTAAATGCTTATATAGTAACCCCCCAAAAAAATATTCACTTGAATGCAAATTTCATGAAGACAGAGATTTTTGTCAAAATATTTTTTAGTGTATCTCCCAAAATACATTACTGGTACATGGTCAGCACTAAACAAATACATATTATTAAATCCTTGCAAGATCACATTTTGTTTTTACCTTATTCAGATCACCATTATTCCATATTTGGGGGTACTGTCAATATATATACTCTCTTCTGAAGATTAAGCATGAGGTAAACTATAATTCTTTGAGTGACGCTATCAACATGGCGATATAAGACAACCCCTGGAAAAGTCCATCCGCAGAATCAACTACCAAAATGACGAATTCTACTTGCTTGGAACTCTGGAGGACAGTAGAGACTACAGAATACTCCACAGATCCTGAATCAAAGAATTAAAAAAAAAAAAAAAATCTCCAAGATGAAGCAGGATGTTCTTCCAAGACCCGCGGGTCCGGGCGCCTGCCCCTGACTTGCCCCGTGCCGTTGGGAGCCCTGCAGAGGGCGATGGCCCGGCTCCCTCCTGCCGCAGATGCAGACTCCAGAGCCCGCACAGCAGTGAGGTAGAACCCACGCATATCCAGGCCCAGGCGCCCGAGTCCCCAGAAACGCAGGGCAGGAACAAGCACTGGAGAAATGTTGCACTCGAAAGGACCCAGAGGGAAAAACAGAAAGAGAGACTACGGGCAGAAATACTGGCCGTAGGTGCATACACGCGCTATAGTCTCTGTTGGCTGGATGACTACACACAAAACGGAGTTTTCTTGAATGACCTTCCTTTCTGGATTAACCCCATCTGGGTCCCCGGGGTGGGATACCCTAGCATGGAAGACACCAGACGCAGAAGGGCCGCACAGGGGGAAAAAGGGGGGGGAGGGGGGGCGGTGTATAAAAAAGTGTACTCATTTGAGATTCATAATACTGAATACTTAGCACATTGTAATCAAAGAAGTAGCTAGTTTATTGAAATCATGAATAAATTCAATATTATAGGATTAACAATACTCAAATGCATCTTTTCAATAGAACAAAATCAATGATTGACTCATAAAGTTAATGGAATAAAGGTCCGAATTGTAATCATAAATTATAAAGATAAAGGTAAAGACAAAGAATAGAGAATAGAAATGCATAGATGCACATTTGGATTATTTTTCAGTAAGTTTACACTATTGTCCTCTCCCTTGTGAGTGACTTGTAAGTCCTCCCTGTGTTGATGTTGGGCTCAGCCATGGGACTTAATGTGGCTAAGGGAAGGTAATGGCATTGCTACAGGCAGTGACTTCACTTGGTATGGTCATTTGATGGCTTGTCTGTCAGAGAAATATGCGCCAGATGGACTGGGCCCCAGAATGAGACACATAAAACAGACCACATGCCTTATAACTGTTGTTCCAATTTAAATGAGGTAACTGTGGAACCGACCTGAATTATTTTCTGCAACCTGGGGTCCGGAGCCCAGAACCTGGAGTGACAGTTTAAACTAACCCCACTTATTTGCAGCCAACCCTCAGACCCCTGAGCATGAGGATAAATGGTTGTTATTTCAACTCAAAATAATTTGTTTCTGATGAACTATATAGGAAATAACGCTGGAAAGAAAATAAAGAACTAGAATCTTATGCACAAAACTTGTTTTTGTTGAAATTTATTATATTTACCCTTTCTTCTGCACTTGGTAGATGAAATATCATATGTGAATATTTCTCATAGTAAACAAAATATTCAATATTGTGGTTGTGGGCCAATGTGTGATTTCAGGTAATCTTGATTTTAAATGAAAATAAGGACAATGACTATGAAGTCTGAACAGTTATACACAATGGCCTTATTATTCACCATTGATAAGCTTTAAATTTTTAGAATAATATGCACAGATATTTTCATCAGGTCTCATATTTATGAATAGCTGAGTTTAAAAAATATAGCAATTTAATAATCAGTGATAAGGAGAATAAAAGCAGGTCAAAAATAAAAATGCCAATGGTTGATTTTAGACATGTTCAATTTACTATAAAAATAACCATTGGCATGTGGTTTATTGCAATTCTTCTCTTTGGTGGGGCATAGTTCTGACATATATAATAACTGAATGTAAAGACAGTTACATACCATTAAAATTCACTTTGTCAAGAAATAGTGTTCTTTATTCCTAAATTAATGAAAGATTTTTCAGGTGAAATATGAGGGAGTGAAATGTTGCATGGCTATCTTCTAATCAAAATCCAAAGAGATTTATCTTCCACAAACATTGCCTTGTATTTTGAGTTACATCCTATAATTAAATCCTGGGGGAATGAACTGTAATTCTTTTTGATAACCCATCCTTCAATATTTCCACATAAATTTTGGGGATGTCTTGGTATAATAAAGCTAATTGGTCTCTGTGGGAAATACAAAAGTGCATTTTGAAGAGGTTTGCTTTCATTTTACTATGAGTTTTGTTTGGTATATTATTAATATATGAAATAAAAAAGATATGTATCTAAGCATTTGTGAAAGCATGCCTATAATCCATATAATAGATTGAATTACATGAAATCTGATTTAAGGCATTCTTTGGAATATTGATTAGACGTTTTTAGAAAAACAATGGTATCCCCCAAAATTATTCCAGACAGGACTTATAAAACCTACCTAAATGCTCAAACTAATTTATATCCTCTTTCCAAAAAGGCAGGTAACAAATAAATAAGGGGAAAAAGCAATTTTAATTGACTTACAAGCTATGCATTAACAATATCACCTTGAAAAAACAATTTAGATTTTTATATTGATATACAGAAAATTAATTATCTGTACTTTAGTCCAGACATAAAAAAATTTACTCAAGATTGAAAGAAGGAAAACAGCAAACATATTATTAAACTGTGAAAATTAAAAGTATACTAGGTGTGATGGTTAGGCTAATATGTCAACTCAGCCAGGTAATGGTACCCAGTTGTCTGGTCAAGCAGGCACTGGGCTAATTGTAATACAAGTGCATTACATGGATTTAATCATCAGTGAGTTGATTGCATAGATGGTTGATTACATCTACAATCAACTAAGGAGATTGCCATCAGCAGTGAGTAACATCTCATCCAATTTGTTGAAGGCCTTAAAAAAGGAAGTGATTTCAGCATTCAGAGAAAGAATTCCCAGCTCTACGTCAAACAGCCAGTGTCTACTGACAACTCATCAAAGACTTTCATTGGAACCCCTGTTTGCAGCTTACTCTGCGAAATTTAGAATTGTGCATACCCATGGTTGTGTGAGAGAATTTTATATAATCTCATACTATTTATGGATATCTCCTGTTGGTTCTGTTTCCCTAGAGAACCATGACTATTACACTGAGGTTAATAGAGAGCGGCACAGCATTAAATTGTGTGCTTTGAAGGATGGGAGTAGGATTTATGTTTGGGGAAGTCATGTTCAATTACAAAATGTGCTAAGGAAAGGCTAATATATATATCAGTAAGGATACACAGAAATAGCATTAGTGAGTAAAGGACATAATCTGAGACATGCTACATAGTGGCAGAACAAATAAACAGCAGTACTGACAGGAGAATTTGTCTGTCTGTGGTGGTTGGAAAATAGGATTTGAGAGTAATCTGAGCAAGGGAGAAAACTGTTGCAGCAATAGGGTAAGAAATAAGTTGAATGGCTAAAAGAATCAGGAACAAAAACAAATCACAGCAGCAATAGGCTGGAGAAAGAACATCAGCTGAGAGTTTTCTGGATTCACACCTGCTGAAAAGGAGAGAATTAACCTAGGTTCTTTTTTATGTATTGGCCATTGGCTTGTAATGACTTGCTTTCTGTAGTTGAATATAGATGGTTCTCATAGCAAAATCAGTAGACAATATATTTTTTCCACGTGACTATATCCTAAAGCCAATACTATAATAGAACTGTTTCCAATGCTTAGCCCATTTCAAAAAGATTGTAATGAATCATCACTAAAAATAAGATGAAAAATTAATATTCTGGGGAAGTGGCTGTGGCTCAATCAGTTGGGCTCCCATCTACCATATGGGAAGGCCTGGGTTTGCGCCCCGGGGCCTCCTTGTGAAGGGGGCTCCCCCACACGCCAAGGAGAGCCGCCAGGCCTGCAAAGCACTCTGACCGCCCAGCCCACAAGCGCCATGGAGAGCCTACTCAGTAAGGTGACGCAACAGAAAAAAAGGGAGACGAGTAAAAATACAGAAGAGCATGCAGCGAATGAACACAGAGAGCAGACAGCAAGCAAGCCACAAGGGGAGGGGGAATAAAAAAAATTAATATTCTGGCATAAAATAAGCCACAAATTAAACAGTGGGTGAATGTTAGTTCCAGACCAAATTAGCAAATATTTATTGAAAACATTTTGTATATAAGTAACTTTAATTTATGAACTTATATCAGCTCTGCTATTTTGTAAGCCATCTTGCCAACCAGTCTATATATTCTTTCTCCTTTCTAGGGATGTTTGAAATATTCCTGCTCAGATATGTAAAGCATAGATCTCAAAGTCTGGAGCTTGGTCAGGAAAAATACTCAATTTAAGACACAAGGTTTTGGAAAAGGTAAGAACAAAATGAATCCTTAGGTGTATAAAGTCCCAAAGGGGGAAAACGAGCTCTATTCTCATATCCAAGGAACTTATATATTTTAGGGCCTAGGTGACCACATCTAGAGTCAGAATGTGGTAAACAACCTAAGATCAGGTATTTCTTTATCTGTCTTATTCATTACTGTTTATCTAGGGCCTGACACACAGCAGGTTCCTCACAAGTCCTTGATGGTTGAATGTTGAAGGAGAGGCAGTGGAATGTATTAAAGGACAAGATCAAAGTTGAAAGCAGTGAAGGCAAGAAGTTCTTTTAAAATTATAATACAGTGTCTGCCCATAGCTGGCGGTTGGCTCCCTAGAGATTTATAGGTTGCTTTTGTATAAAGACAAATTATTAAATTGGCCAAAATATTTCTTCAGTGTAAGTTTTAATCATGGCACCTTTTGGCAAGGATGGGTAAGGAGATTCTGATTTTCATGTTTGCTAGGTATCAAAAGTCATTATTCTGGTAATGCAGCGAGGGAAATTAATAGTTGAAAATGCTTGCATTAAAAAAAAGAAAAAAGATTTCAAATCAGACATCTAACCTCAAAATGGGAGGATTTAGAAAGAGAAGCACAAGCTAACTCAAAGCAAGCAGAAGGAAGGAAATAACAAAGATTACAGTAGAGAAAAATGAAATAGAACAATAGCAACAACAACAACAAAAAAAAAAAAAACAATAGAGAGAATCAATGAAACCAAAACTTCATTCTTTGAAACAATCAAAAAAATTGATCTATTTAAATCTAGTTAAACCTTTGACTAGATTGACAAAGGAACTAGTCTATACACAGATGAAGAGGACAAATTCCTAGAACTACCTACTCTGAAAAGAAGAAATAGAAGAGATCAACACCAAAAGCAAGTATAGAAGTTGATTGAATAATCAAAAACCTCCAAAAAGTAAAAAACCTAGAACCAGATGGTATCACAGGTAATTTTTACCAAACATTCCAAGAAGAATTAACATCAATACTGCTCAAAATCTTTCAAAATATTGAAGAGGAGGTAATGCTTATATGAGGCAAGCATCACTCTAATACCAAAGCCTGATAAAGGTACAATAAGAAAAAAAATTATACACAAATATCCCTCATGACTAGATGCAAAACTCCTTAATAAAATAATAGCAAACCACATCCAATAGTATATTAAGAGTGTTGTACACCTTGTTCAAGTGGGATTTAATCCATGTATGCAAGCTTAATAAAATCTGTTAATGTAATATACCACATTTAACGAAGAAAAAAACCAATATCATCCAAATGATGTAAAAAAAAAAAGGAAATTTGATAAAAGCCAGTACTCTTCTTGATAAAAGCACCTAGAAAACTAGAAATAAAAGGGGACTTCCTCAACATGATTCATGGCATAAATGAAACATCCATGGCTAGCATCACACTCAATGGTGAAATACTGAAATTTTCCCCCTAAGATCAGGAAAAAAGACAAGAATGCCTGCATCAACACAGTTGTTCAACACTGAACTGGAAGTTCTAGCCAGGGAAATTAAGCAAGAAAAAGATTTTAAAAAGACATTTAAATTGGAAAGGAAAAAGTAAAACTTATACCATTTGCAGATGGCATGATTCTATATATTGACAGTCCCCAAAAACTACAACAAAACTACTAGACCTAATAAATAAATTCAGCAAAGTGGTGGGATACAAGATAAACATGCAAAATAAGTATTGTTTCTATACACCGGTAGTGAGAAATCCACTTACAATAGCAGCTAAAAGAACCGTATATATAAGAATAAATTTAACCAAGGATGTGAAAGACTAATACACAGAATAGTAAAAAGTATTGCCAGATAAATCAAAAAAGACCTAAATTAATGGAAGGACATTCTGGGTTCATGGATTGGAAGACTAAATATCACTAATATGTCAATTCTACCCAAACTGATTTACAGATTTAACACAATCCAAATCAAAGTCCCAACAGCCTACTTTGCATATATGGAAAAGCTAATTATCAATTTTATTTGGAAGTGAATGGGGCCCTGAACAGTCAAAAACAACTTGAAAAAGAGGAATAAGGTTGAAGGTCTCACTCTAGTGGTCAGAACAGCATGGTACTGGCAAAACAATAGATACATTAACAATTGTAATTGATTGAGCATTCAGAAATAGACCCTCACATCTAAGGCCAATTGATTATTGACAAGGTTGCCAAGTCCACTCAACTGGGAAAAAAAAATAGTCTCTTTGACATTGATGCTGGAAGAACTGGATATCCCTATGTAAAAGAATGAAAGAGAACCCCTATCTCACTCACATCATGTACAAAAATTAACTCAAAATGGGTAAAAAAATCTAACAACCAGGACGATAAGACTCCTAGAAGAAAATGCAGGGAAGCATCTTAAAGAACTTGTGGTAGGCAATTGCTTCTTAGACTTTACACCCAAAATAGAAGCAACAGAAGAAAGAATAGATAAATGAGACCTCCTAAAAATCTAGCTTTTGTGCATCAAAGGATTTTTTCAAGAAGGAAAAAGACAACCTACTTAATGGGAGAAAATATTTGAAAAGCACATATCTTATAAGGGTTTAATATCCAGAATATATAAAGAAATCCTCCAATTCAACAATATAAAATCAACCCAACTAAATGGGCAAAAGACTAATAGACATTTTTCCAAAAAAGAAAATGAATAAAAAACATATGAAAATATGCCCAACATCACTAGCTATTAGGGAAATGAAAATCAAAGCCACAATGAGATATCATTTCACACTAACTAGAGTGACCACTATTACAAAAACAAAAAACAAAAAAACTATAGATGTTGGTGAGGATATGTAGAAATAGGAGCACTCATTCGGTGCTATGAGAATTTATAAAATGGTGTACCCACTTTGGAAAAGTTTGGCAGTTCCTCAGAATGCTAAGTGTAGTATAGCCATATGATCTGCTAGTCACACTATGAGATTATACCCAGAAGAAGTGAAAGCAAGGACTTGAGCAGATATTTGCATACTGATGTTCATAATGACATTATTCACAATTGCCAAAAGATAGAAGCAAACCTAGTGTCCATCAGCATATGAATGAAAAACAAAATGTGGTATATACATACAATGGAATATTATTCAGTCATAAAAAAGAATGAAGTCCTGATGCATGCAATGACATGGATTAATCTTGAGGACATTAATTGAATGATATAAGCCAGACCCAAAGGACAAATATTGTATGATCTCACTATTATGAAATAATGATAAGCAATAGAATATAAGTTTCTAGGTAGTAGATTTGGGATAGAGAATGGGGAGTGGATGCTTCACTTGTACAGAATTTCTATTTAGGCTGATGATAAATGTGTGAAAATGTATGGTAGTTTTGGTATCATACTACTGAGAGTATAATCAACAGCACTGAACTATATAAACAAATGTGGTTAACAGGGGAAACTTTAGGATATATGTTACTAGAATAAAAATTAAAAGATCAAACATAGGATTGTATGTTATAGACAATGGACTATAGTTAATAGTACAAGAATAAGAGTGTGCTTTCATGTATTATAACAAATGTATGATACAAATACAAGGTGTTAATAATAGGATGGTATAAGGGAAAATACACCTAATATTAATAATGAATGATAGAGCTATCTTAATAATCTTTCATCAATTTTGATAGAGATAACTACTGTTAAAAATGTAGTACAATTATAAAAATGCCATCATCAATTATAACAAATGTTCCACACCCATGCAAGGTGTTGGTGGTGGGGTGGTTAATGGGAATCCTATATTTTATGCATGATTTTTTAAAATCCATCACTTCTCTAATAAATAATGCTGTTTACAATAGCAATAAAGGAATAAAAAATATAGGAATAAATTTATCCAAGGATGTAAAGGGCTTATATATGGTAAACTACAAAACATTGCTAAACTAAATCTAAGAAAGTCTAAATAAATGGACAGACATTCTGTATCTAAATGTTGTTAAGATGTCAAGTTTGTGTCTAAATATTGTTAAGATGTCAATTCTACCCAAAGCCACTGGCAGGTTCAATGGAATACAAATTAATTTTCCAATAGCCTTCTTTACAAAGTGGAAAAGTCAATCATCAAATTTACATGGAAGGGTAAGGGACACTGAAGTGTGAAAGCCATTTTGAAAAAAAAGAGCAAAGTTGGAGGGCTCACTTTCTTCTTATTAAAAAGCTACAGTAATCAAAATAGCATGGTATGGCACAAGGACAGAGATAAAGACCGAGGACCAAACTGAGAGTTCAGAAATAAACCCACACATCTAACTAATTTTTGACAAAGGTGCCAAGTCAACTCAATTGGAAAAAATAGTTTCTTCAACAAATGGTGATGAGGAAACTGGATAACCATGTGCAGAAGAATAAAAGTTGGCCCCTACCTATATACAAAAATTAACTCAAAATATGTCAAAGACCAAGATAAAAAAAATTAAATATAAAACTCCTAGAGAAAAACATAGGGAAACATCTTCAGACCCTTGTATTAGGCAGTGGTTTCGTAGATTTGACACCAAAAGGATGAGCAATAAAAGAAAAGTTATATACAAGAGACTTCATCAAAATTAAAGACTTATGTGCGTCAGAGGTCTTTATCATGAAAGTAAAAATACAGTCTACAGTATGAAGGAAATTATTTGGATACCACTTTTCTGATAGGGATTTACAATCCAGAATATATATAAAAAATTCTACAACTCAATAACAAAAGGGAAAATAACACAATTTAAAAATGGGCAAAATACTTGAACAGACACTTCTCCAAAGAATGTATAAAAGTGACCAACAAGCTCATAAAAAGTTGCTCAACATCATTAGCCATTAGAGAAATGTAAATCAAAACCACAGTGAGATATCCTTTCACACCCACTAGAATGGCTATTATTAAAGAAGCAAAAAATAACAAGTGTTGGTGAGGATGTAGAGAAATTGAAACACATTCATTGGTGGTGGGAATGTAAAATAATGCTGCCAGTATAAAAAAAAGTTTAGCAGTTTGTCAGAGAGCTAAATCTAGAATTATCACATGACCTGGCAATCCCACTTCCAGTGTATACCCAGAAGAATTAAAAGGGACTGGAACAGATATTTGTACACTGATGTTAATAATTAATACTTAAGTTAATACTTAATACTTAATCTGATTAATACATAATCGGTACAAAGTTTGTGTTTCAAATGTATGGAAATCATGAAGGTCAAGGTAGCACAATACAGTGAATTTAGTTAACACCACTGTATTGTATATTTGAAAGTGGTTAAAATGGGATTTTTGGTTTCATATGTTACTGGAATCAAATTGTTAAAAACCATAGGACAGCACAACATAGTAAAAGCTATGGACTACAATTAATAGTATAATTCTAATAATAGTGTTTTATTGATTGCAACAATACCTATTATAATGCGTTAATAATAGGGGAAAGTGTGTGTGTGTAAGTAAATCTGTATAGGAACTTGGTACTTTCTGCATGACTTTTCTGTAAACCTCCAATATCTCTAATTTTTTATTCATTTTTACTTCTTTTTACTTTTAAAGAAGCTTTAGTTTACATAAATGTTACAAAAAAATATAGGGCTTTCCAATATGCCCCACCCCCTCCCCTCCCACACTTTCCCCTATTAACAACATCTTTCATTAGTGTGGTACATTTGTTACAATTCATGAACACATATTGAAGCACTGCTACTAACCATGTGCTATAATTTGCATCATAGTTTATACTTCACACTGCACAATATTATAGGTTTTGAAAAAAATGTATAATGACCTGTATCTGTTATTGCAATGCCTACCTTTTAAAAAGTCACTGTCCCGACTTGCTGCTGACCTAAATCCTGACTTGTACAACCAGGGAAAAACAGATTCATTAGGGAATAAACTTAGTTATAGTAGTTTATTATTAAAGCAGTATTATCTCATTAAGTATTTATTATTTAGTAGTTAAAACACCACTTTAACACATTAAATTCAGTCAATTATAAAATGAGACATTTGACTCAATTTTTGAAACCCTTTGCAATTTTTGTACTCTAAAGAATTATGATTTGTGAATATAAAAAATGACAAAGTTATCCAAAATCATCCTAATACAGCTATTTCACTCAAAAGAAATCAGTAAATATTTGGAAAGATGATATGAAATCTTCACATCTTTCACTATAATTAGTAATTGGTAAGTAAAGGAAAAGACTCATCACAGAATTTCATGGTTCATCTGATAATAATACAATAAACCCTCTGCTGTTTCAGAGACAAGATGATACAAATCATGTTAATAATCATCACACATTTAAATGCCTCATGGAGGCTTGCACACTCGTACTTCACCTTTCAAAAAGTTCTGCATTGACACACTTTGGTGGAAAGATAACTGAATTGGATTGGGAATCAGGATAGCTGAGTTTTCTCTTCTGTTCTCTAGTTAATTTGCTAATTTACCTTCAATAACCCTGAGTTTTATTTACTACATTTGTATAAGAAGAGTTCTTTACAAAATGGTATCTCTTGTTCCTTCTATTAGTAGTCTTCTAAGAAGTAAGGTTATAAAAAATGTGTTTGTCCTAAATAAAGTGTTGTCTTCCACCACACACCCAAATTCTCTTCCCTATACAAGATATTGTTAGCTCGTTTTCCCACAGAGGCTGATAAAGACAGTAAAAATAATCAAGTTATGTAATTTAGTTTCAAATTTTATTTCGAATGTATATAGTTCAACACATGTATATCTGTCATGCTAAGGATGAAGTCAGTACTAATTTTCCCACCTGAGATGGCTCCCTTGACTGTTTTACTTGTTGTTTGTGCTCTTTGTCTGCTCATTGTTTTTTTCCTTGTTTTTACTCATTGTCTGGTCAATATTTTTTGCTAGTCATCTGTTCATTATCTGTTTGTTTTTTCTTTAGAAGGCACTGGGAGTGAAATCTGGGAACTCCCATGTGGGAGGTGGGCACTCAAATGCTTGAGTCACATCTCCCTGATCGTTGTCTGCTTGTTGTTTTTTCTTGTTGTCTGCTCATTGTTTTTGCTCGTTGTCTGCTCATTGTTTTTGCTCGTTGTCTGCTCATTGTCTGCTCATTGTTTGTGCATCTTCTTTAAGAGGCATTAGGAACCAAGCCTGGGACCTCCCATGTGGGAGGCAGGTACTCAACTGCTTGAGCCACATCTGCTAATTTCTATATAGCTATGATAAGTAATGTATTGACCTGGAATTACAAAAAAAATTAAATAGGCTCTTTTCTTACTGAAGATATTACATATGAATATGAGCATAGGCCCAAAGTTCTCTTTAAAGTATTCAGAGACATTTTATTCTTTCATAGGCTCTAGGCCTGTTATTTTGGAAACCTTGTTCTATATCAAAAGACCATATTAAAATGTACCCACATTTCACATCAAATGCAATTTTTGCTAGAATTCTTTGAAAGGTTTTTTACAATTTTTGCCCTTATAATTATTTATTAATATAAGTAACTCATTTGTATTTTACAATGAACCATAACATCTCAGCAGTGAATGGGTACTTGGAAATTCTTGCTAAGTTGGAAATCACACTTGAAAGTGGTTTTTAATTGAAAGTTCTCTTAATAACTTTCTACAATGAATTTAGCATTTCATAACAACCACAGAGTGTTATGTTTTATAAACATTAATTTAAACATTTTTTAATTTCAATTTTGGTTCTTTTTGGTCAAAAACATTTATTAGACTTCACCATTACTGTGAATCTTGAAAAATACAATGGCCTGAAGCATCATGTTTTTAGTGACTACTAGAAAATGTCCCTAGACAAGGTCACTAGGCTACTCCTATTCAGCTCACCTGCTATAGCCAACTCAGAAAAATGTGTAGTACACACATGTTACCTAGAGTTGTCACATTAAAATATATTGCTTGGGGGGGTGGAGCCAAGATGGCATCAGAGTAAGGAGCTCCTGGAGTCAGCTCCTGAAACAAGGCAGTTGGTGGTCACCCAGAGCTACCTAAAGCACCTTTTGGAGGACCCAGGAGACCAGAGGAGTATCCTGCAACATCCTTGATGGTGTGGAAGGAGGAGACTACCCATCTGCAGATAGAAATCATGAATAGAGCCTTCCATGCCATAGAGGTCGGTGCCCATGGTGTGCAAGCTGCCTCAGGAGCTATTCTGTAGTTGGGGTTGGAAGTTCCATCCCCCCCAATAAAAACGGGAGGAAAACACACTGTGGCACTGATTTCAGCTACTTATTAGTGAATTCAGTGGGCTGAAGAAGAATCCTAGGAACAACTAAACTTTAAGCCTGTCCAGGTCAGAGGGAGCCGGTGGCTGCCATTCTGACTCTGCCGCTGGCAGAAGGGGAAGCGGCGCTGACTGAAAATCACTGCTTGTAAAGACCTGCTTCCTTCCACCCAGGTTGGATTGCAGCTCTAGCCTAAACCCCAGTCCCACCACCAGCAAGGAGGAAGCTGGGGGGACCTGCACCACCTCTCTGAGAAGCTGTAAGCCATGCCACAGAGGCTGGTGCCCATCCTACTCTAGGGGTGCAAGCCGCCTCAGGAGCTATTCTGTGGCTGAGCTGGAATCTCCATTTCCCACAAATGGTGGAGGAAGATACAGACGTCCAGTGACCTCAGCTACTGAT
The DNA here is from genome assembly GCF_030445035.2 of Dasypus novemcinctus. Classification (NCBI taxonomy): domain Eukaryota; kingdom Metazoa; phylum Chordata; class Mammalia; order Cingulata; family Dasypodidae; genus Dasypus; species Dasypus novemcinctus. The sequence goes on along the minus strand of NC_080679.1, from coordinate 94,063,813 downwards.
TAGTGGACTCAACTGACTAAAGTATAATCCTAGAGCCAGCTACGGTCTGAGCCTGTCCGAGTGGGAAAGAGTCCGGTAGTTGCCATCTTGACTCCATCTCAAGCATGAGGGGAAGCCTGGCTGACTGAAATTCAGTGGATTTAGGGACAGGTTTCCTTCCACCAAGATCAGACTGCATCCCTAGCCTAGGCTCCAGCCCCATCTCCAGCAGAGAGGGAGCTGGCAGGACCTGCACCAGACTCTCCAGGCAACTGCAAGTGCTCTCTGCTGGCAAAGGCTGAATAGTCGGACACCTGGGGTTGTATCCGCACACTGCAAGAAAATAGGAGAGCAGCTTGGTATCCTCAGTCTCTGGGAAATGGCAGGAATTTTCAGCCCACACGGATTTGTTGAGTGCCTTTGAGCCCATCTCCACCTCTGTCCCCCCACAGGAGAGGAGGGAGCTGGTGTTGCCTCAACCTCCCAGGGCAATAGTTTTTGGCTGCATAAGTGTGACTGTTGGGCACCTGTGACTCCTTTTCCATCCCTAATAGGAAAAGAGATGGACTGCGTTTGTCCAGCCTCTTTGGGTAACTGCAGGTGCTTTTGACCCATATAGCCTGGTCTGGGGGGCTACTTGTGTTTGCACCCTCACCTCCCAGTAGGAAAGAAGGGAGCTGATCTTTTCACAGCCTTTTTGGGTAACAGCAAACTTATAGCCTATATGGACTGGACTATTGGATGCCTCTGAATCCACCTCCACCCCCAATAGGACAGGAGGGTTTTGGTATCTCCACAGCCTCTCTGGACAATGAGGAGAAAGGTGGGAGAAACTTCTTCAGTTCCTGGGGCAACATGGGCAGCTTCAGCCTCCGTAGCTTACAGCACCAACTATATCCTTGGCTTCTACTATACAACCAGCAAGGGAGAAAAGATAAGAAATCCCTAAACTAAAGGGAGAAACTGCATGCAGAATAAATACATCTAGCAAGCCAGATGTAAACATCAACAAAAAATTACAATCCATACCAAGAAACAGGAAGAGATGGCCCAATTAAAGGAACAAGATAAGCCTCCAGATGACATAAAGGATTTGAAACAACTAATTTTACATGTTCAAACAAATCTCCTTAATAAATTCAATGAGATGGCTGAAGAGATTAAGGATATTAAGAAGACATTGGATGAGCACAAAGAAGAATTTGAAAACCTACATAGAAAAAAGCAGATCTTATGGGAATGAAAGGTGCAATAAATGAAATTTAAAATATACTGGAGACATATAACAGCAAATTTGAGGAAGCAAAAGAAAGGATCAGTGAGCTCTAAGACATGGCCTCTGAAAGTGAACATACAAAAGAACAGATGAAGAAAAGAATGGAAAAAATTGAACAGGGTCTCATGGAACTAAATGACAGCAAAAGACATGCAACCATATGTGTCATGGTGTCCCAGAAGGAGAATAGAAGGGAAAAGGGGCAGAAAGAATATTTGAAGAAATAATGGTGGAAAATTTCCCAACCCTAATGACAGACATAGATATTCATGTCCAAGAAGAACAACATACTCCCATCCAAATAAATCCAAATAGACCAACTCTGAGACACATATTAATCAGAATGTCAAATGTCAGAGACAAGGAGAGAATTGAGAGTAGCAATAGAGAAGCAACACGTAATGTATAAAGATATCCAATAAGATTAAGTGCCGATTTCTCATCAGAAATCATGGAGCCAAGAAGGCAGTGATATGATATATTTAAGATACTACAGGAGAAAAACCGCCAGCCAAGGATTTCATACCCAGCAAGATTATCTTTTAAAAATTTGGGTGAGATTAGAATATTTACAGATAAACAGAATCTGAGAGAGTTTATAACAAAAAGACAAGCTTTGCAAGAAATACTAAAGGGAGTGTTACAACCTGAAAAGAAAAGACAGGATAGAGAGGTCTGGAAGAGAGTCTAGTAATGACAACTATATCAGTAACAGTAACTAAAAGTGTCAAATATAAAGTGACAGACAAAACACAAAGATCAAAATGGATGAAATAAGAACTGCCTTTATAGTAATAGCATTGAATATTAATGGATTAAACTCCCTAAACAAAAGACACACATTGGCAAAATTGATAAGAAAATATAAGCCATTTATATGTTGCCTGCAAGAGACTCACCTTAGACCCAAGGATACCAATAAATTGAAAGTAAAAGGTTGGAAAAAGATATTCCATGCATGCAGCAACCAAAAAAAAAAAAAAAAAAAAAGCTGGGGTAGCTATACTTATATCAGATGACACAGACTTTAAAAGCAAAACTGTTATTAGAGACAAGAAAGGACATTACATACTAATAAAAGGGGTGATTCACCAGGAATAAATAAGAACCATAAATACATATGCACCTAACCAGAATACCCCAAGATACATGAGGCAAAACTGAAGGGAGGCAAAACTGAAGGGAGAAATAGACATCTCTACAATAATAGTTTGAGACTTCAATACACCACTCTCAGCATTGCATAGAACACATGGGCAGAAGATCAATAAAGAAACAGAGAGCTTGAATAATATGATAAATGGACTAAACCTAATAGACATATACAGAACATTGCACCCAAAACAGCAGGATATACATTCTTCTCAAGTGCTCATGGATCTTTCTCCAGGATAGACCATATGTTGGGATACAAAGCAGATCTCAATAAATTTAATAAAATTGAAATTATACAAAGCACTTTCTTTGATCTTAATGGAGTAAAGTTGGAAATCAACAAGTGGCAAATAAAGGGAAAATTCACATATATATGGAGATTAAATAACATATTCTTACATAATCAGTGGATCAAAGAAGAAATATCAAGAGAAATCAATAAATATCTCAAGATGAATGACAATGAGAATACAACATATCAGAACCTATGGGATGCTGTGAAGACAGTGTTTAGAGGAAAATTTATAGCCCTCAACGCTTACATTAAAAAAGAAGGAAGAGCTAAAATCAATGACCTAAAACACAGCTGGAGGAACTAGAAAAAGAACAGCAAACTAACCCTAAAGCAAGTAGAAGGAATGAAATAACAAAGATCAGAGCAGAAATAAATGAAATTGAGAACAAAGAAACAACAGAGAAAATTAACAAAACCAAAAACTGGTTCTTCAAGAAGATTAACAAAATCAACAAACCCTTAGCTAGACTGATTAAGAAAAAAAGAGAGATGCACATAAATGAAATAAAAAATGAAAAAGGGAACCTTACTACTGACCCCACAGAAATAAGGGTGACCATAAGGGACTATGTACAACTTTGTGCTATAAAACTAGACAATGTAGATGAAATGGAAAACTTCCTAGGAATGTACAAACAACCTACACTGACAATAGAAGAAATAGAAGACCTCTACAAACCAATCACAAGTAAAGAAATTGAAAGTCATCAGACAGCTCCCCATAATGAAAAGCGCAGGACCAGATGGTTTCACAGGTAAGTTCTAACAAGCATTCAAAGAAGATTTAATACCAATCTTACTCAAGCTCTTCCAGAAAATTCAACAAGAAGGAACACTACCAAACACATTCTGTGAAGCCAATATCACCCTAATACCAAAACCAGATAAAGATATTACAAAAAAAGAAAATTACAGACCCACTTCTCTATTGAATACAGATGCAAAAATCCTCAATAAAATACTTGCTAATCAAATCCAAGAACACATTAAAAGAATTATCCATCATGATCAAGTGGGTTTTATACCAGGCATGCAAGGCTGGTTCAACACAAGAAAATCAATCAGCATAATACACCACATTAATAAGTCAAAGAAGAAAAATCACATAATCTTATCAATTAATGCAGAAAAGGCATTTGAAAAAATACAGCATTCTTTCTTGATAAAAATACTACGAAAAATAGGAATTGAAGGAAATTTTCTCAACATGATAAAGGCTATATATGAAAAACCCACAGCTAACATTGTACTCAATGATGAAAATGAAAAGCTTTCCCATTGAGACCAGGAACAAGACAAGGATGCCCACTGTCACCACTGTTGTTCAATATAGTGCTAGATGTTCTAGCTAGAGCAATCAGACAAGAAAAAGAAATAAAAGGCATCCAAATTGGAAAGGAAGAATCAAAACTTTCACTATTCATAGATGATATGATTGTATATCTAGAAAATCCCGAGAAATCTACAACAAAGCTACTAGAGCTAATAAATGATTTCAGTAGAGTGTCAGGATACAAGATCAATATGCAAAAGTCAGTGGTGTTTCTATACACTAATAATGCACAATCTGAGGAAGAAGTCAGGAAAAAAAATTCCATTTACAATAGCAACTAAAAGAATCAAATATTTAGGAATAAACTTAACCAAGGATGCAAAGCCCTTGTATTCAGAAAACTATAATGCATTGCTAAAAGAAATTTAAAAAGACCTAAATAATTGGAAGAACATTCCATGCTCATGGATTGGAAGACTAAATATCATTAAGATGTCAATTCTACCCAAATTGATGTACAGATTCAATACAATCACAATACAAATTCCACAAACATTTTTTAAGCAAATGGAAAACATAATTATCAAATTTATTTGGAAGGGTAAGAAGCCCCAAATAGCCAGAAACATCTTAAAAAGGAAAAGTGAAGTTGGAGGACTCTCATTTCCAGACTTTAAATCATATTACCTAGCTACAGTGGTAAAAACAGCATGGTATTGGCATAAAGATAGACACATAGACCAATGGAACTGAATTGATGGGTCAGAAACAGACCCTCACATCTATGGCCAGGTGAATTTTGACAAGCCTGTTAAGCATCCCTAGTTGGGGCAGAACAGTTTTTTTCAACAAATGGTGTTAAGAGAGCTGGACATCCATAGCCAAAAGAAAGAAAGGAGACCCCTACCTCACACCTTATACAAATATGAACTCAAAATGGATGAAAGACCTAAATATAAAAGGAAGTACAATAAAGCTCCTAGAAGAAAATGTAGGGAAACATCTTCAAGACTGGTGGTAGCTGGTGGATTCTTAAAACTTACACAAAAAGCACAAGCAACAACAACAAAAAACATTGATAAGTGGGAACTCCTCAAACTTAAATATTTTTGTGATTCAAAGAGTGAAAAGACAGCCCAGTCAATGGGAGAAAATATTTGGAAACCACTTATCCAATAAGGGTTTGATTTCCATTCTATATAAAGAGATCGTACAACGCAATAATAAAAGAGCAAGCAATCCAATAAAAAAAAATGGACAAAAGATTTAAATAGACATTCCCCAAAGACGAAATACAAACAGGCAAAAAGCACATGAAAAAATGTTACATATCACTAACTGTTAAGGAAATGCAAATTAAAACAATGAGATATCATCTAACACCACATAGAGTGGCCATTATTAAAAAAACAGACAGCAATAAGTGCTGGAGAGGATGTAGAGAAACAGGAACACTCCTTCGTTGTTGGTGGGAGTGTAAAATGGTGCAGCCTCTGTGGAAGACAGTTTGGTGGTTCCTCAGGAAGCTAAATATAGAACTTCCATATGATCCAGCAATTCCTCTACTAGGAATATATCCAGAAGAATTAAAAACTAGGACACGAACAGACATCTGTACACCACTGTTTATAGTGTAATTGTTCACAATTGCTAAAAGATGGAAATAACCTGTGTCCATCCACCAATGAATGGATAAATAAAATGTGGTATATCTGTAAAATGGAATACTGCTGCAATAAGAAGAAATGAAATTGGGACATGTGTGATAATATGGATGAGTCTTGAAGACAGTATACCAAGTGAAGTAAGCCAGACACCAAAGGACAATTATTGCATGGTTTCATTAATATAAACTAAATACAAATAATAAACACATAGAATTAGAACCTAGAGTATAGGTTATAAGGAGATAAGAGGAGTGTTGAGAAGAACTATGGATGCTTAATTGTATGTCGAAGTTTTAATTAACTTGACTGTAAAAGTGTGGAGATGGATAAAGTTGATAGTAACACATTATAGTGAATAGTAACTGGTTTATAAATGGAATTGTGACTGAAAAAGTAGTCTGGGGAAGTAAATGTCAATAGAAAGAAAGCTAAAGAATAATCTAGGGAATGAATAACACAGTGAATCCAGAGGTGGTTGAGAATTGTGGTTAAAGGAACAAATGCAAGAGAGTCCTTCTGTTAGCGAGAGCAGATGTACATCACTATTGCAGGGTGATGGGAATATGGAGAAACATGGGAAAACTACAGTTGGTGTGACCTATAGACGGGTTAACAGCAATACTATAATATTCTTGCATTAAGGCCAAGCTATACTGTGTTGATAATGGAGTTGTATGGAAAAAGTGTGCCAAATGTATGCTATGGACCATGATTGGTGGTAATAATCTGATGATATTATCTCATGATCTGTAACAGATGTTCCACCAGGGTGTGGAGTTGTGTGGGAAATCTACACATCTGTATGATTGTTTTGCAAGTTCACAATATCTGTAACAAAAATGCATAAAAAAATAGTATTGGTTGGGGGAAAAACACACCAAATGTAAGATAAGGAATATGGTTGGTAGTAATATTTTGATGATGCTCTTGTATAGTTTGTAACAAATGTCTCACACCAATGCAAAGAGTTGATGGAGGGGTGATTATGAGACCCCTGTGTGATATTATATATGTTTATTTTGTAAGTTCACAATCTTTACTACACACTTATCATTTATGTGTGTTCATGTATGAACGATATACTTCAATAAGAAAAATGTTATTTTTCAGTAAAAAAAAGTCAATATAAAATAAATTAAAAAGGGGAAATGGACTTGGCCCAGTGGGTAGGGAGTCCATCTACCACGTGGGAGGTCCGCGGTTCAAACCCCAGGCCTCCTTGACCCATGTGCAGCTGGCCCATGCACAGTGCTGATGCGCACAAGGAGTGCAGTGCCATGCAGGGGTGTCCCCCGCATTGGGGAGCCCCAGCGCAAGGAGTGCACCCCATAAGGAGAGCCACCCAGCGTGAAAGAAAGTGCAGCCTGCCTAAGAATGGTGCCGCCCACACAGAGAGCTAACACAGCAAGATGATGCAACAAAAAGAGACACAGATTCCCGTGCCTCTGACAACAACAGAAGTGAACAAAGAAACAAGACACAGCAAATAGACACAGAGAACAGACAACCAGGGTTGGGGGGAGAGGGGAGAAAAATAAATAAATAAATAAATCTTTTTAAAAAAATGGCTGGATGACTTACAAAAATATATATATTGCTTGGACATTTTATCCAAGTGTTTTTCTTTACATCCTTAGGTTCTAACACTTTCTTCATCACTATCCAAGTTAAAGCCCACCAGACCCAGTGAAAATCATTTTTGTATATATTAAGTATCAAATTTCTCCTATAGGCAGTAGTAGCTGACATTTGCTAAGTGCTTACACAGTACCAGACACTTCTTGAAATATTTGTATGGTTTATCTCATAACTCCATGACATAGGTATAATTCCTAACACACATATGGCTAAGGAAACTGAGGCACAGAGTATAATTTGAGCTAGGCCACACCACTAGTAGGCCAGTGTCTCTTAGACACTGTAATATATAGTTCTTGCAAATATAAACAGGCTCCAAATTGGAATCTCAATTAAGTTTCACACCTTTGTGGGCACAGCCAACAAATGAGGGGTTGGGTCTCTGGATGTCAGTTTGTATGAAGAGGAGAATAAGAAAATAGTTTGGCAAGGGGATTACAGGAATTCTAGCCACAGAGGAATTCAACTGTGTGTTGTCAGCACCATCTGACAGTTGTCCAGATTTGAAGGGCTCAGGGGCACCCTCCAGTAGAGGAGATCTACAACAGCACATCTGCACCCTAAGCTGGCAGGACTGACTTCCTTCCTATGTCTATGACACTTCCTATGTCTATGAGTGTCTATGACACTCTGACATAAAGAATTTGTATGGAAATCAGGATGGCCTAAACACTGAGTATTATATCCACAGCTGTAAGGAGAAGCATAATGTGCATGTTTCTCTGATACTCAAGGTCCTCAATTTTTTATCATGCTCTTCTCTCTTGAATTAAAGGAAAGGAGGAGGCCATTTTCCTTACTTCAAAGAGAAGTACTAGATAGAGTTTCAGGATGTGACTTTATAAACTCTTCCATCAGAATAAAGTAGTTTCCTCCTTCAAACCTTGAGATGGACCAGACTCTGGTTCTAGAAGACCAGGTATCTTTTAGAAGGATAGTTCTCCTTAAAGGATTCAACCAGGGAACATTTGACATAAGCACTGAATTTTTTCCAGCAGTTCTGATTAGGTAGTATGACAGACACTAAGAACTATATTCTTATAAACAAAGTATACATTGATTCACTAAAGGCATACAGAATTGTGAGTTAAGTGTAGAGATTCCTTGGGATATTCATTAGCTGGCAAGAGAGAAAATATTTTGGGGAACTCCAAATGTTACCAGAATAAGTGTCATTCCACAGTGCATGAAGAAAACAAAGAGAAAAGGAGAAAACAAAAAGCTCTACAAATGAAAATCTTCTTTAAGTAAGAAATCTAAGTGAACCTGTTGTCTTAATAGAAATCCATTAGGGTTGTTTTTTCTACCAAATGTCAACTCTTTGTTTGTTTTGTTTCTGTCATTTTTTCAGTGCAAAATTGTCTTAGGCTCTCCAGATTGGTTGATATTGTGCACTTGTTCATGCTTTGCTATTGTAAATGTCTATATAATCAGTGCCAATAATGAAACCCGAGTATATAATCAAAACCATAACTGAAAAAATCATTGTAAAAATGAGAAGTTTATAAAAATAGAAAAAGCAGAAGAGGAGATGGCCTTTGGCATGGACATGAGCATTCTGGTAAAGGCTCTGCCAGTAGGGGAGGGGTCAAAAATCAACTTCAAGCAACTTCTGAGTGGTGCCCAAGAGAGGCACCACTAATTGTTTATGCTTGTTGTATGTGATGTTTCCATTGGAATTTCCAAGAAATTCTGGTTGGGTAACAAACTTCACATGGGTTGAAATCATATTTGTTTTGTTCATTTGTCCATCATTGAATCTCTGTACTCTAGCAAGTGTCTTTCATATATTACTTTAACACATAATTATTTAATATGAATGATCTTGAAAATTTGAAGTTTTTCTCACAGCAAGGTAATACTAGAAGAATGGTCAGCTCTGCCATTTTCTGGTTATTCATTTTCCTTATATTATTAAATTTATCTTAAATCTCATGCTAATTAGTAAGAATCATTTTGAAATCAATACTATAACACCCCATTATTCCCTACTCCGAAATTAAACAAACTATAAACACACATATGCATAAACATTCCTGGATTGCCATATCTATAATATATATACTTTACATGATATATATGTTCATTTGACAAGCAAAATGACTAAATGCCCTAGGGCTTCAGTGCATTCTGAATAATAACTATAAATAAAGTTTAATTCAGATGTTTAGACTATAAAATGAAAGTAAATAGAGATTCTCTTCCTGGAAATGTGGCAAAATATCCTTGTAAACCTCTCAAACTAAATATATTTGATAAATTGTTAAGGCAAACATAAAAGTTTCTCTTAAATTCTTTCATGAGCTGGCAAGTAAAGTAGATAAACTGTGGCAGTTTGAGATTATTTATGAATCCCCAAAAGAAAGGATTATATTGTAAACCAATCTATTCATTTGGGTTTGATTGTATTAGATTCAGCTGAGATGTCTTTGACTAAATTTCTTGTTAAAGTTAGGGCTTTGGCTTGACCAAATCAGTAAGTCATGTCTCAGGTTGAGTTCTCATTGGTGCCTGATATAAATGGACTCTCATTGGAGAAGACACACGGAAGTAGAGCACTTGGTCATTCGGTCCTGCCATGTGACAGAGAGGAGAAAGCTCAAACAGCCAAAGCCCTGGGATGAGATGTGATAGCCAAAGAGAAAGAGTTGCTGAGCAGCTGAGAAGGCCCAAGAGACCAGACAGAGGTCAGTGACTATCTTGCTTCGGCATGAGCAACTGACTTTGGTGAGAAAGCAAACTTGAGCGAACTCTTTTGGGCCTTATAACTGAAAGGTTTTACCCCAAATGAATACCCTTTATAAAAACCAAAAGATTTCTGGTACCTTGCATCAGCAGCCCTTTGGCAGACTAATACATAAGCCGAACATTGAAACTATTATTTATCACATAAAAATTTCCTTTAGCTTGATTTTTAATGCCCCATCAAAAAAAAAAAGAAAGCAAAAATGGATAGGGAGGGAAGCAGACTTGGCCCAATGGATAGGACGTCCACCTACCACATGGGAGATCCACAGTTCAAACCTCAGGCCTCCTTGACCCGTGTGGAGCTGGCCCACGTGCAGTGCTGATGTGAGCAAGGAGTGCCATGCCACACAGGGGTGTCCCCTGCGTAGGGGAGCCCCACGCGCAAGGAGTGCACCCATAAGGAGAGCCGCCCAGCGCGAAAAAAGTGCAGCCTGCCCAGGATTGGCACCACGCATGGAGAGCTGATGCAGCAAGATGATGCAACAGAAAGAGAGACAGATTCCAGGTGCCACTGACAAGAATACAAGCGGACACAGAGGAACACACAGTGAATGGACACAGAGAGCAGACAACTGGGGAGACAAGGAAGGAAAGAGAAATAAATAAAAAGTAAAAAGCTAAAAAAAAAAAGAGCTTTATAAAACTCGGTTGTTGGGGGCAGTTGTGGCTCAAGCAGTTGGGCACCTGCTTCCTACATGGGAGGTCCCAGTTTCGATTCCTGGTGCCTCCTAAAGAAGAGGAGCTAATGAACGAGCAGATGAGGGAGCCACCTGGGGGAGGCGGGGCCGGAAATAAACGTATGTTGTTTAAAAAAAACTCAGTTGCTGAAAATTCATCAAACTACATACTTATTTGTCATTTTTATGCATGAGTATTGTAGCTCAATAAAAAGTTTGGTTTTAAAAACTTTTTCAACAACCAAAAAAGATAGAAAACATATATTTAATTATGCAATTTAGCGTAAAAAATATAAAATACTTAGGAAGAAATTGTTAGAAATTATGTCTAAGACCTTGTTTAAAATAGTGTAAAACCTTTTGGAAATACTTTCAAGAAGAGCCAAATAAAGAATACTTAAATAAATATACTATGTTCATGGATTAGGAAAATAAATATTTAAAGATAACAGTTCATTCCCAATTGGTGTTTAGATTCAATACAATTTTGAGAAAAGAAAAAACCAATAGGTTTTTCCAGAAATTCATAACTGAGACTCTAAATTTAGGTGCAGAAACAAAGTGCTAAAATTAGCTGAATACTCCTGAAGAAGAGGAACAATATGTGTGAACTTGCTTTACCAAATATTACCTATTGCTATAATGTTAAACAATTTTATAGGGTGATATTGGTCGGCAAGACAAATAGATTCATGGACACAGAATAGAGATCAGAAATAGATATTTGGAAATATATAGTTAGTAACTTAATTAAGACAGAGCCAGCACAGCTATGCAGTGGACAAGCCTTTTAATAACCTTTAATAACTTTTTAATAGCTGTTGCTAGCACAATTATTTGTCCATATAGAAAAAAATTGGACCGTTACTTCATATCAGAGATGCAAATAAATTCCATCTTGACTATAGAATTATATGTGAAAATTTAAATTGTAAATCTTTTGTAAGACAATAGAGGCAAATGTCTTTGACCTCAAGCCTAAGAAGAATTTTGTTAAAAAGATATAAAACAAAAAACCATGTTAATTTGTTTAAATTAAGAACTGTGCCATTAATTATAACGAATGTACCACTCTAATGTAAGATGCTATTAATGGGAGGAAATGTGAGAAGGGGAGGAGTTGGTGTATATGGGAATTCCCTATATTTTTTATGTAACTTTTTTGTAATCTAAAACTTCTTTGAAAATAAAGTTTATTACAAAAGAATAAGGAAATGTGCATACAAGAATAGCAAAATAAAACTGAAAAACAAGCCACAAGTCAGGAAAACATATCTGCAGACATAACTGGTTTGTATGTGTGTGCATCATGTATATGTATCATATGACATATTATACATAAAGAATTCCTATAAATCAACAAAAAATATATAAGCAACACAATAGATAAAAAATCAAAAGGCTTACAGAAACACGAAATGGGAAGGAAACAATGATACATATATAAAGTTTTATATATCAGAAATCATTGGAATAAAAATTAAAACCATAATAAGATACCATATCACATACACATTAGATAGGCAAGAGTTTTTAAATCCAGTAATGTCAAGTATTGAAAAGATGTGGAATAGCAAATGGCTAATACTGCTTATGGTAATGTATAGGGTTCAGCAAGTCTGGAAAACAATTTGGCATTATTTAATAAATTTGAAGATATGGAAAACATAGAAATTCCTATATTCATAGGTTCATGTGTGATACTGTAGTAAAAATTAATGCATTACAGCTACACACTACAACATGAATGGATCTTAAAAACTTCATTATAATCAAGAAATACAAGTCACAGGAGAATATAGACTACATAATCCATTCATAAACATAAAATGGAACAACATAGAGTTTAGGAATAATAGCATATTAAACCATGATGAAAGACAAGGGAATCATGAACACAAAATTCAGGATAGTGGCAAGGAACAGGAGACTTCAAATTATGGTAATGCTTTATTTCTTAACCTGGGTAGGATTCATTGATTGATTATTCTTTATATTACTGAGATTTTAGAGTCTTTTGTAGCTACATATAGTTGAAACACAGTAAAAATAGAAGTTCTAGCACTTTCATCTAACACCTCAGTGGATTGTCCCTGGTACTCCCACTTGGAGGCCACCTAATGCAGAATAAAGGGGAAGATGATTACTCATCTTTACCAGAATTCTTGATTGCTTCCTAAAGGCATGCTTCTAAAGATATTATATTCCTTGTGATCTATTACCTTTAATAAAAAATAAATAAATAAATAAAAGATATTATAGGGTTTTATAGCACTGTTTACTTTCCTGGCTACTGAAACAAATACTTTACAATGAGTTGGCTTAACAACGGGAAATTATTGGCCCGTGGTTTTGAGACTAGGAGAAGTCCAAAACTGAGGTATTAGCAAGGTGATACTTTCTCCCAAAAGACTGAGGCCTTCTGGGGCTGGCTACCAGCAATTCTTGATCCTTGACTTTTCTATTATATGGCAATGCACATGGCAGTGATCTATCCTTTCTCTTCAGAGTTCCCTTGACTTCCAGCTCTCTCTGTATTTCACTTTCAATCTTATAAAAGACTCCATTAATTGGATTAAAGCCCAAACTGATTCATTTGAATCACACGTTCACCGACCTAACATCCTGAAGAGTTCTTAAATTACAATGAGTCCACACCCACCAGAATGCTGACCAAGACCAAGAACATACCCCAAACTGGGATATGCAATTCAAGTCACATCAAGCACTAAATCCTTTCTTTATCTGCTTCCTTGTGTAAGGAACTTGTCCTAATTGATCCCCCTTCAAAAGTATTTATTTATTTTTCTTGCCTTTACTCTCCCAAAAGACACAACTAGCATGATACTCACCTATGTTCCCTTGGCTCTGATCCATTTCCCTTCCTTCTCCCTGATGATTCCCTAACATTTTATTTTTCTTAAGTTTCATATAGCCTTTCAATAATTATTATGCCTCATTAAAATTTGTTTATAAAAATGCACATGCAGAAAAGCAATTCAATGAAGGAAAGATGCCTTTTTCAACAAATGGAGCTAAAGCAATTCACACTCATAGGCAAGAGGAAGAAACCTCAGCCTAAGGCTCATATCTTATGCAAAAAAATTAACTCAAAATATATAGACTTAAAAATGAAGCATAAAACTCTTAAGAAAAATAAAGAAGAAATTCTTCAAGATCTAGGGCTAGACAAAGAGTTCTTAGAGTTGACACCAAAAATAATCCATAAAAAGAAAAACTGATAAATTGAGCTTCATCATAAATAAAAACTTTTGTGCTGTGAAACATTCTGTTAAGAGGATGAAAAGATAAGCTACGGAGTGAGGGAATATATTTGCAAACCACATATTTGACAAAAGAGTAATATCTAGAATATATAAAGAATTATCAAAATGCAACAGAAAAAACAAATGATTCAATTAGAATATCAACAAAAAATGTGAAGAGGCATTTCAGCAAAGAAAATATAGAGATGTCAAAACAGGATATGAAAAAACGTGAAGCATTATTAGCATTAGAGATACGTAAATTAAACCACAATGAAATCACTGCACACAAAAAGTGACAACACCAAATGTTGATGAGGCTGTGGAGAAAATGGGTCACTTACACATTGTTAGTGAGAATGTAAAATGGTACAGCCACTCTGGAAAACAGGTTGGTAGTTTCTTAAAAACTAAAAATGGAACTCCCACATGCAATTTTATGCCTGGGCAGTTATCCCAGGTAAATGAAGACTTGCATACACAAAAATCATACATGAATATTTAGCGGCTTTATTTTTAATAGTCCCAAACTGGAAACAACCTAGATATCCCGCAATGGGTGAATGATTAAATTAACTGTGATACCTCCATATCATTTAATAAATCAGCAATAATAAGGAGAGTACTTGATACATGCAACAACATGACTCTCCAGAGAATTATGCTGAGTGAAAAAAGCCAATCCCAAAAAGCTACATACTGTATGATGCCATTTTATAATATTTTTTAAATGGAAAAATATGGAAATGCAAAACTGAGAAGTAGTTGCCAGAAGTTAAGGAGGGCTTGGAAGCAGGAGGGAAGTGGATGAAACTATAAAAGTGCAACACGAAAAGAAAGTGCAGCCTGCCTAAGAATGGCGCCACCCACACAGAGCTGACACAACAAGATGACACAACAAAAAAAGAAACACAGATTCCCGTGCCGCTGACAACAACAGAAGCAGACAAAAAAGACAACACAGCAAATAGAGAGAGAACAGACCAACCAGGGTGGCAGGGGAGGGGAGAGAAATAAATAAATAAATCTTTAAAAAAAAAAGTGCAACAGGAGTGATCCTTGTGGTACTGGAAATGCTTTGTATCTATTGAATAGATGTCAATATCCTGATTGCGATATCATACTATAGTTTTGGAAGATGTTATCGTTGTAGGAAATAGGATAAAGGGAACTGGATGTCTCTGTATTATTTCTTACCACTGCATATGAATCTACAATTATCTGCACGTTAAAATGTTTAATAAAAAAAGCATATGCTCAGAGTATAATTAAATTAGCTCCGTTAGAATATGTACATCTGATATTGTTGGAGAGCAGTTTTATCTCTTTATGCTTCTGAAATTTAAGATGTAACTCAATCAGTGAGTTAGTAAATTACTTTCATTTTATTTATGCTTTGCAATTAACAAGCCATTTAATTTAGCTACTGCAGAACGTCCCAAATTTTAGTGAGCATAAGAATCATCTGGAGAGTTTGGCACACAGATTGCTGAGTGTAGTTATATTAGAGAGTATAGTTCAGAAGTTCTGAGTGCATCTAGAGGATTTGTCCTGCCACCAGGTTCTGCTGATGCAGGCGACCTAGGTATTGGTTCGGAGACCATATCTTTTTTTTTTTTTTTTTTTTTGCTTATTTTTTTTTTTTTAATTTTTTTATTTTTTATTGACTTTGTAATATTACATTAAAAATATATATGTGAGGTCCCATTCAACCCCACCCCCCCAACCCCCCTCTCCCCCCCCCCAACAACACTCGTTCCCATCATCATGACACATCCATTGGATTTGGTAAGTACATCTTTGGGCACCTCTGCACCTCATATACATTGGTTCACATCATGGCCCATACTCTCCTCTATTCCATCATGTAGGCCCTGTGAGGATTTACAATGTCCGGTGATTACCTCTGAAGCACCATCCAGGGCAGCTCCATGTCCTGAAGACGCCTCCACCTCTCATCTCTTCCTGCCTTTCCCCATACCCTTTGTCCATTATGTCCACTTTTCCCAATCCAATGCCACCTCTTCTATGTGGACACTGGATTGGTTGTGTCCATTGCACCTTTATGTCAAGAGGAGGCTCAGATTCCACCTGGATGCTGGATGCAATCCTCCCATTTTCAGTTGTAATCACTCTAGGCTCCATGGTGTGGTGGTTGTCCTTCTTCACCTCCATCTTAGCTGAGTGTGGTAAGTCCAATAAATCAGATTGTAGGTGCTGGAGTCTGTTGAGGCTCAGGATCTGGCTATCACATTGTCAGTCCAGAGATTCAAATCCCCTAAATATATCTTAAACCCCAACATTAACTGCACCTCCAGCACATTAGCATGAAAGTCTTATGAAGGGAGATCCCATCTGAGTCCAGATTCATCACACATAAACACCATTTCCAAAGAGGGGCCATCTGCCCTGGTAGTTAACCCCATCGGCCATGACCATAACTCCCATGGGTCTCTTTAGCCCTCAAAGGAACCAATATCTGGGGGTTGTATCTGCTTTATCTGTCTCTCTGACTCTGCTCAGTTGTGCATGAGGGCAAACCTTCTGCCAGCCTCCAGACAGTGCACCATATCTTAAGCAAAAGAAATTAAGTGATCTGTGAAAGGTCACACAATTCACTGTACACATGCTCTATTTCCAATCATGTTACATTCTGTACTGCCATTCTATTCTGGAATTTAGTGGTTATTTTGTTATAATAATTATAATGAAAGAAGATTTTCATCTGCAGTGAGTGGAGTGATATAACATAAATTAGAATTTCCACTTCTATTGCACCCATCTTCCCATGAGCCAGCTGAATTTCATGAAATATATCCAAGGCTGAAGTCATCTTTTTAATTTTAATTTTAATTTTAAATGATAGAAGAAGAAAAAAGACTCATTTGAGGCCTTGTATAAGAAGTATAAACTTTTGGAATAAGATTACTATCAAATACAGCATGTATATACCCACACATACATAAGTACCCTTAAACTGTAAGGAAATATTCCATTATAAATTACTTTTTGAACTGAAAAAATAAAAATGCATATTATTTTTCTCAGTATTGTCCAGAAGAAATGGATTTAAAACTCATAAATATATATGATAACATTGCTGTCTAATGTATAACTCACAAAGAAAGTATACATTTCAGAATGATATATGCTCTTGGCCATATTCTGCTTAGAATCCAGAGGGAAATCTTAGTCTATCAGATCTAAGTACTGATAAAACACAGGATACTATTTTTTTAATATATGGGAAATAGTGACATAATAAATCACAAACTGATGAACTTGTCCCATTATTCCTCTTCATTTTTCTAAAATCCTATTTATTCCCATTCTCCAAGAAATGGGGCCAGGGGGGAGTGACATAATTCCTAAACTTTCATATGAGTTCAAAGACTGCTTGGCTATAGAAACTTTATTAAAATATGTGAAAAAAAAGGAAATGTAACCTGGTGAAGAGCATAGGACGAGAGATAGTTGTTGCCTGATTTACACAAATAAATTGCAGTTATATCATTCACGAAATTTAAATTGGGGATTAAATTACCTTTTGGGTGCCTTCATAATTCAACATTCTTAATTAAGTATTTTTATGTCAACTGCATTCACCTTCCTTATTAAAGATAAAAGTTGATTGAAGGCAAGAAAATTATTCTTAAGCTAAACACACCATCATATTTACTTTATCTATGATTTCCCAATTGCTTTCCTAGGTAACTCGTTTAAATCCTTCTCTTTTTTTTTTTTTATCTTTCCCCAATTCAAAAAGCCCCAAATCATGAAAATGCATTTTCCTATACTAGCCATTCTGCAGAAACAGTCACCATAGCTCTAGGAAATAGTTGCTAAGTATTCATCTATCTTCGTATTTATTTTCAGCAGCATATGAAGAAAAAGCAGTGTATCTAAATTTCCATTATGTTTAAGCTGGCCTAGGTAAACTGCAACCACAATATGTTTTTTTCCCCCCATCTGGTCTTTTTGGTGCACGGCCTGCGCATCTTTGCACTGCACAAGTCTTGGACACCTTTTTTTTTTTTTCAGGAGTTTCCAGGGATTGAACCAGGTCCTCCATGTGGTAAACGGAGCCCAATTGCTTAAGCCACAGCCACTTCCCTGTCATATGCTTTTAAAAGTTTTTGTTTTGTGTGTGTGTTTCCTTTAGCAATAAAATATATAAACTCAAAATGATAAAGAAGTGCAAATGGAAGGAGTTGTCAAAACAAATAGTTTTCCACATATAAATTTAGGCATTAAACAGACTCATTTAGAGAGAGAAATTTAGTGGGTAGGGAGATCTCAAACAATAAATGGAGAGTTGCAATAGCCATCTGTTATAGCAGTTTATGAAGGCATTTAGGGAATTTCTGAGTAGAGGGTTAAAATGACTAACTGACATTAAGTTTCTTATCACATAGGTGGGTTTTACAAAATGGGGAGCAGATACACATTGATTAGTATGGTACGCTTGTCCATTCTTATAAGCAGTCTCTGCTGAACTGAGACTGGCTTATCACCAGGTGTGTTTAACTGAAATTCTATAGGGTGTGTTCTAATGTCCCATTTTCTCAGAAAGCCCCTACAGTTCAATTGCTTTTGCCATAAGCCTTAAGCAGCATCCTTTTCTACCACTAACACTTCTAATACCATAGAGTCCTCTGAAATGTATGACCTTACTGGCATGGTGCTTACACCATGACCTGGAGCTGCTACAGAGTAGTTTCTTGCCTCAGGGTCAACTCTAAGCTGACAGTTTATTCCTAGGTAGGGAATGCATTATCTCCAGGAACCATGAAAGCTCACCTGTGCAGTGTTTTCTTCATTGTGGTAAGGGAATGAGGATGGAGTACTTGTCTTTCTCTGGAGAGGAATATCCCTAACCACTGAACCCATAAAAATATTAAAGGGCAGGTCTCTGAATATTCAAAGATTTCTCTTCATCCTGTGCACACATGTCTTACAAAGGCCTCCAGAGTCTTAGTCACCCCTCTCTTGTTTAGTCACCAATTGTAATGGATCTTGGGATGTCACAGTGGTCTAAATCTCTTCAGATATAATGGAGGGTGAGAGAGTTCAAATAACCGCGAGACAAAACCGTAAATGAATAATTTTGTCTATCCTATTTTAATGTAAACTACATTTGATGCCATTGTATAGTTTGAACAAAAAGAACTCAGTCATCAAATCAATGGCCACATACCATGTGACTGAGACTTTATGAATCTTCTCTGACAATGATGCCATATATGGCACAGGCATGGGATTGGATCTACTACTTGGTTAAATTCAAAGCAGGTGACAGTAATACTCCAAGATCTACCCTGTTTATTTAGAAATCAGACTAGTGAATTAATAGGAGATAAGATAGGACCTACTTCCCCTCTATGCTTAAGTCTTTAATGGTGCAATCATACCTTTTGACTCCACAAAACTCTTTAAGGTGTTGAAAACACTCTCAGCTAGATCCTGGCTTCTTATAAGTGAGGAAGTAGGGGTATTCAGTGATGATATTTTGTGTATCTCCATTGCCAACTCATGGCATGGACTGTTAGTGGCCTCTTCATTATTGGAAAGGGTGTCATTAGTACCCTTGAGTAGAGAGTCAGTTGCAAAACTCCCAGAACCACCTCAGACATCCCATGTTTAAGACTCTGATCCTCAAGAACCTCTCCTGGTACCAAGCTGCATTAGTCAGGGTTCTCTAGAAAACCAGAATCATCAATAGGAGTTATCTGCCAACAGCATGCAATTTTATAAGAGTCTCTCACTTGACTGAGATCCCACATTTGGTTCCCAGTGACTCCTAAAGAAAACAAATAAATAACAAGGGGACAATAGGCAGACATCAAGCCAAAGCAATAAGCAGACAATGAGCAAAAAAACAAACAAACTAGAAAATGAGAAAAAAGACAATGAACAGACAATGAGCAAGACAGCAAGCAAGAAACAAGCAGACAATGAGCAAAAACAAGCAGCTCAAGCTGTTGAGTGCCCACCTCCCACATAGGAGGTCCCTGGTTCAAGCCCAGTGCCTCCTAAAAAAAGAAAAACAAACAAACAAAAAACCAGACAGCAAGCAGACAACAAGAAAAAGATAATGATGAAAACAATGAGCAAACCGACGCGGGAACCATCTAAAGGGGGGAAATGAATGTTCCTTCAGATTCCAATTGAATTTCATGAAATCACATACATTTCATGCAACCAAAATCACTTACTATGAAGCAAGAGATATTCCACACATATAGGCTAAAAGAGAAATTTGAAAAGAAGAAAAGTTATAGCCATAGCAATTAATCCGACAAATCATTGCATAATCTTTACCATGATTAAAAATACTGAAGGTAAATGATTACCTTCATTTTAGGAGGGATTTCTGGAATTAAAAATTGTGTTAAAAATCTGTCAAATAACTTTTTTTCACCATGTTTAGGATGTGAGTTTAATTGTAAATTCAGATTTTTGGGTGGGAATTGATAAATAAAATTATTGTTTGTGTATTTATTCTTGAACAGTTAAGTTTATGATATGATCATTTTTCATTTTCAGAGAAAAACCCTACCATCAAGTACCCAGATCTGACATATGGATGATTTAAATAGGAAGGTGAGTAGAAGTCACCCATCACATTTCCATAGTATATCATGAGAAAGTGCCACTCAGAGAAAATTGCCTTAATCTTTTTTATAGCCCCATTGGTATACTCAGGTATTTTATATAAATATGTTCTGTTCTGTTAATGCCACATGAGTAATGTGTGCTTCTTCTGTGGCTGTTATCCACTGCTTTCTCTGTGCACTAGCTGCTAAATATGGCCAGCCACTGTAATCAGCTAGGGAATGCCTCTTCTCCATCTGTCAGTGCCTCAGTAGTCAGACATAGTGCCCAGGTGAGAGATCTGTTGTGAATAAGAAATAGTGGTAAATAATTAAGGGGGAAATGTATTATAATTCTATATATACATATATAATCCTATAAATGTATTATACAGAAGTACAGTTACCCTGTTTAACTTAAAAATTACCAATTAAAACATGCATTTGAAATAACTTTGTAAATCACAGTTGAGTGACCAGATATTTTTAATATCTTGGTCTATGGAAAAACACACTTTAGGTATATTGCAGAAAAAGTTAAAAGCCTTAGTTTTACATGAAAATTTCCAGTGTAGACTATCCTTAAAATCATTACTAGATCTACAATTTCAAAATTCTAACATACAACAAGGATAATTTCCAGTGGAGAAATATATAGGCTGAAAGATTCACATATCTCAGGACTCACATGCCTCTTGTTTGTATAAACAAGTCATCACCCACCCTGTCAGAGTTTGAGATTACTTTTGTGAATCCCAAAAAGAGAAAGACTATGTTTGTAAACTATTCCTCTGGGTGTGAGACCCTTTGATTGTAATAATTCAGTGTAAGGCCTCTGATTAAATTCACTTAATAAAATCAATTTAAGTCTTCTGATTGGCTACAACGGTAAGGCTTAACTCAGGTTGAGACCCTGCCCCTTTGGTGGGCCTGTATAAAAGGACACTCACTCAAAAAGACACGGGAAAAGAGAGAGCTCTGTCATGTTTGATTTTGGTAGTTTGCAGCTGACCTTGGGAAAAGAAGATATAGAAGATCCAGAAAGAAAGCAGCCCTCTGCTCTGAGAGAGAGGAAGCCCTGAGATACAAGCCCTATGCCAACCTGCGGCTAAAAGAGGGGAAACCCAGAGGGGAAGGCTGAACCCTTGCGAAGTTTAGTGACCATCTTTGCATCGGCAACACTTTGGCAGTCGAATACATATCCCACATTAGGAAATTCTATAACTGCAGTAGAGAAACAAAGAAAAGACGATAAGCTTGATTCCAGTGATTCTAGAAAGAGATTATCAGTTACTCCTTAGCTCCACTCTTCACAGTCCCAAGAGATTTGGAAAACATATCACAACATTTAAGCATCTCTTAGGATGGGGAATTTTTAGCAATTTTTTATTCTGGAAATTGCCATGATTATAATTTTCAGCCTTTGGGTTTTGTTTTGTGCCCCACTTGAGCCATTTCTCTTATTTGTGTTTTATTCCATAGTCCATGGAATTTCTTTCTTTATAAAGCACATTTGACTGTGCTAAAATTTCCCTGACTCCAATAATATTAATTCCAAAATAACATTTTCACTTTATTCCTATCTTCCGTAATTCTTTCTTCACAATTTACACATTCACAAATAACTATTTCTATTTATAGAAATTAAGGGCAGAACAGTTGCTTATAGAATAATCTTATCTATTTCTGAAGTTTTCTTTGAGCAAATATAAGAACTATTCAGAAAATCCATGTTTTTTAAAAGAAGACTTCATTCAATACAAGAAGAGTAAAAGACCATTGTTATTTTTACTTAGTACAAATTTTGCAATATTTAAAATAAAATATCAATCTAGATAAATATCTATTTTTATTTTTTCTCCTTGCCACCTTGATTTTTACTTGAATGTAATATCTTCCATGTTTAAAAAAAATCTGTATAATCATATATACAAGCAAGAGTCTCTCTATATAATAGTATTATACCTTTCTTTAAATTACATATGTTTTCTGAAAGAATGTCTAACAGAGTTCTGAGAGGGAGAGTAGAAATACAATGGCTATTGAGTCCTAGGTTTGAAGCTCACACAACTTCAGTTCTACAATGTTTGTTCTATTTGCGGAAACAAGTCACAAGCCCTGCCAAGATTCAGGAGTTGAGGAAGTAGACTCTGCCTCTTGAAAGAAGTTGCTAAAAAGTGACACTACTTTAAAAGTGTTTGTTGAAAAACCAGGGGTATTTTTGTAATTAATCTACAACATTGTTCATTAATATATGTTCTATAATTCTATTTCATTTGCCATTGTATGGCAGCACCTAGAAGCATACCCAGAACATATAAAACATGGAAATATTTTTAAAATAAATAATGTAAAACCTCATCCCACTAGGAGGGCTACTACTTAAAAGGACAATAATACTGATTGCTTTGCTCAACATTTACTCCAACAGGCTTCTAGCATAACCCTCCCTCACACCCAAGATGGCTCCCTTGTCTGTTTGCTAGTTGCTTTTGTTCATTGTCTGTGCTCATTGTTTGCTCACTTCTTCTTTAGGAGACACTGGAAACTGAGCTGGGACCTACCATGTGGGAGGTGGGTGCCCAACTTCTTGAACCACATCTGCTCCCTGCTTGTATTTTTGGTTTTGCTCATTGTCTTCTTGTTGTTTGCTCATTGCCTTGCCCCTTGTTTTTGCACATTCCCTGCTAATTGTTTTACTTGATGTCTTCTTTAGGAGGCACCAGGAACTAAACCCTGGACCTCCCATGTGAGAAGCAGGCACCCAACTTCCTGAGTCACACCCACTCTCACATACTTTTCTTGAATGCAGAAGTTTGAAAGATGAATTCTTTATTTCATAGATACCCTTACATTTAGTTTCCTGGCATGG
Source organism: Dasypus novemcinctus (assembly GCF_030445035.2). Lineage (NCBI taxonomy): Eukaryota > Metazoa > Chordata > Mammalia > Cingulata > Dasypodidae > Dasypus > Dasypus novemcinctus. The sequence goes on along the minus strand of NC_080679.1, from coordinate 94,040,374 downwards.
GTTGGGATTTACAAAGCAAATAATAAGTTTTGGAGCAGACAATGCATTTTGTATAACTATTTGTGAAGTAGTGCTCACTTTGGAAGATCATTCTTGCAGGCGTAACAGTGGATGCTATTCAATTTTTTCTTCTGGGGCATATCTGGCAGTTTCTAGTGTCTGGTTCTTAGGATTATATTGGAATTGCAGTTAGCATTCTACAGTTTATTCTCCCTTTTCAAAATCTTCCTTTCTAATGAATGATTAAAAAGTAAATTTTAAGTGGCTTTGCCAATAAGTTATTCCTTTGACACGGTACATTTTAAAGCCAATAAAATATATACCCCAGATTTTTAAAGATTATTTGTTCCCTAATGAATCATCAGGAGTGAATAGGAATTAATGAGCCCTGAAAGCTTCTACATAACATCTGATATCCAAACTCCAGGAAGACAGATTGTCACCCAATTAGTCATGTCAGATTTAACTGGGACCTCCTCTAGAAATAGTCATCAACAAATGCTAAGTGTCTGTGATTGTGAAAGTTCTAACAGTTCTGGAGCCTCTTAAGGATGAATAGACAATGAAGAATTTTAATTTTCGTATAAATGTATTTGTAGAGAGCCTCAAACCCAAATTCATGAAGCTCTAGAATTTTGGACTTTCTAAGCTCAAGAGCATGAATACAGTTCTGGACCCACAGACTATGCTAAGCTATTCTTGATGAGAACAAGCACATAGTTTTTCAAGGGAGAAATCTCAGTCCAAACCCTACCTAGGGAAAAAGGAGAATAGAGATCCATCTATAGGAGTGAACAATAATTCATGAGAGGCATGGTTTATTAAAAACATACATTCTGTGCTTCTTGGAAAATCTGCTTAGAGTACAAAAACTTAATTTTTCAAATTACTGCATTATTCATCTAATATTTCCCCAACAGCTGAATTGGGAAAAAAAAAAAAAAGTCTGCTGGCATTGACATTTTTAGAAATGGAAAATTTTTAAAAAATCTCTTTTACCTGATTTTTAAAATAGGTAAATTACCATTGATTATTTTCTCTTTATCTCAGCAATGTTTGAGAGAAAATTAAACTTTGTTTTAAGTTATTATTAAGATTAAATACAGATTTGTATTATCATGGCAAACTACCCATTATTAAGGCAAAAACAAAAATTTGCTGTAATATTTCTTCATCAAGATTTTTATGGTTTTCATAAACATATTTAGAGAATTAATGCAGGGCGAGTATAGCTCAGTGATTAAGTGCCTGCTTCACATGTACGAGGTCCCAGGTTCAATCCTGGTATCTCCTAAAAAAATTTTTAAAAAGGAATGAATCATGAACATATATAGAGAATTAAAGGCAATTTAGTTATTGGTGTAAGTCTTCTAACACCAAAGAGGTTAAATTTCAAATGTTCATACCACCTATACTACATTCTGAAAATACATCATGTGAAAATGTTAAGAGTAAAATTGAATTATGGAGGTGAAAGAAATAGAATCATTACATTCTAGGGGCTAAATTGTCTTAGTGATAATATGATCATAATGCAGATGAATAAAGCTAAGACATATTCTTGTCCCAAGGTTAACAACAATTTGTTAGCAGGACTAGGACTCAAATTTTAATTCTTTCTTTGGTGCTCAGCTGAAAATGTTCATTTATGGAGAAAATGTATTTCAAAGTCTCTTTTTAAAAGGTAGCTTTAGTTAAGAATAGCATTGTACAAGAATCATAATTGGTTGCTAAAACTAGTGAGGAAAGGTTTGTAGAAAATGGTCTTCATACAAGTGACTTATTAATTTCAAAGTGAAGGAAATGGATGTGACTCCATCTATTGGGTTTTTGTCTATCATATGATTCGATTCCCGGCGCCTCCTGGTGAAGGCACGCTGGCCTGTGCCTCGGAAACCTAGTGCAGCAAGATGATGCGACAAAGGGAAACGCAGAGGAGAGACAGTGAGAGATGCAGCAGACCAGGGAGATGAGGTGGTTCAAGCAATTGAGTGCCTCACTGCCACACTGGAGGCTCCGGGAGGGTTCCCAGTACCTCAAGACGAGAGGAAAAAAAGACAAGCAGACAAGGAAGAACACATAGTGAATGGACATAGAGCTCAGACAGAAAGCACAAACAAAGGAGGGGGGGTGTGGGGGGGTGGGAGATGTAAAAAAATTTTTTTTTCAAAGGGAGGTGTAATTTGCAATTGAGAGACCAGGCAAATACTACTTTAACCAAATGATCAAAGTTAACATCACCAAAACTGGGACAGCCAATAGGATGCATTGAAAAAGCATTATTTCTGTGGTATTCTTGTCAAAAGTACTTATCCTGAATATAATGGTTAGAAAACATCAAATAAACCCAAATTAAGAAATATTAAACAAAATAACTGGCCTGGAATCTTCAGGGAAGTCAAGATCATTAAAGACTGAGAAATATTATAGATTAAAAGAGAATAAATGAACATAACAACTAAAAACATTGTGAGGTCCTGGATTACATGTTGAACGGAAGGAAAAATAAAACAAAAGGAAATTATTGAGAAAACTGGTAAATTTTATTACGAACTGTGAATTAGATATTAGTATATTGTCAATGTCAGATTTCCTGATTTTCATAATTATTGTATGGTAATGTAAAAGAATATCCTTTTTCTTGAAATAAATATTGAAGTATAATATCTATAACTTACTCTCAAATGGTACAAAACAATTCATAGAAAGAAAAATAGAACAAAATGTTAGCAATTGATCACCTAAGTCAATGTATATGAATCATCTTTTATTTTATTTATTTTTTATAAATTTGAATATATATGAACATAAAGTTACAAAAAGGAACCTCATTTTATACATAACATTAAGTTAATTTGAGGTAAATATAGAACTCTTGTTTATTTATATTCTAATGCATGTTTTAGGGTTCTTGCAAACATTTGTCCTCAAGACAAAGTCTTTAAAACTATACCTCCATGTTGTAGATAAACATCACTCCATTTCTAACTTAGAATGCTCAAAGCTACAGAAAATCTGCGACATAAGAGCAAAATTTTAAGGACCATTTTTATAAATTAAGACAGGCTATATTCCTCAGCTCTCCAAAAGATGAAATTTAAAACTAAATTCTGGTTAACATCTTCATCAAACTAAAAGGGATAAGGATCAACAGAGCTTAAAAAATCATATCATCTTTGTTTGAGCTCCCCTCAGTGGCTTTATCTAGAATTTCACCTGGCCAACGTAGGAGCAGCCCTAAATTTCTGTCCCCACAAAATTTCACTCTACAGATTAAGTAGAAATAAGACTTACTCCAACACTGTGAAAGATACAGAAATGCAACTATTCAGGATCCTTTTGCAAACCCCTAAAATATTAAAACTAGGCTACTTAGGACAGTATGAAGTATATAGAAACTTCAGGTTTATCAAACATGATCAGTCTTTTCACATTAGAACTATAAAAACACAGATAGAACTTTCATTGAGAGAATAATGTTGGACTATAAAACCTAATGGAAAAATATTGTAGGACATTATGACATTTTTCTTGTCTGTATTTTCAAAGGAAATATGTATTTGGGGGCTCAGGTACAAGTGTAATTCATAACAACATGTGTTTGTGTTCTCTAATTTCAGTATTTCATGAGCAATTAATTTGCTTATGTGATAGTCATACAAAAATGTACAAGATAACAATGTAAGTATAAATATATGGAAATATGCTGAGCTTCTATTTTGAGTACATAAATATTATGTTTGTATCAGAGGCAGACTTTTAGTACTTGATCTATTAGACAGAAGGAAAGTGAAGCAGAAAAATTAATTAGAAGATAATACTGAATAAATAGGATTTTAAGATATCTTATTTGGTAGCGGACATTGTGTGAGTGCATGTATGTATGTGCATATTGTGTGGGTGCAACTAGCACTCCTTTCTCCCCCTGGAAAGACTTTCCCTCTACTTGGGGGAATTACTTGAACACCCAACTTCCAGATGTTTCAAATGGGAGGCAGCATTGTCCTGCTTTCCTGGCCACAGGGACTGGTGGTCATCTGGCACAGGGTTGTAGCCAGCCTCCACCTTCTCCTCAATGATTCCTGCTTCCTGGTTTCCAAACCCTAACACACCATATGAGGGCTGGTCAGTGTGACTGATAAAATATTGATGAAGGCATTATATGCCACTGTCGAGATTAGCTCATAATAGACATTGTGACTCCTGTCTTGGTCCTTCTCCTTTCCTCTTTTTTTTTTTTCTGTCTCTCTCTGTCCCTCTGCCTGGGTCATCACTAGCTTTTGGGTAGGTCAACAGCCAAGTTGTGAGCAGCCCTATGGAGGGGTCAATGGGAAGAAACAGAAGATTCATTTGTCTAGTGTCATTCTTGGGTGCCACTTCCATGGTTTGAGTCTGAAACACACTCTCACTGTCTTGACCTACTGAAACTACACGTGTTGGAGTCCTAATTTTTTCATGCTCAGATCAAATGCCATCTCTATATTGAAGCCACCAGACTCTGTGAACATATATGGCTAATAATATTTCTAATCTCTATGATGTTCTAATTGTTACAGTGGAATTTTTGACTTATGGCAAAACTAGGATATTCTTTGATCATTCTGTGACACCTTAGATACCAACTTCAGGTACTAAACAGAATCTAAAAGGGAAAGGGAGGTAATAAAAAAGTGTTATTAAAATGCTTTCACATTCTCTATTTTTATTCCTTCCTCTCTATCTATTTATAAACTAACAAATATATTTAAAATATATTTGAATGTATGGACCTACTAATAGAATATTTTGACCAATCAAAAACAAAGTAAAACGAAGTGGCCATTTCTGTGTGCTGGATACAACTACCAGTCTGGAAGATGGAGGTAGTGGTGCAGAAATGCCCTTTCAATTTTCAGCTGCATAAATCACACCTGTTGAAACCTATCTCTTTTTCCAGCTTCAGATTACGTGCCATCTAGATTGGGAAGTCCTCCCCATCCATACAAATGGAATGAATTGTTTTCTACCATTATTTTAACCCTTGTATTGTGTAATGAATTGTATACTTGTTGGTATTCCTAACTATATTTTTTATGCCCTTTAAAGTCAGGGAAAATTATTTTATCCCCTACAGCAGAGCTCTTCAAAGTGTACTGTACAAACTGATACTGGTCTGTGAAGAATTACTCCTGGACCATGGTGAGGTAAGTAAATAAACTGAATAGGAACATTTAAAATTTCTATAGTAGCAATTTAACTTTACTGTGGTTTCCAAGCAAGTAATCAGTAAAACTGATTTTTGAAATCTGTTTGAAAATAATAGAGACCAACTTCGGTTTTGTCAAATTTGTGGGATATGTGCCCAGGTGATGCACAGTGGTACAATGTTATAACATAATATTTAAAGGTTAGTTTGCCAGTAGTATCCCAATAAAAAAAAATAATCTAAGCATATGTCAGCATTTACTTATTGTTACAAGTTGTTATTTTTACAACCATAAAAATTTTTATTCAATCATCTTTTTAAATTATGCTTAGCATTATTATCTAAATCAGTAAAGTAGATTTGTATTATTTACGTTTAACGTGAAGGTACACAGGTAAAAAAATCTTCAATGACTTTTGGTTCATTAAGACATGATACACTTTTATTGAGATCTGCAGTATTAGGACTACACTAAATAATGATAATAGAAGTGACTCACAAGGATAAAAATAAAGTTCACAGTCTTTTAACTCAAGGGTATGATTCCCCATATATTGATTTAAGTTTTGTAACTATATTTGGCTATAACATGTTACATAACAGATTGTTTTGTACATTTCTTCAGAAATTTACTGTCCTGTGAAGCAATGAAGCTGTCACAACTTAAGTCAGATGTACATATAAAACATAAAGAAATACAAAAAGTCAGCATGTGGCTCAAGCAGTTGAGTGTCTGCCTCCCAAATGGGAGGTCCCGGGTTCTGTTCCTGATGCCTTCTGAAAAAAACAAAACAAAACAACAAACAACAAACAACAAGCAAAACAAATGATAAAACCAATGAAAGGAAGCCAGTGTGGCTCAGTGGTTGAACTCCGACTTAACACATACCAATTTCAGGGTTTAATCCCTGGCCCCGGTACCTCAAAAAAATATAAATAAAAATAAAAGAGTTCATTAAAAGAAAAATAATATAATTCTTTGATGTCTTTTCTAGGCAGAAATTTGGATTTCTAAGATTAAAAAATGCCATCTAAATTGCTGGTATTTTAGTGAAAGATAATCATTAGGAAGGCTAAAATTAAAAGATTGGCAAAGGTCAAGTGTTGATTAGGATGTGGAGCAATTCAAACTGTCATATGCTGCTGGTTGCATCTAAATTATGACAACCACTTAGGGATATATTTTGGCAGTTTCTTAAAAAGTTAAGTGTACACCTACCATGTCACCCAGCCATTCCACTCCAGGAGAAATTAAAACATATGTCTCTATGTCCATGCAAAGGCTTATACAAACGCTCATGTCAGCTTTATTTGTAATAACCAAAATCTTAGCCCTAATGGGCATCATCAGATGAATGGCTAAACCATAAAACTAACTCAAAATAAATGCTAAGCCTCAATAAAAAATAATTTTCTAATGAAGCATGCAACAACAACAAAAAAGGGTAAATACTGCATGAGTCCATTTATAACCGTCAAACTAAACTAGCAATATAAATCCATTAAGATGGAGAAAATGATATAGGTTGGATAGATGGATGATAGATAGATAGAGATGACTGATATGTTTTTAGCTCTGTATTCTTAAAAGGCCTAGAAACAGTGATTAGTCCTTTATAAATGAAGGGCTAGTAAATTAGTTTGTAAAATATCATTTCTCACCTAAATGACAGAGATCTTGAAAAAACTGCTGATTCCAGGTCTGTGGAATGAAATGTACAAGATGATCCTGGAATATCTTGTCATAACAGATCAAGAGGAAGCTATCAGCTATTAAAAATTATTAGCCTCATTTCAAATGAAGGCAAAAGCTAAATTACAGAGGCTCTGGCTGTCAAAAATGGAATAATTTGAGCTTCAAAAATGGTAACAACTGCAATGTATTGATTCCCATCAAATATGTTTAAATCCTTGAGCCCATATTATTTATTTATTTATTCATTTATTATTTTTTAGGAGGTAATGGGACTTGAATCCAGGACCTTGTACATGGGAAGCAGGCTCTTAAACCGCTGAACTACATCTGCTCCCTTCAATTATTTTTATGTAAAAATGTAATGATCTGCTTCAGAAGATAATGTGGAATCAATACATCACTTTGAAAACTAAGAAATAATAGGAATGAATCAAGTACGTAGCAACCCCTTCTATAATGAATTAATAAATCTGGGCATTAAGCATCAATAACTGCTAACATTACAAATAGAGAGACAACATATATATTGTCTCCTACCCTCTTGCCCAAGACTACTTTTAATTCTCCAAAGAGATAGAACCTGAGTCTAATTAACCTTCTGGATCCAGCTAGTAATTTTCAGATACTACAGAGTATAGAGGCAAAATCCAGATAGTGGTAAACTCTCCAGGTCAGACACCTACATTCTTCAAGAAATAAATTGAAAGGAAAAAAAGAAAAAAAGAAATAGGTGAAGGATAGATTGAATAAGACTTAAATAAATACATATATATAATTTTTTTAAATGGACACGATTAAGCTATATTATTTAGGGATATACATTTATATCATAAAAATAAAGAAAAAGTAAAGAAAAAAGAAGTAATTATTATAAGAATTCAGGATAATAGTTGTTTATGAAAGAAAGGATGGGTTCATTATGGGACAAGACATTTGGAAGTGCCTATGGGATGGTTGGCAATGTTTTGTTTCATTAGCTGGTGATTTGCCTGATAATAATCCTTTAAATTATACATTTGTTCTAATAATAATCCTTTAAAAATTATACATTTGTTCTGTGGGTTTTTCTGGAGGTTTCATTTTATTATAAAAATTCTTTTAAAAGAAGGAAGAAGAAGAGGAGGTGGATAAGGAAAAGAAAAAGGAGATAAAAAGGAGAGGAAAAGAGGGAAAGAAGACCTATGCAAAGGAGATTCATGGATTCAGAATCCATTTTTTCATCAAAAATTAATTCAAAAAGAAACTACTGTTTTATACATTGAATTATGAATTGGCTACTATTGAAGAATTGAAGATGAGTTTTGAAATTGCATCACTTGTTTGCTTCATTTTGTAGAAAAGTGAAAAGTAGCTTTACAAGATTATTTTTTTATATTTAACTTTACTCTTTTTATTTATTTTTTATTTTTAAAGGAGCTTTAGATTACATAAATGTTACAAGGAAAATATAGGGGATTCCCATGTATGCCCTCACCTCCCCCTTCCACACTTTTGCCCATTAACAGCATTTTTCATTAGTGTGGTACATTTCTTACAATTTGAGGGAAGGGTCCGCAGGCAGGCAAAAATATGGCTGGCTCAAGTAGCTGAAACCAGGGTCTGAGGTTGATAACGCGCCTCCCCTGCAGGCATCAAGTATGAGATAGATAATCTGCCTCCTTGAAAGCCCGCTCCAAAGTGCCAGCCATGGTGCCGGTGCGGGGCCCTTTGCTTCAGACCCTCAGATCGTGTAGTACTCCCTAGTAACAGCTTACACGCACCAATCACAATGCCACAGTCTCATCAACCCTGACAGCCGCCCATTAGTACCGGCCCTCAGATTTCAAACCTTTCCCTAGCAACCGCCTATGGTAGCCAATCAGAAGCCTCTAGTAGTTAGCCAATAAGCAACGTACACGCCCCCCTAAACCCTATAAATCTGTAAGCACTTCCACAATAAAGCAGACCTGCACCATCAGCCAGTCTCCGTGAGCATCACTAGCGTCGGTCTTACCTCCCGCGCAGCCCGGCCTCCCAATTGATGAGCACATATTGAAGCATTGCTATTATACTAAGCATGGTCTATAGTTTACATTAAGGTTTACACTTCGCACCATACAATTTTATAAGTTTTGACAAAATGTATAACAACTTGTATCCCTCATTGCAATATCATGCAGAACAATTCCAATGTCCCCAAAATGCCCATTGTTATACCTATTCTTCCCTCTCCCTCCCTTCAGAACCTGTTGTGACCACTGTCTTTATATCAATGTTACAAGTTCTTCCATTACTAGAATAATAATGTCTACTTTAGCCCATAGTTGCATGCCCCCTTATGTTTGTACATTATTACTTTAAATTTCTTCTTAAATTACCAGCAGCATACTTCTGTGAGACGTTTTTCTCTATGCTGTTATTAAAATAAAATATAAAAATATGTATATTCATGGTATATGCAGCATAGTCACCAATCTAATTTAAATTAGATAAATTAACAATAAAACAGCCATCTTATTTGATACATGAAATGTTATAAATATTTTTAGCAGTTTGATATTGTTTATGAATACCAAAAATAGATATTGGCTTATGTTAGTAAACTGGTCTAAGTTTTCACATTTACTTGAATAAATTATGATTAAGGCTTTGACTGGACTATGTCAGTAGGAAATTGAGTCCCTGCCCCTTGATGGATGGGAACTCACAGAGAAAAGACATGGCAAAAGACAGAGTTGAAAGTTTTGAGCTGGGTCTCTGGGAAGTAAACACACAGGAGAAGAACACAGAGGAGTAGATGGATCCATAGATACAGCAGAGGTCCTGGGTCTAAGAGTCTACTGTTGGTCTTGTGGATAGAGCAGAGCAGCTGAGCCCAGAGAGAAACAAGTCCTGAGAAGAGAGGAGCCCAGTAAGAATGAACCCTTGCAGACGTTGGCAGCCATCTTGCTCCAACATGTGTCAATAGAGGGAAAAAACTTACATTTTATAGCCTGGTAACTGTAAGCTTATACCCAAGTAAATACTCTTTTATAAAAGCCAACAGATTTCTGGTATTTTGCATCAGCACCCCTTTGGCTGACTAATACAATATTGATATGATGTATTCATTCAGATTGTTTATATAGGCCTTTGGGGAAATTCCTGTTTCCTCATTTTTTGTTTGTTTGTTTCAATATGTTTGTAGAACAATAAAAGTTATAATTACTGAGAAGAAATTTTATGTCTGCTTATCTAAAAAAAATATTTAGGCTTGTATTACATATGATTTTGCTTTTTATTTCATTTTTCTAGCAATCCACTTCTATTGTATTTTAAAAGAATATTGTTCTGCAATAAAATGGAAATTAAACACCTATTCCTTCAACATATATGATTTGAGAAGTACTGCCTTTTAGCACTTAGCAGATCATCTTTTACTTAATTTGTAATTAATATATGAAATTGATTTTTTAACTCAACCACAAACAAAATCTTGTTTGGCATTACTTATAAAATCTCAAAGTTTCCTCATCTCACATTTTTATTTTTACTCTGCAATAATACTTCACTACAGAGTTCACTTGACTATAATTCAATGGAATTCAGTTCAGTTATACCAAACTCCTGCAATGCAAAACATACTAAACAAAGTAGAGGAACGGATCATTAATAAATTGCTGCAAGCCTTAGCTTACAGTTGAATATGGAGAATAAGAAAATACGTACATACTTTGATATAAATGCAAATAGAATGTGTGACAAGCATTGCACTACATAGGGAGAGTATGTTTTTGTTTTTGTTGTTTTTCAGCAGTAAAAAGAGTTTATTGAGAAATAGGAGGAAAGAACAGAGCTTGTGAGAAATGAGAGGATGGAAATATGAAAAATTTTTAACCATATTTTTTATTTATTTTTAAAAGATACATAGATTACATAAAATGTTACATTAAAAATATAGGGGATTCCCATATGCCCCACTCCCCATACCTCCCACTTTTCCCACATTAACAACTTCTTTCATTAGTATGGTACATTCATTGCAAGTGGTGAACATATTTTGGGACATTGCCACACAGCATGGATTATAGTTTACACTGTAGTTTATACTCTCTCCTACTCCATTCTGTAGGTTATGGCAGGATATATAAAGGCCTGTGTGGGCTCCTCTAGGCAGAGAGAGCAATAAGGCAGATGCCTTTACTAAGCTACTGATTACTCCTTCCCTTGCTAATTCTAAGGGAAGGGGTGTGCCAGCTGTTATTGGTTGTCGCACCAAAGGTGGGGTCCAATGGTAAGGCCTTTTGTGTGGAGTTATCTGGCCCCAATGGGGAGGCCTGTTTAGAATTATATGGGGCCTCCCTTTGGCCCTGGAAAGAGCCCCAACTGGAACCTCATGGTCAATGTCTCAGAGGGGTCTCATGGCCATGTTGTCTGTATCAGCTTTGGGAAGATGCAACCTCTGAAGGCACCTGGCCTGTCTTACTCTTGTGACCCAGTATTTCATGACTGTCCCCTTTTGGGCCTGCCTACCACCATTACCTTTATCCTATTAGTGGGGCCATGTATCTTCAAAATTCTAACAAGGTTTATTTCTTCCAGAACCAATGCCTTCCAGAACAGGACATTAGTCATGTGAGGATTTCATCCAGTTTCAACCATTATGTTGGACCTGTCTCTCCTTGACCTCAATTGAATAGCCTGAGAGGTTTATGCCCTGTCAGGCAGGGACTACTGCCCTAACCAGGAGGAAGTAGCCACAGGAGAATGACATCACCCTTCAGCACCTCCTTAAGTATAAGGGCATGAGCTCTCTGAGCAGGGAGTTAAGGCAGGTTAGTAAAGGGAAATGAGAAGAAGAAATATTATGTTTTTTAGGATAAGATCAAAGGAGGATACCACAGACAGATTTTAATGGAGTTATCATTAAATGCCATCCATCTTATCAGAAAGGGTATTGCTGTGACCCCATAACTAATCCTGAACTGTTTACTGGTGGAATCATTTCTTTGTTATTATATCTGTCAGAGGAAACTTAATTTCTTCCAGGTTATATTGTCTGAAAACTTGTAACTCTAAGTCTTTTTCTATTGTTATAACTCTAATCTTTCTTGAGGTAGAGTCTTTCTCCTCAGCTGCTACTTCTTAGATATTTTTCAATTACTCTGACCTCCCACATCCCTGGAACTCCAATTAGGAACTATGAAATAATTCCCTCCTGTCAAATAATCCTTTCCAACACAGGTTTTATAGACTTATCCTGTCTTCCCCCAATTTTCTTCATAGATTCTATGAGCCAAAATTTTTACAGTGCCTGCTCATGCATTATCCAGTACATTCTGCAAAAGACCTTTGTAAAAAAAGAGAACTGCATTAAACCCAAATTGATAAATAGCTCTTTTGTAGTCATATAATTTTCACCTGTCCCCCAAGTACTATAGTACACACAACCTCCCTAGAAAAAATATATACTGGTTTTCTCTAAATTCAGAATGACACCTCCAATTTAGATAGAGACAAACATGTCTATATCTTTGAAATAACTGAAGGGTTTTCTCCTCTTCTTCTTTTTTCTCCCTCCAAATAGTGTGATACAAAATTGAGTTCAAAAAGGAGTTAATGGGAAAAAAGTATGTAAAATATAGAAATGCACAACATAAACTTACAGAATGAGAAAAGAAGGGCACATAGAAAAAAGAAAAACTGACTTGTTGGAAGAGTAGGGTTATAAGTGAATATTTTCTTTCGAATATTTAGAAACTATACAAATACCAAAAATATTACTCATATGGTAGAAATGTATTACCTGATTTTAAACTCAAGCTAAGATTTATCTTCAACATTTTAGAGTTAGACACATCAGATCAGGGCATTTTTTTTTAAGTGAGAGACTCCAGCAGGAAGCTAATTTATTCTTGGGAATCAACTTCAATCATCATCATCATCACCATCATCATCATCATCATCCCATAGAATACTCCAGCTTTTAAAAATCCTAACATCATTATCTAATTGGGTTATATCATGTTTTATTTTTGCCATCTAGTTCTTCATGCTCTAATAATTCTAAAATGCTGAAATTTAATTTGTCAATGTACCATCATAAAGAAACCTAGAGTTGAAAAGTACAATCAACATGCTGTAAGTAAATACAGGGGAAGTAAGTGAAAACTACTTTTCCAACTTTGACAATGAAATAAAATTAGTTATTTTCATCCTAACTTTGAGCTCAAAGAGAAGGCCAGGACTGAATAAACAAAAGTAAAATATGGCCAACTCCTGACTCTACCCCATTCAGTAGTGGGAGAGAGGGATATACCTAGTACCAAAGAGAGTAAGGGCTAAATCTCTCTCTACTTCAAGGAAGTAGTGATTTGACTTTGGAATGAAGTAGAAAGTAGGGCAAATTCAGCAGTGGTCACAAAATCCTTTAATTCCCCAGAGGTATCCCAGTAGCTACCTTGTCAGGGAAATACAGCCACACCATGCAGATCTCCAAGTCACCTGTCCTTCAAAGAGATTATTTAAATTTTGCTTTAATTTTATTTATTTTATATCAGATTAGTATGAAAGGAAAATATAACTAATATATTCATTCATTTTTTTCAATTAATAGTGTATTAGTCAGGGTTCTCTTGGGAAACAGCATCTACAGGAGAGACCTGTCAACAGTATACGATTCTATGAGTGTCTCTCATGTGACCGTGGGGATGCACAAGTCCAGGTTCTGCAGGCAGGCTGCAACCAGGGGCTCCAATGAAAGTCTAATGAAGGTTCTTGATGAGTTCTGGGGGATGTTGGCTGTCCAAAGATGAGCTGGGAAATTCTCATTCAATGCTGGAATCACTTCCCCTGTTAAGGCATTCAACTGATTGGATAAAATGTCACTCATTGCTGATAGTAAGCTCCCTGATTGATGTAATTGTAATCAGCTATCTATGATTTACCACTGCAGTAGAGTCAATGGTGACTAAAGTCCATAAATGCCCTTGTATTACACTTAGCCCAGTGCTTGTTTGACCAAGAGCTAAGTCATGGTCCCTGCTCTCATACAGTTATATTCTAATTCTAATTCAGGCAAGAGTAAACAGGTGACTAATACAACCATCCTTTCAGCAAGTATGTATATGATAGTTACTATAAACCAGGCCTTGTTATACCAAACAATTTTACATGGTCCTGTTCTTATGGAACTTATATACCATATGGAAAAGGATGAAACAAACAAACAAAAAACAAATAAGTTAAACTAAATAAATATCAGAGAGTGGTAAGCTGTAGAAGAAAATAAAACATGAAATGAGTTAGAGTGAATGGGGCAAGGGGAATGTGTGCTACATTTTATTGTGTGGTTAGTGAAAGACTCTCTGATAAGGTGGCTTTGAAACAAATGTTGCAAATCTCTTAATGTGGGAGAAGTTTGGTATGCCAGAGAAAGAAATATGAGTGTGCATGAGAGGAAGAATATTTGGAGATGAGATCAAAGAAGGAAAGAGAGGTCACCTCAGGTTGGGAATCAGCTCATGAGATCTTCTAGGCTATGGTAAACAATTGAATTGAAATCTAACTGCAGCTGGAAGCTACTGGGGAATATGGTTTAAACCAATGAATGATGTGATCTGATTTACATTTTTTAAAAAACCACTGGTAGCTCTGAGAAGAAAAAATTTAAGGGCCTAAATAGAAAACAGAGAGACTAGTATGAAGCTCTCGAAGAATCCTGGACAAATTTTGAGACAAGTGAAAATGTAGGTATGGAGAGATTATAATTAGGGAGTTCTGGAAAGAAGTCATAGAGCAGGCAAGCTCAACTATCTCACGGAAACAAAGGTAAAGGAGCCAAAAGCCGCCCAAGGGAATTGCTTTGGGATCAACAGACCAGGACAAGACTACACAATCCCCAGGAGGGTGAGGACAGAGAGAGAGGAAGAACCCAAAACAACAAACATGAGTTACCAAAGTTTTGGAGAGGATGTGGAAAGATAAGAATACTTATTCCTTGTTGGTGGGAATGTAGAATGGTATAGACACTGTGGAGGACTGCTTGGCAGTTTCTCAGGAAAATGAGACTTGCCATATGACACAGTAATACCCAGAAGAACTGAGAGCAGTGACATGAACAGACATCTGCACACTGATGTGGCATTGATTCACCCTTGCCAGAACTTGGAAACAACCTAGGTGTCCACCCATTGCTGAATGGATGAACAAATTGTGATGTATTCACAGGATGGAATATTATGCAGTGGTAAGAACAATTGAAGTCATGAAGCATATGAAAACATGGATGAACTGGAGGATGTTATGTTGAGTGAAGCAAGTCAAACACAAAAGGACAAATACTGTGTGATTGTGCTAATTGTGAACTAAATACATTGTGTAAAATCATGAAGTTAATAATTAAAATATAGGTCACCAGAAAATAGAAGGGTAGAGAATTGAATGGAAAGCTGAGGATTAATCTGTGTAGATTTGGTAAAAAATCTCTTTGTAAATCTTAAGAAGTTAATAAAAATGGTGAAAGCACTTCATAGGGTTTGCAACTAGCAGAGATCTTATATGCGCATGACTGGTTGAAATGGTAAGTCTAAGATCATGTATATTACTAGAAGGAAAGTGAAAAATTGTAACACGGGACTGTATAAGTTAGTAAAACCTCATATAAAGTGTGAATATGGGTGATATTGCATATATAAGACTGTTTTTATGAAATATAAATACAAATAAACTAGAGAGACAGAAACAGAATAGCAGCTATATACAACAGTGGAAGCATAGAGAGATTGAGAGATGATGAGTTTTTTGTTTGTTTATTATTATTATTATAATGATGAAAATGCTCTAAAATTGATTGAAATGATGAATGAACAAATGTGTGGCTATATCAAATACCTTTGATTGTATACTTTGGATGGATTTATGGTTTATTACTTTTAATCAATAAAATTGATTTGTTAAAAAAAGTAGGTCTGGAGAAAAATGAACAGATAAAGATTGAATGTAGAGTTTGAAAAAATAGGGCTTACCAATGGATTACCTGTGATGGATTAGGGAGAGAAAACTTAAAAAAATGTGGCTAAATAGTTGCTGGGGCAATTTTGTGGATGGTATTGCTATTTGCCAAAAAGAGAGTACTTAGGAAGAAAGAAGAGGTTTGGAGCAGATAATAAATCACATAGGATTATGTTTTGTCTCAAAGAACAGAAAACCCAAAATAATAGTGATTTAACCAGCCTAGAAATTAATGAATTAATGAATTAATGAATTAACCAGCCTAGAAATTAATGAAGGCCAAACAGTTAGTATAGAATTGTGTATTAGTCAGGGTTCTCTGGGGAAACAACCAACAGGTGATATCTGTAAATATAATGAGATTTTTATAACAAAATTTTGGGCACCTGTGGAGATGAGTAAGTCTAAATTCCATAGGAAAGGTTGTAAGCTGGTAACTCCAGTGAAAGTGTTTGATGAATTCCTAGGAAAAACTGGCTGGTTGAAGTAGAGATGGAAATCCTTCTGACTTCTGAAATCATCACTTTTCCTTTTAAAACCTTCAACTGATTAGATGAGACATTTCTCACTGTTGAAGACCATCTCCTCAGTTGATTGTGGATGTAATCAGCTTCAGATGCAATCAACTTACTTATGATTTAAGTCCACAAAACATGCACATAGTAGCAGTCAGGTCAGTGCTTTTTTGAACAAACACTGAACACCATAACTTGGCCAAATTGTCACATGAACTTAGTTATCACAGGTGGGATGGTGTCTTCTTTATTTGATAAAAGACAAAGACATTGTTTATTTTTCTCCCCCACCATTTTCAGCCCATGTTTCTTATCTGTAAGTTCTCTTCATACTCTAATGTACATTATGGTTCTCCAGACACATCCTATTATCGGGCTTCCAGATTAGGAGTAAGAGTAAAGACAAAAAAGGGTAAATCTCAATAGAGTCAGTTACTTTTTTACAGCCTTCTGAGAAGATCCAAACAACAATTTTGCATTTCTCTCATTGCATTTACAGTTACACGACTGTACCTGGAGTCAAAGAAGGCCATGAGAGAAAGTTCTTTCTTTCCTAGCTGGTCACATTGTTCTGGATTACATTACTCAAGAACAAAGGGAGAAAGGATGTATGTAGAGGAAACTAAGTTTCTGGCACACACACACTGAAGGGTAATGAAAAACGTGTTGGTTATTAGATATTGAATATGTTGCTCTCAAAATAACTACTAAACATCAAATTTCCCAAAGCAAGAAAATGTAAACTCTGAAGGGAAGGAGACCATGATTGATCCCTTTGGAATGCCAAAATATATGAGTTGTTCAGAAGGGAAAGAAACCAATCAAGGGGAGTGAGAAGGGACAACATGTGAAGTTAGGGAAGAGGAAAAAGAGTGTAGATTCAAGAATACAAATAATAATAATAATTTCAAGAGAGGAAAAGTAATTGCTTGTTCCCAGCATCGTAGTAATCAAATTGTCCAATACAAAGAAAAGAAGAGAATTCTGAAAGCTACAAGTTATATATAAGCAATAAATTGTGTACAAGGAAATCCCAAAAAGATTAAGTGCAGATTTCTAATCAGGAAACATGGATGCAAGAAGGCAGTGGAACAGAATATTAAAGTGCTAAAAGAAAACAATTGCTAAGCAAGAATTTTATATCCATTAAGACTTTCTTTAAAAACTAAGGGAGAGATTAAGGCATTCCCAGAAAAACAAAATCTGAGAGAGTTTGTCACTACTAGACCTAACCTATAAGCAAGACTAATGGGAATTCTTTATACTGACAGGAAAAGACATAAGACATTGAATTGAAGCAGTATATAGGAATAAAGACCTCCTATAAAGGTAACCATGTGGACCATGTAGCAGTTTGATATGGTTATGAATGCCAAAAATAGATACTGGATTATGTTTGTAATCTGGTCTGTACCTGGGCATGATTAAGTTATGATCAGGGCTTTGATTGGGCCATGTCATTAGGTTGTGGGTGGGGACTCACAGATAAAAGGCATGGAAAAGGAAAGAGTTGAGGGTTTTTGGTGTTGGAAGTTTAATGGTGAAACTGTAAGCTGGAGCCCTGGGAAGTAAGCACACACAGGAAAAAGAAGCCAGCCCCAGGAAAAGAGGAATGCTGAGCCCAGGAAGAAGCAAGCCCTGGGAAGAAAGAAACCTTGAACCCAGAGAGATGCAAGACCCTGGAAGGGAGGAAGCCAGGAAGACTGAACCCTCATAGCCATTGGCAGCCAGCTTGCTTCAACATGTGAAAATAGACTTTGGTGAGGGAAGTAACTTATACTTTATGGCCTGTATCTGTAAGCTCCTACTGCAAATAAATGCCCTTTATAAAAACCAACCAATTTCTGGTATTTTGCCTCTGTACCCCTTTGGCTGACTAATACAGGCCATAATCCAATATCTATTTTTGGAATTCATAAATAATATCAACCTGCTATAAATATTTATAACATTTCATGTATCAAAGAAGATTGTTGTATTTCTTTAAATTGATTGTAATATGATTTAGTACTTGCATTGTTACCAATTTAAGGTTTTTTCAAATATTGTAATGTCTTTTTGGAATTCAGAGGATGGAGTGTAGCAATTTGATACTGGATGCCAGTACTATTATATTATATTTCTTGTTAAGCCAATCTTGTACTTTGTAGTCACTAAAATGCAAATACCCGAAAGGTATTGATAAATTTATGGTTTTGGATAATGAATAAAGGCACAATTTGTAACAAATATAACATAAAGGTAAGGAGTCAGAGAGGTATATGAATAATGTATTTGTATGCTCTTAAAATTAATTTGGTATCAGGAAGTGGCTGTGGCTCAATCAGATGAGCTCCCGTCTACCACTTGGGAGGCCCTCGGTTCATGTCCCAGGACCTCCTTGAGAAGGCAGGCTCACTTGCCTGCTGTGGAGCACCGCCTGGCCCACAAGCACCGTGGAACACCACCTGGGCTTGCAGATGCCACAGAGCACTGCCTGGGTCCACAGATTCCATGGAGTGCCACCCAGCCCACAAGCACCACAGAGGGCCACCCGGCCTACAGACTCTGTGGAGGCTGACTCAGCAAACAAACAACAAAAAAAAGGTGATACAGTAAAAGAAGGGAGACAAGCAAGAAAACAGAAGAGCCCACAGCAAATGGACACAGAGAGCAGACAACAAACAAGCCACAAGGGGGGAGGGGAAATAAAATCAAATAAATACAGACACAGAAAAACATACAGTGAAATGGACACAGAGAGCAGACAACACACAAAAAGTCACAAGGGGGGAATAAAAAATTAATTTTGTATCAAATGATATGTGATTGTTACACATTTAGGATGTTAAATTCAATCCCCATTTTAACCATAAAGAAAATATATGAAAAATATGTACAGAAAAAATGAGAAGAGACCAAAAATGGCACATTGCAGGAATAAAATAATTGTGAATGTAGGCATTAACAGAATAACTGAGGTACAAAAAGGGTGTAAGTCTTACAGAGAATAAATAGCAAAATGGAGGGAGGAAGTCCTACAATATTAGTAATTACTTTAAATGTAAATAGATTGAACTGCCCAGTCAAAGAGAGAGATTGGCAAAATAAATAAAAAAGCATAACCCAATGTATTAGTCAGCCAAAGGGGTGCTGATACAAAACACCAGAAATTGCTTGGTTTTTATAAAGGGTATTCATTTGGGATAGAAGCTTACAGTTAACAGACCATAAAGTGAAAGTTACTTCCCTCATCAAAGTCTTTTGCCAAGTGTTAGAGCAAGACAGCTTCCAACCTCTGCTCAGTTTCAGCATAAGAGTATGTTTGGAAACTGGGCATGATTAAGTTATGTTTAGGGCTTTGATTGAGTATATAAACACAAATTGGTTGAATTCAAAGAGATAAGTAGGTTGAAAGTAAAAGAATGGGGGAGAAATGTGCCATGCAAATAGGAACCAAAAGAGAGCTGGGGTAGCTATACTAATATCAGATAAAATAGACTTTAAGTCAAAATCTCTTATGAGGGACAATAAAGGTCATGATATATTGTTAAAGGGGTTGATTTAAGAAGACATAGCAATTACAAATATATATGCACCTAATAGCAGAACCCTGAAATTTATGAAGCAAAAATTGACAGATTTGGGGAAACAGATGTGGCTCAACCAACTGGGTTCCCATCAACCATATAAGAGGTCCAGTGTTCGATACCCAGGACATCCTGGTGAGGGCAAGCTGACCCACACAGTGAGCTGGCCCAGGTGGGAATGCCACCCCATGCAGGAGTGCTGACCAACATGGAGAGCTGGTGCAGAAAGATGACACAAAAAGAGACACAAAGGAGAAAATAAGAATACAAAGCAGAACAGGAAGTTGAGGTGACACAAGAGAGTAATTATCTCTCTCCCACTCTGGAAGGTCCCAGAATCAGTTCTTGGAGCTGCCTAATGAGAATACAAGCAGACACAGAAGAACACACAGTGAATGGACACAGAGAGCAGACAATGGAGGGAACAGGGGGGATGGGGGGTGAAGGGATAAATAAATTTAAAAAATACATCTTTAAAAAATTGACAGATTTGAAGGAGAAAGAGTTGGCTGTACATTAGTAGTAGGAGACTTAATACATCACTTTCAATAATGGATAGAACATCTAGACAGAATATCAATAAGGAAATAGAAGCCTTGAATGATACTACAAACTAACTGTACCTAACAGACATTTATAGAATAGTTACCCAGCAGCAGAATACACATTCTTCTCTAGCACACATGAATCATTCTCTGAGACAGATGACAAGAGTAGATCACACAAAAAAAGACTCAATCATTTAAAAAATATTAGAATCATAAAATGTATCTTTTCTGACCACATTGAAATGAAGCTAGGAATCAATAAAAGAGGTAAAGCTGGAAAATTCACAAATATGTAGAAATTATATAGGTTACTCTTAAGGAACCAATTGATCAAAGAAAAAATCAAAAGGGAAATTAGAACATAGCCTGAGGTAAATGAAAAAGGAAAACAGCATACAAACCTTATGAGATTAAATAAAAATAGTGCTGACAGGGAAATTTACAGCTTTAAATACATTAAAAAAGAAGAATGAATGGAGTGGCTCAGCTAGTTGAGCACCTACCTCCCATATGGGAGGTTCCATGTTTAGTTCCTGGTGCCTCCTAAAGAAGACAAGCAAAGAATGAGCAGCCAAGGAGCAGACATCAAGCAAAAACAATGAGCAGACAACAATAAAAACAATTAGATAATGAGCAAAAAACAAAACAAGCAAGGAGATGTGGATCGAGCAGTTGAGCACCTTCCTCCCACATTGGAAGTCTCTGGTTCAGTTCCCAGTACTTCCAAAAGAAAAAACAAACAGGCAACAAGCAGACAATTAGCAAACAACCACAATGAGCCAAAATTTGAGGGCAAAAAACAATGAGCAAAAACAATGAACAAGCAGATGAGGGAACCATCTCAGGAGGGAGAGGGGGAAAGAAGCAGAAAGATCTCAAATCAAAGACCTAACCTCACAATAGGAAGATCTAGAAAAAGAAGAGTAAACTAAACCGAAGCAAGCAGAAGTAAGGAAATAAATATTAGAACAGAGATAAATGAAATAGAAAGTAAAAAAAAAAAAATCAAGAAATCCAAAACTTAATTCTTTGAAACAATCAATAAAATAGACAAACTATTAACTAGACTGACAAAGAAGAAAGAAAGAAGACACAAATAACTAAATCAGATATGAAAAGCAGAGTCACACAATCAACCCCATAGAAATAAAAAGGAATATAAAAGGAAACTATGAAAATTGCATGCCAAAAATTAAATTAAAATTAAATAATTAAATGGAAAAATCCCTAGAAACCCACAAACTACCTAAACTGAAACATTAAGAAATAGAAGATCTCAGCATACCAAGAACAAATAAAGAGATTGAATCATTAATCAAAAACCTTCACAGCAAGAAAGGTTCAGGATCAGATGGATTCACAGATGAATTTTACCAAATATTCTAAGAAAAGTAAATGCCAAACCTTGTCAAACTCTTCCAAAAAAATTGAAGAGGAGGGAACTCTCCTAAACTCATGAGGCCCAAATCACCTTTATAACAAAGCCAGATAAAGATAACACCAGAAAAGAAAATTACAGACTAATATTCCTCATGAAGAGACACAAAACTTCTCAACAACATACCAGCCAGCTGAACCCAAGAGCATATGTAAAGAATTATACACCATGATCAAGGGGACTTTATCTCAGGTATGCATGGAAAGTTCAACATAAGAAACATATGAAAATCAATAAATGTAATACAGAATGAAGGGGAAAAAAACACATGACCATCTCAATTGATGCAGAAAAGGCATTTGACAAAATCCAGCACTACTTTGTGATAAAAACACTTAAAAATTAGGAATATAAGAAAACTTCCTCAGCATGATAAAAGGTATGTATGAATGCCCACAGCTAGCATCATACTTAATGGTGAAAGACAAAAACTTTCTCTCTAAAGTTAGGTATGAAATGAAGATGCCCACTGTCACCACAGTTATTCAGTTTCACACTGGAAGTTTTAGCCAGAGTAATTAGGCAAGAAAATAAAATAAAAGTCCCCCAAATTGGAAAGAAAGAAGTAAAGCTTTTGCTATTTGCATATGACATGATACTGTATGTATTATTCAGACAAAAAGGTGCTGATGTAAAGTACCAGTAATCTGTTGGCTTTTATAAAGGGTATTTATTTGGGGTAAAATCTTACCATTACAAGGCCCTAAAGAGTCCAACTCAAGGCTCCTTTCTCACCAAAGTCTGTTGCCATGTGCTGAAGCAAGATGGCAGGTGATCTCTGCCTGGTCTTTCTTTCCTTCTTCCTCTTAAGGCTCTGTTGGCCCAAAGTCTTTTGATCTCAGCTGTAGGTTGGCATAAGGCTCATCTTTCTGGGCTTCCTATATCAGTCTGGCTCATTTTTCTGCAGGGCTTACAAGTTGCTCAGCTGTTCTGTTCTCTTCAGCTGCAAACTATCAGGTGAATGGCTCCTTTCTCTTCCTGGGGCTTTAGATGTTTGAGCCTTCTCCTTTCTGTCATATGGCAGGACCAAAATGACCAAGTTCTCTCTTCTTCCATGTAAATTCTCCTGTGTGTCTTCTTGAATGAATATCCATTTATATCTCACCCAAGGGGACAAGGACTCAACCCTTAGTCATGCCCTACTGACTTGGTCAAGTCAAAGCCCTAATCTTTTATCAAGTAAGGTTAAAAACTTTGAAATTAATACAATTAAAGGGTATCACACCAGAGGAACAGACCGGTTTACAAATAAATTTTTTTCTCTTTTTTGGGGGATTCATAAATAATATTACACTGCTACATTCTACCCTCTGAACCCCTAAAAGACATTACAATGTTCCAAAAGCCCTATTTCAGCAATGCTAAGTACAAAACCACATCACAATCAGTTTATAGAAATACAGCTTGTCTTGGGGCAATGACCCCATTGGCTGTAGACCTGTGAAATTTACAAAGCAATTTATCTTCATTTGTATTAAGGAGAATTTGGGAGGGAAACATAAGTCACAGGTCCCCAACAGTTCTGAAAACCTGCAGTGCATGCTCCATTAGATTTCAAAGTCTGGGAGTCATTCTTAAGCTGATGGTTTCTTCTCCTTCTTGGGGCATTACAGGGGCCCACCTTTTCCACAGGCCATCAGACAGTAAGACTTTCCATAAATCATTTCTGAATAACTGTAACTATTTTCAATTCTGCATTACAAGTTCCAAGTTTAGTTAATTCCCCAATGGGGCACTATCATCTGGGCCTGGATTTCCAAAGCTATGGAATTTCTCAAATCATTTTCTGGTTTCTTTGTGCCCAACAATTCATCTATCAGCTTATCTCTTTCCTCTAACATTTTGCTATAAACTGCAAGGAGAAGGCAGGATACAATTTCCATATTTACTTGGGAAATCTCCTTGGCTAAATGTACAAGTGCATAAATTTCAAATTCTCCTTTCCATATGGTATCAATAGTCAATCTTGATAAGTTCACTGCAACTTTAAAACATATATCACTTTTTCTCCAGTTTCCAATAATAGTTTCATCATTTTCTTCTAAGGCCTTATCAGAAATAACTTTAGTCTCTATGTTCCTACCAATAGTCTCTTCAAAGCAATCTAGACCTTTTCTATCAATTCCTCCAAAAATATCCCTTACCCATTTATAAAATCATTTCAGTATTTTTTGTAATTTCAAAAGCACCACCCAATTTCTGGTACCTAATCCAGTATAAATCAGCCAGAGGCGTGCTGATGCAAAGTACCAGAAATTGGTTGGCTTTTATGAAGGGTTTTTATTTGGGGTAAAACCTTACCATTACAAGGCCCTAAAGAGTCCAACTCAAGGCTGCTTTCTCACCAAAGTCTTTTGCCAAATATTGAAGCAAGATGGCAGGTGATCTCTACCTGGTTTCTCTTTTCTTCTTCCTCTTAAGGCTCTGTAGTCCCAGCTTCTTCTGATCTCAGCCGTAGCTGGCATAAGGCTCATCTATCTGGACTTCCTATGCAAGTCTGGCATAGGGCTCATTTCTTTGCTGGCCTTATCAGCTTCTCAGCTCTTCTGTTCCCTTCAGCTACAAATTATCAGGTGAAAGGCTCATTTCTCTTCCTGGGGTTTTAGCTGTTTGAGCCTTTTTCTTTTTGTCACATGGCAGGACCAAAATGACCAAGTTCTCTCTTCTTCTGTGTAACTTTTTCTGAGTGTCTTTTTGAGTGAGTGTTCATTTATATCAGCTCCAAGGGGGCAGGGACTCAACCCTGTGTCACACCCTACTTATGTGGTTGAATCAAAGTCCTAATCTTATATCAAGAAAACTTAAAACCTTTGAATTTAATACAATCAAAGGGTATCACACCCAGAGGAACAGACCAGTTTGCAAACAACTTTTCTTTTTGAGGATTCATAAATATTATCAAACTGCCACACTATACAGAAAATTTTAAAAATCCACAACAAACCTGCTAGAGCTAATGAACAAATTCAGCAAAGTAACAGCATACAAGAAAAACATGTAAAAATCAGTAATATTTCTATACACTAGTAATGAATGATCTGCAGAGGAAGTCAGGAAAAATTTCCATTTGCTTTAGAAATGCAAAGAATTAAATATTTAGGGAAAAGTATAACCAAGGATGTAAAGGAGTTGTACTTTTAAAACAAGGAAACATGATTAAAAGAAATTTTAAAAGGCCTCAATAAATGGAAGGACATTCCATGTGCATGGATTGGAAAAATAAATATTGTTAAGATATCAATTCTACCCAAAGTGATTTACAGATTCAATGCAGTCCCAATCAAAATTCCAACAGCTTTCTTTGAAGAAATAGGAAAGCCAATCATCAAATTTACATGTAAGGGTAAGGGGCACCAAAATGTCAAAGCCACCATGAAAAAGAACAAAGTTGGAGGCTCACACTTAACAATATTAAAATTTATTGCAAAGCTACAGTAACCAAAACAGCAAGGTACTGGCATAAGGACGATATATAGACCAATGGAATTGAATTTAGAGTTCAGAAATAAACCCACACATCTAACTAATTTCTGATAAATGTTCCAAGTCATCAAAATGGGAAACAATAAGTCTTACACAAATGGTGTTAAGAAAACTGGATGTCCATAAGGAAAAGAATCAAGATTGACCCTTACCTCACCATATACAAAAATAAACTCAAAATGGATCAAGGATCTAAATTTGAGAACAATTACTAAAAAAAGGCATAGAAGAAAATATAGAGAAGTATCTTTAGGGCCTTGTGTTACACTTTACACCAAAAAAGATGAGCAACAATAGGAACATTTAAAAAAAAAAGGACCTCCATAATGAAAGACACAATGAAAAAAATTTTTTTAATTTTTTGTTGTTGTTTAATTATTTTATTTTATTATTTTTTTTATTGGCTTTGTTTTGGGGGAGGCTCTGGGTTGCACAGGGGCTGCAGCTCTGGTAGGGATGTTAGTAGTGGGGGGACATGTGGGAGAGTATCCCTGAAACAGACCTCTATGGAGTATGCCTGCGTTCATGTGGTCATGGGGTGTTGTCTCAGTGGCTGCAGACCCACAAAATCACCAAAGGAATATTGAATTCCCTTCGTGCCTAGTCCTGCTATGTTCTCTCACAGAGTGGTGAGAATCTCTGGAGTACATGGGTAGTGCTTAGCAAGGACAGTGGGCCAATGCTTGAGGCCCTTGATATTGACACTTGTACTTATGGACCTTATTCTTGTGAAATCAAAGCCTGACCTGGTAATATATATTGCCTAAAAGTTACCCCCTGAAGGCCTGCTTGTTGTTCAAATGTGGCCTCTCTCTAAGCCATGAAAGTAAAAAGACAGCCTACAGGATGGAAGAAAGTATTTGGAAGCCACATATATAATAAGGGTTTAATTTACAGAATATATGAATCCTACAATTCAACAACAACTGAAAAATGACAAATAGCCCAAATTTAAAAATGGTAAAGTCCTTTGATGCAAAAAAGTTTTTCATAGGGTCGAGGTCCTATTTCTTTAAAATATTTTTTTCTTTATTTTAAAAGGAGCTTTAGATCACATAAATGTTCCATCAAAAATATAGGGGAGGGAAGCAGCTGTGGCTCAATTGATTGGGCTCCCATCTACTCTATGGGAGGCCCTGGATTTGTGTCCAAGGGCATCCTTGTGAGGGCAAGTTGGCTCATTCTTGCAGAGACCTCATGGACTGTGCCTGTGCCTGCAGAGAGCTGACAGGCCATGTCTGTGGAGAGGTAGTGCAGCAAGATAACACAGCAAAAGACAAGCATACACAAAAGAATGCACAGCAAATGGACACAGAGAAGAGACAGCAAGCAAGCCACAAAGGGAGGGGGGAATAAATTTTTAAAAAAATGTTAGGGGATTCTCATATACCTTATCCCATCCCCCTCCCACACACTTTCCTCCATTAACAACATCTTTCATTGGTGTAGTACATTTCTTACAATTGGTGAACACATATTGAAGGATTGCCTCTAACCAAGGTCTATGGATACATTATGTTTTCCACTTTGCACCACATAATTTTATAGGTTTTGACAAAATGTGTAATGGCTAGTATCCATCATTGCAGTATCATGCAGAATGATTGCAATGTCTCAAAACTGCTCCATGTTACACCTATGGTTCTCTCTCCCTTCCCCCAACATCTCTGGTGATCCCTATCTTTACATCAATATTACAAGTTCTTCCATCACTATAATAAGATTAAGTCTACTTTAGCCCATAGTTGCATTTCCCTTATGTTTTTTGCTTTCTGAATCTTGAGAATTTTGAAATGTTGATACCCTCTCTGCTCCCAATTGAGAGGGGTCTTAGACTTCATAGGACAGATAGATGGAACTGTCTCACTTGCAATTGAAGATAGTCTCTGTCTCTTGGATTGGGCATGGTCCATCATCATTCTTTTGTTAGTTGACCTGGGTGAGTCTTATGAACTGGAGAGCAGGTGTTATCTGCAACTTTACTGAGATTCAGGGCTCACCTGGCATATGAACCACTGAAAGATTTAAGTCTCAGGGACATATATTTAATGGGTATAGTGCTAAGTATAGGTCCAAATACATGGGATATAAGATCCATGTGTAAGAAAGTTATAAGAAATCTAATTTTGATACATTGGGGAGATGGGTTATATAGTCCAAGGTAAGGGGGTGCCAATTTCCTGGGGTTTTCTGCCCTCCCTATAGTGTCTAGATGTTTATAGAACACAAAGGAGCACACTTACTTGAGGCACTGTTTACTGTGGCAATCAGTGAGATCCTCCTGAGATGTGTGTAACCTCTGAAATGATCTCCTGACTCAACTTTGAAATCTCTTTGTATAAAAACTCATTCACATTTAATATTTTCCCCTTTTGATCTAGGTCTTTCTCCAAATGCATTTTTAGTTGGTTCTTGGTGTTAATACCTGGGTGTCAGGGATGCTTCATCCCTAGAAGTCATGAACCACGTCAGGAGGTAGGCAGTGAATTTATATGCTGAGTTTGGCTTAGAGAGAGGCCACATTTGAACAGCAAGCAGGCCTTCAGGGGTTTGAATAACAACACAAAACTCACAAACATAATCATTGTAGGCATCCCAGAGGGAAATAAGAAGGGAAACCATGCAAGAGGAGTGTTGGAAGAAATAATAGCTGAAACTTTCACAACTCTTTTGAAGAACATGGATGTATATGTCCAGGAAGTGCAGTACAACTCAAACAGTATAAAATCTAACAGGTCAACGCCAACACTTGTCAAATTGTCCAATGCTCAAGACAAAGAGAGAATACTGAGAGCAGAAATAGAAAAGATATCTATCACATAAAGGGAAACTCGATAAGATTAAGTGCTGCTGATTCTCATCTGAAATCATGGAGGCTAGAAGCCAGCAGTATGACATAGATAAGGAACTAAAAGAACTTCCAGTCAAGAATTCTCTATCCAGCAAAGCTGGCATTCAAAAATGAAGGAGAGTTCAAAATACTCACAGATAAACAGAAATTGAAAGAAAGAATTTTTAAATAGTAAAAAGGCCCTTAAAAAAATACTAAGAGGAGTTCTGCCAGTTGAAGGGAAAAAACAGAGAGAAAAAGTTGGAAGAGAGTGTAAGAACAACTAGAAAGATAAAAAGAGAAATAAAAACAATGTATGGCATACATGAACCCAAAGAAAATATAGCTAATGAAAGTAATTCCTTGACAATAATAACAGTGAATGTTAATGGATTAAACTCACCAGTGAAGAGACACATATTATCAAAATGGATTAAGAAATATGAGCCATCTATATGCTGTCTACAAGAAACCCACATTAGACCCAGGCAACAAGGAGACTGAAAGTGAATGGTTGAAAAATAATTTTACATGCAAACAATAACAAAAAAGGGCAGTAGTAGCTATACTAAGACAAAATAAACTTTGAATGCAAAACTATTGTAAGAGGCAAAGACACTGTATATTAATAAAAGAGGCAATCTTTCAAGAAGAAAAAACAATCATAAGCATTTATGCAACTAACCAGGATGCCTCAACATATATGAGGAAAACGCTGGAAAAAATAAGTGGAGAAATAGATGTCTCTACAATTATGGTGGGGTACTTTAATAAACCATTATCACCATTAGATAGAACATGTCAACAGAGGATCAATAAAGAAAGAGAGACCTTGAATAATTCATTAGAAGTTCTGGACTTAATAGACATATACAGAAAATTACATCCAATTACAGTGGGATATACATTTTTCTCAAGTGCACATGGATCATTCTCCAGGATAGACCACATGCTAGGCCACAGAAAAATTCTCAATGAATTAAGAAAGATTACAATTATACAAAATAATTTCTCTGACCACAATGGAATGAAACTCAAATCAGTAAGGGGCAGAACACCAGATTAGGTACAAAGATAAAACAACACACTCTTAGACAGTGGGTCAAGGAAGAAATCACAAAAGAAATCAGTAACTATCTTAAAATGAAAGAAAATGATGACACAATGTATCAAAACCTATGGAATGCAGCAAAAGCTGTACTGAGAGGGAAATTCATAGCCATAAAATGCCTATATTAAAAACGGATAAGTCACAGACCTAACTCCACCCTTGGCGGAATTAGAAAAAGAACAATAAACTAAACCCAAAGGGAATAGAAAGAAGGAAATAACAACAATTAGAGCAGAACTAAATGAAATTGAAAATAAGACAGGACTAGAAAAAATAAACAAGAC
Organism: Dasypus novemcinctus; assembly: GCF_030445035.2. NCBI lineage: Eukaryota > Metazoa > Chordata > Mammalia > Cingulata > Dasypodidae > Dasypus > Dasypus novemcinctus. Next base: position 94,010,745 of record NC_080679.1, on the reverse strand, counting down.
CAAAAACTGGTTCCTTGAGAAGATTAATAAAAGATTAATAAAATTGACAAATCCTTAAGTAGACTAATAAAGAAACAAACAGAGAAGGTGTAAATACATAAAATAAAAAATGAGGAAGGGGATAACACCACTGGCCTTACAGAAATAAAAACTATCATAAGAGCATACTTTGAAAAATTGTATGCAAACAACATGGATATATTAGAGGAAATGGACAAATTTCTAGAAACAAACAAACACCTAACTTTGAAGAAAGAAGACATTGATGAACTCAACAGACCAAAAACAAGTAACGAGATACAATTAATCATCAAAAACCTCCAAACTGCAAAAAGCCCAGGACTAGGTGGCTTCACAGCTAAATTCTATCAAATGTTCTGAAAGAAATGACAACAATCTGGCTTAAACTCCTCCAAAACAAAAAATGGCAGTAGAGGGAACACTGCCAAACTCATTCTATGATGACATTATCACCCTAACACCAAAACCAAATGAAAATGGAAAACTATAGACCAATCTCTCTAATGAACCTAGATGGTTAAATCCCCAAGAAAATACTTGCTAATCATATTCAACAACAGATCAAGGAAACAGATGTGGCTCAACTGATAGAGCATCTGCCTACCATAGAGGAGGTCCAGGGTTCAAACCCAGGGCTTCCTAGCCTGTGTGATGAGCTGGTCCATGTGCAGTGCTGCCAGGAGTGCTGTGCAAGGCAGGGGTGTTCCCCGTGTAGGGGAGCCCCATGTGCAAGGAGTGTGTCCTGCAAGGAGCTGCACCATGTGAAAAAAAGTGCAGCCTGTCCAGGAGTGGTGCTGCACACACATAGAGCTGATGCAGCAAGATGATACAAATAAAAGAGACATGGATTCCAAGTGCCACCAAGAATGCAAATGGACAAGAAGACACACATACAAATGGATACAGAACAGACAACAAGGGGCAGGTGAGGGAAGAGAAATAAAGAAAAATAAATCTTAAACACACACACACTCATCAAACAAATTATATACCGTGGCTGAATGGGTTTCATTCCTGGTTTGCAAGGATAGTTCAACACAAGAAAATCAATCAATGTAATATACCACATAAACAGATCAAATGAAAAAAATCACATGATCATCTTTATAGATGTAGCAAAAGCATTTGACAAAATATAGCACCCTTTCCTGATATAAACACTTCAAAAGACAGGAATAGAAGGAAATTCTCCAACACGATAAAGGGTATATATGAAAAGCCCACAGCAAACATCATATTAAATGGTGAAGTCCTAAAACCTTTCCCTCTAAGATCTAGAACAAGACAAAGATGAACATTTTTACCACTCTTCTTTAACATTTAGTTAGAAGTACTTGTTCAAGCACTTAGACAAGAAAAAGATATAAAAGTCATCCAAATTTGAAAGGAACAAGTAAAAATTTCTCTATTTGCAGATGATGTGATCCTATAAATAGAAAGACCTGAGAAATCTGCAATAAAGCTTCTAGTGTTTATAAATGAGTTCAGAAAAGTGGCATGTTGTAAGATAAATCAGTAGCATTTCTGTACACCAATAATGAACAATCTGAAGAGGAAATCAAGGGAAAAAATCCCCCTTACAGTAGCAACTAAAAGATTCAAATACCTAGGAATAAATTTAACTAAAGTTGTAAATGATTTATACACAGAAAACTGTGCAACATTGTTAAAGGAAATCAAAGAAACTTAAATAAATGGAAGAATATTCCCTGTTCAGGGATAGGAAGTCTAAATATCATTAAGAAGGCTGTCCTACCCAAACTGACTTACATAATTAACAGAATTCCGATAAAAATCACCACAGTACTTTTTACTGAATTGGAAAAGCTTACTATGAAATTTATTTGGAAGGCCAAATAAATAGTCAAAGACATATTGAAAAAGAAAATTGAAATCAGAATAATCACACTACCTGACTTTAAAACATATTACAAGTCTAGAGTGGTCAAAACTTCATGGTGTTGGCACAAGGATAGATGTACTGACAAATGGAACCAAATTGAGAGTTCTGATATATATTCTTACATATACAGCTATCTGATATTCAATAAAGCCACCAAGCCCATTCAAATGGGAATGAATGGCCTCTTCAACAAATGGTGCTTGGAGAACTGGATATCCATATCCATATCCATATCCTAAAGAATGAGAGAGGAACACCACCTCATACCTTATATAAAAATTAACTCAAGATGGATCAAAGATCTAAAGATCTTGGAAGATAATATAGGGAAGCATCGTGTATTAGGAAATGGTTTCATGAACTTTACACCCAAATCATGAGCAATGAAAGAAAAAATAGATAAATGGGACCTTCTCAAAATTAAAAACACTTGCACCTCAAAGGAGTTTGTCAGGAAAGTGAAAGAGTGGCCTACTCAATGGGAGAATATATTTGGTAACTATATATCTGATAAGGGCCTAATATCCAGCATGTATAAAGAAATCCTACACATAAAAATATAAAAAACCAACAACCCATTTTAAAAATGTTAAAGTGATTTGAAAAGACACTTCACCAAAGAAGAATTACAAATGGCTAAAAAGCACATGAAAAGATATTCAACTTCACTAGCTATTAGGGAAATGCATATCAAAACTACAATAGATATCATCTTACACCTATTAGACTGGCAGCTAATAAAAAAACAGAAGACTAATAATGTTGGAGAGGTTGTGGAGGAATGGGAACCCTTATCCACTGCTGGTGGGAATGTAGAATGGTGCAGCCATTGTGGAGGATAGTTTGGCGGTTCTTCAGGAAGCTAAATATATGCCATATGATCCACAAATCCCACTGCTGGGTATACACGCAGAAGAATTGAAAGGAAGTTCTTCAAGGCTTTCTGCCCTGGCCTGATGGCAATGAATCTGGCTGCATAAAAGAAACTTGTGGCAGTGATCTTATTAAGAAACATCAGAGACAATGGTATCTTAAGGGCCTGAAATAGGCAAACAATTGGGACAAACTGTAAGGTCCCTGCTACTCTATCAAATTCTTAAATGTTGTTTGGTTGGGTAAGACAAAACTATACTCTTTGCTGTAATTAATAAAGTACAATGTTTTCTCATGCTAATAGAATTTGTAATATTGTTGGAATACTAAAAATCTTTTATCTCTCACTGAGATGTGTTATTTGGGAAAGGTCCTTCATGGGAGTAGAACCTCCAGGAAGCTGCTTTTTTTAAAAAAGGGAGAAGGTGGATATTGATTTAACCTGTGAATTGGATATGGCCAGCACCAATATTGGCTTTAGGTGGGGTTTGTGGCAAAGGCAGCATTCTAATTGAGTACCCCCTCAGGTTTTAGTCATAAGTGTGGGAAAAGGCAGTAGTGCAATATAAAAAGGCAGTTGTGTGCAGCAGCGTAGGAAGCCCTGCTAAAAGTGAAAGGCTTAACCCAATAGTGTCTGGTTACTCTGAAGACTCCCATCCCCATTCAGGGGTGGATTGCAAATACTAAAAGCAAGTCAAAAACAATGGACTATTGTCAATCACCCTCTATGGGGGAGAGATCTGTGGAAGAACATCTGGGACACCTGCCAAAGCAGTGACAGGTAACTGTCTGTCATGTCCCTCCCCAGTCCTCTAACATCCTTCTCAGGACTGTTGAGGCAGATGCCTCATGAAGATCCAGAAACATACAACTGAGACTGAGAAGAAGCAGAGTGGCTCCACTGGAAATGTGAACATCATGAGTACCAGACCTTGTGGTGCCTAGCCCAGCAGTTCCAGCTGCCTGTTGTTCACCAGCAGTTTGTGGACATCATCCATGAGTGTGCTTCATACTCACTTGAATGACTATGGCATCAGTCCCCTCCTATTCTTGGGAAGGGCAAGATATGCTTTCACTGCTACAGACACTGCATCAGGACTCTTATAACAAGCCAACTATTGTTTTCTGACTGGAAAATGAGTCCTCACAATAATGGACTAAGCTAATTCAACACTGAGTTGTGACCCCAGATCCAGTGAAGATGCTAAGAGCAGGATCAATGAAGGCATTGATATTATGTGATAAATTTCCAGCTGCCCCACAGCCCAAAATGGGGATGTTGCAATTTGCTTCTTTTTATTGTAGAAGATATTGCAAGTTGCTTCCTGTTATTGTAGATGTTGCAAGTTGCTTCTTGTTATTGTAAATGTTACCTTATTGTAGATGTTGTGAGTTGCTTCCTGTTATTGTAGAAGATGTTGCAAGTTGTTTCCTGTTATTGTAGAGAGTATTGCAAGTTGCTTCCTGTAGCAAACAGCTGCTTGTTAGCTTCCAAATAAATATGATGTGGAAACTAGGGTTGATGCTCTCAGTTTCAAAAGCTGTGAAGTCCCCTGGTCCCTTCTTTGTTTCCTCTCTTGTGTCTTTCTTTCCATCCTTTTATTTCTTCAGTTCTGAGTCACCTTCCCTTCATGCAGCCCTATTGCTGAGCTGGTCTCAGCAGTGAACCAGTTATTTTCTTAATCTATCTTGCCAAAGTATTATACAAATAATTATCAACTTCCCATTAAAGTGAAAGACAGGGTTTCAAAGAAGAATATTTAATATATTATGTAATTAAAATTTTCCCTATTGAAATATACATCAATCAAAATGAAAGCCACCAAAAAAAAAGTGAAGACACACATTACATAAAATATTTTTTAGATGTTTTACTGTGAAGGGAATAAAGGACAAAGAGCTTTGCTTTTTATATATAAAATACATATATATATACACAATGAAATATATAGGCTTATGTTTATAAATAAATGACTCATGTCCAGGGGAGAGGAAAAACCTGAACAAACATAGATGCATATAGTTTGACTGCAGTTACATATTTTCTGAGAAGGCACAAATGAATATGAGTCAGAAAGTAGTAAGAGTGGCTTGCCTTTGATCAATCGAGGGAATTTTTTCTGCAATAAGAGGAGAGTAGAAACTAAACATAGGTACAAGTGAACTGAAGGTGAGAAGATGGTTGTTCCAAATTTATTTACTAAAACTGAAATAGGATCTTTAGCTGCAGGTTTGGGAGTGGTGGAGGAAGTGGTTTAGGATATTTCAGAAGGATGAAATAATCTCAGAGTTGGAAAAGAGATTTTACTAAGGAAATATAGTAAGCTTGCTATTAAAATAATTTTGGTAAAAAGACAAAATAATACATTAAATGATGGTGTATAATTTTTATTGCATACCTCATCAGAAAAAAATGAACATTCCCTAATATATGTATATGAAATGATTAATAAATTATATACTTGTGAATGCTAGTGAATGGATATACTATGATAATTATAAATAAGTAGCATTATAAAATGATAAAAGAGAAATTTTAAATTATGTTGAGATAAAGAAAAACACATTCTAAATGTTTTTCTAATGATTACATCTTTCTATCATTAAGAACATTTCATTGTATAATATAAACTAAGGGCCAAGTTAATCTAAAACCATAGTCAATATAACTCATAATTAAATAGATTGACCTATCATATTAAATATTTTGCTAAATTCATCAAATCTTATTACTTCATTACTACTTCTATTTTAAATTGTGGCTGATAAAATACTTGTATTAGGAGTAGGAGAAGTATTCGTTTTGCCAGTTTTCTGGATATTAGCTTGTGCTTGTCATATTCGTATTACCTTTGATGAATGGTTTCTTATTTGGGATCTTTTTAAGGCACTGGTTCATCTTGTGAGGATTAGTAAAATAAAACTTGATAATATCATCAATAATTCCCATAACCAGGCTCAGGTAAAACTTTACAATAAGTTGAAAGCAAACTGATACTCATTGGGAAGTCCCAATATTAACCCTTCTACATTGTAAGATCCCCAAACTTTTCTGATTCTTTTCATGCCATTTGCCTAACAAAAACTATCTGATATGTTGCCATTGTGAAGTTTCCAAGGTCAATCTGGATATGAAATATTTGTAAAACTTAATTCTTTCTTATTTTCAGATTATAAAACAAATACAAATACATGCTCTATTCCTTTTTTCCTGCATCTCCAGTGGATCATCTGGCTCACACACTGGGATTCATCAAACACTCTGGAGTCCTCTGTTTTGAAAAATAAATGTAATAGCTGAGAAAAATGCTCTATCTGTGTACATTTGGACTCATTACCTCCCTTAATCATAATCATTTGTTTTAGATCTTTTATAAGGCATGCTTCTAAAAGGGAATTATAGGCAACTGTAAAGGGTAAATCCTATTCCTGGTTTTGGGAATCATGACTCCTTCCAAGACAAATCAAGAAATATTGAAAAGTCCTTAATGAATAAACCAGTATAATCACTTCTGAAATTAGTAAATAGATAGTATGAAACTGGGGGAAGCAAATTCTTTATTAGTACAATGTCTAAAACCATTTCATGAAGTCTTTGGCTGAGAACTCTGTTATTCAAAGACAACCTCACTGCCAGCTTTTCCCATACTTTGTACATTTTCTTCATTAACCTTCTTTTTTTCCTCTTTATATTCCTTTTATCTTAATATTTTACTTTTGAAATTTCACTTCTGAAGTTATTTTAATGCCCTTTGAATATGTTCAAGAAAAAGCCTAAAATAAATAAAACTATAAGCAGTTCCCTATTTCACCACATTATTTTGTATGCAATTTGAGTTGTTATTTATGTTCTCTTTAATTGTTGTTTACCAAAACAATCTTGCAGAATATCACAAGTTACTAATATTTTATAGAGGATATTTTTCCTCTGCTTTTCTATGATTCTATGATCAGTTAATTTATTCTGTACTTTTATGGAAAAAGTTTTAAAGGTTTGCTGTTTTTTTTTTTTTTCCTAGAATGCAGGAAAGAAAGAAAGCTCAAAGAGAAGGGATGATTAGATGATTATCTCCCAAGGGATAAAGTCAGGTTTCATTTTTATCACATTGTACCTGATCCTTTAATGACTCTCATGATGGATTTTAATTGTGTCCCCAAATGAAGAGTTCCAACAGATTTCTGCTAACAACACTGCATACCTTTTGCACATATTCACTGATGACTTTTCTTAGTGCCATCATCAAAGGTCAGGTAGACATTTTTGGAAGAGAAAGACCCAAAGTCTTCTGTGCATATAAATGACATTTTAGCTGGCTGATTGTAACAGAATGAGGGACCTTTTAAAATTCCATTTTTAGAAAAAAAATGTGATAACACAGGCAATGAGTGAGTGTAGTTACATGAGAATAGAAAATAGGAAAAAAAGGAGCTCAACTTCAAGTTTGAAAAAATATTGATGAAAGCCCATAATACCTTAAACTTGATTCCATAGTCCAAAAATCCTACCAAAATAGTATAATTAATTATGCTTTCAGTTGTTAAAGGAAAAGGAATGAAAATATTGTTCAAATAAATCTATTAAGAATTCAGTGGGAAAATCCTAAATTCAACTAAAAATTTTCCAAAAATAACATTGTTCCTCATGGTATATATTTATCCATTTCAAATATTTTTCTTTCTGTAATTAGACCATCACTCAAACCAATAATCTGGCTGAAAGACTAGACCTCTTCTTTGTTTTCTCAATTTTATCTCTTTCAGCATTCAATCTATTAACATATTTTATCTGTGTTTCTTCCAAAATAGATGTCAAGTCTTTCCTCTTGTCTCAATCTCAGCTTATATTGCCTTTGTCCATGACAACATCTTCTCAAACTTCAACATTAGGTCTAAGACAGGACATCACAACAAATTCAAAATCATTAGTCATTAAACTAGACAGAAAACTGCAACTATGCAGGGGGCGGAAATGTCCCTATTTTTAGTTAGTCCTTGACTTTCCCATCATATGGCAATGCACATGATGGCCACTGCTGGCTTTCCCCTTCTCCACTGGTTCCATTGACTTCCAACTTCTGGCTTCTCCCTCTGGCAGAGAGAAAATTAAAAAGAAAAAGCATAGAGAGGAGCCAGAAGCAAGGGAGGTGCTGGAATCTGTGACCTGAAAGTCAGCACAACCTGGAAGAGAAAGGGGAAAACATCACCATTTGATGGGAAAACCAGATAATTCAAGGGTCGCTGGCCAGTCAGAGTGCTCTGACCCTGGGAGAATGCTAGCCAATGTCTTAATTAGGACACCTGGCCTCTGAAACCATGAGTCAATAAATTTCTGTTGTTTAAGCGAATCCATTGTGCAGTATTTGTCATAGCAGCCTGGCAAACTAAGTGACCCAAAATGCAGATATCTGAGGCTGTTTCTCTATTAAATTCTCTAGTCTCTGTTTTTCTGAACCATGAATTCCAGAGTTCTTCATTTCCCTGAACTGTAACCTCTGTTTCCTCCACCCAGCAAGACTGCTTTAAAAAAAAAAAAAGGTTTCCCATCTACACTCTAGTGCAAAAAGCTAGGCAGGAAGCTCAGTTGAGCATAGGATTCATCTAGTTTATTTCCTTTCAAAGATCACAGTTCTGCACTGCCTATTGTCTAATATTTGAAAGCATTTTTTTTTCATACATTTGTTAAGTTTAATAGTTGTTTATACTGGGAGGGCAAGTCTTCTTTTAGTTATTTCATCATGGCCAAAAGTTCTAAGGAACATGAACACAGAATACAAAAAGTAAACTGTTACATAAAAGAACAGGTCCAAAAAAGGGAATATAAAATGAGAAATATTTATGAGTTAAGGAGAGCTGCCCAGCATGAAAGAAAGTGCAGCCTACCCAAGAACGGTGCTGCACACACAGAGAGCTGAAACAACAAGATGACAAAACAAAAAGAAACACAGATTCCCAGTGCCACTGATAAGGATAGAAGCAGTCACAGGAGAACACAGTGCATGGACACAGAGAGTAGACAACTTGGGGGGGGGGAGGGGAGAGAAATAAATAAAAAAAGTAAATCTTTAAAAAAAAAAGAAACAAACACCAAAAAATCTGTTGAAGGTATAACAAAGGGGAAAAAAAAAAAAAAGGATTATCAACAATAAACAGGAAAGTGAATGTGGCTCAAGCAGTTGGGTATCCACCTACCACATGGGAGGTCTCAAGTTCACTTTCTGGTGCCTTCTAAAGAAGATGAACAAGACAGCAAGCCAGTGTGACAGACTGGCATGGTGAGCAGATGTAACAAGACGATGCAACAAAATGAAGTAATGAGGAGACATGAGGAAACACAGTGAGAGACACAACCAGCAAGGAACAGAGGTGACTCAAGTGACTGGGCACCTCCTTCCCACATGGGAGATCCCAGATTTGGTACCCAGTGCATCCTAAAAAGAAGATGAGTAGACACAGAGAGCACACAGCAAACAGACACAGAGAGTAGACAGTGAGCCTAAATAATGAGGGGTGGGTGGAGAAATAAATAAAATAAATCTTTAAAAAAATAAATAGCAATTTTGGAAAAAAATAGAATTTTAGAAATTAAACTTAAGATATAAAATAAGAAAAATTGTTAAATGAGAGATTAGACAGAGATGGAAGAGAATTTATTTACTACTGGGTGGGTTTGAATAAATAACATTTTCTTTAATATGTCTTAATATATGTCTAGTCACAATTTCAGAAATAAGTAGCAGGAGAAACAAAGTAAAAAAAAAATTCTTGAGGTCAAATGAAATCTAATGAAATCTAAAATTATAGATTTATTAAATCAGTAAATACAACTCAGCCCTAGACACATTTAATGAAATTACAGACAGTAAAGACAAGATCTTCAAAGCAGCCAGAAAGGAAAAGATAGTATACCAACAATTCTTTACCAATTTTCTGAATGAGGAATTAGCCCTTTGCTGTCTAATGCATAATTAGTATGCACAATTTTTAAATTATTCTCTACTTTAATCCACTCTTTCATTTATGGATTTTGCTTTTGTATTGTGACATAATTGGAAAGGATTGTTCAACTACAGTTTTATAAAATATTAAGTCATATATATCTTTTTAGTTCTTCCACTCTTTTTTTTTTACATTAAAAAAACTCATTCATTCATAAAATCTGCTGTATGAAAGGAGATTTGTTATTATGTCCATCTTTTCCCTGATGGCTAACTAGTACCTCAAATATTTAGTATAAAGTTTGCCTTTGCCCATAGATTATATATTATTTATTTATCATGTAAAAAATGCCCATTCATGCGGTCACCCCTCCGGCTGAAGTGTGGTTTGCTGGCCTGGCAGGGGAGCGGCCGCGGTAGGCCTAATTCCGCTGCCCCCATAATAGGGTGGTTGGTCGGGCCCACCGCCACCCCTGAAGGAAGCTCGGCATGGGCGCAGAGTGCCTTCGGGTCTCCCCTTCTCGGCAGCCATGCTTCTGCGGCCGCCCCTCCTCCCAGATGGCGCCACCCGATGCCTTGTGGGGCGGCACCCTTCTTCTTCCTTCTCCCTGCGCAGGCGCAGGGCAGAAAATTCCAGTCTGCCCTTTTCCCCTCCCCCGACAGCAGCAACAGCCAGGTGTGGGCGGAAAAATCCAGCCCGCCCTTTTCCCCTCCCCCGACAGCAGCAACAGCCAGGTGTGGGCGGAAAAATCCAGCCCGCCCTTTTCCCTTCCCCCGACAGCAGCAACAGCCAGGCGTGGGCGGGAAACTCAAGTCTGCCCTCCACCCCAGCAACAGCAGCCACCAATCCCGAAACCCTGCCCCTTCCCCCAGCAACAGCGACAGCCAATCCCTAACCACCACCCCTCCCCCGCCCAGTACCGCCCACTGACCTTTCGCCGGCAACCAATCAGAACAGGGCGTGGCTTCGACCAATCAGCCTTCCCCAGCCCCTATAAAACTGTTGCCTCTCCCTCAGTAAAGTGGACTTGCGTGTTTACCTTGTCTCCGCGGTAGTTCTTCTGCCGTGCGCCCTCCAGTCCTGAGAGCCCCCGACAAGGGCCTGGCCTCCCTTGTCCCCAGTTCGTCGCCTGCTTCTCCGGGCGACCCCTTCGTCGCCAGCTTCGCCGGGCGACCCCGTCAGCCGAACCGCGCAACCCCTTGTGAGACCGATCCCTCGTCTGCTGCCGGACCGACCCCTCGTCCCAAGTGGGACTGACCCCTCGTCCCAAGCGGGACTGACCCCTCGTCCAGAGCTGGACCGACCCCTCGTCCGCAGCCAGACCCCACCTCTACCAACTGAGCAAGCCGCCGCAGCTGGCGCCCAACGTGGGGCAGAGCACCCCCACCGCCACCGACTGAGCAAGCCGCCGCAGTTGGCGCCCAACGTGGGGCAAAGCAACCCCACCACAGCACAACGTGGGGCAAGGCAACTCCACCACAGCCTCACTCCATAACCTGGCGGCCCCTACGCCCTCCTCTCTTCTCACCTTGGGACTTCTCTCGTGCAACATTGCTGCTATCTGAGCCTTGGCTACCTCATATGATCCACGGCGGTCTGGGAGAATCGCTGGATGGCTTTCTCCTTCCATGTCGGGGGCTTATACCGACCCGCTATGATTAAGAGGAGCCTTGGATTTCTCGGGAGCACGCGCTTGCACGTCTGAAGTAACCCTACCATAGCCCTACGCTCTCCTCTCTTCTCACCCCTATCTTTTCGCTCTGCATTGCTGCTCCTGAACCTTGGTGACCTCATATGATCCACGGCGGTCTGGGAGAATCGCTGGATGGCTTTCTCCTTCCATGTCGGGGGCTTATACCGACCCGCTATGATTAAGAGGCGCCAATAAAACTCTCAGGAGCGCGTGCCTGAGCACCTCCACCCCTGCCTTCACCTCTGCCTCCTCTCCTCTGCGCTTGCTCCCCTTTGCCTTGCTCCACTGCTCGTCGTCCCGCCCTCCCCTCGTCGGGGCCTTCTCTTGGCCCGCGACCACCATTGGAGCCCCACCGGCTCCGACCCCTCGTCTCACCGTGCACCTCGGCTCCCATCGCCGCGCTCTCAAGCCGCTACCACCCCAGAAGATTGTAACCATGGCCCCCATGCTGCCATCGCTCTCAAGCAGCTCCAGCCCTGCTAAACGGCCCGCAACCCGCTTTCCCCGGCCCGCGGCCTGCTTCCTAGCATCCAATAATGCTTCTGCTCTTGCCTCCCCATACTTCTGCGGAGCTTCCTCCTGTCTCGACCTCACTCCTCTTCTCAGCCATCCAAAGCGTCCTTTCTCGTCCCCCGCCCCCCTCCTTTTTTCGCTTGAACCCCTACTGCGTTGCAGATTGGGCCGCCCCATGTCGGCCTGCCCCATTAACATCGGCCTCTCTCGCACCCGTGAAGACTTTGGCCTTCTTATTGTCCTCGCCTACGTCTCCACCACTCCCGACGCTGCCGCCACCACCGTCGCTGGTGCCCTGACGCGACTTGTCCTCACCGCTGCGATCCTCCAGACCATCACACAGTCTGCCTCTACCGCTCTTCGCCGCCAAGAAGAGATCAACTACCTGTAACGCGCTGTCATCCTGGACTTTTAACAAGCAGATGGACCTTATAGCCACCGAGATCAACAAGAATTGGACATTGGCCACCCTTGCTTGCAACGGCAAGATACTGCCCCCCAAATTGTACATTTGTATCCCCGTCATACTCACCTCCCTCTTCAGCCCTGCTTCCCTCATTGCTTACTGCCTCTTGGGCCTCGGCTACTTGTTGCTGCTGCCATCCTGGCCCTTATTTGAAAAGAAGGGGGAAATGCGGTCACCCCTCCGGCTGAAGTGTGGTTTGCTGGCCTGGCAGGGGAGCGGCCGCGGTAGGCCTAATTCCGCTGCCCCCATAATAGGGTGGTTGGTCGGGCCCACCGCCACCCCTGAAGGAAGCTCGGCATGGGCGCAGAGTGCCTTCGGGTCTCCCCTTCTCGGCAGCCATGCTTCCGCGGCCGCCCCTCCTCCCAGATGGCGCCACCCGATGCCTTGTGGGGCGGCACCCTTCTTCTTCCTTCTCCCTGTGCAGGCGCAGGGCAGAAAATTCCAGTCTGCCCTTTTCCCCTCCCCCGACAGCAGCAACAGCCAGGTGTGGGCGGAAAAATCCAGCCCGCCCTTTTCCCCTCCCCCGACAGCAGCAACAGCCAGGTGTGGGCGGAAAAATCCAGCCCGCCCTTTTCCCTTCCCCCGACAGCAGCAACAGCCAGGCGTGGGCGGGAAACTCAAGTCTGCCCTCCACCCCAGCAACAGCAGCCACCAATCCCGAAACCCTGCCCCTTCCCCCAGCAACAGCGACAGCCAATCCCTAACCACCACCCCTCCCCCGCCCAGTACCGCCCACTGACCTTTCGCCGGCAACCAATCAGAACAGGGCATGGCTTCGACCAATCAGCCTTCCCCAGCCCCTATAAAACTGTTGCCTCTCCCTCAGTAAAGTGGACTTGGGTGTTTACCTTGTCTCCGCGGTAGTTCTTCTGCCGTGCGCCCTCCAGTCCTGAGAGCCCCCGACAAGGGCCTGGCCTCCCTTGTCCCCAGTTCGTCGCCTGCTTCTCCGGGCGACCCCTTCATCGCCGGCTTCGCCGGGCGACCCCGTCAGCCGAACCGCGCAACCCCTTGTGAGACCGATCCCTCGTCTGCTGCCGGACCGACCCCTCGTCCCAAGTGGGACTGACCCCTCGTCCCAAGCGGGACCGACCCCTCGTCCAGAGCTGGACCGACCCCTCGTCCGCAGCCAGACCCCACCTCTACCGACTGAGCAAGCCGCCGCACATTCAGAAGTGGTTCTATTTCTAGATTATTTTTGTAATTTGATTATTTTGTTCTGATCAGTACTTGAGTGGCCCTCACTGAATATTTTTATGATTTTATTGGTTTCTTCAAGAGTGGGAGATTTCTGGCAAAGGGTGGAAAGGGAATTCCTTTCTGTGGGTTTGGTTGTCTGGATCTCCTTTGAGCATTAAGGAGCATACTGGCTGGCTTGAGGTAGCACCAGGAAGAGGGGAGAAAGTAAAGGGGAGTCTGCTGAGGCAGCCCAATTTACCTAACGACCCTGAGATAGAGAAACTTGGCCTGAGAGAGGATGGAGTCAGGCAGCAGACTAGACCTGTGGTGAAAACTATCAAAATTTCAACTCCCATAAGGGAGGCGGGCATTAGGAAGGGCTTAATAAGCTTTCAAGAGCCTATTTAGGGTCCCCAGGGAGGAGAGGGTGGTCTGGGAGAGGACTGAGAGTCATTTTTCTGTGATGAGCTCAGTCACCATGGTTCCATTTGAATTTCAAAAGGGAACTGAACCTGACCAGGAGAGGTGAGGGGGATCCCCTAACACAGGCTATTGTGTCCTGCTGACCTGGGAGAGAAAGCAATAAGAATAGAAAGGGGGAGGGGCAGGCTCCTAATCAGCAGAAATCTATCCAATTGCAAAGAGTCAAACCTGCCTGAGAGAAAATGACTGGATAGCTTTCTGAAGAGCTAGCTGACTGAATGAGAAAGTTTAGCTCAGTGGAGGAGTTTTTGCCTTGAATATATGAGGTCCCTAGTTTGATTCTCAGTTCCTCATAGTGTAGTGATCCACTGGGATATCAAACATCCAGCTGATACTTTAGGACAGGGAAAACACAGATATTATTTTTGTTTAGCTTCTCTTGGGTTTCTTATTTTTCCTAAAAAAAAAGGTTACTTTTTTAAAAAAAATTAGTTTACTTGTTAAAATCTGCTTCAAAACCTGCAGATGGAAGGCTGTAAGGTAATTGATTGATGAACACTGGCAGCCTGAGATGCTCCACAGGGGCCTAAGAGGAAAGGCTGTTTTTCCTTAGTGTTTGGTTGACTACTTGCTTGTGGGTTTGCCAGTTTTTTGTTTTCTTGTCTTTCTTTCTTCCAACCCCCACCCCCTCTTTTAAAATTAAGTGCTGCTGGCTTGTTTGTTGTTTGTTGTGTTTCCTCTTCCTTGATTTCCCCTTTTCTCTGTATACTGATTTTGTCACCAGTGCTATCTCTTTTCCTTTCTTCATCTTTGTATCTTCCACTTTGTGTTGTTCTTACACTCCACCTCTCTTTGTTTAGTCCTCAATTTTTCTGGTTTTTATTTCTATCTTGTCTATTCTGTTTTTTTTTTTTATTAACTTGTTTTTCTTTTTATCCTTTCTTTTCTCCTTCTTTCTCTCCTCATCATTCTGGCCTTTTAATTCATACTAGATATTTTTCTATATTTAGTTTCCCATTTCACTGTTGGTACTCTACTTTTTTATTCCTATTACTTTCACTGCTTACATGAGTTAAATATTCATTTTCCTAGGTCATATAAGGCTCCTTTTATAAATTTTACTGTTATTATTACTATTATCCTTTTTTCCCTTAAATCTCTTTCACTTTCTCTGACCCTAATCTTTTTCCCTCAAGACATAGACAACATAGACAACAGCAAGGAAATAGACTAAAAGGAACAAAATGTCAAAGAGAAAACATAACACATACACAAAAACAGCAACTAAATAAAACCCTAGAGTACAGAGAGAAGCTAATCAACTGAATAAGCCCATCAAGAAAAAAAAGATGACCAGACAGCAATAAAACATTACAAACCATACTAAGAAACAGGAAGACATGGCCCAGTCCAATGAACAAACTAAAAATCAGGAAGAGATGAAGAACATTGAACAACTAATCAAAGCTGTCCAAACAAATATCATGGACCAACTTAATGAAGTGAAGGAATTGATTAAGGATATTAAGAAGACACTGGGGGAACATACTGAAGAAATTGTAAGTGAACATAAAAAGATAATGGATATGATAGTGATGAATGGCACAATCTAAAAAATCAAAAATACACTGGAAGCACATAACAGCAGATTTGAACAGGGAGAGGAAAGAGTTAGCAATGTGGAAGACAGTACATCTGAAATCAGATAGTAGAACAGATAAGTAAAATGATAGAAGAAATCCAACAGGGCTTAGGGATTTGAACAACAACACAAAACACACACAAATATACACATTCTAGGCATCCCAGAGGGAGAAGAGAAGGGAGAGGGGACAGAAGGAATGTGGGAGGAAATAATGGCTGAAAACTTCCAAATCCTATTGAGGGAGATGGTGTAAATGTCTAGGAAGGCAGCACACCCCAAACAGTACAAATCCCAACAAGTCTACTCCAAGACATATACCTGTCAAACTGTCCAATACTCAAGACAAGAGAAAATACTGAAGGCAGTAAGAGAAAAGAGAATCATCACATTCAAGGGAAGCTCAATAAGATTAAGTGCTGTTTTCTCATCTGAAACCAGAGATAAGAAGGCAATGGTATAACATAGTTAAGGTACTAAAAGAAAAAAACATCCAGCCTTGAATTCTCTATCAAGCAAAGCTGGCATTCAAAAATGATGGCAAGTTCAAACTATTCACAGATAAGCAGAAATTAAGAGAGTATGCCAATAAGAAACCTGCACTTCAAGAAATACTAAAGGGAATTCTTCAGGTTGATAGTAAGACAAAGGACAGAGAGAGTTGGAGGAGAGTGTAAGAACAACCAAAAAGATAAAAAGAGAAATAAAAACAGCATATTATATACAAAAAGCCAAAGAAAATATGGCTAATGTAAGTAATTCCTTGAGAGTAATAAAACTGAATGTTAATGAAATAAACCTATCAGTCAAGAGACACAGACTGGCAGAATGAATAAGGAAAATGACCCATCTATATGCTGTATACAAGAAACCCACCTAATACCCAAGGATTCAAGGAGGCTGAAAGTGAATGGCAGGAAAACAATCTTGCAAGCAAACAATAACCAAAAAAGGTATACAAGTAACTAAACTAATATTGGACAAAGGAGATTTTAAATGCAAAACTATTGTAAGAGACAAAGATGGATACTGTATATTAGTAAAAGCAGTATTCTTTCAAGAAGAAAGAACAATCATAAATATTTATGCACCTAACTGGGTGCCTCAAAATATATGAGGAAAAGACAGGAAATACTCAATGGAGAAGTAGATGCCTCTACAATTATAGTGGGGGACTTTAATACTCCATTATCATCATTAAGCAGAACATCTCAACAGAGAATCAATAAAGAAGCAAAGACTTTGAATAATGCATTAGACAATTGGACCTTATAGACATATACAGAACATTGCACCCAAATACAGCAGGATATACATTTTTCTTGAGTGCACATGGATCATTCTTCAAGATAGACTATGTGCTCAGCCACAGAAAAATTCTCAATAAACTCAGAAATATTGAAATTATATGAAGTAATTTCTCTGACTACAATGGAATGAAACTGGAAATCAATAAGGGCCAGAGAACCAGATTAGGCACATAGATATGGAAGGTGAACAACACACTCTTAGTCAAACAGTGGGTGAAGGAGGAAATTTTTTTAAAAATCAATAACTACCTTGAAATGAATGAAAATGACAACACAGCATATCAAAATCTATGGGATGCAGCAAAAGCTGTTCTGAGAGGGAAATTCATAGCCATAAATGCATATATCAAAAATGAAGAAAGAGCTAAAATTTAAGACCCAGTTGCACACCTGAAGGAATTAGAAAAAGAAAAACAAACTAATTGCAAAGGAAGTAGAAAGAAGGAATAACAAAGATTAGAGCAGAACTAAATGGAATAGAAAATAAGAAAGCACTAGAAAAAATAAAATCAAAAGCTGGTTCGCTGAAAAGATCTATAAAATTGACAAACCCTTAGGTAGACTAACAATAAAAAAAAGAGAGAAGATGCAAATACAAAAAATAAGAAATGATGAAGGAGATACAATCACTGACCCCACAGATATAAAGAGTATTATAAGAGGATACTTTGAAAAATTATATGCCAACAAGAAGGATAATTTAGAGGAAATGGACAGATTCCTAGAAACACATAAGTAGCCTACATTGACAAAAGAAGAAATTGGTGAACTCGACAGACCAAACACAAAGAGATAGAATCAGTCATCAAAAATCGCCCAATTAAGAAGAGCCCAGGACCAGATGGCTTCACAGGTGAGTTCTATGAAACATTCTGGAAAGAACTAGTAGCAATCCTCTTAAACTCTTCCAAAAAATGGAAGTAGAAGGAACATTGCCTAACTCATTCTATGATGCCAACATTACCCTAACACCAAAGTCAAACAAAGATGCCACAAGAAATGAAAATTACAGACCAATCTTTGTAATGAACCTAGATGCTAAAATCCTCAGCAAAATACTTGCTAATTGTATTCAACAGCACATCAAATAAATTGTACACCATGACCAAGTGGGTTACATTCTGAGTATGAAAGGATGGTTCAACATGAGAAAATCAATGTAATACATCACATAAACAGATCAAATGAAAAAAAAATCACATGACCATCTCTATAGATACAGAAAAGGCATTAGACAAAATATAGCACCCTTTCCTGATAAAAATACTGCAAAAGATAGAAATAGAAGGAAACTTTCAGAACATGATAAAGGATATATATGAAAACTCCACAGCTAACATCACATAAAATGGTGAAGTCCTAAAATCTTTCCCTCTGAGATCAGGAATAAGACAAGGATGCCCACTATCACTGTTCGTATTTCACATTGTGTTAGAAATACTTGAGCAAGCACTTAGACAAGAAAAAGACATAAAAGGCATCCAAATTGGAAAGGAAGAAGTAAAAATGTCACTATTTGCAGATGACATGATCTTATACATAGAAATCTACAACAAAGCTTCTAGAAGTTACAAATGAGTTCAGTAAAGTTCCAGATTATAAGATCAATGTGCAAAAATCAGTAGCATTTCTATTCACCAATAATGAGCAATCTGAGGAGGAAATCAAGGAAAAATACTGCTTACAACAGTAACTTAGAAAATCAAATACCTAGGAGTAAATTTAACTAAAGATGTAAGTAACTTATTCACAGAAAACTACACAACACTGTTAAAGGAAATCAAAGAAGACTTAAATAAATGGAAGAATATTTCCTGTTCATGGGTAGGAAGACTAAATATCATTAAGAAGTCTTTCTTACCTAAACTAATCTACAGATTTAATGCAATCCCAATAAAAATCAACACAGCATTTTATACTGAAATGGAAAAACTAACTATGAAATTTATTTGGAAGGGCAAGAGGCCCCAAATAGCCAAAGACATATTGAAAAATAAATATGTAATCAGATAAATCACACTACCTGACTTTAAAACATACTACAAAGCTACAGAGGTCAAAACTGTACTGAATGTACTGGGGGAGAGTATAAACTATAATGTAAACTATGATTCATGTGGTTCAGTGGTGCTCTAAAATGTGTTCACTGAATGCAGTGAAAATGCCACAATGATGAAAGAGGTTGTTGATGTGGGAGAAGTGGAGGGGGTGGGTGTTGGGATATGTGGGAACCTCTTATATTTTTTAATGTAACTTTTTTGTGATCTATGTATCTCATATAAAAGCAAATTAATAAAAAATAAAAGTAAAAATTAAAAAGTGCACAAGGATAGATAGGCTGACCAATTGAACCGAATTGAGATTTCTGATAGAGGTTCTCACATACACAGTTATCTGATATTCAACAAAGCCACCAAGCTGACTCAACTGCAAGAATGGCCTCTTGAACAAATGGTGCTTGGAGAAATGGATATTCATATCCTAAAGAAGGAGAGAGAACACCATCCCATACCTTATACAAAAATAAACTCAAGATGGATCAAAGATCTAAATATAAGAGCCAAAACCATAAAGACCATGGAAGATAATGTATAGAAGCATCTACATGACCTCGTAAGAGGAAATGGCTTCATGAATCTTCAACCCAAACCACAAGCAGTGAAAGAAAATATAGATAAATGGGACTTCCTTGAAATTAAAAACTTTTGCACCTCAAAAGTGTTTGTTAAGAAAGTGAAAAGACAGTCTGCCCAGTGGGAGAGACTATTTGGTAACTGTATATCTGATAGAAGCCTAATAACGAACATACATAAAGAAATCCTATATCTTAAAAATAAAGACAAGATACCCATTTTATAAAATGGGCAAGTGATTTGAAGAGACCTTTCCAAAGAAGAAATACAAATGGCTAAAAAGCACTTGAAAAAGATGCTCAACATCACTAGCTATTAGGGAAATGCAAATCAAAACTACAGTGAAGTACCATCTTACAGCCATTATATTGGTGGCCATTAAAATTTCAGAGGACTACAAGTATTGGAGAGGATGTGGAGGAATGTGAACCCTTATCCACTGCTGGTGGGAATGTAGAATGGTGCAGCCATTATGGAGGACGGCTTGGTGGATCCTCAAAACTATGCCTATCATGAAAATTGAAATCAACCCAAATGCCCATCAACAGATGAATGGATAAACAAAATGTGATATACACATACAATTGAATATTCCTCAGCTATAAGAAGGAATGCAGTACTAACACATGGGATAACATGGATGAATCTTGAGGATCTTATGTTGAGTAAAGCAAGCCAGGCATTGAAGAACAAATAGTACATGACCTCTCTGGTATGAATTAAGCAAATCGAGCAGACTCAGAAAGCTAGAGTCTGGAAGATAGGTTTATAGGAAATAGAAAGGGAGAAGAAGGTTGAGTCTATGCCCATATGGGCAAAATCTATGATAAGGTGGAATTGAGTAGCTGTGCTGTGAAAGGATATGACAGGGGTGCAGGATGGAAAGGATGGGTTGGACACTCTATGGGACTTGGGGGAGGGTTGGGGAGGAGGCGCGTGAACATTGGGGACTGGTGGGTAAGTTGTTGAAATACAATGTTGAGAAAGCTTTTTTGGCAATATGACCAGGAAGGGTTATTTGTTTAGGGTATTGGATGGGGGGGGGGGGGGCGCATTTGATGCAGAGAGCACCTGGGGCAGTCTTCTAGAGAATGTGTGAGTGATCATTTTGTCATAGTGGGTTGTATCAGTGCAGGGACACCCACATAATGAGCAGGAAGGAATTGAACTCCCATCCTGGGGAGACCTAATATGTTCTCAAACAAAGAGGATAGTGTATCTCGAGAGCATGGGCAATTCCTAGTAGGGGAGGACAGAAGGACAGACTAGTGTGTGAAGCCCCAGCATTGTTGCAAGTATCTATAAATCTTGTCCTTCAAAGTGTGAAGCCTAGTGGTTGCTGTGGGACCCAAGGGGAGGGGAAGGGAGGAATAGAATAGATGGAAGTCGGAGTAGTTAGGGGGCAATGGAAGTGTTCTGCATGATCTTGCAATGATGGATACAGGCCTTCTTAAATTTCATCAGAAATTTTAAAAAGTGTATGGTCTAAAATGTAAACTATAGTGTAAACCATTAACCATGGTTAGTAACTATGTTTCAGTATTGGTAAATCAGTTGTAACAAATGAACCATCCACATGCAAAAAGGTTAATAGGAAAGGAGGGAAATGGAGAGGATTTTGGGTATACAGTAGTCTCCTATATTCTGTGTGTGACTTTACTGTGACCTAAAACTTCTTTGAAGACAAAATGAAAAAAAGTAAGACACTGGGGGGAAAATGGAAGAAAATGCCACTGTACATACAGGACAGCAGTTATTACAGTGATGAAAGGCAAAATATCAAAAAAACTTTTAAAAAATATTTGTCATTTCTTAATACCCCAATTATTTTAACTTGGTTTTAGTTTTTCTAAATTATTATATATTTTACTTCATATGTTTAAACCTATCATTATTATTTCATTTTCCTATTAATTAAATTTGGTGATTTTCTTGGCTTCATTTTTGAAGAAGTTTTGAATCACAGAAGGGTTACAACTATGGCAGGGGAGGGTCATTGGTATGGGGTGTCAATGAAGGGGGATACATGGTAGGAAGTTCACCTGGGCATACATATAAGGTATATACATATGTTCAAATGTTCATGGGGCATTACCACAGTGGTAGAGATTCACACAACAACTGAAAGAATATCAAATTCTCATCCTGGGGAGCTCTGCCACATTCTCTAATGGAGCAGCAACAATCCCCCAAGTGCAGGAACAATGACTAATGAACAAGGATGGTCCATTGATGGGCCCTTGATATTGATGACTATGCATACGAGACTTTGTTCTCCAAATTGCAACTTAGCCTAGTCTTGTAGGGTGCCTAAGCATTACCTCCTGAGATCCTCTATGTTGCCCAAATGTGGTCTCTCTCTAAGCCAAATTCAGCATATAAATGCATTACATTCCCCCCAGTGTGGGACTTGGCTCCCTGGGGTGAGCCTCCCTGGCACCGAGAGACTACTACCAAGCACTGGCTGGTGATTCAACTGGAAAAAGACCTTGAATAAAAGGGGTAAAAGGGGGAAAAAGTAAACACAAATGAGTTTATATGACTAAGAGTCTTCAAAGTGAGTCAGGAGGTCATCAGAGAGGTAACACTTATACACATCTCAGCAGGATCTCATAGACAGCCAAAGTAGTAGATACTACACCAAATAGTGGGGTTTTTGAGGACTCTGGAGACACCCAGGCAGATATCTCCAAAGTTTGGTGCCTTGCCAGTGGGCCCCACTTTGGAGTTTGTGCTACTGAGTGTGACAGAATTGGGCTCAGATCTGACTTCTCTACACATGCCTTTTCTGCCCCTTTTATTTGCGCCTATACTTGGTGCTGGAGTTGGTAGATATATGTCCAAGAGATTTGATTCTCTGGGCTGTCCAGGTGCCAGCTGGGCCCTGAGACTCAATGGAGTTGCCACACCTACTCCAGTTCACTGGACTCACCCTGGACATCTAACAAGGAGGTGAGGATGGACAACCCCCACAAAGGAACCTAGAGAGTCTACAGCTGCAAACAAGAAAGTCACATCTATCAGCCATATGGGACTGAAGCCTCCTCTCTATTAGAAGAGGAATAGGCATCACCATCCCAGAATCCTCAGGACTGGGGAATAAAATATGGACTATAGTTGACTTACTGGTATTCTACTATAGACTTATTGTGATTCTAGCAATGGAAGGAATTATATCATTGATGTGGAGACAGTGGCCAATGGAGGTGCTGAAGTCAGGGAGAGAGAAAAAGGGTTTAATATGGGGGCATTTTCAGGACTTGGAATTGTCCTGAATGGATTTGCAATTACAGATACAGGCCATTATATATCTTGCCATAACATGTCATTATATATCCTGCCATAACCTACAGAATTGAGTGGGAGAGAGTGTAAACTTCAATGTAAATAATAATCCATGCTTAGTGCCAATGCTCCAAATTGTGTTCATCAATTGCAATGAATGTACCACACTAATGAAACAAGTGACCAATGTGGGGAAAAGTAGGAGGTGTGGGGAGTCGGACATAAGGGAATCCCTTATATTTTTTATGTAACATTGTATGTAATCTAAGTATATTTTAAAAATAAAAATATGTATTTTTTTTAAAGAATATAATATTTTGAAAAAAAAATTGGCAGAGCAGATGTGGCTCAAGCAGTTGAGCATCTTCCTCCCCATGAGAGGTCCTGGGTTTGGTTCCTGATGTCTTCTAAAGAAGACAAACAGTGAGCAGACAGCAAGCAAAAACAGTAGGCAAGACAATGAGCCAACAACTAGCAGACAATGAACAAAAACAAACAAGCATGGAATAGATGTGACTCAATCAGTTGAGCACCTATCTCCCATGTGGGAAGTCCTGAGTTCAGTTCCTGGTGCTTCCTAAAGAAAAAAACAGACAATGAGCAGATAGCAAACAGACAATGAGCAAAAACAACAAACAAAAATAATGAGCAGACAATGAGCACAAACAGCAAGCAAACAGTACAGGGAGCCATCTCGGGGTGAGGAAGGGAATATCAATTGACTAGCACAGTTCTTGAGCTCCTGCTTTGGATGTATCAGGTCCTGGGTTCAAAATCCCTGGTATCTCTAATAAAAAACATTGGCTGTAGACATGAGGGTCTATTTCTGAACTCACGATTCAATTCATTTGGTCTAATAATCTATCCTTGTGCCAGTACCATGTTGTTTTGACCACTGTAGCTTTGCAATAAGCTTTATTTTTTGTCTTTATTTTTTTTTAATATTACATTTAAAAAAATGAGGTCCCCATATACCCCCCAACCCCTTACCCCACTCCTCCCCCTATAACAACAATTTCCTCCATCATCATGAGACGTTATTTGCATTTGGTGAATACATCTCTGAGCACCGCTGCACCTCATGGTCAATGGTCCACATCATAGCCCACACTCTCCCACATTCCACCCAGTGGGCCATGGGAGGACATACAATGTCTGGTAACTGTCCCTGCAGCACCACCCAGGACAACTCCAAGTCCCGAAAATGCCCCCACATCTCAGAGTCCTCCAACTTTGTTCTTTCTCAAGATGGTTTCAGATATTCAGGGACACTTAACCTTCCAAATAAATTTGATAAATGGATTTTCTATTTCTGCAAAGTAGGCTGTTGGAAATTTTATTGGTGTTGCATCAAATATGTAAATAATTTTGGGTAGAATTGCCACCTTAACATTTATTTAGTCTTCCAATCCTTGGGCATAGGATATCTTTCCATTTATTTAGATGGTCTTTGATTTCTTTTAACAAAGTTCTGTAGTTTTCTGTGCACAAGTCCTTTGCATCCTTGATTAAATTTATTCCTATTTTTGATTCTTTTACTTGCTATTGTAAATGCAAATTTTCTTGATTTCCTGTGCAGATTGCTTGTTACTAGTGTATCGAAGCACTACTACTTTGGGGGTATTGATCTTGTACCCTGCCATTTTGCTGAATTTGTTTATTAGCTCTAGAAGTATTGCTGTAGTTTTTCAGGACATTCGGTATCTAGCATCATGTCATCTGCAAATAATGAAAATTTTACTTCTTCCTTTCCAATTTCAATGTCTTTTATTTATTTTTTCTCACCTAACTTGTATGGCTAGAACTTCTAGTACAATATTCAATAACAGTGGTGACAGTAGTCATCCTTGTCATATGCTAGTTGATAGAAGGAAAGCTTTCAGTTTTCATCATTGAATATGATGCTAACTCTGTGTTTTTTTCATATATGCCTTTTATCATGTTCAGGAAGTTTCCTTCTAGTCCAATTTGTTTCATTGTTTTTATCAAGATAGGATGCTGGATTTTTACAAATGCCTTTTCTGCATTAATCAAGATGATCATGTGGCTTCTCTCTTCATTTTGTTAATATGGTGTATTTCATTTATTTATTTTATGAATGTAGTAAAGAGTTTTTTAAGGAAAAGAAAATGAGAAAATGGTTCAAAGCATGGACCATGGGTATACTAAAGGGTGACTTGTTCCATTAATTGATTTCTTATGTTGAATCACCTTTGCATACCTAGGCAAAACCTATTTGATCATGGTATATACTTTTTTAAATTCACCATTGGATTTGACTTGTCAATATTTTGTTGGTGATATTTACATCTATATTCATAAGATAAATTGGTCTGTAATTTTCTTTTCTTGCAGTATCTTTATCTGGCTTGGGAACAAGAATGATGTTGCCTTCTGTATTACTCAGGGTTCTCTAGAGAAATAGAATAAAAAAGATGTCTGTCAATAGTACGCAAGTCTATAAGAGTCTCTCACACAGCCATAGGAATGCACAAGTCCAGGTTCTGCTGGCAGGCTGTAACCGGGGACTGCAATGAAAATCCAATGAAGGTTTTTGATGAGTTCTGAGAGATGTTGGCTGTCCAAAGAAGAGCTGGGAAATTCCCTCTCAATGCTGGAATCACTTCCCCTTTTAAGAGATTCAAGTGATTGGGTTAAGTGTCACTAACTGCTGATGGCAATCTCCCAGATTGATGTAATTATAACAAGCTATCTATGATTTACCACTGCAGTAAAGTCAATGGTGACTAAAGTCCATAAATACCATTGTATTACAGTTAGCCCAGTGCTTGCTTGACCAAACAACTGGGCACAATTACCTGGTAGAGTTGACACAAAAGTCTAACCATCACAGACCACCACTTGTCAACTCAGCAATCATACACATTACCCTAAACCATACTTTAGTCTCTATGTAAAAACAGACATGCATATATATATTTCCACCTAGCAAAGTTCAACTCACCTGCATACAACTGGAAATGCATTAATTCCATAGAGAATAGGGTGCAAGTTCTTGGGTAATATTCACTCTCAAAGTTGACATCCTCAAGTATTATGACATGAAATGGATATGACTTGTTATATGATAAGGGGAATGTTTGGGGAAGAAGACAAAGAAATTCGTTTTGTGTACATATACAATCATTATCATAATGAAACAAAGAATAAAGATTCATGATCATTATAGTCCTCATTTCTGTAACTGGTCACATGGTAGAAGTTCATATTTATCACTACCTTCTTCCACTACCCATTCCATGCTTCCATTACCCTCAGCAAGCACTTCAGCTGGCCTGGTGGGGTGACCCAAACTTTCATTCCTGAAGATTTGGGTCATTGTCAGTCCTTCTTGGATTGACTTTAATCATAGGACCTGGCAGGAGATGCCCTTTCTCTTGTATTCCAGGCAAACTCTTCTTTACCCCCATCATGTAGATGCAGTCCTATTTCCCCTTGATAGTCAGGATCAATCACCCCAGCCAATACAGTAATTCCCTTCTTCGACTGTTGATTCAGAGGTAAGAGGAGCCCAAAGTGGCCAGGTGGTAGTTTTAACTTCAAGTTCAATGCAATCATTGTTGTGTTCCCTGGTAACAGCACTCCTCCTTTTGGGACTAAAACCTGAAGAACAGCAGAGTTTGAGGTTGAAGGGACAGGAAGCAAAAATATTTCTAGTGGGTCACTAGGGATAATAGTGAGGGGTGCCACTGCCATTTCTCCCCTTGACTCCTGGACCCATGGATCCCAAATATGGGAGAAACAGCACCATAGAGTGGACACTGATTTAGAGCATACACAGCCTCCTGGAGAACATTGCTCAGCCCTGCAGGGAATTGCCATTTAGTTGGCACCATTATTGACTCTTCAAAAGGCCATTCCAATGTTTTAATCAATCCAGTTGGATCAGGGTGATGAGGAATATAGGTAGACCAGTGAATTCCATTGGCACGTGTCCATTTCTACACATCTTTTGCTGTGAAATGGGTTCTTTGATTGGAAGCAATGCTGTGTGGAATGCAATGACGGCAGATAAGATTTCAGTAAGTTCACAGATAGTAGTTTTGGAAAAAGTCTTGTATGCAGGAAATGCAAATCCATATCCAGAATATGTGTCTATTCCAGTTAAAACAAATCACTGCCCCTTCCATGGTGGAAGTGGTCCAATGTAATCAACCTGCCACCAGGTAGCAGGCTGGTCACGGCGAGGAATGGTGCCATATTGGGAGCTGAGTGTGGGTCTCTGCTGCTAACAGATTGGGCACTCAGCAGTGGCTGTAGCCAAGTCAGCCTTGGTAAGGGGAAGTCCGTGTTGCTGAGCCCATGCAGAACCTCCATGGCCACTTTGTTCATGAGCCCACTGGACAATGACAGGAGTGGCTGGGGAAAGAGGCTGAGCATTAGCCACAGTGGAAAAGTGGGTCACCTTATCCACTTGATTATTAAAAATCTTACTCTGCTGAAGTTACCCTCTAGTGAGCATTCACGTGGGACACAAAAATTTTCATGTTTTTTACCCACTCAGAAAGGTCAGTCCACATACCTCTTCCCCAGACCTCTTTTTCACCACTTTTCCAATCATGTTCCTTCCATGTCCCTGACCATCCAGCCAAACCATTGGCAACAGCCCATCAATCAGTATACAAATGCACCTCTGGTCATTTCTTCTTCCAAAGAAAATGAACAACTAGGTGCACTGCTCCAAGTTCTGCCCACTGGGGATTTGCCCTCACCACTGTCCTTCAGGGATGTCCCACAAAGGGGCCGTAGTGCTATAGTTGTCCACTTTTGGGTGGTACCTGCATATCGTGCAAAACCATCTGTAAACCATGCCTGAGTTTTCTCTTCCTCATTCAACTGATTGTAAGGGACTCCCCAAGAGGCCAAAGCTGTGGGCTGGGAAAGAGAAGGTAACATGGCAGGGGTGGCAACCATGGGCATTTGGGCTACTTTCTCATGTAACTTACTCATGCCTTCAGGACCTGCTTGAGCCTTATCTCATATATACCACTTCCATTTTAGTATGGAGTGCTGCTGTGCATGCCCAACTTTATGGTTTGGTGGGTCAGACAATACCCCAACTCATGATAGGCAACTCAGGTCTCATGGTAACTTGATGGCCCATAGTTAAGGGTTCAGTCTCTACTAAGGCCCAGTAGCAGGCCAAAAGCTGTTTCTCAAAAGGGAAGTAGTTATCTGCAGGAGATGGCAGGGCTTTGCTCCAAAATCCTAAGGGTCTGCATTGTAATTCTACTATAGGGACCTGCCAAAGACTCCAGACAGCATCTCTATTTGCCATGGAAACTTCCAGCACCATTGGACCTGACACAGACCCTCTTCTTGTTCCAGTCCCCAATCAAAACTAGCAGCTTTTCTGGGCACCCAGTAAAGGGCTGAAGTAGCACACCCAAATGAGGAATGTGTTGTCTCCAAAATCCAAAGAAACAAACTAAGCATTGTGCCTCATTTTTGGTTGTAGGAGGAGCCAGATGCAACAGCTTATCTGTCACTAGAAGGATACACCACTGGACACCTAGAAATTTCGCTGAGGTGGAAGGACCTTGTATTTTACTTGGATTTATCTCCAGTCCTCTCTCATGCAAATGCTTTACTAATAAGTCTAGAGTCTTTGCTATATTTGCTCACTAGGTCTCCTATCAGCATGATATCATCAATATAATGGACCAGGGTGATGTCTATGAGAGGGTGAGATGATCAAGATCCCTTTGGACAATATTATGACATAGGGCTGGAGAGTTGATATACCCTGAGGCAGGACAGTGAAGGTATACTCTTGACCTTGCCAGCTGAAAACAAGCTGTTTCTGGTGGTCCTTACTAATAGCAATTGAGAAAAAAGCATTTGCAAAATCAACAGCTGCATACCAGGTACCAAGGGATGTGTTGATTTACCCAAGCAATGACACTACACCTGGGACAGCAGCTGCAATTGGAGTGACCACCTGGTTAAGTTTTTGATAATCTGCTGCCATCTTCCAAGATCCATCTGTTTTCTGTACAGGCCAAATAGGAGAGTTGAGTGGGGATGTGGTAGGAATCACCACCCTTGAATACTTCAAATCCTTGATGGTTGCACTAATTTCTGCAATCCCTCCAGGAATCTGGTATTGCTTTTGGTTTACTATTTTGCTAGGTGGGGCTGTTGTAGTGACTTCCACTTGGCCTTTCCAACCATAATAGCCCTCATTCCACAAGTCAGGGATACAATGTGGGGATTCTGCCAGTTACTGAGTATGTCTATTCCAATTATGCATTCTGAAACTGAAAATAACCACAGAATGGGTCCAGGGACCCACTGGACCAACCGTGAGACAGAGCGAGCTAAAATTCCATTAGTCACCTGACCTCCATAAGCCCTGACTCTGACAGATGAACCACAGTGATGTTTTGGGTCTTCTGGAATTAATGTCACTTCTGAGCCAGTGTCTAATAATCCCAGAAATATCCAATCATTTCCTTTTCCCCAGTTCACAGTGACTCTGGTAAAAGGCCATAGATCTCCTTGGGGAAAGGTGGGAGGAAGATTAAGAGTATAAATTTTGGGTAGTTTAACAGGATCCTTCCCCAAGGAGACCTGGGCTCCTCCTCATTCAAGGGACTCTGGGTCTGTAAACTGTCTCAAGTCTGGGAATTGATTAAAGGGCTGTGATTCTCTGCATCTATAATTTGAGTTAGGGTTTTGTTCACTCGACCCAGAACTCTTCTGTTTATACAGATTCTGAGAAAATGTAGTAGACTGACCATCTATTTCATTGCTAGTTACCCCATGATGTATTAGCCAATGCCATACAACTCAGATTATTTTGAATGTTTTTTTGAACCTGTCTTTCATTGTGGTAGCCACACCCACCTTGACCTTGGCAGTTAACTGCTGATTCTTGACTTTTACCAGACTGACATGCAATCATCCCCATAATGTTTAAGGATTCTAATTCCATCATAGCCTTCCCTACAGTAATATATGGGCTACACAGAAGAGGAGCAACCACAGATCTCTTCAGGGAAGATGGGGTTAGTCTTACAAATTTATATCTCACAATCCTGGCTAAAGGTGTGTCCTCTGGACATTCTTGTGGTGGGTTGGCAGCTCTCTTAAATGGTAAATCCATTCTAGCATTCCAATCTCCCTAAGCCTTTGCATTCCCTCTTCTACTGTGTACCAGGACAAATTGGGTATTTCAACCTCAGACATGCTAGGCCATCTTTTGGCTCTCATTTCAATCAGCCACCCAAACAAACTGTTAGGGCCCTTTCTAACCCCATGAGCTATAGCACTGAATCCTGAATTTCTGCTTAGTGGGCCCAAATCAATAAATTCAGCATGATCCAACTTTATATTCCTTCCACCACTATCCCATACCCTTAGTATCCATTCCCACACATTTTCCCATTATTTCTATCTATATGAGTTGGAAAACACATGCAGTTCTTTCTGAGTATACCTTACTTCCTCATGGGTCACATTTTGTATTTCACCTTTGGGGGCTTGTTGTGGTTTTAGTTTGGTAATAAGTCTCGAAGATAAGAGAGGTGGTGTGGGTGGGTAAGGAGAAGGATTACAAATGCCTTTCAAGCTATTGACCTCAGGGCATTCCCTTACATTTTCTTTTGGTGAGACAGGATTAATCTCTTCTGGCAGGGGTTGGAAGGCAGTTACCTCAGGTCAGGGCAAACTGAAGAGTTGGCAGTGCATGCTGGAGTTTGGCTGGTACATGCCTCAGGGCTGGGACAGACTCTCTGGGGCAGACCAGAGACTGGGTGGGGCAGGGTTCAGTTTGGCTGGTATCCTTTCAAGGGCTGGAAGTTGTTTCAGACTCCCTGGGGGCAGGCTGGAGGCTGGATGATATAAGGTTGGCAACGTGTGGTCTTGACAATGCAGACCATGGCAGGCTTATTTGGAAAAGTATCAGCAGATTCAAGGTTCCAATGTCTCCATCAATATCATCATCATCTTATATGTCTCCATCCCAATTCTTTGGATTCCACTCTTTTCCAATCAATGCCTTCACTTTAACTGTGGAAACCTTGTGGGGTTGAGATTTTAGTTTCCTTTGTAACTCTGCTATTGGTACAATGAGAGCCTGAATTTGGTGAGTTCAGACATTTCAAGCCTGTGGCTACAGGAGACAAGATTTTCTTTCAGAGCACACATAGAAACTTTCCCATCATCCATTTGGTGTGTAAGTTTCAAATTTGAAGCCTTTAACTCATCTCTTTCTTTTGTAAGAGTATCCAGAGTATCTAGGAGGAACCAGCCAACATCATTATACCATGTGACTCCACAAAACTCTGTTAAAGTGTTGAAAACACTCTCACCCAGATCCTTGCTTCTTGTAAGCATGGAAGTAGGGGAATCCAGTGATGCTATTTTGCATATCTCAATTGCCAACTCGTGCCATGGGCTGTTAGCAGCCTCTTCGTTATTGGAAATAGAATTGTCAGTACCCTTGAGTCCAATTAGGGTAGAAAGAAAATTGCAAAACTCCCAGAACTACCTCAGACACTCCATGTTTAAGACTCTGTTCCTCAAGAACCACTCCTGATCCCAAGCTGTATTAGTCAGGGTTCTCCAGAGAAACTGAATAAAAAAGAGATATCTATCAATAGTGTGTGATTCTATGAGTCTCTCATGCAGCCATGGGGATGTACAAGTCCAGGTTCCACAGGCAGGTTGCAACCAGGGGCTGCAATGAAAGTCCAGTGAAGGTTCTTGATGAGTTCTGAGAGATGGTTGTCCAAAGATGAGCTGGAAAATTCTCTCTCAATGCTGGAATCTCTTCCCCTTTTAAGGGATCCAACTGATTGGGTTAAGCATACTCATTGCTGATGGCAATCTCCCTGATTGATATAATTATAACCAGCTATCTATGATTTACCACTGCAGGAAAGTCAATGGTGACTAAAGTCTATAAATGTCCTTGTATTACAGTTAGCCCAGTGCTTGCTTGACCAAACAACTGGGCACAATTACCTGCCACATTGACACAATAGTCTTCATAGATGGAGTTGGGTAGTGTTTGCTGCTCTTCAGTGTTTTGGAAGTGTTTGATCAGGATTGGTATTAATTCTCCTGGAATGATTGGTAGAATTCACCTGTGAAGCCATCTGGTGCTGGACTTTTGCTTGATGGGAGGTTTTTTATGATTGATTCAATCTCTTTACTTGTAATTGTTCTCTGGAGATCTTCTAGTTCCCCTATAATCAATGAAGTTTGAATGTTTCCAGACATTTACCCATTTCATCTAGGTTGCTAATTTATTAACGTACTGCTGTTCATAGTAACCTATTATTATCCTTTTTATTTCTATGGAATCAGTGGTAATGCCACCACCACCCATTTCTGATTTTATTTGTTTGTGTCTTCTCTCATTTTTGTTTTGTCTGTCTAATGAAGAGTTCGTCGATTTTATTGATCTTTTTGAAGAAACAACTTTTTTTTATTCCATATTTCATTTTTTTCTTGTCTAATCACTTATATGTTTCCTTTTTACCTTGGTTTCCTTTGTTTTTCTTTTCTTCTAGTTCCTCCAGGAGTATGTTAGAGCTTTGATTTTAGCCTTTTCTGCTATTTTAATACAAGTACTTCGGGCTATAAATTTCCTTCTCAGCACTGACTTTGCTGCATACCATATTTTACATGTTGCATTCTCATTTTCAATCTTCTTAAGATATTTACTTATTTTCCTTGTAGTTTTTCCCTTGACATACTGATTGTTCAAGAGTGTATTACATAGCTTCCATATTATTGTGGATTTTCCAGTTCTCTGTTATTGAATTTCACCTTCTTTCCATTATGGTCAGACAAGCTGCATTGTACAATTTCAATATTTTTAAATTTATTGAGACTTGTTTTGTGACCCAACATGTGGTCTATCCTGGAGAACAATTCATGTGCCCTTGAAAAGTATATATAATCTTCTATTTTGGAGTGAAATGTTCTGTATATGTCTGTTAAGCCTAGCTCATTGATCATATTATTCAATTTCTCTGTTTCCTTATTGATCTTCTGTCTAGATGTTCCATCTCTTTATGAAAGTGGTGAATTGAAGTCTCCAACTATCATTGTAGTCTATTTCTTTCTTCAGTTTTTTGAATGTTTGCCTCATGTATTTAGGGGCACCATGGTTATGTGCATAAATATTTATGGCTGATATTTCTTCTTGGTGCATTATCCTCTTCATTAATTTATAGTTTTTTTGTGTGTCTCTTAAAGACTTAAAGTCTATTTTGTTTGATATTAGTGTAGATTCCCCAGTTCTTTTTTGGTTACTATTTACACAAAATATCTTTTTCCATCTTTTTGCTTTCAATCTATTTGGTCCTTGGGTCTTTTCTGAGTCTTGTAAACAGCAAATAGCTGGATCTCGCTTTTTGTCCACTATGCCAATCTGTGTCTTTTGATTGTTTAATCCATAAACAGTCAGTGTTAATGACTGTGTTAACACAGTCAGTGTTATTACTGTAAAGGCAGTACTTACACCAACCATTTTGTACATTGTTTTTTACATGTCATATCTTTTTTGTCTCCCATTTCCTTTGCTGCAACCTGCTTTTCTGTATAGCTGCTTTTGTGATTTGTCTGAATGGCCCATTTCTTGTTAATGCTTCTGTGTGTGTGTATATATATATATTTATGTGTTTATTATCAAGCTTAATCTTTTTTTTTTTTTTTTTTTTTTTTGAGGTGCCAGGTTTTGGGAATTGAATCTGGAGCTTCATATGTGGGAAGCTGGCACTCAACCGCTGAACCACATTGGTTTCCCTCTGTTGTTTTTTGTTTGTTTTGCTTTTGTTTGTTTTTGTTGTTTCAGGAGGCACCAAGAACCAAACCTGGGACCTCCCATGTGAGAGCAGGCAATGAACTGATTGAGCCACATCTCCTCCCCTGTGTGTGTGTGTGTGTGTGTATATATAATACAATCAGTATGGTTACTCTGGGATTTCTATTATACAACCTCCATCTATAACCTACTAATTTGAGAAGATACCCATTTAGTTTCAATAGCATACATGTTCTATGTTCCCACATCCCTCTGTTTACTTGAATTATGCTGTTTTTGTTCTACATTACCTCTCTATATTTTGCATGTCCACTATCAGGAAATATGCCTTTTTTTCCTCAACTGTATTCTGACTCTTATAGGAATTAAAGAGAAGAATTGCATATTAAGGATACAATAATATTAGGTTTTGCATTTACCCTTTTGGTTATACTTGCTAAGGATTTTCATTTCTTCACACTACTTCAAGCCATTGTCTCTCTCTCTCTCTTGTCTTTTCCTTTCAATGTGCAGAATTCCCTTCAGTAATTCTTTCAGGGTTGGTCTTTTTTTTTTTTTTTTTTGACAAATCCTGTTTCAGTTTTTCTATGAATATTTAAAGCTCTCCTTCATTTCTGAAGGACAGTTTTGTTGGATAAAGAATTTTGCTTTCACTACCATAAATATATCATACCCCTGCCTCTTTCCCACCACAGCTTCTGATGAGAATTTAGCTCTTAGACTTACTGAAGTTCCCTCATATGGAACAAACTGCTTTTCTCTTGCTGCTTTCAGAATTCTCTCCTTTATTTTTTGCAGTTGACATTCTGGTTAGTTTGTGTCCTGGTAGTTCTATTAGGATTTACTCTGCACCTTGCACTTCTTTGACATGTATATTTATGTCTTCCATAAAAGTTTGGAAATTTTGGGCCATTGTTTCCTTAAATATTCTTTCCCTTTTCACATCACCTTCTGGGACACCTGTAACATGTATTATTATGCACTTTATGCTGTCACTCAAATTCCTGATACACTGCTCAGTTTTTCTGCTTTTTTTTCCTATCTGGTCTTCTGACTGCATTGTTTTGATTGTCCTGTCTTCTAGTTCATTGATTCTTTCTTCTGCTGTTTGAACCTGCTGCAGCATGCCTCTAATGTATTTTTAATCTCCATTATTGTTTTT
This sequence comes from Dasypus novemcinctus, assembly GCF_030445035.2. Classification (NCBI taxonomy): domain Eukaryota; kingdom Metazoa; phylum Chordata; class Mammalia; order Cingulata; family Dasypodidae; genus Dasypus; species Dasypus novemcinctus. The sequence goes on along the minus strand of NC_080679.1, from coordinate 93,975,908 downwards.
CATCATCATAAGTTCTGTTTCTTTTCATACTTTCAAATTCATCTTTATGCTCACACATTACCTTCTTAATATGCTTTAGCTCATTATTCATATTTTCCTTCATCTCCTTGAATAGATTTTGGAGATTTGTTTGAACTTCTTTGATCAGCTATTTCAAATTCTATGTCTCCTCTGAAGTTTTAATTTATTCCTTTACTGTTTCTTAGTATGGATTGTAATTTTTGCTGATATCTGAGCATCTCAATATTTTGATGAGTTAACTCTGAAGGTCTATTTCACCCTCTTGTCTAGGATTTTATAGTTGATTGACTTTTGAGTTAGGGTTTTTTTCTTTGAAGGTATTGGGGGTTGAACCAAGTACCTTGTACATGGTAAGCAGATGCTCTACCACTGAGCTACATCTGCCCCCCAACAAAAGTTGGTTTTCTCATTTGTTTTTATTGTTGTTGTAATTGTTGTTTGTTTGTTTGTTTTTAGCAGGCACTATGGGTCAAACCTGGTATTTCATACATGGGAAAAAGGTGCTCAACCACTTGAACTTTATTCACTCCCCTATGGTTTTCTTTGATGCTTGTTCCAACTTATTCTGGTAGCTCATGTTTAACTGTTCAAATTTTCTTATCTCTTCTTCATCTGATTCTTGCCATAGATATGCAGTACAATATTTAGTATATCAATTTTTGTGCAATTGTTTTACATGCAGCTGAAATTTTTCTTTCCTCTGTTCCAAATCAAAACAAATTTTGATTTGTTCTGTATGTATTTGTGCAGAATGTTCTTCCCAAAGCCTATGAGTTGTTTAAATTCTCTCTCTCAATTTGTGTCCCCTGTTCCTTACACATTTAAGTCTTGGGACACATTGTTTCTTACAACAGTTAAGTTCCATCCCCCTCCCCCCCTTCTTTATCTCTGAGGTTTTTCTTCCTCCAGTTTCTTCCCTTTTAGGGAGTCTCACCATACAGATGCAGATGTGGTCAATCTAGAAAATTGCTTCCCCTTCAACAGTGGAAGTAACCCAAATGCCCATGGTCACCACTCCTGCCATGTTACCTTTTCTTTCCCAGCCCACAGCTTTGGCCTCTTGGGGAGTCCCTTACAATCAGTTGAATGAGGAAGAGAAAACTCAGGCATGGTTTACAGATGGTTTTGCACGATATGCAGGTACCACCCAAAAGTGGACAGCTACAGTACTGCAGCCCCTTTGTGAGACATCCCTGAAGGACAGTGGTGAGGGCAAATCCTCCCAGTGGGCAGAACTTGGAGCAGTGCACCTAGTTGTTCATTTTCTTTGGAAGAAGAAATGACCAGAGGTGCATTTGTATACTGATTCATGGGCTGTTGCCAATGGTTTGGCTGGATGGTCAGGGACATGGAAGGAACATGATTGGAAAAGTGGTGAAAAAGAGTTCTGGGGAAGAGGTATGTGGATTGACCTTTCTGAGTGGGTAAAAAACATGAAAATTTTTGTGTCCCACGTGAATGCTCACTAGAGGGTAACTTCAGCAGAGTAAGATTTTTAATAATCAAGTGGATAAGGTGACCCACTTTTCCACTGTGGCTAATGCTCAGCCTCTTTCCCCAGCCACTCCTGTCATTGTCCAGTGGGCTCATGAACAAAGTGGCCATGGAGGTTCTGCATGGGCTCAGCAACACGGACTTCCCCTTACCAAGGCTGACTTGGCTACAGCCACTGCTGAGTGCCCAATCTGTTAGCAGCAGAGACCCACACTCAGCTCCCAATATGGCACCATTCCTTGCTGTGACCAGCCTGCTACCTGGTGGTGGCAGGTTGATTACATTGGACCATTTCCACCATAGAAGGGGCAGTGATTTGTTTTAACTGGAATAGACACATATTCTGGATATGGATTTGCATTTCCTGCACACAAGTTTTCTTCCTCCAAAACTACCATCTGTGGACTTACCAAATGTCATATCTACTGCCATGGCATTCCATACAGCATTGCTTCCAATCAAAGAACCCATTTCACAGCAAAAGATGTGCAGAAATGGACACGTGCCCATGGGATTTACTGGTTTTACCATGTTCCTCATCACCCGAAGCAGTTGGAGTGATAGAACGGTGGAATGGCCTTTTGAAGAGTCAATTATGGCACCAACTAGGTAGCAATACCTTGCAGGGCTGGGAAAATGTTCTCTAGGAGGCTGTGTATGCTTTAAATCAACATCCAATCTATGGTGCTGTTTATCCTGTAACCAGGATCCCTGGGTCCAGGAATCACGGGGTGGAAATGGAAGTGGCACCACTCACTATTACCCCTAGTGACCCACTAGGAAAAATTTTGCTTTCTGTCCCTGCAACCTCAAACTCTGCTAATCTACAGGTTTTAGTCTCAAAAGGAGGAGTGCTGTCACCAGGGAACACAACAATTATTGCAATGAACTTGAAGTTAAAACTGCCACCTGGCCACTTTGGGTTCTTCTTACCTCTGAATCAACAGTTCAAGAAGGGAATTACTGTATTGGCTGAGGTGACTGATCCTGAGTATCAAGGGGAAATAGGACTGCATCTACATAATAGAGGTAAAGAAGTGTTTGCCTGGAATACAAGAGAACCTCTAGGGCATCTCCTAGTATTGCCATGCCCTATGATTAAAGTCATGGAAAATTGCAACAACCCAATCCAAGCAGGACTAACAATGACCCAGAATCTTCAGGAATGAAAGTTAGGTCACCTCACCAGGTAAAGAACCACAGCCAGCTGAAGTGCTTGCTGAGGGTAATGAAAACATGGAATGGGTAGTGGAAGAAGGTAGTGATAAATATGAACTTCGACCATGTGACCAGTTACAGAAACGAAGACTATAATGGTTATGAATCTTTCTTCCTTGTTTCATTATGATGAGAGTATATGTATACAAAAAATTTTTGTCCACCTCCCCAAAATTTCCCCTTATCATATAGCAAGTTGTATCCATTTCATGTCATAATGTTTGAGGATGTCAAGTTTGAGAGTGAATATTACTCAAGAACTTGCACCCTATTCTCTATGGAATTAATGCATTTCCGGTTGTATGCAGGTGAGTTGAACTTTGCTAGGAACTTTGCATGTCTGTTATTGTTTTTACTTAGAGACTAAGTATGGTTTAAGGTAATGTGTATGGTTGCTGAGTTGACAAGTGGTAGACTGTGATGGCTAGGCTTTTGTGTCAACTCTACCAGGTAATTGTGCCCAGTTGTTTGGTCAAGCAAGCACTGGGCTAACTGTAATACCAGGGCATTTATGGACTTCAGTCATCATTGACTTTACTGCAGTGGTAAATCATAGATAGCTGGTTATAATTATATCAGTCAGAGAGATCGCCATCAGCAATTTAGTGACGCTTAACCCAATCAGTTGGATCCCTTAAAAGGGGAAGTGATTCCAATATTGAGAGAGAACTTTCTAGCTCTTCTTTGGATAGACAACATCTCTCAGAACTCGCCAAGTATCTTCATTGTACTTTCCTTGGAGCTCCTGTCTGCAGAACCTGGACTTGTGCATCCCCACGACTGCATGAGAGACTCTAATAATTAATCTCTTACTATTGACAGATATCCCTTGTTCATTCTATTTCCCAAGAGAACCCTGACTAATACAGGTATTTTATTGGAATCAAATTATATTTACCAGTTAAATTTATAGAATTCAAAAATATATAATTAACATTATTACAAAGAGAAATGAACACACCCATCTGGATAATAGGAGTTTAGGGAAAAAACCTTTCAGTGATTCATAAATAATGCAAAACAAAAACAAAATCACAGGTGCATAAGGATATAGAAGATATTTCTCTATACAATCAATAATCTTGCTTTAAAGAACATTATACTACATACACATACACATTCTTTTCAAATTTACCTGGAATATTTAAATAAATTACTTATTAGGTGTTGTGTTAGTCAGCCAAAAGGGATGCTGATGTAAAGTACCAGAAATATGTTGGTTTTATAAAGGGTATTTATTTGGGGTAAAAGTTTAGTTTTACAAGGCTCTAAAGAGAGCAACTCAAGGTTACTTCCTCACTCAAAGTTAGTAGCCATGTTTTGAAACAAAATGGTGGGTGATATCTGGAAGAGTTCAGCCTTCCTCTTCCCTCTTAGGGCTCTTGGGCCCAGCTTCTTCCAAGCTCAGCTGTAGACTGGCATAGGGCTCAGCTACTCTTTTCTCTGTAGCTGCAAACTATCAGGTTGATGGCTTATCTCTTTCCCAGGGCTGCAGGATCAAGTCCTCTTCAATGTCTGTGGAGCTCCCTCTTTTCTCGAGTATCTGCTTCTGTCTCCTTGATTGAATGTTCATTTATATAGCTCACCAAGGGGGTAGGGACTCAACCCTGCATGCCTCAATGATGTGGTTGTATCAAAGCCCTAATATTAACATAATAAAGTAAACATAAAGTCTTTAAATTTAAATCAAAGTGTATCATACCCAGAGGAATAGAACAGTTTACCAAGATAATCAATATCTCTTTTTGGAATATAAGTAATATCAACCTGCCACAGGTGTTATAAAGTATTATATATTTTTATAAAACATTAATATCTTATAGAATATATTATCTAACAAAAGTAACACACATTCTTAGAGATGTAAAACTCTGGGAGATTATATGTTACACATATAAACAATAAAAGAGTAATATTAAGTATATTAAAGCATCCCTAAAATTAGTAAAAGAAAATCTACACAATACATAAATTCAAAGAAGGGGCCCATGGAAACTAATATATGAAAAAAAATTTTTCCTCTGTATTACAAATCATTACAATGAAAATGAAAACCACAATGTGATATAATTTTATTCTCACCAGATTAAAGGGAAAAACTGCCTGGAGGGAATAAAATATGTCTCACCATGCATGATGACAATGTGAAAAAAATGAAATTCTTCGAGCTTCTGGTAGAACAATCACCTTGGAAACAGTTTGGTATTAACTAGTAAAGTTAAACATATCACAGCATATGATTTAGCATGTCTACTTCTAGATATATCACCTCGAGGAAGTCTTACACATGTGTGACAGGACACATGTACAAGAATGCACTTAACAACGTTGTTCATAATAGCAAAAAAAAGGATAAAGCAATAAACAATTGAATATTTATACAATAAAACTTTACATTGCAATGGGAAAAAAGAGAACTCCTGCTACAAGCATCTGCTAGTATTTCTGCAAGGATCTCAAAAAGTAAGATGAACCAAAAACCCAAGTCAAAGAAGAATGTAAACCGATTGATTACAAAGTTTAAATCAAAGCAACACATATTAATTGAGTGTGTATTTGTTTGTGTATTTATACTATAGAGAAAATAAACAAAATGAATAACCCAAAATTCAAGAATGTTACCTCTGAGAAAAGGTGTGGGCTATATCATCAGTTAATACATACAGGGTATTCAGTTTTATTTGTAGTGCTCTAATTTGTGAGTTCAGACCTGATATATGGGTTTCTATCTTGTTTCATTTTGTTACATAATCTGTACATAGACCAAAAATTACATTGCATAATTACATTACATAAATGAAATCATGGAAATAAGAAAGCTTAAAACATAAATAAAAACAAAATAATAATTCCCTTAATTTTCACATCATTTCAATTAACTTTGAAATTTTTATTTCATGTAAAATTCTAGCTATAAATATGGCAATTTTGTGTCTTGAAAATGTTAAAAAAAAGTCACTCCAGAGTATGTACATTTCCTTTGTTGAAAAGAAAAAGCCTTCTGCATCAAATAAATTTGAATATTTTCTTTTCTACTGGTGTTAAACATTTTCCTTTCATACCAATATGTAAAGTTGTTCTAAATCTGCTTTCATGAACATGCCGTTTTAGCTAATTACTTTATAGTAAATGCAGCTCTTAAATAATTGCTAAACCTTGAGAAATGCTTTCAATAATTGACTTAGTTTTCATAAGCAAAATTGTGTTATTAAATCTAAATTAAATGCACATTTGAGATACTTAAAGTGTTAACTCATCAAGCATTTAAATAGTGTAATGGAAATACCGAGTAGAATTAATGATAAAAATAACTCAAACTTTGCATTCACAATTTTCTACATATTTCCTTTTATCTGAATTTTTAATAAACTTTTACTGTCTGTTGTTTTATCTCTAATGAATGTGTTTTCCTACTTATTGACATACTTAAATTAAAAGTATTATATTTCCTAAGGTATAATTTTCCACCTTCTTTGACCTATAATAATGAGATAAAAATTTTATTTTAGAAGTGATACAAGTACAAATCAAAGGAGAAATATCAAAATAATGCAGAAAAATTCATATGTTTAAATGTTAAATTATTCATAATTAAAATTCATTGGTACTTTTTTCATAGTTTTTAATTTTCAGATTTTTATACATATTCTCCAGTTGGTAGGAGAATGAACAGTTCTAGTGTCTCTTAATTCTCTGTTGTTTATCTTTTTATTGTCTGTGCACATATGCAAATATATAACTTTTATCTTTTATCTTGTTCCTAAAAGAATTTAAAGGATAGACTGTTTAGAATGATTAGATAAATAAGAGATAGATAAAGATCGAGATAGATAGATAGGGAAAATCTCTTGTTTGATATATTTTCTTGACCAATCTTCGTTCCTATTAAAAATTAAAAACTCAGCAATCTGTCTAATGCTCAGAATAGATTACATTCTCTAATGCAGTATCAAGAAAAAGTATATTTTACAAAGAGAAGGGGAAGGAGTAGTTATTTTACATGTTACATATCTAAATTCATAAACGTGTTTTGAATCTTTCTTCCACTGAAATCTTTCTTCCCTATCTGACTACCTCTTGTTTCTTCTTTTTTTTATCATCACTAAACATCCAAAAATTCCTTTCTATTCTTCTCAATAACTAGCCTAAGAGTATCAATTAAATAAGTAGTTTTATGAAGAGAAAAACATACTATGGATTAAGAATGCTTCTTATATTCTAACTATCCCACTCTCAAAAGAATTTTCTAGAATAATCAGTCAACACAAGAATCTATGGGATATGTTGTAAGATTTATACAATAATATTTTTCTCTAAATGGTGAGACTTGTGAGTGAGTGTGTGTAGATATAATTACATGCACACATAGCTATAAACGCACTATGTAGAGTAATAGAGACATTCTAGAGATTTCTGACTGTCAGAAAAGACAGACAATAAGATGTTGGTGTTATTCAAAGGCTTTCATTTATGAAATCAAGATCCTTGGATTCAAATCTCAAGTCATCCTCTAGTTAAGAGGAATTTGTTATCTATAACTTGCACTCCCTTACACATGGGAAATAGTAATCACATAGGTATATTGAGTCATATATATTATTCAATAAATTATTCTTGGAAATGTCTATAACGGTGTATATAATAAATATGAAATATGAGAAAGACAAAAATGGCCTCCAGTCATGATTCCTTTCAATGGTAAGTATGCAAAAAAAGGGGGGAATAATGTTTGACCTGCATATGTGGCTAAATATCCTAGAATGAACAGTCTCTTCTAGGTTTGGAAATGGGCAAATTAAAAGGTGATGACATTTTTATATCTTCTCTTCCCCAACCCCCACTACTTACTTCATTTGTCTTCTTTTCCCCCTCCTCTCAGTTATAATCACATAATTTCTCCATTATGAGTAATAATCCATCTCTATTCTGTCACCAAAATATCTCTCTTTTGTGTCTTTAGAGCTATAGCTTTGACTTTTTTTAAATTTAGAAAAAGAGCCACAGTTCAGATTTTTTGTACAATTGGTGAATTCCTTACTTTCTTTATTGGAGAAATGTCATTTCTGCCTAGATTGTTACATTTCAGGGCAATGTAAATGTAATAGTAATAAATGACGCAGTAGCACATATATTAATGTACTATATATCCATTGTGATGGTAATGTGTTAACATGCAGTAATATTTCTACATTAAATATGAAAATACAATTTTAAATGTACTTTGGAATCTTCCAACCATACAGGGCCAAATGCATTACTTTATGCTTACTCCTTTGAGAGATTAATTAATCACACTTGTTTTCTTTACTTATTTCAATTTGCCCAGCTTTTTAAAAGATCTGCATATTTTTCTTTGTCTTCTTAGTTTTTATCCTTTTTCATTAACACTTTTTCTAATCTATGATATCTGTACATTCAGTTTCAAATTAAAATTGCTGTTTCATAGATGCCCTGTCTGGAATAAGAGGAGGAATTCTATGAAAATGTACAGTTTGGAAATTATTTTACAAGCATATATTCTCCATTTTCCATTCAAAATAGAAGCTATGAATATATTGGATGAATAAAATTAATTGATAGAAAAATTAGGCTTGTGAAAGTTTTTATAAACTATGTTTTGGAATTATGGAAGTACCTGAGGAATACAAGGGATTCCATGTGGGCTGGGGAATGGAGCATGGAGTGAAAAGACAAGACTGCTCTCCTAACATATCTCTTCTTTCTGCAGAAAATTATTCCTCTGTTTTCTCTATTGGGCTCTTACATAACATTTCATTTAAAGAGAGTTTTCCAGTATTTTAAAAGTTTGTAAATACTTACAAGTCTAGAGTTACAGCACCTTGACCTTCATCTATTATCTCAGCTGAATGCCTGATGCCTGGCACCATTCTTGACCTTAGGCAGTCAGGATTCATGGAATGTTAACACAGCGGTGGGACTCAGTTCACCTTCACTTGCCTGACACAAACTTTCTTTCTAAGATCCTGTTCTGGTGTGTGTGTGAGTGTGTATGTGTGTATGTGTTTAAACACTCCCCTTAAATAGGGCTGTGTCCCTATAATATTGTTCTTATCAGGCAACTGTTTCCTGTCCATAATTGAGTGCAACATGAGTAAATCCTTAACCCAAATATGGTTAACATGACTCTTCTTGGAGTAGAATTAAACCTGTAAGTGGGGTTACATGCCCCTGGTTGTGGCAAATGTAAAGATCCATATATAAGGAAGGAATGCCTATCCCTATCAGGACGGGAGCTTACAGTTGTGTGAGCTCTGCTTTGAAGAACTCTAGCAAGCAGCATTCACATTCATAGTTTAGATTTCTAGAGTAATTATGACTGTATTCCAGCAGATGGCAGTAAAATATTTTACTGTTAAAAAGACACCATATTCTAATTAGCACAAGTAGCACAAGGTGGATCCCTCCTGTCAAACACAGTACAGATCAATTGGAAAAAAAGTTGATAATTGTTCATTAAATGAATGGATGCCTTGCATGTTAATTAGAAACAACTGCGGATAATTGTCATAGATGAAATAAAGTGGCTCATTCTGGGTTTAATATTAAGATAAGAGTGTGTTGGTCTAAATTTTCTTAATTTTTTTTAGTCCATTTTCCTTTGTCTGTGAAAGTCTGGAATAATGCTACATCTACACCTTGGCAAAATATTCTAAGAAGTGAGAAGCTGGCACATGTTGGCATGGATACCTAACATCCACACCGTTTCCCTCTGACAAGTTATTAACAGAAATGTTTCACTGAAACCGATGGGCTTTGCTTTACTGAGAAAGCATTTCCTGCCAAAATATTTCTTTTCTGTAAAGAGGCCAAATTAAATGGTCGATTGGTACTCTTGCTTCCATCTCCCTCACCTCCTTTATTCAAATAGAAATTTCACTGACTCTGCTTTTAAAAGTCATTAAATATTTGCTATTTTTTACATTAAATATGTTGTTCTTTTTACATTAAATATGTTGTTCTTTCACACCTCCATTTTCCCTTCCACTACCTTGATTCTAGCTCTTATTGTTTTAATCATCTCTCTCAATAGCTTCTTAACAGGCTTTCTGTCTCTAGCTTTCCTACTGTGCATTTGTTTGGTTAACTGCCAGTAAATTAATTTTTCTGATATTATGGTCTGTGACTCTTCGTGGCTAGTATCACTTACTTGTTTTGGGAGCTATGGAGGAAATCTTGACAAAAGTTTTAATGTAAATGTCCATACATTTTTCCTTATATACACTCTGCTTTTCTCTGTGTGCTTGTGTGTATGAATTCTGAAAGTTCCAAAAACTATGCTGTCACTGCTTCCGTCTTCAGAGAATCATCTCAGTTAAAGCACTTTTTATTAAATTCAAGTATGTCATATAGTTGTACTTTTAAATACAACACATAAGTATAATCCTTTATATTAATTGACATTTTATATCTCTCTATTGATATTTCTGCATCAATATCTATTCTTATTTCTCAGTATATGCAATAAGAATATATGAAAATAAGTATACAAACTGAAATGTTAGTTATGACTGATAATGGCTTATGATTGCTAGAATAGAATTATGGGTGATTTTTTATAACTTTTATTTTTATGAGCTAGGTTTTTAAAGTGAATGAATTCATTTAGATAGATAGACTAGAGATAGAAATAGAGTCAGAGATTTAGATATAGATATATGAAAAAAAGCATTTGATTCAAATTAGAATCAAAGTTTTACAAATTAGAATACAAAGTTTTAGAAAACTTTGAGAAGTGTATCCACCTCTATAATTAAGAAAATAAAAGACCTTCTGTGCAAACTGCGTCACACACACCAAACATAAAACATGACACTATTACCAAACATGTAAACACATTGTGTGATTTTATTGAATTATTAGTTTAAGAATTTATTTGACCTTGACATTTAGCACTGCCTTTTTTGAATGACACATAT